>NC_140582.1:41436581-42861357 GCF_964204655.1 Triturus cristatus | reverse complement strand
ATAAAGTCCAAATGCATCCTGTTGAATGGACCTTCTTATCTCCCATTGTAGCTCAATGTTACTGCAGTTCTCTTTCCTACGTTCATCTGTTGACACACAACACACCTGTGACAATCCTTCAACCATCAGCCTGAACCTGGCGTTAAACCTTGTCTGATAAAACAAATGACTCATGGCATCCCTCCTTTTCAAGCAGGGCCACGATAATGTCTAGCCATTGGAGGCAACAGACTATCTAGCAACAAAGGTCTTCCATCTGCCGAAACCCAAATGTCATCTCTTTTGACACAACCTGCTCTGACCCAACTTTGCTGTCCTGCCTCTTCTGCCTCTGACACTTCTTCCATTAACCTCTTACCCTCCTCCCATTTATCAGCTGTGTTTAACAAGAAGTTGTGATTGATCTCATATTCACCCTTGTTTGAATATTCACTGTTGAATGGACAAGCACCGTGTGCATAGTATTGTGCAAGTTAAATAGCATATTTGTTACCTACAGTCAAATAATCATATCCACTGCGGTGTGCAGAGCATTTCACAACTGTTATCTGTGCAGGCAGCTGCAATGCTTCGAGCAGCCTTCTTGCATCCTCATCATTCCTAATACGGGAACCTGAAGAAGTCATAAATCTCCTTTGTGACCATAACTGTCTAAAGTCATGAATAACATGAAAGCCATACAGGAAATCAGTGCAGATTGTCACTTTTAGCGCAGAAACACAGCATGCCCTAGTAAGCGTGATCAATTCAGCTACTTGTGCAGATATTACTCCTTGAAGTCAGGAAGCTTCAATATACCTGAGGCTGTACATACTGTGTATGCTGCTCTCAGACGTCCTTCAATTGCCTCTCAAACAGGACCCATCAACAAACAGTACAAAATCAGACTCAGGCAGTGGCTCATCTTGGATATCTGGTCTTGGCTCGGTGCATAGTTCAGTAACATCAAGACAGTCATGTTCTACCTCACCATCATCATTTCCATATCAGGCAAGGGTAACAAAGTTGCATGATTCAAAGTAGCAAAGTCAGAGCCGTCAGTTAGGGGTCGCATTTGCGACCCCTGGCATGACCCTTTCAACCCCTAGCACTGCCCTTGTGACCCCATCCTAAGAGATCACAAAGGCACTGCCAGAAGCGTTAAAACAGGGCTTTCAGGAGCTTTTTGCAAATTTACGTTTAACCAACATTTAACATTAACAAGAGACTGCCAGAAACAAACTCAGCACTGAAACGGAACTGCACATCAACCAAATGTTAACTTTTGAGACCTGGTTCACATGGGCTGAGCTGCTTTTGCAGCGTGCATCTCCAACAAGAACTCAGCATGGTGCCTTTAGAACGAAAAGAACAAACTTGCAATATAATTTGTTGTCACTGGCTGAGAGAGCCCGGTATAAAGGTATTTCAATGTCTCCTGGCATGTCAGTGAGAGGTAAACTACAGCAGCGAGGACAGAAAAAAAGAAATGTTGAGAAGACACGGGAGCAGCAGAGATACCAGAAAAAAGAAGACACAACAGATAAGTGAGGCACAGAGGAAAAGGTTTTTGGATGTCTTTGTGTGTGAGTGCGAGAAAGCGATAGCTATGGAAAGAAAGTAAAGAAGCGGCAGAGAGAGATGAAAAGATGACGTGACATACGTTGGAGAGATAGAGACAGACATGTTAGAGGGAGAGATAAGACAGAAATTTAAAATAGGCAAAAAGAGATCGCTGACAGACCGATGGAAAGACAAAGACATGACAGGCAGAAAAATTGGAAAGGCACAATACAGAAATAAAGGGGAGACAGGTTTGAGAAAAGGCTGAACAAGAGACAGCAGAGAGGGGTGACAGGTGAAAAAGAGGCATCTAAGAAGTAGGCGAGAGAACCAGAGACTAGTTTAAGAAAGGTGACAAAGAAAGCATGGTGCAAGAGAGCTCAGAGAGAAACAGAAAGAAAGAGAGCATACAGGTGAGAGAGGGAGGAGGTAATGACGAGACGGAGAGCAAGAAACAACTGACAGGTGACAGAATGCACATATGAGAAAAATCTTTTAAAGACACTTATAAGAGGTGGGTAGGTGGAGACACTAGAGAGGTTAAACAGATAATAGGCAGCTGAGAGAGAGGTGGGTAAAAAGAAAGGAAGATAAGCTTAGATAAAATAGCTTAGAAAGGTAGGGCGGATGGATAGGTGTTATGTAGGTGACAGACACAGCTGCAAGAGAGGGGAGCCAGGTGAGAGCAGAGACAAAAATGGAGGAGCGCATTGAGAGAGAGTTGAGAGGGAAAGATATATGAGTGCAGTGATGAAGGCGCAGATAGATAAGGAAAAAATAGCTGGACGAGAAAGTGAGACCAATGAGAGGAAATTGATAAAGACACAGTGACTGGGGAGAAGGAAATAGAGAGAAAGGTGAGCAATATGATAGGAGTGATGATAGAAAGATGACAAAGATGGCTGAAAGAGAGTCAGAGAGTTTGAAAGACTAGGCTGCTAATGAGAGATGTTAGAAAGAGACAACTGGGAGAGACTAGGGCAGCTGGGAGATAGTGAGTTGATATACAGAAATGCAAATGTGTGGCAGACAGGTAAGAGAGTGATGGCTGAGGAAGTGAGACAGGTGGGAGACATTAGAAAAGGATGATGAAGAAATAGAAGTAAGAAAAGGGCAACTGAGATAGAGAACGGGCAAAGGAACAGCAATAACTGGGAAGAATGCAGCTAAGGGAAAGAGGGTGGTAAAAAATCCAGATACATTTGAAAAAGAGCCCCTTATCATGGATGACAAAGATGAGGAATAGAGAAACATGATAAAGAAGAAAGATGTTGAGAGGGAGGCAGGGGATAAAATAACAGCTGGTATTGAAAAAGGAAATAAGCAAGATGACCAGTAAGACAGGAAGGCACGAGGTAAGAGAAAAATGTCAGGCAAGAGGAAGGGTACTAGTGCACAAAATGAGAATAGAAAAACCACAAAGGGACAGACAAAACAAGATAATGTAACAGGCAGGTTAGTAGAGAGAGACACACAAGATGGTTGACAAGGGAGGAAAGAGATTTGAGAAAAGAGGTGAGAGGAATCACGAACCACAAAACTTAGTAAAAAAAAAGTTTGCTCATAATCTGGCACAGTAGTATAGTTGTACCTTCCTCTCTTATAAGAATATGGGCCTGTATTCTGCAAAACATCACGAAACCAATTGAAGGGTCCTTCTTTGGTTTTGAAAATCATGAGTCTTCCACCTAAACCTGCTCTGCTGGCATGTATGAATCAGGCCCTGGTGTGAACTGAACGTCTGCAGCTGCACTGGAGAGAGTGCAGCAATAAAAGATGGAACACTATTTTTCAAAATGCAGCTCCATGTTTCACTGCTTGTGGGCAGGCCGGCCTTTGGAGTGTGTACCAGGGACTTCCAGTGACCATCCTTTTCCACTCAGAAGTGCACTAGTTACATGATGCTTCCTACTTGGCACAAACTGAAGGGCAAAGGTTGAATGGGGCACACCACCAATGAAAGGAGGGATTGCCCTCTTGACGTTACACACAAGTGAAATTTGCACCTAAGCTATGGGTCTTAAACAAGGGGCTCTTCATGCATCTGCAGCTTCTTCTATTTAACGTAAGTGTCTGGTTCAAAGGAATGTTACGGGAAATTAATGGGTGACTATTCTGTGATAAAACAACTGAATATCCTTTTTCAGTTTGACAAAATATGATGTTTGGGAAGTAAAATTTTCTTAAGGTTTTTAAAATGTAATACAATAAAACAGTTGAGGTTTGAATGATGCATGTGGGTATGCAGGCCTTGTTTCTGCATATTTGTAGCGGATCAGGCCTCAGTTTGCAACTGGACTCTTTCTGTTGCCAGGGCTTCCTTGAATTCAAGGATTGGTTGGGCCCCTTGTGAGAGTGTGACTGAATAGATGCCTGTTCATTGATACATACTCAATTGGTCTCACCAAGTATGCTAGATGCACTCGCTTTTCGGGGATTCGTATTTATTTCTTTGTGTTTCATCCATTAGTTGCCATCTTACTTGGTGATTTTTCAAGGCTTTAGTGGACCATTTGCAGCCATGTTTAAACTTACGTAGATTAAAATTACCTCTGATGTAGATCCAATAAGTCCAAGCACAATGCTACTCATGTGGACTGCATTACAAAATTTGGTTAACTGTTGTAGCCATGGAGGTGATATTTGTGCCTCTGGCTCAGCTTGATAGAATCTTAGTTGAAATACAGATGGCAACTAAAATAGAGATATAATTGTTTTCTTAACTGTTGTTACTTTTTATCAGTCTTGCACCTAGTGTTGGGTTTGCAACTGCAGTTGAGTCAATTCTAATTATGTCATCAGAGTAAAATGTCATATGACATCACTTCCTAAGATGACAGTGGGTAAAAGGTTATATAATGTGCAAGTGATGTCACTTCTGCTACCCCTGGGGTTTTGGTGAATGGACGTCCATGAGCATAGCACTTCAAAGTCACATTTCCCACTGCCAGTATGACCTGTTCAAATCTGGTCCGACAGCTGTTTGCTACGTGTTTGGTACAGGTCAACAATATCTCAACAGAGTGGGACACAAACACAGTAAAGGGATGACCTATCACAATACTTTCACTATACTTGCTCTAGGATGGCAATAAAAGAGTCCTTATCCCAAGGTACCAGATCAGACACATCCTTGTGTGTCAGCCTTTCTAAAGGGTTGGTGACTAGGGAAAAGTTGAAGGTCCACAATTCCCAAGAGCATCCTGACTTCTTTGTGAGTAATTGGCCGACTATTTTTCAGAATTGCAAAGATTCTTCCTTGTGATAACGTCCCCTTCTCAATATGATGTCCAAGATAAAAGACTTTTTTTTAACAGTACTGTAACTTACTTTGGGGCAATTTATGTCCATTCTCAGCCAGGTGGTCCAACAAAGCTTTAGGGGGTCATTAGCATGGCGGGCGGATCGCCACTGCCCAACTTGCGGTGGCAATCCGTCCGCCAAAACACCCCACCAGATTGCCTGTTACCCCCTGCCACATTAGCATGGCGGGGGGTACCACGGAGGATGGAAAGACCGTCTGACGCTTTTCTGTCGGTAGGCAATTGTCATGATTGCCTACAGGGTGGAAAAGGCCCATAATATGGTGGCGGTGCCTTGCAGGCATTGCCATCCATATTAGTATGAGGCATTTTCAATGCATTTCCATGGCGGAGACTCCACCATGGAAAGACATGCGGAGTTATTTCTGGGGGCTTGTTGTGGGCCCCCAAGGGGGTGGGGGGTGTGCTTGGGGGGTACCCGTGGTACCCCCCTACATTGGCATGCACAAGGTGGCAGGCACCACATGGTGCCTGTCACGTTGTGCATGCCAACATGCATATATTGTATTGTGGCGGGTGCTGCTTACAGCCGTGGCGGTGGCATCCTAATTGTCATGGCGGGACCGCCGCACCACTGGCGGGCGGTCCCAGCACTGCTAGGGTGGCGGACGGACTGAAGTCTGCCGCCATCCTAATGGACCCCTAAGTGTTTTGTTTGCAAGCTTCCTGCGTATCTGACACAACCAACAGGTTGTTGATATACTGAACTAGAACTGAGTTACAGGGCATTATATAGGACTCAAGATTCTTTTTGAGGAGCCAATAAAACATTTAGGGGCTCTCCTTATGCACTTGTGGGACTCTGCACCTTTACAAAATGTGGTTCTGAAACCAAAATGCGAAGAGGAATTGACTGTCCCCATGCAGGGGTATAGAGTAAAAGGCTTGGCAAAAGTTAATGACAGTGAACCACTTAGCCTCAAATGGAATTTGAAATCAAATCACAGCTATATTCGGTACCAAGGGACAACACAGAACAACTATGGTATTTATCTTTCTCAGGTCCTGCACTATGGGGTACTTACCGCTAACCTTCTGTAAGCCCATAATGGTGAATTACATGGACTGGCCATTATCTCTTTCAAAATGAATTGCTGTACCATTGTGTCAATCACAAGAGTAATCCCAGCAATTGCTTCAGGAGTAAAATTATACTGTGAGGTTCTTAGGTGCTGAACATTGGGTTTCATATTATTGCTCACAGGTTCAACTCCTTTAATGAGACCTATGTCCTTTCCTGAAAATTCCCAGACTTCTAGCTTCACAGTATCTTTAAGATCAGGTGGTAAATCATCATGTCATCAAGTGGAACAGTCCAATGTCTGGACTTTGTCTTGCCAAATTGAAGGCAGCGTCCTCATTATGGCTCTGAAACTCTATACCCTTTGGGGTACAGTAAATGGTGCAGTTCAATTTGCACAATAGGTCACGCCCTAATAGATTTAGAGGACTTGAATCAGACAGCACAAATCAGTGATTTTCCTTAAAGGACCCTATATTTCTTTTTAAAACATTTTATTTATTGCATTTTCCTCCCCAAAAAATAACAAGTCAGAAAACAAACACACAGGGATAGTCAGAAAGATACATTAGAGCAATAATAAGAAAGCAGCATTTGGAATGTGAATTGAAGCATAGTCAATATGGGCACTGTTAAATTATAGTCTAGCGGGGGAGGGTATCAGAAGAAGCCTGGCTTGAGGGGGAAAGTGTAAATCCAAGCAAAAATCGTCATATTGGGAGGTATAAACCCTATTTTTTACAATTGGAAAATAACTGGAAGGCATCACATTATCATCAATCTGCATGTTTACGAGACAGCACAGTGAAACAAACAAGCGTATATTCACTCTGTCTCCTCAGGGCACAGGAGTAAGTAAGAGTGAAGTAGCTGCCAGATGTTTTTGGGCCTGGAGGTAAGTGGTTGCAAGGAAGCATATATGTCGCTAGAGGTGTCGCAGTATATTAAATCTCTCAACCAGGCATTCATTTTTGAGGTTCTGGGGATTCCCCAGTGTTTAGACTTACCGTTTAGCAGGGAGCAAGGCGATAGCAGAAAAACGACGAACTCCAGCCTCCAGTGGTTTAACAAAGCCATTAATGGGGAGGGGGTCAGCTCAGAGTCAATCATTAAAGGAAGATGGCGAAGGATTTCACCCCAAAATGCTAATATTGGTGTGCAGTTCCATGCTAAATGAGAAAAATCTGCAGACTCCATTGCACATTTAGGGTAAACATAGGATTTAGTGTGGTCCATCTTTGCTAACAATTTAGGTGTAATGTATGTTCTATTAATATATTTGAAGTGCAAAAGCTTATGGCGATAGTTGCAAGAGATAAACCAGGTTTGCTCGCAGCAGTAGGTCCATGTCTTATCTGGCGAGGAGTGTCCAAGATTGCTTTCCCATGCCACACGAACCCCCATGCCCACCCAAGGCCCAAGTGCAAGGGCTAAATGATAAAGTCAGGAAACAAGGTGGGCACTATTAGCAGATGTGATAGCAAGTGAGAGTGGCAGAAATCCGCCAGTTCCGTTGTAGACGCTTGAAGTGCAGCAGCCACAGTCCTATGCAGCAAAAACCTGTCCATATGAGACACAGCATGACCCTCAGCGAGATGCTTGACGGATCGCTGTTGGGTATTATGGAAAAGGTGACCAAGACTATGCAACCCGTATCGGGACAGGGTTCTTTTGGTTAAACTTTCCTAGTCAAGGAGAGCCATTGGTTGTCCAAGAGTGGTATGTGCGGGGAGTAGAGGAGATCAACACGCAGGTATCAACATAGTCTTGTCCAAGCCCAGTATGTTGTCTGAAGTGTCTGTATTTCAGTGGGGATCTAGGTAGTCCATGAGGTATAATAGTTGAAAGAAAATAGGGAGGAGCCTGTGTCCATTACGATTTCAGATATTGCAGTCTGGCGTACTGGTGGTACCAATAGTATGCTAAATGTGCCTGTGCAACTGAATAGTACAGATAAACTTCCGGGACGCCAAACCCTCCCCACTGATAAGGCATTGTCAACTGGTGTGCAGCTGGCCACCAGCCCAGACCAGTCTGATAAGCATACCACGCAGTGTGTCAAAGAATTCAGAGGTAAGTGGAATGGGAATGTTGAGCAAAAGATTTAAGAAGCAAGGGAGTACCACCATTTTTATGATGGCAATTATTCTGGCGATTGATAGGGGGAGAGTGATCTGGCTCATGGACAGCGCACCTTTGCTTTTCAAGGCACACACTGGCATGCATGAAGGACGCACCACTCTAGGGGCCCGCATATGGTTCTGATTCCCCATCCAGCACTGTATTTATCTCTGGCATAATCCTTTGGAGAGGTCCTTCTGCACTTCCATGCGCCATATGGACCTACACCTCACACAATATACATTCGGCGATTCTCATATCACCTTCTATCTGCCACATTAACCTTGACACTCATGCATGCATAACTTAACTCCATGCATGGTTGAACACCACAACACTGCATGTCCGCACACTTCATAGCCTTGGCTTTCTGTAGTGTCGTTCCACCCTATACTTGGCATATAAAACACTATTGACCCCTCATCTTGGGTGGCTGGTAACCTCGCTTGGCGATAAACGTTACAACACCTCAAACTTTTATATCGCATTATTTTATGGCACAATTTATATATTTTTATATTTAGTCTCTTTTTCATGCTATCGCTGTTGCAAAATATTTTAAGTAATCATACAATAAAGATCAATACAATACCAGGAGCAGATCTAGGTTCTAGCGATGGATGGGCACGTTCCACTGCAAACATTGGCGAGAAAGCATCGCTACCAAACAGCTCTTTCAGCAGGCATTCCAGATACCCACTTATGGGACCTGTGTTGGTGGACTTTGACACTCCGGCTATGCAAATATTATTCTGGCGTGTCCGTGCATCCAAATCCTCAGCCTTGGTGGCAATCGTTTTGAGAAGTCGCTCAGTGTGCTCCAACCGCGGGTTGAGCATCCTCTCTCTCAGATATTCGGTGCTCAGCAGCCTCAATGTGAATCCCATGCTGGTCTTGGCATCCATGCATATCCTTCAATTGAGTAGCCAGTGTGTTGAAACATGCATCAATGGCTTTAAAACCAGCTCGCAGTTCTGCCATAATGTCCTCGCACCATCTGGTGGGGAGGGCTCCGATTCCGTATGTCTTCGAGGGTCATACTGAGCCTAAAAATGATCACCCCATCTCCCTGATAGACATCTGTAGTGTCGCGATATTCATCCCTGACGTGACACGCGATGGTGTGCACGTCAGGGCACGTTAGTTGGACGTTCCCTAATAAATACGACGTCACGCAGACACGTAGGCAGAAACGCCACGGCTGCGGAGACGGCGACCAAGCAACACGAGTGTCCCGAGTGTTCATTGAACCCCACGTGTTGGGCCTACACCGGGGCCCATCAGCATAGGCCCCCAGCGACACCACAAGTTGGCGACGAGGGTGCGATCGCGCCCCCGCTCCTGCTCGGCGTGTCCGGTTGGTGTGGCGGCCGTCAGCGCTCCTCGCTTGCGGTGCTCGTGCCCCGCCGGAGCGCGCTGCGGTCCCCGCGCTGAAAGTCAGCCCAGGACGTGCGCGGAAGCGCCGGAGTGCTCCGTTTTGGTTGGCTGCTCGCGCTGGGGCCGTCTCTGCCATCGGCGCCCCAGCGCGCTTCAAGGACCTCACGTGCCCTGCCCCCCTGACCTGGGGAGCGCGCAGCACCTGTCGTGCCCTGCCTCCACACGACGGAGACAAGACAGCGGGGACACACAGCGTCGCCTTGCTCACCAGCTGCCCAGGAAGGCAGGGTCAAGTGCCCCTGAGCCTGCATGAGCCCTCATTCTCGTGGGACAAGGGAGTGGCTGGCCCACACCCCCCCCTGCTGTCTCGGAGCCCCCCCCCCTGGGGAATCTGAACTGCCCAAGGGAGAAGGTCTCGCCTAGCGTCAGAGCGCATGTGAGCAGGAGGTCTAGCCCAGCGCCAGCCACACACGTGCCAGAAGGTCTCGCCCAGCGTTAGGGCACACGTGAGAGGGAGGTCCAACCCCGCGCGAGCCACGCACGTGCAACATGGTGACAATCCCGCCAATAGAGCCGTTCTCCGTCGAGGGGTCCCCATCGACGGTAGCAGCCCGATGGAGAGACTGGGAGGACAGAGTGCGCATCTTCTTCGAGGCCACGAAGGTCCACAGAGATCAAAAGCGCGCAATGATAATTCACCTAGGTGGGAAAGAAATTCACAACATAGTGAAGACGCTCGCGGAAGCCACCCCCAAGACGCACACGACGCTCATAGCAGCACTCAACGAGTACTTTGAGCCAATGGCAAACCGCGACTATGAACGCTTCATATTTCGCCAGGCGCGCCAATCGCCGGATGAGTCGCTCGACAAATTCTACGCTCGTCTAAAGAACTTAGCGGCCACCTGTGGGTTTCGAGACGAGACGGAGGAGATAAGAGGCCAGATAATACAAGGGTGTGCGTCCGCCAAGCTGAGGGAGAGGATCTTGGAGGAATCCGGTAAGCCCCTAGCTGATATCCTGACGATGGGCCGAACGAAGGAACTGTCCAAGGCGCGCGCTGCGCACATGGAGGCGGCACTGCAAGTGCCAGTGAAGACCGAGCCGGTCAATGCTGTGGCGGTCAAGCCGAAACAGAGGTGGCCCCGACGAAGGCCAGGCCGGGCTGCTCAAGAACAGCCAAAGTCCTGTGGGTACTGTGGTGGCTCGCCCCACGCCCCGTCGGAGTGCCCAGCAAGAGGGACCAAATGCAGAGGGTGTGGACGCTTCAACCACTTTGAGAAAGTGTGCCGATCGAAGGGCTTCCGAAAGCCCCGCCAAGCCGTTCACACAGTCGAGGAAGGAGGTCCAGGAACCAGCGACATGGACGACGATGAAGAGGAGGAGAAAGTCATACACCGGGTACACATGATAGGCACGGCGGCCCGCCGGACTAGGAGACTGCCGCAATGCAGCATCCGAGTAGGGTCACAGGAAGTCACAACAGTGGTAGACACAGGTGCCAGCATCAACATCATGGCTGCCGCGATGCACAAGTCCATGCGTCCACAGCCCCCGCTACAGCCCTCGACTATCACAGTATTCGCCTATGGACAGGAAGAACCGTTAAAGGTACGAGGAAAATTCAGAACGGTGATATCCCATGGGACAAGGTCAATCACGTCAAACGTCTACGTCACCGAAGACGGGCAAGGCATGCTCTTGGGCTGTCGAGCGGCAGAAGATCTGGGAGTGGTAACCTTCGCGTTTGGGGTACACCAAGAGTCAGTACACCACACTCTGGAGGAGTTCGAGGAAATCTTTCAAGGGATAGGCAAGTTCCGGGGGAAAGAGGTTCACCTGCATATCGATCCCACGGTCCAGCCGATAGCCCTCCGGCATCGCCGCATAGCATTCCACCTCAGGCCACTGGTGGAAGCGGAATTGAAGAAGCTAGAGGCAGCGGGTATCATTGAGAAGGTATCCGGACCGACCCCGTGGGTGTCGCCAATTGTCGTGGCGAAGAAACCCAAGCAGCCAGGCGCTGTCAGAATATGCGTGGACATGAGGCTCCCTAACGTTGCCATCAAAAGGGAGTGACACATCACCCCGACTATCGATGACATCGTTGGGGAGATGGCCGGCGCCAAGTGGTTCTCAAAGCTGGACTTACGCTCGGGATATCACCAATTAGTTCTGGACGAAGCATCCCGGAACATAACCACGTTCTCCACCCATGTAGGTCTGAGGCGATACACAAGGCTGAGCTTCGGGGTATCGAGCGCTGCGGAGGTGTTCCAGAACGTAATACAAGAGCTGATCGCAGGAATCCCCGGAGCGCTCAACGTCAGCGATGACATCATGGTACATGCCACGACTGTAGCGGAACACAACGAGAGGCTGGTGCAGGTGCTACGACGCATACGAGACGCAGGCCTCACACTACATCGGGAGAAGTGCGAATTCCTGTGCCGGAAGATCCAGTTCTTCGGCTACATCTTCTCAGCTGACGGCGTCAACCCCGATCCGGACAAGGTCAAGGACATCAAGGAGGCAGCCGCTCCTGCAAATGTCACGGAAGTGAGGAGTTTTCTAGGAATGGTGAATTACTGTGGCAGGTTCATCAAGGATCTAGCGAACCTCACGGCGCCACTGAGAGAACTCACAAAGGAGTCAACCCCCTGGACATGGAACAGTGACCAGAGTAGAGCATTTGAGGAAGTCAAACACGCACTCTCAGAAGCCACGACGCTGGTCTTCTTCGACCCGGCCAAGCTGACACAGATTGCTGTCGATGCCGGTCCAGTCGGGCTGGGCGCGGTCCTGCTGCAACGGAAGACAAATGCCGAGGAGTGGGCCCCGGTGGCCTTCGCCAGCCGGTCACTCACTGAGACGGAGCAGAGATACTCCCAAATAGAAAAGGAGGCGATCGCCATTCATTGGGGGTGTCGTCACTTCCACCTGTATGTCTACGGCAAACCCTTTGTTGTGACCACCGACCATAAGCCACTGGTATCCCTGTTTGCGGGCACCTCCACGAAGCCGCCGCCAAGGATAGAGAAATGGATGTTGCAACTGCAGGACTACAACTGCAAGATTGAGTACCAGCCGGGTGCGCGAAACCCGGCGGACTACCTATCTCGCCACCCTCGCACAGCAACTCCGAAAGAAGTAAAGGAGGCGGCAGAAACAGAAGAGTACGTCCGGTGCGTCACGGCGCGGTCATGCCCCCGGCCAGTATCCATGGCCAGCCTGTCCCAGGCCACCAGTGAAGACGAGTGCCTACAAAGAGCAAGAGTAGCAGTCCGAGACAACAGCTGGACCCGCGCCCGAGAGGAGTGGAAGAGCCTGACGCCTCAGGCGAAGCAGATAATGGAGAGCCTGTACCATGTGAGGACAGAACTGACGGAAGACGAGACTGGATGCCTGCTGAGAGGCCACCGGCTGGTCATACCGATGTCCCTCACCCAGAGAGTGGTGGATCTAGCCCATATCGGTCACCAGGGCATGGTCAAGACTAAGTCACGGCTCCGAACCAAAGTATGGTTCCCTCTCATGGACGAAATTGTGGAGGCCACCGTTCGAGAGTGCCAGGCGTGTCAGCTAACCGGTGAAGTGCCCCGGCCAGCCCCCGTGGTGATGGAGCCTCGCCCGAGGAGGCCCTGGTCAAAGATCAGCGTCGACTTCGGCAGCCTGCCAGACGGACGGCACACCTTGGTGGCCATAGATGATCACTCCAAGTATCCGGAGGTTGAGATACTGACTGTTCTGAGTGCTCAGGAAGTAATCCCGAAGCTCGAGAAAATCATGGCAACCCATGGTATCGTCAAAGAGATCAGAACTGATAATGGATCACCGTTTCAGAGCCAAGACTTCGCGGTGTACCTACAGGCGCTCGGGATTCATCACCGGCGAATCACCCCCCGATGGCCTCAAGCGAACGGAGAAGCGGAACGCTTCATGAGGACCCTCAACAAAGTGATACGGATCGCCCACGAAAAGAGCCAGTCTGTAGAACTTGCCATCTTCACATTCCTCCGCAGCTATCGCCAAACGCCCCACTCAATCACGGGAGTGGCACCCGCGCACTTGCTAATGGGGCGGGTTGTCACCGATTCAATACCGCATCACCCAGAATGGAAGCCCGAAACTCCCAATGACAGTGCCATTGATGCGCATCGACGTGGAGCGTTTGCTCAAGCCGACGCCCGCCGGAGGGCTGTGTCCTCACCAATAGCCCCAGGTGACAATGTACTGATCCGCAATCGGGTGCCAGGGGGCAAGTTTCGTTTGAACTTTGAACCTCAGCCCTGGATGGTGGAGAAAGTCCGAGGCACGTGCGTGACAGCCCGGAAAGGTGCTGAAAGGATAACGAGGAATGTCTCATTCTTTAAGAAAGTTCCCGTGCCCTCCGGAGTGGATGAACGACGCCAGGACAGGGTTATGAGGGACATGCCGTGAGAGGAGAGGCTCTCAGAACCCGAGGGCCAGGCGGGTGAGGGAGCAGAGCCCACAGGTCAAGGACATGACACAACGCAGCACCAGCCAGAGACCTTGCCGCCTGAAGTAGCTGGCGTGCCCGAGGCCGGAGAGAACGGCACAGAGGGTGACTCCGGGAGCGGAGGTCAGGATGTTGCAGTGGACCGTGGCGGAGTGCGCTATGACCTGAGGCCGCACCCCGCGCCCTCCTGCCGGTTACGAGACTACGTCAAGTAAGACTGTTTAAGTTTTGTTGTTGGGACCTCAGGCTGCAGAGTGAGGGACACTGTGAAACCTGCTGTCCATACTGAGGGTGTAATCACGAATCCGGGGTTGTATTGTGTTTTTGTTTTGTGTGTTGGGAAGGAATGTAGTGTCGCGATATTCATCCCTGACGTGACACGCGATGGTGTGCACGTCAGGGCACGTTAGTTGGACGTTCCCTAATAAATACGACGTCACGCAGACACGTAGGCAGAAACGCCACGGCTGCGGAGACGGCGACCAAACAACACGAGTGTCCCGAGTGTTCATTGAACCCCACGTGTTGGGCCTACACCGGGGCCCATCAGCATAGGCCCCCAGCGACACCACAGACATCCCTGCTAAGATCTTTGGAAGAGTCCTTGTAACGGTTGCACAGAAGGGACCAAGGAAGAGCGTTTGGTATTTTAGCAAGGTGTTTATTTAGCAGAGAGCTTCCCCTTTGTTTCCAGGTCAAAGAAAAAAACAATGTTGTAGAACAGAAAAGATATGCAGTCTCACAAGTCACTGTTAACATCAAGTGGTCTACGGTCCCTCTTGCTCTCCGCTTCGGGCTTTAGCGTCTTGGGGCTTCGGGTGTATCCGATGACTCCCTCGGTCCGTAGGTCAGGGAAAGGAGAAAAAAAATGACGACCAGGGGTTACTGTTACGTATTCTTTTTTCAGCCAAACATGCTACCTTCACCTAACACCGCTCGGGTAGTGAGGGGGGGAAGGAACGTGAGGGAAACCAACGTGGTGTACAACAACAAAAAGAACACACGTGTGACTTAGTTCCCAGTGCATCCCGACCACCCCCACCAAAATGACCCCCACAAAGGGACTTGCCTTGAGCCATGACCCGTGTCCAGGGCCGTGGCGAGGGGATCCGGGGCGTCCTCCTTCCCCTGTGGGCCGCCGGGCTTGGTGGTGCTAAACAGAGCTCTTTCTCCTGTCTCCTTCTCCTCGTCCTCGTCTTCCTCCATCGTCTTCTCTATGCTCCTCGCCTCTCTCCACACTTTCTCCTCCGGTGTCGCCACATCAAGCTCCGTCCCTCCGTCTATTTTCACGTCATCCTCCGATGACATCAGGGGTTCTTTCTGGGTGTTCCCGGCTGCAGCTGGACCGCTAACCTCTTCTGGCTCGGCTGGTGGTCAGCGCTGTCTGCTGGGTGTTTCCGGTCTGTTCCGCCTCCGTCCTTCTCACACACCTATACAATAGGATACTAACATAGTCCAATGAAAGTACTGTATTGAACGAGTGTCAGCTGGGTTTTTTAAATGGAATAGGTACAGTGGAAAAATGCTTGAATTTACAATTTATAATAGGCAAGTACACCGTGGTGAAGCGGTCTAACCTGTATCTTGCTTTTATGGGCTTGTCGACAGCCTTCAACTGTGTTTAATCGAAATGGGGATGGACCCAATACTGGTGCACCCTTAACTATCTTTGCACCATGAGAGAAAAGCAATATGTGTTAGAATTGGGACTGGTGGGGAAGTATCTGATGTTTTTAATGTTGAACAGGGTGTGCGTCAAGGGTGTGTGCTTGCCCCTTTGGTACTCATTTTGTATACAAATAACCTCAGTCTGAATCTTATAAATAGCACCACCGATGTCCCCATCGAAAAAGGCGCATCCATTCCTGTACTATTGTATGTGGATGATGCTGTATTAATGGCCCACATCACGGAAGCTAATTCAATCAATTCCTTTGTGGATTGTATGGAGAAATTAGATCAAAATCGTTTACTATGTCTTGCGGCTCAAAGCATATACAATCTTCACCCATCACGGTAGGGCCAAATACATTACAGCACACCAGCACTTTACATATCTAGGCATCTTATTTTTGCTCCTCCTGTTCATAGGCGTCCCAAATTGCACAAACTAGAATGAAAATTTCGAAGGCAGTAGACTCCCTCCTTAGATTACCATCACCGCAAGGAGGAAGGGCCCTCGTCTCATTGCTACAAATATGTTCAGCTCAGTCTATACCTATTGTTAACTATAGGGCAGGAATATGGGGAATTAGTGACCCGCAACCACTGCAAATGGAGGAAAATTGTTTTTGCAGACATTTATTAATGGTGCCTTCATTGATCTAACATTTTATTTGCCATAAGGAGTTAGCATTAAAATATTTATGTGACCAACTACGTATTTGTCCTGTGCTGCTGTGGTTCTCTGTTGGGAGCAATGTAGAAGCCTCACTCACTATAAAGATGCTTTTTGATTGCCTGACCTGTGACAAAGGGTTCACTATTCCTTGGCTGTCCTACGTAAAAAAGTCACTGGAAGGTATTGGTGTAAGGTTTGCTATTTTTGAGTCAACTATCAGTACGCTACCCAGCAGAAAGAAAACACAGGCCCTGCTGCTAGAAAAAATAGGTATCTGGCTGCATGAGGAATCAAAGAAACCCAGTATTTTGGATTATTTACTTGCTAATTTTGGTTCTGAGTCAACTCATTACCTGATGACCACAACCAGAAGTTGGGTTTGCTTACTTCTATTTCAATTTGGAGCTGGGACCCTGAAATACTCCCTCTGCTTCCGCGAGGTTTCCAGCACAACTTGAGCTCACAAGTTTGCCCGTGCAACACTGTATCTAAGCAAACTATAATTTATTTTACTTTCTTCTGTGGTTATTACCAATCATTTACGAGAATGTATTTAGTACCTTTTTTAAGGCTCAGAAATTTCCGTAAATGCCAACAACCTTTTAGGTGTCTGCAAGAATTAACTGACAATGAAACCTGTAGTTGCATATGTTTGTTTCTTAAGGCAGTCGTATGTTCAAGATGCACTGTGGACTTTGACAAAAATCTTGTACTTTTTAAGACTATTTATCTATATATGCCATGGTTCTACTCAAGTTCTTTATGATCCATATTGGGTGCCATTGATGCTCATTTTGATCTTTTTTGTATGTATTTTAAACTGCTTTTATCCCTGTGGAATAAAGATGCTTTGATTGATTGATTGATAGGGACTATGATGTTTTTCATTTTATAATTAAAACAATTCTAATGCCTTAATCAATCAAAAAAAATATATTTCTTTCTTATCACATAATAAAAGCTGTCCTAGTTTTCAATTCCCAGAGAGGAATTATTGGTAAGTAGTAAACTTCCTACAAACAAACATCGATATCATATGCAAATAGATTTTACCCCATAATAGGTGGAATTAGTGGGTGACCATTTATATTAAGAACAAGTGCACTCATGACCACCTGACTGAGGGGATGAACAAATAAAACAATAAGATCAGATGGGATGACAATGACTATAAAAATCTTTGTTTGCCAAATGCTTTGATAATGTAGTTGTCACCAATAAGGAGGCAAACACTGGTACAGCAGGGCCTATCAAGCCCTCTCTATCAGCAAATCAGATGTTTCTAGCATCAAATGTGACTGTCAGTGGACAATGAGGCAGTTCCATCTACCTCTTTTTAGAGGAACTTCGAAGATTCAGAATGGTCATCCAATGGCCCAAGAATGTGTCTCGCTTTCCATTCCAAAATAAAAGAAATTCAGCGTTCCCAAGATGAGGCACTCGACAAAGCAAGAAGAAACACTTGGAAAAGAGACTCAGCACTCACAAAATTAGGCAAATAAACCTTAAAAAGGCAGTTTCAAAATAAAGTGTAGGGTTTTATTAAGACAACACTGTGAGAAAGTGCCCTCTTTCTGCATGGCTGCCCCCACGTTTTTCTGAACTGTTGATGTGCTTTGACTGAGTGTACCCTAGGCTCCTGCTAATCAGGTACCCAGGGCCTATGTTCTTTCCTTAAAACTGCATTGAAACCCAAACCCAAATGAGCATGTTTGGCCACAGGTCAGCTCCTGGTAAATGGTACCAGAGGTACCCAGGGCATTGTGACCAGGGAATTCCTCTAAGGGCTGTAACACGTATTGTGCCACCCTCAGAGGTCCTGTACCTTAACACTCACACACTGCCTTTGCAGGCTGAATGTCTTGGTGCAGAACAAAGTGAAGAGTCGACATGGCACACATCCCTGTGTGCCAAGCCTACAACCCACTGCCCTGGAATAGATCTTTACCCCTCTAGCTGGGTACCCTATACCAGTCGTGAAGGTACAAGTCTGTTAAAATAATTACAGTAGTCATAGAATATGTATTAACTGTGTGGTACTATGATAAATAATTATACCAGTGTTTGGAAAACTGGTGCCTTGTGGACGGGAGCAATAGTACTCATCCTAATCACTAGCAAGATACTTTGTGACTGCAAAGTGCTAGTGTTGATGCATCCTGATTGAACATCTTTTCTCTCTGTGCTAGCGACAACATACTAAGTAAGGACTGGAGTCTTAGAAAAACCTTGTGATCACGTGTATGCACATCAAGAACATGCATGTCAGAGTCAACATGACTTCATATCTCATGTCATAGATAGAAAAATACAAACAGGTGTGTATGCATGTTCTTACACTATCACAGTCTCTAAAACATTACTTCACCATGGACGTTAGTGAATGTTCTGACTTAGCGATGGCACATATTTTATCTCCAATGTCTAATCAAAACACAGTTGAATTTTGTTCACTTTTGCAGGCATTGATGATACCCTACATTAAGGGAGGAGCGACATATAGAACAACCTGGCTAACAATACTTATTTGAATTAAGACGGTGCAGTGGGATTTCACTGACATCAGGTACACATAAGTAGTGTTAGAAATGGGATCTCTGGTTGGCTAAGGCTTGCGCCAAAGCCAGGCAGAGACCACCACTCTAAATCAGGACTGGGGAGTTACACTCCAAAGATAACCCCTGCTCACCCCCTTGGTAGCTTGGCACGAGCAGTCAGGCTTATCCCAGAGGCAATGTGTAAAGCGTTTGCGCGCGCACACAGCAACAACACCCTAGGCCCACCACAAAAGAAACTCCACACAAGGTTATATATAAAAAAAATAGCCTTTGTATTATAATAAACACATTAGATGATAATCACATATTTTACACTGTGTCAACTGGCACTGGGCAGAATTTTACAAGGGACTATTTACACAAGACAGGGCCACATGGACCACTGTCAGAATTAGCACACATCACCAATTGTAAATGTAGAACATATACCAACTGTAACACAAATTATAACTGTAGAGCACAACCAGTAACTACTGGCGCAATAATGACCTCAGCATTATCACAATAGAGTCAGGTATAAAACCTATCCTGTATACATCACAGGGGCATAACACATTATGCACTCTCTCACCAGTCTAACGCATTAGACCCTACCTCCTAAGTATAATTACACTAGGGGCGTACATCACACAGGGAAGTATGATCTCCCTAACATAAACCTAAACAGGTAAAACAACCTCCTATGCTGAAATCATATCTAGAGGTATAAAACACAGGGTGCACAGACCATACTACACACGGTACATTTCCTAACACCCAAAGCATTAGTATATACATCACAATAGCACCTAAATCACATTAGGGTACAGGTTTCGCCAGAACCTAAACGTAGCAGCTGCCCACTACTTGCTGGGCAGCTGGGGGACAAGAACAGGGCCTAAACGCTGCAGCCGGCACTAAGTGCAGCGCAGCTGTGGAAGGCCAAAGTAGGGGCGAAGGAGTGCGTCCCACTCCTGAGTTCACAAAAAGCAAGTCCCTAGGAAGAAAGACCTAAACGGTGCAGCTGCCCACTATTTGCTGGGCAGCTGGGAAACAGTCAACTGGGGCTGGGGCTCGCAAGGGCCCTTACAACAAGTGTGCCAGGCGTTGGAGCCAGCCGGGGCTCTGACAGTAAATAATGCTCCCAGACAATAAAAGCATGGGCCCCTCTGGGCCTTCCTAAATAATTATGGCCATCGTTGGAGCCACCTCGGCTCTAAAAATAAACATGTCCCCTTTGTTGGAGCCACACGGGGCTCTGACAGTAAGCGGGTCCTCTGGAGCGCACTGGCTCCGTAAATAAATATGGCCCCCAGCGTTGGAGCCACTCAGGGATCTTAGAATAATAATGCCCACGTTGGGGCGACCCGCTACAAGATTGGGCCGCCCAGGCTCTGTAACTGAATAATGCCCCCATCGTTGCAGCTCACGGGGAGCTGTGAACACATGAGACCCCCAAGTCCCCCACAGGGACTTCGAAATCCAATGGTGGCTGCCCGCCCGGAGATCAGCCCTCACTTACCGGGCTCTTCTTCGCACCCGGACTCTACATCCGGTCCCCTCTTCCGGGACCAGGGCTTCCACTCGCGCTGCTCGTCTTGTTCTTCCCCCGGGGCTCCCGAGGCTCCCAGCCGCTCAAGGGAGACCCGCGGGGACGCGAGGCAACTTCCATCGGCTGGCTTCGCCCGGTCCCCCGTCTCGGGACCGGGCCTCTCACTGCGGGGTGGGCTCCTGCCTGCGACACTCCTCTCTTCACCCGGGCCCCCTCCTAGGACCCGAGACTCCTCTCTGCTTTGGTGCTACCGCAGGGCTCCCTCGAGCATCGGAGCCCCGCGTCCCTCTCTCACGCCGGCCTCTTCCGGCTCGGATGCAGGCCCCGCCCACGTCACGGCGGGCCTGCCTGACTTCCGGGCTTCTCCTCTTCCGGCGGCCATGAGGGGTGGGCTCCCTCGGATACAAATAACTGTCGAAGTGGTGGGCACCCGTTTTTAGATAAAGATCGCTGTGGGGTGGGCACCCGATTTAAAAGGATAAAATTAGCGGACATGCGGAGTAGGCTCCCGCAATTAGGCACACCAGCGGGGTGTGCACCCGCTCGGTTTTGAGCAAAACACGGGGGAATCCCTATGTCGGGACTCCCTCAGAATAGACTGCAGCTTCGTGCTGTGGAGCAGACACGCGCCTCTTCTAGGTAAGGGAAAAGGAACACCAGTACAGCGCTCCCAGGGGGCTAAAGGCAGAAAGAGGTCCTGGGTATAGAATAAGTCCCAGGGCGCCAAAGTGTAGGTAAAGTCTTTGTAGAGTCCTGGAAAGCAGAAGGGTCCCAGGAAGAAGTCCTCCAGGCATCCAGGGGCTGGGCAGGGCCCAGGGAGGCAAGCCTTCCCCTGGGCCCCAGCAGCAGCACGCCCCTGGTAGTTTCAAGTCAAAAACAAGAACAAGAACATTTTCATGGGGTCACAGCCCCTCTTTTATACACAAAATCCTTTGTCTCCAAAGGTGCAGGGAAGGGGCGAACCAGATGCAACTGGTTCTTGAGCACTTTGTTTTGCTCAGCCCCTCTCCCTATTCACAGAACAGGCCAGGGACATCAGACGCACCACAGGGGGTGGAGCCAGCATTGTGGAGGGAAAGCCCAGCCCTATTCAGGTCCCAGGTGTACTCCTCCCCGCCATCACATGCAGATCCCTCCATTCACCACCAGGGCAGACCCATCCTGACTCCTGGAGCCAGGCACACCAGCCAATCACAAGCCAGACAGTCACTTCACATTTATTACACAGACATGCCAGCTTCTAGAAGTGGCACTTCTACACTAGACACAGTAACGCCGCACACATCATCACCCACCATTCAATCTCATGAGTTCGCACATACCAACTCGACCCTGCACTCCTCTCAGATCAGGACTTAACACGGTCACTCTGATCCCCCATGCATTCCTGTGGGAGGGCAGGTCAGTCTCACTAAAACATACACAGAGCGCACGCACTTTCCACGGGGACACAGTGTAAAAGCGCCTATAGGCCTAAAACCACTAATACAACATGGGAAAAAGGCTAGGATAAATGAAAAAAGTTTTAGGGGTGACCTTGCCAGAAGGACCAAGTCCAACAAGTAGGAATAGGTATTTAGGTAGCAGTAAGATTCTGCTTTTAAGTAAGTGTTACCAGAGACTCATGCCTTTCGTCTAGAGGAGAGGTCTAAACACAATACTGACGTTATTCCAACTTGAGTGATTCATCGAGCAGTGGTGCCTTTAGGATGCTTCCTTTGTTGTATGTAAGTCAGAGATTTGCGCAGTTATGCACATCTACTGTTCCCCTGTGGGGACATATGTAACACAACATACTAACAGATCACTTAAGAGCTGCTTCTGCATGTCTGAAATGTAATCACACCTGTTCTTTCATTAATTCACATCAGGGTTACACAAAATATCTGGAAACACTTATGTTCTTTTTTTCTCCACATTTTTCTCATTTGTTTAGTCCTCTAAGATTTCTATATGTCAATGGCAATTTTGGAATGAGGTCTTTTCACCCTATTCTTTTGAGTTTTAATCACTTTTTGGAGCTTGTCTTGGTTCAATCAATTCAGTGTAAATTATACTCTTTATATGGGTTTACTGGGACATGTTCTTTCAAACATTACAGATACCCCAACCACTCATCTAAAGTTTTTAAATCTTGATGGTCCTGACGAAGGTGGTTATAACTTGGCTAACACCACCAAAACTTGCGTCCACCTGTCTTTGTATGCACCCAGCCCACAACACAATCACAGATACCTAAACATCTTTGTCCCTTGTTTGACCACTATGTGTATGTGTTCTTGGGTGGGTTGATAGTGTGGATGGTACCAAAGAGTAGGAGTGTGGATGCGAGAGGTTAGTACGAGTATGTGGTGAATTGACTGGAGTTCCATAGAGAAAATTGTATTTTGTGTTAAAAAATGTTCATGACATTTGTCTATTTATAAACTGTATAACAAATATGTTAAAAAAAGGAAAAATGGAAACAATTATAAATAAAATGTAAGGTTTTTAACTGTTTTGATACAAAGAATGAAGTATAATTCAAGTAAACAATAAATAAAAATGCTTTGTTAAAGTAACATTGTTGTATACACCATGTCCCTGAGTGTATATTAATAACCCATTCTAGCCCTAAAAGTGAAGAAATAGAGGTCAAGTGGGAGGTTTTGAAAGGTTTTTGAGCCCTGTACCCCTACAGTGTCTAAGTCCATTCTTAGACATTGTAAGTGCAGTACTGCCATTAAGAGTATATGGTGCTGGGAGTTTGTCATTACGACCTCCACAGCACCATAATGGCTACACTGAAAACTGAGAAGTTTGTTATCGAAACTTCTCAGCACAATAAACACATACTGATACCAGTGTGGGATTTAAGGAAAAATGCACACAGAGGGGATCTTGGAGATGTCCCCTGAAAAATGACCTACTACTAGTACCCGGGCTGAGTGGCTGCCTTCAGCTGCCACCACCAGACATGTTTCTGGATGCGTGGGTCGAGACCCTGCTGCTCTCGGGGACCTGAAACAATGCAGAACCCAGGTTGAGGTGCCAAGCTTCCTCCCCTAGGATGGGCAGGGTCCAGGAAGGTGAAGCTTCAAAGGCTTGCCGCCTTTGTGAGCTTCCCCAGGCCACTTGCTGCTTTCAGCAACTGGTCCCCACTGGTTCTGCTTCCCACTTTGGGGAGGAGAACCGGCAGGAAAAACAAGTGAGGAAGAGAGGTGTGCCCACCTCTGCCAACTCCACCCCTCAGGTGGGGGAGGCGTGGTGAAGCACAACTCCCAGTCCTGCCATCTTGCAGATAGGGGGAGTCAGCCAACCGGAGTGAGGCATATGCCCCCCTCCCACTGGAGGGTGGCATAATAGGGGTGTACCCACCCCAGGGAAGGGACCCACTGGTCACAACCTTTACTTACCTGTAACACCCCTAGTGGCCCAATCAACGGTGCCTTACCAACCCCCAGCATCCCATATTACCTCTCCAAGTGGTGGTCACACCCAGAAGACTTTTGTCCCCGAGCCTGCAGTATGTTTGTAAACCGGAGACTCCCTATTGAAAACTACAGGGTACCCGACGACAAAACAACACTCAGCACCCGGCTGCCCCAGTAGGGCTGAGGGTGCACCTTTTGTGCTGGCTCAAACCCCCATTTGCTCTGAGCTTAAATCCAGGAGCTTTGCTCCCACAACCCAGTGGCCTGCTCGTCCGCAGCCACCAACCGGAGGCCCCCTATCCCCCATTTGATAACATTGGGCCTCAGCACTCTGCACCCGGCCGCCCTAGTGCCACTGAGGGTGTAACAACAGTGCATCCTTGACCCTGGGGGACCCCTGAGTCTAACCCCAGATTACCAACTCCCACAACAAAGTACTTGCCTGCAAACCGATAGCACTATTTTCCTCCATAGGATAGCACTGACTGTTTTTCTTTGAAAAGTTTCTAAGTGTGGAGTTGGAAAATCTATGAAAACCTTCAAAACTCTAACTAAATAACCAAAACGCTTTTACTTACTGGTTTACAGGAAATGTCCCAGTGCAGTATCCAGGTGTACCGCACTGTGTAAGAAAAGTAATCTACTTGACATTCTACTAAAAACCTATACAACGTATATGTACAGCATATCAAAAGCATTGCATTACTAGTAACTCAACTGTAATCAAATCAAAGTGCATATACAATTGCAATTCAAACTGTTGACAAATTGCATTACTACTGTAAAGTATTTATTGCATACCTGTGCCCGGCTTGCTTGGTTCTAGAAAATAAAATAACTAAAAGAATATTTTTATACAAAACCAAGTGGTCTGAAGTTCAGTCTTTGAGTTTATGATATCATTTGCTGATTGAGTGTGTACAAAAAAGCTTAACACTACCCTCTGATACAGCCTTACTGCTCGACTACCCTGCCACAAATAGAGAGGAAGGTGCTATCAACTTTTACCTCTGCCTAACTTTGGGGCTCCACTGGCCTCTGTGCACACTATACCTCACTTTGGTATAGTGTATACAGAGCCAGCTATCTACAAACTCTCTCTAACAGAAAGACTTTCACAGATGTCAAATGAAACTGGCTAAACAACATGCAAATGTATATAGAAATATATGTATATATGTGCACAAGCAAGTAAAAATAAAACACTCACAAGTAATCCAAGTATCAAATGCAAGGGACAAAAACACAAGCAGATAATAATAGTAAAAAACATATGCAAGTAATAATGGACATCCAATGCAAGACACAAGCACTGTCAAACACAGGAAATAAACTCATTAAACAGACATACAAAGTGAATAATCAAAGATAAAAATACATCACCTATTGAAATAAACTCATCATTCTGGTCAGCCTGACTGGTAAGCTCTTTTCAGTCATCCAGACTTCTCAATGGGGAACACCAAAAATGTCCTGTGACAGTGCGTCCATTTCACAGGCAAGCTCCTGTTTGATTGCTAAGATTTTCTGTCATTAATACCTTTACTAACATGGAGAGAGACTTCTAGAAATTTCCCCTCCTTTCATCTACTGCAAAATCAAGGTGGACCGTCTGTGTCAAGTTCAGGATGGAAGCTGGTCAAACCTCAGTGTTTTGACTCCGAGATAGAGACTGTAATCCTCTCTCACACTTTTAAATACACATCCCACTCATTCTGTTCCAAGTAAGGCTGTTTTGCTCTTGGCTGTGAAGAGATAACAACATACCACTCTGAAGCTGCAAGAAGGTACACAGTGAAATCATGCAGGAACACAAAATGATATTCTACATTCAAAATGGAGTCAATTAAAACACATAGAGTCAATGGTCACCACATGATCTCACAATGTATATAAGGCATTTAGCACTACAGATGGACTATACAAACAGCACAAAAAACAAGCCAGAGATTAGGGCAAAAAAAGAAAATCTAGGTGCCAACAAAACAGGAGGTGTGGTCACTAGGTTGGGGGCGAGACAAAAGTGACTCATTTGGTTGATTCCACACAGGTGCAACAAAGCACTAATGCAACAACTAACCAGAGTGTCAATATTGTACATTTGTCAGATAGAATACTTACTTGGGATGAATGTAGTCTGCTCAATAATGGTTTAAGTTTCTGTCCAGTCAATAAATTAAATTTCGAACAGCTACATTTTTACTTGTTTAAATTTATTCAGAAAATAAAACTAAAATCTGTTTTTAGAACAAAATGATTTGACACATGTCTCCTGTGATGGAATTGATTGACTGCCAACATTGTATACAAGACATCTTAGACATACAAACACTCCCCTTTCCCTCACAGAAAAAAGTAAATCCACACATACGGTAGACATGATATTAGTACATCTTGACATTCCTCTCGATTACAGCATTGACAGTGGCCTTTGACCCAACTCTACACTTAACCTCCTTTATCTCCTGGCAACCACATTGGTCTATTTTGCAAGCTGGTCAACAATGACCTATAAGCTCTCAAGGATAAAATCAGAAAGGCACATGGATTTCCTCATTACAACTTGACAATCTCAGAATGTAATGCATTAAACACTTTGGCTAGGGATCTGAATATTATTGTAAAATAGTGGGATAAGGGGGGCAGTGTGGTATTAATGAATAGAAATGACTACGTTGCCAAAATAAACAGACAACGGGATGACATTGATGCTTATGTTAGACTTCCCAGCAATCCGTGTCCTAAACTGGTCAAGCTAGACACAAATTCGGTCAAGAAATGGCATGACAATTGCTTATTGATGGATTTAGAGCACTGGTTCCTTATACAGGAATCTCCTGCAGCCCCCCGCCTATATGTGTTGCTCGAAACACACAAACCTGGTGCCTTTGCACCCAGACATCTCATCATCTCTGGCATTAATTCACCAACTGAGAAGGTATCTGAAATCGTTGATCATTTTTTACAAACTTTGGTGTTAAACTTGCCATTGTATCTACAGGATACATAAGATCTGCTGAATAAATTTCCTTCACAACTTTGTATGTTAATTCATTATACACTTGTATACTCAAAGACAAGGGCATCACTGTTGTAAGTCACTTCCTGTGCAACAGAAAAGCCATACTCATGGAGCACACTGAAATGCTGTTAAATATGCTTTGCATGGTGTTAGAAAATAATGTCTTTCTTCACAACCAACAGTGGTATAAACAGGTATTGGGGGTGGCGATGCAAGCACAATTTTCTCCGTTATATGACAACCTTTACATGAGTTTTGGGGAAAGTTCAACCTTTGGAGGATGTGTTTATCTGTCCTGACTGATAATATCTTGTTCTGAGGCAGTTACATTGATGATATCGTTATGATTTGGACAGGCTCACAGACTATGTTCAATGACCTAGTAGATTAGCTGAACAACAATGATTACATCCTAAGATTCACCTCACACTTTAGCAAAATCTCTGTTGAAATTTTAGACATCACCATTTGCAAAGATTGCTCCGGATAGCCTACTGTCTGTAGAGAAAACCAACTGCATACAATGTTGTCATGCATAGTGCCGGTGCACATCCCAGACACCAGGTTCAGGCCATTCCATTTGGGAAAATGGTACACATTCAGTGGAACAGTAGAGAGGACAACAAATTTGACTCTTAACTTAAACAAAGGGAGACAAGATTTCTCGACAGAGGCTATACGCTAGATTGCATCAACAATGGCAAAAGAAACATTCTCAAAACAAAACAATCATCTTTGCTAACCTCACATGATAAGGACAAACATAAACACCCTCTGGGTTTTATCACTTCATATAATAGAAGTAACAATGAGATCTATAACGTCATGAGTAAACAGTGACATGTCTTGATCCTTTACTCGAAGCTGCAAAGCAAGGTCCCTACCAAGCCAAACGTGTCTTAAAAAAAGGCACCACTATTCACCACAGAACATGCCACAGCTTCTTATCACCTGAGCCCAGGGCAGCCACCACCTCAAGGCTACTGCCTAAACCGAAAGGAGTTTTCAAATGTGGCAAGTGTAATATCTGCCCATTCACCTTGGAGAGAACCAGCACACTTAATATTAACAATAGTGCATGGTTCTCTATTCATGATTTTATCAATTGTAGAACAAAATTTGTGATTTATGTTATCAT
Source organism: Triturus cristatus (assembly GCF_964204655.1). NCBI lineage: Eukaryota > Metazoa > Chordata > Amphibia > Caudata > Salamandridae > Triturus > Triturus cristatus. The sequence goes on along the minus strand of NC_140582.1, from coordinate 42,833,490 downwards.
CTGTCACTGTTCCCCCTATATATGTGGGTAGCACTATTAGATGCTTCAGGGAAAGAATACAAAAGCACATACATGCTGTTCGGACAGGGACAGTAGATACCCTCAGTGACACATTACAACTCAATGCATGCAGACTAAGATGACCTTTAGATAACTTGTCAAGCCGTGGAACAGGTGAAGATGCCGAACGTGGTGGCAACAGGGCAGCTTTGTTACGTCAAAAAGAAGCAAAGTGGATCAGATTAAGCTCTGTTGACCATGGTCTTGATGTCAATAGGGAATTGCATGATTTTTTTTATTCAGCTCTGTTTCTCTTCACAATTGTATTTCTATGGTGAAATCAATCAAATAGGATTTGTGCTTCTGCAGGGCTGAGTTAGTCGAAGAGCCAGATCCTCAGGTCTTTCTTCAACTCTTGAACTATTGCAAAGTGGATGATGTGCTGAAGTTAAGGCCGCTGCAGGATTTGGCTGCCAAGTGTGAGAAGACGCTGCTGCCACCCCTGCTTCTGTGAATGCGGGGAGAAGGGACCGGGAAGGGGGATAAAGAGCGAAGCCTGTGGGTAGGTTGGTGGAAATTTACCCTGCGGTTGAGGTAGACCGGTCCTTGCTGTGAAGGGCTTTGTAGGTGTGAGTGAGCAGTTTCAACTGGCATCTTTTTCTGAATGGAAGCCAGAGTAGGGTTTTGAGGTGAGGGGAGATGTGGGTCCGCCTTGGAAAATGGAGGATGAGCCTGGCTGCTGCTATCTGGATGGTCTGGAATCCTAGAGGAAGTTGCCGTAGTCTAGGTGGCTGGTAATGAGGGCCTGGGTAACGGTGCGTCTAATGAGGAAGGGGAGCCATTTGAACATTTTTCTGAGCAGGCACAAGGTGAGAAAACAAGAGGATGAGACAGGTTTGATCTGCTTCCTCATAGAGAGCTTGCTGTCTAGAATTATTCCAACGTGTCTTGTGTGTTCTGTAGGTCTGGCTGCCGGGCCGAGCTCCGTTGGCCACCAGGAGTCATCTCTTAGGGTTTTACTGTTTCCTCAGATGAGTATTTCAGTTTTGTGTAAGTTGAGTTTGAGGCATCTGCTGTGCATCCATTTGATCATGCACCTGTGGAAGTTGGCTTTGGTGTTAGTCGGGTCTGCGGAGAGTGACAAGATGAGCTGGGCGTCATCTGCGTAGGAGATCATGTTCATACTATGGGATCTGACTAAGTTGGGCAGGGGTGCCATGTACGTTGTTTAAGAGGGTTGGGCATTGAGAGGATCCTTGCTGTATGCCACAGATTGTGTTTTTTTATCCAGAGGTGAAAGGAGGGATGTAGTCATTTTGGGCTCGACTGGAGAGGAAAGAAGAGACCTATTATAGAGCTTTAACTTGGATCCCCATTTGGTGAAGAGCTTGCAGGAGGGTGTGGTGGGACACAGTGTCGAATGTAGTGGAGAGATTAAGGAGGATTGAGTGCAGGCTCTCTCCACTGTCTAGGAGGGTCCTGATGTCATCTGTGGCTGTGATTAGGGTGGTGTTGGTGCTGTGGTTTGAGTGGAACTCAGATTGGGAAGGATCTGGTAGGCTGTTCTTCTCCAGGTGGGCAGTTAGTTGGAGGTTTATTGCCTTCTCTAGTACTTTGGCTGGGAAGTATAGTAGGGAGATGGGCCAATAATTTCTGAGGTCTTTGGAATCTGTGGTTTGATCTATGCATGTTTTCAGGCTTCAGGGAAGGAGGCAGATGTGATTGAGGTATTGATGATTGTGGTGAGCTCTTGGATGAAGGTTTTTTTCCCAAGGTTAAACATGCGGTGGGGGCAGGGATCCTTGGGGGCTCCCGAGTGGATGAAACCCATGGTGGTGGCAGTTGTATTGGCAGAGAGAGGCTCCCAAGTGTTTAGTGAGCTCTTGCGGGGGTCAGCGTTGTTGAAAAGTCTGCTGAGACCAGACATGGGGGCTTGACGTTTTCAAACATGGTAGCGATTTTGGTGTAAAAGTAGTCTGTGAGGGTGTTGCGTTGCTCCTGCGAGGGGTTGAAGGTGTTCTCGGTGGCTGTGAGGTTGGAGAATTCTTTGATAATACAGAATAGCTCCTTGCTGTGGTTTGAACTAGTGTCCATGTGACGTGCCAGGGCATTTGTTTTTTGCAGTTTTGAGTTGGTGGTGGTAACTGTTAGAAAATAGTTTGAAATTGTTGCGTTCATTGTTAGTTTTGCTGGTGGGCCAGATCCTCTCAATTTGCTTACAGGAGCGCTTGTAGGATTTGAGCTCTGGTGTGAACCAGCTGTGATGTTTGGATGATCTGCTAGATTTGGTAGGTTTGAGGGCGGCGATAATGGTGGACACATGTGTTGATTCATGTGTTAAAATTCTCGACTGCCGCTTCTAGGTCAGTGGTGATGTTGTGGGGGGAGGCTTTGAAGGAGTTGTCCAGAGATCTTCTGTTACTTTGATTCAGCTCCTGTTAGGGGTGTTGGGAGCAGTCAGTGTGGAAGAGGTGGTTGTGATGTGGAAGTGGTTAAAGGAGTGGTCGGACCAGGTGTTCTCGGTGACATGGTTGTATCTCAGTCTGTCGCTGGCTGAAAAAATTGGGTCAAGAGTGTGTCCAGCGATATGGATGGAGTCAGTGACTAGTTGGGAGAGTCACAGGATTTCCATGCTTTCAAGTAGTTTGGTTGTGTTGGTGTTGTTGCGGTCTTCCAGGTAGAAGTTGAGGTCACTGAGGAAGAGGACATTTTTGGAGCTGAAGGCCAGAGGGTTGATGAATTTGGCGATGAGCTCACAGAACGTGGAACATGGTCCTGGTGGTCTGTAGGCGAGGGTGCCTCTGACCGTAGTTTTGCAGTTGGTGTTGATCTGGCAATTGAGATGTTCCATGATGGGGGTGGAGTTGTCAGTGGTGGCTGTAGAGCTGATGGGCTCTTTGTGAATAATTGCTATACCACCCCCTTGTTTGTTGTTGCAGTCACAGTGAATTAGCTTGTAACTGTGGTGTAATGGTGGTGATGTTGGATGCTGATGCTGGGTTGAGCTATGGCTCGGTGAGGAAGGCTATGCCCGGTGTGCGGGAGGTGATGGTGTCCTAGATTTTGTGGCGTGCTTGTGTAGTGATCAGGTGTTGATCAGTAGGCACTAGAGTTGATCTGTGAAGGAGGCAGTGGGTGGATGGGTATTCTTGGACTGTGGGTTCAATGTGGAATGAGCAATAGAAAGGTCCTGCTGTTGTTCGCAGGGAGGCAATTGCTGTTGAGTTGATCAGGGTTGATGGCTAGAAGTTCATTGCATGTGTATCTGTGGATGGGGGGACCATGGGTCCCAGCGCTGGGCATAGTCCAGGCATAGACAGTCTTACATTTGGCGTGCAGCCGGCATGCAGCCGGCATGCCTGATGTACTTGGCCACTGCATTGCCAGGCTGTGGCTTCCATTAAGTAGGTTACATGGGAGAGGTGCGGGCCGCTGAGTGGGGTTGAGTGGGAGGAAGGAAGTAAGTGAGGGAACAGCTGGGAGGGAGAATGGAAACAGGCGGTGAAGCATGGGGAGGGAGAGTATGCAATAGTGCAGCAGGAACAGGAATCTGAGGAGAGAAAAGCACAAATAGGAGGGGAATCTGTGGAAGAAACCAAAAGAATTAGAGAGGATGCTGTTGAAGAAAACAAAAGATAAGAGAGAAATCCGTGAAAGAAAATTAAAGAATTAGAGAGGGAACTGTGGAAGAAAACCAAATATTAGAGGAGAATCTGTGGAAGAAAATGAAATGTTAGAGGGGAATCTGTGGAAGAAAACTAAAGAATCAGATGGGAAACTGTGGAAGAAAAGGAAAGAATTAGAGGGGAATCTGTGGAAGAAAGCAAACATCTACACCGGATATAGTGGTTACACCTTGCATCCATATTGTATTCATATTGCATTTAATTGTGCATCTGAGGACACTGTACGTTCTTTAATTTGCATGTGCCTACTGTTCCTTTGGCAATCTTTCTGTCACTGTGGATCTGGCATTACTATGGCAGTTACATCTTCCCTTTTCCTTAGCTGTATCTTTAGATCTTATTGTTCTGGTACTGGTCTTGTATGCCCCTTATTTAGATAGTCATGGGTAGACTTGTTCTTATTATGAATGAAAACCCACCAATACCACCACATTATGGGCTAGAATCCATTTGCACTTGATACCAGCAATGGAGCTTACACCTTCCCTTTTGCTAAATTGCATCCTCAGATCTTATCACTCTGGTATTGATCTGATAGGTCCCTCATTCAGGTGGTCATGGTCGTACTTGTTCTTATTATTAATGGTCACCCTCTAATACCACCTAAATGTTCAACTCACTTGAGACTAATAGAAGCAGGTGACTACAACAGCACTTTTGATTCTCTTGTCGAAAAAGACCTAACAGGTTCCGAGGCCGATGACCTTAAATGGGCTGCCCCCTCCTTAGACCTCCCCCAGTTAGAAAATGGACACAGATGGCGCTTCAAGTCAAGGCCCTAATGCTGAGTATGGCCTGAGGACAGTAAATGAAAGAACCCCTTCAGTCAGGGTGATAATACGTGTAATAGAGCTAGTTGTCCCTCTCGTATCAACTACATCTTCCTTGATGTGAGGGTCTGGAGAGATCTGGTTGATATGAATATGGATGCTACAACAGACAGCGACCACAATCCCCTCTGCCTCAGCATGAAGCCCCTGTGGGAAGCCTCTTACTATTCTAAGAGCAATTTACCTCCAAATTACACAAAGGAGATCTATCCCTCCAACGACAGTCGATCTCTCAAATGGCAAAAGGTAGTTTTGCAAGACAATAAAATCAAGGGCATACAGCACAATCTGACAGTAGGCACCCTTGAGCTTCAGCCCTTGGCCAAAAGTAGAAATGGAGTGGCTGATGTAGGCATGGCCCACACTCGAACTTATGACAGACTTAGGGCCATATGCACGAACACATTTTCCCATAGACATAGAATGGACAAAACCTGTTGATGCATCTGGCCCTTAGTTCCTATTTTGTAGCTCCGAGGTTTGATCGAAAGCCTAGCATCTCATCAGGAGTAGTGTACTCATGGTACACAAAGGAACGCAGATGCAAGCATTCGATCTTAACCTCAGCTATTAAAGCTAAAAATTGCTCACTAATTAAAACCTCTAGACAGAGCTATAAGGCAACTCTGCATTCTACAAAGAGGGCGTGGGGCAAATCTCGATGGCAGAAACTCAAGAAATCAAGTGCTGTGAAAGACACCAAGTCATTTTGGTCCTAAGTCACCTGGGTCAGCAGATCAGGGGCTCAATCATCCCCCAACCACATCACTGGCCAGGAATGGTATGACCATTTCTGGAAGCTTTACACAGTCTCTAGGGACATGCCTGTAGCAGAGGTGGAAGTTTTTCATAGCCAACCTTCGGATGATGAATTTTTTACCTTGAGCGAAATAGAGGCCTCAATAGGCCAAATAGTACAGTCCAAAGCTGCAGGGCCACATGGTATCCTGGGGGATCTATTCCTAGCTAATATCCCAATTTGGGCCCGCTATATTTTACTTTTATCAAATTCAGCAGTCAGCAGTGTTCCAGTCCCTGGGTCCCAATTTATAAAAAAAAAGGAGATAGAGATAAACCCTTAAACTATAGGCCTATTAGCCTGATCAATACCCGCCAAAAGGTCTTCTGTGGAGCCCTACTGCAGAAGATCCAGCTGTGGGCAGACAATAATGCAATCTTATCTCAATACCAGGCTGGCTTTAGAGTGAAGACGGGGACAATCGATCAGGCATTCCGCCTTCTACTCCTCTATTGGAAAGTGGTAGTGATCGGCAAGGGCAACCTTTACCTAGCCTTTATTGTTTGAAAGACTGCCTTTGATTTAGTCCCCAGGCACAAACTTTGGCTTGTGCTTAAAGACATGGGCATCCGGTTACCAATCCTTAACCTGGTAGTTCGGCTGCATGAAGGGAATTATGCCCAGATCAGATGGGGGGCGCAGTGCCAACTGACCAAGCACATCCCAGTCAGCAGGAGAGTTTAACAACGCAGTGCTCTGGTTCCCACCCTATCCCACCTGTACATGAATGGAATGGTCAGCTCTCTGCAACAAGAACCAGCTGATGCACCAACTTTTGGGGGAGACAAAGTACCAACTCTCCTGTTTGCAGATGACACCCTGTTGGTGTTGAAGACCCCAACAGGGTTGCAGCTCCTACTCAATGGATTCCACCACTTCTGCGACACTAGGGGTCTGGTCATTAACACCTCAAAAAACAAATGTATGGCCTTTAACCCCCACTAGTCTTACAAGGGCAGTCTAATGCAAGGAGAGACCCCTTTGGAAAGAGTTGGCACTTTTGACTATCTCGGTGTCCAACTTTCAGACAAAATGTTGTGGAAGCCTCACCTAATTAAGAAGCTATTGGGTCACAAGCGAGTAATGGGGTCCCTAGGAAAGGAACATTGCTCTTCACACAGCAGACCCGTAGCTCCTTCCCTCCTGGTCTACAATTTGTATTTTGTATTTGTAGGGGTATTTGTAAAGCGCGGCGTTCGCTCCGGAAGGAGCATCTTGGCGCTGAGAATCCTTGATGACCGGTCTGGGGACAGAGAGGGATTAGATGGCTGCTTTAGTGAGATCATCGGGGAGGCTGAAGATCCAAGTCTTCAGAGCCTTTCTGAATGGTTTTTCTTGCGTTAGTTGCCTGAGGTGTTTGGGCAGATTGTTCCATGCTTTGGTGGCCAGGTAGCTTAGGGTTTTACCTCCCTTCGTCTTCAGATTATACTTTGCAGGCAGGATGAGGTTGTCCTGGGACGAACGGAGAGATCGCCTGGGGGTGTAGTGGGGAAAACGTCTGTGGAGGTATTTTGGACCGGATTTATTGAAAGCTCTGAAGGCGACGATTAGAATCTTGAATAAAATTCTCTTGTGGAGAGGTAGCCAGTGTAAGGATCGAAGGGCTGCGGAGATGGAAGCTCTACGGGGCAGTTTGAGTACAAGTCGAGCAGCTGTATTGAGCACGCTCTGGAGTTTCGCGAGAGTGCTCTTTTTTGCCCCTGCCAGTAAGCCGTTGCAGTAGTCTAGTCGTGAAATTATAAGGGCTACTGTTACACTCTTTCTGGCGTCGAGAGGGAGGAAGTTGAAGAACTTTCTTAAGGATCTTATTGTCCCGAAGCATTTGCCGGTTACAGTCTTAGCATGTTGATCAAAGGAGAGATCTGAGTCGAAAATGACGCCTAAATTCCTGGCCGTAGTTACAGTTTGGGGGGGGGCGATTGAGTCGTCTGGCCACCAGAGGGCTGGGCGGAAGGAGGTGTTCTTTCCAATTGGGAGAATCTCCGTTTTATTTGAATTACACTTCAAATGATTTGCGTTCATCCAATGGAAGACCTCCGTTAGGCAGTTCTTGAGGTTGAGTTCGGCGCTGGTGGAGTTACCATCCAAAGGCACGATGAGCTGGGTGTCATCGGCGTAGGAGGTTACAGGTATTCCAAAGGATTCAATCAAGGACAGGAGAGGAATGAGATAGATGTTAAAAAGGAGGGGACTTAGGATAGAACCCTGCGGGACGCCTGAGGAAATCGTTTTCTCTTTTGAATGGAAAGGGCCCAGAGCGACAGTCTGTGATCGGTCAGCAAGGAATGATTTTAACCAGGATAGAGCGTAGTCTGAAATCCCTATGTTCATCAGTCTACTGATGAGGATGGAATGGGAAATGGTGTCAAACGCCGCGGTCAGGTCAAGAAGAATGAGGATTGAATTTTTTCGCTGATCTTGTAGCAGTTTGATCGTGTCTGATAATTCTATCAGCGCTGTTTCCGTCGAATGTTTGGGACGGAAACCAGACTGCTGCGGATGGAGTATGTTATTTGCTTCCAGGTATTGTCTGAGTTCTCTATAGACCAGTTGTTCGGTTATTTTTCCTAAGGCTGGGAGTAGAGAGATCGGGCGAAGATTGGTCAAGTCAGACGGTGGTTTATTGGCCTTTTTCATAAGAGGCTTGACAATTCCTTTCTTCCACCGGGGGGGGACAATTCCTGTGCTAAGCGACGAGTTGACTATGTCGTTAATTGCTGGGTTGATCACGTCGATAATTTGGTGAAGAATTTTGGGGGGACAGGGGTCGGAAGGGGAGCCTGATTTGCAGGCCAGGATGACTTCTTTAGTTTGCGCCAGAGTTACAGGGGAGAAACTGCTCAAATTTCCGGGAAAGGAGTCAGAGGGAGGGGGGAATGAGGAGGTACAGAAAGGAGGGAAATTGCTTTGAATGGAAACAATTTTCTCTTCAAAATAGTCGGAGATTTTGTCGCATAAGTCTTGTGATGGAGGTATTTCAGGTTGCAGTGCTTTGGGCTGGGTGAATGACTTTACTATAGAAAACAGGGTCTTTTGTTTTTGATGGGATTCTTTGATGGCGTTCACATAGTAGGACATCTTGGCTGTTTTGATACTCGCAAGATAGGCTTTTCTTGTTTTAGTATATAAGAGACGATCGTCAATGTCATAGGACTTACGCCATTTTCGCTCTGCTTTCCTACAAAGTAGGTGAGAGGTGGCAAGTTCGGGGGTAAACCAGGGGGCATTGATTTTGGATTTTTTATGAGAGATGCCTTGACGTTTGGGGGGGTTTCTGGTTTTCATTTCCTGTGTGAGCCAATTGTAAAAGAGGTCGTCGTCGACTTCTACATTTCCGGACAGAGTAGGGGTATGGGATTGATCCATAGGTTTAAGAGTCAAGCTTTCTTGGACTTTTTTCCAATTGATAGGGTTGGAGGGGCGTGAGTTAGTGTTATTGCGAGAGGGGGAATGTACGCTATGGATGTGGAACAAGATCAAGCTGTGGTCAGTCCAGATTTGCGGGAGCGGGGGTAGGGTGATGAGGGAAGAGAGATTGGTACATACAGCATCAAGGGTGTGACCAAGCAGGTGGGTAGGCTGGGAGACTAGTTGTTGGAGATTAAACATTTCTAGTGTTTGGAGGAAATTGATGGCTTGGGTATCAGATTTGGAGTCGAGATGTAGGTTGAAATCCCCGAGTAAGGTGAAGTGGGGGTATCGGAGAAGAAAGTGGCCCAGGGAGTCGCACAATGAATCAAGAAATTCAGTGGCATTACCGGGCGGGCGGTAAATGAGGCCACCAGAGAAGGAGGTTTGCTCGTTCAATTTGATTGAGAAACCTAAACCTTCCGTGTTTTTTAGGGGCTCTAGGTTGAAGGAGTGGCATGGGAAGGTGTTCCTAAGTATTATGGCGACACCTCCTCCTCTGCCTTTTGGTCTGTCCTGCCTAAAGAATGTGTAGCCTTGAGGTAGGGAAGCAGCAATATCAGGATTGCTATCTTCTGTTAGCCAAGTTTCGGTTATCATTAGGCAGTCCAGGTCCGAGTCGCAGATGAGGTCGCAAATGTCTTGATTATGCTTGCACATAGAACGTGCGTTAATCAAACCTCCTTTAAAGAGCGTTGGGGCGGCCTTGGGATGCAATAGGGGAGTGGGTATAGAGGCTGGATGATTAGTGGTCGTCCAGTTGCAATTTTTACAGCCGATAGTGTCCGCAGACTTTGTTAGATCGAGTATACAGGGGCAGTGTTTGCCACCCTGTAATCGATAGAGGTCTTCAGGGAGGTACCTAATGATGGTTGAGGTTTGCGCAGAGTTTCGTGCGCTAGGCGCGGTCTTGGCGCGGACGGGCGCAGACGGGCTTGCCTTAGGCGCGTCTTCGGCGCGCAGACGGCGCTCCCGCTGCGCTCGTCCGCTGCGCTTGGTTGGTCGACACATTTGTAGTGGTCGGTGGGCGTAGCCTCGCAGTGGGCGTGGCTCCGCCTTTTGGCGCGCTGGCGCTGTTGTGGTTTCCTGAAGGAGGGGGTCTGTGTGAGCGCGAAGCGGCAGCGCTTCGACTGACAGGTGAGACAGCTCGTTTTTGTGAGTTTAAAAACAAGTAATTCGTGACAATTTTAAAAAAGCAGATTGAGCAAAACCTCCGGCTTTCCGCCTCAGAGGGGATCAAGAATGGCAGTAGTTGCGCTTTCCTAGCGTTTTTGTAGTGGTCGGTGGGCGTGGCCTCGCAGTGGGCGTGGCTCCGCCTTTTGGCGCGCTGGCGCTGTTGTGGTTTCCTGAAGGGGGGGGTCTGTGTGAGCGCGAAGCGGCAGCGCTTCGACTGACAGGTGAGACAGCTCGTTTTTGTGAGTTTAAAAACAAGTAATTCGTGCCAATTTTAAAAAAGCAGATTGAGCAAAACCTCCGGCTTTCCGCCTCAGAGGGGATCAAGAATGGCAGTAGTTGCGCTTTCCTAGCGTTTTTGTAGTGGTTGGTGGGCGTGGCCTCGCAGTGGGCGTGGCTCCGCCTTTTGGCGCGCTGGCGCTGTTGTGGTTTCCTGAAGGAGGGGGTCTGTGTGAGCGCGAAGCGGCAGCGCTTCGACTGACAGGTGAGACAGCTCGTTTTTGTGAGTTTAAAAACAAGTAATTCGTGACAATTTTAAAAAAGCAGATTGAGCAAAACCTCCGGCTTTCCGCCTCAGAGGGGATCAAGAATCAAAAGAATTCAAAAGCAGTCAGCACAGCTCTGTATAGAGCAGAGCTGTGGGGATTCGATAAGATTCCAGAACTCTGCAGATCAGAGCACAAATTCCTAGGGGACCTTGTGATGATTCCAAAGCACCCCACTTACTCCCCTAATGCTTGATATGGGTTGGCGCTCCATTGGAGACATAGCGAGGCTCCGCCCATTGCTTTTCTGGGCTCGCCTCAGGCAGACCCTGGAGCTCCTACCCCATGCGGATGCCCTATCTGAGGTTATCCAGTTAGACATGAGCAATAAGGTAGGTTGGATCAGAAATGCTACGAAGCTGATGTCTGAACTAGGGGTTCAAGCCCTACTGAACAAATAAGATCCACCCCGAAAGGATGTGCTCAAACGTCATTATTGGGAATGGGTGGAGCAGCAAGAATTCAGCAAACCGAATCTGGGGAAACTTACCATAGAATTTCACCTCCACATACAGACCAGGTTCCTAGAGCCCTACCTAGACATAATTCAGGTCCCTCAGGACAGGATGTTTTACATCTACTTTAGGTTGGGGACCCTCCCTGTTTGTGAGGTAACAACAAACTGGCATCCAAGTGACCCAACCGCAAGCGATTGCCCAAGTTGCAAGGCCCCAGTGGAGTCTGTTGCTCATGTAATGTTTGTTCGCCAGGCTTATGCCAAACTCAGGTCCAAATGGCTCAAACCGATCTGCCGGGAACTGGGCACACGGAACCATCGGGATGCCTTGCGCAATTTAGAATTGGATCCTAGACCACTTTTTGCCTGTGGAGTGGCCAAGTTCTTAAGCCACACGTGGATTATTAGAATGAAGGCTCAGAAAGAAGTGTCTATGCAAAACAGAACTTCCTACACTTATCTAATTTAAACATAAGGCAATATGTCCATAAGGTAAGACAAAACCCACAGTCAACGGTGTACAAAACTACATTAGTTCATTTATTTGCTCATTTTTTCATTTTTTCATTTTTCAGGAAACATATACATGTGTATTTTAGACTGTATATTAATACATAAAGTGCATATTGCATCACAATAATAAAACACAATTATAACTTATCTTCAACAACCCACAACAAGATGACATAAGTGAAAAACATATATACATAAGACAATACAAAAAATTAAGACAATAGACATCAGAATAAACAAGGGAAAAGAATTGTAATTATTAAAAACAATAGACTATGAAGTTGTACATAAGACCAGCGCCGACGCGCATTTCGGAGCTCCTATATAGCTTTTACAGGCTCCTTCTTCAGGGCGTATTTGAATGGTCTTTCAAAGAGCAAAGACTACAAGGCCTAACTTGATGTCCAACATCATGAGGTGAGGGTACAAAATTCAATATTGACAGCCGTTGGTCTGTGGGTATAAAAAACCAGGATAAATACATATAATATAATTTTATTTTCAGTATTGAGAGTACGGGAGCTACTGCAAGAATAAAGGACTAGTATTAACCCGTGATCTAGTAACACCCAGAAAAAAGAAATGTGTGTATAAAGAAAAGTAAAGAACGAAGTACCAATCACCTAGTTTGGATGGAATAGATAAATGAATATACACATACTTGGCAGGAAGACTTTAAAAGAAAACACCAGATAAACGGCAGCTTCAATCGATGTCTTAGTTATTTTGGAAAGAACTAAAATTGAATCAGAAAAAAACAAATGACCATTGCGAAATCTAGAGACATAATAGACTACAGATTCTGTAGTTTGTGGTTCAAAATAGGGGTAAAGAAACTCCCAATTATGTACATAGGTCCTGGAAAAAGGAAGGGAGAGAGCGCACTTATGTAGAATAACTCGATTGAACAGAGAATAGACGACAATAACTTCAAATGTTGCTCAGGTTATAGACGAACAATGCGTCCAAAGTTATAATAACGCCAACAAACACCGGATGAATTTAACTATAAGGATCAACCCGGGGCATAAAACATGAGTAAAGTTGGTAAGATCAGTGATTCTCTATCGAGAGCCGTCTAAGCAGCCGTGAATGTAAACGGTAATGATTTAGATATCGTTCTTACGTTCTGTGACACCTTAGTTGGGTAAGTTTTGGGTCTGAATCTTAGAACTATAGGGCTTCCTATTATAAAACATTACCGTTTACATTCATGGCTGCTTAGACGGCTCTCGATAGAGAATCACTGATCGTACCAACTTTACTCATGTTTTATGCCCCGGGTTGATCCTTATAGTTAAATTCATCCGGTGTTTGTTGCCGTTATTATAACTTTGGACGCATTGTTCGTCTATAACCTCAGCAACATTTGAAGTTATTGTCGTCTATTCTCTGTTCAATCGAGTTATTCTACATAAGTGCGCTCTCTCCCTTCCTTTTTCCAGGACCTATGTACATAATTGGGAGTTTCTTTACCCCTATTTTGAACCACAACCTACAGAATCTGTAGTCTATTATGTCTCTAGATTTCGCAATGGTCATTTGTTTCTTTCTGATTTAATTTTAGTCCTTTCCAAAATAACTAAGACATCGATTGAAGCTGCCGTTTATCTGGTGTTTTCTTTTAAAGTCTTCCTGCCAAGTATGTGTATATTCATTTATCTATTCCATCCAAACTAGGTGATTGGTACTTCGTTCTTTACTTTTCTTTATACACACAATTCTTTTTTCTGGGCGTTAATAGATCACGGGTTAATACTAGTCCTTTATTCTTGCAGTAGCTCCCGTCCTCTCAATACTGAAAATAAAATTATATTATATGTATTTATCCTGGTTTTTTATACCCACAGACCAACGGCTGTCAATATTGAATTTTGTACCCTCACCTCATGATGATGGACATCAAGTTAGGCCTTGTAGTCTTTGCTCTTTGAAAGACCATTCAAATAAGCCCTGAAGAAGGAGCCTGTAAAAGCTATATAGGAGCTCCGAAACACGCGTCGGCGCTGGTCTTATGTAAACCTTCATAGTCTATTGTTTTTAATAATTACAATTCTTTTCCCTTGTTTATTCTGATGTCTATTGTCTTAATTTTTTGTATTGTATTATGTATATATGTTTTTCACTTATGTCATCTTGTTGTGGGTTGTTGAAGATAAGTTATAATTGTGTTTTATTATTGTGATGCAATATGCACTTTATGTATCAATATACAGTCTAATATACACATGTATATGTTTCCAGAAAAAATGAAAAAATGAGCAAATAAATGAACTCATGTAGTTTTGTACACCGTTGACTGTGAGTTTTGTCTTATCATATGGACATATTGCCTTATGTTTAAATTAGATAACTGTAGGAAGTTCTGTTTTGCATAGTTTATTCCCTGATTTCTTCCTCACATATTGAAACATTCAGGGTCCCTCTGTTGTAGTTCAGAAAGAAGTGTCACCGCAACCAGCAGGATGACCTTTATACCCAGCTGCCCAAGGGTTCATAGGTCGGCAATCCATGTTTTTCTTCAGTTGTGAAATGTATTGTATATAATCACTCTGGAATTCTGTTCTGAGAGGGTTGAAAAGGCAACCAAAATGAATTCTAGGTATTAGGTTTAACCAAGGAGGCTCCAAGTGTGACAATACAAGGACATTCTTCCTTCCCCTTTTACACCGTTTTAAGTATGTTTTAACTTTGTAATGTTGTACCAATTGTCTTTTAACACTGATTTCCTGAATTTTATATTGTTCCTTTGCTGTAGCCGTGAATCAAAATGAATAATTTGTATGTATGTTATTGTAACAGCTGCTGCATAAATTGTCTACTTTTATACAGTTTCTTTTAATACAATTGGCACTTTTTATAGCTTTTATGGCACGAGTTGTCGAAATAAAGCTTATACAAAAAGAATACCACCTATCATAGGCTAAAATCTATTTACATATGATATCGATCAGAGGCGGTTGGTGTCAGGGCCGGGGGAAATGGATGTACTAGGACAGAAAAAAAGAAGAACTTACCTTCAGCCGCAGCGTGCTCTTCTGCTCCTCTGCAGACAGGCTCCCAGAATCCCCTGCAGCCAATCCTGACACTTCATGAGAGTAGCCTCGGGATTGGCATGAGTTCCGTCAATTTTCGCTCTCAGGAAGACTGAGAGCTGTGCCTGCTACCTCCAACCCAGCAACGCACCTCAGGTTGGGGACAACTTCCCCTGCATGTCGATTTGTCTGTCCTGAGATGGCCAGCAAACTCACATGTGTGGTAACGGAGCCACCCGGCCCGTTCCAGCACGCTGTTCACGCACCCACGCACCCGGAGGGCGGGCACGCCCGACGGTATAAATAAAGGGGCGCGAGACCGCTCGTGGTCTTCGGCCCACACAGTAATCCCTGCTGTCGTGTCCTCATTTGTCCTGCTGTACCCCCCATGTCCCTAGGCCTCCCCTACCCCCACGTGCCACCGAAGAACACTACATTGGCGACGAGGGCGGAGCCTACCCGCGCCTCGCCTCTCCGGCACTGACAACTTGCCTGGGGGGGTGCACGGCGCTCTCCGCAGAGGCGGAACGTGGAGGACCTCGCCGCGCGCGTCCTCGCGCTGGAGGTCTGGAGGGCAGCTGGCGCTCTGCAGGTGAGCTCGTAGCTGGCTCTGGCTCTGCCGGGGAAGGCCCCGAAGGCAGTGTGCAGCGGAGGGCGTCCTCAGCGGTGCCTGAGGGGGAGTGATACTACTAAAGCCCATCACAGAAAAAAAAAGAAAACCGGCAGGTCTCGCCTACGCGCAGCATCCAAGGGGGAGAGATACTAATAAAGCACATCACAAAGAGAAAAAAAAACCCGGCAGGTCTCGCCTACGCGCAGCATCCAAAGCAGCGCAGGTCTCGCCCACGCGCAGCACCAGCAGCAGCAGAGGTCTCGCCTGGACACCTGCCACGCAGCGACGGTCTGGGGGCGCGAGCAGTGAGGGGTGACGAACATGACGACCCCGGCCCCCAGCGGAAGTGGCACGGCGCAGCAGCCTCCGCCGGCAGCCGCCGCGCAGCCCGCGGCCGCCGTGCCTGGACACAGCGCGGTGGCCCCGCTGCCGCCATTCAGCGGATTGTCGGACCCCTCCACGGCGGCAGTGCGGTGGCGGTCATGGATCGGACGGCTGGAGCACTATTTTGTCGGAGTGCGGGAGACGGACAACACGGTCAAGAGATCTCTCCTCATGTGCTACGGTGGTGAAGAGCTGTACGACCTCTTCGAAACTCTGCCGGACCGGGGGAACGACGACGACTATGCGGGCGCCATAAGGGCCCTGAACCGCCATTTTGATCCCCAAACGAACCCCGATTTCGAGTGGTTTAAGCTTCGCCAGGCGCGACAGGAAGAAAACGAAAGCATTGACGTCTTCTATGCACGCCTGCGGAAACTCTCGCTGTCCTGTGTGCTGCCAGACCAGAGGGCAGAGATTCGGGCTCAACTCATACAAGGGTGCAGGTCGGTCCCGTTGCGACGTCTCATCCTGCGGGAGCCAGGCATCTCCCTTGACAACATCCTGGTCCTAGGCCGGTCTCACGAGCTGTCCAATGCTCGGGCGGATGCGATGGAGGCGGCCCTCAATCGGCCGGCGACTGCCCCGAAACCGCCAGTGGTCAAGGAAGAGAGAGTGGACGCGCTGCAGAAGCGACCGAATCAACAGCGAGGAGCCGCGAGGGCTCCACAGGGCAGCACGTGTGGCAACTGCGGCCTAGGTCACCCACCTGGCGGCCGGTGCGTCGCAATGGGACAGACATGCCTGAAGTGCGGCCGAGCGAACCACTTTGCGAAGGTCTGCAGAAGTGGCCGAAGGGGGCGCGGTGGTGCTTCCGGCCCACGTGGGGCAACGGCGCGTGTACACCAACTGACCGTGGAGGAATCCGCCGCCCTGCGTGAAAACTCCAAGCCAGAGTTCGATGAAGAGGGAGAAGAAGAGGAAGTATTCTTCGTGTCGTTCGTAGGCCGAGAAGGCACGAGGAGAAGACCGCCGCCCATGTGCGACATCATGGTGGCCGGGTCCCCGGTGAGTGCTCTCATTGACACGGGGGCGTCGGTGAACGTCATGGACAGCTGCCAGTATGAGAGGTTGTCGCCACGCCCACCCCTGAGACCCTCCAAAGCCCAAATTTTCACGTACGACAGTGACCGGCCACTGTCTCTGCGAGGGGTGATCGACGTTGAAGTCGTCAGCGAAGGCCGGAAGTTGGCCACGACATTCCACGTGGCGGAAGGCAAGAGGGGCACCCTGCTGAGCTGCCACACCGCCGAAGATCTGGCGCTGGTATTCTTCGCAAATCAGGTGCACGATCTGCATGCAAGGGAGATACTGAAGGACTTTCCGATGCTGTTTCAAGGTCTAGGATGCCTACGCGGAAAGCAGTTCAGACTACACGTGGACCCGACGGTCCGGCCCATGGCGCTGCGTCACCGGAGAATACCATTCCTCCTGCGACCACAGGTAGAAGAGGAGTTGCAAAAATTGGAAGACTTGGGGGTGATCGAGAAGGTATCGGGTCCGACCCCGTGGGTGTCCCCCCTGGTCGTGGCGCCCAAACCCAAGCAGCCCGGCGCCATCCGACTGTGTGTAGACATGCGCCTCCCAAACAAGGCAGTCAAGCGCGAAAGACACCTCACGCCCACCATGGACGATATTGTGGCCGACCTCAACGGCGCGCAGTGGTTCACGAAATTGGACCTCAACGCGGGGTACCACCAGCTTGAACTCCACCCCGACAGCCGCAACATAACCACCTTCTCCACCCACGTTGGCCTGCGGAGGTATAAGCGGCTGAGCTTCGGAATCTCGTCAGCGGCCGAAGTTTTCCAAAACGCCATACGGGAGACTCTCTCGGGTCTCCAGGGAGTCATCAACCTAAGTGACGACATTCTGGTGTTCTCACGAACTCTGGAAGAACACCATCGGCATCTGCGTGACACGCTGCAGCGGCTAGCGGATAGTGGACTCACCCTGCACGAGGCCAAGTGCTCCTTCTACCAGGAGTCGGTCGAATTCTTCGGCTACATCTTCTCGAGGGAAGGCCTGAGAGTGGATCCGAAGAAAGCGGTAGCGATCCGCGCTGCCCCGAGGCCCACATCTGCCACCGAGGTCAGGAGCTTCCTGGGGATGGCAACCTACTGCGGGCGGTTCATTCCCAATCTGGCGTCCCTGTCGGAGCCGCTCCGGCTTCTCACGAAGAGTGGTCATCCGTGGACCTGGACGGCCAAGGAAGATATGGCGTTCCAAGCGGTCAAGGACGCGCTGATCGATGACAAGGTGATGGCGTACTTCAGGCCCCACCGGCGGACAGAGGTGGTGGTGGACGCGAGCCCCGTGGGGCTGGGCGCGGTCCTGATGCAGGAGACGGAGGCGAAAGAATGGGTCCCGACCGCGTATGCCAGCAGGGCTCTGACGGCTACGGAGATGAGGTACGCGCAGATCGAGCGGGAGGCGCTGGCCATCAAGTGGGCCTGCCAACATTTCCATCTCTACCTGTATGGGCACGACTTCCGGGTGGTCACCGACCACAAGCCCCTGGTTCCGCTCTTCGCTGGCACGGCGAGGCTAGGGCCCCCGAGGATCGAGAGATGGGCGGTCCAGTTACAAGCGTACCGATTTGAGGTCGTGTTCCGACCCGGGGCCAGCAACCCAGCGGACTTCCTGTCCCGCCACCCGGAGCCGGTGCGCCCTGATCAGGCGGATGAGGCGGAGACGGAGGAGTTCGTCCGACTAGTGTCGCAAGCTGCATGCCCGGTGGCACTCACGTTGGAAGACATCGGCAAAGCCACGGAACTGGACGACTGCCTCGTGA
Organism: Triturus cristatus; assembly: GCF_964204655.1. Classification (NCBI taxonomy): domain Eukaryota; kingdom Metazoa; phylum Chordata; class Amphibia; order Caudata; family Salamandridae; genus Triturus; species Triturus cristatus. The sequence continues at coordinate 42,815,256 of NC_140582.1, read as the reverse complement.
AGGTGAAGCGCACGCTGGCGACCCACCACTGGCGGAACTTCCTGGATGGAGTGCAGGCCCTCACCGAAGAGGAGAAAGTGTATCGACAGCAGGTGTGGAACGCGCGGAGTGAACTCAGCGAGGGGCCGCACGGCGTGGTCCTGCGAGGAGCAACCCTCGTCATTCCGATGAGTCTCCAAGGAGAGGTGGTCAGGTTGGCACATCAAGGGCATCAAGGCATCTCCAAGACCAAGGCGAGGCTGCGGAGCAAGGTGTGGTTCCCGCGGATGGACGCGCTGGTTGAGGAAGCCATCCGCAGCTGTCACTCGTGCAACATCACGGGGGGGGAGCCGACGCCTCACCCAGTGATCACGGAGGAACCCTGTCTGGAACCCTGGTCCAAGCTGAGTATAGACTTTGGTTCGTTCCCGGATGGGCGACACACCTTAGTGGTGGTGGACTCACACTCCAAGTTCCCGGTGGTGGAAGTAGTGTCATCGACGGCGTTCAGCCAGGTGCGAGCGGCGCTAGATCGCATATTTGCCATGATGGGCCTGCCTGAGGAAGTCCGATCGGACAACGGGCCCCCGTTCCAAGGGCGAGAGTTCCAGGAATACCTTGCGGCTCGAGGGGTCAGACACAGGAAGATTACCCCGCAGTGGCCCCAGGCGAATGGGGAGGTGGAGCGTTTCATGCGCACGATGAACCGGGCGCTGAGAATTGGAGTCGAGCAAGGAGAAGATGCGGATCAGTGCCTCTCGCAGTTCCTAAGTGCCTACCGGCGGACCCCCCACTGTACAACCAGGTGTGCGCCAGCGCACCTTCTGTTCAAGAAGGCCCCCAGGGACAATATCCCGGCGAGTCATGTGTGGCTGCCCACGCCGCTAGACCAAGAGGCGGCGCAAGGGAGAAGGCGGACCTCCAACGAGAAAGCCAGTCTGAAGAGGAGAGCCCGGGGGAGGAGTCTCCAGGTGGGAGACGGGGTCATCCTGAAGGACCGGTACCCGAATTGGAAGTATCGTACCCCGTTCGAACCGGAGGTGTGGGAAGTGACCGGAGTGCGGGGCACCATGGTGTCCGCCAGGAGAGGGACGCGGACGGTAACGCGAAATGCGTCTTGGTTCAAACGAATAACATCTGGCGTCCCCGAGACCGACCAGGAGGAGGAAGAGTTTGAGGCCCCGGAGGGGGGCGGCTCACCAGGATTGCCGGCAAGCCCGTCACAGAACGCACCCCCACTGCCCGGGGCGAACGAGAGAGAAGGCGGGGCCCCCGCCGAGGCCGAGGCGCCCAATGGCCGAGGAGATGTTCCACGGAGTCGGCCGTATGGACTTCGGCCAAACCCGGCCCCAAGTAAGAGACTGAGAGACTTTGCGTGGTGTGCGCAAGAACTGAACTGTCCAGCGAGAAATGATCTCTGTATCTGAAAGATTGGAGGGATGTGGTAACGGAGCCACCCGGCCCGTTCCAGCACGCTGTTCACGCACCCACGCACCCGGAGGGCGGGCACGCCCGACGGTATAAATAAAGGGGCGCGAGACCGCTCGTGGTCTTCGGCCCACACAGTAATCCCTGCTGTCGTGTCCTCATTTGTCCTGCTGTACCCCCCATGTCCCTAGGCCTCCCCTACCCCCACGTGCCACCGAAGAACACTACAACATGTGCAGAGAAGGCATTGTACCTACCGCTCCCCCTCAGTGCCTGTCATTGCCCAAGACTCGGCACACTTAGAAGAAAAACAAAACGGGTTTAAAACCTGTTTTAGTATCATTTTATATTTCACGTTTTTTAGGGTGCTGGCAGGGGCGGCGACACCCCTCCGCTGTAGCGGAGGAGCTGCAGCTGATGCTGTTGGTTTGTAGTAAGTGGAGTACTTGCAAATAATTCCTCTCTGGGAATTGAAAACTATAACAGATTTTATTATATGAGAAGAAAGACATCTTTTTTTCGATTGATTAAGACATTAAAAATGTTTGATTATAAAATAAAAAACATCACTAGGACACTACAACTTCTTCTATCATGTCTTAAATATGAACATTTTGGCATGTAACACAGGGTTTAGCACTTTGTAACCATTGCAGCTACCAGCATATGCTGGGTACCTTTTAAGGCGAGCCTGTTTTCCATGTTTATGACCTCATTATTGCCCAAAACCTATTATCTCAAGATATCGACCTTTGGTTATTAGGAGTGGATCACTTACCAATAGCTCTGCATATAGAATAAGAATACCTTTATAACGTTTACTACTTGAGAGATCAAATACATCTTTTATGTGAGAAAGCCACCACAATCCGTTAACCTTTATCTTTATACATGTACCATATATTAATTTGTCCTACTGGATACCTTTATACTACATGGTTGCTATAAAAACCTCATCTGTATTATCTTACAATCATTATAATGTTGTGAATAAACCAGTCTTTCTTGCCATCAAATTTGGTTTTGAGCGGATTTACTGAAATTTGGTTTGTGCTCCAGACATTCATTGAATATTGTATCAGTCTCTGCTTTGGCAGTGTATCAGGGTGCACCTTTTTGCAGCAGGGGTGCTGTCTGTGGTAGCATACTTTACTTATTGTTTTTATTACTGACCACACTTGTGGGTAGAATATTGTGCTGGGCATTTTCTCCAAGTGCTGCTTCGTTTGTGATAGTTGTGCTTATATACAGTTGCAGGGAGGTTTGCCAGTGACCACACAATCGCAACAGGTATCGAGCACTTGACAGCAGCAGACACAGACAGGGAACCCCCTGCAACAAGAACCGGGCCACACCTCTGGTAAGGAGGGGTGATGGTATGTGGAGGAAATGCCTTTATGCAACTACAGAGCCAAAATCCACAGTTAAATAGAACCCCCCACTCAGTAGAATAAGACATTTATTGATGACCATAGTGATGCATCCCCCAGTAGTTCGCCTCGATCAATAGAAACAACCAGCATCACCCTAACAATTGTATCAGAACAGAAACAACTATGGACAGCATTGCGGGTCCAAAAGCTTTACTTGCTTCTAGGAATTCAGGGTTACTGTGGGTCGTGTCGATAAGGTATTCACACCAAGTCCAGGCATCAATGGTGAATCTGTGTGAGCCCAAGTGCCCACACAAATTAAGCCCCACTATGCTGGCTGATCCCCCAGGGAGGGGTTTGCTTGCCCCGCCCCAGGGGCAGGGCAGTCTGAGGAGGGGGTGGGACATACAACTATTTTAAAAGCTGTCACCTAGGTCCCGCAGCCAGAGTCTAATGGTATGCATTCCAATTACCAAATAAAAATGTTCCCCATTTTCTCCTGCCCAAACTCGATGTTTTCTTCATGTCTCATAGTCCCGGCAGCTCGCCATAAATGTGCTAAAAGCCTCTGAATCAATCGAGGCCTTCCTCTCAGTTACATATGAAGCAATCCTCCGTCAAGGGAGCCATGTTCTCCTGGTGCCTGAGGTGGCCAAACCCTAAAACTCTACAGCCCCCCATGTGCTAGAGTCCGAAAGTTAAAGGGCCTCAGTGTAGGATGGCCAGACATCTCAGACTTCACAGGACAGTCCCATGTTTCTTTATTTTTGGTTATCTATTCCAACAGCTTCTTTCTTTGTTTTTTGAGAGGCCACACCAAATTAGCTTTTATGAGTTTTTGGTGCATAAATAGGTATCAGCCTTTTGCTGAAAACAACCTATAAGGGCCTATGCCCCTTAGTGGCTATGGGATCTGCTTGTTCCATTGGTGAGTGCTGTCTTCAGGGTATTCTGCGCCCCTCTGCAACATGAAATCATAGTCCTACCACTATTTTTGTGAGATGTCCTGATTTGAATCTGGTAACTCTACCTCACCGTAATGGCAAGCTTGAGACTCCGGTTAGGGGTTCATTAGTCCTTTCAAGGCATGGTGTGGTCGGATGGAGAGGGGGGTGCCAGAGACAGAGGCTTCCGAGCTTCTACACCTGCTCCAGATGGAACGCAGAGCACCGGTTGCTTCCCTTCCAGGTTCCACACCATTCCAAGAATCGTTCACTCACAATGCTGTAACCTAGCAGGCACTGTCCAGTAAACAGTTAGTCCTGACTGCTGACTCCACGGGGGGCAGTACAGGAGAGAAGGGAAGAACCGCAGAGCAGCTTCTGACCCTCTCCTCGTGGGTCAAAGGAAACAATGAAGGATGCAGCCCAAAGAACCGTCTAAAGCACATAGGGGCAGATTTATGTTGCCCTTGCACCACTTTTGCGCCGCCGTTGCGTCACTTTTGTGACGCAGCAGCGGCGCAAATCCTGCGCCATTGGTGCGGGGTATTTACAACGTGACGCATCTGGGAGATGCGTCACGTTGTAAAGCCCTGCACCACATGTAGGCGTTCCAGGGCAGGTGGGGGCGTTCCGGCGCAGGAATGCCTCCTAAAAGTGGCTGAGTGAAATCTACAAGATTTCACTCAGTCACTTTTAGGCCCATGCTGCGTCAAAACCCTGCGCCTGCTTGAAGCAGGCGTAAGGATTGACGCAGCATTGTACAGATAGGGCCCCCCAGAGCATTGCTGGAGCTGCGTCGCGCTTGCGACGCAACTCCAGCAATGCGCCACTTTTACGGCACAGATGCGTCATGCATCTGTGCCGTTTTTGCCCCATGGTGCGCCGCATTATAAATGCGGCGCATCCATGGTGGCGCAGCTGTGGCGCATAATAACTGGCGCATCCCTGCTGATATGCAGGGATGCGCCAGTTATCATAAATCTGCCCCATAGAGAGAAAGGCCCTAAAAGAAAGATTTGAGATAAAGAGGTGGGGTCCAGGTCAGATGAAGCCAAGGAAATGAGGCCACGAGAGAGGGCCACATTGCACAAAGCGTCCCAGGAACAGGGTGATGTACAAAGCACAAGAACGTGTTTACATGGCATGTAGCAAACACCAGTTATAGTATACAGCAACACGACCCTTCCCACATTTCTTAGCAAAAGCACCTGAGGTTAATGCCCTAACCGAGTAGCCCCCACCACGGAAATAGCCTCGGAAAAAGGCTGCACAGCAACCGCACTTTTAGGCACGCACCGGGCGAGGCCCCTTTGATAAAACTAGTACCAAGACCCAAAATGTCAGAGATTATCCAAAGACAGCCAGTTAGGATTGGGGGGGGCCTCAACGGCTTATACAAATGAGATCTGTCTAGAAAATAATAATCACTCTTTCTACCCAAATTGCTAATATGTATCCAACAGGGTTCACCTTCCATTGCCTCAATAGATTACGACTGGTAGGTTGACAAGAAGGGGTCAATAAGGGTCCCCTTTGCGAATGTGGGTGCCAGCAATTTTTTTAAGAGCTGGCAGTGGTCCCACGGTCCACTGTTTACTCTTAAACAATGAAAGGAAAACTTTTAATTTTTCTTTTTTAAATGCATCCCATTTTCCTTTTTAGGAAAACAGGCTGCATTTCAAAAAGAAATATTGCTTCATTTAAAAAGCAATTACAGACATGGTGGTGTGCTGACCCCAGCGGGTCACCATCCCTGTGATTGCAGGCCATTCTCAGTGGGTCACAAATTGTGACCTGCCTCATCATTATTCGGAATCACAAACAGTGTCTGGGACACAGTTGTACATAACATTTTGCGAGTTCCTAAGTGCGAGTAGCAATTAGGAACTCGCAAAATGTTCTCATTGTACATGTGGCCCCAAATAACATAGGTTTGGGGGGAAGTGAGCAAAGTCAGGTGACATAGATCCAAAGAAAACATTTTGGATTGTTAGGTGAATAATACAGTGAAAGATCTTCAAACATATGGACCAAATAGCTTTCCAAAAATTGAACGAGAGCAGGATCAATCAGATGAACTAAAGTACCATTGCAAATGGAACATGAATAACATAGTGGAGAAGCAGATGGATTACATTTAGAATTACATTCGGGGGTTATAACAGTCTATTATAAACAAAAAAAATAGAGACTGTGTAATATATGCAGCTTTGGAGATGTTAAACACTTTGAGCCATTTTTCATCCAATTAATGAACAGAAAATTATACAGAAAGGTGATTTTCTAAAAATAATTCAATAAAAGGGGGCGTGGCCAAGATGGCAGCCGAGTAGGACGTACCTGCTTGCTGCTCCTGTCTGTCGCCTAGGCCTCAGTACTATCCCCGGATAGCTGACCCGGGAAGGAGCGGAAATATTGCCGACAGCTCTGGTGCCCATTCCCGCGATCCGCTGGGCACCGGAGAGGCATGGTGGCTGGCATAGTGCGGGCATCGGAGGCTCGTGCTTGCCGTCCCGTTGTCACTGCAGCCCAGAACCACCCGGCCAAGGGCGGGCATGCACAGCCTCCTGGAGTTTGTTTGCGCCCGCGCATGCAGTTTGGGAGCGGCGGACAGCGGTACAGGACAGCGGTACACTGGGCAATGGAGGAGAACCGGTAGTCCTGGTGCGGCAGAGCTGACCCCCCAGTGAGATGTGCCAGTCTGGCAGCAACAAGCCGTTCCCGACAAAGTAAGCTGGACCCGTCACAGTCTGGAGACCCCCTGGTGGGATAGGGGAGGAATTCTGAGCCTCAGAGCCCGGCACAGCCTGCGGTGCGGCAGACCCTGCAGCAAGTGTACCTAGCCACAGGGGAGGCGGGACCCTCCCCTCTCCTCCATGACCCAACCCTCTGCAGAACAATTGTGCCTACTGGCATGAGAGCCCTAGGGGACGCTGTTAGAACGGGAGCAGGCGCCTGGAGCATGTAACCCCAAAGCAGGCGTGAAAGGCACAGAGGCAGTGGCGTGGCCCACTCTGGGGACTTGCGGTGCAGGGAGGCCTTGTGGGCCAATACCGGTGGCCCGCCCCTGAAGCGTGCCCCAATCTGGGCCCCCAAGCACAACTGAGGACTCCGCAGGAGTGCGGCCTTGGGAGCTGCAGCTCAGATGATCAGGGCGTAGAGAGCTCCCAATTGAGAAGAGTAGCCGGGAGCAGCGTGACTGTGAAGTAAGCCTGTTGACAGCCTGAGATGGGCCTCGTAGACTTGCAGGAGTTATTTGTCGGGCAGGCCAGAAGGCTGGTACGAGCAGGTATGCCGGCCCGCAAAGACTGCCCTTCCCCCGAAAAACGAAAGTACAGAGTATGGCACGAGGGGGGACTCCCTTGACTGGCATGGAGGTTGAGGGGCCTGGCCTGAGAGGGGGTTATTGCTGGAAGGCGCAACGATAGTCAGCCCTGAGGAATCTTGGAGGGAGCGGACCCCCCTGGGTCCTCCTCCCCTCTCGGCCTTGCTGCCCTCGCACTTCAAGTTTTTACCCGAACCCCCGGAACTGGGCCACAAGAGGGGAAGCGGTGTCTCATAGCCATGGCGGCTAGTAAAACCAAGAAGGAGCTATCAGTAAAGGATCTCCTCCTTAAAGCCAGCACTGGAGGGGCTGAAGCGGCACTGTCCTCGGGGGAACACTCAGCAGAACCGGAGCAGGGCAACGTTGATGGGCCAGTCACTCGTGGTCTCCTCAAGTCTCTCTTCACTTCGCTGACTGGGGAACTCCAAGCAATGAAAAAAGAAATATCCCTGGAACTGCGAAGGGACATAGACTCGGTCAGCAACAAAGTGGACACATTGGAGACACAGGCATCGATGAGAGATGAGGAGATCGACCAGCTCCAGCAGGAGGTCCTCCGCCTTCAAGATAAGAAAATGGACCTCCAGGCCCACGCGGCGGACCTCGAGAACTGCTCCCGACGGAACAACATCAGAATCTGGGGAATTCCTCAGGGATTGGAGGGACAGGCCATAGAGGCCTTCTTGGAGGAGCTCTTCCATCACATCCTGGGTGCCCCCCTGGAGCAACAGATTAAATTAGATCGAACCCACCGGGTTGGACCTCAGAGACCAGCGACTGCTCCCCCTGGACATCCTAACATGCGTCCACAACTTCCAGCTCAAGGAACGGATCCTTCTGGAGGCATGAGCCAATCACCCCATATACTTTCGCTCATTCAGGCCCCTCCTGTTTCAGGACTTACCTGCCTCCTCTTTGCAAAAAAGAAGGGAGTTCAGGTCGGTGACAGCATTCCTGTGCTCGAAAGACATCTCCTATTTCTGTGGACTCCACTTCAGGATAATCTTTTAAGTGGGAGGGCAAGCTCCATCAAGTCCACTCTTTACAGGAAGCCAAACTGCTGATCAACCTTCCCGAGAATGACAAGGGAGCCCCAGCGCGGGAGGACATCAGGGGTCGACGCGGCAGAGATGCACCATGGTGACAGGTGGGAAGGTACCCTCTGCGCCTCGCCCTGACCCTGAGACAATGGCTAAAGAACGGAAAGCCATTATTGCAATGCTGGGGGAGGACACCGCTGCCGCAGACTATAGAATGCAATGATTTAGCACCACCGGAATGGGTTCAAATAGTGGTTCCTCCGGGTCTCTGAAGCTGGGTCTCGAGTAGAGCAAAGGTGGTGGGAGGCCCCTGCTGTACATCTCACAGCTCATCATGGGGTTTGCAACCCAGGACAAATATGGACTTTTCAAGTTGCAGTTAGGTTTTGTTTGTTATGTTTCAGGGGTAATAGGAATCCCTCCTACTCCTTCCAAATATGAAAGGACTTTGAGTCCCATAGATTACGGTGATTACCGGGAATTCCAGACAAACACGAAGATAGTGTGTCCCAGGGTAGGGGTGGGTCCGGACTTGTAAGCCCTCCATGAGCATCTTGACATCCACAATTATGACAGCTGACATAAAAATTCTGTCACTCAATGTAAAGTGCCTCAACAACCCAATTAAACGGCGAGCCGTCCTGTCCTTCTTAGAAAACTCAGATGCCCACATATGTCTCCTCCGAGAGATGCATCTCCTGACACAGGACACCCATGGATTGCGATCAAGGGCATTTCCTTATCAACCGTTCTCATCTCATTCATCTAAGACAGAGGGGGTGGCCATACTAGTCTCCGCTAGGTTCCAGGGTAAAATTGGTCATAACAGACTGAGATTAAGGGCAGGCTCCTAGTGCACACTTTCACATTGGGACAGCACATTTTTACGGTAGCCACAGTTTATGTCCCCAATGACAGACAGGAGGGGTCCCTCCGGGAGGCGATTCAAAGCTGTCTAGCCTCCTGGACAGATCTTTACTCCTGGGGGAGACGTTAACCTGGCTTACGCCAACAAGCTTGATAGGTCTTCCCACCGTTCAGGGCAGGCCGGGGCCCTTACTGGCAAAGGGAGGCACCTACTGTGAGAGGCTGGGCTCACAGATGTCTGGCAATGACACCACCTGTCATCCAGAGAGTATACTTTCTACTCACACTCCCATAAAACGTGCACCAGAATTGACTACATACTGACATCAGATACACTGATGCAACAGACACAAGAGGTGGAGATCCTACCATGTCCTCTGTCTGATCACTCAGCAGTGTGCATGTCACTGTCCTTACACCACCAGCGACCTCCCCGCCGGCTTTGGCGCCTTAGAGAGATGATGTTGCAGAGCTCCTCCGTAGTCACCAACACCATAACTGATTATTTGGCCAATAACGACACTCCAGGCACTTTGATAGCAATCATGTGGGACGCCTTGAAGACAGTGGTCAGAGGGGAGTTCCTAGGGATATCCGCAGCCAATAACAAGATTAGGAGGGAGAAAAGGGAGCAACTCTCGGACGCAGTAGCAGAACTGGAGCACATCCACCAAAGAACAGGCGCACCCAGGGTCTGGAAACAACTCAAGGCAGCAAGATTCCAGTTAGCAGGCCTGGATACAGACATACGCCACCCGCCACAGTGGGAGGCTCCTAGCCAATAGACTATGGGCACAAATACAGTCATCCCACATTCCCAAGGTAATAGATCAGCTAGGACAGGAACAGACCACTGACCATGGGATTGCCGAAACATTTCAGCAGTTTTATGCGACCTGATATGGGGCCCAGAAATTACCAGAGGACGGCCCAGCCCAATATTTACAAGGGGTGACCACTGCTAAGCTAGTCCCGAGTCAAGTGGAGGATCTCGAATCCCCTATCAGGTTAGAGGAGGTCATCCCAGCCATATCTAAATTAAAAATGCATAAATCCCCGGGCCGGATGAATTCTCCTCTGCCTTTTTAAAAACCTTTTGTACAATACTGGCCTCGCTGCTGGTGAGGGTGTACAACTCAATTGGGGTTTACAATCCTATTCCACCACTGATGTTCGATGCACTAGTCACGGTGATCCCTAAAGCAGGCAAGGCACATCTTTCCGTCCAATTTCCCTCCTGAATGTGGACTTCGAAATTTTCACTGGGATTTTGGCCCAGAGTATCTCCCCTCATCTCCCTGGGTTGATAGACCAGGATCAGTCCGGCTTCATCTCCGGGCGTCAATGCTCTGACAACACAAAACGCCTCTTACACCTAGTGGACAGATCTGAATGCTTTCCCGCCGAACGCATGATATTTTCTGTTGACGCCGAGAAAGCGTTCAACAGGGTCCATTGGCCATATCTCAGAGTGACTTTAGCCCACTTTGGCCTGCCACAGCATTTTATCGATTGGGTGCTCAGCAGCTACACTAAACCCACTGCCTTAGTGCGGGTGAACGGGCTCATCTCCAACACCTTCTCCTTCCAACAAGGGACAAGACAGGGTGCCCACTTTCGCCACTTTTATTCGCCCTGTATTTGGAGCCCATGGCTCAGCGGGTTCAGGACGATCCCTCTATCACAGGGGTGCACTTCGGAGGTGAAGAGCACAAAATCAGCCACTATGTCGACGATGTGGTGGCCACATTTTAGCAGCCCAGAGAATCCCTCCCCACCCTACTGGTGGAGCTTTATAGGTGCGCTTCAGCATCCTGCTTCAAGGTTAATGTGCCCAAGTCACAAGCCCTTAATTTTTGGGCCCTTACACCTTGGGAGTGCTGCAGCGGTCCTACCATATTCGCTGGGTACAAGATACAATTCCCTACCTGGGCCTGCAGATCTCGGCCAGTATCCAGAAAACCAACTTGATGAACTACATGACGCTGCTACGGCATGTGCGGGACTGTCTCTGTAAGTGGAGGCCTTACTCGCTGTTGTGCCTGGGACGGATAGCAGCCATAAAAATGACTATACTCCTTAAGATAATATATCTATTTCAGACACTCCCACTAGTTGCCCCCTCGCGTGTCTTACTCTTGTTACAAAGGGATAAAGAGCATTTCATATGGTGGGACCAGAGACCCCGACTGTGTAGGGAGCTCAGCTATAGGGACCCCGTCGAGGGAGGACTGGGAGTTCCTATCTTGCAAGCTTACTGGAGGGCGGTCCAGCTGAGAGCATTGGTCAAGTGGTCTCGCCCAGAATCTGAGAAGCACTGGCTATTTATGGACAGGTCCCTCGCCAGGCAGCCCCTGTAGGGAGTCCCCTTCCTTACTAAAGCTGCCAGACCTCGGAACTTATACCTTTCCAAGGTGACTCATCCCACCCTTCTAGCGTGGGGCAGGGTAGCCAGCTCCAGAGGACTTACAACCTTTCCGTCTCTGAATACACCCATAGTGAACAACCTAGATTTTACACCAGGGTTAGACTCTTTGGGGTTCACACACTGGACCAAGGAAGGCAAGCGCTCTATAGGACATGTCTTTGACACAACAGCCCCTCTGACCTTTTCCGAATTTCGCGGGGAACAGGACATCCCGGAGACAGAACCGTATCGCTACTTACAGATTCGACACTGGGTCCTGCACCCAGGGGTGTGGGAGGGTGCAGAGAGACATCTCACACCATTTGAGAAGTGGCTACTCACGAGGGACACAGATGTTCGCCTGACATCAGACTTGAATAAAATCCTCAAGCACATCCCCGGCACTGGGAAATCCCCTGGCCAGTTGCAATGGGAGGGAGAATTGGGCAGGTCCCTGATGCAGAAAGAATGGTCAGACATATACTATAGAGCCCGACACACAGCACGAAATGTAGCATCCACCCAAACATCCACAAAAATTGTCACCTATTGGTACCCAAGACCTTCCCGGCTCCATAAGGGTAACCCCTCTCGAAACCCCTATTGCTGAAATGCATGTGGCTCATTTGGCAGTCTTACCCACCTGTTATGAGAATGTTCTTCCCTGACGGACTATTGGAAACAGATAATAGACGACATCAACTTCCATTTCGATACCTAAATTCCCCATCTTCCAGTTTACACTCTCTTGGGTCTCCCCAATCCAATCACCTTCCCACTTAAGGCATGGAGGGGCAGGCAAATGGCACTAGCATTGGGGGCAGCCTTACAAAATATTCTCTACCACTGGGGCACTACGAACACCCCGACTCATCTGGGATGGCTCCACAGACTGTGGGGCATACTTGGGAAGGAGAAAATGTCATTATCTCTCATGAACCCAGATGCCTCCATCCATGACTTGTGGGAACCCTTTTTAAAAATGTTGACCTCGGAATTTATAGAACTTACTTGCCCCAAGTACTTGAGACTGTTATGATTGGTGAACCCAACCACACACGCAGAACCGGGCGAGCACGCACAACACTAGGACCTACCCACCAGAGCTGTCTGACTGTGGAGGACTCGGAAGACTACAATACCGGCCTAAACCACTTGATAACTGGAAGAGGAGGGGCGGTCACTTCTTGTTCATTGTATATTTTTGCTCAATGCGGCTGTCCCGTTGGTGTACTACACTATGATAAACAAGGCACATGTTTGTGTTCAATGTCGTTTTATTGTCTTGAAAACCAATAAAATAAATCTAAACATAAAATAATTCAATAACATTTTTAATTCTTACAGAAGCTGGTAATAGTAACATTTTGTATCAATAAACAGCTTTGGGAATAGAATTGTGATTAATACTAACCAATGGTGTCAGGTCAGAGTGAAACTAGGGCAGTGAGAAAATTGTGAGTAATTAAAGTGGATTGGGGAACAGATGACATTAATTCATATTTTTGGAAAAAAAGAGCTTGGTAAGTTGTATTGCATTTGTAGTTAGGGAAAAGGTATAACAGAGTTATGCCTTACCAGTTGGTGCATTTACATATTACCCTTCTCTTTTCAGTGTTTAAAATAAAACAATTGGCGGGGAAATGTAATAAACTTATATCAAATTTAAGCAGATAGGAAACATTGTTGAAAATCAAGACCAGCCCAAAAAATTGTATGCAACAAACGTTGGTAGTATTTTAAAATGGGGTGCTTGGAAATTAAAGTGCAAAAAGAAATGTGAATCACATCTTTGATTGAAAAACCCTTTAGTAAGGAGCATTCAAATGCAACCCATTGTGATATGGGAGATTCTTGAAAGTTATTAATTAAGGCATAAAATTGTTGAATTAAAAAAAGATGGGTGGTATAGCTGAAAGTCAGGAAATCAGACAGCACCTTCTTTCTTTGGGAGTTTCATGTCTGGATGTTAGTTGTTTCGGAGAACTTTAAAGCAACTAGAATTAATCTGTGAAAAGTAATTATTGGCTATTTTGAAAGGTAACATAGAAAGTGTATAGAGTATATGTGGCACAACCATGATTTTGAGGGTGTCTATTCTACCCCACCACGATAAATGGAGAGAAGACCAGGATAAGAGTAACTTCTGTATTTTAAGTTTTAAAATATTAAATTATGGCTAACTATGTTGCAAATAATAAGAGAAAACCACACACCCAGGTATTTAATTCTGGAAGGGCACAATGTAAAGTTAGTCTTTGCAAACATATATTTATGACAGAAGGAATTTAGGGGTCCATTACAATGGCGGGCGGACACCGTAATGGCAAAAAGGTCTGCCCGCCATATGTGTGGCGGTACCGCGATTGAAATTAGGATGTGCCCACCACACTAGCGGGCGCATCCCACATTTTTTACATTGTGGCAGGCGGTGCTGTCAGCAGCACCGGCCGCAATGTAAAAAAGGCATGTTGGGCATTTGCATGCACAACGTGGCAGGCATCGCGTGGTGCCTGCCACCTTGTGCATGCAAATGCAGGTGGGTACCATAGCAACACCCCATGTGCACCCCCCAACACCCTGGTGCAGTGAATGTTGGCGGGCGGATCACCACCGCCATACTGGCGGTTGCGCTCCGCCCGCCAACAAAATTGACCCCTAAGTGGTAAAATGTTAGTTTTGGAAAAGTTGAATTTGTATCCAGAAATTTTAGAGTATTAATTGATCTCTTGTAGAAAAAGTTTTAAGGAGGACAGGGCATTCGACATGAAAATAAGAACATTATCAGCATAAGATGGGAGCTTAGTCTCAAGGAAATTGTGTTGTAAATGCTTTTAATGAAGGACTCTAGGCAAAGAATAAAAAGTAAAGGGGAAAGGGGACAACCTTACCTGGTACTTCTATGTAAAGTAAAATAAGGAGAAAAATGACCATTAACAAACACTGGCATGAGGGTCAGACTTTAATAATTTTATGAATGAAATACATTTTTGACCAAAGCCGAACCAATGGATAATAGTAAACATAAATTGCCAATTGATGCGGTCAAATGCTTTTTCAGCATCAAGAGCTAAGACTGCAAGGGGGGTATGATGTTTCTTAGCCAATGCAAGAATATTAGAAAACGTTCTGGCATTGTCTGCAGATTCTACCCTTAATGAAAGCAGATTGATCAGGTTTGACAAGGAGAGGCGCAAACGTTTCTAGGCAAGATGTGGGATTTTGGCAAATATTTTTGCAATCATAGTTAATTAATGAGATGAGTTGATCATTTTTACAAACAGTGGAGTCTTTTTCTGATTTAGGGATAATAACAATCAGGGATTCCAGAAAGGAGCCACTTGTCATCGAATTCAAGTGAAAAGAGTTAAAAAGCTCTAATAATTTGGGGGCAAAAAGATGAAAGGGAGGAAATTAGTTCAATGGAAAATCCGTCTGGGCCAGGAGCTTTAGCTTTTTTAGGGATTTGATGGCATCTATAAGTTCTTGAATAGTTATGTCAGCTTTTAATGCTTTGAAGGTGTCAGGTATGGGAGGAGGATTAGGGTGACCATTAAAAACTTTTTTTATCAGGTTCTAAGAGGATGGTATCTTCCGTATATAATGATTTGTAGTAAGCTTGAAAAACATTGGAAATATCAGAAGTCACAGCAGTGTTAGTGAGTTAATTGTGAATGGGTCCAAAATGTTTACGCTCTTATTTAATTTTTAAGTAATTTTAAGTAAAAAACTAGCATTTACTGGATCAGTGGTAGCAAGTTTATTGAGGTAAGATGTGGTTTAATTAATTCATGTAAACTAAGTAAGATTTAGAGGTGAAGTAAGTATGTTCAAGTGTTTTAATTTGCTGAAGCAAATGTAAGGTATTAGGAATTTAGGGCCTCATTGACGAGGCCCCTTGAAGCACTTTTACGCCGCTGGTATGTCACTTTTTTGAGAAATGGTAAACCTGGGAATGCGTCAGAATCTAACATCACCCCATGGATAGCATTAGGGAGGCGCAACAAGGAGAAATGTATTCATTTCTCCTCATTTTTTCCTTTTTCTATGTGTGATGCATTCTACAGCACACATAGAAAGAGGAGATCACCTGATTTGATTGACTTTGTGGAGGAATGTGTCCCTTCCTGCAGAAAATCAATCATCCACGCAATGCAGGCACCCTTGCACCATGGTGCAAGGGTGTCTGCGTTGGTACCTTGCAGCGCATTTTGTGCTGGTGCAAGAAAAAAGGACAGGATTGTGCCGTATCATATAGATACAGTGCATTCTTGCTCTTTTGTTTTGACGCAGGTCAGCGCGGCAAGATTCCTTGCATTGCTGCCCTGCGCCAAAACCTCATAAATTAGGCCCTTAATTTTTTTCCTTTTAGCTGAATAAGTTATAGTAAAATCCTGTAAGGAGGCTTTGAAAGCATATCAATTATTAAAAATGGAAGTGTCAATGGACTGATTAATTTGAAAATATATTATAATAAAATCAGTGACTTCTGTATTAAAGTTATGATCCGATACAAAGGAGTTATTGAATCTCCAACAACCAGTTTTGGAGGTATGGAGGGATAAATCAAAGAAAGATAAAACCGGGTCATGATCTGAAATAAAAATGTAACCAATTCCTGTGGATTCAATAGAAGAAAGTAAGGACTTAGTAGCTAAAATATAGTCAGTTCTGGACATGGTATGGAGTACATTAGAAAAGAATTTAAATTCACATGTATCAGGGTTACAAGTCTTCCAGACATCAAATAATGAATGAGTCGTAATGGTTGATTTAAATGCCTTATGGGACTTATAAGGGTTGGATTTGTATTTAGATTTCCCATCGGTAAAGGGTCTAACCATTCATTGATTAAAATCACTTACTACAATAATGTTGGGATTATCAATGGAAGCAAGGTTTATTTTAATGTTATGCCAGAAATCAGGATCAGGTTTGACTGGTCCATAGATATTGAATAAAGATATATATTTATTATAAATAGTCACTGTAACTAATTCCCTTCGTCCATTAGTATCACATTCAGTTGCTAATACTGTCAATTAGTGATTTCTGACATAGGATCGCCACACCATCCTTACGATCAATGGCTGGAGAAAAAACAACCTGGCCAAAACATTGGTGTTTTATTAAGTGATTCAACATCATTACAATGAAATTTCTGTTAAAAATGAGTGAATTAAATTTTGACAAATACGAGAGTACTTTTTGTCTTTTGACTGGATGTCTCAGAAAACAAACATTCCATGTGACAATGTTAAACATATTGGGGAATAAGAATAGGGAAACAGGAACATGGGTGACAGGCTGCAAAAATGAAAAGGGAGACAAAATGACACCATTTATTAACAACAACTAATCTGTAAGCAATTAAAACATAGTAGTAATTAAAGACATACAAGCACTCACATAATCAAAAAAAAAAAAGGACAGAAAGAAGGTATAGACAAAAGAATGAAGAGACAGACCCTGGATAGAGACCCAGATCTCAAGAGAAGCGCATGAAGGATGAGCATGAGCTGTGTCAGCACGAGTGCAAGAATAACAGAAGGGAGATAAAAAGTAAAGTATATTGAAGAAGTCTTTTACTCAAGAAAATAAGGAAGAAACTGAAAACACATTCTTAAGAATTTTTAACATTAGTATCCATAGTATGAAATTAATCATTCTGACTAAACAAATGTAATTTAGCAAGACCATAAAATGATCAAGAAGTGCTTTCATAAGTAGTTTTGCATAACGATGACAAAGCGAATATTGAAATGTCTCATTTGAGGTCTCAGGACAGGGAACACCTTTCTTCTGGCATTTGTTGCATTAGAGAGGTCTTGAAAGATAAAAATGTTGTGGCCAGACAAACTGAGATGACGCTTTTCTTTGACGGCTTTCAAGATACGTAAACGGTCAGTGAATTCCAAAAACAGCATGATGATACCTCAAGGTATAAAAGAATGAGATTGAGGACGACCAAAATGGTGTGCCCTTTGAATGTTAAGAGGAGTAGTATTCGGAAGACCAAGAAGATCAGGTAGAAATGTTTTAGGAAGACAAGAAGGTCAGGACCCTCAAGGTTCTCCTGTAATCTGTATAAGCAAAGATTATACTATTTCTTTTTTCACAGTCCTCAGTATGCAGCATACGTTTTTGGATTTCGTGTTCGAGAAAATACATTTTAGTGACCACATCTTTAACATTGCTAACACTTTGCTGCATTTCAAACATTTCACTCTCCATAACGATCCTCTATTTGTTGAAGGTTTTCATTGATAGCACACATGAAAGGTTTAAGACCCCTCTCCTCATCGAGGATAGTGTCCAAGACAGGATTGTGAGAAGACATAATAGGTGATAACGGATGATTTTGCACTCTTTTAGGTTTTGTGCTAGAAGAAGTCGGTTTGGCAGTTGAAAGTAGATCACTAGCCATGTTGATGTATTGTATAGAATGATGTGGAATCTTCTAGAATGGCCCTGTCCTACCCATACAAGATGATGTTGGTGTAAACAGAAAGTGCAGTCAATAAAACGTAGCTCAGCAACCTCAAAAAGTGTGTAACAGCCTTAAAACAGAATTCAATAATCCAATTGGAAAGGTGCACTGGGGAAAGTGTTCTCATCCAAAATGTTTCCAAACAATATTTATAAACAGTCCTCTTTATTTCTTTTTTCCTTCACTTGAAATCCATAAATGTACATATATCATCCAGCCAACACATTTCTTTCAAAACGTCTCTTTTAAACTTGATCAGAGCTCATGCATATCATGTTAAAGAATATTCACATCTAGTATTGAAAGGTCTCTAATGTTATTCCTGTTAATATAAATGTTGGTACTTGATTCAATTCCGTCTAGAAATGGGTCATATTGTTTCCAAAAGAACTTTCCAACACCTTTGTCCGTCACTGCGGGAACGAGAATTATACGCCTGTCACTGATACCTCAATATGTCTCATATCCCACTGAGGTAATTCAGTTTTAACTCCATTTCGTATTCTGTCGCCATTTTGTTGCCCTCACTCAGGCAGCTTGGTAAACCAAATGTTTTTGCCCTTTATACTGCGACGTGTCAAGTAACCTCCTGCCTCTGTTTACGAAACTGATGTCAGGGACTGGCTGAGTCCACTAATCCTCGTCTGGTTTGACTAATCCCTGTCTCGACTATCTGTTGGTTCGCACCATTCTTTCCTGACTTTATCTTATCTTCTGGCCTTCGCTATTCTCTACTTGTATTCTCTTATTTCACAACTGTCCTCCAAAGCATACAAATGTGTCCTGCCACCTGCAAGTTGAGTTGTGGATACTACCACTGATTAACTTGTGGGGAGGGGTGAAAAAAACAGTTGGAAGAGAGGTTTATTTGGGTTACTTGATATCTTGTTTTCAAACTTTTCTCATTGGTTATATTTTGTTTTCAAACTTTTCTCATTGGTTATATCTTGTTTTCAAACTCTTCTCATTGGCTAACCATGTATGCATTGGGAGTGTTCTTGGTGAATCTATGTGCTACAAAAGATTGTGCGCCACGGAGTAAAGTGGCAGTCTCCTAAGAACATACAGAGTGTACTTCTGGGACAACTGTGCTTAGTTGCAGCTAATAAATCTGATCTTCCTCGCCCAACAGAGTGTCCTGTGTCTCTGTTCAACAAAGCAGGTGAACTCAGGAGATTAAGGCGTACCCTGCGCCGCCAGGCCCATAAGGCCCTGGTTCTTCAACTGGTGCCCTCTGTGAGGCGGCTTCAGAGGTAGCGGTTTTGCCTGAGGGTCGTGAGGAACTCCGCAAGAAAATTCTGGAGGAATCGCTAACCACGTCAAGCGACCCCTGTATGTCAAAGTGGTCCGAAGATCTTTTTCAGCGTGGGTTTCTCCTTCCTGATGGCTGCTGACGACTGCTACCCTGACTGCCGCCGTGCTTTGGCCCCCTTTGGTGATGTATGGTATTGCGAGACGTTAGACGGGCCTCTGTTGGCGTAAGAAGACACTTAGTTAAGTATTGGTGGGTAGCTCCCACTATTTTGTTTTGTCTTCGGGTCTTTGATTCGGCTATTGCAAAAGCCGAAGCCGAGGGGTGAGTACATTTGTGCTGTGTTATTTGATTTAACCCCTTGATGTTTGTGAACAGTCCAGTGAAATAACAATGCCTGGTCTGAGTAAGTTTAGAAAGTTTTGCTGTTTTGGTTGTGATAGGGATTCCCGGCTGGAGGACTCTTATCCAATTCCTTCGTTTGGAACTCCCACTTATGAGCTTTATTCTAAACATGGTGTTGGCCCCATTGCCTTTAACGAGGCATGGATCCAATACACGAAGAACGATGGTGTTCTGCAGTGGCCACAGAATGGTAGCTTTGAGCCTGACATATTAGATAATTTGGAAGCAATTTTGTTTAAAAGAAAAGCCCGGCCGGCAATGTTTGACTCTTTCCGCCTCTGGCGTAAGGAAGCCGAACAAAGAGAAATTAAGCAGGCAAAACGAGATAAGAAAGCACAAAGTATGATGATTATACAGGCTGCCCAGCAGTTTAAAGATAATGAGATTAATCATAAAATGGAAATTTCAGAGAGACAGCATCGTATGGCGATAGATAAATGCTACCCGGTGTTGCCTACTTCCCCTCCTGATAAAAGTAAGGAGCTGGAGGAAGACCCTTTGATGTCTCACCTATTGAGATTGCCTATATGGAACTTCACTTGGCGCAGGCTTAAAAAACTAATTTTTCTAAAGGATTTGCAAGAGATATGTCTAATGTCCAATATCTTCAATCTGTAAAGAACATTGTGAGGATGATTAATATGTAGCACAATTATAGGATATTTATTTTTAAGTGCCCCAAATATCAAAGTCGAAATTGGGTAAAATAAACTATTTAAACAGCATTCCTGCCCTTTACAATAGCTTTAAAGTGCCTTAGGCTTCAGTTAATGCATATATTTAGGTATAATACAAATTTCCAGGTTGTTCCCATTTGGGGTTGCTTTTAATGTCTCAGTGAGCCAATGTGCCCAGTGCAGAGGGTTGGGTTTAATATGAGGGTTGAAAGTTCTAACTCTAGCTAGACCTACTGAGACAGTCATCCATTTAAGGTTGATGAACTGAGTACCGTTGCATAGGGTAGTAACAAACATTTGTTCTAAAGCTAGTATGGTATGTTATTATGTTCTGTGAGTTATTCACAGTAAATGTTTTAATAATTTAAGAATATAAATAAATTGTAGCCCCTAAAAGAAGTAATATATATGACATGTGTTTTTAAATAGGGTTAATTATTGAAGGTTAGGAAGAGTTAGGAAGGTTTTTTTTTGTCTGTGACAAGCTTCAGGGTGAGGAGAGAGACAGGGCTGAGGAGCGCAGAGCGCGAGGCAGATTTTGACCTTGAGGTCAGTAAGGTGGAAGTTAGGAGTGAGTGTAAACAGATGGAGAAACCATTGCTTGGAAAAGATTCTCTGACAAGAAGATATTAATGCTTGCACACTATAGGAACCTTGAAAAGTGGCGGGGACCAGGAATGCTGGCAGAGGCTGGATAGCAGCCTAGAAAGTTCTGCTGAGGTGTTATTCTTAGCTCTTGGAGGACTGTGCAAGGTCGAGAAGTGCATTCCTGCGCGGCCTTGCTCAAAGCAGGGCCTCAAAGGGGGTGATACATTCATATTTTTGCTTTTGAAAATACTGTCCATGTAGTTGCCTTAATTTAGGATGGTTGGTTACAATTGATATTTTGTGTGTTATGTGAAGTATCAGCAGTAGGTTGAAACAAGATGAGTTTTTTTATATGACTCCTTTGAAAACAAAACAAAATGTTTATGTGTTTTTCATGTTTTTGCATTTTGTCCTTCTATGGATTGTTCCTGCTGGTCCTGTATGTCAGAAGCGACACAGTAAGTTATATTTGACAGCTGGTCACCACTAACTGGTGACCAGCTGTCAAATGGAGGGTTAGGAAAGTAAAAAAGTGTAATTTTAATTTTAAGCCTGACAAATTAAGCAGGCCCGAATATTGGGTTTTGGGCTGCAGGTTCATAGTGCATAAAGTACATGACATGGTGTTGTGAGGAACTGGAACATTAGCTGAGATTACCGTATATGGTGTAGGGGCCAGCGGTAGAGTTAAAATTTGTGTACTATTTTGACTTTTGTATATCACCCATACTCTTGGTATTGTGTCACAAACTTGACTATCACCCGAGTAATTTCTTGTTCTTCCTATAGATTTTTCTTTTGCCGCTGACTCAATACTATAGTAAGACAAGTTTTCCACCTCAATAGGAAATACCTTACATTTATTTTTTTGAACATGACAAATTTTCAATGACTATTTTAATTTGGTTTTTTACCCTTTTGTTCCTGCTTCTTTAATTTTCAGTGGGATCAGATGTGTTCTAAATCATGGAAATACCAGGACTCTCTAGTTCTTGTCTTTTGTTTCCACATTTGATTATTAGCCTGTGTATTGCATAGTGCACATGATGCACAGTTTTTAAAGGGAGGTATCTACATGTCCCTGATAATCGGTATCATGTGATTTCTCTTTTGAGGTGTTCTAGATAAGGAATTTAGGAACACCTAGACGTAATTATTGAAAAAAAAAAAAAAAAATGTTTACCCCATTAGGCAATGCCACCATGTGATAGAATTCCTATGTAATTATCTACCCTTAGATGGCAGAGGATAATGAAGGGTACCCAAATTGAAGAGACTAGAAGTACTGCCTTTGAGAATGACAGTGTATTCTAGACCAGAGTTGTCCCATGGCGTATGGTCACTACCTTGCAGATTGCAGGCCACCTGCTTGCAGTCCCATTGTTAAATACAATGAACTGTTTTTGTACTAAATTGAAGGAAACTAACAACTGTGTCACATTTCCTACGTCACAAGATTCTGCGGGAATTAAGTCATAATAACCTGCAGAACACTGATTTAAGCCTAATTCCCATCAGTGACAGCTACAGATGAAAGGCGGACGTCTTGGCCCTACAGTCCCAGCATCCAGAAAGTAGCAAGGCTGGACTGCGATCGCCAGCGCGCCATCAATGGTATCTCCAAAGCATCGTACTTGCTCCATCAGATGGCGTTGGACATCACAAAACCAGAGTTTCAGTGTAAAAGAGCGAAAGAGAAGTATCCCTGTTGTTGATGGCAGGCCTGGTTTGAGGCTTCAGTTTTCTACCTGTCATGTGCTGGTAACCTCTGACAGTGTGCAGTCCCTTGAGCCCCTTGGCCTGAGTTTTGGCCACCCCCCCCCCTTTTTTCTTTGCTCCAACGGAAGGGCAGTGCACCGGAGGATCTAAGGCACTACATGATGAAAGGAAAATTAAATGAAAGAGCAGCCCGAACATCCTCTGACACTGAATAGCGAGTGTTAGAGCCTGAAAGTGTTGCTGAACGTGAAAGTCTGTTGCTCTTTCCTATTAATAGTACTTGGGTCTGCACGAGATGATCTGTGCCCATGACCAACGAAGAGCACAATATCTGTAGTGCCTGTCGCAGAGGAAGTATATTGATGCACTGCCTTGAGACATTGAGACTTTCAAGTGAGCTGTGAGTGTTTGCCAGGAGGGCACTCCAACGGATACTGAGAAGCACTATTTTCATGGAAGACCTGAATGAAGAGGTCCAATGCGGAAGAAAACAACACAAGCAGATTTGATGGACGATAGAAGCCTACCAGAGAGGCTTAGAACGGACTTTGGGCATAGTTATGGTTGCACCAGTGCTTAATTTGTGCCGGTGCTTGCCGGTGCTTAGCACCGGCACTTATTTGACAGGGCCGGGTCTACATTGCCAACTTGAACTCACATCAAAGACACAACTGCACTTGCTGCACGTGCCATCATATTTCATTGTAAAATAATTGACTGACTTACTGCTGTGTTGTTCAAACTAGTACGGTCTCCCGAGTCCCCCTGGTGAAGAAAAGTGTTGCTAATATGCTCATCATGAGACTACAGCCAACACGCGATAAACCCTCCATAATATCCATGCATATTTTCCCTCGGTTCAGTGTTTGCAGTGGGCAGGCCCCTGATTGGGCTGTAGGGGGTAGGGGCTGCGGCAGCCTGCGTAACGTTTTTTTCCAAATTAAATTCCGACCACGCCCCGCTGAACCAGTTCAGACATCGAGGCAGAGGCGGCCACTGTTACTTGAAGAAGCAGCAGGCTGCAGGCTTCTTAATATTGGCAGTGCGGTGCCACCAGTAAAGTAAAGCAGACAGTAAGTAAAATTGAAACTATCCATCCAATGCTGCTTTTATTCGGTGACTTGGTATGGTTATGATGAACCGAGTAGGCCGCCACCCGAGCATTCATGCGACCGGCGCAGGGCGGGGCACAGGCACCCTGTGCAGCCTGAGTGAGCAGCATGAGCACTAGCCAGGTCAAGAGGCTGGAGGGGCAGGGCTGTGGCCTCTTAACCCCTGATACAGTTGTAAAGTAAATCAGTAAGTAAAATACAAACCATCTAACGCTTCTTTTTATCGAGCGTGGTGACTTGGATGGTTTGGATTTTACTTAATGGTTTAGTGTACAACTGTTCAGGGGTTAAGGGCATGGCCCTGCCCTTCCAGCCTCCTGACCTGACTAGCGCTCAGGCTCACATGGTGCCCCGCTCGTCGCCGATTGCTCGGGCCTCGGACTCGGTTCATTATAATCCGGGCGGGGCACCATGTGCAGCCTGAGCACTAATCAGGTCAGGAGGCTGGAAGGGCAGGGCCTTGCCCTGGCCTTAACCCCTGATACAGTTGTAAAGACTCTGCCCACCACATGTCAGAACGTCTGGTTTTACACCACATATTTCTCACAGGTTTTTCTCCCACTTGTATTCACATAATTTGTAAAAAGTCCCATTGTTTACCCCCTCGCTGTCGCGTTACACCCACTTTCTTAACATAGCCTTCCAGTCCGATTTTTGCTTTTCACTCCTCTATCTTTGTATCTGTGCTGTCTGTGTTTTCACCATTGCAGTGCTCCATTTGGTTGTAGGATTGTATCATGTAAGGGTATTGGAAATACATTTTTCCCTACGTACAGTATTTACTGTACTGCCGACTACAGAGCATGGAACACGTTGTGGGTAACCTAATTATTGTTTGCATGAAACAAAAGCTAGAGGAGGAGAGCAGTTATCTCACAGGGAAAGAAATCCAAGAAGGAGGTGGGTATGCAGTGCAAAGGTGGTAAAGGGGCTCGAGGGTGAAAAGATAGAGCTAAAAGCAGAAAGAGGGGCACATGTCAAATTTGATGGAAAAAGGCAGTGGATGGTGACTGTTGAGTGGGAAAAGTTGAGATCGACTCCAAGTAGATCACGAGACAAAAATACTTGATAGCCAAGGGCTCACCAGAAAATAACGAGACACCTAGGGTTTGGTTGGTGCAGTTTAAAATCAAGGATGCCACTAACATGTGAAATGTCTGGGGGCATGCATGACACACTGACTGTGCTGGGTTTCCGTAGCTCTCGTTCTTTGAAAATAATCTTAATATAGGGCAGAATTCCGTTACACAGAATGTGTACTCTCAAGAAGGTGTTCTTCCATCACCAAATTACCTACATAGAAGTACTTGTAAAATCCATACTCATGACCTGAACATTCGCAGATGTCAGCAAAGAGCGTTAAACTCGTGGACTCCTTCTGACAGTATTTGTTAAACACCACTGTGTCCTATGTCATTTTAAAAAGAAAAGTTTCTCCCACACATTGCAAATCAATTTTTGTGCTCAAATACATCCTGCATTGGTGACAGATTGGGAGGTAATCTTGCCTAAAACAGGATTAAAAACAAAGTACAATTTGAGCCGAATGCAATAGGTTAGCTCCGCAGTTTGTGAATGATAAACGTGCCACAAATCACAGGTGTAAAGTGAGGTTTGTGCACTCCCATGTGTAAATTGCACATAATTATAATTTCAGGGAGGTGCAACTCGAAATTGGATGCAATTTACACGTATGCTAAATAACTACGGGCTAGTGGTGATTAGCAGGCGCAAAATGTTCAGCCAGCAATTTTCAGGTCATGTATATATATTTATGCATTATTCATTTTCTTTCATTTTATTGCTGTTTGTTTCATTTTCAGTACTTTAAAATGTAATGTATGCTTGACAGAAATGTATAACTGCCCTATCATTTTGCCGCTTGATAACATCCCACCATGTAGCATTGCACCCTCATACGGCTCTCCTCGTCCCAATCATAAAGTAGTGTGTGAGGGGGTAATGATTGAGAGTCAAAGGACGGATACATGCAAGGGAGAAGGATAGATCTAATGGTAATAGTAGGAAGAGATTGGAATCGAGTTTACCAGGGACAAAAGCAAGGTCAAGGTAAGGACAGGGTATCTTTTGTTGACATGGAAGGCAGTGATAGTGAAGGCCGGATGGAATGTGTTTGAGAGAAGTAGATAGAGATGAGAAAGAAGAGAAGAGAATAACATACACAGATGTGATTAGTAAGTGGGAGGGGAGGGAGGGCGATAGGGAAAGGAGCGAAAGCTGGAAAGGAAAGCAATGCGATAAGGATCAGTGTAGGGTGACATATAGAGATGGGGGCAAATATTAATTGAAATACCCTTTTAGAACACACGGAAAAACTGGAATGTACTAAAACACTTCAATCAGAAACTTTGGCAATATACCATAACTCAGCCTTCATGGGAAGTTCACAGGCTTCTTCTAATAACTTGTTTCAGGATGATTACCTCCAGGAGGGATACAGTATTGTATAGTTAGTCTGATATGTGATACTGCTGACTCCGATTGCCAGTTTTTATGTTCTCCGAAACGCAGTGGGTAAATAGGTTTCACTGCTCTTAAAAGGGTTTATTTATCCCTGAAACAATCTAGTCTAAGTAAAAAACATCAGTGAATTCTAATGAAGACTGACTGTCAAAGAATGAAAAATAGAGTGCTAGTTTAAAACATGACACATAAATATTCTCTTATATATCTGTTAATCAATCTATTTTATTTCTGTCTTTATATCTCGATCTATTTGTCAGTCTTTCTGTTTATTTCTTGATCAACTGCCTGATGTACATCTGTGTATGTCTGTTACCTAGCTACTACAGTTTTAGTGTGTGGGCTGAGATGTTAGCAGTTGATTACCTCCTGTTTAAGGTAAATACCTGTAGAAATACAAAATGATCGTTTTTAAGTCATTAGCATGCAGCACACTTTC
The DNA here is from genome assembly GCF_964204655.1 of Triturus cristatus. NCBI lineage: Eukaryota > Metazoa > Chordata > Amphibia > Caudata > Salamandridae > Triturus > Triturus cristatus. The sequence continues at coordinate 42,788,727 of NC_140582.1, read as the reverse complement.
ACCGCTACCTGCTGGATTTTCTGACCTGTAGAGGGATGAATAAGGAAAGAGACATGTAGAAGCTGTATGGAGAAGGCACCTCACGGTAGCTATAGAAGAGGAAGAGACCGACTGTTCAGTGTTTATCTACAAAATGCCTTGCTGAATATTTGCCCAACGCATCGTATGATTGATGGGGGTGGGATAGAGATTAGGCACAGGAGGCCTGATTCACAGCGGTAAACTTACACTTCTGTGTAAGTTTACTTTTTTTTGGCATTCACAAACTAGGCGTTAATACTATGCTTACGAATGAGGAGAATCCACCGTTGGGACGGAGAACTCTACACATAAAAAGATAGGACAGACTCCCAGTCTGGGGGACAGAGGGTACGAAACCCTGCCAGACACCAAATAATAAAAAAATAGTAGGGTTTGAGGTGTCCCACCCAGGTATCGGCTGAGCCTCCACCCCAGAATGGGGCAAACAGTCTTTCTGCACCTGAGATTTGATTGTGGGTTTTACCCAGGGCTGGGCCGGACCAGCTCAGCTAGTGCTCTTATGAAGAGTTTTTATGGACTAGTACCATTAAACATAAGCAAAATGAGTCGGTGATGAGGTCTGAGAAAGGTGTACCTATATTGTGCTTAACTCGCTTGAGTAGATGTTCTATATAGGCCAACGCGCACATGGGCTGGTCTTCTCTCCTGTGGGGGTTAGTCAGTGGACCTGTCCTGCAACACACATCTCGAAAACGGGGATGAAGCGAACGCAGGATTAAACACCCACCCAAACCCAACAGCAGATGCAATGGAAAAATAGGGGCAGGCAGTGATAATCAAATGCTCAGACTGTTGCACCCTCTCCACAGATTTACATTGACTATAAATTGAGCGTGAGCCAGCACCAGTTTCATCTGACCCCCCTTCTGCATTTTATGATTGGTGTAAACTGAACTTGTGCCCACGCCGGTGCACCTGCACTGTTAAAGAGTTCTGCTTTGACAATAAAGTGAGCTTGATCACCTGGACCCTCGGTGTATTACATCTGACTTAAGCAGGGCCAGTTGAGGATGTGGGTGGAGCCAATAGAGGAAGTGGGTGGAGCTAGTGGAGGAAGTGGGTGGAGCCGGGGAAAGTGGGTGTGGCCTCCAACAAACATTTGAGCACCTGGACTTCATATTTTACAAATTAAGCACTGGGTTGCACAAACGGTTCCCGTGCAATTGCATAGAATGGGTGTTAGGAGACTGATTCTTATTGTTTTGTTGGCATTGTTTTAGAGTAGTATTCTGTTTAGTAAAAGCAGAATAAAGTCTATCCTCTGTTGAGGAGTATCCCCATTTCACCTGAGAGCATTGATAAGGATCGCCACTGTTTCACCTGAGTATACAATAGTCACTGAAATGCATAGGAGCCCTGAAAAGGTTTGCTAAATAATTTTCGGATTTGCTTTTGCCTAGGGTTGTGAAAAAATGATAATCCTGTTTGTAATAGTGGTCATTACTTTCTTCTGCTATCTGAATGTTAATTATGACCCGATGCTTTGTTCTCTTTGTATCCCTGCTGATAGCTTACATATACCTGCTTAAATGAAATGTGTAGAATGGAAAATGCTCACCTAGCAATGAATTAGGATTTGCCTGAGTAATGGCAAAAGGAGGGTCTGCGGTAATTCAGTTTTAACTCCATTTTGTATTCTGTCGCCATTTTGTTGCCCTCACTCAGGCAGCTTGGTAAACCGAATGTTTTTGCCCTTTGTACTGCGACGTGTCAAGTAACCTCCTGCCTCTGTTTACGAAACTGATGTCAGGGACTGGCTGAGTCCACTAATCCTCGTCTGGTTTGACTAATCCCTGTCTCGACTATCTGTTGGTTCGCACCATTCTTTCCTGACTTTATCTTATCTTCTGGCCTTCGCTATTCTCTACTTGTATTCTATTATTTCACAACTGGCCTCCAAAGCATACAAATGTGTCCTGCCACCTGCAAGTTGAGTTGTGGATACTACCACTGATTAACTTGTGGGGAGGGGTGACAAAAACAGTTGGAAGAGAGGTTTATTTGGGTTACTTGATATCTTGTTTTCAAACTTTTCTCATTGGATATATCTTGTTTTCAAACTTTTCTCATTGGTTATATCTTGTTTTCAAACTCTTCTCATTGGCTAACCATGTATGCATTGGGAGTGTTCTTGGTGAATCTATGTGCTATAAAAGATTGTGCGCCACGGAGTAAAGTGGCAATCTCCTAAGAACATACCGAGTGTACTTCTGGGACAACTGTGATTAGCTGCAGCTAATAAACCTGATCTTCTACGCCCAATAGAGTGTCCTGTGTCTCTGTTCAACAAAGCAGGTGAACTCAGGAGATTAAGGCGTGCCCTGCGCCGCCAGGCCCATAAGGCCCTGGTTCTTCACCACCTCAGGCTTCAACCAGCAAACACGTTTGCTGGTTAAAGCCTGAGGAGGGAATATGAATAAAGTACCAACATATAAGTGTTGGCTGGATGATGCGCTTTACATGAGCACCAGTTGTATTACACAAGGACACATTAATTTTTGTTAGGCACTGGGAGATTAAGTGATTTGCTTAGAGTCACAGGATGTTGAGCGTCATTGCCCAGACTCAAACCCAGTTCCCCAGATTTAAGATTGACCGCCCCAGCCATTAGGCCACAAACTATCCCTTTAGATTGGAATTAAAAATAAAATATGTAAACTCAATTTAACAACATTTTTGTAAATAATATTTAACACATTGCATTTTCTCTGGTAAATCTCATCTGCTCCAAATATATTTGTCTACATGTATGTCAAGAACACTTGGCATATCTTTAAGCTAGAAACAACTTTCGGCAGATACACAATTTAATCAGTATAAGTGATCTGGGGTAGAATGGGGAGCGAATGGCAGAAGATATATGCAGATGTAACTGGTTTGATGGTGATAAACATGAGATTTGACCTCTGGATAGAATCCCTCTGCCCATGCAGGTTGGAATATTTCCGATTTAAGAAAGCACAGTTCACAATTTGTCTTTAACCATGCAGCGATTTCTCACATTTCAGCCTTCATTACATGTTTGTTTTACATGTGCAATCTGAAGAAGACTGGCCCTTTCCTCAACGGCAAAGAAAAAAGACATGCGTTTTCACTCATCACAGACTCACATCTAGATGATCCTACGTCCCTATATCTTGACCTACCTAGTTATCTTTTACTCTGTATCGATTGCTTCAAAATGAAGTAGTCAGGTTAGTGACAAAGGCTTAGGTCATCTCCCATCCTCTTTTCATTACCTTACAATGGCTTCCAATAAAAGATCAGTTATCCTTCAAAGTAGTTTGTACTGACCAGTAGGCACTATTCAGGTGTTCCTCCACATTCATTCACAAGATCTTTGTTGCTTATTTACGTGGACACTATGACAATCTGACTCATTTAATTTGCTGACTTTACCTTAGCTCAGATGAGTTTGCTTGGGAGATCAGAGTCTTTGTTTAAGTAGCAACCATAAGGATGCAACTACCTGTTGGGGTAGTAATATCCCCTGCAAAGTGTAAAGGTGTGTTCTTCTGCCGTTAGTGCCCCATGGAGTGGACCTGGTAATCTTTTAATTTTTGACCCTGGTGTCACACTATTCTAGCATGTGCACAGAGGCCTAGGAGTGTCCTTTGACATGAGCAAGTGCTGGGTTTTTCTTACGACCTTGAGGGGCACACCATGCTTGCCCTCATTAACTGACAGTCGGCTACTGTCCCTGCCATCCGTTTAACACACAAACAGTGTTGGTGGCGTACTACATTTTGTGAATCCATATTTCTGATCAGATCTTTTTATCTGTGCACTTGGAGCAGAGAACTACTGGCTCATTTATGTAAAGTTCTGCTTCTACTCACTTTCGTAGTTCATGGCACTCACATACAGAGTACATGTTGTGAGTGTGAATGTGTTCAGCCTGTGTGGTACCTGATAGTGTCTGAGTGAGCCAGAGGAATGGCGGCCTGTAGGATCCACTTTGGATCCCCACAATCTGGCATTTGCTCAAGATGGAGAAGATGTTGTTTTTCAAGCAGTGGAAGTCTTGATATTCATCAAGCCGGAGGAGGAGACCTAGGCACTGTGAGAGAAGAAGAGATGATGCTTCTTTAGATACTCAATATGGCCTTTTGCTTAGTAAGGAGCTGCTGATTAGTCTTCCTGAACAGCATCCTTTCATCTATGGTAAGGACAAGGGGGTGGGAACACAGGCTTCGTTGTACAAGGTAGGTAATATTTTAGATAAGGTCTGCCCTTGATTTTCCCTGATCATTCCTCCAGTTTGCTGTTGAAAGCCACGAGCAGTAACCTCACACCTGTTCCTCTGTTGAGTGTGCTCCAGGTTGGGGACTTGCTTGTTGTGAGGACCACAGCTCTACACAAAGCTATGCCTGGTAGCAGCCAGGAAAGTACACTTGAAAGAAGAACCGCTCCCAAATCAGTTCTACAGATGCAGGCGATGGATACACAACTCTTGTTAAATGTTGGTGCATAAAAGTGAGACCATAATATCCCCCTTATTGTTCCACAGAGCACTCGTAGGACTGCTGTGCAAGCAGAGATAGTGTCTGCTTGCCAAAAATATGCTGTCACAAAATCATGCAAAGCTACACAAAGTTTGCTGTGGTATTAAATTTACAGGATTGATTGATTGACAGCCCAAATCTTTTTTTGCACTGAAAAGCACAAATAATGCTTTCCACTTTGCACTACATTGCGTCAAGGGGGGATAGTATGGGTGGTTCTTGGGCATTTCAGCACTACCACCCATGACATTTGATGCAAATTCAAATTAGCAAAGGATGTCAGGCATGGCTTTGCATAAAAAATAGTGCCTTCTTTAAGCAGGTGCAAAGTCAAAGAAACTTTTAAATTATACTAACATTTCATTGGAAATGTTTAACAAAAATGCCTAAGCATAAGACTTTGTACTGAAAGAATCGCCTTTGAGTGCAAAGCCTGTGCTAGACAGCACGCATACACCTTTGCACTATGGTGCAAAGATGAGTTTGGTGCTAGGCAGCCTGTTTGGGCACCCGCTCATGGGACGAGAGCTGGAGCAGGTGACATTTGGCTCTGTGCTACTTTCTTCCTCTAGCACAATACAGCTCAGTATCTTTGGCTGCTGTGCTGCATTGCACTATTTTTTGTAAGTCTGCCCCTCAGTGTTTCTGTCTTCTGTTGGGCTCTCACTACTCATCCCGTCCCCTGATGTGCTGTTGAGCCAAAATCCACACTGTAAAGACCAATGGACTAGAGTCATTTTTAGCTATGGCTACATCAGAGCCTTAAACGTTGGTGTAGATAACATTGTTCAGAGAACTGTATCTGTGCTGATAAAATATTGAATATGCATTATTGTTTTTTTAATATGAATATCTACACTTGAACTGTTCATGATTTAATTACACCTTATACTAAAACTAACAATGGCATCCCCTTATTTAAATATTGGTTCTTCCTTTGTTTTTTTAACAGGTCAGCCAGTAGCCGGAGAGCTGTACCCGAGGGTGCGTTTTTATTAACAAAACTATAAAGTTATGTTGTGATAATGTTATATTTCACACAGTAGTTTCGAAACTTATACTATGCTTCAAAAGAACCTTTCATTTATTCACAGAAATTGGAACACAGGTTTAAATAGATGGATTCTGCTATGTGTGAGATGACGAAGAAGCCTCTTGATACATAATGATGTTTTTTCAAATGGAGACTTCTAGATGCGAATTCCACACCTTTTAACAATTCCAGACATCAGACTGTATCCTGAAACTGTTCCATAGTACCTTTGAGAACCAGAAGGTGGTGCCATGCAGCTATGTACTGAGGCTATTCCGCTCGGAAAGTCATGCGCAGGGCATATATAGGCACCCCTCGGACATGCTGATGTCAGTTGCGTTCATTCCACACTACCAGACATAGGTCCAGAGTGTCCCTTGTCTCTCAGTGACCCTTTCTTCATAACTTTGCTTTGTAAATGTATCCACTTTGCAAGAGATGTCACCCCTAAGACGACAGGTTTTAATCCCTGTAAGGACTGTCACAAGAAGATGTCTTTAGCAGATCTCTACCAGATTTGCCAGTGGTGTCAGGGGTTGGACCACATCACTAAGACCTGCTGATACTGCATATCGATGAACTTGAAGGCAATCAGAGAGCATGAGGTGAAACTTTGTCACCAAGCATAAGAAGATGCAGTATCAGGACTATTCCAAGTCTTGCTATAAATCCAAGGCTCTTTCCCACTCCAGTTCCTGTAGTCAATGTAGTCACTCTAGAGCCCAGTTTTTGTCACACTTGAAGTACTCCAGTAAGCACAAAAACACAAGAAGTCGAAGCGGAGTTCTGCTACTTTGCACCACTCTCACTCTCCTGACAAAGAGTGTGGTCGGTGCCAACTATCTTGTCTTGCTCACACTCTTGAAGTCAGCTGACTTCTGAGTCAAACCTGTAGCTGGTTTGAGCCCAATCCATGTTTCTGAGGCTTTCAGCAATCCTGTGCCAGATTGGAGAGTTTCACACAGCTTCACTCCGGCTCTTTACATCTCTACATATTTTCTTTTGTGCATGGAGCCCTTGGCGCCAGGTGGACCCTTCAAGCCACTTCTGTCCTAGGCTTCCATTACGATGCCACCCCTCACCCATACCCATGAAAGACACGGTTACATCAACATAACCATACCACCTGAACAAGTGGTCCAGTTGTCCTCTCCGGTGCTGAATCAACACCAGTATGACTGCAACCAGTGTTGCACCCAAATCCAACATGATGCCCATTTCCACACGGGTATTACCACAAGGCAGGTAACATTCTTTACATTGTCTTTTTGGGACAGACTCTGTTAGCAACTATGGCCAGGGTGATGAGTTTGTTCACCAAATACCAAGGAGAATTGGTATGAGGACTTGCAGGAGCCAAGATACCTCCCCAGAGACAGCCATTCCCTCCCAATCCAGCCCCTACTATGGAAGAATATGGCTCCTTTGTCATGGTTATGCATAGGGCAGCTAAAGGCCTTAACCTCCAGCTCCCCACCATGGGATAAAAACAAACATATTGAATGAGCTCCTGCAACTAGGCCAGACTGCTTCTGAGCACCTCCTCCCTTTCAATGAGGCACTCACTGATACCCTCCTTGGGTCAAGCCTTGCACTGACCTCCCAGTTAACAGGCACATCACCAGGTGTCATTGCCCTGCTCCAGGTGACCCTGGCTATTTTTTGAACCACTCTATAGCAGAGAGCCTTATGGTGCACGCCTCCACCAGTCGGGCCAACCCCAACAGTATCCCTACCACTGTACCTAACAGGGAATCAAAGCAAGTGGAGACATTTGGAAGCACCTCTTCTCATGAGTCAGTTTGGCCTGTGATTGATCAATGCCTTCTTTTTGTTAGGCCATTACACTTATGTCCTCTGGGACTCAGTGGCACAAGTCCTTGATGATGTTCCAGAAGACCTCCACTTTGTCCTTTCCCAGGAGATTTGTAATTGTTGTTAAACCACCAAGTTCTCAATTTGTCATATATTGGACACCACCTGCTCTGTTAAGGGAGCCATAGGCACCAGGTTTGCCATTCATCGCTGTGCGTGGCTACCATCAACAGGGTTCTTGAGTGTCGTCTACTCTTCTTATATAGAAATACCCATCCATGTTACTCCTCTGTTTGGAGACAATGTTGACTCTACCCTTGAATGCTACAAGGAGAGTAGGGCAGTTACACCCAGAGGTGGCTCAAGTTCTCATCAGCAAATGAGGAGAACATTGGCTTGATCTGTTCTCCAAAGCTGAAAATATGCAATGTCAGCATGTCTGTGCATTAGAGTTTCCACAGCGTCTCTTGCTCAGAGACATGTTTTGCTTTGTGTGGACTTGGGACTCCTGTATGCCTTTGTGGAAGTAACACTCTTGCCCTGAGTTCTCAAAAACACAAGGACAGACCAGGCCCAAGTCATCCTACTGCCCCAGATTGGGCATGGAGATGTTGGTTCCAGTACTCCTGGGCTAAAGCATCTGTCCTTTGATCACGTTGCCTCTCTGAGAGGATCTGCTGTTGCAGAAGAAAGGACTGATTCTTAATCATGGCCCTCACAATCTGCACCTCCATGCATAGAGATTGACCTACACCAGCTGAATGTCTTCAATCCTTCTCCAGAGGCAGTAGATGACATCTTGGCAGTCAGGCACCCCTTGACTAAGACTGTATACGGCTGTCGCTGGGACAGGTCTATGGTTTAGTATGGCGTATGACCAATTGACCCTCTCCAGGTCCAATTGTCTAATGAATTGTTGGTTTTTCACTCTCTCAACCAGCCAGTCTTTGCTTTGGGTACTGATCAAGGTTATCTTTCCTCCCTTTCAGTCTTCCTGCGGTTGCCTGGTCAGCCGTTGTTATTTAAATCAAAGGCTGTGATGTGTTGTTTTTTTAAAGGGTTGCAGCAAATGTTTCCCCCTTCTCCTTAAGTGGTGCCTCAAAGGGTCCTCATTCTCATCCTTACTTTTTTAATGTGTCCAATCAAGCCACTCCACAGCTGCCACTATAGTTCCTCGCCATCAAAACTGTGTTCCCAAATCGTCATCACCGCAGCACAGCGGGTGAGTGAGCTTCAGGCTCGATGTTCATCTATCATATACCATTTTCTTGCTAGACAAACTGGTTCTGGACTCAGGCATCATACATGCTGACAGTTGTGACACCATTCCACATAGGTCAAACCATCACCCTGCTGGGGTTCTATGCACTGCCTCACTCCTTTAAGGAGGAGGAGAGACTTCATCGCTTGGACCCCAAAAGAGCACTCAGCTCCTATATCAATCCTACCAAGAGTACCGAGTGGACCATCAGATCTTTTGGGATTCGCCTTAGCAAAAAAGAGCAAGACTGTACAGATATATAACATATTGTGCTGGATCATGCTTTACATTAAGATCTGCTATGCACTGGCAAAGAAATTCCCTCCAGGAGGGCTGCCAGACAATTCCACCAGGTCCAAATGATCTACCGCTGCACTGGCACGCAGAGTTCCTTTCCGAGACATTTGCCAGGCAGCTACATTGGCATCCCTCCATAAGTCCATGAAGCACTATTGTCTGGATATCCAAGTCAGTTGAGATGGACACTTTGCCAGCTTGGTCCAGCAGGACTTTCTGGTTTCAGTCCATTCACATCCCATATCCTATTAGGTACTAGTTTAGTATTGAATCAAAAAGTGAGGAATCTGCGGCTAGAAGCCTATCTCTATCAGATGAACAATGTACTTACCATTGGTAACGCTCTTTTTGGTAGAGGCATTTGTCTATCCACAATTTCTCTACTGACCCTCCCATCCATCCCTTTCTGTGATTGGATTCTACTCACTGATAAGATTCTAAGCAAAGGAATCTGTACACTGCTCCTACAATTAGCTTTTGGTTTTACACAACTGGGGTCCCAATCAGTCTTGAAAGCAACTAGCATCAGCATGTAGGAGTGGCACCTATATAGATGCCTCACACCACATGCAGAGCAGAATGGCATTAGTGTGGAGACACACAACACCTCCTTTCACCAACGTCTGGTTGGTAGAGATACTATGGAACAGTTTCTAGATCCAGTCTAATGCCAGGTCAATATTCAAAAGGTCAGAAATCTGTGGCTAGATATAGTCGCTATCAGAAAGATCGTTCCAGAAGGTAAGCAACTTGTTCGTTACATACCAGTGATCTTTTTGCCTCAATTCTTTGTTTTCCCAGCGCTTACATCATGCTCTAAATCCATACTCCATAGACAGACATCTGACAGCCTAGGTGAAAGAAGGCCTTTAAAGAAAAAGATAAACTCAAGCAGCACTTGGTGGGGAGGGTAAAAGGCAGTAGTCACACATGCTCCTTAAACTTAGCCACACTGGTCAGCCACAATACCCATAGCCCTCCACGAAATGTGGTGTAGCCATTTTTATTATGAAGCACTTCCCAACAGAACCCATCATTCATTGACTGACTCAGAGGGCAGGTAGTGAGGTGTAAAATTGAAGATTGATGAGAAATCCCTAGTAGTGAGTTCTGTATATGCACACAATGTGAGTAGGGTTTCCTTTTTCTGCCACTTCATTAGAATATTTAGAGTGTGAGAAAACCAAACTAATTGCAGGAGGTGCTTGAAATTGAGTTCCCGACTCGATTATTGACTGAACTCCCCCACCAGACAGAAAGAGTGCAGCGTACAGGGATCATCTGTTGGATCTAATGGTGACAATGGGCTAGTGGCTATGTTGTGTATAGATAATCCTATGTGTAGGGTTCATTCCTTTGTATCATCAGTGCACAGTACCTCCTCACAAGCCGCTTTTCTTTCTCACACATTACTTTCTTTTACACCTCCCATTCCATGTTCGGATACTGCAGGGGTCTATCAGACCATGATTTCATTCTGATTAATTTCAACATAGACCGTTGACTACCCCTGAGGGATTCTGGAGGATGCTGGCATCCGAATATTGCCTACCGGAAGAGAAAGAAATGTTGAACACATGCGAGTGTTTATAGAGCAGAAAATGAACATTCTTTTGCCTTGCAGCAGATGGTTTGGGCTGCTGGGAAAGCAACATGGTGTGGCCTCTTGATGAGAGAGTCAGCTATAGTGAAGTGAAAGTTGAACCTGTAATGCAAGCTTAAGAGAAATTGATAGTAGCTCATACAAAGAACTATAATACTAATCCTTCCTTACACAATAGTCACTGCCTGGGAGCAGAAAAGCTTGTATGTAATACTCTACATATGTCTGTGGTGGAAAAAGCGCTGGTCAAACTCAAATGGAGGCTTTCTGAGTATGGAGAAAAAGCAGAGCAATGCTAGCTTTCCAGCTTAGGCTCAGGTAGGTGTGACTTGCAATACCACCTATTAAGACATTGGCTGTAAATGTTGTCACATTCACGGCTTTGTACAAAGGTGTATTTAGTTGCACTCACACTGATATTTCTACAGAAGAAGATAGGTTCTTAGACTCCATACAAAGTGCCATGCTTGACAGATGTGGTTAGGGGTTTGTTCCAGGGGAAAATCACTGTGTAAGAAATGGGCTAAACCATTGCTGCTCTACCAAGATGCAAATTCCTAGGAGAAGATGGTTTACTCAGTGAGTTTCACAGAACATGTTAATGGCAAATTACCCAAATGTTAAGTTAAGTCTTTCAGGAGGTCATGGAATCAAGCACTCTGGGCCCTATCTCATAAAAAGCCATTATACCTGTTCTACCCAAGGATCGTAAGGACCCATTGGAATGCGGGAGGAACAGAGCCATTATACTCGTGAATGTCGATGTTGAGATACTGGCAATGGTCTTAGTCACCAGAATTTGTATAGTGATTGCTTCATTAATACATGACTCACAGGGCAGGTTTGTCCATGGCAGGTCATCACGAAAGCATTTGAGAACTCCAGCTCATTTCCTATGAGAAGCCAGAAATTGAAACTGCAGCCATGTCCCTAAAGCAGAAAAAATCTTTGACTGCATTAAATAGCCTTATCACCTCATGATCATGTTCCGTTTCAGCCTAGGTTGGGATTTCATCGATAAACTTAAGTGGCTGTACATTAAACCGAAGGCAAAAATCTGTAGTGGAGAACACCTTTCCTTTACATTTTAAATCAAACATGGCACCTGTCAATGATGCCCATTCTCACCACTACTCATTGTATTGGCTCATGAACCACTGACAATAGCAAACAGATCTGCCTCGCTACTCCAGGGTGTCCTGACAAGAATAGGGGCAAACAGCATCCTGATAACAATTATTAATCCTAGTCCATAAACACCAGCATTGAATTCCTTTCGAGGTAACTGGTAGGTATATTTACTAAACTTTCACGCAATGCAGGACAGCAAGCAAAGTTGCTGTGCTGTGGTGCATGAAAGCGAGAGAGCAAAGATTTTCCATATATACAAACATATGACGCATTTCTGCTCTGTCCTTGTGCTGGTGCACTGTGTGCAGTCTAATGCCTATGCAGGCACCCTTTCACCATAGTGTAAGGGTGCCTGCAGTATGACAGGATTGTTTGTGCGCAGGAGGGGATAACTTCCTGCAGAGAAACAATCCTTGTAAGCTTTTGCATCTTTCTATGTGTGCTGTACAATGCATCACATGTGGAAAGACAAAATAGTGAGCAGAAAATAAAATATTTTTTCAAGTTGCGCCTCACTTGGGAAGGTGTAGCATTTTGATGTGTTCACAGGTTTACAAGTGTGACATTTATCAAAGGTTTTGCATCATCCTTGCACCACGCAAGGGGATGCATGTTGATGTAAAACCTGGTATGAGATTACCATGTCATGCAAGGCCACCTTGCTTGTCCCTGTGTGGCTTGGTAAATCCGGAGCAATGGATGGAAACGCAAGACATTGCCTTGCCTCACTCTCTCGCAGGAAGGCATGATATGGGTGGAGCATGGATGTTCACATGCATCCACCCATGGATTTTGCCACCTTTCCAGATTTACCATCAGTGGTAGCTCTGGGAATGCCTCAAAATGCTATGACTTCCCAGGGGGGCATTACTAGAAATATCTTTGTTGCTCTTCGTTTTGTCCTCTTTTTACATGTGCTGCATTCTGCAGCATAAAATGCAGCATAGATAAAAAGAAGAAAAGCCTCAAAGGATTCTTTTTGTGCAGAAAGTTGTACCATCCTGCAAAAAACAGTCTTTTCTACAAATCAGGCACCCTTGCACCATGGTTCAAGGGTGCCTGAATTGGCACCAGGTGGCACATAGTGCACCCGCACAAGGAGAGGACAGGAATGCACCAGATAATGTTAAATATGAAACATTACTTCCTTCTCCCTGTCATGCAATGCAGCGCAGTAAGGTGTCTTGCTGTGCTGTATTGTGTGACATTTTGATGAAGGTTGCCCCCAAGAGTTTGTAAATCTGGGAATGGTCCAAAATCCATGGGTAGAGCATGGGCATTCCCGGTTTGGGAAAGGAAATACATTGGGGGCAGCAGATTGAGTATTCTAACCTCAATTTAACAAATGTTGGGGAAAGTGTATGCATGGGGAACAGATTTACAATTCTAACTTCAATCTAACAAACATTAGGGAAAGTGCATGCATTGTTGGGGAGGGGCAGATTTATTATTCTAACTCCAGATTAACAAACAGTGTAGAAAGGGGATATACTGGAGAGGTTAGATTTACTGTTGTAGCTCCAGTCTGACAGACTTTGGGAAAAATACATGTTAACCGTTCAAAAAAGATATATATTTTTTACTTTCTTACAGTTTAATGAAAGTTTTGAAAATAATGTTTCAATAAGATATAAAAATCATTTAAAACCTATATGAAACATACATTAAAGCATTCTAAAAACAATATACTCAAACTCACTGTAAACTGCAAATTATACAAATCAATTTTTTATGTAAAATATTACAAATTTAATGATTTAAAATGTATTTAAATATAATCTTAGTGTTGATCGTTATAGTTAGGATCATGTTTCTATTGGAAATGCTTTTTTTGTGTTGCTAATAACTTTGGCGTTGTTTGACGAATCTCCACCAAACTTTTGTTTAAAGTGCTACCTTTTGGCTAGTCTGTGCATGGAAAGATTTTGTTCTATCTGTCATGCAGGGCCCAAGAAAAAGGGGGATCTCAAAACACATTTTCCCCATTAATTTTTCTATAGGAACTTTAGACACAGCTACAGCCCAAACTGCTGAATGGATTTACACCACATTTGGCACAAAGCTAAATCTTGGTACAGAAAAAGTTTGTTTTGTGTTTGGTGTAGACCCCTTGAGTAGTGTTGGAAAAATTAAGGTTAAAACTAAATTGTATATATCACGCTGTGGAGGATCCGCAGAGCTGAAAGATCTCATCCTAAGATCTTATTGGCTGTCACCACCAGGAATTTATGGCAGTCATCTTCGGACTTGGAACTGGGTACTAAGCCATAAGAAAATGCAAAAAACCAGGGTAGGAATACCATGATCCCCTAGGGCTAATGGTGGGGTCCAGGGGCAGGAGCCAGGATTTCTTCTTCATATTAGAGGTGTACCGATACCCACCTGTGGTAACCCACACCATTATTATATTTGGGGCCATGGGGGTAGGCACAGGGCTTCCGTGGCCTGCCTGCATTTTCAGGTTTCTTTTATTCTATAGTGCTGTGCCCATTGCCCACTTTGGACACACCACAACTAGTCTTGATATTTTGATTTTTTTGTAGGCTGCCAACTTGGGGCACCTCACAGTGCATCCTTCATTTGGGGCTGCAAGGGAGGGCCAGGTCTCCTTCAGCCTTGAAGGCTATCCATCCTGCTTGCAGCTATTGTGGGCCTAGTAAGAGATTGCATTCCAGTTGGATCAGTTTTATTTTGCAACTGCGAGGTGGAAGCAATCAACTAATTTCTCTGTTCAAGAAAGTGGACAGGGAAATATTTTGTTGTCCCACCGGGGGGAAGCAACTTTATTTTCCTGCCTGATTGAACAACTTTATATTTCCCATGCCATCATCCTGCGGGAAGGGAGATAGACGGTGTCCCCGGGATTGGGTCCCTAGAGCCATTGCATGGCTTAGATAGAGGAGCTTCATGGCCCCCTCTATTTAAATGACGACCCTGCAGGATGAGGTTGCCAAGGCCTCTCCTGGCTTAGAGAGGGGTCCCACAGCCCCTCTCCTTTATTAAGTTATTGTGTCAAGCGGATAGGGACCTCGGAGCCACTGGGAGGCTTGGGGAGGGGGCCGTGTATCTGCCTACTCTTCATTTGTTTTACAACTCTGGGGATGGGGTCCCCTGGAGCCTCTCAAAGGCTTAGTGAGAGAGCCCTATACCCCCTCAAATAGACACCATGCCTTTCCTCCACTGCCCTGGCCCATGCAGGGGCAGTGGTTGAAAGGCACTGAAGCCAGCACTTTAAAATAAATGTGCTGTAGATATGCAAATCCTCTGCGAATTTGCAGCTAAATGTTTTTTTACATTGTTATATCCTCAGGCGGGCACCCCTCTCTATGCACGGCTTATTATCACACATCTTCCATTGCTTTTGACATCATCTATGACATAACTGATAATATCACTGCAACATTTGAAATGACATTATTAATGAGAAACTATGCATGGTGGGGTTGCGAGTTATAGTTACCTTAGCGCACAAGCTATAGTTACTTAAGACAACTACAACTGGTGAATTTCTGTGATGTTTAGATTTTAAAATGTTACCTTCTTATTGAACATTTCACCTAACTATAATGTTACTTAAACCTATGGTTTTTCATTAACAAAATTAATTAATAGTACCTACTGGCGGTTGCCAGTAGGTAGTTATAGTTAGGACCTCGTTTCTATTCAAAAAGCATTTCTTCATCTGCAAACATCTTTGGCGCCGCTTGACGAATCAGTGCGAAAGTTTCAAAACTAATGGTTTGCTCAGGTCAGCTCCTGTCTTGGACGTTTTGAGGTGATTTGTGGAGCGGGGGCTGAGAAAAAAGGCGGGACCCAAAACGCATTTTCTCAATGTTAATTTCTATAGAAAAACCTTAGACAAAGCCACAGCCCGAACTGCTCAATGGAGTTACATCAAATTCGGCAAAAAGGTAGGTCTTGGTTTGGAAAGTGTTCTAAATGGTGTAAAACAAAAAAGAAGGGGGCAGGATAGAAACACCTTGACCCCCTAGGCCTAGTCAGGGGCTCCCACAGGAACCCTCAGGGCCAAAAAAAATCACTTTTTAAATTTTTCAGCCGGAGTCGCGTTGGGTGCGTGAATCCTGTCGAGAAAATAAAAAAAATGAAGTGCAGTGTCCCATTCTTCCTTTTAATGAGCTCCTGGGTGGGCCAGGCCCGGGGGCATTTCTGTATATTTATATGCTGAGGCCCCTGCAGCCCGGGGTCCGCAACCTCCCCGGGCTTTAATTACCAAATGTGGGAGCATGTGGCCTCCGCAGCCCTGGGGATTGCCACCTCCCCGGGGCTCTGCGTAAAATAAAGTAGTGTGGGGGCGTTTGAGTCCCCCACATGCCCCGGGGACCACCACACCTGAGGCACTAATTAAAAAAAGTTGGGGGTCTGTTGCGGACCCCCTGCTCCCTGGGACCACCACCTTCCCCAGGGCTTTGCATACATTAGGAGGGGGGCCCCCATCCTGGAGCCCTACTTGGCCCTGGGACCACCAGAGCCCGTTCCAGCAATGTCAAGGGGTGCCCACCCCCAAGACATTGCAGTTTGCAATGGCAGGGCAGGAGCACTGCTCCTGTCCTGTGATTGCAAACTTTGCTTCGCTTCATGGAAGCGAGAGCAGGAAACCTGCTCTCGCTTCTACGATGCAAAGGAGAATTGCTTTTGGGCAGAGGGAGCTGCATGTCAGCAGCTCCCTTTGCCCAAAGCAATGCCGGCTCCCACAGGAGGTGGGGAGGAGGCAGGGACCGCGGGGGCATTGAGGGGAAAGCAACATCAATTGTACAGAGGTATCCCGCATGAGCATTTCCAGTCCTACTCCAGTCAATGTGCCTAGTCATTGCCACCACAGTGCACAATCATGAGGTCAGAGGTTTGGAGATGCAAAAAGGTTTTAACCAAAGGCATCAATTGGTGCCATTTTAATCTTCTCTGTGCAATCTATTTAGTATCCACATTTTGCAAAGCTAGGTCTTTGTCAATACCTATGTGTTCAGCATACCTTTTGCAGCAGAAAACATAGCTGTACCCTACAATCCATACTGTAAGCATCTTGAAGGGATGTCTGGAAGAAAATAGAAGATGTCTGCAGCTGAGGTAGTCAGTTGGTAGAATGAGAGGTATTTAAAATGGTGGACAAGACGCTGTTTTTAAAAGCAGATAACTGATTGGCTGTTAATGAACATTGTACACTCAAAAAGAGGATGCATGTTACTTTCTTTAAAAAGCATGTTTCTTATTGGTTATTAAAAAATGTTGGAAAGGTACAGTAGATAGGATTAGGTGATATTGTGCAAAACTTGTGACCTGACAATCAGCCGCGGTCGGTAGAAGGAGTACCTGCAGGGCGGTGACGTGGGGAGGGGGAGGGGCAGGGTAGTAAACTATGGATTACGGAGGTGTACAGGTAAGTAAACATATAAATTAATAAAACGAATTTCGTTGCGTGCACAGCATCGCATTTGGAGATGCAGTGCACACAACGAAATTCGTTTTATTAATCTATATGTTTACTTACCTGTAAACCTCCGTAATCCATAGTTTACTACCCCCCACCCTGCCCCTCCCCCTCTCCATGTCACCGCCCTGCAGGTACTCCTACTACCGACCGCGGCTGCTGACAATTCAGTAGTTGAATATTGCAGAAACTGTTACATTGGAAACTGGGATTAAGCAGAATGGGGAAAGTGTTGAAATATAACTGTGATTTTGAAATATGAAATTGTAATATATATATGAGTGAGATCTTATTAAAGTAAGATTTCCCAAATTAGTACTATGTTTAGAATTGGTGTGTTCTATAAAAATAAGGCTAGTATTATTAGTAATACGTTTTTGAACTCCCATATGGATTTGCAGCTCCATCGCGATGGTACACGGTGGAGTCACGATTCCAGAAAATTACAGAACCAGTTTGGGCACTTTCAGAAGACAGTTGGAAAGTGTTAATATGTCTAACCATTAGAAATGTGTTTTACAATTTGAAATAATGTAGGAAGCAATGTGATTTGTTGCTTACGCTTATTTGTGTGGAAAAAGAGATGGAAAGTTTGCCATTACTGGTTTTACCTTGTTGAGAGTGGTGCATTACATTGGTTGTGTGCATAAGAAAATCTTTTATGAGTTTCTGATATTTCATATTCTACAATACTATTTGGAAGGTGTGTTTTAAATTGGTGGGGTGTATTATGTATTAGCGTTATTTTCAAACTTTAAAAAGTATTCAAGAACTGTGATGTTTGTAATATATTATTAATTGTAGAGATACGTATTGTAGTTTGTTTTATTGTACTTAAATGTTGTTTGAACTAGATTGTGCATAGTAATATGTGTATATTGGAAGATGGATTAGCGAATATGGTAGCTTGTATCAGTGTGTGGAAATGTACAATTGAAGTATACCGCATATTTTAGGTGTCACTTTCAAATTGGAAGTGCAGTTTGTCAAGTTTTAAGCTGTGCATGGACTTGTGACTGAAGTATGTCTCTACTTGTCTATGTATGTTCATATGTCTTATACATTTGAAGATGCAAGATATATAACAAAGAGGTGTTGTTGCTTTGTATGTGGCTATGCTCAACACCGAGTAGTAGTAGAATGGTGAAGCTGCAGCACAAAAGTGAGGTTTAAAAGATGTTGACTTAAGGTATTAGTGATTAGGCTACTTTTTACACATCTCTAGAGAGATACAGTTAAAATATGCCACACAATTTTTGGTGTTTGCTTTAAATGGGAAGTGTAATCTGTCAAGTTTTAAGATGTGGATGGTCTTGTGACTGAGGTATGTCTCTACTTGCACATGTATTATGATACATGTTATGCATCGGAAGATGATAGACGTATGAAACACAGGTATACATCTATCTGTATATTTGTTTTTTATATGATGCTGCTAGCGAAAGGAACAGACACATGCATGCATGCTTTCGGGAATATAGTGAGACTTACAACTGAGACATGTAATAGACTTCTGCTTCATATTTGGCTAGGCCCAACACCCTAAGACATGTTAGGAAACGGATTGGTGATTAGGCTAGTTTGAATGAGTGTGTGGAAAGGTACACTTAAAGTACACCGCTTAAATGTAGGTGTCTGTTTGAAATACGAAGTGCAGTCTCTCAAGTTTTAAGGTCTGCATGGTCTTGTGATTGATGTGTGTCTCTTCTTGTATATGTATTCTCATATGTGTTATGCATTTGAAGATGCTAGACATATAAAACACAGATATATCTCTATTTGTATGTTTCTTTTATATATGGTAATACTAGTAAAAGGTAAAGGCAAATGCATACATGCTTTCAGGAACATGGTGAAAGTTATAACTGACTCATGTGAAGGTTTGCTGCTTTATATTTGGGCTAGGCCCCACAACCTGAGTAGTGACAGAATGGTGAAGCTGTAGCACAAAAGTGTACACCATTACATAAACCTCCCTTTTGTGCTGCAATTTCACTATTCAGTGACTACTCAGGAAGTTGGGCCTAGCCAAATATAAAGTAGTAACCCATCAAATGTCTTAGCTGTGAGTCTAATCATATTCCTGAAAGCACGTATACATATGCATGTACCTTTTGCTAGCAGCATGATATATAAAAGTAATATCCAAATAGATGTATACCTGTGTTTCATATGTCTATCAACTTCACATGCATAACACGTATCAGAATACATATGCAAGTAGAGACAAACCTCAGTCACAAGACCATAAAGGCTTTAAAACTTGATTGACTGCACTTCACATTTCAAACACGCACCTAGGTTTATGTGGCATACTTCAAGTGAACTTTCCACAGACTCTTACAAAGTACCATAATCCCTAATTTCTCACCCAACATATCTTAAACATTACTTTTCTGCTGCTGCTGCTTCACTATTCCACTACTACTCAGGTATTGAGCATAGCTAAGAACAAAGCAGCAACCTGTGACATGGCTTTTCTGTAAGAGTTCCCATATTTCTAAAAGCATGCATGCATGTGTCTGTACCTTTTGCTAGTGACACCATGTATAAAAAGAAGCATACAAATGGATGTATACCTGTGTTTTACACATCTAGCATCTTCAGATGGATATCACATATCAGAATACATGTGTAAACAGAGACATACTTCAGTCACGACTCCCTGCAGACCTTAAAACTTAAGACTGCACTTCAGATTTCAAACCGACAACTACTCAGTTAATTAATTTGATGGTGTGTCAACGTGGTACTAACGAATATTGGTATCATCTGCATGGAGAACTTAAATGTATGTTAAGAAACCTAGGTACTCCTACATGGTTTGGAACACTTAGCTGTGCTGAATATGCATGGGACAATTTACTTGAATTTCTAAGACAAGCAAATTCAAATGTAAAAAACATTGAATTGAAGACAGCTGGAGAACTGTGTTCCTTGGATCCTGTAGATGTGTGCAGATATTTTAATCATAGGTTTCAAGCTATGATGTCTTTTATCTGCAATAAAAATAATCCACCTCTTGGAGAAATTACTAAATTCTTTTGGAGAAAGTAGTACCAGGCCAGAGGTGTTCCTCATATACACATGCTATTATGGATCAAGAATGCACCAAAATTTGGAACTGATACTGATGAAAGTGTTTTGTCTTTCTCGAAGAGCATGTTACCTGTGCCATTTTAAAAAAGAGGAGAAAACAGCTTGAGACAATATGTTTTATGGTGTCAAAGTCATTGATGTGGAAAATATTGCCGATGAAAATACAAGTCAAAGGAAACATTTTATACAAAATGTTGTTTCAGATTCTCATGTTCAATAATTTCAAAAGGAAGAGCCAATAGTTTTATGTCAGCAGGTAGGCATACTATAACTCAAAAAGCTCCGAAGAATACATAAAACTTAAAAAGAACTGAAGATTCAAAGTATATTAATGACTACAATCCAGTGATTTTGACAATGTGGAATGCAAACATGGATATCCAGTATGTTGCAGATAATTGTTGTTTCTCGCTATGTTACATCATATATAACTAACTCTGAAAAGACAGAGTTGAAAGAACTATGGGAAGAAATTGTACACCTTGAGCTTGAATATGCTTTCCCATCGAGAGATTGGATCCTCTGAATGTTTGGATCGGTTGAGCTCAGCCAGTTTATATTCAAAATCAAGGGGAATCGTTTGGGTAATCCTAGGTCTTACCGGCATACAAAATAGAGTATTGAAATCTCTACAAGAAATTGAATACTTAGCATTGAATGAACCAGAAAGTACAGATATTGTTAAAACTAATATGTTGGATACGTACTATCTCAAAAGTAGTCCACATCTGGAAAACCTATGTCTCTATAAAGTACTGCAACACTACATCTTTAAGAGAAATGTTACAGAAAATATAAATGAAGAAAAATATGCAGTATTTGGATGTGATGGATATTTGATAAAAAATGTCAAAGGAAACCTTATTAACCACAGAAAACTCAGATGCAAAACTCCTGTTAAAAGGGATTTTTTCTATTTAGCACTTCTGCAACTGTTCAAGCATTGGTGTAGTGAAATGGAATTACTTGAAGATTTTGACTGCTTTGAAGATTATTTTAATGCATGTAAAGATAGCATTCAATGCACAATGCACAATTATACCAACATATCTACAAATGTTAAATGATGAGATTAAACAATAATATACTATTGCAGCTGAAATAGCTAGAGACACTTCTCAAGATAGTCAAAGTTCTGCTCCATTAAGTCAAGATCCACTAGGACAACCAATTATTGAAAATGAAGCAGCCACAGCCATGAATGAAGTAGAAACGGCAATGCAACCAGCACAACAGGATATTATCCAGGTGGGAAATTTGGAAGAAGAACTAAATATTGAACAAAAAGAAATATATCAGCAAGTGACAGGACAGATACAGC
The DNA here is from genome assembly GCF_964204655.1 of Triturus cristatus. NCBI lineage: Eukaryota > Metazoa > Chordata > Amphibia > Caudata > Salamandridae > Triturus > Triturus cristatus. The sequence goes on along the minus strand of NC_140582.1, from coordinate 42,767,174 downwards.
ATGGTTTGCTGCATGAAAGAAAAGAATGCCAATTCACATCATTTAAACCTATTCTAATGTACATCAGTGGTCAAGCTGGAACAGGAAAACGTTTCTTATTTAGAGTTTTGACCAGTTATCTACACAAAACAAACAATTTGAAAATGTATTTGGACTGAGTTACAGATCGGATCATAAATGTGAAGAGTGCTCATTTTCTCTTCTACCACTGAAATAGACACTGAACGATTCTTATAGTTGACGATACCAGAATGAAAATCAGTACCTTTGATAAAATTAGTAAAAACAGCTAATCAAGATATGAAATGTTCTCATTGTAAATCAGAAATGTTGTCAACATTATATATATAGAAAGATGTGGAAAATATGTCATTTTAATGCTACAACGTTGTAGAGCAAATGGAAGAAAATTGGAAACCAAAATTAAACATTTTGTGGCAAGTCAAGTATCAATTTCAGGAAGAATTGTTAAAGCAGTGGCTATGATTTTCCATGACGGACCTACTACAACATCTGGACACTATACTGTGTATTTTAAGTGCAATAATGGATGGACACATTGCAATGATGTCCATTTGGAATTCACATCTAGGTTGCCTTACGAATTACCAAATTCATATCTGATATTTGTGATGCCAAAGTTTTGAATATATCATTTGGCCTATTGGGAAGATGTGAATACGAATTAACAAGTTTATTTTGGATATTTTTAATGCAAAAGTTTCAGAACCATTATTCGGCCTATTGGGAAGATGTGAACAATTAGTGTATGGATTATTGTTTGTGCTAATTTATATTGTATTTTGAAAATAGTGTTTAGAAACAAATAGTTTATACAATTGTTGTCTATATTATACGAGATGTAAATGAGAGTGTACATTTTATAAAATGTACTTGAGAAAAATAAGAGAGTAAATGTACTTGAAGAATGTAATTAACAAACTGTAGATAGGTAAGCACATAGCTACACATATTCTAAATAGTGTTCAACGCGGATTTGGTGGGTGTTTTTAACAATCTTGTTTTCCCTCTGTAGTATGATGATACTACATTTAAATCACTGTGAATGGTGAAATTGAGTACAATCTGAGAACAGCAAAAAGGGTAAACTGAAAGCGTTATATCATTCTAAAATTATGTTCTTAAAAGTCTAATATTACATTTGATAACAGTTTTTCTTCTTTTTCACAGAAGGTAATGGTGAAGTTTGAAAAGATTTTTAATTCAGTTTACAACAAAACTACACTAAAATAGTTCCACTGAGTTTTGTATCTACATTAGTAAAAAAGGTAAGAACAAAGAATGTAATCTTCATGATAATGTGAAATAATGTTTAGAGGCACTTTTACTACATTCATCCATTCCCTCAAACACTACCCATGCACTCATCCATGCACTAAGGCACTATTCCCACACTCATTTGATTTACCCAGGCACTACCCATGTACTGCTACAATCACCCAGACACTACCCCTGCACTCATGTAATTACTCTGGCACTACTTTTGCACTCATCTATTCACCCAGGCACTACTCATGTACCCATATATGCATTCAGGCACTATTCATGCACTTATCCATGCACTCAGGCACTACCTCAGCACTCATGCAATCAGCCAGTCACTATCCATCCACTCCTCCAATTACCCAGCAACTACCCTTGCACTCATGTTATCACCCAAGTACTACCCATGCAGTCCTTCATGTACCTAGCCACTACTCATGCACTCACCCAGGCACTACCTATGCACCCCTCCAAAAACCCAGGCATTACCCCAGCACTAATGCAATCACCCAGGTACTACCCATGCACTCCTCCAATCACCCAGACACTACCCCTGCACTCATGAAATTACCCAGACACTACCCATGCACTCCTCCAATCTCCCAGGCACTACCCATGCACTCTTTAAATCACTCAGGCACTACTGTTGCACCCAACCATTCACCAAGGCATTATCCATGCACTCCTCCAATCACTGAGGCACTACCCATACACTCATGCAATCACCCAGGCACAACCCATGTACTCATTCAATCAATCAGGCACCACTGTTGCACTCATCCATTCACCCAGGCACTATTTATGCACTCATCCATGCACTAAGGCACTACCTATGCACTCATCCATTCCCTCAAACAATATCCATGCACTCAGGTACTACTCATGCACTGCTGCAAACAGCCACTACCCCTGCACTCATGCAAACAGCCAGGCACTATCCATGCACTCCTACAATCACCCAGGCACTACCCCAGCACTCATGCAGTCACCCAGGCTCTACCCATGCACTCCTATAATCACTCAGGCACTACCCATTCACACATCCAATCGCCCATGCACTACCCCTCCACTCATGCAAACACCCAGGCACTACCCATGCACTCCTCTAATCACTGAGGCACTACCCATGCACTCATGCAATCACCTAGGCACTACCCACGCACTCCTTCAATCACCCAGGCACTACCCATGCACTTCTCCAATCATCTATGCACTCAGCACTACTGTTGCACTCATCCATTCACCCAGGCATTATCCTTGCACTCCTCCAGTCACAAATCGACCTTGGATTCAGAGGAATTTTCCCAATTGTAACAGTGACAATCTAATATACCTTATCACATGTCCCTGTAACTTACGTTACGTTGGGACGACGACCAGAAAAGTAAAACTACGGATGTTGGAGCACAAAAGCACTTTCAGGTGCAAAAAAACTATGACAAAGTTGACAAGACACTTTGTAGATCAAGCTCACAGTACTTTTTTGTGCTTAAAACTTGTAAAGACTTACAGTTGCTTGTATAGACCACGGATTATCATTAAGGTTTTGGCAATTCTTGATTTGGGGGATCTAATCCGTTGTGTCTATAAATCCCCTTAGACCCTTTAGTGTTTTTCTTGACAATACCATATTAGCATACATCCATTCTTGAATTTTATCTAAAACCTGCCTGGCAAAGATCTTGTGAAGATTGTCAATTAGACTAATAGGTCTATAATTGGAGGGGATAGCAGGATCACCCTTCTTGAAGATAGTTATTGCCTCTGCTCCCCTCCAAGTTTCAGGAATATCCCCACCAGCCAGTATACAGTTAGACAGAAGATTTATGCATGGTCCCCATTTCATTGGTTCCGATTTATATAAATACCCCGGTATCAAATCGGGTTCCGGCGCTTTCCCTGCTTTTAGTTTACTAATTGCAGACATAGTATCCTCCAGGCTAAAAACTAGCGGAGGGTTATTTGCGGTTTTATCAAGGACAGTGTTAGCTACGATTGGGGCAGCCTGGTCTTTCTGTAATCCCATAGTGGCCACGTCATCGGAGTATAAACGCGAAAAACTTTCCACCCAAACTTCTTGTTGGATATGATAGTTATTGGAAATAGGGTCTTCCGCATTGCCCTTAGATACAATAAGCCAAAACATACGCCTGTCTATGGCTTAGGCTGCTAAAACCAGATTGTTCCAGTTTGTATCAGCGTATTCACACTTTGCCTTGCCAAGTGCTACTCTATAAATGTTACGAGCTGAGGTTATACCAAATCTAGAACGCTCGCTAACTTCTATTTGTAGTGCCTCTTTGTCTTCCTTGCAGTCATTATTGAACCAATTACACTCCCTTACCCTGGCAGGTCTACCAATTCAAGATTGTTTAAGGAAAACTGATTCAAGGACCTTAAAAAGTTCTTTGTGTACTGAAATAACATACAGGGCGTCAATTGAATCAAATCTATCCTTGTGGCCACACAAGTTAACTAAAGAGGCCACTAGGAACTTGTATATTCTAGCATGGAGGTCCTGGTCGGCTTGAATTTTTGGCCATGTGACTCTTCTACGATTATTTGTTAGGCTTGGCTCTATTAATTTAGAAATTTGGCAATGAACATCCTTATCCAAAACCTTGCCCTTTAATTTTAAAAACAAAGAGTTATGGTCACTGTCTGACCTTGGTTCAATAATCATATCCTCTATTAGTACCCAAATTCTAACATCCACAAAAATATAATCTATTATGCTTGTATAGACACCACTCTTAAAAGAAGCCTTCCGTCCTATGTCTGATTGAGTTCTTCCGTTACATGCCCTCAAATTCCTACCAGTAGTTAGAGAGGTGATCTGTAGCGAGACATTTCAGTAGCGTTGACCATGTATACCAGCTACCACATTAGGGATACCCCACAGCTCGTCGTCCTCTTCGAGAGAAGCACTTAATAGGGCATAGTGCTCAAACGTGGCGTTAAAATCCTCAGCAACTATAATTTTAGAGTTCACTTGAAAACTCTCCACTAGATCGTCTAACAGGAAGACTACTGTAGATTCGCTCTTAAAAGGTTCTGACCTAGCATAAACATTTAGCACGGGCAGGACTAAACCAGATGGAAATGTGAGCTGAATGCCCATGAGGTCAAGTGAATTTATTAAAAGTTGCTTGTATCTACAAGCTAAAGTGTTTCTGACCAAAATTAACAGACCGCCATTGGCCCTACCAGGGAGGGACGGCATCCACACAGTATGAGGTGTAGCCGTTAATATGCACCTTGTCTACGGCCCACGTTTCTTGGAAAACACAAATATCAATATTTCCTAGACCAATAAACCATTCAGGATCTTGTAGTTTTGAGTGTATCCCATTAAATTCCAGGATAATAAGGTTAAGATATTGTTTATCCTGTTTCCACCAGCAGGCACACCCTCAGGAACATGTACTACGCCATCGGTTGTATGCACAATTCTAGCCTCAGCGACCACATTTAAAGAATTTGCCACTACTTGTCCAATAGAAGAATTACCATCCTGTGACTCATGAGTTGTAGCACTCTCGGTGCTTAGAAGATCTACCGATACCACATCCATCCCTCAAACACTGTCCATGCACTTATCTATGCACTCAGGTACTACTCATGCACTGCTACAATCAGCCATTACCCCTGCACTCATGCAATCAGCCAGGCACTACCATGTACTCATCAAATGACCAAGGCACCACCCATGCACTCTTCCAATCACACAGGTACAACCCATACACCAATACAATCACTCAAGCAGTGTACATGCACTCCTCCAATCACCCAGGCACTACTCATGCATTCATCCATGCACTCAGGCACTAACCCTGCACTCATGCTGTACCCAAGCTGTACCCATGCACTCCTCCCATCACCCAGGCACTACCCCTGTACTCATGCAATCACTCAAGCACTACCCATGAACTCCTCCAATCACCCAGGCACTACCCCTGTACTCATGCAATCACTCACACACTACCCATTCACTCTTCCATATATTACACTTGCCGCAATTCATACAACACAGAGAAGTTTGTCTATTTTTAACCAAATAGGCGGTTTGAAAAAGAACCATTTTTTTCTTTTTATTTCTTTTAATGTTTATTGAACACTTTTATGTATTTTTTGTTTTTTTTAGATTTTTTTTATTTTTAAAAACGACAAAATGAACTGAGAAAACTTTCCCAAACATTTTCCAATTAAAAACTCATCGCAAAAACTAAAAAAACTAAAATGGTGATTTAGCGCAACAACCACAACAGTATCCACAGATTGCTCTCCACACCAAAGAATTTTCTTTCACTTGATGCACTGCTGTTCAAGTCCAGCAAACTCAGGGATTATTTGGGCTCTATGGGTCAATGCAGAAGAACTGTTTGGGACGATGTTGCTCTCGCGCAAGATGATGTGGATGCATTGTCTGCAGGTGCTTCATCATAGAAGAAGTGACACAGGAGTATTTTTAGTTAGAACCCCCTAGAGAGAACCCTTTGACAAAGTGCAGGTCACCTTGTGTGCATTCACCTTTTTTTGCCAGCTGGAATTGAAAAAAAAGCCCACATGACACTTTCATAACGCTGCTTGACTGGTTCTTCCAGATCTTCTTTTCCAGGAATGTCCTGTGGTGGAATTGAAAAAGCCATGTTTCCAGTGGTTTGAAAAAAACACCAAAAACATGCAAAAAAGAAGAACATAAAGACAAGAGCTGTGTCTTCTGAAGATGTACTTGGAAGAATGGAAAATTTGGGTGGGGCCCTGCAAGTTCTAGAATAAAGAGCTTCTTAACCAATTAAATTCTTTCTTTTGTAGTCATATGAGATTCGCATACCCGGCGAGCAACCAGCGCACACGAGAAGCGTTTCCTGAAAAAAATATTTAATAATTATATATCTTTATTCCAGTTACAAATATACGATATTTACAAATGTGTATATTAATCTCTTGGTATAATATATATATATAATAAATGTATATATATATATATTTTGGATCTCATGGTATTTCCCGCGGAGGGCAGACTTTGCACGTCCTTGCATGGAAAACCCACCGCGGGCAATTCCGTGCTGCATGCAAGAAGTTGCCATCCAGGAAAAACTATAACAAGTATTCGGTATGGTGAACTTCTTAGAATAAAGAGGAATTGCACACGCGATTGCGATTGCAGCCAAAGAAAGTACAAGGAGATTTGAGACAAGGGGTTATCAGAAAGAAATCCTCGAGGAAGCAAACAGGAAAGTAGAAAGAAAGCCAAGACTTGAATTGCTAAGTGAAAAAACTCCTGACACTAAAAAGAAGAATTAAATCAATAATAACTTTAGGATAATTACTGAGTATTCGAGTGATGCTCAGGATATCAGAGAGATATTCAGAAAGAACTGGCACATTCTAAAATCAGACCCTATAATAGGGAAAAATCTACCAAAAGCACCACCTATAACATTTAGGAGAACACGAACACTGCGTGACAGTTTAGTTCAGAGTCATTGCAGCCAGGAGAATAGATCATTTAATGTAGGGCGTGTAGGAACAGCAAGAAGGTTTTGAATTACACTGTGCCTGGCTTAGATCATCCAAGAAAAATCACCAAACTAATGAACTGCAATACACGTTACACGGTGTATTGTTTGATCTGTCCATGTGGTTTGCGCTACATAGGAAGCACTATACACCCCATCAAAGTGCGTATTTTAGAACATCAGAGAGCCATCAATAACAAAGATGTAACCTATCCGGTGGCACGGCACTTTGAGGCATTCCATCAGAGCAACAGGGATCTGTTGACATTTTTCTGTATGGACCACGTACCATCAAATGTGAGAGGGGGTGATAGACAGCTGCAACTCAGAAGATCAGAGTCGAGACATATTATTGATAATCAGACGAGGATGCCATTTGGTTTAAATAGCGGGGAGGAAATGGCTGTTCACCTGTAGTTAGGGAATCTACTCGTTATGAACTAGTATAGTAATTGGAAAGCTATAATGTATATTTTTTGTGCAATATTTACCCATTCAGGGTTAGATATTTAGCAATAGTGCCTTACATGCATTTCTGATAATCCAGACATTAAACAATATGTATTATGTTAAGATACAATCATTGTAGTAAGATCGCCTATTTAGGGCTGAATATGAATATCTGGTATATAAAATACAAAAAATGTAAATAGGAATTTAAGGAGAATATCATTGAAATGTACATCGTCTCCTCTATAAATGTCTTGCATGTTGTAACGCAAGTTGTTGTGGTATATAGAACCCATACCATAGTCTCTGAGGAAAGCAGAAACAGACTTATTGACATGCTTTCTTGCTTTGCCAATCTGTGGACAATGTTGGTTGGACCAGTTCCACTTTTGCCTTTGGCATATATTAGAATATACAAAGGCAGTTTGTGGAAAAAGTGACATCAATTGCACAAAGGTGTCCTTTACAAGCATTTCCAGACCTACCCCAGTTAAAGTGCCTAGGTCATTTCCACCACAGTGCACAATAATAAGGTTAGGCTGTGGGAGATGTAGAAAGGATTTCACCAAAGGCATTCATTGGTGCCACTTTAACCCTCTCTGACCAATCCATTTAATGTCTACATTTGGCAAAGCAAGGTCTTTCACAATACCTCTTTTTTCTGCATACTTTTCACTCCAGAAGACATAGCTGTGACCTATAATCCACACTGTGAACATCTTCCTAGGAGATCTTGATGCACTCAGAAGGTGTCTTTCAGTAGAATGGCAATATGAAATGAAAGATAGTTGTAAAATGGAGGCATACATACTTTTTTAAAATAAAAAGAACTCATTGGCTGTTTCAAACCATTCTACACTAAAAACTAGGCTGTATGTTTACATTTTTAAAAGCATGTTTTGTATTGGTTCTGAAAAATGTGTTCCCACAGAACATTAGTTTGGATTTGCTGTTAGGTTTGAAAAGTCAAGCACTCTTGCTCTTTGGATTTGAAACATTGTGTGCTGAACTTCTGACCTCTCTGCTCACACCAGTGTTCCATGACCTGTTGCTATGCTAGGAGGTAGAAGTCATGTTGGGGGTAGGGATCATATTGAAAGGGTTGATTTTTTCAACCAATAAAAATGTGTGTTTCCATTTGAAAAAATGTGGGAAGCAATGTGATTTGAAGTTAACATGTATATGTGTGAAAAAAGAGAGGGAAACTGTGCCATTTACTGGTTCTGGTGAGAGGAGTACAGTTCAGAGATTCTGGCTCTGATAAACTGCTGTGTGAGTGCCACATTTCTTTCTCAACTAACTAATTTAAAAGGTGAGTTATGAATTTGAGAGAGGATGTATATGTTGCATCTTGATATAAATACTAGAAATATGATTCTTCTTTTAAAGTTGGTGTTTTACATTTTATGTTTTGGAAGATATTTAACTGCCTTGAACTTGTAAGATGTTATGGAGTATGTCTTCACCATAAGTTAAGGTGTACTGGTATCACCTAGGAATACAGTTGTGTGCCTAGAATCACACCATGAGTTTTGTGCACACAGGAATTGTTGTCAGAGATTTAATTTGTGTTGCTGTTGTTCTGTAAGACTTGCAGTTGTAGGAAAGGGACAGCTTTTTTTTTTTAACTGTGATGGTTAGCATTCAGTAGAAATCATTCTTGAACTGTGATGGTTAGCATTTAGCAGAAATCACTATCTCACAAATGAGAGGCAAATGCAAACACATTTGAAATTATCATGGTAGATTTTCCTTCCACTTTTAAAGTTGTGTATTACATTTTCTGTTTTGGAAGATATTTATCTGCCTTGAACTTGTAAGATATTATGGATTGTGTCTTCACCATAATTTAAGGTGTACTGGTATTACCCAGGAATACTGTTTTGTGCATAGAATCACGCCATGAGTCTATGTGTTCACAGGAATTGTTGTCAGAGATTTAATTTGTGAAGTTGTTGTTCTGTAAGATTTGTACTCGCAGGAAAGGGGCAGCTTGTTTTCTTGAACTGTGATGGTTAGCATTCAGCAGAAATCAGTATTTCACAAATGAGAGGCAAATGCTAACACGTTTTAAATCAACATGGTAGATTTTCCTTCCACTCTTGCAATGGGTGAGGTAGTTCCTACATGTTCAAAACTCCAATTAACCCTTACCACACATGTACTCTTACATACATCTCTGCAGTCTTCATGCAGTTGTGCAAGTGTCCATGCAGATCTCTCTTGCACCTGACAATACACAGTCTCCAGAAACACACTCTTTGCACACACGCAGCAGCTTCTCCTACACTCCCATGCATACTACTCAGCTCTGTGTAGTATTTCAGATAGCAGTGTGTAACGCAAACACATTCAACGTCACCAAGGCTCTTTTCCTTTGCTCTAGTCTAATCACTCACCCTGTAACACATGCTGATGGTCTCAAGTAGCTGTTAGGACATGTGCTCTTTTCTGCTTCTCTAAAATATAAGGAAAATGTGTCAGGCTGTCACAGTAATTATCACTTGCTCCACCACAGTAGTAAATGTGCTTTGAAATTGCCAATCAAATATCGTTTTCTGCCTAGAATCACACCATGAGTCTGTGTGCACGCAGGAATTGTTCTCACAGATTTAATTTGTGTTGCTGTTGTTCTGAAAGACTTGCACTTGCAGGAAAGGGGCTGTTTTTTTCCTTCAACTGTGATGGTTAGCACTTAGCAGAAATCACTATCTCACAAATGAGAGGCAAATGCTAACACATTTGAAATCAACAGGGTAGATTTTCCTTCCACTCTTGCAATGGGTGAGGTATTTCCTACATGTTCAAAACTCCAATTAACCCTTACAACACATGTACTCTTACATACATCTCTGCAGTTTTCATGCAGTTGTGCAAGTGTCTATGCAGATCTCTCTTGCACCTGACAATACACAGTCTCCAGAAACACACTCTTTGCACACACACAGCAGCTTCTCCTACACTCCCATGCATACTACTCAGCTCTGTGTGGTATTTCAGATAGCAGTGTGTAACACTAACACATTCAACGCCACCAAGGCTCATTTCCTTTGCTCTAGTCTAATCCACATGGTTATCGTCTCAAGTAGCTGTTAGGACATGTGCTCTTTTGTGCCTCTGTAAACTATAAGGAAAATGTGTCAGGCTGTCACAGTAATTATCACTTGCTCCACCACAGTAGCAAATGTGCTTTGAAATTGCCAATCAAATATCGTTTTCTGCCTAGAATCACACCATGAGTCTGTCTGCACACAGGAATTGTTGTCAGAGATTTAATTCATGTTGCTCTTGTTTTGTAAGACTTGCACTCGTAGGAATGGGTCAGCTCATATGATAGGATTTGAAAAGCTCCAAAAAAAATCGTAATGAATTAAAATTACATAAGGGTATTTTTTTTTTAGTTTCTTGCAGGTATTGCTGAGCAACAGTGAAAAAAATTAAAGATGCCTATAAAGTCAAGAAAGAGAAAAGAACAGCAACAACATCTATATTTGAAGACAACTGGTCAAAAAAATTTAGTTGGAGAACCTCATGTTGGAAAAAAGAAAAAGTCTTCTGGTAAGCAGACTAAGGATTTTTTAAAAAATATCTTCAAAAAAAGAAAAAATTTTAAAAATATATCCACTGCGAATAGTGTTTCAAGTACAAAACAACAACAGAGTCGACAGCAAAAACTAAAAGCTAATGTAGAATCAGAAGTAAGAAAGAGTGACTTAACACGAAAAATTGATTTTAAAAACATTCGTCGAAAAATGTTTCAGAGAAGAGTGATGTTAAATTTGCTAAAGGATTTTATAAGAAAAAGAAATATATTGAATCCATTGTTGCAAAGGCTTTGGAATTAAAAAGAAAACTATTCATTTTAATTTTGAACAGGATGCGTAGATTAGATAAATTAGTCAATGCAATGAAGTCACAAAGCAAAAGGAAAAGAGTAGTGAAAAAAATTTACTTTTGTAAAGTGATCTTAGGAGAATGGAAGCATAGTTCAAGTACTGAGCCATTTTTTAATGAAGAGAGTTATCTTCAAAGTAATAGTTTGCTGCATGCAGTTGACACTAATGGTCAAGCTTATGAAGTAAAAGATGGTTGTGTAATGGGAAAGGAGAAAATGGTTCCAAGAAATGAGGAAGAAGTGATAGCTGATGAGGTTATGGGGAGACGTCCTAAAGCCCCAGTGTACACTTGGAATTGTAGTAGTATTTGTACTGTGCGACAGGAATCTATTGATAAATTACGTGACTTTCTAAGAGAATATAGTAAAAAGAGTGTTAAACAGAAGATTAAGGTGCTTCAAAGACTAGATCCATGCAGAGTGAGAGAGAATACTGGTTTGCAAGGACATTCTCTGGCTTGTCTATCTAGGAAAGTTTGTCAAAGTGTTTTTCACCTTTTTAGGATGCTGGCAGTACATCATACTGAAATGAGAACAATGTATTTTGCTAAAAGTCCAGCACTAAAGTTAAATGAGTTGAATAATGCTCTGTTCCGTGGATCTGTATCAGATGTAGTGAAGGTTACTGATGATATTCAGTTTTGTTACTTTGGTCCAGAAGAAGAAAGTGCAGGAAATGACACAGTTATTGAGGAAAATGTGGAAGAGAATGTAGAACCCACTGTTAGTAAAAAATTTGAAGATGAAATGACAAAATTTACTATCATCTCTAATGAAAGACCAAATATTACTTGTATTTGTTGCCGGAGAATCCATTATAAAATTCAAACAAGGAATGTTGATCTCTATAAAAAAAGTGAAAATGAAGATAATTATAAGTGGAAGGATTTTGCAACATATATATTTCTGGAAAATTGTTTTAATTTGGGTGAAGATCAGCGTATTTGTAAATACTGTTATAACAAGTTAGAAGAAAATAGAATGCCAGCTAGAGCTGTACATAATAATTTAGAATTGGTTGATATTCCTGTAGAACTTTCTGATTTAAATACGTATGAGTCTATACTCATTCAATGTGTCCATCCGTTTCAGACCATAGTGCGTATGGAGCCCAAAACAGGTAAATTACCTCCTTCAGATTTACAAAGAGGTTTAAAAGGAAGAGATGTCTATTTGCAATTGGATTTGAAAAAAAATATTGAAACAATTGATGCAGATAGTTTGGAAACTGAACCATTAGTTATTCTGGTTAATGGTGTACCTACAAAGAATAAGAAAATTTGGCAGGAGCTGGTAGATGTACGAAAAGTTCAAAGAGCAAATTTATATTTGAAAAGAAAAAATAAATGGAATGAATCAATTTATATGGATGAAGATGAAGAAGTTTTACTAGAAGACACAGGAATACCAACGGGGCAAATTGAAAAAGTGGATAAGTCAAAAGAAGAAGAAATTTATGAATATTTCAGCATACATCCTCTTCATTCTAAAGAAGTTTTGGGAAATGCTATTGATCTGTTTCAGATGAAAAAAGCAAAAGGAACTCCCGTGAGTGTATGGGAGGAGAGTTTGGAAGCTCGTTGTTTTCCCCAGCTGTTTCGTACAGGAGAAGGTGGACGATATGATGAACGTCCAGTACAGATTCCTGCTTCTGAGTATCGGACTACAAGATTATATGCAGAAGATCCAATATTTCGTCAAAGTATTCCTTATTTGTTCCATCATTTATTTGAAAGTGACTTGTCTGCACTATCTTATGCAGTAAATCACATTTTAAAAACTGGAGTACATCTACATAATGTGTCAGCAAAGGATTTTAACAACAAAGTGCAACAGCGAGATGATCATTTGGAATCTCAATTGATCAATCTGATGGCTTGTCAGCGTGGGACTAATGAATATTGGTACCGACGCCATGGAGAATTGAAATGTATGTTACGGAATTTAGGAACTCCTACATGGTTCCTTACCCTAAGCTGTGCTGAGTACGCTTGGGATGATTTACTGGATTTTCTTCGAGAGGCAAATTCAAACATTAAAAACATCCAATACAAGACAGCAGGAGAATTGTGCTCATTGGATCCGGTTAATGTTTACAGATATTTCAATCATAGATTTGAGGCTATGATGTCCTTCATCTGCAATAAAAAATATCCACCTCTTGGAGAAGTTGTGGATTTCTTTTGGAGAAAAGAGTACCAAGCAAGAGGTGCTCCTCATATTCATATGCTGTTGTGGATCAAGGATGCCCCAAAATTTGGAACAGATGCTGATGAATCAGTTTTATCTTTCATTGAAGAATATGCAACATGTGCTATACCTAAAAGCACAGAAGAAAAAAACTTAAAAGAGCAAGTTTTACGTTTCCAAAGTCATCGGTGTGGAAAATACTGTTGATGAAAGTACAAGAGTAAAGATAAATTCTACACAAAATGTCGATTTGGATTTCCACGACCTGTCCTTTCAAAAGGAAGAGTAAACAGTTTTATGTCAGCTGTGCGACATACTATTACAAGAAAATCGCCGAAAAATACCTACAACCTAAGAAGAAAAGAAGAGTCGAAATACATAAATGACTACAACCCAGTCATTTTATCCATGTGGAATGCTAACATGGATATTCAATATGTAGCTGACAATTCTATTGCTGTTGCTCGGTATGTCACATCTTACATCACAAAATCTGAGAAAACGGAATTGAAAGAAATGTGGGAAGAGATTTCTCACGAGAAGACTGTCAGTAAAAAGCTATACAGCTTCAGTTTAAAGATGTTATTGCTGAGTACGAACCAGAAAGTACAGACATTTTAAGAACAAATATGTTGGACACATATTACCCACAAAGAAGTCATCACCTTGAGAACATGTGTCTCTATGAAGTGCTGCAGAACTACATTTTTAAACGGAATGCCACAGAAGACATCAACAATGGAAAATATAAAGTCACTGGTGAGGAAGGATGTTTGGTGAAGCAAACAAAAGGAAGTTTAATAAATCACCGAAAGCTGAGTTGCGACACTACTGACAAAAAGGAATTTTACTACTTGGCACTTTTACAGCTGTTTAAACCATGGCGTTCAGAGGACGAACTACTTGGAGATTTTCAGAGTTATGAAGATTCCTTTAATGCTTGCAAAGATAGCATAGAATGCAGTACTTTCACGACCTATGTTCGAATGTTAAATAAAGAAATTGAACAAGAAGCAACAATTGCAGCTGAAGTAGCTAGAGACAGTTCTCAAGACAGTCAAAGTTCTGGGACGTTCAGTCAAGATCCTCTAGGACAACCAATCGTAGAAAATGAAGCAGCAATAGCCATGACTGAAGTGGAAACAGCTATGAATCAAGCTCAGGAAGATTTAATAAACTTACCGAATTTGGAACAACACCTAAATGATGAACAACAACAAATTTATGAGGAAGTCAGAAAAAAAATGGATCACGGATTACTACATGAAAATAAAGAGTGCTCATGCACATCTTTTGAATCAATGAGAATGTATGTGAGTGGACAAGCAGGAACTGGAAAAAGTTTCTTAATTAATGTAATTAGAAGCTACCTACAGAACAAAACGGATTCAACTTTGTCTTGTGTTGTTACTGCTCCAACTGGGTTAGCAGCGTATAACATAAAAGGAGTTACCTTACATCGTTTGCTAATGTTACCAGTAGAGCATGAGAACAAAATACAATACCACAAGCTAACAGGAGAAGCATGCTTTGAAGTTTCAAGAGTATTGAAGAAAATGAAAGTACTCCTTCGATCAATGCTGGGCAACCTGTAACTGCTACCACAGCTACCGCTGATTCCGACCGCTGTGTACCGCCTCTCCTCGCCGGACCCGCTTCGCGGGTCCTGCTTTGCGGAAACACAGCGGCTGCAACACTTCAAAGGGCTTCTTCCGACCGGCAGGGCTGCGAGGGTAGAGCGGGACTCCACGGACCAGGAGTCCCCGCGCGCCCGTTACCAGCTGGGCTCCTCTCCCTGCCGGCCCCGCCCCCAAACGCCGGTAAAGTCAAAAGGCAGCTGAGCCTTACCTCAGGTGGATTCCTTCGATCAATGCTGGGCAACCTGTAACTGCTACCACAGCTACCGCTGATTCCGACCGCTGTGTACCGCCACTCCTCGCCGGACCCGCTTCGCGGGTCCTGCTTCGCGGAAACACAGCGGCTGCAACACTTCAAAGGGCTTCTTCCGACCGGCAGGGCTGCGAGGGTAGAGCGGGACTCCACGGACCAGGAGTCCCCGCGCGCCCGTTACCAGCTGGGCTCCTCTCCCTGCCGGCCCCGCCCCCAAACGCCGGTAAAGTCAAAAGGCAGCTGAGCCTTACCTCAGGTGGATTCCTTCGATCAATGCTGGGCAACCTGTAACTGCTACCACAGCTACCGCTGATTCCGACCGCTGTGTACCGCCTCTCCTCGCCGGACCCGCTTCGCGGGTCCTGCTTCGCGGAAACACAGCAGCTGCAACACTTCAAAGGGCTTCTTCCGACCGGCAGGGCTGCGAGGGTAGAGCGGGACTCCACGGACCAGGAGTCCCCGCGCGCCCGTTACCAGCTGGGCTCCTCTCCCTGCCGGCCCCGCCCCCAAACGCCGGTAAAGTCAAAAGGCAGCTGAGCCTTACCTCAGGTGGATTCCTTCGATCAATGCTGGGCAACCTGTAACTGCTACCACAGCTACCGCTGATTCCGACCGCTGTGTACCGCCTCTCCTCGCCGGACCCGCTTCGCGGGTCCTGCTTCGCGGAAACACAGCGGCTGCAACACTTCAAAGGGCTTCTTCCGACCGGCAGGGCTGCGAGGGTAGAGCGGGACTCCACGGACCAGGAGTCCCCGCGCGCCCGTTACCAGCTGGGCTCCTCTCCCTGCCGGCCCCGCCCCCAAACGCCGGTAAAGTCAAAAGGCAGCTGAGCCTTACCTCAGGTGGATTCCTTCGATCAATGCTGGGCAACCTGTAACTGCTACCACAGCTACCGCTGATTCCGACCGCTGTGTACCGCCTCTCCTCGCCGGACCCGCTTCGCGGGTCCTGCTTCGCGGAAACACAGCGGCTGCAACACTTCAAAGGGCTTCTTCCAACCGGCAGGGCTGCGAGGGTAGAGCGGGACTCCACGGACCAGGAGTCCCCGCGCGCCCGTTACCAGCTGGGCTCCTCTCCCTGCCGGCCCCGCCCCCAAACGCCGGTAAAGTCAAAAGGCAGCTGAGCCTTACCTCAGGTGGATTCCTTCGATCAATGCTGGGCAACCTGTAACTGCTACCACAGCTACCGCTGATTCCGACCGCTGTGTACCGCCTCTCCTCGCCGGACCCGCTTCGCGGGTCCTGCTTCGCGGAAACACAGCGGCTGCAACACTTCAAAGGGCTTCTTCCGACCGGCAGGGCTGCGAGGGTAGAGCGGGACTCCACGGACCAGGAGTCCCCGCGCGCCCGTTACCAGCTGGGCTCCTCTCCCTGCCGGCCCCGCCCCCTTGGGGTCCTTAGATCTCCCATAAAGTAAAGGTAACATTCCCGCTGCGCGGGAGCGCGCGGGAGGGCGCTGGGAGAAGCCCGGGACAAGGGCGGGACCGTCTGTGGCCGTCCGGGGTCGGACGAGGTTGGGTTGGGCTTAGAGCCTTGGTTCTCTGTACATTTTATCATCTTGTTACACCGTATACTACATTTTGCGTTATATTGTGGCACCAATATTAATTTCCAATTATGGCCCTAAGATCGGGCAAACAGCGCCTAGTGCATATTCAAACCTCTAAGGGTGTTGTCTCAGGCCCCCTCGATGCTTTTATCACCCGAGCCACAGGGATACTAGAAAAAGAAATTGAACTAGTTGAGCACAGATTGTCCCTGGACTTAGTTACTGGGAAACGCTCATCTATTGGTGCCCTGGCCCGTGTTAAAAGCCCTTTAACTAATGCTGCATTTAATTGTATCTCTACTTCAGAGACCGAAGTGATAGTTCATGTAGATGGGGACGGAGATCCAACATCCACGTCCAATGATAACATGGAACTGAAATCTGATAATAACCCGACCTGTTTAGAAGCGGACAGTCAAAATACGGAGGACGATGAGAGTAGCTTGTCCAGAACCCCACAATTATACGCTCCCACCTTATCCAGTATGCCCGTTTTTCCTCCAGTAATTACCAATCACGTTACTAATCAGGTTCCACGGAAAAGAAAGCATGCTTCAAGCTCAAAGGGAGAAAATGTACAAAAACAACCTAAAATAGATCATGTTAATAGTCCCTCTCATTCCCAGACCATACAAGAACCCCCAATAGTGTACTGTCCTTCATTGGTCCACTCAGGGTCTTCCAATCCTTGCCCAACATGTTTTAGTAGTGACGATGTCCTGTTGGCAAAAATGGAAGCAATGATTAAAACCTTATTGCTTCCGGTCTTAGAAAGTACCAGGATAATGTCCGCTAAAATAGATGTCCTGGAAGCAGCGGTCAACAT
The DNA here is from genome assembly GCF_964204655.1 of Triturus cristatus. Taxonomy (NCBI): domain Eukaryota; kingdom Metazoa; phylum Chordata; class Amphibia; order Caudata; family Salamandridae; genus Triturus; species Triturus cristatus. Next base: position 42,749,569 of record NC_140582.1, on the reverse strand, counting down.
TAATATGGACCTCTTGCAAAACTTAACGACTACTAGTTTCAAGACAAGGGGCCCTAACCCCATAGGGGTTGCTAACCAAAAAGGGGGGTCAACCACAACTATCCCCGTAGGGACATCTTCAACCATTATTAATAAAAAACCACTAATAGGAGCAAAAACTACAGCTGCCACATTGACTATTGCAAGTAGAGCCCCTACTAAAGAAACACCAAAGGCTAAACGCCCAGTGGCAACTAACAACACGCAGGGGAAAAAACCTCCAGCAAATGGTGCAGTAAACCAACCTAATAACACTCCAGCACAGACATCTATAATGGGTAGGGAGAGGAAAACCACTCTCCAAGATAGGAATCCGAGGACAGATAACAGAAATTCACGACACCCACCCAGAGTAAACTTACCTCCTGAAGCGTCACAATATACTATCGTTCTAACTGGAGTGGCCCCCCTAAGAGAGGGTATTAAAGAATCACAAGGGGATCTGCGGAATAAGGTCATCTTCTGGCTAAACAAACATCGCCCTCTCCCCCCGTCATCTCCCACCGAAATCCTCTATGTAAGGAGAGTAGAATGGGTAGGTAAGGGCGAAAAAGATCTGGAGGGTGACTGTATTTTAATTTCATTTAGAGACCCCTGGGTGGTGGAAAGAATCCAAAGGAAAGCTAGATTTGCCCATTTGGGTGATGTACAGACCTTACACCTTGGTTACTTTTACCCCCACACGTACCCAATTAATCAAATGGGCCTCAATCATTGGAAACTCAAAGGGGGAATGCCCCGGGAGCCCACAATCCATCACCCCCAATACTACCCTCCTCTCTTCAATCATTTCGAGGCACTGTCAGATCTAGAATGGGTTGACTGACTATGTGCACCGACCCAGTCACCGAACACAGCTATAGGGAAGGGGGAGGGAGCGCACATCCCATTTAACCCTACCTCGGAATTAGTAAAGGAGCAACAGTCCCTTTTCCATAACAACAATAGTATGTTGAGGGGGCAAAGTGAGGAAGAGGCTTCCACTTCCAATATAGATGTGACCAGTCTAACAAATGACATCTTACCGAGCTCCCATTCCCCTCCCATTGTTAGCAATAACCACGTAGAGGTAAATTCTTTAACTTCACATATGGTATCTTGGAATGTTGCCGGAGTCAAGACCCGCATGATTTCTGAGGATTGGTTGGTCTTTATAGGTAAACATGAGGTTGTCCTCCTGCAAGAAACATGGGCCACATCTCCGTCTTACATGGTTGGATTCACAAATTTTTTCAAACCAGCTATAAAAGGTACTAAAGGGCGGGCGTCAGGGGGACTGACCATTTGGGTAAAACAGGCCTGGTGTTTTTCAGTTTCTGAACTGTATGTGGATAATCCCGACATATTGGCTATAAGGCTGAGGGAAGTAGGGGGGCAGGAAATGCTTATTATTAACATATACTCTAGAGGCCTCCCTGGCGGCCGCTGCCCCAAGCTGATAGGCGCCCTAGATACATTACTAATGGGTTGGAATAAAGGCTCATTTATTATAATAGCGGGTGATATTAATTGCACAATTGAACCACTGTACTTGCCGGAAGACAATTGGGGGTTTGAAGAAGATGCGACCTGGAAAATCCCCGAACTTTCCAACAAATTACCAGTTAAAGCAACGGAGGCTGCCCTGAATTGGACTGCTTTTTGCCTCACTTGGGGATTAAGGGCCGCAAACGGACGCACCAAATCGGACATTGGAGCCAATCCCACTTTTGACAATGGTGCGAGGAAAAGTCGTATTGACTACATCCTCATAAAAATGGAATATTGGAGCCTAATTGTCGATATGGAAATTGTAATGCGTCCGGAAAGTGACCATAACCCATTGTCCCTGAAAGTCAAAATGTATGGCATGAAAAGACTAGCGGAACCAGATCCAAGGGGGCAAGGGGTTGTAACCGTATCAAATGACCGGAGGAGATTGAAATGGTCAATCATATCAAATGATGCAATGATACAGGCCAACATTGAAAATGTGGTGACTAATGCTTTAAACAAAGTGAGGTCTGCTGTTGTTGAGAGGGGTCAGGGTGATTTAGATAAGATCATGGGCATTCATGACAAATGCTTCTCTGAGCTTAAAACTATTCTCTCAAAACCATGTAAGTCTAACAACGGGCACCAGAATGCTCCAAGAGCAAAATGGTATAATAGAGAGTGTAGAGAGGCGCATAGTCACCTAATAGAGAAAGTTAAAACCAGAGACCTAAGTGCAGTAAAAGAGGCCAGACAAAGGTATAAAAGAGTTCAATGGGAGGCAAAGAGGGAATGGGAAGATGATTTTTGGGCAGACCTTTTGGACGCTAGCAAATCCAACAACCAGACCAAATTCTGGGATATTGTTAAATGCGGAAAAGACGGTGAATTCCGTACCCCGTCTAACAACGTATCTCCGGAAGTCTGGATAAATCATTACTCCTCCCAATTTTGCACAGTAGTTGTTGACCCTACGTCTGCATCTAATCTGCTACCGGCAATACCCCCTGGCAACGTGACTATGTCCTTTACAGAAGCGGAAACGGAGCTTGCATTAGGCCTAATCAAGAGAGGGAAAGCCCCTGGGTTAGATCAAATTCCAGCAGACCTATTTAAGCTAAACTTAGGCCTTTGGGTACCCTATTTAACTAGCATATTTAACACTATAGCGAGAGGTGCCCATATACCCAAGACTTGGAAGGGGGCAGAGATCCTCCCTATACACAAAAAGGGTGATAGATCGAACCCAGGGAACTATCGCCCTATCAGCCTAATTGACTGCTTTCAGAAAGTTTTTGCCCGTATGATCCTGGCGAGGGTCCAAGGGTGGATTGAACTAGAAGGAATACTGTCCCCGCTACAGGCGGGCTTTAGATCTGGTATAAGTACCATTGACCAGGTTCTGAGGTTCTGCATGATCTTTTGGAAGGTCGTTATACTGGGGGTGGCACCATCTTCGCTGCTTTCATAGACTTGAAATCAGCTTTTGATTTGGTGCAGAGGGGAAAATTATGGCAGGTACTAAGGGACCTAGGAATGCCGGGAGAATTGGTGGAGATGATTATTAGACTACACGAAGATAACTTTGCCAGGGTAAGATGGGGGTTACAAGGGCAATATACTGACTCATTTCCGGTTTCACGGGGAGTCCGTCAGGGGTGCGTTCTCGCCCCCACCCTCTTCTTACTCTTTATAGATCAGGTAGTGAAATTCTTCGGGTCTACTAATACTGACGCACCGTCCTTGGCGGGGACTAAATTCCCAATGTTGATCTTTGCGGACGACACCCTCCTCCTTTCAAAGACTAGGGGAGGCTTACAGTTGGCTTTAAATCACTTTGAGGAATATTGTAAACAGAATGACCTTCAGATAAATGTGGGGAAAACCAAGTTTATGGTTTTCTCCAGGAAAAAACCTATACGTAGTAGTGTACAACTTAACAGGGTTAACCTGGAACAAGTTGATACGATGACGTACCTGGGGGTCACCCTGGATTGCCAACTGTCTTGGAAACCACAAATAGAGACCCAACAGCTAAAACTTGCCCAACTGACTGGTTGTCTTTTGCGTGAGCAAAAGAAATCAATCACTAAAAGGGTTGTCCCCGCCCTACAAATCTATGATGTTAAAATTAATGCTGCGACACTTTATGGGGCAGAGTTATGGGGTTTTATGGACCTCTCGAGTTTGTATAGGATACAGTGTAGGTTTCTTCGTAATCTGGTAGGGCTGCCCCAATCAACCCCACAGATCCCACTTTGCCACGACATGGGTTGCCTTCCAATATCGGACATGGCAAGATACAGAGTAGTGTCCGCTTGGAGGCGCATATGGACTTCGGAGGATTTGGCTCTCTTTGCTAAGGAGCTAACCGAGGTAAAGGCTATGTGGGGATCGGAGCGAATCCCATGGCTTCGCTCGGTGAAAAGGAGCCTGCATGACATGGGCTTGAGCCATCTGTGGGTCTCGCCAGGTACGAACAACTTTCCCTCGAAAAAGGAATTTAAGGGTTTATTCTGGGCCTCAACTCGCCTTCCCTTGGCACATGCCTCCAGTTCTGAAAACTTGACGGGGCGTTTTTTAAGTTTTAAATTGGATCCAGCCCGGGAGGCATACTGGGACCTTATCTCCAGGTCAATGGATAAAAAACTATACCACCAATTCCGAGTGGGCTCACTACCCCTAAATTCCTTTACCTCATCTTGGGGCAATAGCTCCACCAACCCTTGCAGTCGTTGCTCCGGATGTAAGGAAACTGAGGGTCACTTTTTGTTCGCCTGTCCTCAATACAGAGAACCTCGCTTAAAATGGTTAAAACCCATTTTTAAACGCATGACATGTAAAAAATCCTCGGACGCTATTTGGGCTCTAAAAACAAATACCTCTGATTTTATCGTGATATGCTTGGCTAAGTACTTAGGCTGGGCATGGGCAATCAGAGCTAGAAGGAACTTAACTGCCTCTTGATCATAAAGTGCAATGTGCATAGTGTTTACCTGTATATGTCTAATCAACTTTTATGATCAGCTACATCCAATGTCTTGTTTCGTTTCAAAAACGGTTTAATAACTTTTTAATTGTGGTTTTTAGACTGATTGTATATTTGATAAACATATTGACTTTATCTTTCTAGTATGATTTTGTATAATGTGGAGACTTTGAAACTGTTTTTAAATACTTGTCTAAATTGTCTTTTATGATTTTATTATCGAAATAAAGACATTAAAAAAATCGAAAGTACTCATAATTGATGAGGTAAGCATGGTATCAAACTTAATGCTTGCCTTTGTGCATTTAAGAATGCAGCAAATTCTAAAGACAGACTATGACGTGTTATTTGGAGGAAAACACGTCATAGTTTTTGGGGATCTTTTGCAACTTACTCCAGTTAAAGGTCAACCGGTATTCCATACACTTACACATGAAGACACAAAAAAGTCGTTAGAAAGTATAGGTAATGTGAATATTTGGACATACTTCGAGTATAAAGAACTCATTACCAATATGAGGCAAGCCAATGATGAGGATTATGCAAGTATTCTGAAAGATATAAGAATTGGACTACTCACAGAACATGGCAGAAAAGCCTTACAGAGTCGATTGCTGTGTAATTTGTTTACAACAGAACAAATAGTTCCAGAGAAAATATACAAGAAAATTGCTGAAAAAAATACTGTAATCTGCTTAATGCCAACACTACATGAATGCTCTATATTCAATCAAGAACTTTTGAAATTGGAAAATAAAGAGATTAAAAAACTGGAAGCTGTGGATAAAATTCAACATGAAGGAATAACTATTATATTGACAGGCAAATTGGCAACTAAATTGGATTCTCTAGAGAAAAACATTTCGAAAACAGCTGGTTTGGAAAATAATCTTTATGTATGTATGAACTGTAGAGTAATTTTAAGACGTAATTTGGATGTAGAAAAAGGTTTAGTGAATGGAGCTATAGGTAAAGTTGTGGGTTTTGTAAAGTACCAGAAAAAAGATGGAATTGAATTTTTAAAAATAAAATTTGATCAGATTGAAGAGGTTAAAGACATTAGTCATTGTTCAGTTCGTTTTTTGCTAGTGAAAGACTTATATGTACGTAGGAGGCAGTTTCCGTTTTGCTGTAACTATTCACAAGTCTCAAGGATTAACTGTAGATAGTGCTTTTGTAAACATTGGATCTAGTGTGTTTAAAGAAGGTATGGCATATGTTGCTTTGTCACACGTGAAAAATTATCTGGTTTATTTATGATAGAGTTTGATGACTCAAAAGTTAGTGCTGATGCAAACTGTGTAAAGGAGTATAATAGATTAAGAAGAAGCTATGATCCTCATTTAGGTCAGTATCCTGTGTTTGAAAAACGTGTTGTTTGTCGGAAAAGGAGATTTGAGAATATCTGTAATGAGGATGTACAGAAGAGAAAACAAAAAGAGAGTGATGTGACTGCAAGCAAAAAGAAAAAGGACAGTGTTGAAGAGGTTGTTGGTTGTCATTTTGAAAATAGCTCTGGTGTCAACTGCTACGCAAATGTAGTGCTGAATGTTGTATTTTATCTTGAAATTTTGCTAGAGCAGATAATACTAAATCATGGAAAAAGATTCTGTTCTCTGCTGAGTCTCCTTTATGAGAAGCTGAGTAGTGATAAAACTAATATAGAAAGTGCTTCTGATGTTAGAAATCTTTTAGATGTATGTTCTGGATGTACACAGTTTAAAGAAAATGTCCAGCAAGATGCACAGGAATTTTTAATGTATATGCTGATGGTACTGGAAGATGAAGGGGTAGAAGTAGAAAATATATTTGGTGTCTCTTATAAATGGGAACACTGTTGTGAAAACTGTATGAACACATGCAGCACTAATGTTGATTCTGAAAGGTTCATACATTTAACATTACCAGAGAGTAAATCAGTGAGTTTTAGTAAATTAGTTAAAGATGCTAATCACAACATGGAATGTTTTCAATGTAAATCAGACATGTTGTCAACGTTATTTTTTAAGAAATATGGACAGTATGTAATTTTAATGATACAACGTTGTAGAGCAGATGGAACAAAATTGGAAACTTTACTAAAGAAGTTTGTAGGCAACCAATTATCAATTTCTGGAAAAACTTTTGTTGCAGTTGCAATAATTTTTCATAATGGTCCTTCCATAACTTCTGGTCATTAGACAGTTTATCTTAAATGTGAAAAAGGATGGACACTGTGTAATGATTCTCAATTGATTTTCAAGCAACGTTTGCCTTATGATTTACCAAATTGTTACTTGATTTTTCTAAAACCAAAATTTTAGATACTAATTTCAGCATGTGAACAAACCATTATTTCAATTTTGAAGGATTAAAATTGGATATTCCACTGAAAAGGGATTTTAAAATTACCATTTGGCCTCATGGAAAGGTAAAGATAACAATTGTGGACTTCTTTGACAGATAATATTTTGGTATATGTCCTTATGCAACAAGGTTTAGAGACATTATTTCTTGAAAATTGTTATTGTTCTTAGAAGGTATTTTTAATATATATGTGACATTTCTATTAAGGTATGTTTTAGTGAGGATACATTTGGGGCTTTTTTAAACAATCTTTCAGATTGTTTTTTTTTTGCCCTCTGTTAAATGATGAATACAATTGATTTCACTATTTTCAGTGAAATTCAATACATTCTGAAAACAGCAAAAAAAGGGCAAAAAATTGGTTTGTTAAATATGAAAAAACATGTACTGTTTAATAAAATGTATTGGTAAATATTAATACTTTTTTTCAGATCTTAAAAGAAAATTTAGGAAATGTAATTCTTTTTTCTTGCAATTAAAAAAAAACATTTATTTCTAATTAAGTTATTTTGATGGTCAGGTAAGTTTAAAATATCTGTATTTCTCACTCCTTCCCTTTCATGCTTCTTTTTCATCACCTCTCCTCACTCTGCTTTTCTCATTTCTCTTCCCTCTCTCGCTTCTTGCTTTACTGCTCTTTCGTAACTCCCTCACTCCTTCTGTACTACTCCCCTAGGTTTACTACCTCCATCACTATTTTTTCAACCATGTTTCTTTCTCTGTATTCATATGTCTCAGTAATTTTAACTTCCTTACTCCTTCTCAGTTTCTTGCTCTCTGTCTCTGTTTCTGTGTCTCTCAATTTGTCTGTCTTACCCTTAATTTCCTTAACATCTCTGGGGCAGATTTACAAGCCCCCTGCGCCACCACTACATCACTTTTTATGATGTACTGGTGGCGCAGGGGGCTCCTCCATATTTACAAGGAGAGGAAAAGCCACCCTGCGTGACTTTTCCTCTCCTCGTAAATACAGCCAATTCACACGCAGCACTGTGTGTTGAAGGAGTATTCTATGGGTGTTGTTGTTTGTGTTCTCACGCAACACTCATAGAACTACACATATCTCCTGATTTACGAGAAATTGTAAGTCTGAAGTTGTGTGTGAATGCTAAGCCACCCTAGAGGTGGCGTTGCGAGGCACAACAAGGAGAAATGTTTTCATTTCTCTTAATTTTTTCCTCTTTCAGTGCGTGCTGCATGCTACAGCACGCATTGAAAGAGGAAAAAGCCTCTTGTGATTGTTTTTGTGAGGAAGGTGTCCCTTCCTGCACAAGAACATTTTCCCCACAATGCAGGCATCCTTGCAGCATGGTGCAAGGGAGCCTGCGCCGGTGATGGCTGCAGTTTGGGCGCCAGCACAGGGGAAACATAGAGATGCGACATATTCTTGTAAATATGTCGCATCTCTGTGCTTCGAAACTAACGCAGCACGGCGCAGAAAAATTACTTGCTGCACCGTGCTGCGTTAGTTTGTTATAAAGCTGCCCCTCTGTTTCTACCACTCCTTCTCTCTCCATCACTCATTTTCCATCTATGTTAATTTTTTAACCTTCTCCGTCATTCTCCTTCCCTCACCTTCCCTAAATATTACTATCCTTTACTCATAGTCACTCCTATTCTCCTACTTCACTTACATCTGTATGTATCTCACACCTTTTCTCCTTTTTGCATTCTTTCCTTCAATCTCCCTCACTCTGCTTTGCTCATTGACATCCTGACTCCCTTTCTCTCACTCCAGTTTCCTAAATCCCTCCATCCCCTCACTCTCCATTTCTCACTTTCCCTTACCCCCTTTTCTAATCCTCATGCCCTTTAAAAAAATAAAAGAATTAAAAATCAAATTTAACTGTTTTGATGGTGGTTGGCTCTAAAACGAGCCGTTATCTTTTTTGACAGGTTTAGGTTACCTATAAGTAAGTACCGATGCAGAGTCTAAAGTTCAAGAGGAAGACTCTGTTCCCTTCATCTGTGAAATGTACACCGTCTCTTTTATAAATGCTTTGCCAGTCCCCTCACTATTTCTTCTTATTTCCTGGGACAAGGAGCTGAAAAGGTATCAATTTTATTTGAAAATTGCAGAACAGCAAACTACTTCAGGGAGTGAGGAGACCTGGATGCACTCAGAAGGTGTCTTTCAGTAGAATGTCAATATGAAATGAAAGATAGTTGTAAAATAGAAGCTTACATACTTTTTTAATAATAAAAAGAACTCATTGGCTGTTTCAGACCATTCTACACTAAAAACTAGGCTGTATGTTTACATTTTTAAAAACATGTTTTGTATTGGTTCAGAAAAATGTGTTCCCACTGAACATTACTTTGGATTTGCTGTTAGGTTTGAAAAGTTAGGCACTCTTGCTCTTTGGATTATAAATATTGGGGCAGATTTACAAGCCCCTTGAGCCACTTTTGCGTCTCTTTTTCCATGTTAAAAGTGATGCAAAGGTGGTGCAAGGGGCTTGTAAATCTGCCCCATTGTGTGCTGAAGTTCTGACCTCTCTGGTCACACCAGTATTCCATGATCTGTTGCTATGCTAGCAGGTAGAAGTCATGTTAGAAGTAGGAATCATTTGGAAAGGGTTGAAATTTGCAAGCAATAGAAATGTGTTTCCATTTAAAAGAAAGGTGGAGAACATGGAAAGGGGGCAGGGTAGAGACTTCCTGACCCCCTAGTCTTTGTCAGGGAGTCCCTGAAGGATCACAAAGATTGAAAAAATCGATTATTTTTTTTTAAAAATTCATAGGGTGCGCGCACCGTGCGCGCACCCTAAAAAAAATCGACAAATAGATGCAAAAAACAAGTTTTTGTGTTTAGATTTTAGGTGGCTCTAAAAAGAGCCCTTGTGTTAATGTAGGGACAGAGGAACAGAAAAACGAAAAAATGGAAAAAACTATGGCCTGGTGCATGAGTGCTCATCTATCTTTCTCTGAATGAGATCAATACTGGTTTCACCCAGAGAAATAAGAGTGTGGCAGTCTATGCACCGTGTATACACCCTCCGAAAAGAAGGGCGTATATCCAGAGGTGTAGAAGTAGGTGAAGGCACTACCGCAAATGAAGTGCTTGGCTGAGCTGCCAATGATGTGCTCGGCTTAGCTGCTGCGGATGTGCTTGGCTGAGCTGCTGGTGCGTTTTCACTAACAGCTCGAGCAAAAGCCACAGGATGCACAAATTCGACGTGCCTTAACATTGTGTGAATACTAAAAGAGTATTTCTTATTAGCATTTCCACGTGATAAGGTCCGCCACAAAGAGTGCATGTGACTTTTGGTGCATTCACTTTCTTTTGCCCCTCTGGAAAAGTGAAATACTGCCATATGAAGGAGTCTTTCTGCTTCCTCTGTCTCTGTCTCACAAGATTCTCCTGCTCACTCACAGAAGATGGCTTCTGCTCTGCCATTGTATCACAAAAACAGATTAGCTCCTTCTCTCAGGGGATCAGAAGTAATAATGAGGGGAGTGGGTGTGGTGTTGGAAGAATCTGGAACTGAAACTAGTATAAACCAATGAAAAGTGCTGTTTTTTAATCACATGACTTGACGTGAGCACTCCGAGCGCGCACGAAGCACGCACGCATGCGCGAACGAGTACGCGCGCATGCGCGTACGAATTACGTGCGTACGTAGCGCGCGTACGAAGCGCGCACGCATGCGCGAACGTAGTACGTGCGTACGTAGCGCGCATACGAAGCACGGGCGCATGCGCGAACGTACTACGCGTGCATGCGCGAACTTAGCGCGCGTAGTACACGCGCATGCGTGAACTTTACGTGCGTAGTACGCGCGCATGCGCAAACGTAGGGCGCGAAGCACGCACTACGTACGCATACGTACGTGGAGAACGTACGCATGCGCACACGGAGTACGTACGCATGCATACTTAGTGCGCGAACCGAGCGCGCACTATGACGTACGCATGCATACGTTGATAACGTACGCATGCGCACACAAAAAACGTACGCATGCGTACTGGGTGCGCGCTCCGAGCACGCATGGTAAAAACCATTTTTAAAAAACTGAATGAATTAAACTGTACATAAGTTAATAGAAGATATTAACTATGCTGTTTAACTTTATCCAAATTACAAAAAAAAAAAGCTGAGCCATTCCAAATTAAAGGATACAGATAATCTATAAATATATACATAGGTAACTTTTTGTAAAATAAATATATAAAAAATATAATAAAAAATTCATAAATTAGCATTTAAAAAACCTTTGAAATTCACTGAAAAAACCATAGATTTCACACGCGTTATAGTTAGGAATTAGCATTTAAAAAACCTTGCAAATTCACTGAAAAAACCATAGGTTTCACACATGTTATAGTTAGCTGGACATTTCACGCGTACAAAACCATTGAAATTCCCCCGGTATAGTTAGTTCAGCTAACTATAACTCACGCGCCCGCAATCCACTGCTGATGACGTCACATATTACATCACTCATGACATGGTCAGTGACATCACTGATGACATCACTGATGACATCACCAGTAGATAGTTATAGTTAGGATTGTGTTTCCATAGGAAATCCGCAACATTCTATTTGGAATAACTTTGGCGCCGATTGACGAATCCTCGCAAAATTTTCAAAATAGGTGGGGCGCTCCGCTCCTTCCCTGAAAGTCTCAGGGGGATTCATCAAGCGGGGGCTGAGAAAAAGGTGGGTCCCAAAACGCGTTTTCCCCATGCATTTTTCTATAGGACCTTTAGTCCAAGCTAAAGCCCGAACGGCTGAACAGAATTACTTGAAATTTGGCAGAGATGTAGTCCTCAGGTCAGGGATGTGCCTTTTGCAGGTCTGGTGTAAATCTGTTCAGTATTTCCTGAGAAAATAGCATTTAAAAGCATATACATATCTATAGACGCGCTCCGTGCGCATACGGTAAAACTTACCGTATGCGCACCGTTTTGGGACCCCCCTTTTTTCTCAGCCCCCGCTTGACGAATCCCCCCGAGAGTTTCAGGGTAGGAGCGGAGCGTAGCGCCCCATTAGTTTTGAAAATTTCGCAAGTATTCGTCGACCGGCGCCAAAGTTATTCCAAATAGAATGTTGCGGATTTCCTATGGAAACACGGTCCTAACTATAACTATCTACTGGCGACCGCCAGTAGATAATATATATATATACATATACATATATACATCCAAAACACCCCTCCGATGCCGAGAAGCAAAAGGCCACACAGGGGAAACCTGTTGGAAGCCTTTTATTGGACACTGGGCATTATCCATTTCGGCGACCCTTTGCCTCGTCAGATGCCTCCAAAAATGAAGCACTATTCCATCTCCGCCTATAAATCTCCTACCGCTCTCTCATTGGTCAGAGAGCTCCACCCACAGATGTTGGCTTGCACACCTTCTGCAGTCTTTAGGTTTTCACTACAGTACCCAGAGTTCACCAGTTTGGGAAAGGTAATGTACAGGGGAAACAAGACAGTTGTCAATGTCCACGGGGAGAAATGTTGAGTGCTGTTATGATGGCTGGCCCCGTTTAGGAATGGTGTCCTCTGACTTCCTTAGGCCCCCACTGACGTTCCAGCCCCTCCTGCAGGAACCGGACGGGCCGCGAGTCAGGATGCAATTATTCCCAGCTCCTCGCACAGTGACAAGCTGCTCCTGGCAACAGCCCTGTCCCTGCTCTGCAGTCCGAGGTGGGCCGGAGCTACCAATTCCTCGGTAAAGTCAACAACTGTGCCAGCAATGCTCCGGCCTCAAAGTGGAATGGGGCCTCTTAACCCCTAGCATGCGGGTTTATTTCTCCCACTGTGCGGGAGAAATAAACGGCGTTCGCGATCACGACGGCTCCCGGCCGTCGTGCACACACGCCCACCGTAATGCACGACGGCCGGGAGCCGTCATGCGCACACAAGGGGTTAAACACGCTGCTGGCCAGTGTGTACAAACAACCAAAACACCCCTCCGATGCCGAGAAGACAGAGGCCACACGGGGGAATCCTGTTGAAAGCCTTTTATTGGACACCGGGCATTATGCATTTAGGTGACCCTTCGCCTCGTCAGATGCCTCCAAAAACGAAGCACTATTCCATCTCTGATTATAAATCTCCTACCGCTCTCTCATTGGTCGGAGAGCTCCACCCACAGTTGTTGGCTTGCACACCTTCTGTCGTCTTTAGGTCTTCACTACAGTACCCAGAGTTCACTAGTTTGGGAAAGGTAATGCACGGGGGAAAAAGATAGTTGTCAATGTCCATGGGGAGAAATGGTGAGTGCTCTTATGATGGCTGGCCCCGTTTAGGAATGGTGTCCTCTAACTTCCTCAGGTCCCCACTGATGTTCCAGCCCCTCCTGTAGGAACCGGGTGGGCCGCGAGTCAGGATGCAATGATTCTCGGCTCCTCACACAGTGACAAGCTGCTCCTAGCAACAGCCCTGTCCCCGCTCTGCAGTCCGAGGTGGGCCGGAGCTACCAATCCCTCTGTAAAGTCAACAACTGTGCAAGCAATGCTCCGGCCTCAAAGTGGAACGGGGCCTCTTAAACACGCTACTGGCCAGCATGTACAAACACCCAAAACACCCCTCCGATGCTGAGAAGCAAGAGGCCACACGGGGGAATTCTGTTGTAAGCCTTTTATTGGACACTGGACATTATGCCCTTCGGCGACCCCTTGCCTTGTGAGATGCCTCCAAAAACAAAGCACTATTCCATCTCCGCCTACAAATCTCCTACCGCTGTCTCATTGGTCAGAGAACTCCACCCACAGTTGTTGGCTTGCACACCTTCTGCAGTCTTTAGGTCTTCACTACAGTACCCAGAGTTCACCAGTTTGGGAAAGGTAATGCACAGGAGAAACAAGACAGTTGTCAATGTCCACGGGGAGAAATGTTGAGTGGTGTTATGATGGCTGGCCCCGTTTAGGAATGGTGTCCTCTGACTTCCTCAGGCCACCACTGATGTTCCAGGCTCTCCTGCAGGAACCAGGCGGGCAGCGAGTCGGGATGCAATGATTCCCAGCTCCTCGCACAGTGACGAGCTGCTCCTGGCAACAGCCCTGTCCCCGCTCTGCAGTCCGAGGCGAGCTGGAGCTACCAATTTCTCGGTAAAGTCAACAACTGTGCCAGCAATGCTCCGGCCTCAAATTGGAACGGGGCCTCTTAAACACACTACTGCTCAGCGTGTATAAACATCCAAAACACCCCTCCGATGCCGAGAAGCCAGAGGCCACAAGGGGGAATCCTGTTGGAAGCCTTTTATTGGACACTGGGCATTATGCATTTTGGCGAACCTTCGCCTCGTCAGATGCCTCCAAAAACGAAGCACTATTCCATTTCCACCTATAAATCTCCTACCGCTCTCTCATTGGTCGGAGAGCTCCACCCTCAGTTGTTGGCTTGCACACCTTCTGTAGTCTTTAGGTCTTCACTACAGTATCCAGAGTTCACCAGTTTGGGAAAGGTAATGCACAGGGGAAACAAGATAGTTGTCAATGTCCACTGAGAGAAATGGTGAGTGCTGTTATGATGGCTGGCCCCATTTAGGAATGGTGTCCTCTGACTTCCTCAGGCCCCCACTGACGTTCCAGCCCCTCCTGCAGGAACCGGGTGGGCCACGAGTCAGGATGCAATGATTCCCGGCTCCTCGCACAGTGACGAGCTGCTCCTAGCAACAGCCCTGTCCCCGCTCTGCAGTCCGAGGCGGGCCGAAGTGTTAGGGTTTGTGCACAGCAAAGAGCATGTCCCCTCTCATTACACTAGTGGTCTTAGTAATAGCTCTCTTTTAAACATACTATTGAAAGCCTTTCTTGTTATCTCAGCCCCCTCCCTAGGCTTCTGTGTATGTTGCTTAATGTATTCACAAGTTTGGATTTTGCTGTTTGATTGGTTGTGAATGGTTGGAAGCTCTCCCAGAAGCGGAATTTGTTTATAATAATACTGAACATGCAGCTCTACTTTGTTCACCATTCTATTTCATGCAGGGGTATCATCCAAGAGCTATACCCATTTTGTTAGAAGATTCCCTGTTGCCTACAGTCACAGATAGACTAACGAGATTAGGTGACATACAAGACAAAGCCAGGAAACATTTATTAAAGTACAAAGAAAACATGAAAAAACAAGCAGACAAACACAGATCTGAGGCCCCAATGTATAAAATCGGTGACAAAGTATGGCTCTCCACAAAGAACTTAAATATAGAGGGATCCCGAAAGCTGCAACCACGTTTCACTGGACCCTTTAGTGTAACTGCCATAGTAAATCCGGTAACAGTAAAATTGGATTTACCAAAAGAATACCCAGTACATGCTACTTTCCATGTGTCCTTGCTTAAGCCGTACAACCCAAAAACCTGACCTGAACCACCACCTCCACCCATACCAATTAAGGGAAATCTAGAATATGAAGTGAAAAGCATAAAAGACGCAAAAAGAATTCGGGGACGTCTGTTTTATTTAGTAGAATGGAAAAGTTATGACGAAACTAAGAATTCATGGGAACCAGCATCCTATGTACATGCCCCGCGGTTGATTAGACAGTTTTATCTCAAAAATCCAGGGAAACCCCGTCCAGTAGGAGGGCCTTTGAGGAGGGCGACTGTTAGGGTTTGTGCACAGCAAAGAGCATGTCCCCTCTCATTACACTAGTAGTCTTAGTAATAGCTCTCTTTTAAACATACTATTGAAAGCCTTTCTTGTTATCTCAGCCCCCTCCCTAGGCTTCTGTGTATGTTGCTTAATGTATTCACAAGTTTGGATTTTGCTGTTTGATTTCACATTGGACCTTGCATTTACCAAGGCTTATTTAGAAAACCCCTCCCTAGGCCATGTGTTACTTCAACTCATTAGCATAATAACAGAAGCTCTGCACACCTGCTTGTGAGAACCACGTCCAGCTCTTCGAACCACACCCAGTCCTGTCTATAAAAGACAGCCCCTGAGCCTCATCCAGTGCTTGTGCTCGTCTACCTCCTGCTTACCTGAGGACGTATACTTCGGCGCTGGCACTCCTGCTCTCTCCTGACCTTCATTGGTTTCAACGGGCATGGCAGCTGGCTCTTCCTGGCACTCCTGCTCTCTCCTGACCTTCATTGGCTTCAACGGGCGTGGCAGCTGGCTCTTCCTTCCTGTTTCCGGCTCCTTCCTGCCTCAGTTCCTCTTCTGCCCACTGCAATGAACCTGCAAAGGAGAAAGAGGACAAGGTTAGACTGATCAGTATCCCTTTCCAGCAACAAGTAAGTGCAAAACCTTTTATTACCTGAAAGAACTTTGACGGTGATTTCTGGATTCACGTATAGACGATTTGGAACAAGATAGCTCCCACGAACTTGTGGAAGAATACTTTGTGTAACTTAGTGAAATGAACATTGTTTTACTTGGAACTTTTGAAAATCGAACAGAGGAAATCATTGGTAGCAAGGCCAACAGTAAATCAAGGACTTGAACTAATTACCTGCGTTATCTTGATGTAAAAGTACAGTATTTGTTTTTATAAAGTCTGGAAATGTGTGAAAAGTGAGTTTACAATTAAGAACCTCAGCTTTAGTTATACTAAGGTGAATGTTAGATGTTGATAACTCTGATAATGATATTCGTTTGATTTTCATAGGAAAATTAGGAATTGTGTAACAGGATGTATGGGTGTATGAGTACATATTATGAGTGAGTACATGTATGAGTGACTGTATAGGACTGTTGGTGAATGAGTGGATGTGTATGTGGATCTTAGAATTACTGAATAGGTTGTAACTGGTATTGGTATGTCCATTCTTTTGAAAATGTTTGTTTCTATTTTTGAATGTGTGTACCAAAGGTTGTATTAGGGGGAGAGGAGGTCTGCCACTATCACAAGGATGATGTCATCAGTGATGTCATCAGTGATGTCATTTGAGATGTCATCAGTGATGTCATGAGTGATGTCACTGACCATGTCATGAGTGATGTAATGTGTGACATCATCAGCAGTGCATTGTGGGCGCGCCAGTTATAGTTAGCTGAACTAACTATAACGGGGGAATTTCAATGGTATTGTACGTGTGAAAAGTCCAGCTAACTATAACGCCCTTGAAACCTATGGTTTTGTCAGTGAATATATATATATATATATACTTTTAAAACTAAATAACTTGCGCTGGATTCGCATACCTGACACAACCCCAATACGTACGTGAGGTTAGGCGGTACCGTCACAGCTCCTATAACTTCATTATATGAAGTTTAATATCCATATTATTTATGTAAATTTCACTTTTATAATTCGTTCAATAAAGATTATACGATTGATTTAATACATTTATAGTATATATCATGTATTCAAATGTTTAAAACATGAAAAATGAGAACCCCGCACCCATCGCATACCATACGTGTATCGTACATGACTTAACCAATATGGCGGCAGGATTCTAGGATTTGCGCACCCACCGTGACTGGTACACGATCGGTACGTGAATCTCACATAAAAAAATTAAATATGTAAAACATTATAAAACATCACATTACCTTAATTAAAGCGTAACAACTTAGAACACGCGTTTTTAATCCATAATGTAAATTATACACACTGTAATTTTTAAAAGATGGTCTAACATATCGTGCCATTGTTGTTCTACTCTAAAATTAAAACAAGCATTGGCATAGCCAATAGGTCTCGCCTTTGGGACCTTATAAGTGTTTAGCCATGCAACACTTGATGTTGTTGCACCAAGGATATTGTTCTGGATAAGAACACACTTATGAGGTCCCAAAGGGGAGACCTATTGGCTATGTCAATGCTTGTTTTTTAAAAAGGACAAGCACTGCTATCAGGCTCTGGCTGCCACTTAGTCCACTGCATCCCACGTAGACGCTGCAGCAATCTTTGAGAGAGGTAGAGAGAGAGGTAGAGAGAGAGGTAGAGAGAGGTAGAGAGAGAGATATAGAGGTAGAGGTAGAGAGGTAGAGGTAGAGAGGTAGAGAGGGAAAGAAGTAGAGAGAGGTAGAGAGGTGTAGAGAGGTAGAGAGGTAGCGAGAGGTAGAGAGAGGTAGAGAGGTAGAGGTTGAGAGGTAGAGAGAGGTAGAGAGAGAGAGGTAGAGAGAGGTAGAGTGGTAGAGAGAGGTAGAGAAAGGAAAAGAAAGGTAGAGAGAGGTAGAGAGGTGTAGAGAGGTAGAGAGGTAGAGAGAGGTAAAGAGAGAGGTAGAGAGAGGTAGAGAGAGGAAGAGAAAGGTAGAGCGGTGAAGAGAGGTAGAGAGGTAGAGAGGTAGAGAGAGGTAGAGAGAGAGGTAGCGAGGTAGAGAGAGAGGTAGAGAATGGTAGAGTGGTAGAGAGGTAGAGAAAGGTAGAGAGGTAGAGGTAGAGAGCGAGAGAGTGAGAAAGAGAGAGAGAGAGAGAGGTAGAAAGAGGTTGAGAGAGAGAGGTAGAGAGGTAGAGAGAGGTAGAGAGAAGTAGAGAGATGTAGAGAGAGGTAGAGAGAGAGAGGTAGAGAGAGGTAGAGAGGTAGGGAGATAGAGGGAGAGAGAGATAGAGAGAAGTAGAGAGAGGTAGAGAGGTAGAGAGGTGGGAGGTAGAGGGAGAGAGGTAGAGAGAGAGAGAGGTAGACTGAAGAGGTAGACAGAGAGGCGCTGTGAAGTTCGATTGCAATTTTTTTTTTTTTTAAAGAATGCCGGCATCGCAAGTGTGCATAGGGAATGAAACACTCTACGATGGTAGAATGTAAGTGCCAGGGAACCTGCTTACCTGAATAGTTATGCTTGATGTAACAGTGGTCAGCTGTTGTCTTGAATGAAGCTGTCAGCCCACTGTAGAAATACCATGAATGGTTCACGTCACGGTTTCCACGCTGAAAGCGTGCGCGGCCTGTCACAGCAGCTAAATGCTGTTGTCTGTGTAAACTGATACCGGAGAGGGCACGTCAGTATCATTGATACTGAAGAGTTACTGAGTCACAACAAAACTTGAACATAAAAATATGATGCAAATAACGTGCCTCTTATGGTTAGAAAGCGATGTTCCCTTCAAAAATAATTATGGTAATTCGAGAATGCCGATTGACACTTACAGGACGACCGTGTTATGGGCATTCAGATTAGAAAAAGTGATTGAGGGTGGATGAACCTATCTTGTGAAAAGCTTGATTTGCGGTGATAGAATTAAAAAAGGAATCAACCGTCTTAGTGTAATGTAACATTATTGGTGAAGTGCTCAATTTTGTATTTAAGAGGATACAATCCAATTATGAATTAAACATACATTAATTACAGATTACACCAAAATCAAACAAGAGCGCGCGCCTCGCGCTGAAAGTTTTTAAAAAAAGCATCAAAGAAACGAATAGGCGGGGGTGGTGAGAGAGAGAGGGGGAGTAAGAGCGGCTGTTTTCAAGCACACTCGTGCTTGTGGTGCCATCCGCCTTGCGGGAGCGAGCAACAGCCAATTAGCATGCGCAGCGCTGCTCGCTCCCGCAAGGTGGATGCCACCACAGGCACGAGTATGTGCTTCAAAAAAGAGCAGGACGATGGCTATAGGCCCACCTATGCAGCGCATGCGTGCTGCATAGGCAAGACCTAAAACCAAGTTACAAATCCTTAGATTGTCACTGTTGCAGGGTCATCCTTGAACTTTTTGCCTTCCTCCTAGCCTTTTTCTTACCTGTTGTTGGTGGTTTTATGACTCTGGGCACTTTTTCGCTGCTGATCAGAGCTAAAGTGCATGTGCTCTCTTTTGTAAATTGTTGTAAAGGATTAGTGACTCCATGATTGGCTATTTGATTTACTTGTCAGATCCTAGTACAGTGCACAATGTGTGCCCAGGGCCTGTAAATAAAATGCTGCTGGTAAAATATGGCTCAGGCCTGCCATTGCAGAGCCTGTGTGCAGTCTAGGGCTGCCATGTCGACTTGGCAAGTGCACCCACTTGCCTGTCCCTAAACCTTCCCTTTTCTACATGTTAGTCACCCCTAAGGTAGGCCCAAGGTACCCCTATGGGCAGGGTGCGTTGTATATGAAAGGTAGGACATGCCCTGGTGTGTGTGGCATGTCCTAATAGTGAATTACAGACAATTTCATTTTTCACTATTGCAAGGTTATCTGTTCCCATAGGCCAGAATAGGCAGTTCGATTATAACATCTTTTAATCCTTACTGACCCTAGGAAAAAGATAGGAAAATAAAGTTTAGTATGCTTGAATTCAGAATGTTAAAATACATCTTTTAGTGTGGGTGATTTTTACATTCTGAGTTTGAAAATACCACTTTTAGAAAGTAGGTATTTTCTTGCCTAACCATCCAGCATGCCTCTTCTAAGTTTGTGTATTCCATGTCTAGTTTGTGAGTGACAGGGGGCTGGAGAGGGCCTTGGCTCCAGCAGTCTGATGGGTCAGGGCTGGGCTGAATAGGACCTGCATTGAATAGAGAGCAGGGGGGAGGAGATTTCCTTTCACTGACCTGAGCCTTCATAGAATGGAGAGTAGGGGGAGAAGTTTTCCTTTCAGCTACCTGGGCCAGGTCTGCTTTCAACAATGCTCTTTCCACCTCCAGCCAGGACGCTGCACCATTGAGGACAGAACTGGTTTTGGCTGGGCACAGACACCCTCTGCCTTCAGAGGACAAAGCATTTTGCAGTATAAATATTGGAGCCCAGACCCCAGAACTTTAGATCACTTCTGGGAATCAAGATGAACCCTTTGCCAAGGAGAAGAACCGGAGAAGCTGAAGGAAGATTAATTCCCCTGTGCTGTTGCTGTTTGGGGTTGGCCTGCAGTGGTTACTTTAAAGCCAAGGAAAGGAGGAAAGGAACTTTGTGTGAACTTTTACTATCTTGAGGAAGATCTCCAAGGGCTTTAAGCTGAGCTTGCCTCCTGTTCTGAGGTCTCAGGGACACAAAGATTTCACCACCAGCTCCCCCTGAATTTCCTTGCTGGGAATTCTACCTGCAGCGAGGTGCCTGCTGTATTTTGGGCCCTCTGGAGACTGCATCTCACTGTGAGCTGGAAGCACAACGCAATGAGGAAGAAGCGTGTCACCGCCAGAGCAGTTGCCGTAGCTGCGCTACGTGCTTGAGACAAAGTTCTGTACACAGCCTCTCTGTCTTTTAGAGATGGTGCTCCTTTTGCTGCTCTAGGGCGTTTGTTAGACAAAATTACTGCATGGCATGCCCTGCCGTGGAGAGGAGCACAATCCCTACAAGGCAGAGAGGCTGTGCACAGAACTTTGTCTCAAGCACGTAGAGCAGTGAACCCCGAAGTAAAATGAACTCACCTTAAGTCCCTCAGATCTTACTAAAGGAAAATAGCGCTTTTTAATTTAGACAAATGGGAACAGATCCCACTCAGGGATAATTTATCCTCTACAAGGACTATGCGTCCCATCATGCAACATGCTAATTGTCATGCGAGATCAACTAAGGATCAGGAAATGATCAAAAACACTGAAATAGAAGAGAGCCTCATCTGTACATTTGTTAAAGCAAAGCCTATGAGGAAAATGCGTCTGTGCCTCGAAACGCGTCAGGCGAGCTAACAAAGAACCGAGTTACCGCAGAGAGTTGAAATGATAAACCGGATGGTGGGTGAGCTGCTGTGTGTCCTTTTGCTGCTCTAGGGCATTTGTTGGACAAACTTACTACATGGCGTACCCGGCTGTGGAGCGGAGCACCAACTCTAAAAGGCAGAGAGGCTGTGTACAGAACTTTGTCTCAAGCAGGTAGCGCAGCGAACCTTGAAGTAAAATGAACTCACCTTAAATCCCTCGGATCCTACTAAAGGAAAATAGCGCTTTTTAATTTATACAAATTGGAACAGAACCCAGAAATAGGGCATTTGTTGGACTAATTTCTTTTTTTTATATATATATATATCTCGTTGCTCCTTCCGGATCGCTGGGACCCGTGGAAAGTGGCGCATACACCTGCAGAGCAAACCAGCAATCAAATCCACATAATCAGTCCAAACAAGTGCGCTTTCAGGATGCCAAATACTCAAACCAAATTGCAAAATGCAAAGTGTTTATTACACTACGCGTTTCGATTGCGTACGCAGTCTTGATCACGTGTAAAGTGCACATCCAATGGGTGTCATTATAAAAGCATGGTTGAAACAAATGATGGTCAAATACAGCAGTCTCAAGCATCAGCCATATTGTAGTGGTTACAAAGGTAAAAGATAATATCCAATATAAATAAAAGGCCATTGCTCAACGGTGAACAGATGGAAATTAACTGTTGTGTAACCATGCAATATGAAACATATTTGAACATAAGTATGTACAGAGGTCCAAGTTCTCATAGTGAATCATGGCATGGTTTACTGTAAAAAAATATGTAATGATACACAATCCACATAATGATTGTCAATCTGTATTAACAGACATTCGCATGATCATTACTGCTTCATCGTAAATTGCTTGTTAACAGTGTGCCTGGCACCAACTAAAAAAGGTTTTAAAAGTACGCCTTGCATCAAATGCATAGGCGTTAAACTCCATTTGTTAAATGCACAGAGATGAATCAAACAATAAGGTATCTAATGTCCCACAAGATCCCAGATCCTAAATATTTACATAGTGCCTGAATGATCCACAAGGACCGTGGGGACATGAATAGTCAAGATGGAGTCAGTATGCTAGCTGTCCTCCACAAAACCCACAAATTGATGTTATGAGGTCTAAAAAAATAATTTAGGTTTTCATAATATTGTAATAACAGACATTCGCATGATCATTACAGCTTCATCGTAAATTGCTTGGTCACATTGTGCCTGGCACCAACTAAAAAAGGTTTCAAAAGTATACCTTGCGTCAAATGCGTAGGCATTAAACTCCATTTGTTAAATGGTGGCCGCCAGTGGGTAGTTATAGTTAGGACCTTGTTTCTATTCAAAAAAGTGTTTTTTCTTTTGCCAATATCTTTGGCGCCTTTTTGACGAATCTTCGCAAATATTTCCAAACTAAATGACCAGCTCAGGTCAGCTCCTGTCTTTAAAGTTTGGGGGTGATTTGTCAAGCGGGGACCAAGAAAAAAGGGGGTCCCAAAACCCGTTTTCCCCATGCTGCTTTCAATAGGAATTTTGGAAGACGCTGCAGCCCGAACTGCTGAACGGAATTAGACCAAATTTGGCAAACATTTTGCTCTTAGTTCAGAAAGCGCGTTTTTCTTTAAATGCTGTAATTCCGTTGAGTAGTTGCTGAGAAACTCAAAAATAAAAATATCGATATCTGAGCACCAAGGAGGATTTGCAAATCCTCATGAGCATGAGCTTCATTTTGATTTGCTGTCAACACTCCAAACCAGGAAGTGTAGGCAGCCATCTTGTGACTCAGTAACCGGCTTAATTCCCACTGGGTGCATGAATCTGGCAGAGAAAATTTAAAAAAGAAGAGCGGCCTCTTGGGTTTCTTTTTTGTATAAGCCCAGGTGGGCTAGGTCCCGGGGCCAATGTGCAATAAATTAGCGGGTCCTGCGGGGGCCCCCACCGCCCCGGGGTTCACCACCTCCCTGTAGCTTTCTCCATTATGCACAGGGGGCACGCAGCCCCCCGGGCCCCAGGGACCACCACCTCCCGGGCCTTTAAACAGTTGGGAGGGGGCCACGTTGCCCCCCTTCTGTACCCCTAGAGGACCCTGGGGGCTGCCACGTCCCAGGGCCAGCTCTTGCAATGTCCAGGGGTGCCCACCCCTGGGGCATTTCCGTTTGCTATGGCAGGGTGGGAGCGCAGATCCTGCCCTGCCATAGCAAACACTGCTTTGCCTCTTGGAAGCAAGAGTAGGAAACCTGCTCTCGCTTCCAAGAAGCAAAGCAGAATTGCTTTTGGGCAAGGGGAGCTGCATGTTAGCAGCTCCCCTTGTCCAAAAGCAATGCTGACTCCCGCAGGAGGCGGGGAGCCAGCTGGGACCGTGGGGGCATTGAGGCTCCCCCCATGGTCCCCATCAAGGAGGCCTGCCTCGAGGGGATGGGGTCCCCAGGGCCAAAAGTGGCCCAGGGACGACCTCAGGACTAAATGAGGCACATTTGCAGAGTGGTGGAGAAAGGGGGCGTGGCCTGTGTCCACCTTTCAGAAATCCTACTATATGTGATATACTGGAGATATCAGGTAGGCTAGTTGGCCCCTGAGGACCCCCAGCAGCGAATGGGACTTTAATCGTCATCCAAGAGTAAGCCCGGACGTGCGTTTGCAGAGTGGTGGGGAATGAGGGCATGGCCTGCAATGAGAACTTAGCAGTCCTGCTGTGTGGGACTTACTGGAGGTAATACGAGGTGTAGTTGGCCCCCAAAATTCACCTTGGGGACCAATTACCCCGCCTGTTACCTCCAGTAAGTGAGACACAGTGGGATTGCTAAATGGTCTTTGGAGGCCACGCTCACCTTTCTCTACCACTCTGCAAATGGACTTCCTGGCACAGTACTGGTTGGGGTATGAAGTCCACTTTATTCCTGAGGGACTTTGTTGGCCAAGTGGCCCTCCTGGTACCTCCTGTGAGTCCTACGCAGCGGAATTCCTGAGTGCTGGTTAGAGGCCTAGCCCCTTTTCTCCACCACTTTTTTAAATGTGACTACCAGTTAAAGAAACATTTGCAATGTAATAGGTCTCGCATTTGCAAGAGTTAGAGCTATTGGCTTTGTAAATCTAAAAGTATTTTACTAATGTTTTTTGGAATGTAGTGGATGTACTTTGTGTGTAGTAGAATTAGGTGGTATGTTGTGCAGTGACATTATGTGGATAGAAAGTATGTGGTATTTAGTGTATAGGAATTATGTAGAGTGGAATTATGTGTTATGAGGAGTAATTATGTGGTATGGTAGTCTGTTGTGGAGTGGTAACCTCAGGTCTAGTCTTCCTCGTTTCCATAGAAGCTAAATTATGAACTCAATGAGACAAAAAAGAAGGAATCACTGAGGAGCACTTCTGGACCTAGTCAGAGGTATGATCAGGGCCACTGGAATTATGAGGCTGTTTGGCTGCACCGACTTTTGCACAATTATACATTTTCCGCAATAGCCCCAAACTCCATCATCTGTTGCATAATCTGCAGATTTGAACAAAAAAAGCCTTGTTTCTAGCTCAAAGGGCTCAAACGTTACAAAAAATGCAGCGACAAGTTTTACAGCGTGGTGGAAGGCCCTTTGCAAACCTAGAATGGTCACCTGTGACTAATTGCTAAATGTGGGTGTTAAATTGGTACTAATGGTGTGCAAACCACTCTTGCTTCTTTCTGTGCCTCTCTTGCCACTTTCTGCATTTCTGTTGCTTCTTTCTGCAACTTTCTTTTTTTCTGCACCTTTCTTGCCTCTTTCAACACTTCTGTTGCCTCTTTCTGCACCTCTCTTACCTCTTTCTTCACCTCTCTTGCCTCATTCTGCACCTCACTTGCTTCTTTCTGTACCACTTTTGCCTCTTTCTGCATTCTTCTTTCCTCTGTGTGCAACTCTTTCCTCTTTCTGCACCTCTCTTCCTTCTTTCTGTACCACTCATGCCTCTTTCTATACCTCTGTAGCTTCTTTCTGCACATCTCATTTCTTTCTGCACCCTTCGTGCCTCTTTCAGCACCTCTGTTGTTTCTTTCTGCAGTTCTCTTCCTTCTTTCTGTACCCCTCCTGCCTCTTTCTCTACCTCTCTTGCCTCTGTGTGTACTTCTCCTAAACCTTTCTGCATCACTCTTGCCTATTTTTGCACCTCTTGGTGTTTTCTGCACCTCTTTTGCTTCGTTCTGCACTTCACTTGCATCTTTCTTTACCCCTCTTGCCTCTTTCTGCACCTCTGTTGGTTCTTTCTGCACTGATTTGCTTCTTTCTGCACCTCTGTTCCAAATTTCTGCATCACTCTTGCCTTTTTCTGTACCCCTATTCTCTCTTTCTGTATCTCTCTTGCCACTTTGTGCACCTCTCCTAACCCTTTGTGCACCACTCTTGCCACTTTTTATCCCTGTTGGTGTTTTCTACACCTCTTTTTCTTCGTTCTGCACTTCGTTTGCCTGTTTCTGTACCCCTCTTGCCTATTTCTGCACCTTGGTTGGGTTCTGCACTGCTTTGCTTCTTTCTGCACCTCTGTTACAAATGTCTGCATCCCTCTTTTCTCTGTCTGCACTCCTCTTCTTTCTTTCTGCACCTCTCTTGCCTCGGGCTGCCCACCTGTTCCCTCTTTCTGCACTCCTTTTGCCTATTTCTAGAACTCTCTTGCCTCTTTCTGCAATTCTCTTGCCTCCTTCTGCATCTCACTTCCCTCTATCTGCACCTCTGTTGGTTCTTTTGCACTACTCTTGCTTCCTTCAGCACCCCTCTTGCAAATTTCGGCACCCCTCTTGCCTCTTTCTGAACCCCTCTTACCTGTTTCTGCACCTCTATTTGCTCTGTCTGCACCCCTGTCCCGTCTTTCTGTACCTCTTTTTTCTGTTTCTGCAACTCTCTTGCCTCTTTCTGCAGTTTTCTTGCCTCCTTCTGCACCTCTGATGCTTCTTTCTGCACTTCTCTTGCCTCTTTCTGCACTCCTTGTAGGAGAGTAGGATCTGCTTCATATGAGTACCCCCACTCTTTTTGCTGGTGTTTCACTGTTTTTCAACCTTAGTATGGCTGTGGCCCTGCTAATCAGGACCTCAGCCTAGCTGCTTCCTCTCTAAAATGGCTTCCATGTATATTAGGTACATTTCTAATTGGATTCTGGAGTGCCTTATAAGCCCCTAGTATATGGTATACTATGTACATAGGGCATAGGTACCTCAGAGGCATACCAGGGGCTGAAGCATGTATTATGCCACCCCTGGGAAGCACTCCAAAATGACCCCACAGGTCTGCTACTGCAGCCTGGTTACGGTGGTGCTTGCACCCCTTACAGTGGTATAGGCTACCTATATCCACCATATATACAGATACATATAAACCTATAAGTCACTCCTATGGCAGGCCTTACCAATCCTGAAGGCAGAGTGCTTGGTTTTGTGTGAGAGGGTACCCAAGCATGAGCTGAGCCCCTCTGCAGCTTTCAGAAATATTTCCTTATGGCTGTTCTGTGATACAGCCATACCATATACTCCTAAGTGCATTATAACCTCGCGGTAAATGCTAACTTTGGAATGGCTGCATCAAAACATGTCGTGTTTGGTGTCAAACATCTTGGAATACTACCCCAGCCAGTTCTGGTGGCAGGTGTAGCATTCCACCCTTCTAGAGGGAGAGACATCTTCACGCTGGTCTACTCGGTTAAAACTTTTCAAAGCCCTGGCATCACAAAATGGATGCCACTGCTGCAGACACGGGTCAGGCCTCCTGCTGCCGAGGGAAACTCCGGCAGGGGAGGCCTGGACATTAGGTTTCCTGTCACAGGGAGGTGTAACCACCTCCCCAGACAGGCAGATGTGTATTGGGGCAGGGTGGGTGCATTCAGAGAATGCTTTTGAGACACTGCCTAGGCACACAAGGGGTCACTGTGCATAGCCCAGTTCAAACTGGTTGCAGAGGCACCCAGCCCCTGCTCTGGTGTGAAACTGGACAAAGGGGAAGGGGTGTAACCACCCCCTCCCCAGCCTACCCATAGGTGGGGCCTTAGAGTTAGTCCATCCCCTAAACTTAGTAAAAGTATAGGAACCCAGTCCCTAGGACTTCAGATTACCCTGGACAAAACTCTGCAACATAAATCCTGGACCTTTGACGTTCTATCATGACTAGAAGGCTGAAGAAATCTCCCTTGGGGTCAAGGAGGGACTCCCCTGCTTAGCAGGCACCAAAGAACCTACTGACCGGTCAGCATCGCTGAAGCTCCCACCGGACGCAGAATTATTTGCATCACCAGATGTATATTTCCCAAATTCTCCGAGGCCACCTTAAGTCCACAGCAAAGCTGAGGCCCATGGCTATCGTGGGTGATGTGGAACCATGACCCCTGGACACTGTGAACTTTTGCAGCAACAGCATCTTCCTGGTCTTCCATGAAGTTGTGCTTTGGGCTCCAAGTAGCCCCAGCCTTTAGCACCTCCTGCACCGAAGATTGCTGGCCTCCACTTCACGAGTGACCCATGGGCCAGTTTCAAGTGCGACTGCTCAAGGCTCCTTTGCGATCGCTAGCCCGTTGGCTAGTGGGTCACCACGAAGGCAACTCCTCTTCTGATTGGGCTTCCCTGGTTGCTCCAGAAGTGCCCTGACTTACCTTTGCAGGGTGAGTCCCTCAGACCTTGCTGGTCTGTTCCGCAGTCCTTTCTCGGTTTCCAAGAGACTTGCCGTTGCCAAGGCTTGTTGTGTCCAATCTGGTCACCGACACTGCAACACTCGACAAACTTTGTGGGACAGCTAGAATCCAGCTCCTGGTTGTCATCAGTACCTCCTGGACCTCATGGCTGAAGAGTCAAGACATCCGTCAACTCACCTGAAGCACCCGACATCTGTGGGCATTGGTCCATCATGCCCCTGGTCACTGGCAAGTGACCCAGACTCTGTCCCCTCTGCTTTCAGGTTCCTTCCATCTTTGATCCAGGCTTGGATCCATCCGAACACTTCTCCTCTTCACGGAAGCAGCACTTCTTGAGCAGCTTCCATTGAAATCGACAACGCGACCCGAATCGACAACGCGACCCGACACCAAAAGGCACTCATGCACCCGGCTTCCCTGGGTGAGGTAACTCGAGTACTCCAGTGCTCCCGTGGGTGCTAGCCCTAGAACTGTCTAAGTCGAAAAGGGTTTGGTCCAGAGTCCATTCTAAGTGTCCTTAATCTTTAAATTTCCAACTGCGACTTTGCCCATAGAAGGTAACGGGAACCCGCGGCTGTGTTCTCACACGGCACACGGCCCCCGTGGGTCCCCTGTTTCACTACCTTGGGTGGTTCCTTGGGGTCCCAGTGATTCTACAGGCTCTGGGCCGTATGTCTTGTTCAGTCATGGTTCTTATACCACTTTTTTGGTATATGGTTTGGTACGCCCCTTGGGCCCAAACGTGTATTTGTGCTATTACTGACTTTTAACTAAAGTACTTCAAACTCTAGCCTCATAAAGAGACTAGGGGGTGTGTTTAATCTTAAATACATATATTTTAAATATATACCTTTTATTTGATCATTCAAGAGATTATAGACTGGTAAAACAAGCTGCTTTACATTCCTTCCAGACTTAGCCTGAAGGCTGCTCCCCATAGCTACCACTAGGATAGTTTTCAATAAAGGTTGTCTTTAACATGTACCAATACGGGGTTGTTTGGACTGATACAGGGTGCCCACTAGAACTAGTGGACAGCATATATCAGGCCCACTTCTCACATTGATGTGCAGCATGTGGGATTCCAGCTTGCTATTGTTTTACCAGATAATCTCATTGAATTGATCAACTGAAAACCACTAAAGGTACCTTAGGTACATATAATATCACGTTTAGTATACAGTAAGTTCTACTGAACTTAGAGTTGTGTGTTTAGGCACACCCTTTCTACAACTCAAGAGAGTTTAGTAGGCCACACTACTGTAGGTAGTGCAATACACCACACCACATTAGCAATGTCTAACCAGCCAGGAACCAGTAGGTCCCTGCCAGAAGCCCCTGGGCTTCTCCCCTATAGATATGATGATCTTACTTTTGCACAGCTTAGGTCCTTATGTTCCATTAGGAAGCTGAAGACAGGAAAAAGCCCAACCACCCAGCATCTCTTAGAGATACTCAAGCTAGAGGATCTCTCAACCTCTAGCGGGTCTGATGGGGTAGCCAGAGTGGGTGGAGCAGTATTTGAGGGTGGGCCTAGGGGTGGAAACTCCCCTGACCCTACCTCCACTGCTGACCAGACTGATGACAATGATCAGGATCTGGTGAACACAGCTCACCTGGATGAGGATGAGGAGGATGACAACAATGCTCCCCTCTGTGTTCCTCCAGGGAGAGTTGAACACAGGGTTAGAAGGAATAGATCTCCCTCAGAGGAGTCTGTTCACTCTACCTCATCTGTAGGGACCTCTGTTTCCTCTCACAGAGGGAGGGAAACCTCCCAGGAGAGGAGAGAGAGACTGCTGAAGTATGAGCAAGATACATTCAACCTCAGAAAGCAGCAGATGGCCTTAGATAGGGAAGCCCTGGAGCTCTATAGAGCTAGTAAAAAGGAGGGACTAGAGTACCTTGGTGGCAGCAATTTCCCTAGAGATAGGGAGAGGTCTTATGGCCATAGAAACCTGAATAAGATTTCCCTCCCTACAAGAGTGGGGATGACATCCACAAATGGATAACTGCCTTAGAGAGGGCCTGTAAAGTACAGAGGGTCCCTCAAAGTCAGTGGGCAGCAATCTTATGGCTCTCCTTTGCAGACAAAGGTAGAGATAAGCTCCTCACTGTAAGAGAAGAGGATGCTGATGATTACCAGGTCTTGAAAAGTGCATTAATAGATGGGTTTAGCCTAACCACTGAGCAATACAGGTTAAAGTTCAGAGATACACAAAAAGCACAAAATCAAGACTGTGTGTACTTTGTTGACTGTTCTGCTAAGGCTCTGGAAGGTTGGTTATTGGGCAGTAAAGTGTGTGACTTGACAGGATTATATAATCTGATAATGAGGGAGCAGATTCTTAATAACTGTCAAAATCAGCTGTTGCACCAGTACCTGGTAGACTCTCTGACCTCTCCCCAAGAATTGGGAAAGAAGGCAGACAAATGGGTCAGAACCAGGGTAAGGCAGAAGGTACAGAACCAAGGTGGTGACCCAAAGAAGCAAGATTCTAAGAACTCTGACAAGGGTGGGGAGAAGGGTAAAGACCAGAAGTCTTCACCAGTGGACAGCATATATCAGGCCAACACTTCACATTTCTGTTGCTTCATTCTGCACTTCCCATGCTTCTTTCTGAACCTGTCTTGCTTCTTTCGGCACCCCTGTTGTCTCTTTCTGCACTCGTCTTCCCTCTTTCTGCACCTCTTTTGCCTCTTTCTACATCTCACGTGCCTCTTTCTGCACTTCTCTTGCTTCTTTCGACACCTCTGTTGCTTCTTTCAGCAATTCTCTTCCCTCTTTCTGCACTTCTCTGGCCTCGTTCTGCACCTCTCTTGCTTCTTTCTGCACCTCTCTTGCCTCTTTCTGTACCTCTGTTGTTTCTTTCTGTACTTCTCTTGCCTGTTTCTGCACTGTTTGTGACTCTTTCAGCACTTCTGTTGCTTCTTTCTGTACTTCTCCTCCTTTTTTCCGTACTCCTCGTGCATCTTTCTGCACCTCTCCTAACCCTTTCTGCACCCCTCTTGCCTCTTTTTGCACCTGTTGGTTTTTTCTGCACCTCTTTTGCTTTGTTCTGCACTTCACTTGCCTCTATCTGTACCCCTCTTGCCTCTTTCTGCACCTCTGTTGGTTCTTTCTGCACTGCTTTGCTTCTTTCTGCACCTCTGTTCCAAATTTCTGCATCCCTCTTGCCTTTTTCTGTACCCCTCTTCTCTCTTTCTGTACCTCTTTTGCCTCAGGCTACCCACCTGTTCCCTCTTTCTGCACCCCATTTGCCGATTTCTGTAACTCTCTTTCCTCTTTCTGCAGTTCTCTTGGCTCCTTCTGCATCTCACATCCCTCTATTTGCACCTCTGTTGGTTCTTTTGCACAGCTCTTGCAAATTTCTGCACATCTCTTGCAAATTTCTGCACCCCTCTTGCCTCTTTCTGTACCTCTCTTACCTGTTTCTGCACCTCTTTTGCCTCTGTCTGCACCTCTGTTCCCTTTTCTGTACCTCTTTTGCCTGTTTCTACAACTCTCTTGCCTCTTTCTGCAGTTTTCTTGCCTCCTTCTGCACCTCTGTTGCTTCTTTCTGCACTTCTCTTGCCTCTTTATGCACTCCTGCTGTTTCATTCTGCACTTCCCATGCTTCTTTCTGAACCTGTCTTGCTTCTTTCTGCACCCCTGTTGTCTCTTTCTGCACTCGTCTTCCCTCTTTCTGCACCTCTTTTGCCTCTTTCTATATCTCACTTCCATATCTCTGTTGTTTCTTACTGCACTGCTCTAGCATCTTTCGGCACCTCTCTTGCACATTTTGGCACCCCTCTTCTCTCTTTCTACATCCCTGTTCCCTCTTTCTATACCTCTTCTTCCTGTTTCTGCCCCTCTGCTGCCTCTTTCTGCACATTTTTTGTTTCTTTCTGTACTTCTCTTGCTTCTTTCAGCATCCCTCTTGCCTTTTTCTGCACCTCTGTTGGTTCTTTTTGCACTGCTCTTGCTTCTTTCTGTACCTCTCTTGCTCATTTCTGCACCCCACTTGCCTCTTTCTGCACTCTTCTTCCCTCTGTGTGTACCTCTCTTTCCTCTTTCTGCACCTCTCTTTCTCCTTTCTGCACCCCTCTAGCCTCTTCCAGCATCTCTTTTGCTTGTTTATGCACTTCTCTTGCCTCTTTATGCACTCCTGCGGTTTCATTCTGCACTTCCCATGCTTCTTTCTGAACCTGTCCTGCTTCTTTCTGCACCCCTGTTGTCTCTTTCTGCACTCGTCTTCCCTCTTTCTGCACCTCTTTTGCCTCTTTCTACATCTCACTTCCATATCTCTGTTTCTTACTGCACTGCTCTAGCATCTTTCGGCACCTCTCTTGCACATTTTGGTACCCCTCTTCTCTCTATCTACATTCCTGTTCCCTCTTTCTATACCTCTTCTGCCTGTTTCTGCCCCTCTGCTGCCTCTTTCTGCATATTTTTTGTTTCTTTCTGTACTTCTCTTGCTTCTTTCTGCATCCCTCTTGCCTTTTTCTGCACCTCTGTTGGTTCTTTTTGCACTGCTCTTGCTTCTTTCTGTACCTCTCTCGCTCATTTCTGCACCCCACTTGCCTCTTTCTGCACTCTTCTTCCCTCTTTGTGTACCTCTCTTTCCTCTTTCTGCACCTCTCTTTCTCCTTTCTGCACCCCTCTAGCCTCTTCCAGCATCTCTTTTGCTTGTTTCTGTTCTTCTTTTGCCTCTTTCGGTACCACTCTTGCCTCCTTTTGCAACTCTGTTGTTTTTTACTGCACTGCTCTTGCTTCTTTCTTCTTTCTACACCTCTCTTGCAAATTTCTGTACCACTCTTGCCTCTTTCGACACCCCTCTTCTCTCTTTCTGCACTCATGTTCCCCCTTTCTGCACCTCTGCTGCCTCTTTTTTCTTGTCTCTTTCTGTACATCTATTGCTTCTTTCTGCAACTCTCTTCCCTTTTGCTACACCTTTGTCGCTTCTTTCTGTACTTTTCTTGCCTCTTTCTGCACACACAGGGCTACTTTTAAACTGACCTCAGGCTCAGCAGTGCTCATATGCAAGTGCAGAAAAGGGCTGCTGGCCTCTAAACTGCCATGCCCTATTATATGCTAGGGACTTAGAGGTAGTTGTAATCCCCCTGCCCTATTATATAGCAGGGGAGGTGATGCCAATCACAGGGGTGCCCAACCCATAGTATACCCTATTGTATGTAGGTGTTTTTCCTGTATTCTAAGTGTCTTTCAGCATAGCACTGGCTCTGGGCCTGGTTAGGCAAAGCCCAGGGTCAGTCAGAGTCAGTTACCACCAGTACCAGTCAGGAAAAAGTTGGGCGGTGCCCAGGGCACAGGATGACTTTGCAACAAGGCCTCTTTCTGTATCTCTCTGGGTTCTCTCTGCATATCTCTTGCTTCTTTCTGCACCTTTCTTCCTCTTTCTGGAATTCTGTTGCCTCTTTCTGCATTTCTCTTGCTTTCTGTGCCTTTCTTCCTCTGTCTGCACGTGTCCTTCCTCTGTAGGCATAGTTCACTGAAAAAAACATAGGTTTCAGGGACATTATAGTTAGAAATTAGCATTTAAAAACACTTTAAAATTCACTAAAAAAACATAGGTTTCAGGGACTTTATAGTTAGAAATTAACATTTTAAAAACCTTTGAAATTCACTGAAAAACCATAGGTTCAGGGACTTTATAGTTCAAAGTAAGCTTTTAAAAAACCTTAGAAATTCGCTGTGAAAAACCACAGGTTTTAGGGATGTTATAGTTAGTTGGAAATCTCACTCGTACATAAAACCAGATTAATTCAGCCGTTATAGTTAGTTGAGCTAACCATAACTCGCGCCCCCGCAATGCACTGCTGATGACGTCACATATTACATCACTCATGACATGGTCAGTGACATCACTGATGACATCACTGATGACATCTTAAATGACATCACTGATGACGTCATCCAGTGACTGTGTGTTTCTGGAAAGTTTAAATATGTTTTATATATTTATAGTGAAAGGCCTGTGGAAGAATGAGTGGCTGTACAAGTGTGTGAATGGATGATTTTATAGGTTCGTAACTGACTCTATAAGTGAGTAATTAAATGTATCTTACTGCAGACTAGTGACTAAACTGTGTGAATGTATGTATGTGTCTGTCTGTTGGTGTATAAGTGGCTGCATGGTTTTGTTCATAGCTATATGAGTGTCTATATGGGTTATTGATTGGTTGTCTGAGGATCTGTGTGGGGGCCTGAGTGTTTGTGTGGGTAGGGTGTGTGTGACTCTGTGCATAGATGTGTGAGTGGGTGATTCTGTGGGTGCATGGTTTTAAGAGTGCATCTGTGATGAACTGTATGGTTGAGTGAGTGTATGTATGGGTGTGTTAGGGATTGAATGTATATCTCAGTGGTACATGTGTGACTAACTACATATGTGAAAGGCAGTATATATGCGTCAAAGAGTATATAAGTGGGTATAGGTGAGAGTGTGTGATTGTGAGAGTGGTTGTATGGATGAGTGTGTGCTTGTATCAATGATTATATAAGAGCGTAAGAATGTGGTACTACTTTTATGAGTAAGTGAACTTGAGTGTGTATAACTGCATAGGTGAGTAAATGGGAGTGTGATTAATTATTTGCATTACTGACTAGGTGTGAGAGTACCTCTATGGATGATTGGTGGTGTGTGAGTGTCTATGTAGGTGTATAAATGCATATGAAAGTCTTGTACGGAGTACCTGTAAGTATGAGTGACTGTACAGGTGAGTGAGTGCAGGTGTATGTAGACCTAAGAGTTAATGAGTGGGTATGTACTTATTGGTATTGGAGTATCTATGGTTTTGAGAATGGACGTCTGAAATTTTGAGTTGGTGTATCAACGGTTAAATTAGGGTGTGAGAAGATGCAGTAATTTATCACATGCATGATGTCATCAGTGATGTCATCAGTGATGTCATTTGAGATGTCATCAGTGATGTCATCAGTGATGTCACTGACCATGTCTTGAGTGATGTAATATGTGACGTCATCAGCAGTGCATTGCGGGGGCGCGAGTTATAGTTAGCTCAACTAACTATAACAGGGGAATTTCTAGAGTTTTGTATGAGGGAAATGTCCCGCTAACTATAACACCCCTGAAACCTATGGTTTTTTCAGTGAATTTCAAAGGTTTTTTAAATGCCAATTCCTAACTATAACGTGCATGAAACCTATGGTTTTTTCAGTGAATTTCAAAGGTTTATTAAATGCTAATTCCTATCTATAACTTATCTCTGAAGATATCATGTTTAATGATTTTGATTGGATTTGTATATTTTTCAAATTCAGTGTGTAAATTTCAGTAATTACATTTTTTTAAAATACTTTTTGATCACCATTTTTTAAACGTAATTTTTCAATTAATTCTTTTAAAAATATTATTTGATTTGAATGGGTTTTTCAAACATATTTTTTTATATTTCTCAAAATATTTTTTTAACTATATGTTCAAAACTTTATTTTACATATTTTATTCCATGTTTTTGGATCCGTGCACCCTAAGCGCACCGCTCCCGATCCCTACGCGATAGCATCCGCGCATGGTATGCGTCGGGTACATGGTTAGTGCGCGATTCCAATGCGACCGGTACGCGACTCCCAGCCTATACGCGACACGTTCGATATACGTAACGCGACGTTTACGCGCTTCCGCGATGCGTCATCTGCATCTATGACGCGGTAGGTGCGCGGATCCCGCGAAGTATTTAACATTTAAAAAAACATATTTATGTCTTTCATGTGAATATTGATTGAAGACAAACTCTAAACTAGTCTTAAAAGTAATATATTTTTACATCTAATCCTATAATTTTTTTAATCCAATTTCGCGGATGCACGCTGGGTGCGTGCTGCGTAAGCGCAGGGTGCGCGGATCCCATGTGACCTGCAGAAAAAGAGATTTGATTGGTTCATTACACTTCCTCTTCTAACTATTGAAAGACCCCACCCATTTCAATCATTCTTCTTTGACCTTCTTTAGAGGACCATCTTTTTGGAGAGAAGAAGATTTTTTAGACTAAGTTTACACTTAGCTCTAACTTTTTTCAACCAAAAATGGCTTCAGGGCAGCAGGCATCACCTGCATCTCCTCATTCATCTGAGGATGAATTTTTGGAGGAGGCACCACCCAAAGAACGTTTATCTTCACTGGTGTGGAAATTTTTTACTTTTTCCAAGGGGCAGAATAAGACCAATGCCACCTTGGTCATGTGCAAAATTTGCAAAAGAGTCCTGTCGCGATGGGATCCTAACAAGAAATACTCGTGCGGCACGGCAAGTATGATGAAGCACATGAGGACCCTTCATCCAAACAATCTTGCATGAGAAGAGTGCCGACGGATGAGAAACACTCCTGCTCCTGCGCCTTCCACCTCATCGCAGCCGAGCACATCAAGAGTGCATCCATCAGCCCAAACCTTGGACATCCGTCCTCAATTTCATTTTTTAAAAGTGCTCTGCACTAAGTGCAATGCGACTTTGTGCTATGGTGAGCAGTCGATCGATCTGATCTGCCACCAGCAAGAAAGTCACATTTGCTATTTTTTTTGTTGTTTTTTTTTATTGTTCCCTGAAGTTCATTGTTTGGTTTCTCCTGTTTTGTTTTTTGTTTTTCTTTTTCAGAAAAACCAAAAAAATCACAAAATTGTTAGAAAACCCCCCAAAAAAATATAAAAGAAGAAAGAAGAAAAGAAAAGTTCTTGCAAGAACTAACTTTCCTGGTTTAAAAAAAAAGAGCTACATTTCTTTGTTAGTGTGTGAAAGTTTAGATGAATGTATGTGTAGTACGTAATTGACTGAATGAATGCATTAGTAGCATATGGTGAATGTATAAGTGCAGAGCTATGAGGAAGTGCTGCAGCATCACACAGTAACCTCTTTAACTACAGTGTGCTGTAGTACTTCCGAAGCACAGGGATGCAACATATGTACATAAATATGTTGCAAATCTATGCTTCTCTCTGCACAGCTGCTTAAACTGCAGCCATGTGGTGACACAGGCACCCTTGCACCATAGTGCAAGGATATTGTGTCATGTGCTGTTTGTTTTTCTGCAGGAAGACACACCTTCCTGCACAAAAACAATTAAAAAATGCATTTTTCTCCTTCAATGTATGCTGAACATTTCAGCATGCATTGAAGATATAAAAATGTGGAGAAATGAAAACAATTCTCCTTGTTGTGCTTTCCTTCACCAGTTTTAGAATGGTGCAGCATTCACACACATATCGAGTTTCATGATTTCTAATAAATCTAGACATCTGTCTTGTTCTATGAGTATTCAGTGCAATCATGCACAACAACACTTATAGAACACCCTTTCAACGCAAAGTGGTGTGCATAATGAGGTTGTATTTACATGGAGTATAAAAAGTGCAGAGTGCCTTTTCCTCCCTTTGTAAATATGAAAGAGTGTCTTGCGCAATAACTATGTTACAAAAAGTGACATATTTCTGTTTTTAAAATTGCTTGCGAATGATAGAAGGTAAGCTCAGAGTTTTGTCTGCAAAGATGTTCAAAGAAGAATGATTCAAATGATTGCTGTCCTTCAATACGTACAATGGGAAATATTATGAACCCCTCAAATCTCTTTTTTAGCAGGTCACATGATATCTGATTATGGTCAGATTTGAAAACTACATACGTATAAACAGAGTGTTTTAAGAAACATGTTTCAACTTTGTAGCTTCTTGCAGACCTCGTCATTCTGCATATTGAGACTTAGTTAAACTTACCTTCACAATAATAGGAATAAAAAATGGTATACATTTTTTTCATATATTCATTGCAATCTAAATTCATATAAATTGCTTGTTTTAAAATTTGGATCTGTGAAAGAAAAAAAAAAAAATTATAACATGTACTAATACATTTTTTATAACACAGCATAATTTCCACAAAGTAATTTGTTTGCCTTTTTCGCTGTTCTCAGAATATATTGAATTTCACTAGAAATAGTGATTTCAATCGTACTCATCACTTAACAGCGGGCAAAAAAAAAACAATCAGAAAGATTGTTAAAATAAAACCAACATACTATTCTCAGTAAAATACCAGAAAATACAAATCATACATATATGAAATGCTTACATATTTCATTTTTTTAATAACTTCAACTTATAAAAACTGTAAATGTTGCCGCATTAAAATAATCACCGAATAAATGACCACCAAAAAGTCCATAATTCAAAAATATACCTTTCCTTGAGGCCAAATGGTATTTCTGCACTTCTTCTTTATGTAAATTGTCCAATGGTAGTCCTATTAAATTATAATAATAAATTCCTCAGAGAGTGAATTATCTTCTTCAAACTTTGGCTTTAAAAATATTAGGTTGGAATTTTTAATTCACTAGGCAAACGTTGTTTGAAAACCAACTGGGCATCATTACAAAGTGTCCAGCCTTTGTCACATTTTAGATAGGCAGTGTAATGTCCAGATGTGGTGGAAGGACCATCATGGAAAATTATTGCAATTGCTACAAAAGTCCTTCCTGACATTGATAGTTGTGCTGCTACAAATTGTTTTATTAAAGTATCCAATTTTCTTCCGTCAGCTGTACAACGTTGCATCATTAAAATGATGTATTTTCCATATTTTGTTAAGAATAATGTGGATAACATTTCTGATTTACATTGGCTACACTCCATGTTTTGAATTGCACCTTTCACTAATTTATTGAAAGACACTGATTTACAGTCTGGTAATGTTAAATACAGAAAACTCTCAGTATCTACATTGGTGCTACATGTATACATGCAATTTTCACACTAATGTTCCCATTTGTAAGAAAGGCCAAAAATATTTTCTATTTCTACACCTTAATTTTCAAAAATGGTAAGCATATACATTAAAAATTCCTGAGAATCCTGTTGGATATTTTGTGTAAATTGTGTAGAACCAGAACACACATCCAAAAGACTACGAACATCTGAAACAGATTGTATTTTACTTCTATCTGGTGTCAATTTTTCATAAACAGAATGCAACAGAGAACAAAATCTCCATAATTTATTCTTGCAAACCTTCAAGATAAAAAACAACATTGACCACTACATTAGCATAGCAGTTGACACCAGAACTATTTTCAAACTGATCACCAACAATCTCTCCAACAGTGTCCAATTTCTTTTTACCTGCAATCACAACATTATCTTGTTCTTTTCTTTTCTTGACACCTTCAGAACAGATATTCTCTAACCTTCTTTTTCGACCACCCACACGCTTTTCAAATACAGGATATTGACCTAAATTTGGAGCATACACCCTTCTTAACCTATTATACTCTTTTACACAGATTGCATCTGCAGTAAAATTTGTCTCATCAAAATCAATCAAAAACAAACCAGATAATGTTCTGACTCGCGACAAAGCAACATATGCCATACCCTCTTTAAATACAGTAGATCCAATGTTCACCAATGCACTGTCTACACTTAATCCTTGAGATTTATGAATAGTCACTGCATATGCCAGAGAAAATGGAAATTGTTTCCTACGGACACATAAATCTTTAACAAGCAAAAAACGAACTGAACAGCGACCAATTTCTTTAAGTTCATCAATCTGATCAAATTTAATTTTTAAAAATTCAATTCCTTCTTTTTTCTGATAATTCACAAAATCCACCACTTTGACCATTGCACCATTAACTAAACCTTTCTCTACATCCAAATTACGCCTTAAAGTTACCCGACAGTTTACACACGAATATAGTGTATTTTCTAAACCAGCAGTTTTAGATATTTTTTTTTCTAAGTAATCCAGTTTTGATCTCAACTTACCCGTCAAAATATTAGTGATTCCTTCGTGCAGTATTTTATCAATGGCTTCCATTTTTACAATTTCTTCATTTTCCAGTTTTAATAATTCTTCGTTGAATATTGAACACTCACGCAGTGTTGGCATTAAGCAAATCACTGACTTATTTTTAGCAATTTCCACATACACTTTTGCAGGGACTGCATTTTCAGTTGGAAAGACATTCCAAGGTAATCGACTCTCCAAAACCTCTTTCCCTTGTTTTGAAAGAATTCCAATTCTTATATATTGAAGAATACTTCCATATTCAACATCATTTTCCTGTCGCATATTTGTTATCAGTTCTTTGTATTCAAAATTACTCCAAATGTTCACATTACCAACACTGCCAAGAGACTTTTTGGTATCTTCATTGGCAAATGTTTTAAATACCGGTTGTCCTTTTACCGGAGTCAGTTGCAGTAGATCTCCAGAAACTATGACGTGTTTTCCTCCAAATAACACGTCATACTCTGTTTTAAGAATTTGCTGCATTCTTAAATGCACAAAGGCAAGCATCACCTCATCAATAATGAGAAGTTTCATTTTCTTCAGGACTCTTGAAACTTCACAACAAGCTTCTCCAGATAGCTTGTGGTATTCCAATTTGTTCTCATGCTCTACTGGTAGCATTAGTAAATGATGTAAAGTAATTCCTTTAATGTTATGTGCTGCCAACCCAGTTGGAGCAGTGACAACACAAGACAAATGCGACTCAGTTGTTTTTTGCAGATAACATGTAATTACTTTAATTAAGAAACTTTTTCCTGTTCCAGCTTGACCACTCACATACATTCAGATAGGATGAAATGTTGTACATGAGCACCCTCTCTTTTCATGAAGTAATCCATGGTCAAAATGCTCTTTCACTTGCTGATATATTTGTTTCTGTTCAACATTTAGTTGCTCTTCCAAGTTTCCTAACTGTATTGCATCTTCTTGTGCTTGATACATTGCTGTTTCCACCTCATTCTTTGCAATCGCTGCTTCATTTTCAACAATTGGTTGTCTTAGTGGATCTTAACTCAGTGCAGCAGAACTTTGACTGTCTTGAGAACTGTCTCTAGCAATCTCAGCTGCAATTATAGCTTCTTGATCAATTTCATCATTCAACATTTTGATATAATTTGCGAAAGCACTGCATTGTATGCTATCTTTCCAAGCATTAAATGAATCTTCATAGCTGGGAAAATCTCCAAGTAATTCCAGTTCTGAACGCCATGGTTTGAACATTTGCAAAAGGGCTAAATAGTAAAATTCCCTTTTGTCAGCAGTGTCGCAACTCAGTTTTTTGTGATTAATTACATTTCCTTTCCTTTGTTTCACCAGACATCCTTCGGAACCAATCACTCCATATTTCCCATCATTGATGTTCTCTGTAGTATTCCGTTTAAAAGTGTAGTTTTGCAGCACTTCATAGAGACACATATTCTCAAGATGATGACCTCTATTTGGATAGTATGTGTCCAACATATTGGTTTTCAAAATATCTGTACTTTCAGGGTCATTTTCTGCTAAATATTCAATTTCCTGAATAGATCTCAGTACCCGATTTCGCATTCCTGCAAGACCTAAACTCACCCAAATGATTCTTCTACTTTTGGAATATAGAATTGCAGATGATAACCGATCTGAACAGTCATATGCTCCAATTTCACGATGCGATAACATCTTCAAACTGAAACTGTATAATTTCTTACTTAGAGTCTTCTCGTGAGAAATCTCTTCCCACATTTCTTTCAATTCAGTCTTTTCTGATTTAGTAATGTAAGACGTTACATATCGAGCAACAGCAATGGAATTGTCCGCAACATACTGAATATCCATGTTAGCGTTCAACATGGATAAAATAACTGGATTGTAGTCATTTATGTATTTTGATTCTTCACTTCTTCTTAAGTTGTAGGTGTTTATCAGAGACTTTCTCGTGATGGTATGTCGTACAGCTGACATAAAACTGTTCACTCTTCCTTTGGATAATACAGGACGTGGAAATCTAAAACGACATTTGGTATAGAACTTACCCTCTGACTTGTACTTTCGTCGACAGTATTTTCCACACCTGTGGCTTTGAAATCGTAAGACTTGTTGTTTTAAGTTTTTGTCTTTTCTGCTATTGGGAAGAGCACATGTAGCATAATCTTCAATGAAAGACAAAACAGTTTCATCTGAATCTGTTCCAAATTTGGGGGCGTCCTTGACCCATAACAACATATGTATGTGAGGAGCACCTCTTGCTTGATACTCCTTTCTCCAAAAGAAATCCACAACTTCTCCAAGAGGAGGATTCTTTTTATTGCAGATGAAAGACATCATAGCTTCAAATCTATGATTGAAATATCTGCATACATTGACAGGATCCAAAGAGCACAATTCTCCAGGTGTCTTGTATTCAATATTTTTTATATTGGAGTTTGCCTCTCGAAGAAATTCAAGTAAATCATCCCAAGCATACTCAGCACAGCTTAGTGTAACGAACCATGTAGGAGTTCCCAAGTTCCGTAGCATACATTTCAGTTCTCCATGTCGACGATTTCAATATTCATTAGTCCCACGCTGACATCCCATCAGATTAATCAACTGAGATTCTAAATGATCATCTCTCTGATGCACTTTATCCATAAAATCCTTTGCAGTTACATTTTGAAGATGCATTCCAGTTTTTAAAATGTGATTTACTGCATATGAAAGTCCAGACAAGTCACTTTCAAACAGAAGATGAAACATATAAGGGATACATTGACGAAATCTTGGATCTTCTGCATATAATCTTGTTGTCCGATATTCAGATGCAGGAATCTGCACAGGACGTTCATCATATCATCTACCTTTTCCTGTTGGAAACAACTGCGGGAAACAACGAGCTTCCAAGCTCTCTTCCCATACACTCATTGGACTTCCTGTTGCTTTTTTCATTTGAAACAACTCAATCGTATTCCCCATCACCTCTTTGGAATGAAGTGGATGTACACTGTAATGTTCATAGATCTCTTCACATCTGGACATGTCCACTTTTTCAATTTGTCCACTTAATGTTTCAGTATCTTCTGCTAAATCTATTTCTTCTTCTCCAACAAACACATTTCTATAGTACTCATTATTTTTTAACAGATACAATGATGCCTTTTGCACTTTTCTAACATCCACTAACTCTTGCCAGATTTTCTTATTCTTAGTAGGAACACCATTAACTAGAATGACTAGTGGCTCATTTTCTGCATGGTCTACACCAATAGTTTCAATATTTTTTCTTAAATCTAATGGTAAATACACAACTCTTCCTTTCAATCCACTTTGCAACTCTGATGGAGGTAATTTACTTGTTTTGGGCTCCATACGAACAATAGCCTGAAACGAGTGAACACATTGTATGAGAATAGACTCATACGTATTTAAATCTATCAGCTCTGGAGGAATAGCAACCAACTCTAGGTTATTATGAACAGCTCTAGCAGGCATTTTATTCTCATCTAATTTGTTATAACAATATTTGCAAATACGCTGCTCACATCCCAAATCAAACCAATCCTCTACCAACAAATAAGTTGCAAATTCCATCTACT
Source organism: Triturus cristatus (assembly GCF_964204655.1). NCBI lineage: Eukaryota > Metazoa > Chordata > Amphibia > Caudata > Salamandridae > Triturus > Triturus cristatus. Next base: position 42,706,269 of record NC_140582.1, on the reverse strand, counting down.
TATCATTATCTTCTATTTCACTTTTTAAATACAGATTGACACCCCTAGTCTGATTTTTATAGTGACTTCGCCGACAACAAATACAAGAAACATTTGGTCTTTCACCTGAAATTACCTTAAACTTTGTGATTTCATCCTCAAATTTTTCTGTAATTACGGGTTCTACATTGTCTTCAACATTTTCTTCTACTAATGTGTCCGTTTCTTCACTCTCTTGCTGAGGCCCAAAGTAACAAAACTCAATATCCTCACAGACATGCTTCACATCTGATAATGACCCACGCAAAAGAGCCCTGTTCAACTCACTTAACTTTAGTGCTGGACTTTTTGCATAATACAACCTTCTCACTAACTTCCGCATTTGAGTATGATGTACCGCCAGCATTCTGAAATGGTGAAAAACACTTTAACAAACTTTCCTAGAAAGACAAGCCAGAGAATGACCTTGCAAACCAGTATGTTTTCTCACTCTGCAAGGGTCTAGTTCTTGCTACAGCTTAATCTTTTGTTTTACACTTTTTTTACTATAGGCTCGTAAAAAACTTCATAATTTTTCAATAGATTCCTGTCGTTCACTGCAAACACTACTGCAATCCCAAGTGTACACAGGGTTATTAGCACGTCTCCCTAAAACTTCATCAGCTATAATTTCTTTCAACCATTTTCTCTTTCTCCATTGGACAACCGTCACTAACCTCATAACCTCTACCACTGGTGTCAACTGCATACAATAATTTTTCGCTCAGTGAATAACTCTCTTCATTTAAAAAAGGCTCTGAACTAAAACTGTGTTTCCATTCTCCCAAAATAACATCACAACATTTTTTTTTATTAATAACTCTTTTCCTCCTACTTTTGGCCTTCATTACATATATTGGTTTATCTAGTGATCGAATTCTGTTTAACACTAAAATAAACAGTTTCCTTTTTACTTCAAATGCCTTTTCTACAATGCTTTCAATATGCTTCTTCTTTTTATAAAATAAAGCTCTCTTTTTATATTTCTTCACATCTTTCAGCAAATTATGCACTACTCTCTTGTAAAATATTTTTTTGCGTAGTTCCCTATACTGATTTTGCCTTCTTTTACCATACTTTATCTCCTTTGACTGAACATTTGCTTTTGTACTTTTCCTCTTATTTTGAATTTTTTTCTTACTTGAAAAATTCTCAGAAGTTCCAGCATTATCCACATTCTGTTTTCTCCTACAAACATTTTTAATAAATTGCTTTGTGATCTTACCAGAAGATTTTTTTCTTTTAGTCACATTATCTTGTTCATTCAATACTTGTGGTTGATGTTTCTTCAAACAATCCTCCTGTCTCTGTTCTTTTCTTTTTCTTTTTTTTTTCTGGCATGATTTCTCTATTTTAACAGTGTCTGTAAAAAAGAATCACAAATGTATATTAATAACTTTCAAATTTACACTATTCCATTACTGTACAAACACATTTTATATAAAAACTGACTAAAAAACTATAGCCCTGAACCACAAGTGTGAAGATGGTTAAAACACTGCCTGCATAGTGCATACTACTTTGAAGCAGTTCATTACCTAAATCCTACCTCACTAAAAGACTACATGCTAACTAACTGAATGATTACAGTACTATAAGGAGACACACTGGGTGAGTAACAGGGTGTTTGCTAGAAGTGTATGAATACTAACTGGGGAATTGAAGGTGTGAAAGACAACTGTGTAATTGAATAGATGACTGAATGCATACTGGATAGTCATTTAAAACAGTCCATGTGCTAAGGCCTGGCTCACTGCATAAGTACTTGGGTACTGACTGAATGATTAGAGTACAGCAAGGAGAGTACCTGGGTGAATTTATAAGTGGTAGGCTTTTGGCGCAGTGAATGGATTAGTACATGCTGCTGAATGGGTCACTAGTGGAGTGCAAAGGGAGTGACAGGATGTTTGCTGGACGGTATGGATACTGACTAGGGAATTGAAAGTGTGAAAGAGAAGTGTCTAGGTGGTTAGAAGAGTGCATGCATAGTGGATAGGGGTTTGAAGCAGTCCATGTGCTAAGGCCTGGCTCAGTGCATGAATACTTAGGCACTGACTGAATGATTAGAGTACTGCAAAGAGAGTGTCTTGGTGAATTTATAAGTGTTTGGGTTTTGGCACAGTGAATGGATTAGTACATGGTGCTGAATGGGTCACTAGAGGACTGCAAAGGGAGTGACAGGATGTTTGCTGGACGGTATGGATACTGACTAGGGAATTGAAAGTGTGAAAGAGAAGTGTCTAGGTGGTTAGAAGAGTGCATGCATAGTGGATAGGGGTTTGAAGCAGTCCATGTGCTAAGGCCTGGCTCAGTGCATGAATACTTAGGCACTGACTGAATGATTAGAGTACTGCAAAGAGAGTGTCTTGGTGAATTTATAAGTGTTTGGGTTTTGGCACAGTGAATGGATTAGTACATGGTGCTGAATGGGTCACTAGAGGACTGCAAAGGGAGTGACAGGGTGTTTCCTGGAAGTGTATGGATACTGACTAGGGAATTGAAAGTGTGAAAAACAACTATGTAGGTAGTTACAGGACTACATGCATAGTGAATAGGCGTTTGAAGCAGTCTATGTGATAAGGCCTGGCTCACTGCATGAGTACTTGGGTACTGACTGAATGATTAGAGAACAGCAAGAAGACTGCCTGGGTGAATTTATAAGTGGTAGGCTTTTGGCGCAGTGAATGGATTAGTACATGGTGCGGAATGGGTCACTAGAGGACTGCAAAGGGAGTGACAGGATGTTTGCTGGACGGTATGGATACTGACTAGGGAATTGAAAGTGTGAAAGACAAGTGTCTAGGTGGTTAGAAGAGTGCATGCATAGTGGATAGGGGTTTGAAGCAGTCCATGTGCTAAGGCCTGGCTCAGTGCATTAATACTTAGGCAGTGACTGAATGATTAGAGTACTGCAAAGAGAGTGTCTTGGTGAATTTATAAGTGTTTGGGTTTTGGCACAGTGAATGGATTAGTACATGGTGCTGAATGGGTCACTAGAGGACTGCAAAGGGAGCGACAGGGTGTTTCCTGGAAGTGTATGGATACTCACTTGGGAATTGAAGGTGTGAAAAACAACTGTGTAGGTAGTTACAGGACTACATGCATAGTGAATAGGTGTTTGAAGCAGTCTATGTGATAAGGCCTGGCTCACTGCATGAGCACTTGGGTACTGACTGAATGATTAGAGAACAGCAAGAAGACTACCTGGGTGAATTTATAAGTGGTAGGCTTTTGGCACAGGGAATGGATTAGTATTTGGTACTGAATGGGTCACTAGAAGAGTGCAAAGGGAGTGACAGGATGTTTGCTGGACTGTATGGATACTGACTAGGGAATTGAAAGTGTGAAAGACAAGTGTCTAGGTGGTTAGAAGACTGCATGCATAGTGGATAGGGGTTTGAAGAAGTCCATGTGCTAAGGCCTGGCTCAATGCATGAATACTTAGGCAGTGACTGAATCATTAGAATACTGGAAAGAAAGTGTCTTGGTGAATTTATAAGTGTTTGGGTTTTGGCACAGTGAATGGATTAGTACATGGTGCTGAATGGGTCACCAGAGGACTGCAAAGGGAGTGACAGGGTGTTTCCTGGAAGTGTATGGATACTGACTAGGGAATTGAAGGTGTAAAAGACAAGTGTATAGTATGTTAGAACACTACATGCATACTGCATAGACATTTGAAACAGTCTATTTGGCAATGAATGGTTCACAACATAAGCACTTAGAAACTGACTAAATCATCAGACTACTTGTAGGACAGTGACTGGGTAAAACATTATAATTTTCAGTTGTGCCACAGTGAAGAGAATAGTACATGGTACTGCACCTTAGTGTCAAACCCTGACTCATTTTATCAATGCATAAGCAAAGACTAGCTTCTAATGCTACTAAAACTTGACAACATGACCGGTTTTAAAAGAGTTATCTGTCAGAAAATACATGATGTTACCCAATCCTTCTCTCACAGTGGTTCCCAAATGCACACAGACTCACTGTGTGATTCTAGACAACAACCACTATCCCTAGAAGTTTACCAAAACTCATTTACTACTGTGGAAGTGGTAAGGGAACTGCATACAATCTACATATTTCAGGACTGCACTTTTGTGTCAAAGCCGGACTCATTTAATCAAAGCATAAGCAAAGACTGCCTTTTAATGCAACTAAAACTTGACAACATGACAGGTTTTAAAACAGTTATCTGCCACCAAATACACGATGTTACCAAATGCTTCTCTCACAGTGGTTCCCAAATGCATACAGACTCACAGTGTGATTCTAGACAACAACCACTATCCCTAGGAGTTTACCAAAACTCATTCACTACTATGGAAGTGTTAAGGAAACTGCACACAATGTACATGTTTCAAGACTGCACTTTTGTGTCAAAGCCTGACTCATTTAATCAACGCATAAGCAAAGACTGGCTTCTAATGCTACTAAAACTTGACAACATGACCGGTTTTAAAAGACTTATCTGTCAGAAAATACACAATGTTACCCAATCCTTCTCTCACAGTGATTCCCAAATGCACACACACTCACAGTGCAATTCTAGACAAGCACCACTATCCCTAGGAGTTTACTAAAACTCATTTACTACAGTGGAAGTGGTAAGGGAACTGCACACAATCTACATATTTCACGACTGCACTTTAGTGTCAATGCCTGATTCATTTAATCAAAGCATAAGCCATAACTGTCTTCTAATGCTACTAAAACTTGACAACATGACATGTTTTAAAACAGTTATCTGTCAGCAAATACACGATGTTACCAAACACTTCTCTCACAGTGGTTCCCAAATGCACACTGACTCACAGTGTGATTCTAGACAAACAACACTATCCCTAGCAGCTTACCAAAACTCATTCACTACTGTGGAAGTGGTAAGGGAACTGCACACAATGTACATATTTCAAGAGTGCACTTTTGTGTCAAAGCCTGACTCATTTAATCAACGCATAAGCAAAGACTGGCTTCTAATGCTACTAAAAATTGACAACATGACAGGTTTTAAAAGAGTTATCTGTCAGCAAATACACAATGTTACCAAATGCTTCTCTCACAGTGGTTCCCAAATGCACACAGACTCACTGTGTGATTCTAGAAAAGCAACACTATCCCTTGCACTATACCAAAACACATTTCTTCATCCACAAGGATTACTACATTTTAGTGCAGAAACATAACTCATTTCACAAATTCATAAACAATGACTGGTTTCTAATTCTACCAAAATATAAAAACTGCATAGTTATCTGTCTACAAACACATGAAAAAACCAAATGCTTATCGCAGAATGGTTTCTACATGCACATACACTGTCAATAAGATTGTAGAGAAAAAAAGTACTCCCTACACTTTAGCAGAAGAAATACATTAGTCTGATTAAAATCAAAATAGTCTACATACATCCCCTCACAATTAAATAACTCACCTTTCAAGTTGTTTTGTAGATTAAGAAGTATATCAGTCACACACCAGATATCAGTCACACACCAGATTTTCTTATACAGAATCTCTGCACTGTGCACCAAAGAATGGCAAAGATTTCTTCTAATTTTCCACACATATACATGTAAACATCAAATCACATTCCTTCCCACATCAATTCAAAAGCAAACACACATTTCTATTAGTTAAACGTTTAAACCCTTTCCAAATGACATACACTTCAACCCTTCCCCCAATCTGCCTTCTGCCCGTTACCATAGAAACAGGTCATGGAAGACTGTACTGAGCACACAGGTCACAAGTTCAGCACACACAATGTTGCTAATCAAGACAGCAAGTGTGCTTGACTTTTCAACATATCAGCTTATCGTATATAATGTTCCTTACAATCAGTTTTTGTTGACCAATAAGAATCATGCGTTTAAAAAACAGAAACATGCACCCTACCTTTCAGTGTAGAAGGTTGTCAAACAACCAATGATTTCTTGTCTTTTTTCAAAACTGCATCTTAGCCACCATTTTAGAATCATCTTACTTTCCAAACTGCCATTTCATTTACAGAGACCATCTGAGTGCATCCAGACCTCCTTACAAGATGCTTAGAGTGTGGATTGTGGGATACAGCTATTTTTGCTGGAGCCAAAGGTATGCAGAAAACAAAGGCATTCACAAAGACCTAGGTTTGCCAAATGTAGGCATTAAATGGATTGGACAGAGAGGGTTAAAGTGGCACCAATTGATTCCATTGGTGAAATCCTTCATGCAAATCCAACACCCTGACCTCATAATAGTGCACTGTGGTGGCAATGACCTAGGCACTTTGACCGGGGTAGGTCTGAAAATGCTTATGAAGGACACCTTTACAGAACTGATTTCACTTTTCCCTAAAACTCCCTTTGTGTATTCTAACATATGCCAAAGGCAGAAATGGAACTGGTCCGATCATTTTTGTCCACAGATTGAGAAAGCTAGGAAACATGTGAATAAATCTGTTTCTGCTTTTCTCTGAGACTACAGAATGGGGTCCATTTACAATAATAATCTGCTCTTTCGTATGCAAGAGATGTATAGGAGAGATGGAGTACACTTTACTGATGAAGGAAACAGAGTCTTCCTCAACAACTTTAGACTCTGTATAGGTACTTACTTATAAGTACCAAAAACTCTGAATGAACACAACGGCTCTTTTTAGAGCCTTTCAGGAACAAAACACTTAACCTTAATCTTTATCTCCCAACAATTTAATTTTTAATTCCTTGGATCCGCGAACCCATCGTGAGAGAATCCGTGCATTATTTTTAAAAAGGAGGCCCCAGGGGGTCCATCTGGAACCCCCTAAGCACCTCTAGAGGGTCAGAGTATTTCCACTCTGCCCCCTTTATATGTTTTACACACTTATTCCCCTTGCTTCTTCAGCCTCGCTTCTACCGAGGCAGAAAATGGCCACCAACAGTTCCTGGTTTCGAATGTAGACAGACACTCGACAGCCAATTAGCATTCAGCGCGCGATCGGGAGGGTGCGCGCTTGGTTCGCGGAGGGTGCGCTTACGGTGCGGGTAGGATCTGTGGATCCTCCCCGGCCATAGATATTTATGTACTTTTAACTCTAATTTTCTCTGGAATTACTGAACGGATTCACACCATTTATGCAAAAGGCACGAGTCTGAACTAAGGACTATCTCTGTGCTAAATTTGGTGTCATTCCGTTCAGCGGTTCGGGCTGTAGTTGCGACAACAAATCCTATTGGAAATTGCATGGGGAAAATGCATTTTGGGACCCCCTTTTTTCTCGGCCCCCGCTTGACGAATCACCACAAAACTTTCAGGGTAGGAGCGGAGTGGAGCTGGCCAAATGTTTGGAAAATTTCGCAAGGCTTCATCAACCGGTGCCAGACTTATTGGGAATAGAATGTTGCGGATTTCCTATGGAAAATAGGTCCTAACTATAACTATCTACTGGCGACTGCCAGTAGATAATATAAATATATATATATATATATATATATAGCGTAAGAAGAATAAAACCAAAGCTGGATAGCAAAAGCATCTCCTGTGTCGGTGTCCGATTTTATTTAAGTCGGGTTTGGTTGTAATATATATATTCGCCAGTGTCCGAGTGCAAACTCAATCGTGTGGGCAAATCTGAGCTTTGATGTTAGGCCGCGGCCCGGTCGCCGAGTTTGCACCACCCCAAGAACTGACGGGGGCCACGCGTCCGGAGATATGCCGAATCGCTTTGTGGGACATTGGCTTGGGATGAGTGCTGACACTGCTGGTTGGTGGCCCATCTGAGGGCGCGGACTGTCTTTTCCCCAGAAATCAGTGCGTCCATCTAGGGATTTCATTACAGGACCACGTAGACCACAATGCCATGCTGTTGGTATGGAACCCGCCCATCTGGGGGTGTGTCAAGCAGCGTTTAATAAGAAGGAACTTGGTCCGGTGAGCACATATCTTACCTGCAACAACTCATAGCCTCCGAAGAAGGAAGTAAATTTTCCGAAACGCGTCAGGCATGCTGCGGGAGAGACTGGATTGAAAAGCAGCAGGCAGTTGTCAGCACGTACTGAAAATTAAGGCTTGCCACCTTTCGCCAGTGTCCGAGTGCAAACTCAATCGTGTGGGCAAATCTGAGCTTTGATGTTAGGCGGCGGCCCGGTCGCCGAGTTTGCACCACCCCAAGAACTGACGGGGGCCACGCGTCCGGAGATATGCCGAATCGCTTTGTGGGACATTGGCTTGGGATGAGTGCTGACACTGCTGGTTGGGGGCCCATCTGAGGGCGCGGACTGTCTTTTCCCCAGAAATCAGTGCGTCCATCTAGGGATTTCATTACAGGACCACGTAGACCACAATGCCATGCTGTTGGTATGGAACCCGCCCATCTGGGGGTGTGTCAAGCAGCGTTGAATAAGAAGGAACTTGGTCCGGTGAGCACATATCTCACCTGCAACAACTCATAGCCTCCGAAGAAGGAAGTAAATTTTCCGAAACGCGTCAGGCATGCTGCGGGAGAGACTGGATTGAAAAGCAGCAGGCAGTTGTCAGCACGTACTGAAAATTAAGGCTTGCCACCTTTCGCCAGTGTCCGAGTGCAAACTCAATCGTGTGGGCAAATCTGAGCTTTGATGTTAGGCGGCGGCCCGGTCGCCGAGTTTGCACCACCCCAAGAACTGACAGGGGCCACGCGTCCGGAGATATGCCGAATCACTTTGTGGGACATTGGCTTGGGATGAGTGCTGACACTGCCAGTTGGGGGCCCATCTGAGGGCGCGGACTGTCTTTTCCCCAGAAATCAGTGCGTCCATCTAGGAATTTCATTACAGGACCACGTAGACCACAATGCCATGCTGTTGGTATGGAACCCGCCCATCTGGGGGTGTGTCAAGCAGCGTTGAATAAGAAGGAACTTGGTCCGGTGAGCACATATCTTACCTGCAACAACTCATAGCCTCCGAAGAAGGAAGTACATTTTCCAAAACGCGTCAGGCATGCTGCGGGAGAGACTGGATTGAAAAGCAGCAGGCTGTTGTCAGCACGTACTGAAAATTAAGGCTTGCCACCTTTCGCCAGTGTCCGAGTGCAAACTCAATCGTGTGGGCAAATCTGAGCTTTGATGTTAGGCGGCGGCCCGGTCGCCGAGTTTGCACCACCCCAAGAACTGACGGGGGCCACGCGTCCGGAGATATGCCGAATCGCTTTGTGGGACATTGGCTTGGGATGAGTGCTGACACTGCTGGTTGGGGGCCCATCTGAGGGCGCGGACTGTCTTTTCCCCAGAAATCAGTGCGTCCATCTAGGGATTTCATTACAGGACCACGTAGACCACAATGCCATGCTGTTGGTATGGAACCCGCCCATCTGGGGGTGTGTCAAGCAGCGTTGAATAAGAAGGAACTTGGTCCGGTGAGCACATATCTTACCTGCAACAACTCATAGCCTCCGAAGAAGGAAGTAAATTTTCCGAAACGCGTCAGGCATGCTGCGGGAGAGACTGGATTGAAAAGCAGCAGGCAGTTGTCAGCACGTACTGAAAATTAAGGCTTGCCACCTTTCGCCAGTGTCCGAGTGCAAACTCAATCGTGTGGGCAAATCTGAGCTTTGATGTTAGGCGGCGGCCCGGTCGCCGAGTTTGCACCACCCCAAGAACTGACGGGGGCCACGCGTCCGGAGATATGCCGAATCGCTTTGTGGGACATTGGCTTGGGATGAGTGCTGACACTGCTGGTAGGGGGCCCATCTGAGGGCTCGGACTGTCTTTTCCCCAGAAATCAGTGCGTCCATCTAGGGATTTCATTACAGGACCACGTAGACCACAATGCCATGCTGTTGGTATGGAACCCGCCCATCGGGGGGTGTGTCAAGCAGCGTTGAATAAGAAGGAACTTGGTCCGGTGAGCACATATCTTACCTGCAACAACTCATAGCCTCCGAAGAAGGAAGTCAATTTTCCGAAACGCGTCAGGCATGCTGCGGGAGAGACTGGATTGAAAAGCAGCAGGCAGTTGTCAGCACGTACTGAAAATTAAGGCTTGCCACCTTTCGCCAGTGTCCGAGTGCAAACTCAATCGTGTGGGCAAATCTGAGCTTTGATGTTAGGCGGCGGCCCGGTCGCCGAGTTTCCACCACCCCAAGAACTGACGGTGGCCACGCGTCCGGAGATATGCCGAACCGCTTTGTGGGACATTGGCTTGGGATGAGTGCTGACACTGCTGGTTGGGGGCCCATCTGAGGGCGCGAACTGTCTTTTCCCCAGAAATCAGTGCGTCCATCTAGTGATTTCATTACAGGACCACGTAGACCACAATGCCATGCTGTTGGTATGGAACCCGCCCATCTGGGGGTGTGTCAAGCAGCGTTGAATAAGAAGGAACTTGGTCCGGTGAGCACATATCTTACCTGCAACAACTCATAGCCTCCGAAGAAGGAAGTACATTTTCCGAAACGCGTCAGGCATGCTGCGGGAGAGACTGGATTGAAAAGCAGCAGGCAGTTGTCAGCACGTACTGAAAATTAAGGCTTGCCACCTTTCGCCAGTGTCCGAGTGCAAACTCAATCGTGTGGGCAAATCTGAGCTTTGATGTTAGGCGGCGGCCCGGTCGCCGAGTTTGCACCACCCCAAGAACTGACGGGGGCCACGCGTCCGGAGATATGCCGAATCGCTTTGTGGGACATTGGCTTGGGATGAGTGCTGACACTGCTGGTTGTGGGCCCATCTGAGGGCGCGGACTGTCTTTTCCCCAGAAATCAGTGCGTCCATCTAGGGATTTCATTACAGGACCACGTAGACCACAATGCCATGCTGTTGGTATGGAACCCGCCCATCTGGGGGTGTGTCAAGCAGCGTTGAATAAGAAGGAACTTGGTCCGGTGAGCACATATCTTACCTGCAACAACTCATAGCCTCCGAAGAAGGAAGTAAATTTTCCGAAACGCGTCAGGCATGCTGCGGGAGAGACTGGATTGAAAAGCAGCAGGCAGTTGTCAGCACGTACTGAAAATTAAGGCTTGCCACCTTTCGCCAGTGTCCGAGTGCAAACTCAATCGTGTGGGCAAATCTGAGCTTTGATGTTAGGTGGCGGCCCGGTCGCCGAGTTTGCACCACCCCAAGAACTGACGGGGGCCACGCGTCCGGAGATATGCCGAATCGCTTTGTGGGACATTGGCTTGGGATGAGTGCTGACACTGCTGGTTGGGGGCCCATCTGAGGGCGCGGACTGTCTTTTCCCCAGAAATCAGTGCGTCCATCTAGGGATTTCATTACAGGACCACGTAGACCACAATGCCATGCTGTTGGTATGGAACCCGCCCATCTGGGGGTGTGTCAAGCAGCGTTGAATAAGAAGGAACTTGGTCCGGTGAGCACATATCTTACCTGCAACAACTTATAGCCTCGAAAGAAGGAAGTAAATTTTCCGAAACGCGTCAGGCATGCTGCGGGAGAGACTGGATTGAAAAGCAGCAGGCAGTTGTCAGCACGTACTAAAAATTAAGGCTTGCCACCTTTCGCCAGTGTCCGAGTGCAAACTCAATCGTGTGGGCAAATCTGAGCTTTGATGTTAGGCGGCGGCCCGGTCGCCGAGTTTGCACCACCCCAAGAACTGACGGGGGCCACGCGTCCGGAGATATGCCGAATCGCTTTGTGGGACATTGGCTTGGGATGAGTGCTGACACTGCTGGTTGGGGGCCCATCTGAGGGCGCGGACTGTCTTTTCCCCAGAAATCAGTGCGTCCATCTAGGGATTTCATTACAGGACCACGTAGACCACAATGCCATGCTGTTGGTATGGAACCCGCCCATCTGGGGGTGTGTCAAGCAGCGTTGAATAAGAAGGAACTTGGTCCGGTGAGCACATATCTTACCTGCAACAACTCATAGCCTCCGAAGAAGGAAGTAAATTTTCCGAAACGCGTCAGGCATGCTGCGGGAGAGACTGGATTGAAAAGCAGCAGGCAGTTGTCAGCACGTACTGAATATTAAGGCTTGCCACCTTTCGCCAGTGTCCGAGTGCAAACTCAATCGTGTGGGCAAATCTGAGCTTTGATGTTAGGCGGCGGCCCGGTCGCCGAGTTTGCACCACCCCAAGAACTGACGGGGGCCACGCGTCCAGAGATATGCCGAATCGCTTTGTGGGACATTGGCTTGGGATGAGTGCTGACACTGCTGGTTGGGGGCCCATCTGAGGGCGCGGACTGTCTTTTCCCCAGAAATCAGTGCGTCCATCTAGGGATTTCATTACAGGACCACGTAGACCACAATGCCATGCTGTTGGTATGGAACCCGCCTATCTGGGGGTGTGTCAAGCAGCATTGAATAAGAAGGAACTTGGTCCGGTGAGCACATATCTTACCTGCAACAACTCATAGCCTCGGAAGAAGGAAGTAAATTTTCCGAAACGCGTCAGGCATGCTGCGGGAGAGACTGGATTGATAAGCAGCAGGCAGTTGTCAGCACGTACTGAAAATTAAGGCTTGCCACCTTTCGCCAGTGTCCGAGTGCAAACTCAATCGTGTGGGCAAATCTGAGCTTTGATGTTAGGCGGCGGCCCGGTCGCCGAGTTTGCACCACCCCAAGAACTGACGGGGGCCACGCGTCCGGAGATATGCCGAATCGCTTTGTGGGACATTGGCTTGGGATGAGTGCTGACACTGCTGGTTGGGGGCCCATCTGAGGGCGCGGACTGTCTTTTCCCCAGAAATCAGTGCGTCCATCTAGGGATTTCATTACAGGACCACGTAGACCACAATGCCATGCTGTTGGTATGGAACCCGCCCATCTGGGGGTGTGTCAAGCAGCGTTGAATAAGAAGGAACTTGGTCCGGTGAGCACATATCTTACCTGCAACAACTCATAGCCTCCGAAGAAGGAAGTAAATTTTCCGAAACGCGTCAGGCATGCTGCGGGAGAGACTGGATTGAAAAGCAGCAGGCAGTTGTCAGCACGTACTGAAAATTAAGGCTTGCCACCTTTCGCCAGTGTCCGAGTGCAAACTCAATCGTGTGGGCAAATCTGAGCTTTGATATATATATATATATATATATATATATATATATATATATATATATATATATATATATATATTACCTACTGGCGGTCGCCAGTAGGTAGTTATAGTTAGGACCCCTTTTCCATAGGAAAACCTCAACATTCTATTTTGAATAACTTTGGCGCCGGTCGATGAATCCTCGCGAATTTCTCAAAATAGGTGGGGCGCTATGCTCCGCTCCTACCCTGAAAGTCTCGGGGGGATCCGTCAAGCGGGGGCTGAGATAAAAGGGGGGTCCCAAAACGCGTTTTTCCCATGCATTTTTCCATAGGACCTTTAGAACGAGCTACAGCCCGAACGGCTGAACAGAATTACTCGAAATTTGGCAGAGAGGTAGTCCCTAGGTCAAGGAAGTGCCTTTTGTAGGTTTGGTGTAAATCTGTTCAGTAGATTCTGAGAAAATAGCCTTTAAATCAATATATATATCTGAGCCCGCTTACGGTACGCTTACCGTACGCTTACCGTAAGCGTACGGTGGCGTGCGCGAGCGCGATTCTGATTGGCTCTTAGATCTTAGTAAACATTCGAATCGGCCGAAACCAGGAAGCGGCGGCAGCCATTTTGTGTATTTCACTCTGAAAAAAAAGAGTGAAAACAAGAAAAGGGGACAATGAGGAGAGTTACAGACCCCCTAACATTTGTAAGGGGGTCAAAGAAGGACAGAAAAGTACAAAAAAAACATTTATTGATTTTTAAAAAAATCACGGGGTACGCGTACGGTAAGCTTACGGTAAGCGTACGGTAAAAAAAATAAAAATAAATAAATGAAAAGCAGATTTAAGAGTTTAGATATTAGGGAGCTCTAAAAAGAGCTGTTGTGTTTATGAAGTCATTTTTTTAGTGGTACCTACAAGTAAGTACCGATGCAGAGTCTAAGGTTCAAAAGGAAGACTCTGTTCCCTTCATCATTGAAGTGCACACCATCTCCTCTATAAATGTCTTGCATGTCATAACGCAAGTTGTTGTGGTAAATGGCACCCATACCATAGTCACGGAGGAAAGCAGAAACAGATTTGTTGACGTGCTTTCTTGCTTTGTCAATCTGTGGACAGAAATGATTGGACCAGTTCCATTTTTGCCTTTGGCATATGTTGGAAAACACAAAGGCAGTTTTAGGGAAAAGTGAAAACAGTTGTGCAAAGGTGTCCTTCATAAGCATTTCCAGACCTACCCCAGTCAAAGTGCCTAGGTCATTGCCACCACAGTGCACTATTATGAGGTCAGGGTGTTGGATTTGCATGAAGGATTTCACCAATGGCATCAATTGGTGCCACTTTAACCCTCTCTGACCAATCCATTTAATGTCTACATTTGGCAAAGCAAGGTCTCTCACCATATCTGTTTTCTCTGCAAACTTTTCACTCCAGAAGACATAGCTGTGCCCTACAATCCACACTGTGAACATCTTCAAAGGAGATCTGGATGCACTCAGGAGGTGTCTTTCAGTAGAATGGCAATATGAAAAGAAAGACAGTTTGGAAATGGAGGCATACATATTTTTTTCAAAACAAAAAGAACTGATTGGCTGTTTCATACCATTCTAGAATAAAAACTAGGCTGTATGTGTAAATTAATAGAAGCATGTTTTGTATTGGTACAAAAAAATGTGTAACCAAAGAACAGTACTATGGATTTGCTGTTAGGTTTGAAAAGTCAAGCACTCTTGCTCTGTGGAATTGAAACATTGTTTGGCGAACTTCTGACCTAACTCAACACAGCAGTGTTCCATGAGCTGTTGCTATGGTAGCAGGCAGAAGTCAAGTTGGGGGAAGGGTACTAGGCAGAAGTCAAGTTGGGGGAAGGGTACTTTTGGAAAAGGGTTGGTTTTCAACCAATAGAAATGTGTGATTACATTTGAAAAAAAGGGGGAAGCACTGAGATTTGAAACTTACATGTATATGTGTGGAAAAATAGAGGGAAAGTTTGCCATTATCTGGTTCTGCTGAGAGGAGAGAGGTGAACACAACAGAGATCCTGGCTCTGATAATCTGCTGTTTGAGTGTCACATTTCTTTCACAACTAACTAATTTTAAAGGTGAGTTTACAGTTTGAGAGGGGATGTATGTGGTAACTTAAGAAATGAATAATAGAAATGGAAATTGTTTTTGTTGCGTATTGCTCTGGTGATTTCCCAGTTGCATTAGATGGAAAGGGGGAGCGAATTTTTGGGGGAAGAAGCAGACTCTTAGCACACACCCATGTGCTTGCCATGTATAATCATGCTCAGTATTTACAAGCGAGTGGGGTTTTCAGGTTTCAGTCTGTAATGCAAATACATTCAGCATCACTAAGGCTGGTTGCCCTTGCTGGAGTGTAGGCAGTCACCGAGAATACACATGGTGGTGGTCTGAAAAAACAGTTTGGACATGTGCATTTAAATAAATCAAAAAAAGTGGTTTCATAATGTGTCAGTCTGTAAAAGTGATTTTCACTTGCCCCGAAAAAAAAAGAGCAGTAAGTGTGCTTTCAAATTGGCAAAGAAATTTCGTTTTGGGACTAATGTGAAAACATGACTCTGTGTGCAGAGAGGAATTATAGGCAGAGATTTATTGCGTATTGCTCTGGTGATTTCACAGTTGCATTAGATGGAAAGGGGGAGCGAATTTTTGGGGGAAGAAGCAGACTCTTAGCACACACCCATGTGCTTGCCATGTATAATCATGCACAGTATTTACAAGCGAGTGGGGTTTTCAGGTTTCAGTCTGTAATGCAAATACATTCAGCATCACTAAGGCTGGTTGCCCTTGCTGGAGTGTAGGCAGTCACCGAGAATACACATGGTGGTGGTCTGAAAAAACAGTTTGGACATGTGCATTTAAATAAATCAAAAAAAGTGGTTTCATAATGTGTCAGTCTGTAAAAGTGATTTTCACTTGCCCCGAAAAAAAAAGAGCAGTAAGTGTGCTTTCACGAACATTTTTAAAACTATTTTTTAAAAAAACAAATGAATAAATATTTTTTCAGTGAGTATGGTAAGTCAATAATAATAATTGTAGTCTCTCAAGGACCTTGTAATGTGTTTATTGATTTTTAGTGTTTTTTAAAAAAAAAAAAAAAAAAGTACGCGCACCGTACGCGTACGGTAAAAAAAAAAAAAAAAAGTTTTAAAAAACATATGTAAAAAAAAGATGAAAGATAAGGTTGGCTCTTAAAAGAACCGTTGTGTTCATGCAGGGACAGAGGAAAGGAAGCATGGGAAAATTATTCAAAGCGACAAATGTGCTGATCTATTTTGTTGTTCACTAGGGAAACACTGGTCTCCCTATAGCAAATTAGATCTTGACAAAATGTGCATCGAATATCAACCTTCCGAAATCGAGGGTTGATTTCCAGAGGGCCAGCAAAAGGAGATTCTCCCCCCACAGATGAAGGGCTCACCTGACCTGCAGAAGAAGGAGTCAGCCCTGCAGATGATGGTCCAGGCTGAGCTGCTGTGGATGTACTGGCTTGTCTTTCTGAAGAGTTACCTCCAAAAAGATGACCATGTGTCCTTCTGTGTACATCCTGGAGGTGTCTCTTCATGGTGTGATTCCCAAAGGAATACTTCCTGTTAGGATTACCTCTAGAAAGTACACGCTTACACAGCTTACAAGTCACTAAGGGTGCATTTACCTTTTGCTGGCCTTCAGGAAAAGTAAAATAATCCCATACATAAGAGGGCTTTTGTTTCCTCGATCTCTGCCTCAAGACAGTGCTGCTAGTGCTAGCCTCACTCTCAGAAGAGCTCTGCTGTTCTGCCATCGTATCCCAAAGACAAACCAGCTCCTTCTCCCAAGGGATCACAAGCAGAAATGAGGGGAATGGGTGTGGTGTAGGAGAGTTCTAGAACTGAAAGTAGTTTCAACCAATCAAAAGTTGTGTTTCATGATCACATGACCTACCGTACGCTTACGGTACGCTTACGGTACGCTTACGGCAAAAGTGCGCATGCGCAAAAAAAAGACACGCGCTTGCGCGCATGCGCATAACAGTCACTCCCGGCACTTCCGCGTAACGTGCGCGTGTAGCGTACACGCGTACGCGTCCCACGCGGAGTACGCGCGGCTACGCAAATTGCGTAACTATACGCAAGCAGCGTAGGAAAATTACGGACGTTGCGTAAACCGTACGCTTACCGTGAGCTTACGGTACGCGTACTAAAAAAATTTAAAAAAAAATAGAAAAAAAGTACTGCAAATAAATTTTACATGTTTATTTTAAAAAATATATTAAAAAAAACATATTAAAGAATTTTAAAAATTTAATCATAGTCTTTATAAAAGGTAAGAAAATTAAAATAAAAATATGTTAGAAAAAATAGAAGAAAAAAAAAAAAGTAGCATTTAAAAAACCTTGCAAATTCACTGAAAAAACCATGGGTTTCACACACGTTATAGTTAGGAATTAGCATTTAAAAAACCTTGCAAATTCACTGAAAAAACCATGGGTTTCACACACGTTATAGTTAGGAATTAGCATTTAAAAAACCTTAGAAATTCAGTGAAAAAACCATAGGTTTCACACACGTTATAGTTAGGAATTAGCATTTAAAAAACCTTAGAAATTCAGTGAAAAAACCATAGGTTTCACACATGTTATAGTTAGCTGGACATTTTACTTGTAAAAAACCACTGAAATTCCCCCGTTATAGTTAGTTCAGCTAACTATAACTCGCGCGCCCGCAATGCACTGCTGATGACGTCACATATTACATCACTCATGACATGGTCAGTGACATCACTCATGACATCACTGATGACATCTCAAATGACATCACTGATGACCTCACTGATGACATCATCCTTGTGATAGAGTGGCAGACCTCCTCTTCCCCTAATAAAACCTTTGATACACACATTCAAAAATAGAGACTAAAATTTACAAAACAATGGACATACCAATAACAGTTACAACAACCTCTTCAGTAATTCTAAGATCCACATACACATCCACTCATTCACCAACAGTCCAATACAGTCACTCATACATGTACTCACTTATCATATGTACTCATACACCTATACATCCTGTTACACAATGCCACTCATCCATAGAGCTACTCACACACATAGTCACTCATGCTAATAAAGAATCAAACATACATTTACTTGCATATACAGTTATACACACACCACCACACTTACTTCTACGGAAACTTACACATACTTAGTCTTTTAAACAATTACTTATAGAAATACATACTTATTCATACAGGAACTCTTTCAATCTCTCACTCTCACATATACTCACATATATAAACCAATAGTCACATATACTAGTTTTAAACATATGTAGTTACTCATAAAGACACTATTGAGACAGTCATTCACTCACTAACACACCCATACACACACTCATCCACCCATGCAGTCCTGCACACATGCTCTGTTCAACACATACAAACAGTGAGTCACTCATTCATGCACCGCTCAGCCGAGTCCTTCTTCGGAAGCTCAGCAGAGCCCTTCATCTGTGGGGGCACATTCACCTTTTTCTGAACCTCTGGAAATGAACCCTCGGTTTGGTAGGGTTACTATGCGGTGTTCATTTTGCCATGATCTAATTGTTCATAGGGAGACCAGTGTTTCCCTCATTAACAACAGAATAGATCAGCACAAATGTCCAACCAGCTAATGTTCCCATACTTTCTTTCCTCTGTCCCTGCATGAACACAACGGCTCTTTTAAGAGCCAACCTTACCTCTCAACTTTTTTTTATTTTTTCTTTAAAACTTTTTTTTTACCGTAAGCGTATTTTTTTTTTTTTTTTTTAAAACACTAAAAATCAATTACCACATCTCAAGATCCTTGAGGAATTATTAACTAAATACTAAAAATCTGTTTGAGGAAAAGTGGAAGAAAGGGACCTTCTAATTTCTCAGTTACCTGTCCCACCCAACAATTTAATTTTTAATTAAAATGTCATTGAAATTACTTGAAAAAATGGTTGGTTTTTTTTGAAAATTTTCTTTCACAATCTGAAAAAAAAGAAAAAAGTATTAATATTTAATAAATCAATATATTACACAGTACACGTATTTACATGTTTTTCCCAAAAACATTTTTGCCTTTTTTTTGCTGTTTTCAGAATATATTGCATTTCACTATAAATTGTGAAAGCAATTGCATTCATCATTTAACAGCGGGCAAAAAAAAAATAACAATCTCAAAGATTGTATAAAAAAAGCCCAGAATCTCTTTTAACTTAAACATAACATTATAGAAATGCATAATATTCTAAAAAAATATCAACTAATATCAATACTTATTTCTTTAAAATACCGTCTGACATTTTTGTTTCAGAAGTATAATCACAAAAATATATCTCAAATAACTCCACAATACATCTGGTTCCATTTCCTTTAGGCCAAATAGTAATTTTAAAATTCTTTTTTGATTAAATTTCCAATGGTAATCCAATAAAATTCTAAAGTTGTACAGATCTCACCGATTCTCTGTAACATTTTGGTTTCCGAAAGATTAATTAATAATTAAATAAGTCCACAATACAATTGTTTACCTTTCCTCATGGCCAAATAGTAATTTTAAAAATCTTTTTTGAATAAATTTCCAATGGCAATCCAATAACATTCCAAAATTTAAATTGTGCAGATGTTACCGATTTTGTCTAAATTTTTGGTTTTCCAAAGTTTCATTAAAAATTTAAAAAGTCCACATTACAATTGGTTACCTTTCCATTAGGCCAAATGATAATTTGAAAAATCATTTTTTTTGAAAATTCCAATGGTAATCCAATAAAATGGTAAAATTGTTTTGTACACATCTTGCCAAGTCTCTCTAAAATTTAGGTTTCAGGAAGATTAGATAGGAATTTGCTAAATCAAAAGGCAAACGTTGCTTGAAAATCAATTGGGAATCATTACACAGTGTCCAGCCTTTTTCACATTTAAGATAAACTGTGTAATGTACAGAAGTAACAGTAGGTCCTTCATGGAAAATTATTGCAACTGTTACAAAAGTTTTACCTGAAATTGATAATTGCTGTCCTGTAAACTTCTTTATTAAAGTATCCAATTTTGAACCATCAGCTTTACATCTTTGCATCATTAAAATTACATATTGTCCGTATTCCTTTAAAAGTAACGTTGAAAACATTTCAGATTGACACTCACTGCATTCCATGTTATGATTAGCATCTTTAACTAATTTAGCAAAAGTGACTGTTTTACTTTCTGGCAATGTTAAATAAATAAACCTTTCAGAATCAACATTAGAGCCACATGTATTATAACAGTTTTCACAACTATGTTCCCATTTATAAGAGAGACCAAACAAATTTTCAATGGGAACCCCTTCTTCTTCCAGTACCTGAAGAAAAAACATCAAGAATTCCTGTGCGTCTTGCTGTACATTTTGAGAAAACTGTGTTCGTCCTGAACATACATCTAAAAGTTTTCTAATTTCAGTAGCACTTTCTATTTGAGTTTTATCATTACTCAGCTTTTGAAAAAGGAGACTCAACTCAGAACAGAATCTTTTTCTCTGATTTACTATTATCTGCTCTTGCACACTTTCCAGATAAAATGCAACATTCAGCACTACATTAGCGTAGCAGTTGACACCAGAGCTATTTTCAAAATGACATCCTACAACCTCTTCTTCATTTTCCTTTTTCTTTTTGCTTGCAATTACATCACTCCTCTTTTTTTTCCTCCTCTCTACATCTTCATTACAGATATTCTCATTTCTCCTTTTACGAGAAACTACACGTTTCTCCAACACAGGATACTGACCTAAATGAGGAGCATAGGTTCTTCTTAATCTATTATACTCCTTTACACAATTTGTATCAGCACTAACTTTTGAGTCATCAAAGTCTATCATGAATAAACCAGATAATGTTTTCACTCGGGACAAAGCTACATAAGCCATACCTTCTTTGAACACAGTTGAACCAATGTTCACAAAAGCACAATCTACAGTCAATCCTTGAGACTTGTGAATAGTTACAGCATATGCTAGCGAAAACGGAAACTGCTTCCTACGTACATATAAGTCTTTCACAAGCATGAAACGAACTGAACAACGACAAATGTCTTTAACTTCTTCTATCTGATCAAATTTTATTTTTAAACATTCAATTCCATCTTTTTTCTGATAATTAATAAAACCCACAACTCTTCCCATAGCTCCATTAACTAAACCTTTTTCAACATCCAAATTTCTCCTTAAAAATACTCTACAGTTCATGCAAACATATAGATTTTTTTCTAATCCAGCTGTTTTGGAAATGTTCTTCTCTAGTGAATCCAATTTATTTTTCAGTGTGCCTGTTAATGTGATAGTAATTCTTCCATCCTCAATTTTGTCCACTGCTTCCAATTTCCTGATATCTTCCTTTTCCAATTTTAAAAGCTCCTCATTGAATATTGAGCATTCACGTAGAGTTGGCATTAAGCAGATGACACTTTTCTTTTCTGCAATGTTCTTGTATATCTTCTCTGCAACTATTTCTTCCTTTGGAAATAAATTATGTAGCAGCCGACTCTGTAATGCTTTTTTGCCAACTTCTGTGAGTAGTCCAATTCTGATATCTTTCAGAATACTTCCATATTCTTCATCGTTTGCTTGCCTCATATTAGTAGTAAGTTCCTTGTACTCAAAGAAGGACCAAATATTTGCATTACCGATGCTTCCCAATGATTTCTTTGTGTCTTCATGTGTCACAGTATTAAACACTGGTTGTCCTTTAACTGGAGTAAGCTGTAGAAGATCCCCAAAAACTATGACATGTTTTCCACCAAATAACACGTCATAGTCTGTCCTTAGAATTTGCTGCATTCTTAAATGCACAAAGGCAAGCATTAAGTTTGATACCATGCTTACCTCATCAATAATGAGAACTTGCATCTTCTTCAATACTCTTGAAACTTCCAAGCATGCTTCTCCAGTTAGCTTGTTGTATTGTATTTTGTTCTCATGCTCCACTGGTAACATTAGCAAACGATGTAAGGTGATTCCTTTTATGTTATATGCTGCTAACCCAGTTGGAGCAGTAACCACACAAGACAAAGTAGAATCCGTTTTTTGCTGTGGGTAGCTTCTGATGACTTTTATTAGGAAACTTTTTCCAGTTCCAGCTTGTCCGCTTACATACATCCTGATTGGATGAAATGATGTGCATGAGCACTCATTTTTTCATGTAGAAATCCGTGATCAATTTTGCTTCTGATCTCTTCATAAATTTGTTGCTGCTCTTCATTCAGTTGTCTTTCCAAATTTTGTAAGTCTATAAATTCTTCTTGAGCTTGATTCATAGCCGTTTCCACTTCATTCATGGCTATTGATGCTTCATTTTCAACGATTGGTTGTCCTAGGGGATCTTGACTGAGTGTTCCTGATCTTTGGCTGTCTTGAGAACTGTCTCTAGCTTCTTCAGCTGCAATTGTAGTTTCCTGTTCAATTTCTTCATTTAACATTTGCAGATAAGTTGAGAATGTACTGCATTGTATGCTGTCTTTGCAAGCATTAAAAGAATCTTCATAGCTTTGAAATTCTCCCAGTAGTTCATCCTCTGTACGCCATGGTTTAAACAGCTGTAAAATTCCTTTTTGTCAGTAGTGTCGCAACTCAGCTTCCTGTGATTTATCAAACTTCCTTTTGTTTGCTTCACCAAACATCCTTCCTCACCAATGACTTTATATTTTCCATTGTTGATGTCTTCTGCGGCTTTCCGTGAATAAATGTAGTTCTGCAGCACTTCATAGAGACACATGTTCTCCAGATGATGACTTCTTTTTGGATAATATGTGTCCAACATGTTTGATTTCAAAATATCTGTACTTTCTGGGTCATTCTCGGCCAAATATTCAATTTCTCCAACAGATTTCAGTACCCGATTTCTCATTGCTGCAAGGCCTAAACTTGCCCAAATTATTCTTCTTGATTTCGAGTAGAGACTTGCAGAAGATAACCTATCTGAACATTCGTAGGATCCAATTTCTCGATGCGATAACATCTTTAAACTGAAACTGTACAGCTTCTTACTGACAGTCTTCTCGTGAGAAATCTCTTCCCACATTTCTTTCAATTCAGTTTTTTCAGATTTAGTAATGTAAGACGTTACATATCGAGCAACAGCAATGGAATTGTCAGCTACATACTGTATATCCATGTTAGCATTCCACATGGATAAAATGACTGGGTTGTAGTCATTTATATTTTTTGATTCTTCTTTTCTTTTTAGGTTGTAGGTATTCTTAGGTGATTTTCTTGTGATAGTATGTCTCACAGATGACATAAAACTGTTTACTCTTCCATTTGAAAGAACAGGTCTAGGAAATCCAAATCGACATTTAGTGTAGTATTTTTCTTTGCTCTTGTATTTCCGTCGACAGTATTTTCCACACCGATGACTTTGGAAACGTAAAACTTGCTCCTTTAACTTTTTTTCTTCTGTGCTTTTTGGTATAGCACATGTTGCATATTCTTCAATGTAAGATAACACTGCTTCATCAGCATCTGTTCCAAACTTTGGGGCATCCTTGATCCACAACAGCATATGAATATGAGGAGCACCTCTTGCCTGGTACTCTTTTCTCCAAAAGAAATCCACTACTTCTCCAAGAGGTGGATTTTTTTTATTGCAGATGAAGGACATCATAGCCTCAAATCTATGATTGAAATATCTGCAAACATTAACCGGATCCAATGAGCACAGTTCTCCTGCTGTCTTGTATTCGATGTTTTTAATGTTTGAATTTGCCTCTCGTAGAAAATCCAGTAAATCATCCCAAGCGTACTCAGCACAGCTTAGGGTAAGGAACCATGTTGGTGTTCCTAAATTCCGTAACATGCATTTTAATTCACCATGGCGTCGGTACCAATATTCATTTGTCCCACACTGACAAGCCATCAGATTGATCAGTTGTGTTTCCAAATGATCATCTCGGTGCTGCACTTTCTCCATAAAATCCTTAGCAGACACATTTTGTAAATGTACTCCACTTTTTAAAATGTGATTTACTGCATAAGACAGTGCAGACAAGTCGCTTTCAAATAAAAGATGGAACAAATCAGGAATACTTTGTCGAAATCTGGCATCTTCAGCATATAGTCTTGTAGTCCGATACTCAGAAGCTGGAATCTGTTCTGGACGTTCATCGTATCGTCCTCCTTTTCCTTTAGGAAACAGCTGGGGAAAACATCGAGCTTCCAAGCTCTCCTCCCATACACTCACGGGAGTTCCTTTTGCTTTCTTCATCTGAAACAGATCAATATTGTCTCCCATAACTTCTTTTGAATGAAGAGGATGTATGCTAAAATGTTCATAAATTTCTTCTTCCTTTGACTTGTCCACTTTTTCAATTTGTCCAGTTGATGTTTCTGTGTCTTCTTGTAAATCTTCTTCTTCTTCTTCTATATAAATTGATTCATACCATTTGTTATTCCTTTTCAAATACAAATTTGCTCTTTGTACTTTCCGTACATCTACCAGCTCCTGCCAAATCTTCTTATTCTTTGTAGGTACACCATTAACCAGAATAACTAATGGTTCAGTTTCCAAAGTATCCGCATCAATAGTTTCCATATTTTTTTTCAAATCCAAGGGCAAATACACCACTCTACCTTTTAAACCTCTCAGTAAATCTGAAGGAGGTAATTTACCAGTTTTGGGCTCCATACGTACTATGGTCTGGAACGGATGAACACATTGAATAAGTATAGACTCATATGTATTTAATTCAGAAAGTTCAGCAGGAATAGCATCCAATTCTAAATTATTATGTACAGCTCTGGTCGGCATTCTATTTTCCTCTAACTTGTTGTAACAGTATTTACAAATACGCTGATCTTCACCCAATTCAAAACAATTTTCTAGAAATATATATGTGGCAAAATCTTTCCACTTATAATTATCTTCATTTTCACTCTTTCTGTAGAGATCAACATTGCTAGTTTGTTTTCTATAATGAGTTCTGCGGCAACAAATACAAGTAATATTTGGTCTTTCATTAGAGATTTTTTCAAATTTTGTTATGTGATCATTAAATGTCTTACGTACAGAGGGTTCTACATTCTCTTCCACTTCTTCCTCATTTACTGTGTCCTTTTCTGCACTGTTTTGTTCAGGACCAAAGTAACAAAACTGAATTTCATCAACAACCTTCTCTACATCTGATACCGATCCACGGAACAGAGCCCTATTCAATTCATCTAACTTTATTGCTGGACTTTTAGCAAAATACAACCGTCTCACAAACTTTCTCATTTCAGTATGATGAACAGCCAGCATCCTAAAATGATGGAAAACACTATTCCACACTTTTCTAGATAGACAAGCCAGAGAATGACCCTGCAAACCAGTATTCTCTCTCACTCTGCATGGATCTAGACTTTGAAGCACCTTAATCTTCTGTTTTACACTTTTTTTTACTATATTCTCTTAGAAACTCACGAAATTTATCAATAGATTCCTGACGCACAGTGCAAATACTACTACAATTCCAAGTGTACACTGGGGCTTTAGGACGTCTCCCCATAGCCTCATCCGCCATCACTTGTACCTCATCTCTTGGAACCATTATCTCCTTCTCCATTATGCAACCATTTTTCACTTCATAAGCACGACCTCTGGTGTCAACTGTATGCAGCAAACTATTACTTTGAAAATAACTCTCTTCATTAAAAAAAGGTTCACTACTTGAACTATGCATCCATTTTCCTAAAAACACTTTACAAAAGTTTGTTCTGTTCACTACTCTTTTCCTTTTGCTTTGTGATTTCAGTACATTAACCATTTTATCTAATGTACGCATCCTATTCAAAATTAAAATGAATAGTTTCCTTTTTAATTCTAATGCCTTTGCTGCAATGGCTTCAATTTCTTTTTTTCTCTTGTAATATTTTGCCTTTTGCTTCTATTTCTTCACATCCTTTATCAAATTGGACATAACTCTTCTCTGAAACATTTTTCTACGTATCTCTTTAAACGCTGTTTTTCTGTTTAAGTTAATCTTTGTTGTTGCAGAAGGTATATTTGCATTAACTAAATTCTCAATTTTTTCCTGTTTTTTTCTATTGAAAACATTCTTTCCAGCACAGACATTTTGTACATTTTTCCTTTTTTTGAATATGTTCTTTAAAACATCTTTTGTCTGCTTACCAGAAGATTTGTTCTTTTTCCCAACATGAGCATCTCCAACTAACTTAGGTCCTCCAGTTGTCTTCAAATATAGGTTTTTTTGTGGTCTTTCTTTAGTCTGGATTTTGTAGGCATCTTAAATTTTGTTCACTGCTCTTTAGCAATACCTGAAAAAAACTTAAAAAAAATTCCTTTATTTTATTTAAATATATTACTACATTTTTTATGATCTTTTCAAATCTTAAAATACTATGTACCCCTTTCCTACAAATGAAAATCACAATAACACCATCACAAATTAAATATCTAAAAACAATTCCTGTGTGCACACAGAGTCATGGTTTGAAATTAGGCAGAAAACGAAATTTCTTTGCCAATTGCAAAGCATACTCTCTACTACTTTTTTGGCAAGTGATAAGTACTTTTACAGTCTGACACATTTTGAATCCACTTTTCAGATTCTGAAAACAGCACATGTCCAAACAGCTTTTTCAGACCAGCAACATGTGTAACCTTGGTGACTGACTACACTCCAGCAAGGGCAACCAGCCTTAGTGATGCTGAATGTATTTGCATTACTGATTAAAACCTCAAACCCCACTCGGTTGTGAATACCGTGCTTGATTCCACAGGATAAGCAGCTGGCTGTGTGCTAAGAGTCTGCTTCTGCATACAAAAAAATGGCTCCCCCTTTCCATCTAATACAAATGTAAAATCACCAGAGCAATACGCAATAAATCTCTGCCTGTAATTCCTATTTACACACAGAGTCATGTTTTCACATTAGTCACAAAACGAAATTTCTTTGCCAATTTGAAAGCACACTTACTACTCTTTTTTTTTGGCAAGTGATAAACACTTTTACAGACTGACACATTATGAATCCACTTTTCAGATTCTGATAAAAGCACATGTCCAAACTGCTTTTTAAGACCAGCACCATGTGTAACCTGGGTGACTGACTACACTCCAGCAAGGGCAACCAGCCTTAGTGATGCTGAATGTATTTGCATTACTGACTGAAACCTCAAACCCCACTCGGTTGTGAATACTGTGCATGATTCCACAGGATAACCAGCTGGCTGTGTGCTAAGAGTCTGCTTCTGCATACAAAAAAATGGCTCCCCCTTTCCATCTAATACAAATGTAAAATCACCAGAGCAATACGCAATAAATCTCTGCCTGTAATTCCTATTTACACACAGAGTCATGTTTTCACATTAGTCACAAAACGAAATTTCTTTGCCAATTTGAAAGCACACTTGCTATTCTTTTTTTTGGCAAGTGATAAACACTTTTACAGACTGACACATAATGAATCCACTTTTCAGATTCTGATAAAAGCACATGTCCAAACTGCTTTTTCAGACCAGCACCATGTGTAACCTGGGTGACTGACTACACTCCAGCAAGGGCAACCAGCCTTAGTGATGCTGAATGTATTTGCATTACTGACTGAAACCTCAAACCCCACTCGGTTGTGAATACTGTGCATGATTCCACAGGATAAGCAGCTGGGTGTGTGCTAAGAGTCTGCTTCTGCACAAAAAAATGGCTCCCCCTTTCCATCTAATGCAAATGTAAAATCACCAGAGCAATGCGCAATAAATCTCTGCCTGTAATTCCTATTTACACACAGAGTCATTTTTTCACATTAGTCACAAAATGAAATTTCTTTGCCAATTTGAAAGCACACTTACTTCTCTTTTTTTTGGCAAGTGATAAACACTTTTACAGACTGACACATTATGAATCCACTTTTCAGATTCTGATAAAAGCACATGTCCAAACTGCTTTTTCAGACCAGCACCATGTGTAACCTGGGTGACTGACTACACTCCAGCAAGGGCAACCAGCCTTAGTGATGCTGAATGTATTTGCATTACTGACTGAAACCTCAAACCCCACTCGGTTGTAAATACTGTGCATGATTCCACAGGATAAGCAGCTGGCTGTGTGCTAAGAGTCTGCTTCTGCATACAAAAAAATGGCTCCCCCTTTACATCTAATGCAAATGTAAAATCACCAGAGCAATACGCAATAAATCTCTGCCTGTAATTCCTATTTACACACAGAGTCATGTTTTCACATTAGTCACAACACGAAATTTCTTTGCCAATTTGAAAGCACACTTACTACTCTTTTTTTTGGCAAGTAATAAACACTTTTACAGACTGACATATTTTGAATCCACTTTTCAGATTCTTAAAAAAGCACATGTCCAAACTGCTTTTTCAGACCAGCACCTTGTGTAACCTGGGTGACTGACTACACTCCAGCAAGGGCAACCAGCCTTAGTGATGCTGAAAGTATTTGCATTACTGACTGAAACCTCAAACCCCACTCGGTTGTAAATACTATGCATGATTCCACAGGATAAGCAGCTGGCTGTGTGCTAAGAGTCTGCTTCTGCATACAAAAAAATGGCTCCCCCTTTACATCTAATGCAAATGTAAAATCACCAGAGCAATACGCAATAAATCTCTGCCTGTAATTCCTATTTGCACACAGTCATGTTTTCACATTAGTCACAAAACGAAATTTCTTTGCCAATTTGAAAGCACACTTACTACTCTTTTTTTTGGCAAGTGATAAACACTTTTACAGACTGACACATTATGAATCCACTTTTCAGATTCTGATAAAAGCACATGTCCAAACTGCTTTTTCAGACCAGCACCATGTGTAACCTGGGTGACTGACTACACTCCAGCAAGGGCAACCAGCCTTAGTAATGCTGAATGTATTTGCATTACTAACTGAAACCTCAAATCCCACTCGGTTGTGAATACTATCATGATTCCACAGGATAAGCAGCTGGCTGTGTGCTAAGAGTCTGCTTCTGCATACAAAAAAATGGCTCCCCCTTTACATCTAATGCAAATGTAAAATCACCAGAGCAATACGCAATAAATCTCTGCCTGTAATTCCTATTTGCACACAGAGTCATGTTTTCATATTAGTCACAAAACGAAATTTCTTTGCCAATTTGAAAGCACACTTACTACTCTTTTTTTTGGCAAGTGATAAACACTTTTACAGACTGACACATTTTGAATCCACTTTTCAGATTCTGAAAACAGCACATGTCCAAACTGCTTTTTGAAACCAGCACCATGTGTAACCTGGGTGACTGACTACACTCCAGCAAGGGCAACCAGCCTTAGTGATGCTGAATGTATTTGCATTACTGACTGAAACCTCAAACCCCACTCGGTTGTGAATACTATCCATGATTTCACAGGATAACCAGCTGGCTGTGTGCTAAGAGTCTGCTTCTGCATAAAAAAAAACCTCCCCCTTTCCATCTAATGCAAACGTAAAATCACCAGAGCAATACCAAACAGCTTTCTGAGACCAGCAACATGTGTAACCTGGGTGACTCACTACACTCCAGCAAGGGAAACCAGCCTCACTGATGCTGAATGTATTTGCATTACTGAGTGCAACCTCAAACCCTTAAAGTATGCCTTATTTTTACCAGTACACCTTAAATTTTCGTGAAAACATAGTCCATATTATTTTACATGTTCCTCACATTTAAATTTCTCCCAAAACAGAAAATAATAAACACAACTTCAACAAAAGGAATTCCAATTCTATTATTCATTTCTTAATTTACCATATACATCCCCTCTCAAACTCTAAACTCACCTTTAAAATTAGTTAATTGTAAAAGAAATGTGGCACTCAAACAGCAGATTATCAGAGCCAGGATCTCTGTTCTCTACACCTCTCTCCTCTCAGCAGAACCAGATAATGGCAAAGTTTCCCTCTCTTTTTCCACACATATACATGTAAGTTTCAAATCTCAGTGCTTCCCCCTTTTTTTCAAATGTAATCACACATTTCTATTGGTTGAAAACCAACCCTTTTCCAAAAGTACCCTTCCCCCAACTTGACTTCTGCCTAGTACCCTTCCCCCAACTTGACTTCTGCCTGCTACCATAGCAACAGCTCTTGAAACACTGCTGTGTAGAGTCAGGTCAGAAGTTCACCAAACAATGTTTCATTTCCAAAGAGCAGGAGTGCTTGACTTTTCAAACTTAACAGCAAATCCATAGTACTGTTCTTTGGTAACACATTTTTCTGTACCAATACAAAACATGCTTCTATAAATTTACACATACAGCCTAGTTTTTATTCTAGAATGGTATGAAACAGCCAATCAGTTTAAAAAAAAAAAAAATATGTATGCCTCCATTTCCAAACTGTCTTTCATTTCTTTTTACCATTCTACTGAATTACACCTCCTGAGTGCATCCAGTTCTCCTTTGAAGATGTTCACAGTGTGGATTGTAGGGCACAGCTATGTCTTCTGGAGTGAAAAGTATGCAGAGAAAACAGATATGGTGAGAGACCTTGCTTTACCAAATGTAGACATTAAATGGATTGGTCAGAGAGGGTTAAAGTGGCACCAATTGATGCCATTGGTGAAATCCTTAATGCAAATCCAACACCCTGACCTCATGATAGTGCACTGTGGTGGCAATGACCTAGGCACTTTGACTGGGGTAGGTCTGGAAATGCTTATGAAGGAGACCTTTGCACAACTGTTTTCACTTTTCCCTAAAACTGCCTTTGTGTTTTCTAACATATGCCAAAGGCAAAAATGGAACTGGTCCAATCATTTTTGTCCGCAGATTGACAAAGCAAGAAAGCACGTCAACAAATCTGTTTCTGCTTTCCTCCGAGACTATGGTATGGGTTCCATTTACCACAACAACTTGCGTTACGACATGCAAGACATTTATAGAGGAGATGGTGTGCACTTCAATGATGAAGGGAACAGAGTCTTCCTCTTGAACCTTAGACTCTGCATCGGTACTTACTTGTAGGTACCACTAAAAAATCACTTCATAAACACAACGGCTCTTTTTAGAGCCCCCTAATATCTAAACACTTAAATCTGAATTTTATTTCTCTTTTTATTTTTTTTTTCTACCGTACGCGTACGGTAAGCTTACCGTAAGCTTACCGTACGCGTACCCCGTGATTTTTTTTTAAAATTAATAAATGTTTTTTTTGTACTTTTCTGTCCTTCTTTGACCCCCTTTCAAATGTTAGGGGGTCTGTAACTCACCTCCTTGCCCCCTTTTCAAGTTATCACCTTTTTTTTTTCTGTGTGAAACACACAAAATGGCGGCCGCCGCTTCCTGGTTTCGACCGATTCGAATGTTTACTAAGATCTAACAGCCAATCAGAATCGCGCTCGCGCACGTCACCCTACGCGTACGGTAAGCTTACCGTAAGCGCACGGTAAGCCCACCGTAAGCTGTCACAGATATATATATTGATTTAAATGCTATTTTCTCAGAATCTACTGAACAGATTTACACCAAACCTACAAAAGGCACTTCCTTGTCCTGAGGACTACCTCTCTGCCAAATTTCAAGTAATTCTGTTCAGCCGTTCGGGCTGTAGCTGTGTCTAAAGGTCCTATGGAAAAATGCATGGGAAAAACGCGTTTTGGGACCCTCCTTTTATCTCAGCCCCCGCTTGACGAATCCCCCCAAGACTTTCAGGGTAGGAGCGGAGCGTAGCGCCCCACCTATTTTGAAAATTTCGCGAGGATTCGTCGACCGGCGCCAAAGTTATTCCAAATAGAATGTTGCGGATTTCCTATGGAAACAGGGTCCTAACTATAACTACCTACTGGCGACCGCCAGTAGGTAATATATATATATATATATATATATATTCACTGAAAAAACCATAGGTTTCACACATGTTATAGTTAGCGGAAATTTTACTGATAAAAAACCAATGAAATTCCCCCGTTATAGTTAGTGCAGGCAACTATAACTCACGCGACCGCAATCCTCTGCTGATGCTAATACTGTATTTAGACACTTATTTGCCCATGTCTTCTTCCATACATTTTTAGCTATACATATATTACAAATATTTTTTTTTCATAAAGACACATATGTCATCAGCAGAAGATTGCGGTCGCGTGAGTTATAGTTGCCTGCACTAACTATAACGGGGGAATTTCATTGGTTTTTTATCAGTAAAATTTCCGCTAACTATAACATGTGTGAAACCTATGGTTTTTTCAGTGAATTTGCAAGGTTTTTTAAATGCTAATTCCTAACTATAACGTGTGTGAAACCTATGGTTTTTTCAGTGAATTTGTACGGTTTTTTAAATGCTAAGTTACTTTACGCCATTCGTGGCGTGCGCGCCCACTTAACGCAGTTCGTTCCATGCGCGCACGGTGCGCTTCGCGCACCGTGCGCGCACAGTGAGTACGCGGTGCGCTTCGCGCACCGCGCGCCCACTTTACGCAGTTAGTGCCGTGCACGCACGGTGGGCATGCGGTGCGATGACAAAGCAAGAAAGCACGTCAACAAATCTGTTTCTGCTTTCCTCCGTGACTATGGTATGGGTGCCATTTACCACAACAACTTGCGTTATGACATGCAAGACATTTATAGAGGAGATGGTGTGCACTTCAATGATGAAGGGAACAGAGTCTTCCTCTTGAACCTTAGACTCTGCATCGGTACTTACTTGTAGGTACCACTAAAAAATCATTTCATAAACACAACGGCTCTTTTTAGAGCCCCCTAATATCTAAACACTTAAATCTGATTTTCATTTTTTTTTTTTTTTCTACCGTACGCTTACCGTAAGCTTACCGTACGCGTACCCCGTGATTTTTTTTAAAATCAATAAATGTTTTCTTTGTACTTTACAGTCCTTCTTTGACCCCCTCACAAATGTAGGGGGGTCTGTAACTCTCCTCATTGCCCCCTTTTCTTGTTTTCACTCTTTTTTTTCTGAGTGAAATACACAAAATGGCGGCCGCCGCTTCCTGGTTTCGGCCGATTCGAATGTTTACTAAGATCTAAGAGCCAATCAGAATCGCGCTCGCGCACGCCACCGTACGCTTACGGTAAGCGTACGGTAAGCGTACCGTAAGCGGGCTCAGATATATATATTGATTTAAAGGCTATTTTCTCAGAATCTACTGAACAGATTTACACCAAACCTACAAAAGGCACTTCCTTGACCTAGGGACTACCTCTCTGCCAAATTTCGAGTAATTCTGTTCAGCCGTTCGGGCTGTAGCTCGTTCTAAAGGTCCTATGGAAAAATGCATGGGGAAAACGCGTTTTGGGACCCCCCTTTTATCTCAGCCCCCGCTTGACGGATCCCCCCGAGACTTTCAGGGTAGGAGCGGAGCGTAGCGCCCCACCTATTTTGAGAAATTCGCGAGGATTCATCGACCGGCGCCAAAGTTATTCAAAATAGAATGTTGAGGTTTTCCTATGGAAAAGGGGTCCTAACTATAACTACCTACTGGCGACCGCCAGTAGGTAATACATTCTTGTCCATCAAAATTACGATAAAACACACTCTCAGGCTCCAGAGTAAATGATGAGTGGGATGTTTATTTCCACGCTACGCGTTTCGGCTAAACAGCCTTGTTCACACGGCTGTTTAGCCGAAACGCGTAGCGTGGAAATAAACATCCCACTTATCATTTACTCTGGAGCCTGAGAGTGTGTTTTATCGTAATTTTGATGGACAAGAATTTTGAATACCGGGTGCTCTTCCGGGGCACACACCACCCTCCACGGGTCCGTGGTCTCGCAAGGAGCGATTCTGGTTGGATATATATATATATATATATATATATATATATATATATTTTTTTCACCACGTTCTCCCGTCAACTCCCTGGTCTCAACACAGCGGGTGCCCCAGCCGCGAGGACGTAAACTCGCGAATATGTGGCTGGCATATATATATATATATATATATATATATATATATATATATATATATTACCTACTGGCGGTCGCCAGTAGGTAGTTATAGTTAGGACCCCTTTTCCATAGGAAATCCGCAACATTCTATTTTGAATAACTTTGGCGCCGGTCGACGAATCCTCGCGAATTTCTCAAAATAGGTGGGGCGCTACGCTCCGCTCCTACCCTGAAAGTCTCGAGGGGATTCGTCAAGCGGGGGCTGAGATAAAAGGGGGGTCCCAAAACGCGTTTTTCCCATGCATTTTTCCATAGGACCTTTAGACAGAGCTACAGCCCGAACGGCTGAACAGAATTACTAGAAATTTGGCAGAGAGGTAGTCCTCAGGTCAAGGAAGTGCCTTTTGTAGGTTTGGTGTAAATCTGTTCAGTAGATTCTGAGAAAATAGCCTTAAAATCAATATATATATCTGAGCCAGCTTACGGTACGCTTACCGTAAGCTTACCGTACGCGTACGGTGGCGTGCGCGAGCGCGATTCTGATTGGCTGTTACATCTAAGTAAACATTCGAATCGGTCGAAACCAGGAAGTGGCGGCCGCCATTTTCTCTCTCGCACTCTGAGGGGGGGGCAGTAAATAAAGGAAAAAAACATATAAAGGGGCTGTTTAGACAGCGCCCATGCACATAGCCATGTTAGTTGAGTCCTCAAAGGCCAAAAACGGTAAATTTTTATTTTTTGAAAATTTCGCCGATTACGCTTACCATACGCGTACGGTGCGCTTACGCTAAAAATTTTTATAAAAAAAAAAAACTCTCTGTGCATGGCATATTATTGTCATCACTTACAAATTAAATTTAACAGATTACCTATCACAAGGAAGCGCATAATATGTCCTCCATGTGCGCACGGTGCGTAACGTGGGCACGCGGTGCGCGTAGCGCACTGCGTGCCCACCTTGCGTGTACGGCACTAACTGCGTAAAGTGGGCGCGCGGTGCACGAAGCGCACCGCGTGCTCACTGTGCGCGCACGGTGCGCGCACGGAACGAACTGCGTTAAGTGGGCGTGCACGCCACGAATGGCGTAAAGTAACTTAGCATTTAAAAAACCGTACAAATTCACTGAAAAAACCATAGGTTTCACACACGTTATAGTTAGGAATTTGCATTTAAAAAACCTTGCAAATTCACTGAAAAAACCATAGGTTTCAGACATGTTATAGTTAGCGGAAATTTTACTGATAAAAAACCAATGAAATTCCCCCGTTATAGTTAGTGCAGGCAACTATAACTCACGCGACCGCAATCTTCTGCTGATGACATATGTGTCTTTATGAAAAAAAAATATTTCTAATATATGTATAGCTAAAAATTTATGGAAGAAGACATGGGCAAATAAGTGTCTAAATACAGTATTAGCATCAGCAGAGGATTGCGGTCGCGTGAGTTATAGTTGCCTGCACTAACTATAACGGGGGAATTTCATTGGTTTTTTATCAGTAAAATTTCCGCTAACTATAACATGTCTGAAACCTATGGTTTTTTCAGTGAATATATATATATATATATAACTGTTATGTTAACTGAGGCCGCCCTGAAGGGTCGGGGGCTCCGGTACTCGGAGGTTTGTGTTTGGACTTTCCACTCTGATCGTTCCTGTGGAAGAGCAGCCTTCTGAGGCGAAGGATTTATAAAAAATTATGCAAATCCGGAGAAAGCACATGAATGCCGAAAATAATGTTCACTAAAGTAATGCAGGTACTTACTATGAATTGGGGAACACCCGAGGAATG
This sequence comes from Triturus cristatus, assembly GCF_964204655.1. Classification (NCBI taxonomy): domain Eukaryota; kingdom Metazoa; phylum Chordata; class Amphibia; order Caudata; family Salamandridae; genus Triturus; species Triturus cristatus. Next base: position 42,670,652 of record NC_140582.1, on the reverse strand, counting down.
CGAGTCTATTAAGATTCCAGGTGATACTTTGAATAATGTACACTGCATTATGGGACTTGTAGGGCAAAGACTATGTCATGTGACTTTGAAATATAAAAGCATGCACTGCGCACGTAGCTTTTTCATTGTGTTTCCACCTGTGATCAAGGCTGTAAAGCTGAAACGCGTAAGGAGTTTGGAAACTAGCGTGCTGCTGTCGTCACAATAAATGCTCCTTCACTCGAAATGGGCCTCAAATATATATATATATATATATATATAGATATATATATTACCTACTGGCGGTCGCCAGTAGGTAGTTATAGTTAGGACCACGTTTCCATAGGAAATCCGCAACATTCTATTTTGAATAACTTTGGCGCCGGTCGACGAATCCTCGCGAATTTTTCAAAATAGGTGGGGCGCTACGCTCCGCTCCTACCCTGAAAGTCTCAGGGGGATTTGTCAAGCGGGGGCTGAGATAAAAGGGGGGTCCCAAAACGCGTTTTTCCCATGCATTTTTCCATAGGACCTTTAGACACAGCTACAGCCCGAACGGCTGAACAGAATTACTTGAAATTTGGCAGAGAGGTAGTCCTCAGGTCAAGGAAGTGCCTTTTGTAGGTTTGGTGTAAATCTGTTCAGTAGATTCTGAGAAAATAGCCTTTAAACCAATATATATATCTGAGCCAGCTTACGGTGCGCTTACGGTGCGCTTACCGTACGCGTGCGGTGGCGTGCGCGAGCGCGATTCTGATTGGCTGTTAGATCTTAGTAAACATTCGAATCGGTCGAAACCAGGAAGCGGCGGCCGCCATTTTCTCTCTCGCTCTCTGAGTTGGGCAGCAAAAACGAAGCCCAAAAATGTGTAAAGAAGCAGTTTCTTGAGATCCTAACCACCCAGGATTGATATACGGGTCCCCCAACAACCTCCAAGCCCAAAAAAAAAAATTTTTTTTTCGGAAATTCGCCGATTACGCTTACCGTACGCGTACGGTAAAAAAATGTTTTAAAAAAAATTATCCACATTCTCCCCACCCCGTGTGCAAATGGTGCCCGCAGGGCACCATTTGTGCATGGCCTAGCACAACTATGAAATTAACAAAAAATACATTTCACAAAGATGCGCATAATATGTCCCCCATGTGCGCACGGTGCGCGAAGCGCATCGTGCGTACATGGCCCATCCCGCATAACGTGGGCACGCGGTGCGCGCAGCGCACCGCGTGACCACCGTGCGTGCACGGCACTAACTGCGTAAAGTGGGCGTGCGGTGCGCGAAGCGCACCGCGTGCTAACTGTGCGCGCACGGAACGAACTGCGTTAACTGGGCGCGCACGCCACGAATGGCATAAAGTAACTTAGCATTTAAAAAACCGTACAAATTCACTGAAAAAAACATAGGTTTCACACACGTTATAGTTAGGAATTAGCATTTAAAAAACCTTGCAAATTCACTGAAAAAACCATAGGTTTCATACATGTTATAGTTAGCTGTACATTTCACTTGTAAAAAACCAATGAAATTCCCCCGTTATAGTTAGTGCAGGCAACTATAACTCACGCGACCGCAATCTTCTGCTGATGACATATGTGTCTTTATGAAAAAAAAATATTTGTAATATATGTATAGCTAAAATTTAATGGAAGAAGACAGGGGCAAATAAGTGTCTAAATACAGTATTAGCATCAGCAGAGGATTGCGGTCGCGTGAGTTATAGTTGCCTGCACTAACTATAACGGGGGAATTTCATTGGTTTTTTACAAGTGAAATGTACAGCTAACTATAACATGTATGAAACCTATGGTTTTTTCAGTGAATATATATATATATATATATATATATATATTCCATACTGGTGATTTCCAGTAGGTAGTTAAAGTTAGATAAAGTTAGGACCTAGTTTCCATAGGAAAAGCAATTTTGACTTGCCATTGGTGTTATATTTGTCCACTCCTAATTTTATTTTCCCAAAAAACTGTAAAAGTAGGCTGTGTGTGTCATGGAAAGGTTAGGGGTGATCCGTGCAGTGGGGATCAAGAAATAGGGATGCAAAAAAGGGTATGTTTGTAATGTTCATTCCCATAAGAATATGTTGTCGAACCTTAAGCCTGAACCGCTAGCCGGAATTACACCAAACTTTGGTTTGGGCTTTTTGCTATTTGGTGTACATTCATCCAGTAGTTTTTGAGAAGTTTAAACTAAAAATTATAGATAAATCTCTGGACGCGAATATTTCATGTCAATTTTACGATTAATTGCAAATGCACGTGCCAACAAGAATGCTCTGATTGGCTGGTCACAACCTAAATAGAAAGCTACAGCCGTCATTTTATTGTCGAGGAATGATTCCCGGGCCTGAAAATTTTCGGGAAAGCTAACATAAGGGGTCAGGGTGCAGCTACTCTGACACTATGTTTGAGAAATGGGTGTGTTAGTTACACAAGTTATGTTTCCCAAATCGATTTTTTTAATCACGCGCTATATTTGCTATGATGCCGTGACTGTCTGTGCGGCCTTCCACGTACCAACGAGAGGACATCACGAACACCACAACGTCATTGTGAATGTTTTTGTGAAAATATAACAAATATATATGTATTTGTACTAACTCACTGGTCACTCACTCATGTATGCACTCACAAACTCACTCAGACACTTATACAACCATTCACATATCCACTCACACACTTATACATCCAATCACATACCCACTCAGATACTCGTGCACTCACTCACTTACTCATTCAGGTACTTATTCACCTACTTGCAAACTTACTCATGTACAGACCCACTGGGACACTCATAAACCCACTCACAGATCCACTTAAATATTCATATACCAACTTACACTTGACGTGAGGTCATAAGCAGTGCAAGGCAGGGTCATAAATTAAATCCAGATCAGAAAACTATAATTGCTAAATGTCTATGGTTTTGTGTGTGTCAAATCTAAGCCTTACTATAACGTCCCTGTAACTTCTGTTTTTTTCAGTGAATTTCTAAGGTTTTTTAATGTTATTTCCTAACTATACCGTCCATGTAATGTTTGTTTTTTCAGTGAATTTCTGTGGTCTTTTAATGTTATTTCCTAACTATAACATCCCTGTAACCTTTAATTTTTTCAGTGAATGTCTAAGTTTTTTTAATGTTATTTCCTAACTTTATCCTGCAACCTTTGAGAAAGGGCGTGTCAGTGGCTGCATAGGTCAATAAGTGGGCGTGCTCATGGCTGTAAGGGTCTGTGAGTGGGTGTAAGTGGCTGTATGGGTCTGTGAGTGGATGTTTGAGTAGCTATGTGGGTCTGTAAGTAGATTTGTGAGTGGTTTTGAACTGGATTGAAATGGGACTAGGTAGATCCACAAATTCGAAATAGAAATCATCTCAGGTAACCACAATCTTATCAATGGGTGTTTGAAGTTAGATTCTACCCCTAAATAGTATAGGATTTTGAGGTTCTCTGCACCGATATTGCCATGAGGTTGGTTAAGAAAATCCCCCAAAAACAATCTCCACTGGTGCCTTGTTTTAACAACGAATGTACCAAAGCTCATAAGGAGCTAAAAGAGGACCTACATACCATTCCTCTTGATAGAGTGTGAATATAAACTATGAGGAGCAATTATAAAACAGTGATTGAACAGAGGAGAAGGGAACTGAGGAAGGAGGTGTGGGAGGTGTGGGAGGACTTGGAATGTGCAGGTTCCCTCAAAGATTCCCAAATATTCTGGGAAATTATAAGCCACCCAATGTTCTCTGAAGATGTGAGGCAGATGGACTCACTGATCCTAGTTGAAACTTGGGAATCCCACTTTACTAGTATTTTCAACCCTTCACACAGGATGATAGATGAGTCAGTACGGGATTCATCGTACAATCCAAATGAACCTTTAAAGCTTAGTCTGTCCATCTCAGTTTAAGAGGTAGAGATGGCTATTGCCTAGGGCAATTGTCTGAAAGTCCCAGGTCCAGATGATGTGCCCTTTGCTCTTTTTAAGAGAAATCTTAACCTGTGGGCACCATTATTAACAATCATTTTTAAAGCAGCCATCATTGACCCACTTCCTGGGTATTGGAAGGAGGCGATAGTAGTCCCCGTTTAAAAAAAAAGGGTGACAGTAGTGCCTGGCTGATTAGATGAGTGCATGACTAGAGTCTGAATGATAGCATTACTCCATTGTTAAAGCTTGAGAGATTAGATGAAGTAAGTGTACAGCTTGGGTGGATGGGAGTGTTGCCTCAGTAATTAAAGAAGTGCATAAGTACTGAATGGTTTACTACAGTGGTAGTCTCTATGTAATTAGATGAGTGCATGGGTAGTGCCTGAGTGTTTGCATGAGTGCAACGCATGTACCTCAGCATTTTAATTAGGGGTGGGCGGAATTTGCGAAAGCGACTTTCGCAAATTATCGCGAAAATGTTTAAAATCTCCGCAAACACGCGGAAATATTGCGAAGATGTGGAAGTTTTTTTCCCGCCCGTTCGCGGTATTTTCTGCGTGTTCGCGGCTCGCCAACTTACCCATGCGGTTGCTTGTGGGCGCGGCCATCTTGTTTTCACTCTTCTCGCGGTGCATGATCGCGAGAAGAAAGACGTGATCGCGCGACGCATGACGTCACTGCGGGCGCGAGACAGCGCAAATGGCTAAAACAATACAACATCTCATGGAGAACGCGACCGGATCGGGAAAACTTGTCGGCGAACGCGGGGATTCAGGTAAGGCGATCGCGCGGGCGCGAGAATGTATTATTTTACAGCGCGAGCAAGAACCAAATTATCGCAAAGCTGCGGAATGTGGAAATTTTGACATTTCCGCGCTCTCCGCGGAACGCGGAAATGCCAAATTATCGCAAATTCCGCGAACGGAACGGAAATTTTGCCCAGGCCTAATTTTAATGAGTGAATGGGTTATAAGTGGGTGTTTAGATGACTGCCAAGGTTCTGCGCAAGTGTTATAATGACTGCATAGTTACAGCCTTGTTATTTGCATAAGTAAATAATTAGTGTCTGGGTGATAAGATGAATGTATAAGAAGTGCCTGCATAGTTGAATGACTACATAATTTCTGCGTGCCTGATTGCAAGAGTACATGTGTAGTGTCTGGGTAATTGAATAACTCCATGGATAATGAATCACTGATTTGAACACTGCCTGACTAGTGGCTGGGTGATTGCATGACTGCCTGAAAACTGCCTGACTGATTGTGAAAGTACCTTTATTGCTGTTAGGTACATAACAGTTGTGACTATATATCCAACTCATTGGTTATCTCCTTCTGTCAGTATCAAACAACCTGATTTACTGTATATATGCCTGTCCCCTGTGCTAAATATAATACTTGATATATAATCACATACATGACTCTCTAGGAGCATACATTGCTTTGTTACTGAGCGTGCACATGCATCAGTACGTTTCTAAAACAGGAAAACAACATTTTGAAATTGTTCAAAGCACAAAACCTTTTGTGAATGGCATACCTACATCATTTCTCAAATACGTCTTCTGCTTCTAAAACATATATTCAGCATTTCTCAAATAAAAGTTACACTCCAAATGAAGCTAGCGCAAGAACTGTAGGCATTCTGCTCTATTAATCCTCCTCAATTTTAAACAAACCATGTTTAAAGAAAAAGCACCATCCTCACCATATACATGAAATTTTCCTCAGCCTTAACTGAACATAGATTACCATGTAAACATATATGCAATTTCTTAATAGATGTACACCTTCAAGCCATCTTTGCAAAAATATATACCTCTCTGCATCTTTAAGTAAACTAAAAAGTCCCACCACATATATAGCTATGTACAACAACATGAACTATATCTCACCATGTAAGCATATGCAAAGTGGTCATATAAGTTAAAAACCACATTGACAGTCACTTCTAGGGGTGGGCGACAATTTCCGTTCCGCTCGCGGAAATTGCGACAATTCTACATTTTCCACGCGAGGGAACGGAAATTGTCGCCTTCCACAAAAATTAAACCTCAACAGGAAGCACTTACAGATATAAATAAAGTAGGGGCCCGAGTTGAAGCTCAAATTCAGTAATGCATTATTCAGCACAAAACATTCGGGATCGGTCTCTGGCCCTTTAAGCGGCATGTGAACTGCATGGAAGCCCCGCATAAGGCCTGAAGTCGCGTCAAACGCACTCTGAAACTAGGCCCAAAACACCCCCTCCCCTCCATGGATTTTCTTCAAAACACTTGCAATCAAAATAAGACCTTCCCAACTCTGATCCCAGCTAAGCAAATCCACTCGGAACCACCTGCAACACCCTACAATCGAACCCCAGAAACATGCAAAACTCACGTTTAACATGGGCTCCTATGGCAGCTGTTTCCCTTCCTCGACTTTCCCAAAAAACACCCTTCCCATCGATCGATTCCTCCCAAACTTCCTGCACACTCATGAATTCCCCCTCCCTGCCACTCACAGCAGCCCCGTTCCTGTCGATCCACTGGAACACCCTAAAAACCACCTCTCCGCGCACCCCAACACCGCCCATTGGATAACATTGCAATCCGGGCCTTCACAAAAAAATGTTGGCACTTCCACTACTTCGATCATCTTCAAACTCACTGGGACACTAGTTCCAGCGATTCCCAATAAGCTCAGCAAGAATTACACAAATCCATCCAGTGGAAGGGGTACGACTTTTCGCCCAAACACGTGCCCCCCGCAGACCTATTTTCTGTTTTTGCGGTTATTCATGACGTTGCAATGATGTTGTTAACCGCAACGATCGTGCCTTTTCTATAAAGTCTAAAATACATCTGTTTCTTACAGTATTCTCTAAAGTCATGTTTTTTCCAGGGATTTTCTATCAAAATCATCTCTAAAACCAGTTTTATCTTTTCGCGTTGACTCAGGAGACCGTGATAGCATCAGTTATCGCAACCCCCCGGACATGTCATGAAAACAGACGCACAAAAGAAGACATTCAATGACCGCCAACGCATCCAAAAATAATATGTAAAAAAATCTATTCTGAACATTGACCTACACCTATTAATATGTACATACTTCTTTCAAAGCATTTTAAACTCATATTTTTCTACGAAGTTTCTTTAAAAACCATCTTTCAGACCTATTTTTCATTTTTGTCGTTATTCAGGACGACGCGATGATGTCATTAGCAGTTTTTTATAAAGTCTAAAACACAAATATCCACACATATTACAGTATCTTACACACTAGAGTTTCCTTACAATATTCACTAAAGTCATGTTTTTCTAGAGAGTTTCTATAAAAATCATCTTTAAAACCTATTTTATATTTTCACGGTGACTCTAGAGACAGCGATGACGTCGGTAATCGTGATACACCCGGACACATGGCAAAAACGGAAAACAAAAGCAGAAATTCGATAGCCACCACCACATCAAAAAATTATAACTATATCATTATTTCTAACCATCACAGTAGATAACTCACTATATAAATAATTCTATAAAACATTTATCAGAATCTCAATAGCCCTATAACAATGCGTGTTGATGATTGACTGATATATTTTTTTATATTCCAACCAATATTCGCGAAGACTTGGGTGGTCACAACGTCCCCGTGATGGTACATGTGGGGCCACCCTGGCGATTGCATCATTGTCACAAATATCACGCACAATTAAAAAAAAAGACACATAATTTGTGTCACTAACACCCCCATTTCTCAAACATGGGGTCAGAGTACCTCTACTCTGACCCCTTATGTTAGCTTTTTCAGAAATTTTCAGCCCTGGAAACCGTTGCAGCTTTCTGTTCAGGTTCCGTTCAGCCAATCAGAGTATTCCCGTTGGGGCGTTCATTCACGTTTAATCACGGAACCACTGTGAAATATCCACGGCCAGAGATATCACTATAATTTTCAGATTACATTTCTCAAAAGCTACTGAATAGATTTACACCAAACAGGCAAAAGGTACTTCCCTGAACCAACATCTAACTCCCAGCCGAATTTGCTGTAAGCATGTTCAGTGGCTCGGGCTGTAGGTGTGGCTAAAGGTTCCTATGGAAATTAACATTACAAAGGTACCCTTGTTTTTCACCCCAGATTCTCGGTCTCCACAGGGGTAGCGTTACCATTCAGTCTCGCATTATAATCAAAATCTTTGATGTAACGCGTTAAGGCACACCTGCCTTGTTCACACAAACAGTCACCATTGATGGAATGCATTAAAAAAACAGAGTGTTGCAGTCACATGACCCAGCGTTCATCAGGCATAGAAGATAGACTTTTACATCAACAGGAGCATTTGCATATTATTAAAGCCTAAACTTACTTTCAATCTCCGGCTTATGCATGTATTTTTTATCTAATTATCGTTTTGTTCATTACCACAATTTCTGCATGGTCATAAAAATATTAACAGAAACAATTTTTAAGAAAAAGAGGGTATCTTTGTCATTCATATACAACATAAACCTTTTCATTACGCTATTAGGCATACATGATGTTTTCTCAATGTAACTTCAGAGCAAGTGCCCTTTTGACATATAATTCCACTCCATGATAAATCTCATGAGAAGTGTTCAATAAACAAATTCATCAACTAACATGGGTTAAACTTGTAAGTCTCATTACAGTTTTTCCTCTCTCTAACTGTTCTCAGCATGAAACAATCTGTGCCCAGTTTACCATTGCAAATTTCTTATTAACTATTTTGATACTTTCTGTATTTAAAAACCTTAATCATAAGAACTGTACAAATACGACAAAATAGGGATGAAAAATATGCTTTTCAATAATGCAATCGTCAAGTAAAGTGCAAGTGCCCTTATCCACGTTTTCTTGAATATTCAATCACTTCAATTAAATTAAAAAATTCAGGTAGTTTTTCATTTTGATCTGCAGATGAACATACGAATAAATCAAATATATCACTTTAAGTGTGAAATCTTATATCTTTATCATCTAATATGCAACTTCATTACAGTACTCCAAATATGTGCAAATTTGCTTAAATAAAGTGCAAGTGCTTTACAATACATAAGCTGGTAGGCACATGTCATAATGCACTGCTATCAATAAAAGAATTAAAATTCCATACCCTTTTACAGTGCAAAATGAATTACCACAATTTAAATATGTGCAAATTTGCTAATTAAAGTGCATCTGCTTCACAGTACAAATAATCCTAAAATATATTCATTTTAGATCATTATCAGTTGCATTGATGATTAAATATTACTTCGTAGTTAATAATCGCTACAAACACCTGAATGGAATAAAAATGTACTATTACATAGATAAATGATTTGATATTGACACTGCAGTTTTTATTTTGGATGATGTTTGTCTACCTTCATGACTCTGTTAAATATAAAAAGTGCTGATTTAAAATCTCAGTGCAATGGATAACTCTTTTACATTAAATGAACATGCAAATCCTCTTCAGCATTTAATCCAAATGGATTCTTGAAATTAAATAATAAGATGTATTTTGATTCAAGCTGGCGAAGTTTACTTTCTCAGTTCCCACCCCTTCTTTGTTTTGGTACTTCATCAATTGCAAAATATGATAATTCATTGATGTTACCTTTATGCACCTCATTAACGTGGCGTGCTACGAAATACCTTTTGCCATTATTTTTTACTGCCCTGAGGTGTTGCAAAATACGGACATCTGCCATATGTAGTGTGCTTCCAACATAAATATTTGGACATGTATATTGTAGGATGTAGACCACAAATTCACTTTTACAATTTAGTGAGCATCTTATTTTCCATGGACTATTTAATGAGGGTGATTTCTTTCATTTCAACCAAATTTACATGCCTTACAATTAAAGCATTTATGGAAGCCGGGGCTGGCTTTCAGCCAACTTGCCCCTCTCATCACTTCCGGGCTGGTATTGAACAGGTCGTTCCTCATTGACTTAGCTTTGTTGAAAGTTACCGTGGTTCTACGCAACACCAACCCTTGCAGGATTGGGTCTTGTTTAATTATATGCCAATGCCTACACAGACTATCTCTCGCTTTAGACTTGTAGGCATTGTATCCGGTAATCATCCTGATTTGATTTACAGTATTCTTTTTCTTTTCCTTCTACTTTTTCACATCTGGTCTTAATAATGTTGATCTCTCTATTTTGTTCACTTTGTTTCTTGCGCGCCTCAATGTGTCAGATTTGTTCCCTCTCTGTACATATAAGCTCCTGTAGAACAAGTGGCTCACTGCAGTTTCATTTCATTCTTAAATGTTCAGCATACGGGATGCTCATTTTAAGTCGCTGCAGATGAAAACTTCCTGTGTGCAGGATGGTGTTTGCCGCAGTTGGGTTTCTAAAAGTACGAGCATGGATCACCCCTGGTTTAACATATACTTCTAGATCCAAGTATGAGACACTGGATTCACGAATATGTTCTGTGAATCTTAAATTAAGGTCATTATCATTGATGTCACAAACACAAGCCATGGCAGATTCTTTTGATCCATCCCATAATATGAAAAGGTCATCAATGAATCGGATCAATGTCACTACATGATCATTCCATTCCCTGATGTATTTGGTTTTGAGCACCTGCTCCTCCCACCAGCTCATGTGCAAATTAGCATAGCTGGGGCGAAGCAGGTGCCCATTGCTGTTCCCTGTAGCTGCTTGTACGTGTCATCCCCAAACAGGAAACGATTATTGGTTTAGCATAATCTACACATTTCTACTAGCATGCCTGTGTGTTCGTATAAGTTGATAGGTCTTGTATTTAGAAAGTGCTGTATTGCTTGCAAGGCATCTTCATGAGCAATGCTCATAAACAGACTCACAACATCCAATGTGATCAGGAGATACAAATTTTTACAGATCACATTGGACATTTTAGTCAGGAAATCTCTTGTATCTCGGATATATGCAGGTAGTGCCTTTGCATACACCTGCAAAAATGAATTTAGATATCTTGAAGTGGGTTCAAATAAGCTGCCTATGGCAGAAATTATCGGCCTACCAGGTGGTATTTCTTTGTATATATATTCACAGAAAAAAACACAGGTTTCAGGGACGTTATAGTTAGTTTGACATAGCTGAACTAACTATAACATCCACATTTCTCTGGTTTTGTACCAGTGAAATGTCCAACTAACTATAACGTCCCTGAAACCTGTGTTTTTTCAGTGAATTTCTAAGATTTTTAAATGCTAATTTGCAACTATGCCTACAAAGGAAGGACATGTGCAGAAAAAGGAAGAAAGGTGCAGAAAGAAGCAAGAGAAATGCAGAAAGAGGCAACAGAAGTCCAGAAAGAAGAAGAAAGGTGTAGAAAGAAGTAAGAGCCATGCAGAAAGACCTAACAGAGGGGCAGAAAGAGGCCTTGTTGCAAAGCCATCCTGTGCCCCCAACATTTTGCTGACTGGTACTGGTGGTAACTGACTCTGACTAACCCAGCCTGGAGCCATTGCTATGCTGAAAGACACGTAGAATACAGTAAAAACACCTACATACACTAGGGTACACAGTGAAAACATCTACATACACTAGGGTACACTATGGGTTGGGGTACCGCTGTGATTGGCATGACCTCCCCTGTAAGACCCTAGTACATAATAGGGCAGGGGGATTAAAACTACCTCTAAGTTTGAGGTGCAGAAAGAGGAAAGAGAAGTGCAGAAACAAGCAACAGAGGTGCTGAAAGAGGCAAGAGAGGTGCAGAAAGAAACAAGTGAAGTGCAGAAAGATGCCACAGAGGTGCAGAAAGATGCAATAGGGGTGCAGAAACAAGCAAGAGACGTGCTGAAAGAGGCAAGAGAATTGCTGAAAGAAGCAACAGAGGTGCAGAAAGAAGCAAGAGAAGTGCAGAAAGAGGCAAGTGAGGTGCAGAAAGAAGCAACAGCAGTGCACAACGAACCAACAGAGATGGAAATAGAGGCAAGATGGTTTCAGAAAGAGGAAAGAGGGGTGCAGAAAGAAGGAAGAAAAATGAAGAAGAAAGCAACAGGAGTACAGAAAGAGGCATGTGAGGTACAGAAACAGGCAGGTAAGGTGCTGTCATGTAGTTCCTATAACAAATATACAGGATCTGCGCGTTTAGACAACATACACTGTAGGGTTGGTATCAGACAAACTCTGATCACCCTCTCGGGCATGCTGGCTCTTTTTGTACCAACTTGCTCACAGTGCCACTAGAATCTCCTCTTACCAAGGAGAGAATAGTTCTTGGCAACCATCGAACATGACAACCCCGATCCCTCAGGACCGTGGAAACAATATACTACTTTTCGATCAGTCGCTCGTGCTGTCTCAGAGAAATACACAGAATAAACAGGCTGGGCGTCTTCAATAAGAATTTATTGAACAGATGTTATTTTGGTGTAGAATAGATGAGCTGCAGCAAACTGTAGGCAGTGTAAGATATAAATGATTAGCAGTACGATGAAGGTAAATGGATGGTATTGCTCTACCATCTTACTACAGTCATGCATACATATGAATACATAAAACACAAGATAAAAGATGCGTACTCCTACGATGCCTCCCTATCTAGTTGTACCTAAGTATACCTAGCATATATGTAGGTGTTAAGCCAAGAATCCCTCTAGGATTTAGTCAACCCTATTACCTGAAGTGAGAGACTGTGGGACCCCGTCCTGGTCTTGAGTTCGACACTCCGCGAGCGATGTTAGACCACTGCGAGCTGGAGTGTCTGCATGCAGGAACCTCAGCGTCTCTGGTCGGTGTGTCGCCCGGGAAGTTTCGGTCTCCTCTGTCTTATCTTAGCAAGAAGTGATGTATATATACCAATAGGTCTCCCCAGGGGTCCTACCTTGCTGTATTACTGTGTCGGCATAAGGATGACGTTGGGCATGAACTTTGTAAATAGATTTTATGCAGGAGATGGTAGCCCTGCTGTGCTTCCAAGAATCCTCATACATAATGTATGAGATTTCAAACTAGGGAAAACCTGCGTTCTGACTGCAGTGTAATATCTAGGTAAAAGGTCAATCCCTGTAAACCGTGACAAGTGTAATGTAGGGAGAGAATATAGGTGGTGGGTAATGAGATTATCGGGCCTGTATTATGATACCTTTATGGAATATAACACCCAGTCCTCTTTCGAATGGACGACATTGTTAAATTTTAAACGTACTACTAGGCTAACTAGATACTGGTATGCAAACGGTAAAAACATTTGTTTCTTCTCATGCTTAAAAACAATGTTTAAAACGTTAAAAATAAATTGTTCTAAAAAGAATTCTAAAAAGAGGTAAGAAAAAATTGAAATTGACACTTAAGCTATAGCTCTAATATGTCCGTAGGTATAGTTTGAACTACTACAAGCATTTGAAAGCCATGAATGTTCAAAAGAATGTCAATGTAGATATGTTGTTCCAATTTTCTGTTTGCTCTCAAAAAGGTTGATTTTTTTCCCAGCACACGACGGGCCAAAATGAGTCAAATGTTTATGTGTCCTGGATGGTAGATGCAACATTCTCTTGCTTGCTTGCTTCCAAAGCTGGCAGTCCTTGTAACACCTCGCATATTATGTCAATTGAGCACAAATCTTCTGAACTATCCGCTGCCGGTTCTGGGGCAGCCTGTGCACCATCCAAGGCCTGGGTGTCAGAGAAGCCAGTGTCCGTACCAACAGAAGCTGATCCTACCTGTGGTGGCTCTAGGAATGCCACCATCAACATGGGAATATGCTGGGGACACTGCAGATCTTGGGCCGTTATCGGGTCCAGTAAGGCATCAACGTCGGTTCCGCATATGACGGGAGTGTCAGACAGAGATCCAAAACGCATTCTTCTCCACAAAACAAGCATCGGAGGACAGGTAAGATGCAGTCCATCCAGACTGGTCTAAATGACAAGAACCAAGAAGCACTTAGTTCCCTTAGGCAATGTGTGCCTAGAAGTTGTACCATGCCACAGTATTTTCTCACCAGGAGTACTGTTTTCATCTTCTTGGTGACTGGGACTTCCATTGCATAGCAGAAAAATGACAATCAGGATACCTGCTATTAGAAACAGGATCAGCGGTAGCTCTCCAAAGATGCTTTCAAAGACGGAGTGTATAAAAGTTTGGTATAACTCCGAGGACCGTCTGAAAAGTGCTTAATAGTCCCGAACCTATGGTCTTAAACAGGTGGACAATGCCTGTCGTATCAGATATGTTAAAGATACGATTTACCCTTTCTGTGAAATTAAAAGTACATATAAGTGTCTGTATCTCTGCTGAAGACCTTGCTACTTAAAGATCAAAAGTCTCTCGAGCGCAGGTTAAGGGCACGGATTTCTGTATAAGCCTGGCTTTCATTCTGCTCAAAGTATCATACCGTATTAATGAAACATTTAGTGAAGGCCATAATGGCGCCTCCCTCACTGTATGTGTAGGTGGAAACAATACTTGCATACAGCAAGTAAGCCTGGAACTCACAGTTACCAGATATGTGATTTCTGGAAGCATCCCAAAGCAACCTTGATCGTTCAGCATCAAGTAACTCCCATTTGAAAGTAGCTCGAACACTGGAGTGATCACGGCAGCTGGGGCACCCTTTAAGTGACAGGACAAGTTTGCTACTGAACCCTTACAGGTAACCCTGGGCGTAGGACTATGCTACGCTCGCGTAGTTTGTGTAGTTTGCACAACTACGCGCTAGGCGAATTGCACGTAGCACAGTGCAAAAACACGTAGCGTAGCGGGCATTTTTTGCTTGCTCGCAGTCCTCAACATCAAGTTGGCGACCGCGAGCGAGCAAATGACATCCCGGTGAGACTTTTTCCTCGTTTGCGATCAGTAACATCAAGTTGCCGATCACAAGCGTGGAAAATAAACCTCCCGGCGAGATTCTCAACGCGGGGAGGTCAGGTTTCTCATTGCGAGTGGTCGCATATGCTCGCGACCGCTCGCGATGAGAAACTACCAGTCCGCGTTGAGAGAACTGCAGCTCGAGTACAAATCTACTCGAGCGGCAGAAAATGACCACTTGCACTGTGCAAGATGCTGTTTGCAATGATTGCACAGTGCGGACAAGCATCCAGCACTGTGCAATCAGTGCGAACAGCATTTTCCCCACCGCACTACGCAGCTTGCATAGCTACACGTAGCTTGCAAAGTGCACTTTGCGTAGCATATCGCTACTACGCAAACTACGTCCAGGCTTAATTACAGGCCCCATTAAAGTATTCTCGCAGTTTTTACCGCTTAGAAACACTTCTTTTTCCCCACTCTGGCATCAAAATCCGTATGGTAGTTCCCAAGATTCCTAGATGAATTCCCTACCCATTTCATCATGTCTACCTGCCTGCATTTGTTCAAGGCAATATTGGAATTGAAAAGTAGTGACCGGAAGAGTTATGTGGCCATGGATTAACCATTCTGTGGATGGTGACTCAGCCACTGTGAAGGCTAATCTGTCCAGTTTTCCAATGCACAGCATTGTATACTTTGCCCCCCTCTGTGCCATTTCTATCTGTTTTTCTGTCAGATTGTACAAGGAAAACAGAGACGTGCTGTTTATGAAACGCCAAGGCACACAGCCTGTGTGCAAAGATTGCAGCGTCCAGCTTAGCAACATAATAGAACGCAATTGTGATTGCCCGTGTTGTAATATGGACTAATCTTGTTCAAGTACATCGATAGCAGATGATACAATATTGCCCAGTGAAAATATTCTGGATGTTAGTGTTGTTACCTATTGTCAACCACTGCTAAAGCTTTAGTTAGGTTAATATGATCTATTGCTGGTAATCTTTCTGCGTCCTCTTGTTGTGATATTTTCCAAATCTCATTGTAGACAGTGTAATAGAAACAGTTGTGATGTGGCTTCCTAGGACCTCATAAAAAATCCGTAGGTCCACATCTTGTGAAAGTAAGGATGTGTTGTTTCACCTATGTAAGTGTTAAGGTCTTTAGCCAATCAAGGCATAACTTCCCAACACTGTATGATGTCACTAAATGCTTTAGTTTTACCCAATAATCTTTCTTGACAGTTATAGGTGTCTACGGGCCAAACCAACCATTCCCTCCAATCAGGGTCCGATTTATTGCTTTGCAAAATGTCATCTACTGTAACCTGTTTGTGTGATGTTATGTTAGCCTCAGTGTGTGATGGTGTGGGCATCCAAGGTGTATTCAAATCTTTACTACTGGCTAACCTAAGACAAGTTGTTTGTTACACTGTTTCATTCAAGAATATTACTTGTCGAGTGAATAAGACATGCTCTAAATAGTGCCTCTGTTCCCTGGACCTGCAGTCTCTAGCACCCCAGACAGGGTTTAAGTCTATGTTGTCTTTCCATAGGTCGAACCCTTATTCAGACAACTGGGCAATACAGGAAGCAGAATAAATCTCTTTTGTGTTTGTCAACATATTTTTCTGTGCCAGTGTATGTGCAACCTTATAGTAACATGAGGCTGGGTCTGACGTGTTAAACCCTGAAAAATATGGAAATGTTTGTGCAAATGTTTTTAATCTGCTTTTCGTGATGTCGGGCAATGTTCACATTGGTGATATGTAAAAACATTTCTAAGTTTAACAGATTTATGTAGAAAGTGATGACCATAATGTTGATAGCAATATGTTTTCTTAAAGTCGGATATGTCCTCTAACATTTCATTATTAGAAAAAGCAGCAGATTTTTCTCAATCAGACAACATATTATTTACGGTTTCATAATCCCAATCATCGCAAAATGTAATGGAGGTAATGATATCAATCAACGATATTTTAAATAAATGTGGTATTTTTAAAAGTTCAGTCGGGCCAAATATATCGGAATCAACCTGCCCCACACTATACCGTCAGGTATAGGAACTGCTGTAATGTTCACTGATGATAGGTCTCTTTTTTCACGATGTGATGTTAGATGTGGTTTCAGAATCACATTCACTTTTTGTGCTGCAGAACTTTCTCAAAGATAAGTTCCATTATTAAGCATGCTAAAAACTATAACTAGGCCTAGCCAGAAAAGACAGAAAATAATTCCTGTACATACCCAGAGCTCCACCCAAGGTGATACCAGGTAAGTCTTTTTATGAAAGTTCAGAAAATCTTGAAATCGCTGCAGTCGAATTCTTTGGGCTGGTGTTGTTTCAGGTTCGTTTGGATCTAACTAGAAGGTGTCAAAGTCAATAAAATAGCCAAATGCAGTTTAATCAATTTTCGGTAGTTCCGTAGGTTTTGTAAAAAGTGTAGCTTGGTTTTGTTGGGGCATGTTGACATAGATATCCGTGTTTGGTAGAATTGAAATTTTTCTTTCAGTGGAGTTCTCATTTCGAACTTCAGTTTCAAGAGGAACGATTTCCATTGCATTGTTGTTTAGTCCTTCATTTCGTGCAGGTGACCCTTCAAACGTGATGAGTCTTATTTTTTTAACTTCTTGTATAGTTGTGAGAGGAGGGTGTCTGTTACTTTGGAGTCCACGTGGCCTACTATTCAGTATCGGCCACATAGTGTGGTTTGATTAGGTCAATTGTGACAAATCTTTTGTCCTTTTTACCAGCAAGAGGTGGCAGAAGTATTGTTCTTGTTCCCTCTTTGCCAGGACAGGTACAGGCTTTCTGTATGAAGGCCCAAATTCCTTTTTGTCTGCTATTTTTTCTCTGACCAGATCCCGCCCTTTAGGGATACAGACAGGACTTGCCATGACACTTTTTACTTCCCCAGTGGCGGTCTGGACATTACTCTGTAGTGCCCTGCTTTTGTTCATGTCCTGTAAAACAGCCAAACGTTCATGGATGTCAAAAGGTTTCTCATCCACCATGTGCCTTCACATTCAAGATCAGGTACCCACATTCTCATCCCAAATAGGACCTCATAAGGAGTGACCCCCTTTAGAGAGCTTCTTGGCTGATTGTTTAATACCGTCTGGACTCCATACAAATTATTTTACCCAATTTCCACCCGAGCCTAATACTCTAGCTGCCAAAAATTGCTTTATGTCCCGGTTTTTACTCTCCACAACAGAATTTCCCTCAGGATGATACAGAGAGTAGTACCGCAATGCTATACCCAAACTTCCCATGGCTTCCTTGTGAGCCCTAGAGCTAAACGCTGGACCATGGTCAGATTGTAAGGTGCCAATTGCGTATGTCCCTATAATGACTCGATAATCTTTTTATAACACTTTGAGCGTCAATCGAGTGCTGGGGCCTTACCCATAGGAACCTAGAGCAAGAATCCACTGCAACCATGATATACTTGTAACCACCATCCGACTCTAAGGGGCCGCAGTGGCCCAAATAAACACATGTGAGTGGTTTGGCTGATATTAATAATGATGTCTGCACTGGACGTGTTACAGTGGACACTTTCATCTGCTGACATATGACACATTTCAAGACATAGTACTTAGTCTGCCTTCTTAGTTCTGGCCAGCAGTAGCGTTATTACAATAGAGAAACTGTAGCAGAAACTCCTGCGTGTACAGAACATATAACCTTGTGTGCTGCTAAAATAAATCCTAACCTGAGATCCATATTTGGTATTACTCTATCCCCCACTCCTGGAATTTGAGCAAATGGAACATTGTTTGCATCTAACTTGTAGGAGTTCTTGAGTGGAAATCTTTTCCTGTACTGCTGTGTTCTTGCGTGTGGCAATAATAGCAACTATTATCTCACCGTCTAACGCCGTTTTTGAAAAAGTGATTGCAGAAGCCGTTCGTACAGCCCCCTTTGCGCCTTAGTCAGCCAATGAATTCCCTTCAACGTGAAAGCCATCACATTGATGACTCAATGTGTGTATCACTTGAGCCCTTGGTAGTTCGTTTTTCAACACCACTACCTGTTCCCATAGCGTTTTGTGCTTAATTGTGCCAACCTTTGCATCTTTAAACCCGTTTCATCCCAAGTGATGTAAATATTCATTATATGACTGTACACAGTAAAAGGAATCACACATGATTAGTGTGGGGAATTCTCGATCCGTATTTACAAGAGCCAGTATTAGTGCTTTAATTTCTGCCAGCTGCTCCGTGCAGTCTCCTAGAGACTGTATTTTTGTGCATTGTGGATGCATGCATCATTTAACAATAGCACATGTGGCGCTGTATTGCTGTCTGCTCCCTATGGCCGGTTGCGCAGAACCGTCAATATAAATAATATATTCATACTGATCTAGAGGCATTATTTGGTTTGGTAGAGGATATTGTTGTTCCTTTTGCAAAAATACTTGTATTTTTAGATTTGGGTCGTACCTCTATTCTACATCTGTTGCAGTAAAATAATTTGCCCATTGTATCCATCTCTGATGTAAGGCTTTAGCATTGGGAACGCTTGCCTCTAAGGCTGGAATCAGGGTAACTACTATTATAAGTTTCCCTTGAGCCAGGGCTCTTTCTCTGACTACAGCAGTCTGTACTGCTGTCAGAATTTTTTCAGTTGATGCAAAACACATCTCAGCATTTGTGTACAAATGTGATTTATATGCTATTGGTACCGTCTCACCTTCATTATATGTTAGATAGGTGTACCCTGATTGACCCGCAACTATACGGATCACTATATTGCATACATTTATGCGTTTCGGTAAGTGTTTTGAAGCTATCATGTCAGCTTGTAAGGAACGAAGAGTATCTGTGTGTTCCTGTGTCCACTGTCTAACTGAAAAGTCAGGTTTTATCAAATCGTAAAAAGGTTTTACTCTTTCCGCTTAATCTAAAATGTATGTTCTGCCAAAGTTCAGAAATCCTAAGATTGATTATAAATTTCCTCTTCTAAGCCCTGGTGAGACGAATCCTGCAGCAAGACCGCCGTGAGGGGAACGGCCTGTCGTGGTGAGCGCACAAACCCAGATTCTTGCCTGTTCCTGCCCATTCTACCGCCGTGAGGGAAACGGCCTTTCAGACTACATTACCCAGCGCTCCCAGCCCCGGGCGCCTGCCGCTGACATCATCAGGCAGCGCCTGGGCTGCATTTAGACCACCTGAGTGCCCCGCAGCGCGGGATCCTCTTCTAAGCCCTGGTGAGACGAATCCTGCAGCAAGACCGCCGTGAGGGGAACGGCCTGTCGTGGTGAGCGCACAAACCCGGATTCTTGCCTGCTCCTGCCCATTCTACCGCCGTGAGGGAAACGGCCTTTCAGACTACATTACCCAGCGCTCCCAGCCCCGGGCGCCTGCCGCTGACATCATCAGGCAGCGCCCGGGCTGCATTTAAACCACCTGAGTGCCCCGCAGCGCGGGATCCTCTTCTAAGCCCTGGTGAGACGAATCCTGCAGCAAGACCGCCGTGAGGGGAACGGCCTGTCGTGGTGAGCGCACAAACCCGGATTCTTGCCTGCTCCTGCCCATTCTACCGCCGTGAGGGAAACGGCCTTTCAGACTACATTACCCAGCGCTCCCAGCCCCGGGCGTCTGCCGCTGACATCATCAGGCAGCGCCCGGGCTGCATTTAAACCACCTGAGTGCCCCGCAGCGCGGGACGCGCGCGGGCAGCGCCCGGGCGAAGCCCGGGCCAAGGGCGGGCCCGTCCTTGCCCGTCAAGGACCGTACGAGGCCGGGCTGGGCATACCCTCTGACATCTGCCGTAGATCATCAGAATTGTAAGTGCTGCCAGTGATTGCTTGGCTTTACTAGATACTCTTGTGCTTCTGTTGATCATTAAAGCAGCATTGTTTGTGCACGAATTCATAGGCACCCCTGCGTCAGTCCTGCCTTCGTGCTTTCAGATTCACCTGAATTCGGCTATACCATCTGGCATTGTCCCTTGGGATATATGTTATTACTAACTCTGGACTGATAAGGGTCGTAGATGAGTCTGTCATAGATTAGTAGTTCATGTTGGAACCTTTTTGAACTGCTCTCTATTTCCTTTTGAGTTCCTTTTTTCGCTAAATGTGCTGAGTACTGTTGCACCTATCGACGCCTTCCACATATCAGACCATCGGCCCTTGCTGACGTCGCCAACACGTCCGGTGGCGCCTTTAAGATCGCGGCTCCCCCCGTGTTGCGGGACGCCCCGGCTTAGGGCGGGTTGCCTGTGACCGCAAGGGGTTGACAGAGGCTGGGTCGGGCTACCCCTCTGAGCTCTTGTGATTCACAAGTAAGACTGGTGGACTGTTTAGCCGAGGTTGCGCATCCATCGCTGCCATTGATTTAATACTCTGTTAGCACTTGTGATTGTGATACCATGGCTGGGAAAGGGAAGCGGACTACGGGTACTGCCTCAGTGACGGGAACTCTTGACCAGTTCATCACTAGAGCAGTTTCCGTCCTGGAGCATGAAATTT
This sequence comes from Triturus cristatus, assembly GCF_964204655.1. Lineage (NCBI taxonomy): Eukaryota > Metazoa > Chordata > Amphibia > Caudata > Salamandridae > Triturus > Triturus cristatus. The sequence goes on along the minus strand of NC_140582.1, from coordinate 42,649,494 downwards.
CTATCACCGAACGCAGCCTCTCAGCTGAACCTATGTATATTAGGCGTTCATCTATTGGCGCATTGCCCCGGGCTAAGTCACCAACCAGGCCAGTGGAACAAACTTGTGATAATTTGCTCCAGCATAGAACTTCTGACTCTAGTCTTATTTTATCTTTGCAAAATACAAGTGTAAGCGCCTCTGAAGCTATTAATCTCCCTCCTCCAACTGAGGGTCATGTAAGCCCTGTAGGCATTGCCCCGTTAACCAGGGCCAATAATAAAGTATCCAAATTATCCAAAGTACCTAGATCAGTTCCTCCCAAAAGGAAGAGGGGTACTGACGTCCAAGGCGCAAGACAGTGTAAAATTCCCAAAATCTCAGAGAATGTGTCTATTTCTGCCATTCCCCCACATGAAGTGCGTTCAGACCCTGCTGAGGCTTCTATTTGCCCACTAGGTCAGCCACAAGCCAATGATATCCTTTCCACGATTGAGCAACTGGTTCGCTCTCTAATGCTACCGCTTTTGGAAAGAATCAAACTGGTTAGTGATAAAGTTGACAACCTAGAGCAGACAATTCTTGACAACTTTTGTTCCTTAAAGAATGTAGTTAAACTCACCGTAAAAGCAAGTGATAACCGGAGCTCTCCACCTATAGTCACCCCTCCATCTGTTGTTTTAGCTCCTTCAGCTCTTCCTGGTACACGACCAGTTTCAACACTTGATAGCTCTGGTCAGGGTCCCTTAAAATCAAGGAATAAAAATTGTGTCCCTCCTAAGAAGGCTTTACAGCCAATTGCTGTCCCAGAGGTTGATCATACCGAGGTTGTCACACATACTGGTCCAATCGAATTCACTTCTCGTCCTGCCTTGGCCCATATCCATCTTCCCCCTCAGTCTCTTCCTTATGTAGTGGTTTTAACTGGTGTCCCCGAAATAAAAAATCCAAAACCTGAAACCTGTGAAGAACTTAAGAATAAAGTGATCCACTGGCTAAATAAGCACACGCCCATTCCTAACAATTTGGATGGAAAAATTTTGCTTGTAAGAAGGGTTAGCTGGGTAGGATCACGACCCAAAGATGTTTTGGGCGATTCTATTATTATTAATTTTAAAGACAGCTGTGTTGTTAATTTTATATGTCACCATGCTCCTTTTTGGTTTCATTCGGGGATCCAGGTGCATGATCTACACTATTTTTATATGCAAGTTGCCATCCACGAGGACAGAAGGGGCCTCGCTTGGCCGGGGATAGGTTTTAACTGTGGGTCTTCTGCTCTGAATCCCAATGATAATAATGGTACGTGCTATTGGAATGATATAGACTGACCAGTGGTTGATCATTCTAGCGCAATGATCCCTGGTGGAGCTTGCTCTAATGTTGATTTGCCACTGGCTTACTCTGATGTTTCTTCCTTGGCTGACTTTTGTACTTCCTCCCCTCCTAAGGAAAAAGTTTTAAACCTGCCTATTCAGCTTCTGAGTCCACAGGTAGTCACACATTGTCTTGATGCCCAGAGCGGGGTGTCAAGATCTAGGCCTGGATCCTTGATTTCCTGGAATGTTGCTGGCCTCAAGGTGAAGATGGATTCCCTTGCATGGTTAGAGTTCATAGGTAACTTTGATGTCTGTTTATTTCAGGAGACTTGGTCTGTTGAGCCATTATTTCTGCCAGGTTATTTAAATTTCCATATTCCAGCATCTAAGGGCCCTAAGGGCCGCCCTATGGGTGGCCTAACCATCTGGGCTCGCCAGGCTTTATTCCCTAAGGCTAGTGAGTTCCAGACCGGGTCTCTAGATATTCAATTAGTTAGGTTGCCCTTGGTCTCTATGCAAGACCTGGTTATTTTTAACCTCTATCTTAGAGGGACAAAGGGGAAAAGGTCGCAAGTTTTGGCCACTCTGGATTCTCTTATGGATACCTACGGCAGTACGAAGGGCACGATTATTGCGGGAGATTTTAATGTTACGTTCGAACCCCTTTTAGCCTCGGATTCAGAATGGAGTCTTGATCCCGAAGAGGATCGTCTGTGGGATATCCCAGCCTTGGCTCTTCCCCCAATTAAACGTTGGTCTGAGGTCATAGTCCAGGTAAATTCACTTTGTTATGAGCATGGTCTTAGGGCTTTGAATGGTAGAACCCAGGGTGATAAGTTGGGCGCTAATACTTTTGATAATGGTCGCTCCAAAAGTAGAATTGATTATGTCTTCTGCTGTAATAATTTATGGCATTCCATTAAAGATATGGTGGTGGAATCTAGAGCCGAGAGTGACCATAATCCCATTTGTGTCACCCACCAGTGGTGGAGCGGTACTTCCTCTGTAGCAGGTACAATTGAACTCCATCCGCCAGAAGTTGTTCCCTCTAATAATATGCGCAGGGTTAGATGGCGGGAGGTGGCGGCTAATGATATGTCCCTAGTAAAAATAGATTCTGATTTGGCTGGTGCCATCTTGCATCTAGAGGACACATTGGCATCCGACGAAGGTTTGTTTCAAGTTACAGGTATTCATGAGCTATTCTTTGAAAGATTAAAAGGTTACTTTTTGAAGCCAGTTGTTAAAAGTAAAACACGCCCTTTTGGGTGGCTTCGATGGTTTGATAGGGAATGCAGAAAGGCAAGATCGAATCTAGCTGCTGCCCTTTCAAGTGGCAATAGGACTCGCACCCAGCTGGCAAGGCAGGCTTACAAAGAATGCCTTGTGCAAGCTAAAAAGAATTGGGACGAGCTCTTTTGGCAAGATTTGAAGGGAGCAAGCTATGGGAATGACCCAAGAAAGTTTTGGAACATTATTAAATGGAATAGGGGTGGCTTGCCCGATACTCCTTCAAATCATGTGGCCCAGGATGAATGGCTTAGGTATTTTAAGCCTCAATATGCCTGTAGTGTTTTATATAGCGATTTGGTTACAATCCCTCATGTTTTTTATAACAAAGGTCCTTTCAGCCCCAAAGATGTTTCTATAGCCCTGGCCTCGGTAGCCACCGGACGTGCACCTGGATCCGAAGGGGTTCCGTCTGATGTCTTTCTCCAGAATAGAACTTGCTGGAGCAAGTACATTGCACTAGTGGCCAACGCGGTGGCTGAAGGTGCCCCTGTACCAAAATCTTGGGGGGGCGCCATTATTATCCCAATCTTTAAAAAAGGTGATAAGGCTCTCCCGAGTAACTACAGACCTATTAGTCTGATAGATACAATACAGAAGATCATCGGGAGGATGGTCCTGAATTTAATATTAGATTGGGAAGAGGATAATGGGGTTTTATCTATATTTCAAGCTGGATTCCGTAGATCGATTAGTATAGTGGACCAGGTTTTTCGTTTCATCCAATTACATTGGAAGACTGTGACTCTGGGGAAAGGCAGTCTCTTTGTGGCTTTTGTTGATCTAAGAGCTGCCTTCGACCTAGTTCCACGTTCAAGGTTGTGGCTTGTTTTAGCAAAGCTGGGGCTTCCTCTGGAAGTTCTGACTCTGGTTATGAGATTACACGAGTCCAACTTTGCTAAAGTCCAATGGGGAGGTTATGATGATGTCACTCCTGAGTTCCCAGTCGAGCGCGGTGTACGCCAAGGCTGTACTATGGCCCCGACGCTCTTTTCCTTGTATATTAATGGGATTGTAGATCGTATGCTCAGTGTTTCCACAGATGCTCCTAAGTTGGCGGGGATAGTCACCCCAATACTGATGTTTGCGGATGACACTCTCATTGTGTCAAAAACACCAAGTGGTTTGCAAAAAGCTTTGTCTGTTTTTGATGATTTTTGTCTAGCCCATGGATTGGAAGTAAATGTCTCTAAGACCAAACTTATGGTTTTCAACCCACCTCCTAGTTACAGAGTAAGGAAGTTCTTTATGAATGCCCAGCCATTAGAGGAGGTTAACAGCTTTATATATCTTGGTATGCACATATCTAATGACAATAAGTGGAACAAGCATGTCATGATGACCTCCTTGAAGTTACAGCAGACTACTGGGGTTTTACTCAAGGAGTTTAAAACCTCCTTCACTAAGCCAATTAAACCTGTCCTTCAAGTCTATGAGGCAAAGGCTTTAAGCTCTGTCTTGTACGGGGCAGAGCTATGGGGTTTCGACTCATTGAGATCCCTAACGGTAGTCGAAAATAAATTTTTACGTAGTATTACAGGCCTACCGCAGAGTACTCCATTGGTCCCCTTAAGATACGATTTAGGTAGGAGAGCTATCCTGGAACTAGCCAACCTCCGTCCTGTCTTATACTGGCGGAGGTTGTGGTCTACTCCGGAGCTCTCCTCCTACGCCAGGGGACTCTTGGATGTTATTAAGTCTGATACTTCTCATAAGATTGGCTGGCTTAGGAAGATACGTGCTGCCCTGGTTGACTTGGGCTTGATGGGGCTGTGGAGTGATCCAATGACAACGACATTCCCTTCTAAGAGCTCCTTGAAAATGTTGTATTGGGAACATATTGATTTCAAGATCTGGAGCCAAGTTAATAGCTCCTGGATGACTAATTGGTTCCTAGTGACAAAAATTACTCCAGCCCTAGAAACTTATTGGGACCTGATTACCAAACCTAGTGACAGGAAATTATATTTTCAGCTACGAATAGGTTCCTTGCCACTCAGGTCTCTGACTAGTAGCTGGTCAAGTGCTGGTAATGATACATGCCCTGTATGTGGCATGCAGTCTGAATCGATTGGACATTTCTTGTTTGTATGCCCCGCTTATATTGTCCCAAGACGCATTTGGTTGTCTCCATTGTGTAGGGCTTTGGGCACTAGGAGTAGTATTGTGGCCCTAAGGATCTTACGCACTAATACCCTACCAATTATTTCCATTGGTCTTGCCAAATATTTGGGCTGGGCATGGTACCTAAGAAACAAATTGTTACGCTCACTCTGTTATTCTTAATTGAGCTTTGTATACTAGAGCTATGGAATATTCTTGCTGTTTTAACTCCCCTTATTTTATATGACATTCTACCATCTAGTCGTCTGCTTTACTGTTTAATCTTTTTTTTTATCCATTTTAATATTTATTATATGATGTACTTTATGATTCTGTTGCATCTATTTTGTGTTTTTAATGAATTGTAATTTTGTGATACTTGTGTCTTTTATGAATTTGAACTTTCGAATAAAGACTATGATGATGATGATGATTATAAATTTCACAATGATTTTAGAGGTTGGAGCAGCAAGCATTTTTCTAAAAATTTAGCTGATAGATTTTTTCCTTCACTTGAAAGTTCATATCCTAGAAAAAGGACATTAAGGTGGGCAATTTTTGAATTTGAATTTGTAACCTTCAGTTGCAAATCCTATAATTATGGTGTTTACTCTGTTCAACAACCCTGGGCTGTTCCTATAACCCTGAGGGAGTTGGCAAAATTGCCACTGAGACCCTAGCGCTGAGAATGCTGTCAAATTAATGCTCTCAAGCGCTATATTTTGTCAAAAAAATCCATTTGCTATATCTAGCATTGTTTTGTATTTTTTCCGCACAATGTTATTCATTAATGTGGCACTGTGTGCATTTTGAAGTGCAAGTGTTTAAATGTCTGTGATCTAAAACTAGACGATATGTGTTGTCCGGTTTTTATACGGGAAACAAAGTGTGATTCATTTCAGAGGTGCACGTTTCAATCACTCTTTGGTATTCAAGTTGATCTAAGATCTCCCTGACCTGTTTTGCAGCTACTTGCCTTACTGGATACTGCCTTTGTGACGTTGGAGTATTTTTTAATGGAATTATGTGGTGGGTTGAATCCTCATTCCATCCAACATGATTTTTGTATAATGCTGGTGCTTGGGCTACCACCCACTCCCGCGCATATGTATATTTGAAATATTTGGGAACGTTGTTGGAAAATGCTGGTAAAATTACCGTTTCTCCTCTAGGGCAATCCATGATGAATGCTGGCTGCCAATCTTGTTCAGCTAACAAAATGTCATAGCCAAACATTAGGTTCTCCCAAAAGAGACCTTCACTGTCCAGCAATTGTCCCCCTCCTTTTGGAGTGCAATTTCATATAGTTTGTGTGGGACACTTACCCTAGTATCAGGTGTTTCCACAGTGATATAATCGTTCAAGTCTGCTGTGTGAAGGTGGCCTGGTATATACTGTCCACTAGTTTAAGTGGGCACCCTGTACCAATCCACACAACCCTTATGATGTATGAGGTCAAAGATAACCTTTATGAAAGCTATTCTAGTAGTAACTATGGAGAGCAGCCTTCAGGCTTAATCTTGAAGGAATCTAAATCAGCTTGTTTTACCAGAATATCACCTCCTGAATGACTAAATGAAGGAGACCCACAAAGTAGTTATATAAAAATATGTATTTATTAATATAACAGGAGGATAGATCACAAAGCACTCCATACTATATCAATAGATCAGTTGTAAGTAGTACAATACACAGCGGGCTCCAAGGGAGACCGATCCATATACTAAAATAGTGGTATAACAATCACGACTTGACTAGACACAGTGCCTAGTGCACGTAGAATCATTGGGACCCCAAGAAACCACCCACGGTGATGACACAGGAGACCCACAGAGGACGGGTGCATTGAGGAAACATGACTGCGTGCTCAGTACAACTCTACGGGAAAGTCACGGTTGCAAAGTTAAAGTTTAAGGACCCTTTTAGGAGGACTTCAGACGAACCCTTTGGAATTTAAGAGTTTAAAGAGCCACCCCACCTGTGGATACCATAGTCTCAGAGTTACCTAACACAGGGAAGCCGGGTGCATAGGTCTAAAGTGGCATCGGAAACTCTTGTTGTTCTTTATGGAAGAAAGTGAAGAAGTACTGCTGCTGTGAAGGTGAAAATAGTCCAGTGGAATCCGAGCCTGGATTCTGGATGGAAGGAACCTGAAATCAGAGGGGACAGAGTCTCGGTCACTTCAGAGTGACCAGAGGCTCGGTAGACGAATGCCCACCGATGTTGGGTGCATCAGGTGCAAAGCAGGGATGCTTGACTCTGCAGCCACGAGGACAAGGAGATGTCGAGGATGACCAGGAGCCAGAGGTGAGCTGCCCATGAAGGATGTCGAGTGCTAAAGGGTCGCTGTCTGGTGGGAGCACCAACAAGCCTTGGCAAAAGCAACCCATGCAGGAAGGTCAAGCAGGTTGCGTGGTGGACCAGCAAGGTCCAGGGGACTCACCAAGCAATGGGGAGTCAGGGCACATCTGGAGCAACCAGGAAAGCCCAAGAACAATTATAATGACCCCCAGGGGGACCCACTGGCCGAGGGACCAGAAGTCGCGAGAGGACCTCAAACAAGTTTGCAAAGCACCATCCCACGGAGCACATGGTGCAAAGAGGCTGGAATTCTTTGGTGCAAATACTGCTCAGGGTCAGGACCACATGGGATCCAATGCACAAGCTCAGGAATCATCAACAAGCTTATGTACTTGCAAATGGATGCAGTGCACAGGGGTTTAGCTTACGCAGCCCCACAAGGGTTACTGGCCTCAAACTCGGTGAGAGGGCAGATCAACCGCAGGGACCTTCAGGAACCCACCTCCTGTGTTGCTGAAATCTTTGGAGTCCGCAGGAGCTCAGAAGCACTTACTGGTCAGATTCCCTTTAGGTGCCTGAGAAGCAGGGGAGTGACTCCTTCACTCCAAGGGAGATTTTTCTGTTGTCTTAAATGCCCCAAAGGTCCTGCACAGAGCCTGTATGGAGTCTCAGCACAAACTAAGCTTTGGATGGAAAGGGGGATGAAGTCAAGCCCAGTCGAGGTCCAGTGAAGTCCAGGTGTCCAGATGGTCGAAGGTCAGTTGTTTCTTCTTTGTAGAATCTGGTCCACATAAAATCCAATGTTCTGTAGCCAGGTAACCCATTTTATACCCACAGGAGAGGGTTGGACAGATTCAGGGGACCCTCCTAGGGAAGGGGCAGGACAGAGGGGTGGCTACACCCATGTCCTTTGTCCAGTTTTGCGCCAGAGCAGGAGCCAATGTCTCCCAGAACTGGTTTGAGCTGGACTATGCACAGAGACACCAAATGTGCCACCAGTGCAGACTTTCAGGCACTCTCAGAGTAAATGTACAGATATTTATATAGCGCAAATCACCAACCGGTCTCTAAGCGCTTGCTTAGGGAACCCGTCCTGGTATTCCCCTGTGAGATAACCCAGCAGGGCATCCACAAGGTGAAAGCCACCCACCTAGCCCCAATACACTAAACCCTGTCTGGGAGGTGGTCACTTCTCCCTGTGACAGGATGCCTATTGTGCTGCCTTCCTCTTCTCAAGCTTGCCTTAGCAGCAGGAGGGCAGAAACATGTCTCTGGCTTGCAGCATCCGTTTTAGGCTGTCCAGGTCGAGGAGGCTGGTACCGGGTAGACCGGTGACCCCACGAAGTTCGCTTCAGAAGGGTAGAATCATACCTCCCACACCAGTCATAATGCACCTCTACTTATATGTCCAGCGGAGTCACAGACAACCCGGGAGAATGGTCTCTGAAGACTGCATAGGGGCTCTGCTCATGCAGGGGCACCCTCTCATATAAAACCCAGCACCCTACCTTCAGGATTGTTAAGGCCTGCTATAGGGGTGACTTATAATTTTTAAGTGTAGTGACCATTAGTTATAGTGACCCTATATCTAAAGTAAGTGGTGCAAGCACCATCTTACAGATGCTACAGTAGCAGACCTAGAGTTCCATTTAGCATGGCCTCTCATGGGTAGCATAATACATGCTTCAGCCCATGGGAGGCCTCTGGGTTACCTATGGCCTAGGTGCATGGTGTACCACATACTAGGGACTGATAAGGGTACCCCATTATCCAATCTGGAGTGTACCAAAGTACATGTATGTCAATTTAAGGGAGAAAGCAGATAGGCTGGGGCCCTGATTAGCAGGATCTCAGCCAGACTAGTCAAAAACAGTGAGACATTAAGCAAAAAGTGGGGGTAACCATAAGAAGCAGATCCTGCTTTCCTACTTCCGCTGTCACCAGAAATTCCATCAGGTTCTGGTGAGCTATTGTTACTTCTGTCACACTGTCTAGCATCTTCAGAGCCTATTCCCCGTTCAGTAGTTGGGTCCTCAGAATTCTGGGTATGTCTGATCTTTAGACCTGCAACCTTCTTCTTTTTGAACTGTGTCATTGGTTTGGCTTTATCATCTTTTTTTTGGAAGTGTATTCTTGAGCGTTCTGCTTGTCTCTGGACTTGTGCACTTTTCTTGTCTGTCTAACCGTCATTCCCTCTCGAAGTTTTTCGATGAACCCTGAAAGTAACGAGAGGGACGTGTATCAGTATCCTGATACCCGTCAGGTTTCCCAATATTATCCCTATTCATAAGGTTATACCTCCTTTGGGAGGGATCCTGTGGAGGAGATCTACATCTGGATTTCGATCTATTTTTTTTAACTTTTTGAATTTTTGTTATTGTCCAACTTCTTCTTAGAAGAAGTAGGTGTCTGCTTCAAAGTCTCCTTCTCGGGACTACCCAACAATTGTGGTTTTAACGTTTTTCCACCCAAACTGTCCCTGACTAACTCTTCATATGCAGTTTCTATTATTTTTGGTAGTTTGTGTTCCTGTTGTAAAGTACTGAACTCCCTTAGGCATTGGTGGATGGCCACTGATGCTGCCTCTCCTTTAATATTTGCTAATATTATGGCTGATTCCTGGGCGTAGTTACCTAGTAAATTCATCCCTCAGTTCAGAGCAGGCTCTGCTCTGTACTCATTTTGTATTTGTCGTAATACATCTGTTATTACAGCTGAGGACGGTATACCATGAGTTCTGGTATATATGGCAGCGAAAACTGTACCGCAAGAGGTGCAATCCTCTATCTGTGGTGTTATCCCCTTGGGTAAGCAGATTGTCAGCATTCTGTATTTTTCATAAGCGCTGGTATTTGGGAATACTGCTTCTAGCTGTGTTATTTTCTGCGCTATCCAGAATGGCATTTGTTCATGTTTTGCAGGCATTTTACCCATTACTGCATGTAATGTTTGTGGTGTAATTCTAGTTGCTGTGTTCTGAACGTGAGCTTTATTTGTTGTTACTATCGCTGGCTGGACTGTAAGAGTACTCATGACGTATTGCGTCATGTTTCTGTAAAGTTTTATTCATTCTTTGTGAAGGATGAGTAAGTCTGGTCCTGGCATTGTTTTAATGTCAGGATGTGGTGTGTAGGCTGCTAGTATTGGCCATGTTGCCCCTTCTCTTACGAGCGGGCCGAGTTTCATTATTTTTCTTTTAAGGGGTAGGGCGCCTTTAAACCAGTATAAATGTTCCTGGTACGTGAGCGGAACTTCAATGTCCTCATATGTACAATAATCCGCTGGTGGTTCATCTTCTGTGTAAAAATGAAATGTTTTTATTCTTGCATTTGCTGTTGGGAATGTAACCCATGAATAAAATACCTCTGTTCTATATGATTTGTGTACCTCAATCACAAAAGCTTCTACGCCACCCCTAGGTGTTAACCCATGCACAAGCAGTTTCTGGGTGACTGCATGTCTAATGTATGCCGCTATATGTATTGTGTTTGCATCTTCCGAGAGTTGTAATAGCTGTTCTAGTGGGTCGAAGACCGGGTTAGTCATTGGGTTTAGAACTCGAAATAACTTTTCAAGGGAACTAAGATAAGGTGTTTTGCACAATTTTTAGGAACACTGTGTCCTTCAAGCTTGATTAACCAACAGCCAATAAATAGGATATTTCGCCTACTCAGCTGTGGTGGAATTTTGCCCACCCACTCTAGACATCTCTGCTGTTTTGTGAATAGGGATTTCTGAGATTAGCACGACTGAACTACTCGGATTCTACTGTTAAATAAGTACCCAACCAATGCTGGTGACGCCATGTTGTGTAGTTCCTATAAGAAATATACAGGATCTGCACTTTTAGACAACATATACTGTAGGATTGGTGTCAGACAAACTCTGATCACCCCTACCGGGCATGCTGGCTCTTTTTGTACCAACTAGCTCACAGTGCCACTAGAATCTCCTCTTACCAAGGAGAGAATAGTTCTAGGCAACCATCGAACATGACAACCCTGATCCCTCAGGACCGTGGAAACAATATACAAATTTTCGCTCAGCCACTCGTACTTACTTACACAGAATAAACAGGCAGGGCGTTTTCAATATGAATTTATTGAACAGTTATTATTCTGTTGTAGAATAGATGAGCTGCAACAACCGTTAGGTAGTATAAGATATAAATATTTAGCAGTATGATGAAGGTAAATTGATGGTATAGCTCTACCATTTTACTACAGTCATGCATACATATGAATATATAAAACACATGATAAAAGATGCATGCAAAAAAGGGAAGAAGGGTACAGAAAGAAACAAGAGAGGTTCAGAAAGAAGCAAGAGAAGTGCAGAAAGAAGCAATAGAGGTGCAGAAAGAAGCAAAAGAGAGGTGCAGAAAGAGAGAAGACAAGTGCAGAAAGACATGAGGGGTGCAGAAAGAGACAACAGGGTGCGGATAGAGACACCAGGGGTTCAGAAAGAAACAAGAGAAGTCCAGAAAGAAGCAACAGAGGTGCTTAAAGAGGCAAGAGAGGTACAGAAATATGCAAGAGAAGTACAGAAAGATGCAACAGAGGTGTCAAAAGAGGTGCAGAAACAGGCAGGAAAGGTACAGAAAGAGGGAAAATGGGTGCAGAAAGAGGTAAGAGGGATACAGAAATTTGCAAGAGAGGGGCAGAAACAAGCAAGAGAAGTGAAAAAGAAGCAAGAGAAGAAGAGAAACAGGGATGACGGTGCAGAAAGAGGCATGAGGGATGCAGATATTTACAAAAAAGGTACAGAAAGTAGCAAGAGCAGTGCAGAAAGAACCAACAGAGGTGCAAAAAGAGGCAAGAGGGGTGCAGAAATAGGTAAGAGAGGTGTACAAAGAAGCAAGAGGGGTACAGAAAGAAGCTGGAGGGGTGCAGAAAGATGGAAGAGAAGTGCAAAAAGAAGCAACAGAGATACAGAAAGAGGCAAGAGAGGAGCAGGAACAGGTATGAAAGGTACCGAAAGAGAGAACAGGGGTACAGAAAGAGGCAAAAGAGGTGCAGAAAAGGGGGAGAGGGGTGCAGAAAGAGGCAAGAGAGGTACATAAATAAGCAAGTGAGGTGCAGAAAGAGGCAACAGAGGTACAGAAAGACACAAGAGAGGTGCAGAAACAATTAAGAGAAGTGCAGAAAGAGGCATGAGAGTTGCTGAAAGAAGCAACAGAGATCTAGAAAGAAGCAAGAAAATTGCAGAAAGAGGCAAGTGAGGTTCAGAAAGAGGCAAGAGAGGTGCAGAAAATGGCAAGAGGACTATGGAAAGAAGGGTGCAGAAAAAGAAAGAGAGGTGCAGAAAGAAGCAAGAGAAGTGCAAAAAGAAGCAAGAGAGGTGCAGAAAGAGGGAAGACGAGTACAGAAAGAAGCAACAGAAGTAAGGAAAGAAGCGAGAGAGGTGCAAAAAGATGGAGAAGGGGTACAAAAAGAAGCAAGATGGGTGCAGAAATAAGCAAGAGAGGTACAGAAAGAAGCAAGAGAAGTCCAGAAAGAAGCAACAGGGGTGCAGAAAGAGGCTACAGGGGTGTAGAAAGAGGCAAGACAAGTGCATGAGGGATGCATAAATATGCAAAAGACTTGCAGAAAGAAGCAAGAGCTGTGCAGAAAGAACAGACAGAGGTGTAAAAAGAGTCAAGAGGGGTACAGAAATAGGTAGGAGAGGTGCACAAAGAGGCACGATGGGTACTTAAAGAAGCAAGAGGGCTGCAGAAGGAGGTGCAATGGGTGCAGAAAGAGGAAAGAGAAGTTCAGAAAGAAGCAACAGAGGTACAGAAAGAGGCAATAGTTGCAGAAAGAGGCAAGAAAGGTGCCGACAGAGAGAACAGGGGTTCAGAAAGAGGCAAAAGAGGTGTAGAAAGAGGGGGGAGAGGGGTGCAGAAAATGGTAAGAGGGGTACAGAAAGAAGAAGCTGAGGTGCAGAAAGGGGCAACAAAGGTGCAGAAAGACGCAAGAGAGGTGCAGAAAGAGGCAAGTGGGGTACAGAAAGAGGCACAAGAGGTGCAGAAAATGGCAAGAGAACTGCAGAAAGAGGGAAGAGGGGTGCAAAAAAGGGAAGAATGGTACATAAAGAAGCAAGAGACATACAGATCGAAGCAAGAGACGTGCAGAAAGCGGCATGAGGATTGCTGAAAGGAGCAACAGAGGTGTGGAAAGAAACAAGAGATTTGCAGAAAGAGGCAAGTGAGGGGCAGAAAGAGGCAATTGAGGTGCAGAAAATGGCAAGAGAACTTCAGAAAGAGGCAAGAGGGATGCAAGAAAGGGAAGAAGGGCGCATAAAGAAGCAAGAGTGGTACAGATAGAAGCAAGAGCAGTGCAGAAAGAAGCAAGAGAGGTGCAGTAAGAGACAAATGAAGTGCAGAAAGAAGCAACAGAGGTACAGAAAGAGGCAATAGAGGTGCAGAGAGAGGGAGGAGGGGTGTAAAAAGAGGCAAGATGAGTTCAGAAACAAGCATGAGAGATACAGAAAGAGGCAAGACAAGTGCAGAAAGAAGCAACAGAGATGCAGAAGGAGGCAACATAACTGCAGAAAGAGGCAAGAGAGTTGAAGAAACAGGCAAAATGGGTGCAGAAGAGTGAACAGGTGTGCAGACAGAGGCAAGAGATGTACAGAAAGATGAAAGAGAGGTGTTGAAAGAGGCAAGAGGGAATTTTCTGTAGAGGTGCAGAAAGAAGCAAGAGCAGTGCAGAAAGAAGGAAAAGAGGCAAGAGATCTGTAGAAAAAAGTAACAGAAACGCTGAAAGAGGCATGAGGGAAAGCAGCAATTTACAAAAGATGTGCAGAAGGAAGCAAGAGCAGTGCAAAAAGAACAAACAGAGGTGGAAAAAGAGGCAAGAGGGGTGCAGAAATAGGTAGAAGTGCACAAAGAGGCAAGAGGGGTACAGAAAAAAGCAGGAGGGCGTGCAGAAATTAGGAAGAGAAGTGCAGAAAGAAGCAACAGAGGTGCTGAAAGAGGCACAAAGGGTGCAGAAATAGGAAGGAGTGGTTCACAAAGAGGGGTACAGAAAGAGGCAAGAGGGGTGCAGAAAATGGCAGGAAATGTGCAGAAAGAGGCAGGAGAGGTGCAGAAGAAAGTGAGGTGTGGAAACAGGCAAGTGAGGTACAGAAAAAGGCAAGAGAGGTACAGAAAGAGGAAAGGGAACTGCAGAAACAGGAAAGAGAAATGTACAAAGAGGCAAGAGAGGTGAAGAAAGAGGTAAGAGAGGTGTAGAAAGAAGCAAGAGAAGTACAGAAAGAGGCAAGAAAGAAGAGAGGTTTGTGCACCATTAATACCAATTTAGCACACACATTTAGCAATAAGTAACACGTGACCATTACAGCTTTGCAAAGGGACTTTCACCACGCTGTAACATGTGACGCTGCATTTTTGGGAACATTTGAGGAGTTTGAGCTAGAAGCAAGGCTTTTTTTGTTCAAATCTGCAGATTAGTTAGCAGATGATGGACTATTTGGCAAATGCTGAAAATGATTAATTATGTGAAAATTGGTGCAGCTGAACAGTCATACAATTCCAGTGGCCCTGCTCATACCTCTGACTACGTCCAGAAGTGCTCCTCAGTGTTTCCTTCTTTTTTTGTGTCTCATTGAGTTTATAGTTTAGCTTCTATGGAAACGAGGAAGATTAAACCTGAGGTTACCACTCCACAACACAGACAACAATACCACATAATTACTCTCCACAACACATAGTCCCACTACACAAAATTCCTATACACTAAATACCACATACTTTCTATTCACACAATTTCACCGCACAACATACCACATAATTCTACTACACACAACGTACTTCGGCTCCACTCCGGAAAATATTAGTAAAAAACTTTTACAATTACAATGCCAATAGCTCTAACTCTCACAAATGCGAGACCTATTACATTACAAATGCTTCTTTAACTGGTAGTCACGTTAGCAGAGTAGTACAGAAAGGGGGCTGGGCCTCCGACCAGCACTCATGAATTCAACTGCGTAGGACTTACAGGAGATACCAGGAGGGCTTCTTGGCCCTCAAAGTCCCTCAGGAGTAAAGTGGACTTCATCCCCTAACCAGTACTGTGCCAGGAGGCATGCTTGCAGAAAAGGGGGCATGGCCTCTGAAGACTTCTTAGCAATCCCACTGTGTGGGACTTAGTTGAGGTAATAGGAGAGGTAGTTGGCCACCAAGGACAACCTTGGACACCAAATACGCCATCTATTACCTCCAGTAAGTCCCACAGAGCCGGATTGCTAAATTGTCATAGCAGGCCACGTTCCCTTACAATACCACTGTTCAAACGCACTCCCTGGCGCACTCTTGGATGGGGATTAAAGTCCCCTTCAATGATGGGGGTTCTTAGGGGCCAACTAGCATACCTGACCCTCAAGTAGGCCCCAGATAGTGGGATTGCTGATAGGTGGACACAGGCTACACCCCCTTTGTCCACCACTCTACAAATGTGCCTCCTGGCGCATTTTAAGTTGGGGGTATGTTTTTTTAATGTTGTTTTTCCCAGGAGGGGGGCCATGTGGCCTTCCTCACCTGTGTCACTTCTGGCCCCACCTATCCCCCGGGGCCTGGACTAATGTTTTTTATTATTTTCCCCAGAGGGGAGCCACATGGCCCCCCCCATCGGCCACTTCTGGCCTCCAGAACCCCATTCCCCGGGGCCTGGCCAACCTGCTTTTTTGAGGAAGGGGCAGCGTGGCCCTCGCCTGAGGCCAATTATGGTCCCGGGGACCCCATCCTCAGGGTCTGGCATTATTATTTATTTTTTTAAACATCGAAAGTGAGTGGGCTAATTGGCCCCCCTCTTAGGCCACTTCTGGCCCCAGGGACCCCATTCCCTGGGGTCAGCCCTCAAGTAGGGGACCATGGGTGGAACCCCAATGCCCACACAGTCCCTGCTGTCTCCCTGCCTCTTGCGGGAGCTGGCATTGCTTTTGGGCAAGGGAAGCTGCTGACATGCAGCTCTCCTTGCCCAAAAGCAATCTGCTTCACTTCATGGAAGTGAGAGAGGGTTTTCTGCTCTCATTTCCATAAAGCGAAGCAGAATTTGCTATGGCTGTGCGTGAGCCATGCTACCACCCTACCATAGCAAACAGCAATGTCCTGAGTGTGGGCACCCTGGGACATTGCAGGAGGTGACCCTGGCGGGTGGCAGTCCCCAGGGCCATTGAGGGCTCCAGGAGGGGGGCCATGTGGCCCCCCTCCCAACTGTTTAAAACCCCAGGGAGGGGGTGGTCCCCCGGGCTGGGGTCCACAACGGACCCCTGCATTTTAATTGATAGCGCCCTGGGGAGGTGGTGGTCCCTGGGGAAGTGTGGGGGCCTGCCCTTTGATTTTACAAGTAGCCCCGGGGAGATGGCGGTCCCCAGGGCTGTGGGGGGGCGCATGCCACCAGCATTTCAATCATGTAGCCTCAGGGAGGTGGTAGTCCCTGGGGCTTGGAGGGGCCCGTGAGACCCCCACCCAAACATTTTGATAGCCCCGGGGAGGTAGAGGTCCCCAGGGCTTGGGTTGCCCACAAGGCCCCCCACCTTAAATTAACAATGCCCCGGGGAGGTGGCAGTCCCCAGGGCAGTGTGGGAGGGGAAGGAGCCCCCCATGCATTTTAAATAAAAAGCCCCAGGGATGTGGCAGTGCCCAGGGCTGCGGGCCCCCGCTAATCAATTGTGAATTGCCTCCAGGACCTGGCCCATCTGGGGGCTTATGGAAAATGAAGCCCAGGAGCCCGTGCTTTGTTTAAAAAAAAAAAATTGGCTGGTTTTGCTCACCCAGTGCGAATCGGCCTATTTGTTTTTTAAAATAAAATGCTTTTTTGGTCCCTGGGGGTCCTTATGGGACCCCCTGAGCAGGCTTAGGGGGTCAGGGTGTTTGTACCCTGCCCCCTTTTCACGTTTATTTGTTTTCACCCTCTTTCTTCTGACTCGGTTACCGATGTACTTGCCATGCTGCTGTCTGTTACTTTATATCTCCAAATTTGATAAATAGGATGGTTGTCAGCTTGAAACCAATGACTACTGGTATCGTCGTCATGGTAAGCTCAAGCGTATGTTGAACATTTAGGAGCACCAACTTGGTTTCTAACCCTCCATTGTGCAGAATATCCATGGGATGACTTACATGACTTTTTGAAAGAAGCAAACTCTAACAAAAAATGCATCAAATTCAAGACACCCGTTGAAACTTAGAGATAGAGTCATGTATTTGCTGAGTTTGTGCAGTTTAACATCTGCAGCCAGTATCAGGAGAGACTAGTAAAACGTATTCTTATGAGAGACGTTCCATGTGAAAGCATCTTAAAACCATTCACGAAAGGACGTACCATTACTTGTTGTGGGAAAATGCAAGTGGAGGAGAACCACACATATCTGTAGAAGTCTTGAGGGATCCTCTAAATGTTCAAGAAATAACACTACCAGCTTACTGCAACAAGTTTTCTAAGTTGGTAACTTTATTATACAGTTTAACCAAAACAATTAACACATAAACATAGCCTAACCTATTTAACTGTTTACATATACACTTTCATGCCCAAGTACTTCAGATGCATAGAGGTATGTCTTTAGACCAGTAAGGACAACATGACCCTGTACTGCCTGAGCAGGGAGAGAATGCACCTCAAACAAGGAGAGGGATGTTTGGAAACATTTCAGTATTCCATGGGAAAGAAAAAGGGTTATGCCAAGTTTGTTCAGTGCATTGTCTGAAGCAAACAGTTGTCGACACAGACTGGGAAGATGTATTTCCATGAAACAAAGTCCATGTGGGAGCGCAATAAATCTATCCATCAATGCATGTACCATTACATAATGCGGGAGAAGGCAGCTGCAGCAGAAGAACAGTCATTATCTGCAGCAACCTTAGGGGAATCATTGTCACTGGCTGTCATACCTGCTCCAGCTGTCTGCGATAAGTAATCTGAGATAGTAACTAAGTGTAGAAAATGCCAGAGATCCGTGTCTCTAAAGATGTCGTCCATGGCTGCATACCTGAATATAGTGAAGAATCATTGTTGGTAATTATTTTTTTAATACGTTTTATTGGGTTTTGACAAACAGCCATGGTCTCATAGGCCGACAAATACGCACAGGATGATAGAATCAGCACAGCCCTGAACACTATAAAAAATCTGCATGTCCTACCCCCTCCCATCCCACCCAAGCACAAGACTGCAAGACATATCTTCTACAGTAATTTGGCCCACTCCCACTCCCCCTTTCACCATCCCATTACATTTGAATTTTCTCCTCAATATATGAGCGTGAGTGGCGACCTAGTTCCAGAGCAATTCACCTATGATCCACCCATGTCTGTCAAATTTCAGGGTGCTTCTGGGGACATCCTCTCGCCTGATACACACCTACCTCCAGCCCCATACAATGTTCCATCCCTTTTTTCCACATAGCAAGGGATGGGGGACTCCCACCATCCATGCCTTGGCTATATCTCTTTTCACCAGGGTTAGACACATAAAATAGAGCCATATTTTATATCTGTTCCCCCAAAGAACATCTGTTGCATGTAGAAGGATACATCTTGTGGGATGTCTACCAGAGGACCTCTCCCAGGTAAGATGTTCTGCCATTTTGAATCAAAAAAGGAGCTATAGAGGGAAGACGCGCCAGAACACCCTCCAATCAAATACAATTTCAACAAACAAGAACTGACACCATGTAGCATAATTTTATGTAGTCTTGAATGAGTGGAAGCAAGAATACTTTATCAAAAACCTCCAGTACCCATTGAATCATATGGTATAACCCCATCCAGTGTGCTACAAATATTTAAAAAAAAAATCAAAGACAACAGAAAAGATGGAAACAAGAAAGTGTAAAGTCAGTCCACAGGTTAATTAAACAATTTAGCTCACTCTACACACACCCTCAATAACGGAAAAAAATAGGTGAAAAAATGTGTAAAGGAAGAGAAAGTATCTCACGTGCGCACCACCAGAGGAGCTACTGGTTGGTTCTCACCAGCTTGCCCATGTCTATTTCATCATTGATAGCTTTCTCTTAGGAAAAACGTGAAGTGTCCAGTGCAAAAAAATACAACAGAAAAAATGTGTATAGTGAAAACAGGAACACAAAAAGTGTGCAACAAAGAAGGGGTTAGACTCACAAATATACTTTTTATTCTTGTTAGGAGTCTATCCCGCTGATTAAAAACACAGCGGGCCCGATTCACAGAACTAACTTAAGACAAAATCCTAAACTTACTACCAATATGGTATTCACAGAAGGCACTTACTCATTTTGGTATTCACAGAAGGCACTTACTCATTTCGGTATTCACAGAAGTTAGGAGTCCTAACTTTAGGACTCCTAAATGCCTTCTGTGAATACCGAAAGTCTTAAAATTAGGATTTTTCTCAGTTTAGTAGTAGTATAGTTAGTACTCTTAACTTTAGGACTCCTAAATGCCTTCTGTGAATACCGAAAGTCTTAAAATAAGGATTTTTCTCAATTTAGTAGTCCTAAAGTTAGGACTCCTAACTTTAGGACTCCTAAATGCCTTCTGTGACTCCCGAAAGCCTTAAAATTAGTATTTTTCTCAGTTTAGTAGTAGTATAGTTAGGACTCCTAACTTTAGGACTCCTAAATGCCTTCTGTGAATACCGAAAGTCTTAAAATAAGGATTTTTCTCAATTTAGTAGTCCTAAAGTTAGGAGTCCACTGGGACAAAAGAGCACAATTCTGGAATGTTATCATTCTTCAAAAAAGGGGTATTTACCGTCTCCCAGAAAAGTTTGTTACTTCGGGTTTTTACTGCAATAGCCACATTTTCCCAAGCCTCTTCCTTACATGTCCTTTTCCGGGCCACTATAGCTGCCTTATATTAATGCCGTAAGGATTGGATATTAGAAAGGTAGAGGAAGTACAAATAGAAAGCCCGGATATACTAGCCATATTTATACATCTGAACCATCCACCCAACATATTGGTGATAAATGTATATGCTAGAGGGGTGGTGGGTGATAAACGATCTAACACGGTCAGTTTACTTGAAAGGTTTATTGACAACAATAGCGGAAGTAGTAATCTGGTGATTACGGGCTATTTTAATTGCTCATTTGAGCCCCTTGACCAGGAAGATGGTAACCTTAGTGTAGAGGAGTATGCCCAATGGAACATCACATCCCTGGATCTACCCCCAATAAAGAAATGGACAGAGGTCGCACTCCAGTTAAAATGCCTCTGCCTGGAAAAAGGGTATCAGGGCAGTTAATGGAAGGACCCCTTCAATAGAATGGGCTCCCACACATATAGTAATGGATATAGAAGCAGTTGTATTGATTATTTTTTAATTAGTTTGGAGCTATGGTCCACCCTCTCTGATATGGTGATCCTTGAGAGAAGTGAAAGTGACCACTGTTGATGACCTTGCACGTACGGTGTTCCCCAGAGGCACAGCTGGCAATAATAGAGTGTGAGACCACGGATGGCGTATTGTGCAATGACATGAGAAGAGTAACATGGGTCATGATGGTTAAAAATGAGAATTCGTTATAGCAGATGAAGGAACTGTTGGAGTGCATATTAGTAGTTGTTCAAAACCTAGATTCCCAGGAGGAAATTAATATAAACATCATGCACATCCACTATAATAAGTTCACGAAACTCAAATCCTTCTTTATTAAACCCCTAAACCTAAGAAAAAGCCAATTTTAAAAGCAGCTAAATGGTATAATAAGGCCTGTAGAGAAGACTATAAGAGGCTCCCCCAAGCTATAAAACATAAACAAATGGAGGAAATTAAAATTGCACGGAAGAGTTACAAAATAACCCAGCTTATAGCCAAGAAGGAGAGGGACGAACAACGCTGACTTGACCTTCTCCATGCCAGTACAGAAAAGAGTACGTGAAAATTCTGGCACATAGTAAAATGGGGCAGTAGAGATTGTCGACACACGCCTATTAACTATGTAGCCCCTGATCAGTGGGTATCCTATTTTGAGGCTCAATTTGCTGCTACTGGCAACAACCTAGACAACATAGATCTACCAAGACCTGAAACCACTGTTTCTTTTACTAGAGGCGAGGTTGAATCTGCCCTAAATGCAATACCAAGAGGAAGGGCTCCGGGCCCTGATTGCATTCTGGCAGATTTATTCTTACACGATAAGGATAACTGGCTGACATATATACACATACTTGCCAATGCGATAGCTAGTGGTGCTCCCATCCCAGATTCTTGGCGAGGTGCCGAAATTCTTCCGATATATAAAAAGGGGATCGCTCTAGCCCAGGAAACTACAGGCCAATTAGCCAATAGACTGCATACAAAAGATCATGGCTAGGCTCGTGTTGAGCAGAATCCATTCCTCGATTATAGACAATGACATTCTGTCCCCACTACAGGCTGGCTTAAGCCAACATGTAAGCACTATAGATCAAATTTTTAGGTTCATATTGATCTATTGGCGTGTGGTGGTCATCGAAGGAGGTACAATCTATGCGGCATTCATAGATCTCAAATCCGCCTTTGACCTGGTCCCCCGTACCAAATTATGGGGGGTACTTAAAGATTCAGGGATGCCACTAGAATTGTTATCATTGGTAGCCAAGCTACATGAATCCAATTTCGCCCAGGTTCGTTGGGGTGCGCAGGGTAACGTCACTGACAGGATTCCAGTGACTAAAGGGGTGCGCCAAGGGTGCGTCCTGGCGCCAACCCTATTTTCACTATTTATCAACAGAGTTGTTAATTATTTCACCTCTCATCCAACTGACGCCCCTACCCTTGCAGGCATGAAGATACCTATATTTATATTTGCCGATGATAGTCTTATAATATCGAAAAAAACAAAAGGGGTTGCAAAGTGCACTGGAGAGATTTAAGGATTTTTGTGGAGATCATGAGTTATTGGTTAATGAGGAGAAAACCAAATTCATGGTTCTCCATTAACACAAAGTGATAAAAGGAAGGGTTTTTATGAATAAGGTCCAACTCGAATAGACAGATGTATTTACATATCTAGGGATAACACTGGGAAGGAAATTAAACTGGAGACCCCAGGGTGACATAATGTCCCTGAAACATGCCCAAGAGGCTGTCTCACACCAAACCGGTAAGCCCGGCGCTAAAGATATATGATTCAAAAGTCAGGGCCTCGGTTTTGTATGGCACAGAGCTTTGGGGCCTCGACAATTTGACACCCCTGACTACTGCCCAGAAGAAATTCTTGAGAGATCTAGTCAACCTACCAAAATCTACTCCTCTCAAGTCCCTACATCTTGATTTGGGTTGCTGTCCTCTAGAAGAAATAGCTCGATACAGACCTCTATCGTATTGGGGAAGGCTCTGGTATTTGTCACAATATGCGAATGCTCTATCAGATGTAAGAGGGGCGAATTCATAATGCAAAATCCCCTGGTTACAAAAAATAAAGTGTACACTGGCTAACATGGGGATGAGCCATTTATGGGAAGACCCGATAGGCAGTCTGCTTCCCTCCAAGAAAATCTTTAAGGAGGCATACTGGAATATGGCCAAAATGAATTGTCTGAAATCCACCAATGACACCTCCCTGTCAGGCATTTTTCTTGGACACAAGCAATATACTGTGTATGAGGAGTACTGGGATCCAATCATTAAACCTTGTGACAGAAAGCTATTCCATCAATTCAGGGTGGGTACACTTCCCGTTAAAATGTTTACTCATAAATTGAATGGCTCATTGGACAATAAATGTGTTTCATGTCCCGAGCAGGTTGAGTCAATCCCTCACATCTTATTTTTGTATCCAGCATATACCCAACAGAGGGAGAAATGGTTAAAACCTATCTGTTCCAATCTGGGTACCAGATCTAGTGTCACAGCCCTTCATATTTTAAAGACCAACACGCAGGAGCTCATTGTGATAGCCATGGCCAAATTTCTGAGCTGGATGTGGGGTATGCGAGCCAAAAACATGAATAAATAAGAAGTAATGAATGGCATTTGTATCCGAAGAAAGATGTATTTACATTTGCTGTATAATCCACTATGCTATTGGGCTGCGCATGTTAGCCATTTTGCCCACTCTTGTATTTTTAGTAGTACTGGAAAGAAAACATTTTGTACGAACGATAGCTAGGTGGAGGCGATTGAGCAATGTATTTGTTCAATTACTAAAATACTGAAATTATTAACTCTTTTTTAAACTTTTAATATCATAGCCAATTTTAAACTCATTTTGTATTCAATGTATTTTATTTTACAGCTCTATGTTGGTTATTCATCAAAATTATTGCTGCATTTTAACAATTGTATGTATATATGGATCCTTCTCCTATTTTATGTAACAGTGCTATCAATTGTGTCTTTTATGATCTAAATGATCAAAATAAAGACTCTTTTTACTTGACTTGATAGGTCACGTGGAGATTGACACAGGGCGTGCTTCAAACCCCTTAGGGCTTTAGAGCAGGCACCGTCAAACCACCCCTTCTTCTTACCGCCTAGTGGCCTAGGAATCTTTGCTAAAATAGATTTCATCGATTTAGTGATATTAAAAAATGTCTTGGTCAGTACTAATGGAGTAATTTCCTCCTGCAGACAATATGTAATTGCACTTTTGTTGGAAGTTATTATTTTCCTCATTGTCAAGGAGGGATCAACGCCTGTCCATTTAATAGTGACCCCATTTGTCCCGACCGGTTTTATATGGTTAGCTAGGTTAAAAACATCCATCTTTTTACCCCAGAAAAAAAAGGTTAGTTTTAGAAGCTTATGGTCACTAACCAATGAGGGTACCTGAGTAAGATTAGCACACAAGTGGCTTACAGAGGCAGAAAGCAATACATGATCAAGTATAGAATTAGAGTTCCTGCCTATTAAAGTTGGATTGGAGGTCTCATTTACGCCACTGGCTCCTCTAAGGAGGTAAAAATCATATTTGACCATCATCTGATGCTTCCCCATAAGCATTGAGGCAACAATGATCAGATTCCTCATCTATAGTTATGAGGCCACATGGCTTAGTATTGGGAGCTCCACATGCCTGCAATACTCAGTATTAACTATGGATAGGAACGTTTCCAGACCCTGATCAATAGCTCTAACCACACTATCTCATGAACTGTCAAAGACATTATTGTAGAAGTTTACTATTACCAGTTCTTTTACCCCTTTTATGTTTAGCCATAGGATTTGGGCATATGGGCCCATAGTTACAGCCTTCTGGACATTTACCACAATTTTGTTGGAAATTTGGATTTGCAGGCCCCCCTTTTTCTCGGCCAGATAATGAGCTTGTAGCTGCCAAAAAATGGGATGAGTATCCTTCCATATGAAACGGGCTAGTACACCAGGTCTCCTGGAAGCATATGATATCATAGCCAAGGATGAAATTAGCCCAGTCTGTTGTTAGGACTTACCGGAAAGCCCATTCACATTCCAGGTGGCAAACACAAAACCTTCACCATAGGAATGCTCTACCAGGTGCCTTCCTATCAGATTCACAGAGTCACTGCTTATATCATCATTAGTTGGCGTACCATAGTTTACTGCCACTGAGGGTAAGTGCAAGGTGTTTACAATTATAGGCTGAGGTCCCATAGTGCTAATGCCAGATGCATCACTGGTTGGCTGTGCACCAATCAATGCCCCCCGTTCGCTATAATTATGACCATCAGGAGGGACAATCCTAATGCTACGGACATCATGGATAAAGTCCCTTGCTACATTGACCATAGATTTCATACCAGATCTAAAAAAGTTGGTTGAGATTGGCCCTCTTTGGACTATAGAATTAGGCAGAGGAGTAAGTCAATCTATGTCATCCAGGGATGGAAGGATGTCAGATCTAGTATATAAGGGCAGCCTGAATCGTTGACGTGCATTTAGAATAGTGGATATCTGTTTTAAGGGGGAGTTAGTATTATTCACTGGGGAATAGAAAAAGACAAGGGGCAATACATTCATGCCACTGCCAATTGCAAGATCATTACCTAGTCTGCGTAAAACCTCAAGTACCAGTCTCGGTGATCTAAATGTAAGTACAATACAGTCACCTGGAAGTTTTTTATCCCTTATCCCCACCCAACTTACTTGTCTCACCATTTTGAACTCGCCAAAAAGGGCCTCTGTGAGCCCAATTTTTGTTCCGAGCCAACAAAGAGCCTTGTTTCTCAAGCCCTCCCATGTTTCCTTAGCCATGGGGGTAAGCTGCAGAACATTTGCTAGTATGATGGTATATGGAGTAGCTTCCGGGGGCAAACTCAATCTGGTCTCCTCCCTATCCATAGGGGTCGCGCAGGAAATAGGCGGGGGCTGAATATCTCTTGGCTCAGTATTACCCAGGGCAACCCTATTGACAGTGTTGCCGAGCCCCTTATGATCTTCGGGCACTTTAACTGAGCTATGCAGGGGTTCAGTCTGCAAGAGAGGAGCTACCTTATCATCATCCCGCACAGAGTTGAAAGGGTTGTGTGAAGGGTTGGTGAAATAAGCCCCCGGCCTGACCTTAGGAGTTCCTCAATGGCAGTAACCCTAGTCAACAATTTATCCAGGGAGGCAGAGGCAATACTGTTATAAAGTACATCAGATGCAACCGGTACAGCTAGGCCCACACCCTGCCCTGTAGTATCAGTATATTGTGACCCCTCAAATTTACCAATCAGTGTGGTCAATACAATATCCATGTGATCTAGACGACCTTGGAACAAAGCAAGACTATTATCTAATAGTTCTTTAAGGCGCATAAAAGTGATGTCAGAAACAAACTCCCCAGTGGTATTTAGAACAGCATCCCCAGGAATACAGGCTAGCGAAGTGGGAGGGGCGACTTCTGTCTGTGTACTGATGGAGCAGGTATGAGTCGTTACACTATTGGCACGGCAGGGCCGTTTCTGGTGTTTTGTTTTTTGAATACCCGATTCCCTCCTTCGCTTCACTATTGGCTCCTTTGTTTTGTCCTCATCATGGGGTTTAGAAGTCAGAGTTCTTGTAACTCTGTCAAGTCCTCGTGTGGTAGTTGCAGGGCTTTCTACCAAGGCGGATACATTGGGGGATTGCGACTGACCATGGGTGATAGGGGGCGTTTGTACACGAGTAGCATCTCCCAAATCAATATGACCCAGGGAAAGGCACCTCTGCAAGGGTATAGGATCAAGAGCGAGGCGCCTCTCAGTCAGTGCGATCCCATGGCTAAGCATTGATTCTGCCTTAACAATGGAAGCGTCCAGGGTCCCCGCAACTCCCTTACGCTTACTCATTATTAAAACCAATGTAAGCCCCACCACGAGCACAGTTAATGGTATAGAGACAGCGTTGGAATGCCAAAGTACCTGGGAATAGTTGATAATTTGTTCAGATACCCCGCCAATCCATTGTTAGAGGGGCGGCCCAGCCTCTTCCGGGAGATGACGGACAAGGACGGGCCCGAGCTTTGCCTGGGCGCGTCCCATGCACGTCCCACGCTGCGGGGGGAGGGAGGCAGCGCTATAAGCGCAATGGCTAGTGCCACCCCCTCACTTGTGGCACCTGAGGCTGGAGCAGGGGATTCTGGGACCAGTAGTCTCGGTAAAGTGCCTCACGGGGCTGGCGGTGCTGGGGTGAAGAAACCCTGGGACTCCAGTCCCACCAGGGCACAGCATGATGTCACCACGATGTCCCCAGGTAGCATAAGAGCAGTGAAGCAACTGTTGCAGACCTTTGAGTCACCTTTTCAAGGGTGAATAGGAAAGGTGCCATTTAATTCTTGCATGTCGTACACATTGAGAATGACTACTATAACCAAATTAACATGCCAGTAAAATCTTGTTGCTGTTGTCCAATTTTTATAATTATATCTGTTAACATCTTTTCTCCACTGCAAATCTCAAGTCAGAACTATGGGAATTCTTCTCCACTCTCAGTAGAAAAGAAACTAAAATGGCCCCCATTCGTGCTCTTACTCACACTCCTATACTTAGCAAATCACAGACTTCCGTTCATCTTTTATTTTTGTTATACCACTCCTAAAGGGTAATAACTTTTTAACCGTTTCCATGTTTCCTGGAAGGAAACCTAATCGGTAGTTTTTTTTGCAGGTCCACAGTGACACTCATCGCGCCCCCCCTCTCGTGTAACTTTGCAGTAGAAAGCGGATTCACATGGAAGACTTTAAAAGCCTTCAACACCCTACTTTCAATGCTTTTTAATTATATTTCATTTTGTAAAATATTGCCATCTACCAGGCGTATAATCCCAACTGAGCAATTTTTGCACACTGGTTCTATGTTTTACACAGCAGCCTCTTGTGTTTTCTTCCCCTACAGTCTGTTTCCATAGTATCCACATTTCCAGTAGTCTATGCCTGCAGCTGAAAGGTTCACAAGACTTTCTATAAACAGCATACTAGCTTTACATTAACTGTCGCAGGTGTGGTTGTCTATTTTCAATCCCAAGCATATTGCAAACAACATAACTTTTTTCATTTTTCCAAAGTTAATCACAGGAGTAGTTACTTTATTTACAGACACTACATAAGTTTAGTTCCATCCAATCAAATGTTTTTTTTTTATATTTCACTCGCTGCTCTCCATTTTAGCTGCCTTTCATCTTAATAACTACCTCATTCTGCTACAGCCTTTTCCTGTGTGCGACTCCTTCTTGTCTCCAAAATGATCAGAGTTTAGTTTGTGGATCATAGTTTTGCATTTTGGGCCAGAGTGAGTGTTATAAAGAGTGTCATTAACAGGGATCTAGGTTTACCTAAAGTATACATTACATGGGTTGGCCAGAGAGATTTAAAGTGGCATCAATTGCGGAGTTTGGCTGAAAGCATTGTGGATTGCCAACATCCAGACCTCATGATTGTGCACTGTGGTGGCAGTGACATAGACACAATTACTGGAGTGAGACTTGAAATCCCAATGAAGTATAACGTTGGTAAATTATTGTCATTTTCATTTTCATTTTCATACGTCTTTATTTCGATATTATTTCATCATAAAAGACATGCAATAAAACATTCCACACATGACTAAAAACTCCAGATGTCAAAATAATCATAATGTTAAAAAAAAGTCGTAAAGATAGATTAAATACATAAAAGAGTTAATTTAGGACAAATCATCACTAATAAGCGGAATTAAACATGTAATACACAGTAAAATAGAATTTAAAAGTAATTAAATTGTCAGTAAAAGACGTATTAGAAATATGTACTGATATCAAGGACTATTAAGCCACTATTACAATGTTGTCTGGCTCTAATAATCCATGTCCAACCTAAAAATGTTGCAACAGCTATGGCCACTGGAGTCGATGTATTAGTCCTTAAGAGCCATAGTGCCTCCTGACTCACCCGAGTTTTCATATTTTTACAAATGGGTTTAAGCCATTTTATTCTAGGGGCTGAGTAGGATGGACAAACAAAGAACACATGGCCTATGGACTCTTTTTTGTCCCTACACCAAGGGCAATACTCATTCGTCTGACCACGCCATGTAGCTGTAAAGGATTTCACTGGAAGTGACCCCACCCTAAACTGATGGTACAATTTTCTGTCACAGGTCTTAGTAATTGCATCCCAATACTGCTCTAGAGAGGGAGTAACCTTGTGTTCCAGAAATCTACCAGAAAGAGAAGTAGGATCTAACTGGACTAATTGTTGGTGACGTATGGACGCCCAGTACTGTTCTTTGAAGTCCTTTTTTGAAGGAAAAATGCTATTGCCGGGATCCAACCATAACTGATCATAACCCATATTTACCAATATCGATCTCACATTTCTAAACCAGGGGATATTAGCAGATCCCAATATGGGTCTAACATCTAATATCTCCTTTGCAAAAATAGCGAGTTCGGGTGTTGACCAGATCCTTCTCCACAGAGCAATGGATCTAAACCGTGCCACTTCATCAATGGGGTAGCAACCCAGGTCTAGTAACAGGGGTTTCAAGGGACTAGATTGGGGCAGGCCAATAAGATTACGTAAAAATTTATTTTGGACTTTAACCAGGGAAGACAAGTCTGAAGAGCCCCAAAGATCTGCACCATATAGGATTGCTGAGCTTATCTTAGCATTATAAATTCTTAACGCAGGGCCAATCCTTTTGGTGATGGAGGTTCTTTGTTCCTTGATTAAAGTACCAGATAGTTGGGCAAACTTCAGAGACAGGACATCAACCTGTCGTTTCCATCTTAACTTGTTTTCGAGTACGATCCCTAAATATGTCATAACTTCCACCTGCTCTAGTTCAACGTCATTCATCCTGACATGACCCTTCTGTGGCTTATTTCTAGTAAACACCATAAATTTTGTTTTGCTGACATTGACTTGAAGGTCGTTGACTTTACAAAACTCCTCAAACTTATTTATGGCGAGTTGGAGCCCCTTTTGAGTCTTAGATAGGATGAGGGTATCATCCGCAAAGATGAGAAGTGGAAAGTTAGTACCACCTAAAGTAGGGGCATCAGTAGGAGTGTCTACAAAGTACTGCACAACCATGTTAATAAATAACAGAAACAGTGTCGGTGCAAGGACACATCCCTGGCGAACGCCGCGGGTGACTGGAAACCTCTCTGTTATCTGTCCTTGCCTGCCCCATCTCACCTGGGCGAAATTAGCCTCATGTAATCTTATTATTATATCCAGTAGTGCTGGCGGCATTCCCATGTTTCTTAGGGCAGCCCATAAAATTTCTCTTGGTACGAGATCGAATGCAGACTTTAAGTCTACAAACGCTGCGTAAATAATTCCTCCGCCCAATGTCACCACCTTCCAATAAATAATAAGGAATCTGAACACCTGATCAATTGTACTGACGCTAGGTCTAAACCCTGACTGCATAGGAGATAATATATTCTTGATCTCCATCCATTCAAGGATTTTAACCAACACCATCCAAGCTACAACTTTCTGTATTGAGTCTATTAGACTTATAGGTCGATAATTTTCCGGGGCCGAGCGTTCCCCCTTCTTAAATATAGGTAAAATTTCTGCCCCACGCCATGAATCCGGAATTTGTGCACCACTTGCAATGGCATTAGCCATAAAGGTGATGTAAGGGACCCAATTCATTAAATCAAATTTAAATAGGTCGGCCGGGATACAGTCTATACCTGGGGCTTTACCTGCTTTGATCAAACCCAGTGCAAACTCTGCATCTGTGTTCTCAAAAACTATAGGTTGACAGAACAGTGGTTCACTTAAATGAAAAACAGATAAGCCACACACAGTTTCTGGTTCACTACTCCTGAACTGGTGCTCAAAATATTCTACCCACACTTCTGGAGAAACAAAATTCGTCGGGATCTGACTGTCCTGATTATTACCCCATTTGACTATCTGCCAAAACTTGGTCTGGTCCTTTAACTTACTGGCTTCATACAAGTCCAGCCAATGCAGATCATCCCATTCTCTCCTTGACTCTCTTTGTGCCTTTTTATACGCGAGCCTAACCAACCTAATCTCTGGATTTTAGGGCTTTGATCAGATGAGTATGTGCCTGTCTACAGGAATTATTATACCATTTTTTCCCTGATTTTTGTAGTAAAAAGACTTTTTAAAACACCAAAAAGCTTGTCATGCTGTCTAGTTATATACGATAGATGGTCCGACGGGTCAGCCAGTGCTTGTAGGGCAGATAAGGTGCAAGAGACCTCCAATGAAATTCTATCTAATATTGAGGGATCCTCCACTATCCTGCTCCACCTAAGCCTTCTGCTATCGTTTGTTAAAATTCCCTCCGCGGTTGCACACTCAGTCGGACTTGATCTCCTTAGGCAATCCTTTAGATTTAAACCAAGCACTAACGGGTTATGGTCGCTCTCAGGTCGAGCCATTATTGACATGTCCTCCAATAGCACCCAGTACTCTACACCGATTAAAATATAATCAATTTGACTAGTACTGGTGACATTATCAAATGTGGCCCGGCCTTCTTTATCAGAATGTGATCGGCCATTAACCGCTCTCAACCCCCACTCAAGACACAAGCCCATCCATTGAAGTACTGCCTCTGTCCCTCGCTTAATCGGTTTTAGTTTGAGGGAAGGGATATTCCATTGCACATCTTCTTCAGCAAATATATCTGCTCCCTCACATTGGAGCGGTTCGAAGGTACAATTAAAATCCCCCGCCACTATCTTGAACTTATCCCTACCGATATTATTAAGGAGGAGGTCTAATTCTCTAATGACCAACGGACTACGTCCCCCTGGGAGTCCGCGAGCATATATGTTCACTATAAAAATCTCCTGGCGATTGGGACCCGTCAGCATAATCCCGAGGATATCAGGATTATCCACTAGCACTTCATTGGTCCTATAACTAAGTGACTGCCTCACCCAAATGGTTAGTCCCCCAGAAGCTCTGCCCATTCTACTCCTCTGGGCAGGTTTATAAAAATTGATATACCCATGTCTATAAATAGGATCAAGGGCCCAGGTTTCCTGAAATAATAAAATGTCATGGTTGTCCACAAAGTCAGCCCACTCTCCTAGGCCTACCTTGCTTTTCAACCCCGCAATGTTCCAGGAAACTATTTTAAGCGGGGTATTTATACTAGGGGATTGTGAACATTCAATAGCCTGAAGACAATTGCTCGATAACCCACCACTCTCCAACAAGGGATCTCTATCAATGGTTATCCTGGTTGGAAGTGCAGACTGTCTTTTTCCTTGCACACCCTCCATTGTCGCCGTCACCAACTCCACTAGGCCACCTAAAATTAAACCATCAGGGTCGGCTACTACCCCCCCAGAAGTACCAATCCCCATAGAGGCCACTTCAAGATTCAACGGCCAACTGTTTTTGCCCTGCCTAAGTGAAAGTCAATCAACCCCCTCGAGACCTATAAGGGGCTCATAACGATTGGACAAAGGAAGGTGTCGCTCCATCTGGACTACAGGATTTCCCCCCGAGTGTCTTCTCCTACATGGTTTAAGGGTAAATAGGAAGAGCCACTAGTTGAGCGAGGGTAGAAATAATCCAGACCTAAAGATTGTATGTCTCCTTCCCTCCCAAATCTTGGCTCTCTACGAATAAAATCAACCACCCAAGGGTCCCTAAAATTCTTGATAATACAGTCACCCTCTAAATCCTTTGGACATTGTCCCACCCAGTTCACCCTTCTAACACACAGTATCTCAGTATTAGAGAAGGGAGGGAGAGATCTTTTCTTATTAAGCCAAAATATGACTTTGTTTTTTAGCTCTCTATCTGATTCTTGTCTATCCTCCCCCAGTGGAGGGACTCCCACCAGAATGATAGTATAAGGTGTGGATTCTGGGGGAAGGTTTACACAGGGCAGTCGCTGCTTGTTTTTCTCCTTCTCCAACCGAGAATACCCAGATGGCCTACTGCCTGGGACTGGAACTTGCAGTGCTACCTTTCTTTTAGACACCGCCCCCACCCCAGTGTTTCTAGCCTGTGTGGTAACTGTAGTGGTTTTACCAACATGGGGGATCTCCGTACTCTGTTGTACTTCTTGGGAATTAGGAATGTCATTTACGACTGGCGTTAAAGCACCTATTCCATTTTCTGTCCCTGTTTTTTGGGATTTAGCAGTCAATACATTAGGGTTATCCATTTCTTTTGCTAATTTGTGCAGTAAATCTGTGTTTGACAAAACAAGGGTCTCCAGCTTGTCTATTTTCAAATTAATCAACCTTGTTCTCTCCACTAAGGGTAAGATCAGGGATTTAATTAAGGTTTCCAATTTGCCCGATGGACCATCACCAGCACCACTCATGGGGGTCTGTTGGGCTGGACCTCTTTTGACCAAAATTGGATTTGTTGGCTGGGTATTATCTTCAAGGATCGATGCTTTCCCTGTTTTCTTAGGGATTTTGGGCATTTTAGCAGTTCCACCCTTCTGCGGGCCACCCCCTCTTTTCCTTTTGCTGGGTTTAGTATATACTAGTGAGCCTGTTATTTGGGTTTCTGTAGTGGGTCTATGTGGCGGAGAAGGGCTAGAGACTGTACTGACTAGGCTACTAGAAATCATGCTGGGTAGAGAAACGTTGGGGGTAGAACAATCCGCTGAAATGTCCGCGACCAAAATCTTTGGGCTTAGGCAGGAACGAGATTCCTGGGTAATAATAGGGTTGGGTAATCTTGAGGGATCAGGGGAGATCACAGACCCAATAGGGCCTAATGATGAGCGTTTCCCTGTATTGAGATCTAGGGACAGACGTTTCTCAGTAAGAGCTATCTCTTTCTCTAAAATCACTGTTGCTCGTTTTAGGAATTGGTCCATTGTTCCACTGACCACCCCACCCGTGTTTGGCAATTGAGCAATTCTTCCCTTCCCAGAGCGTAATGCCATTACTGGATTAGTGACAATACTAGGCTACAATAAATGAACAACTTAAGAACCAGATGTGAGGGGAATAGCCCTGCCCGGCCTCAGTCGACCTCGGACGGCCTCAGACGGTCCCGCCCTTGTCCCGGGCTTCTCCCGGGATGCTCCCGCGGCGCTCCCGCGCAGCGGAATTATCAGCTTGCTATGAAGGGAGAGAGTGATTAGGGGGCGGGGCAGGCATGCAGGGAGAGTGGACCAGGTGGTGTTAATTGGTCATGCAGGGGCTCCTGGGAGATGAAGTCCCTGTATATACGCTCGCAGCCCTGTAGCCAGTTGGACCCTCACCTTTCCTAAAACACAACGTTTCAGCGTCAGTCCTGGTGCAGGCAAAGTCAATATCCCCAGACAGCGAAGCGGGACCCGCGGAGCGGGTCCGGCGAGCAGTTGGCAAAGACACGGGCAAAAGCACAAACAGTTTTTCCAGTACTGCTGCACCTCCTCACGATCAGCAGCAAGAAAGAATGTCACTTTTCCCACATAGTGCCTTGGTGTTATCCAACATATCCAAAGACAAAAGTGGCAGTAGTCAACCCAGTTGAATTTTTCCACAGATAGCGAAATCCAGGATATTTGTCATGAAACAGTTTCTTCATTCCTCCGAGTCCACAACATGGGCACAACAACTTATGGATTCGATATGGACAGAATATATGGAAAAGACGTAGTCCATTTAACAGATGGAGACAACAGGGTGTTCCTCAGCAACTCGAAAGGCTACATCCTGTTCTATGTGTAATTATCATCCAGACATCATAAACACAAAGGTTCTTGAGGGTGTGTGAATGGGAATGTGAGTGACTGCATGGGTCTGTGAGTTGGTGAGTGAGT
This sequence comes from Triturus cristatus, assembly GCF_964204655.1. NCBI lineage: Eukaryota > Metazoa > Chordata > Amphibia > Caudata > Salamandridae > Triturus > Triturus cristatus. The sequence goes on along the minus strand of NC_140582.1, from coordinate 42,615,409 downwards.
GGTTTGTGAGTGGCTGTATGGGTCGGTCAGTGAGTAGGTGTCTGAATGGCTGTATGCATGATTGAGTGGGTGTGTGAGTGGCTGTATGGATCTGTGAGCAGGTGTATGAGTGGCTCTATGGGTCTGAGTGGGTGTGTGAGTGGCTGCATTGGTATGTGTGTATTTGAGGGGCTGCATGGGTCTGTGAGTGTGTGTGGCTGTATGGGCCTGTTAGTGGGTAAGTAGCTGTATGGACAGTGAGAGGGTCTGTGAGTGGGCTGCATAGGTGTGTGAGTGGCTGCATGGGTCTATGAGTGGCTGTATGAGTCTGTGAGTAGGTGTCTGAGGGACTATATAGGTCAGTGAGTGAGTGTCTGAGTAGCTGTATGGGTGGGTGAGTTGGTCTGTAAGGGGCTGTGTGGTTGTGTGAATGAGCGTCTGTATGGATGGTTGAGTGGGTGTGTGAGTGGTTGTATGATTCTGTGAATGGGTCTCTGAGAGGCTGTATGGGTGGGTGAGTGAGTATATTAATGGCTGTATGGGTCTGTGAGTGGGTGTGTGGGTGACTGTATTGTCTGTGAGTAGGTGTATGAGTGGCTGCATGGGTCAGGGACTGGGAATGTGATTGGCTGTGTGAGTCTGAGAATGGGTCTCTCAGTATCTGTATAGGTATGTGAGTGGGCATGTGTGGATCTAAGAAAGCATTTAGAGTGGCTGAGTGGGTCTGTAAGTGAGTGTGAGACTATGGGTGTAGGTCTGTGAATGGTGTTGGAGTGGCTGTGTGGTGGGTCTGTGATTGGGTGGCTGTAAGAGTACCTGTGTGGATCTGTAAGTGGGTGTGTGAGTGACTGTGTGGGTCTGTCAGTAGGTGTGTGGGTACCTCAGTGGATCTGTGAATGGGTGTTAAAGTGTCTGAGTGCCTACATGGGTCTCTGAGTGGGTCTGAGCAGGTACATAGGTCTTTGAGTGGGTGTGTGAGTACCTGCCTGTTTATGTTAGTGAGTCTGTGAGTGTCTGCATGGGTCTGTGAGTAGATTTCTGAATACCTGTGTACGTCTATGGCTCTGTGAGTGCTTATGTGGGTATGTTAGTGGGTCTGGGAGTACCTGCATGGGTCTCTGAGTGGGTGTGTCAATGCCTGCATAGGTCTGTGAGTGGGTGTGTGACTGCCTGTGCAGGTCTGTAATATGTAGGGGAGTGCCTGTGTGGCACACACACCATAATAGCAACAGGCATCTAATCAAATACTTTTGTATTGATCATGTATCGCGTGACAAGGAAGGGGGAGACAGAGAGAAGCGATTGCGAAGATTGGAATCGCTTTATATTTTAGATATGGTGACAAGGTCATCGTCAGGCCTGAATATGGATGAGGAGCTTGGGGTTCATCTGTAAAGTTGTATAAATGGTCTAGGGCAGCATGCAGAACAGGGGTTTGATGTTCTTGTCATTAGACAGTTTGTGGAGTGGTATTGCTGAATACATAGCCCATTCAGGGCCCAATTGTGTTACATGTGCAAGTATCATGTGTAATCTGCAAGAGGCTGGGTTCCCAGAGGAGCAGGCCCATTCAGGGCGCTATCAGTGTGTATATATACCCATCTCATTAACCATTAGAGGTTTTATCTATGCTCTTTGAGATTAACAAATGCAGTTAATTATTGTAAGGGAGCAGGCTATGATGCGCTTATGCGACCCAGGAGGTGATGAGACCGATGATGCACTCATGGTAGGACCCATGAGGATTTTCATTTAAATGTATTGTTTAACCACTCTAGCATGGTGCGATCTATGTATGCCTGACTTGTTAAACGCTTTCTGCCGACTTCCAATTAGCTTTGAATGTAATTAATATGACAATGTCTATATGATGAGCCACAAACATGGCGGCCCCCAACACTGAGGAAGGAGTACTGCTGAACCGCGTTTGTTTGTTTATTCAATGTGCCAATACATCTGAAGGAGAATATACACGGCGTGAGTGCTGGTATTTGTACTTTGAGCCCTAAGGTGATGCGCGAGTCTGCCCTCACGCACCAAGCACCCGCTAGCGAGTGCAGGAGCACTGGCAGGCTGTGGAGCAGAAAAATATATATTAATTTCCTTTGCGTTCCGTGTAGGATTCTTTGCACGGTAAAAGTCATGGCACCACAGCAAGGGTAATGAGTTTAAATATAATTTATTTTACACACCACAGTGCAAAACGAGCAAAAATGACAGTATATATATATATATATATATATATATATACACAATGAATTCCGTCACTCAAGTGGGGGCGTGGTTTAAAAAACGTTATTGAACTCTGTTGCCTTAAGAGACACGTTTCGGCAAAAAATTGCCTTTTTATCAGTCTGATATAAAAGCACGTTTGAACAATTCAAGCAGGTATAGTTCATTTAGATAAAAATGAGGACAGCACCCTGATACTTTTTCACTCCATGCTGGCGTCCTGGTCAACGTAATCCCTACCAAGGTCAATGAGTGTTGTCAGTGTTCAAACAGTGCAAATTACAAATGTGATGGCAGTTCTTCAACAAAACAGTGTTCCGGGGCTCAGTCTGTTTCTCTTATACAAGGGTCTGCCACTCACCCTTACACTTCCCTGTTTCAAGCAAAGCCCTGCTCCGTGATCCTCTTCAAAAGCGGACAGGCAGAGAACAGGCTACAATCCAGGGTGCCTGCTAATCACTCTCGTAAGTTGTGAGTCTCTCGTAGCTGTGGCGAGCACCATGAGCCTGTCCAACATGCCTGCCTGTATATATATATATTCACGAAAAAAACATAGGTTTCAGGGATATTATAGTTAGAAATTAGCATTCAAAACCTTAGAAATTCACTGAAAAAACCACAGGTTTCAGGAATGTTATAGTTAGTTGGACATTTCACTCGTATACAACCAGAGAAATTTCACCGTTATAGTTACTAGAGCTAACTACAACTCTCGCTGCAGAAATGCACTGCTGATGACATCACATATTACATCACTCATGACATGGTCAGTGACATCACTCATGACATCATCCAGTGACTGACTGTTTCTGAAAAGTTTAAGAATGTTATCTATTTATACGCCAAGGTGCATTTAAGAATGAGTGGGTCTATGAGTGTCTGTATGGATGACTTTGTGGGTGCGTGACTGACTGTATAAGTGAGTGATTAAACGTGTCTTAGTGAATGCATGGGTGAGTGACTAATCTGTGTGAATGTCTCTATCAGTCTGTCAGTTGCTGTGTAAGTGACTGCACAGGTTGTTGAGTAGCTACATGAGTGTCTATAGGGGTTAATGATTGGTTGTCTGAGTACCTGAATGGGTGCCTAAGTGTCTGTGTGGGTGCCTGAGTGTCTGTGTGTGTGGGTGACTCCCTGCATGGATGTGTGAGTGGGTGACTCACTGGGTATATGGTATCATAAGTGTATCCGTGAAGGGCTCTATTGGTGGGTGAGTGTGTGTGTGTAGACCTATGAATCAGTGAGCGGGAATGTACTAACTAGTATTGGTGTGTCTATGGTATCAAGAATGTTAACCCCTTCGCTGCTAGGCCTTTTCCCCTCCTGTGCTAAGCCTTTTTTGGGCTATTTGGGGTAGTGCGCGCTTAGGCCCCTGTAACTTTTTGACCACATTAGGTATCCACGCCAAATTTGCGTCCTTTTCTTCCAACATCTTGGGGATTCTAAAGGTACCCAGGGTTTGTGGATTCTCCTAGAGGGTTCCCAGAAATTAGTCAAAATACAGCAAAGTTTTTTTTTTTGTGAAAAATGGGAAAAACGGGCTGCAAATGAAAGCTTCTGGGTTTTTCTCTGCATATGGTATCAAAAAAGGGTTTGTGGGGCTGAAATCACCGTTTCTCCAGCTTTTAGGGAATGACAGAATTTTGTTAGAAAACCAACATTTTTTACACAGTTTTGGCATTTTTCTGGGACATACCCTCTTTTTGCTATTTTTTGTGCTTTCAACCTCCTTCCAGTTAATGGTAGAAATGGGTACAAAAACAATAATGGATCCTGGAAAGCTATACATTTTTAAAAAGTAGACAAAATTCTGAATTCAGCAAGGGGTCATTTGTGTAGATCTATCAAGGTTTCTTTATAGAAACTTACAGGTAAATATAGGAAAAATTAAAAATTTGTTGAAAAAAGCAGCCTTTTGAGTCAACGTTTTCACCTGTAACTTCTTCGAATTATGACATCTCTTTAAAAGCAATGTACCGTTACATCCGGTGGACCTTCCTGGTTGTGGGGACATATAGGACTTGTAGGTTCACCAAGAGCCCAACGAACCCAGAGTAGAAAACTGAGCAGCATTTTGTAATGTTTTTTTTTTTTGTTCCGGGTATATAGCAATTATTGTGGGAAAATGTATACATGGAAAAATCGGTATGAAAGACACCTATGTATTTCTGAAATGGGAACGAATTACAGAGTTTAGAAACAGTGCATATTTGCACATTTTCGAAATTGGGAATACTCATACTTGCATGACAATTATTGGTCATTTTTCAAAATGACTTTTTTTTTACACAATGTCTTTCATTTGGAAGGGAGAAATGCATCAAAAATCAATAGGTAATAAAAGTTGCTGTACAAATCTGAACTACCCTAAGTCTCCTGATAAAAATGGTACCTCACTTCTGTGGGTAGGCATAGTGCCCACGACAGGAAGTGGCTCAAAACTTAAGGTGAACGCACCACATTTTCACACTGAAAATTTACACTTTTTTTGCGAAGAGTCTAGCTGTAGGTTTTGAACCCTAGCCCTTCCCCAAAGTCCTACGAGAAAAATGGTACCTCACTTGTGCGGGTCGGCCTAGTGCCCGCGACAGGAAACGGCGCAAAACGCAACGTGGTTTTGCAGTGAAAAATGACCCTTTTTTTGGCAAAGTGACTAGCTGTAGATTTTGAACCCTAGCCCTGCCGGCACCTAGGGAAACCTAGCAAACCTATACATTTTTTAAAACTAGACACCCAGGGGAATCCAGGATGGGGTGACTTGACTGCCTCCCACCATGGTCTGTTACCCAGAATCCCTTGCAAACGTAAAAAACTGACAAAAAACACATTTTCCCCACATTTCTGTGATGGAAAGTTCTGGAATCTGCGTGGATCCACAAATTTCCACCCACCCCTCGTTCCCCAAAGTCCTACGAGAAAAATGGTACCTCACTTGTGCGGGTCGGCCTAGTGCCCGCGACAGGAAACGGCGCAAAACGCAACGTGGTTTTGCAGTGAAAAATGACCCTTTTTTTGGCAAAGTGACTAGCTGTAGATTTTGAGCCCTAGCCCTGCCGGCACCTAGGGAAACCTAGCAAACCTATACATTTTTGAAAACTAGACACCCAGGGGAATCCAGGATGGGGTGACTTGACTGCCTCCCACCATGGTCTGTTACCCAGAATCCCTTGCAAACGTAAAAAATTGACAAAAAAAACACATTTTCCCCACATTTCTGTGATGGAAAGTTCTGGAATCTGCGTGGATCCACAAATTTCCACCCACCCCGCGTTCCCCAAAGTCCTACGAGAAAAATGGTACCTCACTTGTGCGGGTCGGCCTAGTGCCCGCGACAGGAAACGGCGCAAAACGCAACGTGGTTTTGCAGTGAAAAATGACCCTTTTTTTGGCAAAGTGACTAGCTGTAGATTTTGAACCCTAGCCCTGCCGGCACCTAGGGAAACCTAGCAAACCTATACATTTTTGAAAACTAGACACCCAGGGGAATCCAGGATGGGGTGACTTGACTGCCTCCCACCATGGTCTGTTACCCAGAATCCCTTGCAAACGTAAAAAATTGACAAAAAAAACACATTTTCCCCACATTTCTGTGATGGAAAGTTCTGGAATCTGCGTGGATCCACAAATTTCCACCCACCCCGCATTCCCCAAAGTCCTACGAGAAAAATGGTACTTCACTTGTGCGGGTCGGCCTAGTGCCCGCGACAGGAAACGGCGCAAAACGCAACGTGGTTTTGCAGTGAAAAATTACCCTTTTTTTGGCAAAGTGACTAGCTGTAGATTTTGAACCCTAGCCCTGCCGGCACCTAGGGAAACCTAGCAAACCTATACATTTTTGAAAACTAGACACCCAGGGGAATCCAGGATGGGGTGACTTGACTGCCTCCCACCATGGTCTGTTACCCAGAATCCCTTGCAAACGTAAAAAATTGACAAAAAAAACACATTTTCCCCACATTTCTGTGATGGAAAGTAATGGAATCTGCGTGGATCCACAAATTTCCACCCACTCGCGTTCCCCAAAGTCCTAGGAGAAAAATGGTACCTCACTTGTGCGGGTCGGCCTAGTGCCCGCGACAGGAAACGGCGCAAAACGCAACGTGGTTTTGCAGTGAAAAATTACCCTTTTTTTGGCAAAGTGACTAGCTGTAGATTTTGAACCCTAGCCCTGCCGGCACCTAGGGAAACCTAGCAAACCTATACATTTTTGAAAACTAGACACCCAGGGGAATCCAGGATGGGGTGACTTGACTGCCTCCCACCATAGTCTGTTACCCAGAATCCCTTGCAAACATAAAAAATTGACAAAAAAAACACATTTTCCCCACATTTCTGTGATGGAAAGTTCTGGAATCTGCGTGGATCCACAAATTTCCACCCACCCCACGTTCCCCAAAGTCCTACGAGAAAAATGGTACCTCACTTGTGCGGGTCGGCCTAGTGCCCGCGACAGGAAACGGCGCAAAACGCAACGTGGTTTTGCAGTGAAAAATGACCCTTTTTTTGGCAAAGTGACTAGCTGTAGATTTTGAACCCTAGCCCTGCCGGCACCTAGGGAAACCTAGCAAACTTATACATTTTTGAAAACTAGACACCCAGGGGAATCCAGGATGGGGTGACTTGACTGCCTCCCACCATGGTCTGTTACCCAGAATCCCTTGCAAACGTGAATAATTGACAAAAAAAACACATTTTCCCCACATTTCTGTGATGGAAAGTTCTGGAATCTGCGTGGATCCACAAATTTCCACCCACCCCGCGTTCCCCAAAGTCCTACGAGAAAAATGGTACCTCACTTGTGCGGGTCGGCCTAGTGCCCGCGACAGGCAACGGCGCAAAACGCAACGTGGTTTTGCAGTGAAAAATGACCCTTTTTTTGGCAAAGTGACTAGCTGTAGATTTTGAACCCTAGCCCTGCCGGCACCTAGGGAAACCTAGCAAACCTATACATTTTTGAAAACTAGACACCCAGGGGAATCCAGGATGGGGTGACTTGACTGCCTCCCACCATGGTCTGTTACCCAGAATCCCTTGCAAACGTAAAAAATTGACAAAAAAAACACATTTTCCCCACATTTCTGTGATGGAAAGTTCTGGAATCTGCGTGGATCCACAAATTTCCATCCACCCCGCGTTCCCCAAAGTCCTACGAGAAAAATGGTACCTCACTTGTGCGGGTCGGCCTAGTGCCCGTGACAGGAAACGGCACAAAACGCAACGTGGTTTTGCAGTGAAAAACGACCCTTTTTTTGGCAAAGTGACTAGCTGTAGATTTTGAACCCTAGCCCTGCCGGCACCTAGGGAAACCTAGCAAACCTATACATTTTTGAAAACTAGACACCCAGGGGAATCCAGGATGGGGTGACTTGACTGCCTCCCACCGTGGTCTGTTACCCAGAATCCCTTGCAAACATAAAAAATTGACAATAGAAACACATTTTCCCCACATTTCTGTGATGGAAAGTTCTGGAATCTGCGTGGATCCACAAATTTCCACCCACCCCGCGTTCCCCAAAGTCCTACGAGAAAAATGGTACCTCACTTGTGCGGGTCGGCCTAGTGCTCGCGACAGGAAACGGCGCAAAACGCAACGTGGTTTTGCAGTGAAAAATGACCCTTTTTTTGGCAAAGTGACTGGCTGTAGATTTTGAACCCTAGCCCTGCCGGCACCTAGGGAAACCTAGCAAACCTATACATTTTTGAAAACTAGACATCCAGGGGAATCCAGGATGGGGTGACTTGACTGCCTCCCACCATGGTCTGTTACCCAGAATCCCTTGCAAACGTAAAAAATTGACAAAAAAAACACATTTTCCTCTCATTTCTGTGATGGAAAGTTCTGGAATCTGCGTGGATCCACAAATTTCCACCCACCCCGCGTTCCCCAAAGTCCTACGAGAAAAATGGTACCTCACTTGTGCGGGTCGGCCTAGTGCCCGCGACAGGAAACGGCGCAAAACGCAACGTGGTCACATCTCAATTTTGCAGTGAAAAATGACCCTTTTTTGGCAAAGTGACTAGCTGTAGTTTTTGAACCCTAGCCCTGCCGGCACCTAGGGAAACCTACCAAACCCACACATTTCTGAAAACTAGAAACCCGGCGGCTTCCAGGGAGGTATGGCTTGTGTGGATCCCCCAACGTTTCCTTACCCAGAATCCCCTGCAAACCTCATTTTTTGCTGAAAAAATCACTTTTTTCACACATTTTGGGGTGGGAAAGTTGTGGCATCACCGGGCTCACACAAATTTACCACCACCCAGCGTTCCCCCAGGTCTCCCGGTAAAAATGGTGCCTCACTTGTGTGGGAGGCCCAAGTACCCGTGGCAGGCAAGGGCCAGGGGGAACGCTGGGTGGTGGTAAATTTGTGTGAGCCCGGTGATGCCACAACTTTCCCACCCCAAAATGTGTGAAAAAAGTGATTTTTTCAGCAAAAATTGAGGTTTGCAGGGGATTCTGGGTAAGGAAACGTTGGGGGATCCACGCAAGCCATACCTCCCTGGAAGCGGCCGGGTGTCTAGTTTTCAGAAATGTGTGGGTTTGGTAGGTTTCCCTAGATGGCCGCCGAGCACCGGGTCAAAAACCAAAGTGACCCCCCTTGCAAAACCAGGTGGTTTTGCGATAGGCCATTTTGATGTCACCTCACTACGTTTTGGGCCCTTGCCTGCCGCGGGTACTTGGGCCTCCCACACAAGTGAGGCACCATTTTTACCGGGAGACCTGGGGGAATGCTGGGTGGTGGTAAATTTGTGTGAGCCCAGTGATGCCACAACTTTCCCACCCCAAAATGCCTCCCACCATGGTCTGTTATAATTGAAAAGGCGAGAAACTGAACCATTGACTCACAGCTCGTGAGCTGTAAAGCCACGACAAGGCACCAACCTCTTTACAGGCCATTCATACACCTTTCATACGTGTGAGACATACAAAACCATTCACACCGCCAGCCGCGGGCCCATCACATAACAAAACTCACACCAGCACACAGCGCCATTCAAGGGCCCATCACTTTCACACGCCCACAATCCAGACACAGCAACTACACAGGCTGATGGATTGCGTGGAGTGGCACTCAGCTAGCAGTGTGTGTAGTGACCAGCAGAAAGTCACTACTCACACACAGCCAGCCGAGCACCAGTCCACACACACCGCTAGCCAAACGCCAGTCCACGCACACCGCTAGCCAAGCGCCAGTCCAGGCACACCGCCAGCCAATCGCCAGTCCAGGCACACCGCCAGCCAATCGCCATTCCAGGCACACCGCCAGCCAATCGCCAGTCCAGGCCCACCGCCAGCCAATCGCCAATCCACCTACACCGCCAGCCAAGCTCCAGTCCACGGACACCACCAGCCAAGCACCAGTCCGCACACACCACCAGTCCACGCACACCGCCAGCCAAGTACCAGTACACGCACACCGCCAGCCAAGCACCATTCCACGCACACCGCCAGCCAAGCTCCAGTCCACGCACACCACCAGCCAAGCTCCAGTCCACGGACACCACCAGCCAAACACCAGTCCGCACACACCACCAGTCCACGCACACCGCCAGCCAAGTACCAGTCCACGCACACTGCCAGCCAAGCACCATTCCACGCACACCGCCAGCCAAACTCCAGTCCACGCACACCACCAGCCACGCACCAGTCCACGCACACCGCCAGTCCATGCACACCGCCAGTCCACGCACACCGCCAGTCCACGCACACCGCCAGCCAAGCACCCTTCCACGCACACCACCAACCAAGTGCCAGTCCACACACACCAACAGCCAAGCGCAAGCCTACACACACTGCCATCACATTTAGGATTTTTTTAGAAAAAAATAAAAACACAAACAAATTGCAAATAGATACAAATCTTCTAACAGAAAATCAGCAACTAAATACATTGCACTAACACCAACCTTGAAACAGAATCAAATTTTCCACAGAATACAGACCAGGCAGTTCACTTTACCACTCATGAATGCTCCCAAATTTTTTTTCGCGTGTGGTACGCTCTGAAACAAGCAGGGAGACACAGTGCAGGATGAGAGGGACAGTCGGGGCAGTACATACGACTCTCCTTCCGCGAACCTCTTCGCCAACAGACTCTACATCTCCTACTGGGAAAATCTTTTGCGGGTGTGGGAGGAATGTGATCTGGAAAGTGGCGTTCTTTCAATCTAGCAACATCCTCCACCAGTCCAACTCTAGGAACACTTGCCTGTTCCACTACAACAAGGCTGCCTATTACAGACTCCTGAAACTTAGCAAAAGTCATCTTTGACTCAGGGCAAGAATCCTGGAACACAACAAAAGCATTAAACATTGCCAAGTGGAAAAGATGGATAGCCAACTTCTTGTACCAAATGTAAGCCTTACAAAGAGCAGTGTAAGGTTCCAACCTCTGATCTACTCTGTCAACACCACCCATGTGCCTATTATAGTCTAAAATGCACACAGGTTTGCGCGCTTCAGCGACCTGACCCCAAACAGTCACAGGTGCAGTGCTTTCATCATGGATGGTAGTCAGCATGTAGACATCTCTCCTGTCTGAAAACTTCACAGCAAGAAGCTCCTCGCAACGCAACGCACTGCACTGTCCCCGCACAAGCTTTTGACAAACCAATTCTTTTGGGAAACCTTTTGGGAAACCTTTACAGTTAGAGCGGATTGTGCCACAAGCAACAGTGTCCACTTTGGCCAATTCCCTGAACAACCGCACACCAGTGTAGAAGTTATCTACATATAAATGGTGGCCTTTGTTAAAAAATCCTCTACCAAGTTCCCAAACAATTTTCTCAGTCACTCCAAAAGTGGACGGACAACCAGGGAGGTTAATCCTAGATTCCTTACCGGTGTACACCCTGAAATTAGAGACATATCCAGTCCTACTGTCACACAGCATATACAGCTTAATTCCATAGCATGCCCTCTTACTAGGAATGTATTGCCTAAAAACCAAGCGGCCCTTGAACAACACCAAAGACTCATCCACTGCAATTTCTTTCCCAGGGGCATAAATCTCAGAAAAACGATCAACAAAGTGATCAAGGACAGGCCTTATCTTAAAAAGACGGTCACAGTCAGGGTGATCTCGTGGCAACGCCAAACCATTATCAACAAAATGCATCATCCGAAGCAGAAGCAAATACCTGTCACGACTCATGACAGCCGGAAAAATAGACGTTGCCATCAAGGGACTGCTAGACCAATATGAAGACATTGATGGCTTCCTTAGCAAGCCCATCAAAAAAGTTAAACCCAAGAACTTCTTCATCTCTTCAACATTTGTGGGAGTCCACCGGGTAGCTCTAGAGTGTGGCTTAAGACTGGCACTGTTGTCCCTCAAAAACTGTTCGGCATACAAATTAGTCTGCTCAACAATCTCAGCAAAAAACACATCGTCCATAAACAACTGAAAAAAATTTACCGGCAAAATGTTTTCAGTATTCACTCTAGACCCTGGAACACCAGTAAACTCTGGCAATGCCGGCTGCACCATGCCAGGGGCAACCCAGAGGTCATCACTTTCAAAGGGAAGCCTTGCAGCCCCAGCCTGCAGCCCAGATGCCTCTTGCCGCACTACACCAACGGGAAGCCTTGCAGCCCCAGGCTGCAGCCGAGATGCCTCTTGCCGTACTATCGGCACATCAGTCTCCTCCTCTAACACAGGCACTTCATCCGCACTAAGAGTATCTTCATCATCCGATGACTCCATACGGAGAGACAACTCACTGCCAGAATCATCCCCTGCCTCCTCTCCCTCAGATGCAGAGTCAGTCTCTGAACCAGTATCAGAGTAAGACTCAAACAGCAAACCAACAACCTGCTGAGCAGTAATCCTGCGGCTAGCCATTATACTTACAAAGATTGAAGACTGCACAAACAAGTCAACAACAACCAACAATGTGCAAACCAAGTAAGTAAAGAAATGTGTACCTTTATCACAAAGATCAATGTACTCAAAAACTATACAATCCCAATTACAAGAGACAGCTGCACTCACCAGAAACCAACTCTGCAGTGACACAGCAAAAACCAACGATATCAAACTAGAAAGAAGAAAAAAAAACAAATTACTCACAATACACATCGAGCACCAATGCAAAAAGTTTTTGACACTCAAAAACCAAACATACTGCTATTATTACACCATTTGCAAAAAAAAACAGGCAGAGAAATCAAACACATTTACATTGTACAAAAAAAAGTCTCTTACCAAACAAATCAAACAGCAGAACAAAACGGCACACTGAAAAGAGCAAAAGCCTTCACCTAGAACAAAAAAGTAAAAAAAAAAAACATTACAATTGCAATTCACAAAAAATATAACAATAAACATTATAACATGCTATGTCACTACCCAAATGGTCAATCGGGTTGTGTGCCAGGTGGGACAGAAAACAAATTGCACCCTGGAAGCGAGGGGTCACTTCTATTTTTAATTGAACTAATTCCCTGGTGTCTAGTGGGCTTTTCTGCCCCCCCTGGGAGCAGAAACGGCGAAAAAATAAAACCGATCTGCCCCCAGAGGGGGCAGAAAAGTCTACAAATAAATTAGGGGCCCAAGGAAGCGACCCTTGCCCAAGGGGTCGCTTCCTACAATAATAATTAGATCCCTGGTGTCTAGTGGGCTTTTCTGCCCCCCCTGGGAGCAGAAACGGCAAAAAAAAAACACCGAAAGTCTTCAAATAATTTATGGCCCCAGGAAGCGACCCTTACCCAAGGGGTCGCTTCCAAAATAAAAAAAACACACATCCCTGGTGTCTAGTGGGGCATCCCTGCTCCACGATCGCGACGCTGTGCGCGACCGTGGTGCAGGAATGCCCTGTATTGAGACATCAGGGGAGAGGAAATACTCTTTCCTCTCCCCCGATGCCTCAATACACTTCAAAAGGCCCCCGCCGCCCCACCGGAGCAAACAACACTCACCCTGCCTCTGTGGACGCCTGGAAGCAAATGGATTCCAGGCGTCCGAGCGCTTCCTGATGACGCCGGCGTGCGCTGTGCGCGCTGACGTCACCAGGAAGCGTGGGGGGGCTCGGGGGTGGCAGCGGAAACTCTTCCGCTGCCATCCTCGTCTGTGGGGGCACGATCGATGCCCCAGGGGGGGGAGCGCCAGCGCTTCCCCCAGGGGCTGTCCTCATGACGGAGCGGTTCCGTCATGAGCACAGCCCAACCGATGCTCATGACGGAACCGCTCCGTCATGAGCATCGAAGGGGTTAATCTGTATTTTTGAGTAGGTTTATGAAACGTTATATTAGGGTGTGAGGAAGTGCATCAGATAATAAGTGGATGATGTCATGAGTGATGTCATTTCAGATGTAATCAGTGATGTCATGAGTAATGTCACTGACCATGTCATGAGTGATGTAATGTGTGACGTCATCAGCAGTGCATTGTGGGGCGCGAGTTATAGTTAGCTCTTCTAACTATAAGGGCCGAATTTCTCCGGTTTTATACAAGTGAAATGTCCAACTAACCATAACGTTCCTGAAACCTGTGTTTTTTTTCAGTGAATTTCTAAGGTTTTTTAAATGCTAATTTCGAACTATAACATAGTAGTCGCGTTAGCAGAGTGGTGCAGAAAGGGGCCTGGGCCACCAACTAGTGCTCAGCAATTCTGCTGTGTAGGACTTACAGGAGATACAAGTAGGGATACTTGGCCCCCAAAGTCCCTCAGGAGTAAAGTAGATTTCACCCCCAACCAGTAGTGTGCCAGGAGGTGCATTTGCATAGTGGTGTAGAAAGGTGAGCGTGGCCTCCAAAGACTTCTTAGCAATCCTACTTTGTGGGAGTTACTGGAGGTAACACGAGGGGTAGTTGGCCCCCAAAGACAACCTTGTGGGCCAACTACCCCTCCTATTATCTCCAGTAAGTCCCACACAGCAGGTTTAGTAAGTTCTCATAACAGACCACACCCCTCTTTGCCCACCACTCTGCAAACGCTCTCCCTCTCGCGCTGTTGGATGGGGATTAAAGTCCCCTTCACTGCTGGAGGTCCCTAGGGACCAACTAGCCTACCTGATACCTCCAGTATGCCCTAGATAGTGGGACTGTTGAGAGGTGGAAAAAGGACACTCCGCCTTTCTCCACCACTCTGCAAATGCACCTCCTGGTGTGCTCTTAGTTGGGGGATGAAGTCCCCTTGCCTACTGAGGGTCACTGGGGGCCAACTTGCCCACCTGTAATCTCTAATAAGCCCCACAGCTGGATTGATGAGAGTGGTCCGAGGCCACACACCCTTTTTATTCCACTCTGCAAATGCGCCTCCTGGCACACTGCTGCTTGGGGGATGAAGTCCACTTTAGTCCTGAGATCCTCAGGACACAAGAGGACCCATTCGCCCTCCAGCAGTGCGCTAAGTGGTGTAAATAGAGGCATGGCCTCAGACTACCTCTTAGCAACCCCACTGTGTGGGCTTACTGGAGGTACCTGGTGGGCTAGTTGGCCCCTAAGGACCCTTAGGATTGAAGGGGACTTAATCCCCCAGCCCAGAATGCTCCAGGAGGCGCATTTGCAGAGTGGTGCACTGAGTGGGTGGGGCCTCCGGTGAGATGCCTGCTTCTTTTTCCTCTTTTGCTTCTGGAAGGGGGTTGTGTGGCCCCCGTCCCTTAATACTTTTTGGGCCCTGGGAACCTCATCCTCCAGGGCCTAACCCACTTAAAAAAAAACAGGAAGGGGGCCACGCGGCCACCCTCCCGAGGCCGATTTAGGCCCCGGGGACCCCATCCCCCGTTGCTTTGCCTCTTTTAAAAAATGTATATTATATTTTATGGGAGGGGGGATGCATGGCCCCCATTCCCTGGGCTACTTCTGGCCCTGGGGACCCCCACACCCCCAGGGCCAGCCCTCCAATTGGAGACCGTGGGGGAGCCCCAATGCCCCAGCAGTCCCAGCCAGCACCCCGCATCGCTTTTGGACAAGCGGAGCTGCTGACATTCATCTCACCTTGTCCAAAAGCAGCCTGCTTGGCTTCATGAAGCAAAGCAGTGTTTGAAATGACAGGTCATTGCAAACTGCAAAGTCCCGGTGGTAAGCACCCCGAGACATTGCTGGAGCCAGCCCTGGGGGGTGACGGTGTCCAGGGCCTTGGAGGGCTCCAGGAGGGGAGCCGCACCTGTTGTGAAGCCCCAGGAGGTAGTGGTCCCTGGGCCAATGTGGGGGGTCTTTAGCCCCCCATACTCACTTTCTATAATAGCCCCGGGGAGGTGGTGATACCCAGGGCTTGGAGGCCATGAGGCCCCCACCCATAATTAAATAAAGCCCCAGGGAGGTGGCGGTCCCCAGGGCTTGAGGAAGCCCGTGAGGCCCCGCCACTCATAATTAAATAAAGCACCGGGAGGTGGTGATCCCTGGGGCTTGGGTGGTCCCTCGAGGCCCCCCCAAATGTAGCCCAAATATCACCCAGATGTAGCCCAAGTATAGCCCAATGACAGAATGTCCCAGAGTGTTCTAACGAACAACTAGAGCGCTAACAGTCTTACTTATGACAAAAGTATGGCACACCTGAAGCCATCTTGATTGGAATAAACTGGTAAGACTTAAAACATTTAATTTAAAAAGGAAAACAATGAGGGGGTTCATTTTGCCATAGAAATTATGATTAGTGCCGATGAAAGAAAAATTAGGGCACTTTTTGAGTGACTTCTCAAATCCTCGTCTATTTCATTAAAAGATTCTGATATGCAGACTGAAACATGCACTTTTAATACCAGCAGCAGACTTCCGTGGTGAGCAGTAGCTTTACTACAGTGATCTAATGAGCAACTAGAGTGCTAACATTCAGAATTTATGGCAAATGTGTGACATATTTGAATACCTTCTTGATGGAATCAAAGTAAAAAACTGAAAGCATTTCCTACTGAGAAGACTGCAGTAAATGAGGAAATTAGGAAACTTCATAACAAATAAATCTCCCAAGATGGCCACCAGAGACAAAAGAGCCCAAATGCAGCACAGACATCACCCAGATGTAGCCCACATGTAGCCCAATGACAGAAGTGTGCAAAACACTTATTTTGTGTGTATTTGCAGTTTTATATAGTGCAGACTTGTCAGGTATTGGAGTGCTTTACATGAGCAATAGTTACATCACACAAGATCAAATTCATTTTGGTTGTAGACATGGGGAGATTAAGTGATTTGACCAGAATCACAGAATGTTGAGCTGAAGCAGAAACTCCAACCTGGTTCCCCAGTTGCAAAGTTTGCAGCTCTGGAAGTAACACCACATTCTCTCCCCTAGGTGCAACATTTAATCAAGTGGTCAACTGGATAAAAAAACATAAAGATTACAAATAATTTAAAAGTTCTTTGTCGCTATTTGAAAACTCAGAAAATATGTCCTCATTTTAGTTTTTTAGAGCAATAACCATAATTTTGATGCAAATAAGACCCTCTCATGTAATTTCTAAAGGAAATGCTCTAGGTATTACAGTTTTGATTACATCAAGATGACATCAGGCGTTCCACACTTTTGTAATAAATATAGGGGCAGATTTATGAGCCCCTTGCGCCACTTTTGCGTCACTTTTCCCATGTTAAAAGTGACACAAAAGTGGCGCAAGGGGCTCATAAATCTGCCCCATAGAATGTTAGCAATCTAGTTGTTCATTGGGATACTGTTGAGATGCAGAGGCCAGGGGCACGGACTCTGAAAATTGAAGGCAGGTAGGAGAGTGCAGAGGCAACAATTTGACCACACTGGGCAGGCAGGAGGGGCAGTGGCAGCACAAAGGGGGGCATGGGCAACAAACCAACAATACAGGACTGGCAAGAGAGGCTGTGGCAATATAATAGACCATTGTGGGCAGAAGGAAGAGGCAGTGGTAGTACAGCCATACATGCCAACAGACCCGTTTCAGCCAGGAAACGTCCAATGCTCTAAAGCTCAAATGGGCTTTATTTGATCTGTCTCCTGTCTACAATCTCCTCTTTTTCAACGTAACTCAAAGTGGACAATCAATACCCCAGGTTTTTTTTCAAAATCTCCCTCTTACCAAGTTCAAAATGTTCGCAAGTATGGTACATTGAATCATGGTAGGCAGGAGGAATTGGGGTAGGGACATGGACTCGGATAACAGAGGACAGGAGGGACATGGAGAGGTGCACCAAACTGACCCTACAGGGCAGGCATCAGGGTTTGCAGCAGCACAATACACCACACAGGGCATGAGGGACGGGAGTGCAGCACAACAATCCATAGAAAGCAATAGGGAGGGGACAGGACCATGCACATGGACAGCAGAGAACAGAGGGGAAAGAGGCAATGGTAGCTAGCTGACCATAATGGACAGGCAGGAGAGAAAGCTGCAGCATAACAGACCATAAAGGGCAGGAGGGACGGATCAGGGCATTACAATGGAACAGACAAGCCAGGAGGGAGGGAATAGGGTTCTGCACATGGAAACAGAAGGCTGGGGGCAAGGGGGCTGGCAGGAGCAGCAAGATGACCATGGAGGTCAGACAGGATGGGCACTAGAAACAAGACACACCATGGAGAGCAACAATGAGACTATGATGGCATACACACAGACCATGGAGGGAAGGTGGGAGGGGGTCAGGGGCAGCTAGCTGACCACACAGGGAAGATAGGAGGGGCCATGGCAGCACAGAAGACCATGCATGGCAAGCGGGAGGGTTAGTGACAGCACAATGGCTATGATGGGCAAGAAGGAGGGTGCAGGGGCATGCACAAAGGACCATGGAGGATAGAAGGGAGGGTCAGGACCTGGGCACAGACAAGAGAGTTCAGGGAAGGGGCCCCACAACAGACGGCACGGGGCAGGCAGGAGGAGCAGTTGCAGCACAACAGACCAGGGAGGGCAGAAGGGTGTGGCAGTAAAATGGACCATGGAGGACAGGAGGAAGGGGATAGGGGCATGGCATGTGGACAGGCAGGGTGGAGGTGGCAGGGACAGGTTACAGTCATCTGACAATGCTAGGCAGGTGGGAGGGGATTGGCAGCTTAACAGAACACTCAGAGTAGATAGGAGTGGCAGGTCCATGGAACATAGTGGGCAAAAAGGATGGAGCAGGGGCATGTCCAAAGACATCAGAGGGCAGGGGGAAGGAGAATAGGGGCAGCAAGCTAAGCACCGAGGCTAAGCAGGAGGTCAATGATGGGCCATAGAATTAAGCAATGGAGGGCAGGTGGAGTGGACTGGTACATCATGCTAAATGGAGGGCAGTGGTAGCACATCAGACCATGCATGGCAGGAGGGAGGAGGCTAGTCCATGGATTCAGACAACAGAGGATAGGGAGAAGGTGGATGGGGCAGCAAGCTAACTGTTCAGAGAAGGTGGGAATTAGGAACTTTATTGTTTTTAAAATGTGTGTCTGTGCGAACTACTTAAAATATGAACAAGTATGCAGCATAATCTCACTTTTATTCAGGAAGAAGAGGACGTTTGTGACTGTGACTCCGGGCTCACTTGGCAGAAACACCCCCTGACCCTCCACCCCCATCGCAAAATGTAATGCCCGTGAAAAGGGTAGGTGGACGCATATGTTATATAGAACATAGTCCTGAGAGCGCGATAGAAAATGAAAACTAGATATAGTATATGGTATAAACTATGCACCAAAAAGTGTGATATAAGATGAACCGGGGTGTGAAATATAATATGCAATACATTGTGCGCAATGGCAGATTCATTGGAGAGCGCGAGATACCACAGGCACTAGCTCGTGCTATGCGATAGGCGCCTTGGAGTGTGATATGCACAGGGCAGTGTTGTGTAACCTAACTAGTCTCTAAAGTCGTAATATAAAATATGTGCTGGGGAGTGTATCATTGCATATGCACTGTGACAAAGATATGGATCCGAGATTGTAATATGTATGGCATAGCGCTGTGCGTTATAACATAGGCATCGAGGAAGGCAAGTTAGATGGGGCAATATAACCCGTGCGAAGGCAAGTGTGGCATGACATATTCACGGGGTGGTGTTACAGTGCACATGGGCTAGAGAGTGTCATAGCATATGCACTAGCTGGTAGAATACAACATAGAGGTGTGTGGCACTCGGCGGGCACTGGTGGGTGTAACACAGCATTGGGCTCAGCCAGGAGCACGCTGTGACTCTCAAGTGAGGTTTGTCTCCTTTCCAGAGAGTAAAATAAAAGTATTACACATCCGGCGGTGGATGTGTGTTTTATTAACCGTGAGGGGGGTTTCTTGCATAGTTTGGTCGAATTTTTATCGAATCCCCTTTGAATGGCTTGGTGTGCGTGTGTATTAAATGGGCCCGTCAATAGCTACCCATGTTTGTATAAATAAACAACAAGGGTGTCTACTTGGAGAGTACCCACCGGCGGGGGCGCCGGGATTAGGCACGGTAGGACGTCAGACACGTCAGAGCTTCACTAGCGGTGTAAATACATTCCACGTGGATTCATTATATGCATATTCGCCTTTTAATGAATATCACGCAAATCGTCATGGTTATAGGTACATACGGTCTTCCAGCATGTCCTAGGTGTTTCTATAAATATATAAAAAAATAAAAGAATAAAAAACAAAGGCCGGCCCGAGGGATGGGGTCCTCTGGGCCATAAGTCGCCTGAGGAGGGGGGCAACGCAGCCCCCTTCTAAAAAAATAAATAAACAAAAGGCCATGACCTGGGGGTTGGAAAAAGAATGGGGGCCACACAGCCCTCCTTAAAAAAATAAAATAGATAAAAGACCGGCATCGCGCTGGAGGCCACGCCCCCTCCTTGCAGCACTCTTCACACGCGCCCCCTGGCAGTTGTAAGTTGGGGAATTAATTCCCCTTCAATACTGAGGGTCCCTGAGGGCCAACTAGCCCACCAGGTGCTTCCAGTAAGCGCCACTGCTCTGCGTTGCAGAGAGGTGGTGCAGGCCGTGCCCCTTTTTACACCTCTCTGCAATGGCGCTTATTGGACGTACCTAGTGGGCTATTTTGCCCCTAGGGACCCTCAGGATTCAAGGGGACTTAATCTCCCAACTTACAAAACGGCCACAGGGTGTGTTTACACAGTGGGGAGGGAGGGGACGGGGCCTGAGGTGACGTGTGCAAACACGCCCTATGGCACGTTTTAAGTTGGGGAAATAATTCTCCTTCAATCCTGAGGGCCCCTGGGGGCTAACTAGCCCACCAGGTACTTCCAGTAAGCGCCACTGAGCTGCATTGCAGAGAGGTAGTTCAGGCCGTGCCACTTTTTATACCTCTCTGCAACGCAGCTCTGTGGCATTTACTGGAGGTACCTAGTGGTCTAGTTGGACCCTAGGGACCCTCAGGATTCAAATGAACTTAATCTCCCAACTAAAAACGGCCACAGGTATGTTTACACAGTGGTGAAGGGAGGGGACGGGGCCTGAGTTAACGTGTGCAAACAAGCCCTGTGGCACATTTTAAGTTGGGGAAATAATTCCCCTTCAATCCTGAGGGACCCTGGGGCCCAACTAGCCCACCAGGTGCTTCCAGTAAGCACCACTGCGCTGCGTTGCAGAAAGGTGGTCTAGGCCGTGCCCCTTTTTACATCTCTCTGCAACGCAGCTCTGTGGCGCTTACTGGAGGTACCTAGTGGTCTAGTTGGACCCTAGGGTCCCTCAGGATTCAAGGGGACTTAATCTCCCAACTTAAAAAGGCCAGAGGGCGTGTTTACACAGTGGGGAAGGGAAGGGACGGGGCCTGAGGTGATGTGTGCAAACACGCCCTGTGGCGCGTTTTAAGAGGTAGTTTTAATCCCCTGCCCTATTATATACTAGGGGCTTACAGAGGAGGTCATGCTAATCACAGGGGGACCCCAACGCATAGTGTTCCCTCATGTATGTAGGTGTTTTCACTGTATTCTGAGTGTCTTTTAACATAGCACTGGCTCTAGGACTGGTTAGTCAGACTCAGTTACCACCAGTATCTGTCTGAAAAAGTTGAGGGTACAGGATGATTTTGCAACATGGCTTCTTTCTGCTCTTCTGTTTGTTCTTTCTGCACGTTATCCTTCTTCCTGCACTTTTCTTTGTCTTTGAGGACTTCTGTTGCTTCTTTCTGCATTTCTTTTTTTTCTTTCTGTGCGTTTTTTCTTCTTTCTTCACATGTCCTATCTCTGTAGGCATAGTTAGAAATTAGCATTTAAAAACCTTTGAAATTCACTGAAAAAACCATAGGTTTCAGGCACGTTATTGTTAGGAATTAGCATTTAAAAAACCTTAGAAATTCACTGAAAAAACCATAGGTTTCAGGGGCGTTATAGTTAGCTTGACTTTTCACTCGTACAAAACGATTGAAATTCCCCCGTTATAGGTAGTTCAACTAACTATAACTCGCGCGCCCGCAATGCACTGATGATGACGTCACATATTACATCACTCATGACATGGTCAGTGACATCACTAATAACATCACTGATGACATCTCAAATGACATCACTGATGACATCACTGATGACATCATCCTTGTGATAGAGCGGCAGACCTCCTCTCCCGCTAATATAACCTTTGATACACATATTCAAAAATAGAAACTAAAATTTTCAAAACAATGGACATACCAATACCAGTTACAACAACCTATTCAGTAATTCTAAGATCCACATACACATACACTCATTCACCAACAGTCCTATAAAGTCACTCATACATGTACTCACTCATCATATATACTCATACACCTATACATCCTGTTACACAACACCACTCATCCATAGAGTTACTCACACATAGTCACTCATGCTAATAAAGAATCAAACATCCATTTACTTACATATACAGTTATACACACAAAACCACACTTACTTCTACAGAAACTTACACATACTTAGTCTTTTAAACAATCACTTATAGCAAAACACATACTTATTCATACAGGAACTCTTTCAATCTCTCACATATACTCACTTATATACACCAATAGTCACATATACTAGTTTAAAACATATGTAGTTACTCATAAAGACACTATTGAGACAGTCACTCACTCACTAACACACCCATGCACACACTCCTCCACCCATACAGTCCTGCACACATGCTGTCTTCAACACATACAAACAGTGAGTCACTCATTCATGCACCTATGCACTATGTAACACCCCCCACCGAACCATGCAGACACTCAGACACTCATACTGATACTCAAAACACCAACTAATAACCTTTATAGACACTCATGTAGCTACTCACCAACCCATGCAGCCACTTATACACAAAGTGAGAGACTGATGCAGATATATACATATTTAAACATTACTCACTAAGCCATGTATTCACTAAGATACACTTAATCAGTCAGTTATACAATCAATTATTCAAAAACAAATCATCCATTTAGACACTTATATACCCATTTATTCTTCCATCAACCTTGAGATCTATATAAAACATATGTAATTTTGAGAAAAACACACATTTACTGGATGATGTCATGAGTGATGTCATCAGTGATGTCACTGACCATGTCATGAGTGATGTAATATGTGACATCATCACCAATCACCAGTGCATTGCGGGCGCGCGAGTTATAGTTAGCTCAACTAACTATAACGGGTGAATTTCTCTGGTTTTATATGAGTCAAATGTCCAACTAACTATAACGTCCCTGAAACCTATGTTTTTTTCAGTGAATTTCTAAGGTTTTTTAATTCCTAATTCCTAACTATAACGTGCCTGAAACCTATGGTTTTTTCAGTGAATATATATATATATATATATTGTTTTTCAAAGGCTCTGCATTCGGAAAAGCACTCGACAGCAGAGTAGAAGAAAACTTCATTTATTCATGGCATTTTAAAGGTCACTCCAAGCCGTCATTGTTACTTCTAGCCAACGCGTTTCAGAGCTGTCTGCTCCTTCCTCTTGGGCAATGAGATTTACGGAAATGCAAGGCTTCAGGTAGTCCCATGATTCAGCTTACTTTAGTAGTCGCCGTTTCAGGTGTGCGCACTTAGTAGCTTTCGCGCATACGCAATGTATGATGGGACATGCAGTCCTTGCTTGTTAAAATCTTCACCCATAGTGGGCTCCGCAATTTCATTTTATTTAACCAGTCTCACAGTGATTAAGTACACATCCTCTGTGAATTGAAAAG
Organism: Triturus cristatus; assembly: GCF_964204655.1. NCBI lineage: Eukaryota > Metazoa > Chordata > Amphibia > Caudata > Salamandridae > Triturus > Triturus cristatus. The sequence continues at coordinate 42,592,157 of NC_140582.1, read as the reverse complement.
CACTCAGTGTGCTCCGGATTGGAATTTCCTTCGTAAGTGAAGCCATCTGCTGTGCCCCTTCAGCACGAAGATTCCTGCTGGCGGCCCCTCCTTTTTCAACAGGTGGTGCTACACCCACGACGAAGCTGTCATGCAAATTAATTGTTTTTCAAAGGCTCTGCATTCGGATAAGCACTCGACAGCAGAGTAGAAGAAAACTTCATTTATTCATGGCATTTTAAAGGTCACTCCAAGCCGTCATTGTTACTTCTAGCCAACGCGTTTCAGAGCTGTCTGCTCCTTCCTCTTGGGCAATGAGATTTACGGAAATGCAAGGCTTCAGGTAGTCCCATGATTCAGCTTACTTTAGTAGTCGCCGTTTCAGGTGTGCGCACTTAGTAGCTTTCGCGCATCCGCAATGTATGATGGGACATGCAGTCCTTGCTTGTTAAAATCTTCACCCATAGTGGGCTCCGCAATTTCATTTTATTTAACCAGTCTCACAGTGATTAAGTACACATCCTCTGTGAATTGAAAAGCACTCAGTGTGCTCCGGATTGGAATTTCCTTCGTAAGTGAAGCCATCTGCTGTGCCCCTTCAGCACGAAGATTCCTGCTGGCGGCCCCTCCTTTTTCAACAGGTGGTGCTACACCCACGACGAAGCTGTTGTGCAAATTAATTGTTTTTCAAAGGCTCTGCATTCGGATAAGCACTCGACAGCAGAGTAGAAGAAAACTTCATTTATTCATGGCATTTTAAAGGTCACTCCAAGCCGTCATTGTTACTTCTAGCCAACGCGTTTCAGAGCTGTCTGCTCCTTCCTCTTGGGCAATGAGATTTACGGAAATGCAAGGCTTCAGGTAGTCCCATGATTCAGCTTACTTTAGTAGTCGCCGTTTCAGGTGTGCGCACTTAGTAGCTTTCGCGCATCCGCAATGTATGATGGGACATGCAGTCCTTGCTTGTTAAAATCTTCACCCATAGTGGGCTCCGCAATTTCATTTTATTTAACCAGTCTCACAGTGATTAAGTACACATCCTCTGTGAATTGAAAAGCACTCAGTGTGCTCCGGATTGGAATTTCCTTCGTAAGTGAAGCCATCTGCTGTGCCCCTTCAGCACGAAGATTCCTGCTGGCGGCCCCTCCTTTTTCAACAGGTGGTGCTACACCCACGACGAAGCTGTCGTGCAAATTAATTGTTTTTCAAAGGCTCTGCATTCGGATAAGCACTCGACAGCAGAGTAGAAGAAAACTTCATTTATTCATGGCATTTTAAAGGTCACTCCAAGCCGTCATTGTTACTTCTAGCCAACGCGTTTCAGAGCGGTCTGCTCCTTCCTCTTGGGCAATGAGATTTACGGAAATGCAAGGCTTCAGGTAGTCCCATGATTCAGCTTACTTTAGTAGTCGCCGTTTCAGGTGTGCGCACTTAGTAGCTTTCGCGCATCCGCAATGTATGATGGGACATGCAGTCCTTGCTTGTTAAAATCTTCACCCATAGTGGGCTCTGCAATTTCATTTTATTTAACCAGTCTCACAGTGATTAAGTACACATCCTCTGTGAATTGAAAAGCACTCAGTGTGCTCCGGATTGGAATTTCCTTCGTAAGTGAAGCCATCTGCTGTGCCCCTTCAGCACGAAGATTCCTGCTGGCGGCCCCTCCTTTTTCAACAGGTGGTGCTACACCCACGACGAAGCTGTCGTGCAAATTAATTGTTTTTCAAAGGCTCTGCATTCGGATAAGCACTCGACAGCAGAGTAGAAGAAAACTTCATTTATTCATGGCCTTTTAAAGGTCACTTCAAGCCGTCATTGTTACTTCTAGCCAACGCGTTTCAGAGCTGTCTGCTCCTTCCTCTTGGGCAATGAGATTTACGGAAATGCAAGGCTTCAGGTAGTCCCATGATTCAGCTTACTTTAGTAGTCGCCGTTTCAGGTGTGCGCACTTAGTAGCTTTCGCGCATCCGCAATGTATGATGGGACATGCAGTCCTTGCTTGTTAAAATCTTCACCCATAGTGGGCTCTATTCCCACCCACACAAAGTAACTCCCAAAGTTCAACTTGGCCTTCAATACCTACTTTGAAAACAGATTTTATTAAACGGAGCAAACTGAAAGCGCTTTTGTTTCAAACAGAAGTGTCCCTCACTTCTCCAAAAGTAATTCATCAACTGCAGATAGCACAAATTTTAAGTAAAATGCACTCCCTTTTAAATACGAACCTCCCATTACATTTTGTGAATTGTTACACAATTTTCAACACATCTGACATTTAAGGTCTGGCACACTTTTTTAACATTGTCTCCTCCGGCCTTCTCACAGGCTTTCAAACTGTTTTAGTCTAATACCAGACTTCATTCATTCGATCATCTCTGGAATAACAGCAACAGTGCCCATAATTCTCTCTCTGTTTGCGGCCATCCTATTACTATTTTAGCTTGTTAAAAATGGCTACGCTCCCTGTGGTAACAAGCATGTCCTACAGAATACGCCTCTACGCAAAGCTACATCAATACCGTGAAAAAAAATTTCGGCTGCCTACCTCTATCTATTATCGGAGCTAGCTACAACATGACATTTATTTACACATATACAATCTGTGTGCAACCATCTTTTTATTGCAAAACGTGCCCAATCGACTGGCGAATGGATCTATGCCTTGCCAACATCCCAGCAAATGCTCCTGATATCCAGCAGGTAATGGAGCATCTTGGAAACCATGAACTTGATTGTTCGGGCAGTGGAGCAATGGCGGTTGCAACGCAAAAAGGTATCCTGGCGGAATGGGATTTCTGCGCAGCCACGAAAGATCTCCTGCAATGTGCGACCTTTGACAACATCGCAGGTTGCCTGCCAATTCAAATTGCCGCTCCAACATTCGAGGAACATTACTGTCCCTTAGAAGATATGAATTGGATCACTTCGCTTTTCTCACATGATGGCAACAATCGCCTCTTGGAACATTACGCATCTCAAGCCACTGAAGAACTTCTGGACTGCAATCTCCAAGACTTGTAAGAAATTCACTTTATTCTTGGATTGATTTTTTCCAACTTTTTTGACTTTTTCCTATTACATTTTTCAATACACTTCAATTTAACTATATTCATAAAATAACTTTCTAAGTATGCTTAGGCATTTGAACTCTGTTTTCATTAATGGCCCTTACCTCTCCACACTAACCACGGATGGATGATGTATGGCCTATGCAAATACGCTATTTACTTGCTAAATTAGCCTAAACCCGACATCTATTTTGAAACCATATCCATTCTTTTTACACGCGTCTCTCTGCCTGCCTCTTATCCACGAAGCCCTTTCACACAAATTAGCTCATCCTCAGCCTCTGCTCATGAACTGGCCATCAAGATCAAGAAACACAGCATTGTTTAGGAACTGTTTGGCACAGTGTAGTAATCATATCCTACCTTTATTTCATTGTTCAATTTACAATCATTCATGTCTTATAGGTATTGTTTATGTCACATGGAACTGTGACATTTAATGTGGAATTGACTGATGCAGAAGCTTAGCTTTGAATACAGCAGAAGCAGTTGGAGTTTGCCTCAGCTGGACCTTAGCTCTTGCACCAGTGTTTCCATTTATGGCACTTACATAAAGACACTTTTTATATAACTTGCAGACTCCATCGCTTTATCCCACACAGCCACTTTCTTAAACACACCTGATTTCACCATTTGTCTTCTGTGGCATTGCAACATTCTGCATTATATTCTTCATGATTATTCCTTTATTCCTGCTTGCTAAAACATTCCATTCAAGTCTTCAGACCGGTAGGGGTGAGTAGTTTGCTTCCCACTCCTGCTATAGTCTAAACCCATGCTAACACCACTTGCACAGCTATGCTACAGCGCCAGGAGCACATCAGTTTACAGCAATCAGCTCATGCTTTCATCCCTGAGTGTACTGGCACCTCATCTCAGCACCATCTCACTCTGGTCAAAACAGCACTTTCACACCGCTAGGGGTGAATACTTCACTTCACACTCCCTGTAAAGCACACCCTAACCACCCCACAGAGCTCACACCGCTATACTCTAAACCCATACTAACACCACTTGCACAGCTATGCTACAGCGGCCAATATCCTACAGCGCCGAGAGCACATCAGTTTACATCAATCAGCTCACAGTTTTATTCCCAAGTGTACCGGCACCTCACCTCAGCAGCATCTCACTCTGGGTAAAACTGCACTTTAACACCGGTAGGGGTGAATACATCGCTTCACACTCCCTGTGTCCCACACCCTAACCATCCCACAGACCTCACAGCACTCCTATCCTCCTCTTTCCTACTCTTTTTGCCCTTTTTTCCCCTTACTTGCTTCAACGGAATCACAAAATGGCGGCCAACACTTCCTAGTTGCAACCGCTCGCAGTCCTCACAACCAATAAGCAGCTAGCTCGTGCTCGTAACGCCTCAGCCAATCAGATGGCAGAATTCCTAAATATCAATATCTGTAAATTTCGATATTTCTCAAAAACTACTGAACAGATTTACACCAAATAAACAAAAGTGTGCTTTCTATACCAAAACCCTTGTCCCTGCCAAATTCGGGGTAATTCCGATCACCCATTCAACCTGTAGCCTTGTCTAAAGTTTCCTATGGAAATTAACATGGGGAAAACACGTTTTGGGACCCCCTTTTTTTCAGCCCCCCCTTGACGAATCACCCCCAAACTTCCCAAATAGGAGCGGATATGAACAAAGAATTAGTTTGGAAACTTTCATGAAGATTCATCAAACAACGGCAAAGTTATAAGCAAAACAAGAACTGCTCTTCCTATGCAAACTTGGTCCTAACTATAACTACCTACTGGCGACAGCCAGTAGGTAATATATATATATATATATATATATGTATATATATATATATATATATGTGTTCCAACAAACGCCACTCGTTCCGCCGAACACTTTGCTTGATGGGTGCCTCCCTCGTGCAAGTGGCATGCACGCTTTAAAATAATTCAACAATATGTCCCTCCTTCAGGAACAAACATGGAGCACTCTTTGGGTTCTTAGAAATACTTTATTACATCCAGCATGACACGTTTCGTCTTCTTTGACTTCCTCAGATGCTGTCAAGTGAGTAAGGAGATCTGTAGCTTCATCATTTTGTTAAGAAAGCCTCATTAGGCTCCTCCTGCCCAGTGTTCAGCGAGGAAGGACTACGCTGGAAATGCAGTCCCTCCCGATTTTTAGCCGCCATCTTTGAGTGTATGTTCTTTCGTTTGATATTCCATGGTGGTATATATTTTACAATGTTTGTTCTTTTTAGTAAACTTCCATTATTTGATGGGAAACAGGACATACCTCTTTTGTCACACTGTATCGCTGAGCAGTTGGTTGAGGAGCTTCAGTATTTGTTTTTAAACCCTTTCATCAGCCGCTTTTGTTCAAACACGATATCCTGAGTCTGAGAGTGCCGGTTATAGTAATCCGCACTCAAACATGAGGTCATGTTCCAACTTCTTGTTGGCAGAAACATTGTATCCTTTGCTGCGGCGGTTCTGGCAGAGCACATTTAAGAGTTCCAACAAACGCCACTCGTTCCGCCGAACACTTTGCTTGATGGGTGCCTCCCTCGTGCAAGTGGCATGCACGCTTTAAAATAATTCAACAATATGTCCTTCCTTCAGGAACAAACATGGAGCACTCTTTGGGTTCTTAGAAATCCTTTATTACATCCAGCATGACGCGTTTCGTCTTCTTTGACTTCCTCAGATGCTGTCAAGTGAGTAAGGAGATCTGTAGCTTCAGAATTTTGTTAAGAAAGCCTCATTAGGCTCCTCCTGCCCAGTGTTCAGCGAGGAAGGACTACGCTGGAAATGCAGTCCCTCCCGATTTTTAGCCGCCATCTTTGAGTGTATGTTCTTTCGTTTGATATTCCATGGTGGTATATATTTTACAATGTTTGTTCTTTTTAGTAAACTTCCATTATTTGTTGGGAAACAGGACATACCTCTTTTGTCACACTGTATCGCTGAGCAGTTGGTTGAGGAGCTTCAGTATTTGTTTTTAAACCCTTTCATCAGCCGCTTTTGTTCAAACACGATATCCTGAGTCTGAGAGTGCCGGTTATAGTAATCCGCACTAAAACATGAGGTCATGTTCCAACTTCTTGTTGGCAGAAACATTGTATCCTTTGCTGCGGCGGTTTTGGCAGAGCACATTTAAGAGTTCCAACAAACGCCACTCGTTCCGCCGAACACTTTGCTTGATGGGTGCCTCCCTCGTGCAAGTGGCATGCACGCTTTAAAATAATTCAACAATATGTCCCTCCTTCAGGAACAAACATGGAGCACTCTTTGGGTTCTTAGAAATACTTTATTACATCCAGCATGACGCGTTTCGTCTTCTTTGACTTCCTCAGATGCTGTCAAGTGAGTAAGGAGATCTGTAGCTTCAGAATTTTGTTAAGAAAGCCTCATTAGGCTCCTCCTGCCCAGTGTTCAGCGAGGAAGGACTTCGCTGTGAATGCAGTCCCTCCCGATTTTTAGCCGCCATCTTTGAGTGTATGTTCTTTCGTTTGATATTCCATGGTGGTATATATTTTACAATGTTTGTTCTTTTTAGTAAACTTCCATTATTTGATGGGAAACAGGACATACCTCTTTTGTCACACTGTATCGCTAAGCAGTTGGTTGAGGAGCTTTAGTATTTGTTTTTAAACCCTTTCATCAGCCGCTTTTGTTCAAACACGATATCCTGAGTCTGAGAGTGCCGGTTATAGTAATCCGCACTAAAACATGAGGTCATGTTCCAACTTCTTGTTGGCAGAAACATTGTATCCTTTGCTGCGGCGGTTCTGGCAGAGCACATTTAAGAGTTCCAACAAATGCCACTCGTTCCGCCGAACACTTTGCTTGATGGGTGCCTCCCTCGTGCAAGTGGCATGCACGCTTTAAAATAATTCAACAATATGTCCCTCCTTCAGGAACAAACATGGAGCACTCTTTGGGTTCTTAGAAATACTTTATTACATCCAGCATGACGCGTTTCGTCTTCTTTGACTTCCTCAGATGCTGTCAAGTGAGTAAGGAGATCTGTAGCTTCAGAATTTTGTTAAGAAAGCCTCATTAGGCTCCTCCTGCCCAGTGTTCAGCGAGGAAGGACTACGCTGGAAATGCAGTCCCTCCCGATTTTTAGCCGCCATCTTTGAGTGTATGTTCTTTCGTTTGATATTCCATGGTGGTATATATTTTACAATGTTTGTTCTTTTTAGTAAACTTCCATTATTTGATGGGAAACAGGACATACCTCTTTTGTCACACTGTATCGCTGAGCAGTTGGTTGAGGAGCTTCAGTATTTGTTTTTAAACCCTTTCATCAGCCGCTTTTGTTCAAACACGATATCCTGAGTCTATATATATATATATATATTATCTACTGGTGGTCGCCAGTAGATAGTTATAGTTAGGACCGTGTTTCCATAGGAAATCTCAAAATTCTATTTTGAATAACTTTGGCGCCAGTTGACGAATCCTCGCGAAATTTTCAAAACTAATGGGGCGCTCCGTTCAGCTCCTACCCTGAAAGTCTCGGGGTGAATCGTCAAGCGGGGGCCGAGAAAAAAGGGGGGTCCCAAAACGCGTTTTCCCCATGCATTTTTCCATAGGACCTTTAGACGCAGCTACAGCCCGAACGGCTGAACAGAATTACTTGAAATTTGGCAGAGAGGTAGCCATAATGTCAAGGAAGTGCCTTTTGCAGGTCTGGTGTAAATCTGTTCAGTATTTCCTGAGAAAATAGCATTTAAAAGCATATCAATATCTATACACGCGCAGGGTGCGCGCACCGTGCGAGCATCGTGCGAGCACCCTAACGTGCCCAAGCGTAATTCTGATTGGTGGTTACATGTTAGTCAACGTTCGAATCGGTCAAAATCAGAAAGTGTCGGCCGCCATTTTGTTTGTTTTCAGTGCGAGAGTGAAAAAGGAAGGTGGCGAATGTGAAAAGGGGGCAGGGTAGAGAGTTTGTGACCCCCTAGCCTTTGTCAGGGGGTCCCTGAAGGACCCCGAAGGCAAAAAAAAAAATTTGACACGCAGGAAGGGGGGGGGTGTACAATGCATTTAAATAGAGTATGGCGGACTGTGTTCCGTATGTGAACAAGGGCACTTGTTGCTCGAAAAGCGTCATCGAAGTGAGAAGGAATATAAACAACTTGCCAACATATCCCTGGGTGTCCTTTACTCTGTCATTGCCGAGATGAGGTTTTGAGAGTGTGGAGGGTTGGGATATATATATATATATATATATATATAAATCTGATGTTTTTTTCTGAGCCCTCTCTTAAATCTATTCCATTGCGTTTATTTTCTGCATTTTAGGAACCCAAACTTCTGTGCACCTTGTGCTTGTGTAGCCTCTGCTTCAGAAGCCATTTTGAGACCACTCTTGTGTGTTGCTATTTAGTGTCTGTAGGGGCCTGAGAGAATCTCTTTTTCCTCATAACAGATGGCATCTGAGTCGTGAAAAGACAATTGCAATGGAGCTTTACTGGTCAGTGAGGATGGAGAGATTCTGACCTAGAGCACCTTAAGTGGGTGTCTCTCACTTATCACTCTGGTGGGCTCGCCCAGCCCTTACTCGTCTCCCAAGAATCTGACAGGTGGAGCAGTTTGACATACTGCTTAGCTATCCCTGCAGCATTGCTAAGAGTACCTCCGCTCTTTTCTTTTACACTTAACTAACAGTGGCTCAACAGTTTCTGAATACAATTCACAGTTACTCAATATACCAGATGTCCCAGGCACCATGGTATCAAAGACATCTCACTCCCCTGTCTTTGCATAGTAGTGTGTGGAGATTAACCCTCCATCCACTGTTCTCCTCTGGCCAGCCAGCTTTGTCAGGTGTTTTTCCAAGCAAACTGCCTATCGCTCTACCAGTTTTAGTTTAGGGCCAAAAACAAGTCCTCTTTCTGCTCCTCTGTTGGTTCTTTATGCACATGTTTTGCTTCTTCCTGCACTTTTCTTCATCTTTTTGGACTTCTGTTGCCTCTTTCTGCATTTCTTTTGCTTCTTTCTGTGCGTTTTTTCTTCTTTCTTCAGATGTCCAACCTCTGTAGGCATAGTTAGAAACTAGCATTTAAAAAACGTTAGAAATTCACTTAAAATACCATAGGTTTCAGGCATGCTATAGTTAGAAATTAGCATTTTAAAAACCTTAGAATTTCACTGAAAAAACCATAGGTTTTAGAGAAAGTTATAGTTAGCAGGTCATTTCACTCATACAAAACCAGTGAAATTCCCCCGTTATAGTTAGTTCGGGTAACTATAACTCACGCCCCATGCACTGCACTGCTTTTGACGTCACATATAACATCACTCATGACATGGCCAGTGACATCACTGATGACATCACTGATAACATCTCAAATGACATCACTGATGACATCATCCATGTGATAAATTGATGCATCTTCTCACACCCTAATATAACGTTTGATACACCCACTCTAAATTACAGACTACCATTTTCAAAACCATAGAAACTCCAACACCAATATCTACATACCCACTCACTGATTCTGAGGTTTACACACACATCCACTCACTCACCCACACAGTCACTCATACTTATGGTCACTCAGTACAGGACTATCACATACACTCATACACGTATATAGACACTCACACACCACCACTCATCCATAGAGGTACTCAGACACCTATTCAGTCATGCAAATAATTAATCACACTGCCATTTACTCACCTACACAGTTATACACACACCAGCTCAATTACTCATACAAATACTAGCACATTCTTATGCTCTTATACAATCACTGATACAAGCACACACTCATCCATACAGCCACTTTCACTCTCACTTATAGCCATTTATATACTCCAACACACATATATACTGCCTTTCACAAATGAAGTTACTCACACATGTACCACTGATATATACATTCACTCACTAACACACCTATACAGACACTCACCCACCCATACAGTCCATCACAGATACACTCTTGAAACCATGCACCCAGTGAATCCCCCACTCACACATCCATGCAGAGTCACCCACACCCCACCCACACAAACACTCAGGAACCCATACAGATACTCAGAGAACCTATCAATAACTCATGTAGACACTCATGTAGCTATTCACAAACCCATGCAGCCGCTGACACACCAACAGACAGACGGATACAGACATTCACACAGTTTAGTCACTAACCCCTGCATTCAGTAAGATACATTTAATCACTCACTTATAGTCAGTCACACACCTAGTAAATCATCCATTCAGACACTTATACACCCACTCATTCTTCAATACACCTTTCCCTATATATATTAAACATATTTAAACTTTACAGAAACACACAGTCACTGGATGATGTCATGAGTGATGTCTTTTGAGATGTCATCAGTGATGTCATCAGTGATGTCACTGACCATGTCATGAGTGATGTACTATGTGACGTCATCAGCAGTGCATTGCGGGGGCACGAGTTATAGTTAGCTGAACTAACTATAACTGGGGAATTTCACTGGTTTTGTACGAGTGAAATGTCCTGCTAACTATAACTTTCTCTAAAACCTATTGTTTTTTCAGTGAATTTCTAAGGTTTTGTAAATGCTAATTTCTAACTATAACGTGCCTGAAACCTTTGTTTTTTTTCAGTGAATATATATATATATATATATATATATATATATGTATGCATTCAAAAGAAGCCCGCACTCGCGTTCAATAGGAGATATCGTGTTTATTTTCTGGCAGCGTTTGTATTAGAAAATAAGTAACAGGAACACATTTCGGCTGTCTCTGCAGCCTTTGTCTACCTGAACAGTACACATAAAGTTCCACATTTTAAATGCTGTCCTCAGCTGTTGATTGCATCGACATGGAAAAGTTACTTCCGCTTTCCCAGGCTTACAATTTTTTAAAGATATCTGTCCATTTCTGAATAAACACCTGTGGTAAAGCAAAAAATTATATTTCCGTATTCAGCAGTTTTGACATGAATGTCGTGTTTTCACAAGTTCGTAATAGACAGTGTGAGCACTCTGATCTTTGGAAAATAGATATTATTATCGTAACCACTCCACAACTGTCTGACGTGTTGGCAAACATCATCATATATATTTCAACTGCGTATGCAGGTGAGTATACCTTAATTATCCGATGACTGTTACCAGCCCCGCACTTTAAGTTGTTCCTCTTGGTAATAATAAACTATAATAATAAACAATCCTTTTAGTTTGTGCTCACCTTCTTATTGGTTTACTGCTGAAGTTGTTGGTTTAATAAAACAAGTGCTGCCTTTATAGTTGCAATGTCTCCTTTGAACACGCTGTTTAACATAAAGTAGTACCAACGCCCGGCTCCGAGATTGCACGTAATCCAATGTAGAGGCTCCCTGCATAGCTGAGGACCCCGCCAAGGGCAGCCATCTGACTCCCAGTACGGAACCCTCACCTCTGCTGTTAGCCGTTTTCATTCTGTGTTGAAAATTCATAGCGGGCGGGCCTATCAAAAAGGCCCTGCACGTAAACTTTATCCACATTTGAGCTATGCAGCCGACGGGCATCCCTTTTGAAAAATATATCCAGAAAAAAGCGGTGTAAGGAGCGCCCAGCCTCTCGGGTCGTAAGGAACGCCCTGCTATGACATTTCTGATGAAAACAGCCAGGGTTGAGGGGGAACCCTTGGACGGCATGCAGGAAGAAAGCTTTTTCAGGCAAGTTAAGAACCTAAACATCATGGATGAATGGAAAGTGACATTGCCTCTTTGTTTTAAAGTTACCAAATGTCTCTGCCACATATGGAATTGTATTCTTGAAAGTCTCCTCAGCGGCCATTTTGAAACTTTTACTCCATGGTGAGGATATGATTTGATTAAGAGGTGTTGGAGGAATGGGGCATTCTTTAAAAGACTTTCATGAAGCATTATGGTATTTGTAGTCCAAAAAGGTGATAAATAAGAACAAAACCGGCATTGAAACCTGTGTGTATGAAACAGTGCTCAGATAATGGATTGACCATTGTAAAGATGTGCTCCGACTTTGAATTGCACTGAGTTATACGAAGTTTCCTTTTTAATAATTAACTAATGGATCACTTCCACTTTAAAAACTGCGGCTTAAATTCCGATACTTTGAAGTCCTTCAACACTTTCATGAAAATGACGCTGAAAAGACCTGATGACTGCTTACTCTGACCTTGGCATATGATTAAGACTTGTAAGAAGTTGAAACCCGTTATGCTGCAGTACTTCCCTAAATTAAAGAATATTTCTATTGAAGCACGTCTGAGTCAGTGCATGTTTTTCTTTTGGAATATATATATATATCGCTTTGGCGATCGAAACGTGTCCAGGGTGGACACTGGTCTGTTTCATTGGGTGAATACAAGAATAAATAATGGAACTTTTGAAACAGCTCTCTTTGGATTTATTGGAATACTTTGTTGGTCCGTACCTGCTGTGTTTTCCCTCCCTATATATATATATTCAGCTCCTTGCACACGGTAAATGATGACCAGCACACGCGCTAGGTTAAATCCCAGTTGCGGAATTTATTGCGAAAAGTTTTGATCAAACAAACGCGTTTCTGCGTTGGCCTTTGTCAACACAAGAATAAAGTGGGACACAATCCTGTATCCAACGCAACATATATAACAAATGACACAAATGAACAGAAATACATAAATTAAGAAAAAGGCCCAGGCAGGGCAAGAAATGCTTGTAAATTGTATAAAGAATTACAAAAAGCAAACAATATGTAGTGACACCTTTACACATTAGTAATTAATTCAATTGCGTTTACGGTGCATAGGAGGTCGATGATGTTTCGATCTCGTAGAAATAATATTGGGATCCTCATCAGGACGTAAATAGTAGGCATGCTCGTAATGGTTTTAGACCATCCAATTGGCGGTTATTTCAGATATTCATCTCTTTTTACCAGCAACAAGACACTCCAGTGATCTAACAGGCCCCTGTGCGTCCGTAGTAATCGCTTCCTGGCATAATCACAACCACCTTATCCCTTACGCTTGGTAAGCTGCGCAAACTCACGCCGCTATAGCACTTGTTTGCAAGGCTGCCATTTCACCCCATGCATCCATGCCATAACAATTTAAGGTCTTGCTCCATTGTTGTACTTTAAGATCGGGTTTCTTCTCACCCAGCATGTGTATCATGTCAACACCTAGTACACAACGTCTGGATGGATGAGTTGTACCACCATTGTCTCTCACTAGCACTATGTTATTGACCATTTTTTCTAAAGTCCTTTTTATCTACTTTTCTTTTGTCCCCTTTTACCTCTCACTATTGTCTATCAGGCCAAAATTCTCTCAGGCATGTTATTTTTACGTCCTGATGATGATTCCAGTATTTTTTTACCGGATCGAAACGTTGTCGACCTTACATGCACCGTAAACGCAATTGAATTCATTACTGATGTGTAACAGTGTTACTACATATTGTTTGCTTGTTGCAATTCTTTATACAATTTACAAGCATTTCTTGCCTTGCCTTGCCCTGCCTGAGCCTTTTTCTGAATTTGTGAATTTCTGTTTATTTGTGTCGTTTGTTATATATGTTGCGTTGGACGCAGGATTGCGTTCCACTTTATTCTTGTGTTCTATCTGATTTGATACATTATTACAATATTTCTGTCTGGCTGGAAAGCTTTAATATAGCACCGATCTCAGGCCTATATTCATTGTTTTCTGTCTGAATCTCTCCTGTCAGGGACTGCTTTGCAAATGTAACGTACTACTAGCTAAGGTCCCTGACAATTACAATTGGGTTCCCTTGTTATTTAAAGATGTCACATATGACCTTAACTATTACATGGTCAGTGACATCACTGATGACAACCCTCATGACATCTCAAATGACATCACTGATGACATCATCCAGTGTCTGTGTGATGCACCTCCTCACACCCTAATATAACCTTTCATAAACCTACTCTAAAATAGAGACTACAATTCTCCAAACCATAGACACACCAATACCAGTTAGTACATACCCACTCACTGATTCATAGGTCTAAACCCACATCCACTCACCCATACAGTCACTCATACATGCAGTCACTCATCAATACAGCCACTGTTATATTCACTCATACACCTATACAAATACTCACACACTGCCACCCACCCATAGTCTGGTTTTGTACAAGTGAAATATCCAACTAACTATAACCTCCCTGAAACCTGTTATTTTTGTGAATTTCCAAGGTATTTTAAATGCAAATTTCTAACTATAACGTCCCTGAAACCATTGTTTTTTTCAGTGAATTTCAAATATTTTTTAAATGCAAATTTCTAACTATAAAGTAGTAGTCACGTTTGCAGAGTGGTGCAGAAAGGGGCCTGGGCCTCCGAACCAGTTCTCAGGAATTCCACTTCGTAGGACTCACAGAAGGTACCAGGAGGGCTACTTGACCCCCAAAGTCCCTCAGGAGTAAATTGGTCTTCATCCCCCAACCAATACTGGGCCAGGAGTTGTATTTGCAGAGTGGTGGAGAAGTGTGAGCGTGGCCTCCGAAGACCTCTAAGCAATCCCACTGTGTGCGATTTACTGGAGGTAACAGGAGGGGTAGTTAGCCCCCAAGGTCAACTTTGGGGGGCAACTAACTCTCCTATTACCTCAAGTACGACCCACACAGCAGGATTGCTAAGTTATCATATCAGGCCATGCCCCCTTCCCCCACCACTCTGCAGACGCATTACCTGGCGTGCTCTTGGATGGGGATTAAAGTCCCCTTCGCTGCTAGGGGCCCCTAGGGGCCAACTAGCCTACTTGATACCTCCAGTATGCCCCAGATAGTGGGATTGCTGACTGGTGGACACAGGCCACGCATCCTATTGCCACCACTCTGCGAACATGCCTCCTGGCGCGTTCTGGGTTGGGGAATAAGTCTCCTTGAATCCTGAGGTTCCCTGGGGGCCAACTATCCCACCAGGTACCTCCAGTAAGCCCCACACAGCTGGATTGCTGAGAGTGGTCTGAGGCTACGCCCCTGTTTGTCACCACTCAGGGATGAAGTCCACTTTACTCTTGGGGTCCTCAGGACACAAGAGGGGCTCTTCGCCCAACCAGCAATGCGCCAAGAGGCGCATTTGCAGAGTGATGTAAAAAGGGGCGTGGCCTCGGACCACCTCTCAGAAATCTCACTGCGTGGGGCTTACTAGAAGTACCTGGTGGGATAGATGGTCCCCTGGGACCCTCAGGTTTCAAGGGGACTTAATCCCCAAACTTAGAACGCTCCAGGAGGCGAGTTTGCAGAATGTTGCAGGGAGAGGGTGGGCCCTCTGGCGAGATGCCAGCTTTTCTTTTTTTTTTGTTAAAAGGGGGCTGTGTGGTCCCCCCTTCTCTTAATATTTTGTGGGCCCTGGGGACCCTACCCCCCTGGGCCTGACCCATTTAAAAAAAAAAAAAAAAAACAGGAAGTGGGCAGTGTGGTCCCCTCCCGAGGCCGATTTCAGCCCGAGGGACTCCGTCCCCAGAGCATGGCCATTTGTTTAAACATAAATTTAAAAAAAAATACAATTAAAGGAGGGGGCTGCGTGGCTCCCCTCCTGAGGCCTTTTTCAGCCCCGGAGACCCTGTCCCTGGGGCTTTGCCTCTTTTTTTTATTTAAAGGGAGGGGGTTCGCGTGGCTCCCCTCCCCTTCCCAGGTCCACTTTTGGCCCCGGGGACCCCATCCCCGGGGCCTGGCCTCATGTTGTGGATCATGGGGTGAGCCCCAATGTGCCCGCGGACCCAGCCTGCTCCTACCTCCTGCGTGAGCCGGCATTGCTTTTGGACAAGGGGAGCTGCTAACATCAATAAAAGTTCACATTAAACATTCTTTATTTGAATTTGAGCCTTATATGAAATGTTATCCATGTAATGCATTTCTTTACATTTTCCACAAATGTTTCTGTTACTAAAGTGATTCCACATAGTTACAATCAATCTCTTTATACTCTTAATAACTGTGATATGGGAAACATTTAATTAAAGGTTCATGATGAAGCTGTTTCATTTTAAAAGTTATTTCTATCTGTTTCTCTCTAAAATGGCTCTCATTGTTAAAGGTATATTGTAAAAATATATAAATTGTAAACTAATCGTTTTAAGAAATTCAGGGGCAGATTTATCAATCTTTCACACAGCACAATGCAGCAAGCCACTTTGCTGCACTGAAAGCGTGAAAGAGGAATGAGCCATATTTAACATTATGCGGCACATTCCTATCCTTTCCTAGCACTGGTGCGTTTTTGGCTGCCTAAATCCAATTCAGGCACCCTGCGTCATGTTGCAAGCGTGCCTGCATTTTAGGCAGGATTATTTTTGTGCCTGAAGAGACACCTTTTTGCACAAAAACTGTCCTGAGAGGGATTTTCCTCTTTTTATGTGTGCTACTGTTTTTTTTCACATGCCTCACACGGGAAGGCATTCCCAATCAACCACTAATGATATATCTGAAAATTTGCCACAATACATGGGTGGGATCACCCACTCTCCACCCATGGAACGCCTCCGTGCTACAGAGTAATTCAATATTAAAAAGAAAAAGGGGCAATCCAGTAACCCAGGGACCTGTGCTAGACACTTATTATCAAAAAGGGGGTACCTAGGGGAGAAGTGTAGCCTTGGATTTCAACAGAAATAGCATCCTAAAGAAATGTTTCATACAGATTTATTTCAATTATGAGATAAGTGCATTTATTTACTCAAATTACATGCACATATGGCACAGTATTAATATTTTTTCTCTTTTCAAAAGAGAAGGTCCTCCTGTAGAGTGACAGCGCAATGAAAGTGAGTAAAGTGACTGAGTAGTGCACATGTTTATATACAAAATATAAGATTTGGGGGCATATTTATCAAAGGTTCCAGAAGTGTATGGCAGCAAGCAATGTTGCTACTAAGATATGGTGCTCTTCAGGTTTCAACTAGTGCTGGCACGTTTGTGGCAACCTAGTGCCAATGTAGGCACTGTTCCTACGTTATAGACAGGGTTGTTTTTGTGCAGGAAGGAATATGGTAGGCATACCAATTTCATTCAATTCAAGCTTTACAAACCTTAGCAAATTTGGAATTGCATGTAATCAATGGGTGTATGCGCGAATGCCCAGGCTCCAATTTATGCAACTCCTACCACTAAGAAATGTAATGTAACACAGCACAAGCTGCTGTGCTGCCTTACCCTTTTTTCAAGGCCACTTATATCAATTAATACTTATTGTAACCCACAAATAAGCTTTTGCGTCTACTTGTGAGACGCAAAGGTGATGCAAAGGCTTAGTAACTCTGGGCCTTGGTTTGGTATTCTTAAATGTTATTGAAACAATGCTTTTCAGTTTCTTAAGTTTCCCTGCATGTTTGAACACTTTTTTGATAATATTATTTTCTTGGGTAGGATCATGATCTAGTTCTATGTAAGTGTTTGGCTCTGAACCTAGTTAAATCAGAGCAAATTCCTATTATAGAAATGTACATTTTATCAGTTTGTTTTTCATGATATATTTTTTGCCTGAATTACTGGCACATTCTCGCTTGTCACATGAATCGTGATGCTTTGCTTCTTGATTTGGTTAATCTGTGCATTTTTTATAACAGTTTACAAAGTTCCTAAGTAGGTCAAATACCCACTACGTACAATGTTTCTTGAAAGGTTCATGAGTTTGGCAAAGTACAAAGCTCATGAAGGAAAATAAAAGGGAATCTTCAGGCACCTTTTGAAACAGCTGGAAACCCTTCCTGCTCATGTAAGATCGTTTAAGGGGCTACCACCGCTCAATAACAGACAAAGACCTTGGGGCATGGCTAATGTCCAACGTATATGGACGAGTATATTTGGAGCAAAGCCCGTGCAGCCTCTGACCTTGGAATATGCTTGCTGAGGGGGGCTCTGACCCACCCATTCAGGCAAAACATTGGGATGGGCATCTGGGGGCACCAGATGCAGTAATCGGAGTACCAATGGAGGTGCGTGTCTCCTCTTAATCTACTGAATTCAAGACTCAAAGCGAGGACGACATGGATCCCAAGATAGCACCACAGCGGCAAGCCTCGCCTTAATGGCAATTGACTGGGAGAGCCTGCATAATCTGAAATGGCTAGGAAATCCTGAATTTCTACCAATAATAGAGTGCTGTGAATCTAGAGCTGCCCGCACGGTGACTGCTCTGCTCCACCTCAAGGGCCCACACTCACTGGGTTGTGTTTTCACTGGGTTGTGTTGGCCAAAGAGTTTGATACTGCCTCCAATTCTCATTTTCTGCGAGGGGAGTAACCTGCTTTTGCTCTTGAAATTATGGTGCTACAGATAATGGTGATCAGACTTGTGTGGCCCCTCTTTTGATCTCCTGATCACGGCAATTATTTTAAACGCTTAAGTGACATCGTTGTTGGCATTTTGTCTCTCCACTCCTTCTGAATTCATTGTGTGTCTCGGAGTTTGTTTAACTGAGGGCCACTTTACTGTCTCATCTAGCGTTTAGTGAACTTTACACACTTATCATAAATCTACAGCTACCCTGCACTTCCCATCTTCTGGTCCTTTTGCGACCTTGGGTTTTAGGTTCTCTGCCACCACCTACGCAAACCTGCTGTGCTAAAGCCGATTGGGCAATGCCAGTGCACTCTATCTAAAAGGGCTTTCCAGCATGGCCGATGCTAAGGAAAAAGACCTAAGGAGGAGAACAGAGGTACCAAGTAATTGATTGAACAGACACCTAGCAAAAACGACTCAGAATCTAGGATCAGCGGGGTTGAGGATAATCAGACCTTTCTGAAGAGAAAATCGAATCTAATGTCACATAAAGTAGTATCCCTGGAGAGGGAGCTATGCAAAAAAGAAGGAGTAATTTAAGAACATTTGGGCATCCTAAAAATACAGAAATTACTGAAAATTCTTTGCAGCCTTCCTAGAATCCTGGCTACGGCAGGTACTCAAAATATTGTTTGGTAGGGACTTCGAAAATTAAAGAGTGCATAGAATTCCATCAAGAGTCACCTCTGCTTCATCATCACATCCAAGAGCCCTTATCTTTAGACCTCTTAGATACCAACGTACAAAAATGATCCTGGAACACATGAGATGGATTGAAACCATTGACTGGATGGGTCACAAAGTGGGAATCTCCCAAAACTATGCCAAACCCACGGTGAACCAAAGGAAAAAATCCTGTATTCCATACAGAACTTAGGTTCTGTTTTGTTGACCAGGTCAAGGATGAGGATTACACACAAGTATCCCTCTATGATGAGCCTATAGACCTAGAGACTTTTGTGTAGAACTTGCTGGACTCTTGTATGTCTTATAACCAAATGTTCTCTTCCCTTACCATTCTAGTACAGGTGCCTTGCTTTGAACTCTGCGGCACCTATCAACTCTGGATAGGTATCATTATACATCACGTAATGTTTGTTTGAATTGCTGCTTGTCATCAACTATGTAACTGTTGGCGCCTTATCCATGCTAGAATTTGGTCACAGGTATCCTACAATGGGATTGTTCAGGTGATTCACTGTCTGTGCCATACTGTAATATTAAGAACTACTTGTGGCATTGTCATGCTTTGCGGTAAACTGCTTGACTATGATCAAACTGTTTGATAATGTTAACCTATTAGTTGGCCACTTTCCTCTAAGGGGGCAGGTTGGTTGTTGGTTTTCATGATTCAATACTCTGTGGTATAGAGCCTATCTCTATTGATAATGTTAGGCATTGTGATCACTCTGTCATGTATGACACTCAGGCAGAGAGTGGTGTTACCATAGATTTAATGGTTCAAAGCAAACCGTATCGTGGGGTACCGTCTGGGGAGGGGTGTCTTTGCACCTCACATGGGGAGGAAAAAGCCTTAAAGGTGTCATTTTCTTCACTGTACACCGGTGTGGCTCCGTTTATCCAAGGTTCCTGGGTCTGGTCAGTGGTTTCCTTATTCTTCTTGTCCCGTCAGGAGGGGGGGTCGGCATATGTCCCTCAAAAATAAAAATAATGAAAAAAAGGTCCGGTGTCTGTGGGTAGTTCCTGTGTACACACCAGCCCTTCACCATTACTGTGCTTTTCCCTGCTGTATGTTCCCAATACCAGTGTGTCAATATTTATTTGTGCCCCGACCTCCACCTACCCAGTGCAAGGAAGTTCAGGAAGGGTACTTGCCTTGGGCCATGGCCCTCCAGGGTCATGACAGAGGGAGTCGCGCTGCCCTTCTCTCCTCCAGGATGGCTTGACTGGATGGCAGTGCCCTCGGCGTCACACCTCCTGGTGCTCTTGCTCTCTGGTCCTCGATGGCTCCTGTCAGTACATCTGGCAGCTTTCTGTTCCCTGCAACTTCGGCGTGTCTCCTCTTAGATCGGGGCCTCGCCTGGGCCCCCCATGGTTTGTCTATTCTGTTTGCCGTATTCTGTTACTGCTCTTCTCCTCGTCCAGCTTTCTCCTTCCCCTGTTTCTGCTTTCTTCATCTTGACGCGCCTGCGTCACGTTAAGTGTGTCTGCTAGAACGCTGCTCTCCCTCTCCCGGTGCCCTAGCTCTGGCGCCATATTGGAAATCCCACCCGGGAGCGGCGTGGGATTACACTGCCTTCACTCCAAGTATGGAGGATCAAGCCATATGGATACTGGACACCGGGAAAAAAAAGTCCACATTCCCTTGGGACTCTCCTGGGGTATGGAGTGCCTGAAAAGAGAAAGGCTGTAAGGGCTAAAAACCAATGAAGCACCTTTGGATTTGTGTCTTTATGGGTGGTGAGCCAGGTAAGTGGGGCATGGTTGGTTATCAGGAAGAAGGTACAACCTAACAAGTTGTACTGCAAGGCTTCCATGGTCCATGTATTGGCCAAAAATTCCTTTCCCGTGATTGCATAGTGTAAACTGTTTTCAGCTACAGTAGAGGAGAGGCCAAAGATCTCCCTGTGGGTCAGGGTGGGACAACACGGCCCCCAAGCTGCGATCAGATGCATCCGTTTGTAACACAAAAGGCTTTTCAAAGTTTGGACACAGTAGGACAGGGGCCTGACACAAAAATGTGTTTAGAATTTGGAAGCTGTCCTCTTGAGCCGTAATCCACTCTATTTTGTGGTTCGGTTGTGGGCTTGTCAACAAGTCTGTGAGGGGGCAAGCTATGTCAGATAATTGAGGGATAAATTGCCTATAGGAGCCTACTATACCCAGAAATGCTCTTCTGTCCTTTTTAGTTGTTGGCCTTAGAATCCCCTGGATGGCTTCTAGCTTGTTAATCTGTGGTTGTCGAATTCCGAACGGTATGGAAAAGCCTAAATATTCTATGTGGTCAGTCCCCAGGGTTGTCTTTTAAGGGTTGAGGGTAAGCCCAGCCTGGCATAGAGAGAAGAAGAGGTGCTGCAAGTGTTGCCTGTGTGTTTCCAAAACAGGGCTATACACAACGATATCATCAAGATACGCTACTGCATACTGTTGATGAGCCCTTAAAAGTACGTCCATTAATCTCTGAAAGGTGGCAGGGGCAACATGTAGACCAAAGGACATAACTTTAAAATGATACAAGCCAGAGGCAGTGTAGAATGTTGTTTTCTCTATAGTGGCTGGGATGAGGGGGATTTGTTGGGCGTAGTTCGCGAAGTAGCACTAGTGAAGTTTACACTACGCGAGCTACGCGTAGCACTTCGCGAACTGCATAGTAACATGTTCGCACTGTGCAAGATGTTGTTTTCAATGATTGCACAGTGCGGACAAGCAACCGGCACTGTGCAATCATTGAAAGGTGTAGGTGCGAGGTGTAGTTTTCTGCTGCTCGAGTAGATTTTTACTCGAGCGACAGCTTTCTCAACGCGTACTGGTAGATTCTCATCGCGAGCGGTCGCGAGCATACGCGACCCCTCGCAATGAGAAACCTGAGCTCCTCGCGTTGGGCATATCGCCGGGAGGTTTATTTTCCATGCTCGCGATTGCCAACTTGATGTTGCTGATCGTGAACAAGGAAAAAGTCTCGCCGGGACGTCATTTTGCTTGCTCGCGGTCGCCAACTTGACGTTGAGGACCACGAGCAAGCAAAAAATGACCGCAGCACTACTCAACACTACGCTACGCGTGTTCGCACTGTGCTACGTGCAGTTCGCGTAGTGCGAAGTAGCGCGAACTTCGCAAACTACGCGAGCATAGCGTGGTGCTTCGCCCAGGCTTAGCTAGTACCCTTTTGTGAGGTCAGTAGTGGACATTGCCAGTGCTCCTCCCAGTCTTTCTATGAGTTTGTCGACTCTGGGCATGGGATAGTTATCAACCTTTCGAATGCACATTCAAGTGGCGGAAGTCAATACAGAACCTGAGGCTCCTGTCTGGTTTGGGGACCAAAACTACAGGTGAACTAGGGGTGGGCGTGTTGTGTGTAGTGGGGCTACACGGAGTGCCACAGAGGGGGAAACAATCTCCGCACACTTTGCTCACTCCATGTAGCGCCACTACGCGCCACCCGCCTCCCTCCCGCCCTATTAACATTTAAATTAAAACATTTAAAAACAATGTAAAATAAGGAAAACTGCTTACTTAAGCTGCAATGTTGCGACTTCTTCATCAAAACTGCGCATGCGCGGACCCGCGCATGCTCATTTTTATGAAGAAGTCTCGATGAAGGAGGAAGAGGGAGCCTGGGAACGTCGCAGCTAAGGTAAGATGTTTCCCTTACTTTAAAATTGTTTTTAAAGCTTTTAATCTAATTGTTAATAGGGCGGGAGGGAGGCGGGGGCTGGTGTCAACTCCGCTCCGCCACGGAGTGTGTAGGGTGCTGCCTACTGCGCCTATTCGGCAAAACGCGGAGTAGGCAACACTCCGCATATTCCGTGGGCGGAGCAAAGCTCTCCGACCACCCCTAAGGTGAACACCAGTTACTATGAGATGGCTCAATGATATCTGCTTGTAACATAGCCTCTACTTCCTGTTCTACGGCCTGCCTTCAAGCGGCCGTAATATGATAAGGTCTCAACTTTATCACTTTCCCTGCCTCTGTCTTGATATCATATGAGACAAGCGAGGTTCGTCCGGGTTTGCTGAAACGTAGGCCTGGGAAACAGTCTAGTAGATCATACATTTGATATTTCTGGTTAGTAGTGAGTTTCTCCCCAGTATTGGGTTGTTTCCCTGAAACTTACCTAAAATGTAAAATTTCTATCTCCATATGTTTGTTAAGAGTGACATTGCTGGCCGACCCAAATGTGTCCCCTTTTGGAGGGGTGGGATCTTCACATTTTTTAACAGGTTAACATGATACACCTGTCCACTAGGCCTCATCCGCGGAATCGCCACTCTGTAGGTAACAAAGTGGTCCTTGCCAGGTTGCTAGGAGATTCTTATCCGAGAATGGTAGAAGAATCAATACATTGTCTCCCTTTATCAATTCTTTCAGTCTTGCACCCTGATCATTATAGGCTTTTTGATTTTTGTTGTGCCCTCTCCATGTTCTGTTGGACCTCCTCCCACAAGCTAGACAGAGTGGTCTTCAGTCCCACAGTATATCCTAACAAAGGTCTCCCTTCTTTCTCCTACTCAGTCCACTGCTCTGCTGCCATGTCCAAAAGGGTGCGTGGTCGTCACCCGAATAAGAATTCAAAAGGACTTTTGTTCATGTCTCCTGATTGCAAACAGCACCAGAGGGAGTTTGCGGTCCCAGTTCTTTCCAGTGTCATTGATACACTTCCTTAAGATGCTTTTTCTAGTCCGGTTGTACCTCTTGACCAGTTTGTCTGTCTGCGGGTGATAGACTGCTGTCCAGATCTGACAGACTCCAAGAAGGGTACAGATCCCCTGTATCTGTGTTGCATCGGAAATCTGAGTGGGAGGAACCAGTTCTCTGGAAACCACAGTGTGATGGCACCCAGTATCGAGCATTGCATCTTTGGGTCAACCATTAAGATCGATGGTGATCTTGTAGCGTCCCTAGGGTCCCCCTGTAGCCAGGATCCTACCCCGGGACAAGCCTACCTCCATGGGCTCTACCTTGTCACCCTTGACCGGGCAGTTCTAGAAATATGTCCCCATTCTGAACATCTGAAGCATTGAGGCCTAATCATGCTTCTATTTCCACTGGGGTTCCTTGGCTCAACTACCCTATGATGTGGTTTTTGAGTATTTGTATGGACTTTTAGTGCTTGTACCCTGAATTCTGGGGACCTATGATAGGCACATGCCAGTTCCACAGCGGTCTGCACCATTAAGTGTCGATGTTGTTTTTACCCAGGTTTGAGTGTTGGTGGGTAGGACCTCTAGGTACGGTTCTAAATAAACCTTGACTGTGACCTCTTCTATGGGAGTTGTAACCACCTTTCCCCCAAATCCTTGATTCGATAATAGAGAGCCCAGGGGTTGCCGCCCGCTGTCCACTTCTCCTTACACAACATAATTCTGTAAACTAAGTGTCATGTCCTCGTCTTTCCAGGATGTTTTTTTAATTTCAGGGTATGGTGTGAGTCCAGCAGAGCTAGCAGCCTGATAGGTGGCCTGCAACTCACCAGACAGCAGGGGAGTTATGTATTGATCCCATCTTTCCTGGGGCCAAATAGCAGTTGTCGCTACTCTTTTAAAGTTTACAAAAAAAATAGTCAGTTTCATCCCCTTCCTGGAACTTCTGTAGTACTGAGCTGGGGATATTTGGGTGAACTCGTGCTGTGGTGATGGCATCTGTCAGGTGCAAAATGGCAGTGTCCGGTTTCTGTTGGTTGATCATCAGGATGCTTGCTTGTTCTTTAAGGGCTGTCTCCCTCTCTTTCTGTGCACTCTGGTTCTGTCATTCTATTACCAGCTGCAAATGTATTTGGCCCTCTGCTTACTGAGTGATCATGGCCTCCATGGTGATAGTTTGGGTCATGGCAGGCTTAAATGACTGAAAATCCCACTTTTGACTTCACTGTGATCACTCGCTCACGTATGACGCTCAGGCGGAGAGTGGCTGGTGTTACCATAGATTTAATAGTTCAAAGAAAACAATATGGTGGGGTACAATCCTGGGAGGGATATCTTTGCATCTCATTTGTAGAAGAAACAGTCTTAATTGTGTCAGTTTCTTCACTTACACCGGTGTGGCTCCGTTTATCCAAAGTTCCTGGTTCTGGTCAGTGGTTTCCTGCTACTTATTGTCCTGTCAGGAGGGGAGGGTCGACATATATCCCTCAAAAATAAAAATGTTGAAAAAAAGGTCAAGCATCTGTGGGTAGTTCCTATGTACACACAAGCCCTTCACCCTCACCGTGCATTTCCCTGTTGCATGCTCCCCATGCCAGTGTGTCAATATGTATGTGTGCCACCTACCCAGTGCGAGGAAGTTCAAGAAGGGTACTTGCCTTGAGAGGCGGTCCTCCAAGGTCGTGGCAGAGGGAGTCACTGTAGGAGAGTAGGGTCTGCTATCCTATGGTCACCCCAAATTTTTGCTTTTTGCTTCACTGGTTTTTGACATATTGAGGCTGTGGGCCTGCCAATCAGACCCCCAGCCTGCTGTTCTCTCTACTAAATTAAAACTATGCACCCTAGGTGCATAACCAATTGGAAGTGGATCACCCTGTCAGCCCCTGTACCAGTGTACACTAGGTACCCAGGGCATTGGTGTACCCAAGGCCTGCCAGGGGCTGCAGCATGTATTATGCCACCCCAGGCTTGGCCTAACAATCTGACACAACTGGCTGATCACTCAGCTGGGGTAAGTTGGTGTAATCACCTCTTAGTTAGGTGTAGTATACCTATACCTAACCTTAAATGGGACGCCTGGTAACCTCTAAGTCACTCCTATGGCAGGCCTTAACAATCCTGAAGGCAGAGTGCTTGGTTCCATGTGAGATGGTGCTCTGGCATGATCAGTTTGTGGTGATGCCCTTTGGTCTGAAGAATGCACCTGCCACCTTCCAAAGGCTGGTGAACCAAGTCCTTACTGGGTTGGATGACTTTTGCGCAGCATATCTTGATGACATTGCTGTCTTTAGTTCCACCTGGGAGGATCACCTGATCCACCTGAAGAAGGCTCTTGAGGCTCTGCAAAGGGCAGGCCTCACTATCAAGGCTACTAAGTGCCAGATAGGGCAGAGTAAGGTTGTGTATTTGGGCCACCTTGTAGGTGGGGGCCAAGTTCAACCACTGGAGAGTAAGATACAGTCCATCAAGGATTGGTCCCCTCCAACCACCCAGACTCAAGTTCGAGCTTTCTTGGGCTTGACTGGGTATTACAGGAAGTTTGTTAAGAACTATGGGTCCATTGTGACTCCTCTTAATGATCTGACATCCAAGAAGATGCCCAAAAAGGTTCAGTGGACAGTAAGCTGTCAAAAGGCATTTGATGACCTGAAGGAGGCCATGTGCTCTGCACCTATCCTGAAAAGTCCTGACTACTCCAAAGAGTTTATTGTCCAAACAGATGCTTCTGAGTTGGGTGTGGGAGCTGTGCTGTCACAACTTAATGTAGATGGTCAAGACCAACCCATTGCTTTTATTAGCAGAAGGTTGACCCCCAGAGAGAAGAATTGGTCAGCTATTGAGAGGGAGGCCTTTGCTGTGGTGTGGGCCCTGAAGAAGCTGAGGCCATACTTGTTTGGCACTCACTTCAAGATTCAGACCGACCATAAGCCCCTCTTGTGGCTAAATCAGATGAAGGGTGAAAACCCCAAACTGCTTAGGTGGTCCATTTCCCTACAGGGGATGGACTTTACAGTGGAGCACCGGCCAGGTACTGACCATGGGAATGCAGATGGTCTCTCCAGGTACTTCCACTTAGGACATGAAGACGAGACTGGTCAAGGCTAGTTTAATGTCCCAGCGTTTGGGGGGGGGTTGTGTAGGAGAGTAGGGTCTGCTATCCTATGGTCACCCCAAATTTTTGCTTTTTGCTTCACTGGTTTTTGACATATTGAGGCTGTGGGCCTGCCAATCAGACCCCCAGCCTGCTGTTCTCTCTACTAAATTAAAACTATGCACCCTAGGTGCATAACCAATTGGAAGTGGATCACCCTGTCAGCCCCTGTACCAGTGTACACTAGGTACCCAGGGCATTGGTGTACCCAAGGCCTGCCAGGGGCTGCAGCATGTATTATGCCACCCCAGGCTTGGCCTAACAATCTGACACAACTGGCTGATCACTCAGCTGGGGTAAGTTGGTGTAATCACCTCTTACTTAGGTGTAGTATACCTATACCTAACCTTAAATGGGACGCCTGGTAACCTCTAAGTCACTCCTATGGCAGGCCTTAACAATCCTGAAGGCAGAGTGCTTGGTTCCATGTGAGATGGTGCTCTGGCATGAGCTGAGCCTGTCTGCAGTGGTCGGAACAACTTCCTTCTGCTGTTTCCAGATATCGTCATACCATATACTCTTAAGTGCATTATGAACCAAGCGGTTAAATGCTATCTTTGGTTTGGCTTTATCAAAACATGTCGAGTAAGGTGTCATACGAATTGGAATACTAACCCCTCGCCAATTCTGGCGACGGGGTTAGCATTCCACCCTTCTAGAGGGACACGACATGTACAGTACCTGAAACCCGGGTAAAATCAGACATAGCCTCAGCTCCACAAAATGGATGCTGCCACCACAGACACAAGTCTGCCCTCCTGCTGCTGGGAGTCCTTCCAGCTTGGGAGGTGTGGACAAAGGGTTTCCTGCCAGGGGAGATGCGTGCACCACCCCAGACAGGGTTTTGTGTATTGGTCAGGTAGGGCTTGAAAGAAACCAGACATGCCTGTGGCTCACAAGGAGCCTCGGTGCATATGCCAGTTCAAACCGGTCCTGGGGCACACCAGTCCCGGGCCTGGGGCGAGCTGGACAAAGGGTTGGGGGTGTAACCACCCCCCTTCCTGGTCCCACCCATAGGGAGGGACCTAGCAGGTAGTCCGGCCCCTAGAATCCGCTTAAAGGTAGGAGCTGTGTCCTAAAGACTTCAGACATCCTGGAATCAACTTGAAACTAAGAAGAAGACGGGAACTTCGACATTCTGCTGCACAGAAGACTGAAGAAAATCTCCCCTGTGGTCAGGGAGTGACCACCTTGCTAACGCAAGCACCATCCAGCGAATCACCGTCTGCTTTGCCGCCGCCTCCCGCCGGAGCCCGAGCCCAGAGACTGACAAGACCTGGACCTCCAGACCTCTCACCGCCCGATCCACAGTCCCTGAAAAGAGGAGACCCGTGGAGGCACCGAGACACGTGGAGCCAGCCATCTTGGAACGACTACGACAAGCTGACCAGTGCAACAACCGAGGCTCCCTCCAAGTTGTGCTTTGGGTCCTGAGAAGCCCAACCCTCGAGCAGCATCTGCACCAAAGGTGAGCCCTCCAGCATCTCCACGATCTGCGTGGGGCCCTTCTGCATTTTGCCACTCGACGCGCCTAACCGGTTGCTGGCCCGCTGGCTAGTGGCCATCTTGGCGACGAAATCTACGACAAACACCGCTGGTCTGGTTGCTCCAGACTGGCCCTTGCTCCCCTCCAAAGGAGCAATCCCTCTGACCTTGCTGGTCAGAACCAACAGCTGATTTCCGAATCCTCCTGCAATTGCTTTTGCCAAGGCTTGTTTGCTTCGATCAAGTCGCCGACACCGCCGACAGCGAGAGCCTGCGTGGGACAGCTCGTGAGCCGACTCCTGGACGTCGTCGACCTTCAGGGACCACGTGGCTGCGGAGACAAGCTACCCCTCATCACCTGTTTGCACCCGACATCGCCTGGTACCCACCTGGTGCCACGCTGGTCACTGGCTAGTGACTGTGAACACTGTCCCCTCTGCTTACAGGTCTTCAACATCTCCGATCCACTCTTGGATCCACTGCATCTCTCCCGGACCGACCGCCTGCAGCATCTTTGTCTTCAAGCTCCACGGAACAGATAGAAGAAACCCGACGCACTTCGAGGCCTATGCACCCGCTTCCTGTGGGTGAGGTAAAGCTGGCACACCTGTGCCCAAGTGTAGTAATACATCTCTAGTGCCTGTGTTCCAAATCTTAAGTTCCTAGGTCATCCGGAAGATTCCTTTTGCAGTAACTTTGTACTTTTTACGCACCCATTGAAACCTATGGGAGCACGCGTGTGACTATTTGCTCTGCACACGCCACCCGTGGACCTCCTGGTCACTAACTGACGTTAGCTCCTTGTAGGCCCAGCGATTCTAGAGGCCTTAGGCCTTTTCCCTTTTCTGTTCGTGGTACTTATACCACTATTTTAGTATATGGTTCGAGTGGCCACCAGGGCCTATCCATATAAAGTGCAACTTCTGTGTATTCTGTGATAATCTTGTTTGACGATTTGTGCTCCTGTGCTCATAAAGAGACTAGGGGTTACTTTGATAAATAAATACATATATATTTTGAATATATATCTGTGTGGTGTCCTTTCATTGGTATAAAAGGGGGTTGCATTTGGTAAAACAGCTGGCTTAACACGCTTCACGAGTTTAGCCTCAAAGACTGCTTAGCCTACGCTACCACTAGGGCAGCTAGTCCGAAAAGGTTGACTTACAACCACACCATAAGGGTTGCTTGGCATGGTACAAGGTGATCACTTTAACTAGTGAGCATCATATACCAGGCCAACTTCTCACAGTCACGCTGCCCTTCTTTCCTCCGGGACAACTTGACTGCATGGCAGTGCCTCTCAGCGTCACATCCAGCAGTGGCCGCTGCAGGTAAGAGCAGTGGGGTTGTGGGGCCAGGTGAGGGGGGATTTCGAGAGACAACCACGAGGGAAAATTATTATTTATTTAATTTTCCCTTGTGGTTGTCTCTCGAAATCCCCCCTCAGCTGGCCCTACTGCTCTTATTTGCAGCGGCTGGTCACAACTTTTGGTGCTCTCTGGCCCTCGATGGTGCCTATCGGTACCTCGGGCCGCTTTCTGCTCCCTGCAATTCGGCGCGTCTCTGCTTGGGTTGGGGCCTCATCGGGGACCCCCTTGGTTTGTCTCTTCTGCTTTTAATCCGACTTAGTTAATCCTCTTTCTCTTATCAGTGCCTTGACAATAGACAGTTTAAAGTCCCTCACTCCTTTAAGATTCTGAAAGACATAAAACTGGAGATAAAATCTCTGGATAGATGCTTCATCCACAAAATAAAACCTTCAGAATTTAATTCTTTGTGGTTCAATAGTGCCATCAAATTAGATACTATCTTATACTTCTGGAAGGAATGGGCTGCTCTTTGCATACTTTACATTAAAAATGTTGTTGATTCCGGTACTCCCCTCTCCTTTGGTATGTTGTCCGAAAGATTCAACCTACAACCATATGATTTTTAAAACATTCTGAAACATAAAGTCGCATTACGTGAATTTAAGCATCCTCACCCGGCCAATTGCCTACGCTTCCTTAAGAAACTTTTGTTCAAATCCCATACTGCTTCCCATATTTATAGAATCTTGTAAAAGAATTCCAAGCTGGAATTTGCACATACTCAACAGGTTTGGGAGGATTCCTATTCTGAGTGCAACATTAAACCCATCTCTCCCACTTATTGGGGAAAATCTGGGATTCCTTTTTGTGGCATAAAATGTCCCCTTTAAACCTTCAATGCAAGTTTAGGATTGTTTACATGTCATTCTTGTCTCCTGTGTGACTGTACAAATATGGTTTATCACCCTCAGCAGCCTGTTGGTATTTTGATCATCCATGCAATAAGCTTGACCACTAAGGGCCCTATTTATGACGCCTTGTGACACTTTTGTGCTTCCGGTGCATCACTTTTTGTGACGCACCGGCAGCGTAAAAAATGTGCCATGTTGTGCCCTATTTATAAGGTGACGCAACTAGGCAGATGTATCACTTTGCAAACCCCTGCACCACATTATATCTACACCAGCTATAATGTATGCAGGGTGGGCATTCCCCCACATCAAAGCCTTGTAGAAGTGGCTCATTAAAATCTGTGATTTCTGTGCGCCACTTCTAGGATGCCATTGCGTCAATATCTTACTCCTGCCTCACACCAGGCATAAGACTGATGCAATGCTATAATCATAGCCCTCCCTCCTGCATTGCTGGAATTGCGTTACGCTTCCGACACAACTCCAGCAATGCGTCAGTTTTGTGCCAACAGATACGCCACTAATACTGATGTATCTGTCTTTCCTTGTGACATGATGTGTCATACAGTAAATATGACTCATCAATCATGTCGCAAGGAGGGCGCAGTGAAAACTGTTACATCGCGGTTTTTACGCAGCGATGCAACAGTTTTCATAAATAAGGCCCTTACTATTTTACTGCAAACAATTTCATCCTCTCTGGATAGAAATCGGAGAGACTCTGAACAATATTTTTGATATAAAACTCACCCTAAATCACCTAGTCGTTACACTAGGAATGCTGACCTGTGCAGACATCCCATTATTAGCTCCTCTAAACAATTGGGACTGCTTCCTAATCAATATTTTGCTCTCTATCGGTATAAAACCCATCCTTTCCAATTGGAAAAACAATAACGTTTCAAACCATATATGGTGGGCATGGAATAGTTTACACACAATGGTGATTTTAATAACATCCTCCAGCTATTGTGGTCTAAAATGGATATGTACCTGCCAAAAAAAACCTCCTTGAGTTACGCTTGCCCAGAACTCTTCATTTAACTCATTCTTCCTCTCCTCTCCTTTCCCTTTCTCTTTTACTCTCTTACTCTCCTTCTCTTTCTTCTCTGTTTGTGGCTCAACATCTATCTCCTATCATTTTATGTTGGTAAGTTGAATTAGATTCACACAATTGTACAATGCTTTCTCTTTATTGTATGTTTGCCATCTCTTCTTATTCTCATTTTGAAATAATTGCTTACTGCACTGAAAGTTTGCATTTGTCACATTTCCCTAACCCTGCTGTAATGCCTGATGATTAATTTCTCCAAATAAAAAAGCTTTTTGAAATTCAAAAAATTAAAAAGAACAGTCAAAGACCTCTACCTGGCAAGTCACTTGCTCATCCCTATCCCTTACATCTTTCCTTGCCACATAACTTTTCTATCCATGCCAAAGTGTCTATTGGTAAACCTTCACATCCTTTATGCACTTACCAAAAGCTCAATCTTTATGCCAAGCCCTGCCCCATCCACTGCTCTCCCCCATGCCATTCTCGTATCAATGTGTCTGTTGTTCAGTCACAGGATGGTTAAAACTTTCAATGGATAGAAAATAGTCTAGTTTGTGGACAACCTTTAGATACACTTTCCATTGGGGAAATCTGTGAACCTATATATTTTCATAGCTTTGCCATAGCAAGCTTTCCCCCAAAAACCTTACTTTACAGACAATGGATTTACTTTTTGTACAGATTGCACTGGTGCGATTTCAACTGCCATTTCTGAATTATAGAATTTCCTGGCACAAATTCTGCACTAACGTTTTCACTGCTGGGAACAAAGTGAGCAGTGCAGGGAGGACATTTTGCACTGGCTGGGTGGTTTGAATGTCATCTAAAAAATTTAACCACACCAGTCCAGCTGGCATCCAAGCAATCTGTTCAATCCAGTCACAGGAGTGTTGTACTGCAACTGTTCTATTCACTGATTCAAGCATTTTCTGTTAGTCATACCCTTCACTTCTGCCTTCTTTACCAATCTAATTTAGGGACTAAAAACTGACTGGTAAATCACTATACTACCACACGACATAGATAACAACCCACATTCTTGCATCATGTCCGGAAATCATGTGCTATAATTCATATTTCAAATGTTCCTTCTTGACATGAAGTTGTGATACAGAACAGTGATTAAACAATATCTTTCCATTTTGGTCTCTTGTAGTACATCATTCGAGAAGCTTGGAGGTTTCCACGGACAGACTACATAACTCGGGGGTATTTGTGCCACAGCATTTAAGGTATATGTTTTCTCTGATAAACAACCACAGGTTTAAATTGCAAATAATATTCAACCTTATGATGTATGGCATTGTTTATATACTTGTGCAATATGCTGACCCTTATTTGTTTTCAACCTGGAACACATTACAAACTAATCCCCATACCTGGCATCATTTTACAGGGATATTATCCCAGACCAATGTGTTGTTAATAGTCCTATGTTGTAACAAAAAACAAGAACAACCCATATGTCCTTGTCAACCGGGAATAGATAATCAGCCAACAAACAATTGTTCACAAGGAACTCATTTGAACAGCAAATGTAGGAACAAGACAATTACGCCCATGTTCGGCTCAAGTGGGCTTGATAGAATCTTTTTGTTTTTTGTGGGCTTTAATATCTAGAAACGTTGATTAGTTTATTATGGAACAAATATAGTAACAGTGTTAGAAGGATACCATTCTAACTACAAACTCTGACTTGTATGCAAGCAATTAACACTCCTTGTCTTATTCTTACATTTGTTGTTCAAATGAGTTCCTTGTGAACAGTTGTTTGTTGGCCGGTTAAAAGTCCTCTGGCAAGCGACAGCTCCCTGCCAGAATTGATTTATACAATGCATTCTTCTACTAACTGCCATTACTCTGGTCTTACAAACCACAGATGTGTTCTTACAATAATGTGTGGTGAAATGTGGCAAAGCCTTTCAACAGCGTAAAGATCCATTGGATTTTAAAGTGGGTCAAAATAATGTCAGAGATCATCTCTTTGAATCTATGTGTCAGTCATGAACATAGGAGTAGGTATTTAGTTTTGCATTTTTAGGTTTCATTGCTCCTATTGAAGTCTCTAATAACGTCAATTTTATCAATGCAATAGAAACCAGAACATTGTTTTTCTCCAGCATGAGTTTTGGAAAGGCTACTTCATCCGTTGTATTGGATGACCCTCTCTGAACTGATATATTTCCTTCTCTGTTGAGGAATATCATTGCAACCTTCAACAATGTCAGCATCTTTGGAGGTGATCTAACTTCAGCGCAATCATTAGGGTGTTGATCAGCCCTTTGCCAAATCTCCTTGCTGGGTTTGGGAAGAGATTTGGTCACTTTTTCTTGTGGTCTTGATGGCATCTTCTTAGTCTTTTGTGATAATTTGTATTCAGCTGAAATAGATACAAGATATAAAATTAGCAGGGACCAATATAAAAAGACATTTGTACATGCATAAACCATTACCTTGAATAGCAGCTTTCGCATGCGCTAGAATAAAAAATTCATAAATCGATTTTATGTGCCTAGAAGCGTATCAAAGTGCAGCAGTGCCTAAACCACCCTACCAAAGCAAAGATATTAATTCACATTTCACAAAGAATTAAAGTGCCTTCTGTACAAAGTGTGTTTCATATCCACTTGTCCTTCCAGCCTTGGATAGTTGGCTTCAAGCAGGCTCTCCAATTCTGAAAGATGACGGAGTGAGCAATCGTAAGTGCAATAGTCATAAACTGTTCTCCCCTATTGAGCCGCTGGCTTTCTTTGGAGACCCCGAACAACACTAAACTTGCTTCTGGAGTTATTCTAGACTGTAAAGCCTGACTGATAGCATCAATTAATTTCTCACAATATTTGGATAGTTGCGGGCAAGTAAAGAATGTATGGAGCTAACCTCCTGCACCTTGCTGATGACTGCGGAAACAGTTGTCAGAAACTGACTGGTATATGTTATGAAGTGTCGCTGGGGTATGATACGGCATCCAGGCGGGTAAGAGTGATATTTTTTTGTTTGCTGCTCTTAAAGATTTATATTCAATCTCTGAAATAGAGTGCCAGTCATTTTCAGATAATTTACATGGTGTTTTTTCAAGAACCTTGGACGAAAATCTATTAATATCCTGTTTCGTGGACTGGTTATGAAGCAGCCTATACCAGTTACCCATCGCCGTCAATTTACTCTTCACAAGCGCTCAACTGATAGGTGCGGTCCTTGACCATCACCCTGGATATTGGCTGCCAAAAAGTTGGTTATCTGTTCAAAGTTAATTAAAGATAAAACGCTTGCAGTGTTTCCCACTCCTAGTGAGGACCTCCTTCCAATAGATGCATTTACCCCATAAAAAGAAATCCCGGAGATCTTTAAAACCTATTGAGTTCCAGAACTTGATCTCCCTACCAGATAAAGATAGACCTAGAAAATGACCTTCCTTGAGTTGTAGGAACAAACAATCGATACAAATTTGATATGATTTACTGAGGGCGCTCAGCCTTCCTCTGAATCCCTAGATAAGCTTGTATCTGGTCTTTTTGGGTAGTTTTTGCTGTTTTAATAAATGCTGGTAAGCTAATTTCAGATTCCTGCACCATTCTATTTCAGAGGAATAGTACCCTACTACCATCTAATTACCTTGCTTAAAATATCCATTAAGGCTGCCTGATAGTAGCTCTGTATATGGCCAAACCACCCTGTGTTTTCTCTAGTTGCAGAACAAAGAATTTTACCCTTGGTGCCTTTTTATTCCAAATATAGCTCCTTATTGATGAATCTAGTGCATTAAAAAAGGTATTGGGAACTTTAATTGGTGCACTGGAAAACAGAAATATGAGTAGTGGTAGGACTGATATTTATATGAGCGCGACTCGCCCAATTATGGTCGGAGAGAGACGAGATCATCTTTCAAGTAACCCATTCATTGTTGTAAGCGTTGCCTCCTAATTCAAACTGAGCAAGTGAGTAATATTGTTTGTGATGAATATCCCACAATATCTTATGAGAGTTGCAGCCTCGCTTGTGGTTGAAGTGAGTCTGGAAGATCTGCAATTACCACATTGAAATGCAGAACTTCGGTTTTGCTTTGGTTCAGCTTATAGCCACCTATGCATATACATTCCTTAATCCTCTGCCTAGCCCCCTTTATATTCAGCTCATCTGGTTGAAGACAGAGAATAATATCATCTGCAAATAGCTTGAGCCTGGCCATCCCCTCAACTGGTGCCCTAATATCCCCTTTACATAGCTTTTCCACAAGAGGATCAATAACGAATGTAAATAAAATTGGGGAAGGAGAGCACCCCTGTGCCTCTGTTAATTGAGATGGTGCTGGCTATCCTAGAGTTTACCATGAGTTTGGCCTATACACCCTGATATAGATTTACCAGCATTGAGGTAAATTGTGGGGGAACTCAAATTTGTGTAGGCTAAAAAATTAGGCACCCCAATTCACGAGATCAAATAATTTTTCAGCATCTAATCTCGAGGTGAGTCTCCTGGAGAAAAATGACATCAGGTGAGAAAGAGGAGAGCCACCTCATTAAACTCCTGTATTTGTGCTTATTTATAATGCACTTTGCAATATAAGATAGAATCCTCAACTTCTACATCACATGAAAAATAGATTGTACTATCCCCTTTATTAAGCAGATTCAAATCCCACATTACCGAGCCACCTTCCACAACTCTGCTCCCACGTTGAAGAGATACTACAACCAAACCCTGCAGTCTATCAATTAAAAGTTAGTCCAGATCCTAGCAAGTCCTGATTTTCCACAATGCTCACCCTTCTCCCTGACCATCATATTTCTGACCTTTTTATGCATATTCTCTCCCCTCCCCTCCAGTGCACCCAACCTCAGGATCTCCGTTTACCCCATTGATTACTCCCCTACCCTGCAGGGGGTTGCCCCCCTTACCCCCACCCACCCATGGTATAATGTGCCTTGGTGCAGCACTTGATATGTACTCTCTGGTGGCAGCTGACACCCCTCCGCTTATCTGAGTAAAGCACTGTCTAAGCCTTGAAACATAGCTAGCGCAAAAGTAGCAAACTCAGAGCTAGGTCCTATTTCCCCTTCCCCAATCACAAATTAATTAGATAAAAAGTCACAAAAATGTATATAGGCTCGAATACACATGGACTACTTAGCATGATTTTGCAACAACATAGAGCCACCTATATGCATAAATCATTTATCATGATGCAGCCTCTGCAAAAGTTTGTTCATCTGCTGAACCAATCCCAAAATATGGAACTGTCCATTAAAGAGAACTTTCAATTTTAACTGTTGCATTAATGCCGCTCATACGCCTTCTTTCTTGAAAAGTCCAGAAGGGATTTGAATTCCCAGCAGCGCTGAGCTGCCATTGCTGCCGTATCAGAAAAGATATTAAATCAGAACTTATCTGGCATCTGGAATTCTTTTTTTATGGCAGTCAACAGGATTTATTCTTTCATGCAAAAGTCTCCAAAACTGGTCAAAAAGGAAAAAGGGTACCTGGCATTAAATGGCTGATGAAATGGAATGTGATGTGCCCTCATGATTGAAATATTTTGTGTGTTGGGAGAACGCTCTGGGAAGATATTGCTTTGATTTAAATCAGAGATACATTTTATGGGCTCTTGCCCTGTTTTCTGTCCTTCTGAGATAGCTTTGAAGTGGAAATTTGAGTGTCTGGACCAATTCTCAAACTCATCAAGCTTCACCTGAATTTCCAACATCTCCTTCTCGTGCTTGGCTTGGAATGATTCAAAACTTTTCTGAGCACCTTACAAATCTGATATACACTGTTCTGCTTGTGTAGGTCTCTGATTTACTTGCAATAATCTATCATTCATTGTCCCATGCTAGATCCAAACTTCCCTATGGGCATTTTTTTGTGCATTCTTCATCCTCCTACTTTACTCTAGAACCACTTGAAGAATCTCTCCCAGCAGAGTTTAATTTACAGAGGTTTCAGAAGCGGCATCCCCCATTTTGCTCAGGGCATATTCATAAACCAGGGAGGTCTGGTGAATGATAGCAGCTTGAGATGTTAGCATTTCCTGTTGTGCGTTTGTGGGATTCGGGCCAGTATGTAAAGTTAGCATAACGTATCTTGGGTTGTATCTCTTTCCTATGTACATCGAGAACTGCTTTATAAGATGGCCTATTCCTTTCTTTGCCTAGTATGATAGAAAGGGCCGAAAAGCCATACTACGGCCATCTTGGATCATGACTAGTTGTGCTCAGGTCACGTGGTTCTCTCTGAACACCATCTGTATAATTTAGCTCGTACCAGCCTAAAGACAGGGTGAATTGTATTTACGACTGAGGCCCAAGGTCACATCTGCAGTAGGGAGTATCAAGAGAAATTCCTCAGAGCCCGAGACGAAAGGGAGTCACCCCGCCAACCTTCTCTGCAGAGATAGTAACCTTATGTGTGAAGATGGTATGAGCTCATTTAGGAGCTCTAGGGCTAACTGGTGTTTTTCCATTTACAATGCTTTGTATGCTGACTCTGTTATGTATATAAGTGTGGTTCTGTCAAGGAGCCAGTAGTCTTCCTCGGCGCACCTGATGGGTGAGGTTCGATGAGGCTCCTCTATGTAGAGTTCTGCTGTGGCCAATAAACGCTTGAACCTTCTACGTTGCCAACTGCTTATTATTGACTTGATATTATGGGCCACTGGTAAGTGTGGCCCATGGGATTACTATTAGATTACTTCACGTTCACATTTTAAGACACCTGGGGTATTTGCATACTGTTGGGAACCAAGGAAATCAATTCCTTTATTCCTGCCCCAGATTCAAGAGGCATTTGTAGTACCCTACCATCCCCAGTTAAGGATTTCACCTCCTTGGGACCAAATAAAGGGTATGTTGGTTTCTCTCTAGGTTTCGTACTAGGAATTATGGTAGGTACAAAGGCCTGGCTGTCACCTGAAGCAAACTCCTGAAACTGCAAAGAATCATGCCTTATGGGTTGAGCAGCCCCCTGTACTGTTGGAGTTTTGAGAGAGAGTGACAGCTGATTCATGGCCATCAATGTGGTCAAGCCCGCAGACTGATACTTGGCAGAGGCCCCATTAGAATTCATGGAGTCCATGATCCATTCTTTATCCAGAGAGACACCCTTTGACGCCCTTAAGTTATTGGTTGGGCTCCAATTATCCCTCTCTTCCGTATTCAAACAACCAGACTGCCCATCCTGGTTTTTACAGGCCTTTACCACCTTTGCAGTTTTTGACACATTCACGGAAGTGCAAATTCTTCCTGCAGCCTCACAAACTGTGTGCTACTTCATGAGCTATGGATTCTCGGGACAGTTTTCATTAATAATGCTGCTTTTACTAGACCTTATGAGGGCTTATTTTCCCCCATAGCAGCTCCTTCGATGTTCCTCATCTATCTGAAGATGAAAAGGAGGGGGCACCAGGCTGCAGCAAGCCATACCCGCACCTAGGAGGGCCTCCTCCGCCACCACCTAAGCCCCTTGCCTCACTTGAGGATTGCCTAAAGCACTCCTTACCGAGTTTATGTTCCTTTCTTCGGAGGCAGCTCTGGCAACACTGGAAGAGCTGAAGCTAAGCACAGCACTTGTTCACCTTGGCACAGTGTGTCCTTGATGGCATGATCTACGCTAAGGTGCCCCTTCCGATGGACGAAGCGGTCCATATTGTGGCACCAAGTTGCACCCAATCAGCCGAACCACTGGAGCTGCTCCCCCGGACTCCACTCCTGCACTTCAGGAGCACCAGTAAGCCCTCTCGGTAGCAAACGCTGAAGATGCCATCTGCAGTGCAGCGGCCTCACCGGAAACGAACCCATAAGCACAAAGCATGAAGGGAGCTCAACTCACCCTCCCTCGGCATCTTGTTAGCCAATGGTAACCAAAGTTGATGAGGTGTGCACCACATCTGTTAAAAGGGCACCCATACTATCTTCACAAACAAGGTTGCACTGGAAGGACTTTCTTTGAAGCATAATAAAGTTTACTTGTTCCACGGCCCGTTCTCAAAGTGATTTTGAGTCCTCATTGCCAGTCCTCTATACACAAGTGTAGTGAGAGGTCTGTGGATAAGGAGGATGGACCGAGAGCTTGTATTCTATTATGGCCTTAATCCAACTTTTTTCACCAGTTTTAACTGCCTGTATAGGCTCTTGTAATTTGATTGTTTTTTCTGCCTATTTACCTGAACTGTGCTGGTCTTTTTTGCTACTAGTAGCTTTAGTCCCATAAATACCGGTGCATTAGTCTTAAATTACCCTTTGTGATGTAACACCAGACTGTTCCCTTTCCAATTATTTGACTGTCCCTCAATAATTTGTCTTAGTGTATAGGCCACCAAGACCCAGGAGATATTTCCAGCTTCATTTTTGCAAAACAGACCGTGGTTTGGATTCATAATAAAATACTAAATTATTGTGACAAGTTAAACTTTTGTTTAGCCTAAAAGACTACTTGATTCTGTTATGTTTTTATATCTGGCATAACCACAAAATTGCATTCAACCTCTTCAGCCAAGACAGACACTAAAGAAGCCTATGTGAAGGACTCTCCAGAGAAGTATATTAATTCACACTGCACAGCATCCATTGAGATCACTTCCTCTTTCTCCAAACAGCAGAAAGAGCAGAATAGTACACGTTTCAGAAGGAAGTTGACTGGGAAACCTTTAGGGTTCACTACCAGGGGTACAAGATTGCAGTATTCAGGTGAAGAATGCTTGCTTTGCTTAAAGGATTGTTAGACCTGGCATCCTTGGCGTGGTTTCCCCTGTCCTTTTTGCTTCTGGCTCCTATATATTTGACTGTATGTTGTACGTTTTTGCTGGATTTTAAACTCTGGTTATTTACCACTGCTGATCAGTGCACGTGCTCCCTGTGTAAAATGTGATTATGATTGGTTATCCATGAATGGTATATTTCAGTTGCTGGTAAGCCCCTAGTAAAGTATGCTGTGTGTGCTGAGGGCCTGTAAATCAAATGCTACTAGTGGGCCTGCAGCACTGATTGTGCCACCCACATGAATAGCCCTGCAAACATGTAACAGGCCTGCCACTGCAGTGTCTGTGAGTGCATTTTTAAACTGCCATATAGACCTGGCCAGTGTACCCATGTGCCAGGCCCAAACGTTCCCTTTTTCTACATGTAAGGCACCCCTAAGGTAGGCCTAAAGTAGCCACAACACTGAGACAACCTGGGTCTGGGGCTGAGTAAAGAAAGTACACAAATTAGCCAAGGTAAACCCCATTATAAACGTGACAGCTCTATAAGAGAGCAACTCCTTAAACAGGACCCATCAATCACTTAAGGTGGTTAATTGTTATTATCATCTGGGTCTGTATGCTCCAACCTGCTGGACCAGTTCATGAAGCAACGATCCGGTCACTAGCATAGAAGAGGCAATAAAGGAGGATTGTCACCTGATCCCTCACGGGTATTGTCTGGGATGAAATCCTACCCAAAGAGCAAAACGGGAAATCCTAAAATCAGCAGTAAAAATTATAATGGTGTGAATTTAAAAATGGCTAAGGGTGCTCAAAGGTTCTTTATTGGTAGAGGACCCTTGTCAAGATTAAGAAGCAAAATGGCAATATGGCATAAATAGTTTTGACATTATGCTATTGTCCATAGCAAGATCGGTCAACATGTTTCTGCCCGTAATAGATCAAATAGTATCAGGGCTTTCGTCAGGACCTAAATTACTGCTGTGGTTCAATGTGAAAACGTGTAAACACAAATATTCAAAAAGGGGTGTGTGAATAAACTAATCCTACCGCACCGGTCAGGTCAGGAACAATCAAAACCGGATACCTGTGGAAGAAAGTAGAAAGATACAATGGCCATTGTGTACAAACATACTTAGTTAGAGGTCACTGATCCTAAATGACCTTGAATCACGCATATACTAGTGCTGAATGGCATTCAATGTAGTAAATTGAATTGCACTTACCCATATCAAGTGGGTGCTGCCCTCACCTCAACCTGGTCTCAACTCAGGGAAAGGGGCCCCGCTCTAAACACAAAACACAGTAGGAGAGAAAACAGGTAGCAACTGGTAATACCTGAAAAAACTCTCCTCTAAAAAGCATGGCTTAAAACATGAGAGATGCACCCAAGCAGCGCAATGAATGGCAAAGATGGTCAATCAAAAACGTTAACAAACTGATAGTAATCAAGGAAGTAGATGGACCTGGACAGGGGTGCCATATATATAAAGACGGTTAGGTATTCACTATCGTACTGACTCTTATGGTGCCTCTAGGCAAGTAGAAGGGCCACATTAAGATGTACCCTAGAAAGACAAGCCTCTAGACAAGATCACCAGATCTCTAAAGGTGTAAAAGTCAGACCAGAATGAGGTAGAGTAAGAAGGAAAAAACCAAAGGTGATCTCTCTACCCTCCCGGCGCTACCAAATGTGCAAGACCAAGAGAGTCAACTAAAGTTGAAGATCGCAACCAAAGTGCCTAGCATATTCGAAACAAGGGCGAAGGGCTGAGTTGACAGAGCTAAAAGGACTAAACTCACCTGTCCGTCGGTACCCCGGGGCGGTCTTTGAATCAAGACCGGAGGTATCGGCGGACGAGTCGACACTGTCTATTTATCCCTCTGAACCCGAAGTCGATACAGGTGCGACGGGCCGGATTAGGTGTCCACAGAGATGCCTGTTCTCAAAGACCCGCGCATGCGCAGAGAAGGGAACGCTAACTCACAATCCCTCACTCGCAATGCGCGTGCGCAGTGTCTGGTAACCGCTCAGTACCGCGCCTTTACCACTCACACCCGTAATATGGACAAAACTGCTGCTATACGTTGGAGTCAAAAACAGATAAATAGCAACACAGTCTGTTGCTTGAAAACACCATACCGTGCTGTACGTATATACCCAGAGTCGGTCAAATGGGGCAGTGTTTTGTATGCTCAAAAACCCAATCATGAGTGCTAAAGACCAAATACAAATACCAATGGGGGTTACAAACAGTCTCCCTATGGTAAGTCTGACAGAATATCACTTATAGTACCAGAATCCCAGTATATCAAGGTATTATCTGTCTGGTATGCAGGTCAGTCCATCTCATTAATACCCTGGGAGAGGAAATACTATAGCAACAGCCAAGGAATCTCATCATTCAGACCCTCAGTATCTGAGTGTAGTCTGTGCACCCATCTCTGCTCTCTGAGTAATAGGAACTTTTGAATGTCAGTAATATGAGGTGGAATGTGTGGTTGTTCTAGGATGACCCACTGCAGCTCACTCTCTTTGTGACCCACTGTTATAAAGTGGTTAGTGAGCTTGGTCGCACTTTTCTTGCACCGAATGGTGCTCTTGTGCTCCGAAATTCTCACTTTAACCTTACGTGATGTCATCCCCACATAGTTCTTGTTACAGGGGCATTTTATTAGGTAGATCACCCTTTCACTGTTGCAGTTCGTGTGTGTTTTGAGGGACCAAGGTCTATTTGTCCCTATATCTACCTCGGTAGTATGCCGAGTTTGAGAACATACTGAACAGGTTCCACACGGGAAGTGACCCACAACTGGCGGTAACCCCCAAAGTGTAGTTGATTCTGGGTTTCTCATTAACTTGGGGCGGGTATGTACCAATTGGTCTTTCAAATTCGAGCTCCTTTTAAAGGCAAAAAGGGGAGGAGGTAGAGAGCTACCCTCTATTTTGAGCACCCTCCAGTTCTTTAAGATGCTCTTCTTGAGTGCATTGGAGTAGTTGCAGAACGTGTTGACACAAGTGATCCTTTTGTTGTCTTCGATGGGACTCTGTGTTCTCTTCTCAAGCAGAGCCTCTCTATGGTTGTTCCTAGCTCTTTTCATAGATGTCTTTATGATCTTCTTTGGGTACTGCCTCTCCTGTAGTTGTATGGACAGAAGAGAAGCATGTTCATTGTATTTAGACACCTCAGAACAATTCCGCCGAATACGGAGAAATTGTCCAAATGGAAGGTTCTCCCTAAGAGCTCTGGGATGATAACTCTGGAAATGTAAAAGGGAGTTCCGTACCATTGGTTTCCTATAGAGTTCAGTACTGAGAGTGTCATTATTTGGGCTAATCCGTAAATCCAGGAAGGATATGCTTTCTCTTGAAAATTCACAAGTAAAATTCAGGAACTTGTTCTTGTTATTCAACCAGGTGTGAAAATCCCTGATTGTCTCGATCGAGCCTCTCCAGATGACAAAAATATCATCAATATAACGTTTCCAGGTCAATATATGACCTAGAAACGGGTTTGTATCAGAGTGGATCTCGGTCTGTTCAATATGGTGGACATACAGATTTGCTAAGGACGGTGCAAAAATGCTCCCCATGGAAGTCCCAGAGACTTGTAAAAAGAGATCCTCCTCGAACTTGAAGAAGTTCTCTTTCATGGCTATGGTTGCACATGTCATGATAAAGTCCACAGGAGTCGGGCTCTGCAGGGAGACACCTTCAAGGAGCATTCTTACAGTAGATAATGTCTCATCTTGTGGAATGCATGTATACAATGACTCTACGTCAAAACTCACCAAAAAATCTTGGGTGACATCAAATGGCATCCTGTCCAGGATGCGTAGCAAATCTTTCGTGTCTTCGACAAAAGAGGGCATAGTTCTCACAAGCGGTTTCAAGAAAAAATCTACAAAGGTAGATAGGGGTTCAAGAACAGACCCTATCCCCGAAATTATGGGTCTACCAGGTGGAGGAGAGACCCCTTTATGTATTTTGGGTAATACATAAAAGTAAGGAATGATAGTTGACTCTCTTGGTCTTGCACATTTGGTAGCGCCGGGAGGGTAGAGAGATCACCTTTGGTTTTTTCCTTCTTACTCTACCTCATTCTGGTCTGACTTTTACACCTTTAGAGATCTGGTGATCTTGTCTAGAGGCTTGTCTTTCTAGGGTACATCTTAATGTGGCCCTTCTACTTGCCTAGAGGCACCATAAGAGTCAGTACGATAGTGAATACCAAACCGTCTTTATATATATGGCACCCCTGTCCAGGTCCATCTACTTCCTTGATTACTATCAGTTTGTTAACGTTTTTGATTGACCATCTTTGTCATTCATTGCGCTGCTTGGGTGCATCTCTCATGTTTTAAGCCATGCTTTTTAGAGGAGAGTTTTTTCAGGTATTAACAGTTGCTACCTGTTTTCTCTCCTACTGTGTTTTGTGTTTAGAGCGGGCC
The DNA here is from genome assembly GCF_964204655.1 of Triturus cristatus. Lineage (NCBI taxonomy): Eukaryota > Metazoa > Chordata > Amphibia > Caudata > Salamandridae > Triturus > Triturus cristatus. The sequence continues at coordinate 42,547,460 of NC_140582.1, read as the reverse complement.
CCTTTCCCTGAGTTGAGACCAGGTTGAGGTGAGGGCAGCACCCACTTGATATGGGTAAGTGCAATTCAATTTACTACATTGAATGCCATTCAGCACTAGTATATGCGTGATTCAAGGTCATTTAGGATCAGTGACCTATAACTAAGTATGTTTGTACACAATGGCCATTGTATCTTTCTACTTTCTTCCACAGGTATCCGGTTTTGATTGTTCTTGACCGGTGCGGTAGGATTAGTTTATTCACACACCCCTTTTTGAATATTTGTGTTTACACGTTTTCACATTGAACCACAGCAGTAATTTAGGTCCTGACGAAAGCCCTGATACTATTTGATCTATTACGGGCAGAAACATGTTGACCGATCTTGCTATGGACAATAGCATAATGTCAAAACTATTTATGCCATATTGCCATTTTGCTTCTTAATCTTGACAAGGGTCCTCTACCAATAAAGAACCTTTGAGCACCCTTAGCCATTTTTAAATTCACACCATTATAATTTTTACTGCTGATTTTAGGATTTCCCGTTTTGCTCTTTGGGTAGGATTTCATCCCAGACAATACCCGTGAGGGATCAGGTGACAATCCTCCTTTATTGCCTCTTCTATGCTAGTGACCGGATCGTTGCTTCATGAACTGGTCCAGCAGGTTGGAGCATACAGACCCAGATGATAATAACAATTAACCACCTTAAGTGATTGATGGGTCCTGTTTAAGGAGTTGCTCTCTTATAGAGCTGTCACGTTTATAATGGGGTTTACCTTGGCTAATTTGTGTACTTTCTTTACTCAGCCCCAGACCCAGGTTGTCTCAGTGTTGTGATTATTGTTCTTTAGGGGAAATGCAACCTGCTGGTCTACACTTTTTGTGCTAAAACTTTCCCTTAGACCTCCCCCCACATTAATTTGTGATATTAGGCCTAAAGTAGCCCCATGGGCAGGGTGTAATGTATTTGACAGGTAAGACATGTGCTGGTGTGTTTTACATACCTTAATAGTGACATACTGCCAATTTAGTTTTTCACTTTTGCAAGGACTAGCTCTCCCATAAGTCATAATTGGAGCTGCTTTGTAACATCTTACAAGTGTAACTTTCCATTGGGAAGAGACATAGATTTGGAGTTTGGGTTGCTTAAACTCAGAATTTAAAAACACATCATTCTGTGAAGGTGGCTTTTAAATTGTGTATTTGAAAATGCCACTTTTGGGAAGAGGGAATGTTCTTGCTTTACCACCCAGTGTCTCTTCCTGCCTGTGGAATCCACGTCTGGTTTAGACTGACAGTTGGGCTGTTTGTGCATTCACTCTAGACAGTCACACAAAAAGAGCTGAGTTGTGTCCTGCATATCCTGATTACCCATCACTAGGCCAATGGATCTTCCTGAGCTAGCGTGGTGGGAGGAGTTGACACTGACACCTGATTAGGGCTGTGCCTGTCCTCAAACAAAGCTGTCTCCATCCCCTATATTGTGTCCGGAATCAGATCAGGGCAAGGCAGTATATGTGCACTGCAAATACTATCCTTTGAAGTATGCGTTCTTCAAAGTCAGAAAGGGGCACTGTAATCCCACATTTTTAGAAATCTTCTGGACTAAGAGGAGATTCTACCAAGAAGAGCTGGAGAAGCTGTAGGAGGGAAACTGCCACTCTGCTTGTTTCTGTGTTGTGCTGGGCTGCTGCTTGCTGCTTCTGTCTTCGAGAGTGAAGGGACTGGACTCTATTTTTGATCATCCTGTTTATTAAGGTTCTCCAAGGGATTGTGTGTGGGTGCCTCCTGTTAAGAAGTATCAGGGCCATCAAAGACTTCACCTGCAGCTCCTGAACTCCTGTGCTGGGCCCTTGGAGGTGGCTTTTGCTGCAAGAAAGAGAGAAAATCAATGCCCCGGTCTTCAGTGCCTGTTTTTCCTGCTGCAAGCTCGCCATGCAGTTGAAAAACCAACACATCATCGCAGCGCAGCCAAAGAATCACTGCAGCAGCAGCTGCGTTGCCCGAAAGTCGCCGCAGCCCGAGCCCTGAGCACTGTGTCTCCGACGTCCGAGACCCCAGCTTTGACTCCGACGCAGGCCCTGCTGTGTGGCTGAAGATTCAATGCATCACCTGCTTGCGGCTGGGAGAATTAACGCTGCACTTGTTTGCTTCTTTGACCCCAGTGTGCCAGGATTTTCCATGCCTCGCACCTGTGCACTAAGTCTGCATTGATGCTGGGCTTCAGAAAGGAAACGAGGCCACTTGTCCGGAGAGACAACGCAACACTTTCCCTCACAGTAAGAAACCAACATATCACCTCCCCTCACAGTAAGAAACCAGCATATCACCTCCTCTCACAGAAAGGAACTGAAGCATCACCTCCCCTGCCAAGCAGTAAGGAGCTAAAGCATCACCTCCCCTGGGAGCCAGGAACCGACACATCACCTTCCCTGCAAGTAAGGAAACAAAACATCCTCTTCACTGACAGTAAGAAACTGATGCATCGCTTTGCTTTTCTGGCGTCTCACCTCCCCTGTGCCTGTTTTCATCTTTGATTCTGATGCATCCCAGGCACTTGTGATAAAAGTGACGCAGCCATAGTATCCTATGGACCGAAATAATTTGAACCTTCAAAAAGTGATATCTGTGCTTGTGTATGTTGGATTTTTATCGTTTTGGTCTTGTTTTATTTAGATAAGGATTGGTTATTTTCTTAAACTGATATGGTGTCCATTTGTAGTGTTTTCACTGTGTTACTGTGTGTTTAGGAACAAATGCTTTACACATTTCCTCTGAGAGAAGCCTGACTGCTTCTGCCAAGCTACCAAGGGGGTGAACAGAGTTTATTTTAGCTCTGTAATCCCCTTACACTGACTAGAAGGAAGGGTCCCCTATTTTGACAGGGTTCAAGCCACTGCCAACAAGAGACCCCCATTTCTAACAAGGATCAACAAGATAAAAAACAGCCTAGCTGCTGTTATCTACTATATCATCACTTAGTTGTTGACCACAACAATTTCACCATACAGGTCCAAAGATAGACGTTTTGAGATAAGGAGTGTTGTAGATGTTATGAATACTCACAATACAACCAGAGCCTTTTTGTTTTCATCTGTATTTTTATGTTGCTTTTAAATGTACATATCTTATTTCATCTTTTCATTTGCACTCTTTAATCTCTGCATCATCTGCACTTTCACCACCATAGAAAGATGTTTTCCTCATAAATTAATAATTAATTAAAGGTGTTCCACAATAACACTCCCATTTTTAAGTACCATCCAAAAAGCCACATGGATACATTCTACACTTACATTTGTGATTACTGGTGTTCTAAATCAGTCCAGATGGGATACCGTTTTCAAATTCCTCCTGGCATACTAGGTTACTCTACTTTACCCCCCACTCCAGTTCCTCACTGGCATGAAAGCATTCATCATAGTGGCATTCAATGTCTGGGGTGTCAGAAACCTTTCATTCAATGTCAAGGTAGAAATTAAAGTTACTCAGCACTCCAAAACATATCACAGAAGCCATGTTGTATTATAGACCGTGTGAGGCAGATTAATGTATTTTGTTATTGCAACATGAGGTATCTCCATTAGATGACATCATAATTTCCACAAGGTCAGCAATAGAGCATCGAAGAGGGGCCATAAAAAAGCATAAACTGTATATGAGCCCACTCTTAATTGTAGATGCTTCTTTTCAAGCCATACGCCAGACAAGTGGTAGCTTTGTTCCAGGACTGCAAAAGCTCACCAGTCACACCTTCTATAAAACAGGGAGAAGATATACAGACCACCCGAGTTACAGCCATTACTTTGTTGAAGAAACTTATCCTTCTGACTCCCTGGTTGTTTTCTTCAATCAGATAACACTACTATACCATAGAATCAATATCCACCACTCTCCTGGAAAAGAACCACAAAAGGGAGGGCTTCAAAGGGAAGAAAGTCTGCCAGATTCAATTTCATTACCATCATAGGGATATGCTATAGGGAGTTGTAGAATTCCTTGGACTGTTCCACTGACCTTCCTTATAGAGAGAACTAGGACTACTTCAAAGTCATCCTAAAAGAAGGCCTGTTCACCCACAATCTCACCATAAGTACTGCCACACATTTTACAGATCTAGCTTCTTGATACATTTGCTGTGGTGTTTCCAATAGATGCTATTGTTGCTTCTAACTTACACTTTTCTTCCATTATACTAAAAAAAAGATAACAGTCCTGCCTTTTTGAGGATCATCACTCAGACTGATTTGAAATGAAACCTGAGACTAAAACTTTACATTTGTTTCGCAAGGATAAGTACAAAGCATTTCTGAACGTCCAATTTAATGGATATTGCAGAAGTCAATAAAACTCCCTTATTCCTTATTGATAAAGACATTACCAGCCAGAAGCAACATTTTCCAAGGGGCATGTATCTTCACAGCCTTCCACGGCGTGGGTAAGGATCACCTTCAGAGAAAGACTTCTCCATCATGCTGCCACCACCAAATTATGGCGAACAATCCAACTGTATTCCCTTGTGGCGGAGAATAACAAAGGACATCCAGTCAACCCTGGTTCTGACCCTGCAAATCAGTTCTTCCAAATTGATTGTCTATCATGTTCTGGTCATCCATCACATGGATGCAATGCTGGGACACAAAATTGCAAAAGGGAAGACCATCATGTATAAAATCAAAGACATACCTCCTGAAAAATAATCCAGCCTCAATCATCAGATAGGTCTCTCTCTATTTCTCTGGAAGAATGGCCCTTTACTCCTTCTCTGTTCCCAATGCCAGAATGCATATTGCTTTTCCATGATTTTCTAGAATATCACTGGAGTCAAACACCAAGGCACTGCAAGGAAAAGATTCAATTGACTAACTGGGTCACCAGGAAGGCAACCATGGTTTAAGGAGAACTATTTCAGAACATTGCTTTGACCAAAACCGTGGTGATGGATGCATCTGTTGAGGGGTGGAGAGTCTACATGGGTGAGCTCTCTGCTCAAGGGTATTGCACTCCGTAAGAAAAGTAATAAAATATATATTTGTTAGAGAACTAAGGGCTAGCCATAAGACTCTCTCTTCCATTACACTTCACATCAGCTATCCGCCTCCAGACAGGCAGCACACTGGAATTGCACTGTTTCAAGATACAAGAGGAACCAACCTATTAAGGTAGAATTCAAGGGAGTCATTCTGTCATTTATCTTTGGCAAGGCATAGCTTGTTGATAGTGGTGCATTTCCTAGGACAAAAGCATTAGAAATCGTATGACATCAGCAGGTACCGTAAGCGAGAACATGAGTGTGTGCCCGACAACAGTGTTTTATCAGACATCTTCAGAGCCTGGAAATATCTACAAGTTTGATTGTTCATTACACCAAAAATGCTAAATGCCCTGAAATGGCATCCAGGGTCCTAGAGTCTCAGTCCATAGGGAATGCCATTTTCATAGACTGATCAAGACCATTTGCCTTTACCTTTCCTACAATCCCCCTAACTCCCAAAGATATTGTCAGGTTGAGTCAATTCAGGATGATTGTGATCACCTGTCTATGCAACCACAGTAGAGATTGCAGTGAAGGCAGGGTCTTCTCATCAGGATGCCAGGCAAGATTTTCCATCCCACCCTGTCATCACTAGATAGACCACTTGTTCCTGAACACCTATAACATGGCTATTTGATCCTGTCAGATGACATGATGAACTTCCAAGGAGAGTTTAAATGTCGTTCCACTTTTCCAATGTAAGCAGCCTTCAAGTGGAAGAGAATCTGCATCTCATGCCTTCAGATTGTCCTGGGTACTTGCTAAAAACTGTCGATATTTTGCCATCTTTATTTGGAAAAATCAGATCTTTGGTTTTCATCTTTAAAAGTGCTTTTGCCTGCCGTCACTTGTTAGAGAAAAAAGTCCATCTCATGCATCATTTGTCAAAATACCTATGTATAAAGATAGTTAGAAGGTCTTAGGACATGGTTCCACCTGATAAAAAGGCGATCCCCCCTGTGAATTGAACATTGACCTCTACAAATTAATGAAACTCCCTTTTTGGGACACAAGCGCAAATGAGTTCTGCAACAATTGTCATGGTAAGATGTTTTCCTCATCGACCTTCACTTTGGCCAAAAGACTACGGATCTAATTTAGATCTTAGTGGATGGGTTACTCTGTCACAACGATGATGGATATCCCGTCCTCGAAAATATAAATCATTTATTTCCAATGGTAGTTACATTTCGGCGGATGGGATACCCGTCACTGTTGTGACGGCATAACCCCTCCACTAAGATCTAAATAAAGCCTAACTTTTAAGCTCTTTCCATGGAGGATCCTTAAATGATATTCCATCCTTGAAAAGCATCTCTAAGAAATCACCCTTCTTTCTTATCAAAACTGTATATCAGATTTTCATTTCAATTAGATGATTTCTCTTACAATTTGTTAATTGGACCCTTCTCCGGCAGAGCGGACCCTTCGTTCAATAGGTGCGTCAAGAGCTCCGAGACATTAATTATCAAAAACAGAAAACCTAAAACAATTCAAACAGTAATACATCCATTACGGGTATTACTATAGATTTGTATTCTACAAAGAATATAAGCACAAGATGAATATGTTTTGCATGATTATGTATATCAGAAGGTGAACAGAAATTCACTAAGTAAACTGAGGACCCATTCTGCCAGAGGCATGGGATGTATTGTTACCCTTACAAGGAGGATCCTTATTCAAGACCTTAGTGGGGTGTTCCACTTGAGGATCAGTTCTTAAATGTTCTTCGCACTATTGTATTGATTCTGATTCCAGGTCAGGAAAAATTGGTCAGCATTCAACCTCTTACTTATTTGCTTGCCCCTTGCAGTTGTTAGTTGTTTTCCCTTCTGTGATTTTCGATCACCACCTCAGAAGGATTTTCTTTAACTTACTACTCAATCCTATAATATGTTGTTTGTTTGTTTTGTTTGTAAAATCTTTATTCGACAGAGGATGTGATAAAAAGCTATCGAACTACATTTTTCAAAGAAAAGTGCAATCACGCAATACAATAAACTTGTGTGAACAGACAATGCAACATGGTAGCCTATTAGGCCCTAGGCACGATAATGCATTTGTCATGATCAAATAGTTAAAAATTAATTAATCGGATAATAATGTGCAATTGATAAATCAGATAAAAATATACAGTAGCAACAAGATAAAAACAAATAACATTTCATCTTAATACCAAGCCTTCATGATATTAAAGGCGTCTAATAATTTGCTGAAGCATTTTAAATTTTGCCTAGGGTGACATCAAAGATAACAAATAAAGTGCTTGGGCATAAAACAAGGTTGAGTGTTTAGCCAAGCAGACTTAGGGTCGTCGCACATGTTTGTCACTGCCTCGCTCAGGTTAGGGCTGTGCCACTCTTGCAAGGGCCTTCCACCTAGTAAGCCATGCCTGGCCAAGAAACTTTGCTACGCAACAAGCAAAGAGGGGTCTGGAGTCGGGCCTAAGGATGCGCAAACCTGCCTGATAATCTCGTGTGCCCAGTTGCTGACAAATCAATCCTAGCCATTTTGCCCGCAAGTTGTTATATGCCGGGCAGGCAAACATTACAGGGGCAATGCTTTCTATCGGGGCTCTGCAGGATGGATAGGCTTTTGATGTCTAGTTGCATGGGTGCCACTTCACAGTCACCTCACAATGTCGACAGTGAGAGTTCCAAAGCTGAAATGTATATATATAGCATCCTGTCCCTCGGGACCTGGATTATGTCGAGAAAGGGCTCGAGGTATCTATTATGTTCTTTTGTGAGAGGAACTCTTAGTTAGTTTGCCCACGTTAGGTTTGCTATTCTCCCGTTGGTACACCCATTCTCAGTAAAGCCATTTAAGCTTGTCTCTCCTAGGGGTTCCTGGCTATCCCAATAAGCTTGGAGGCCAATAGATGTCAGCATTTTTTAACTTTGGAAATCCAGCCTATTTTGCCGCCAGTATCTAGGCGGATGATCTCAGTAAGGTCTTCACCATAGGGGAGAAGCTCTACGGTCTGCCTGATGCGGGCCCAAAAAAGTAATCGACCAACTACTGTAGTAAAAGAGGCGCTCTTATGATTTGGCACCCAATGATGACCCTCAACTACCACCATTTTAACTGACTTTAGTGTTGTATTTTGCCCTAGCCTGGATATATGAGATGGTCCTGCATATGCCTGCTTCTCTTCTATCCTGAAATCTTGCTGTCTCTGAGTGGGACCTGTCACGGAGTAGAACAGTCTTGCCAAGAACAGAAGGTGTGGGATGTGCATTTGAAAGCGTGAGAGGGAGAGAGAGGTGTGGAATGTACTCTTTGGTTTTGAAGTGCAGTGTTGTGAGCGGTGGTGCACACATGTGCTCGGTGTTGTACATTGAGAGATAAAGTATGTGATGCTATAGGACATTGAGAAATAAATTATGTGATGCTATAAGCAGTTGTGCAGAAATGCGTATGGTGTTGTTTGGGTTATGTGAATTATGAGCTCTTACTATTGGCTTTGACATGGTCTCATATCATTTTTGTTTAATGCCATCAGTGATGTCACTGACCATGTCATGAGTGAAGTAATATGTGACATCATCAGCAGTGCATTGCGGGGGCGCGAGTTATAGTTAGCTGAACTAACTATAATGGGGGAATTTCTAGGGTTTTGTACGAGGGAAATGTACAGCTAACTATAACGCCCCTGAAACCTATGTTTTTTTCAGCGAATATATATATAGATATATATATAACCTATTGGCGGTCACCAGTTGGTCGTTTTAGTTAGGACCTTGTTTCTATTCATAAAGCGTTTTTTCTTTTCCCAATAACTTTAGCGCAGGTTGACGAATCTTCGCGAAATTATCAAACTGTTGGTCCCGCTTCGGTCAGCTCCTATCCTGAAATTTCGGGGTGATTCGCAAAGCGGAGGCTGAGAAGAATGGGGGGACCCAAAACGCGTTTTCTCCATGTTATTTCCCATAGGAAACTTTAGACACGACTACAGCCCGAACTGCTAAACGGAATTACACCAAATTTGGCAAAAAGGTAGCCCTTGGTTCAGAAACATAAGTTTTATTTAAATGGTGTAAATCCGTTCAGTAGTTCCTGAAAAATTCAAAAAATAGAGGTAAAAAAAATAAATTTCTCATAGGAAACTTTAGACACGACTACAGCCCGATTTGCTGAACGGAATTGCACCAAATTTGGCAAAAAGGTAGTGCTTGCTTCATAAAGCGACCTTTTTTTTAAATGGTGTAAATCCGTTCAGTAGTTTTTGAGATATTAAAGGAAAAAAATCTTTATATATCTAGACGGGCCCTAACTACAATCTTGGCTCTAATTGGCTGCCAACACTTCAATCCAGGAAGTGTTGGTAGCCATCTTGGTGCAATGCTTTTTAGGTCTCGCCTAGCGATGCAGCACATGTGCTACACAAACACAACTGCACTGCCCTAAACCCTAAAACACTACCCCAGCACAAGCCCCTACGCTGCACGAACACCACTGCACTGCCCTAAACCCTGAAACACTACCCCAGCATGACTTCCTACACTGCCCGAACACCGCTGCATGGCCCTAAACCCTGAAACACTACCCCCAGCACGACCCCCCTACACTGCCCGAACACCACTGCACTGCCCTAAACCCTGAAATACCATCCCCAGCACGACCCCCTACACTGCCCGAACACCACTGCTCTGCCGAAAACTCTGAAACACCACTGTGAGAATTTGGCCTGGTATATGCTGTCCACTAATTAAAGTGGGCACCCTGTACCAGTCCAAACAACCCCTTATGGTGATAGGTTAAAGACAACCTTTATTGAAAGCTATCCTAGTGGTAGCTATGGAGAGCAGCCTTCAGGCTAAGTCTTGAAGGAATGTAAAGCAGCTTGTTTTACCAGTCTATAATCTCCTGAATGACCAAATGAAAGGACAACCACATCAGGTATATATTCAAAATATATGTATTTAACCCCTTCGCTGCCAGGCCTTTTCCCCCTCCTGTGCCAAGCCTTTTTTTGGCTATTTGGGGTAGTGCGCGCTTAGGCCCCGGTAACTTTTTGACCACATATGGTATCCACGCCAAATTTGTGTCCTTTTCTTCCAACATCATGGGGATTCTAAAGGTACTCAGGGTTTGTGGATTCTCCTAGAGGGGTCACAGAAATGAGCCAAAATACAGCAACATTTTGGGTTTTTTTCCAGAAAAATTGGAAAAACGGGCTGCAAATGAAAGCATCTGGGTTTTTCCCTGCAAATGTTATCAAAAAACGGTTTGAAATCACCATTTTCCCAGCTTTTCGGGTATACCAGACTTTTGTCAGAAACCCAAGATTTTTTACACAGTGTTGGCATTTTTCTGGGACATAGCCTATTTTTGCTATTTTTTGTGCTTTTGACCTCCTTCCAGTTAATGGCAGAAATGGGTACCAAAGCAATAATGGATCCTGGAAAGCTATACATTTTCGAAAAGAAGACAAAATTCTGAATTCAGCAAGGGGTCATTTGTGTAGATCTATCAAGGTTTTTTTATAGAAACAAACAGTTAAATATAGGATAAGTTGAAAAAAACAGCCTTTTGTGTCAACGTTTTCACCTGTAAATTCTACTGGTTGTGGGGATATATAGGACTTGTAGGTTCACCAAGAACCCGACGAACCCAGAGCCAAAAACTGAGTAGTAACTTGCAATGGTTTTTTATTATGTACCGGGTATATAGTAATTATTCCGTAAAAAAGTGTACATGGAAAAATCGGTATGAAAGACACCTATGTATTTCTGAAATGGGAACAAAATGTAGAGTTTAGAAACAGTAGATATTTGCACATTTCTGAAATTGGGAATACTCATACTAGCATGAGAATTATCAGTCATTTTTTAGACTTTTTTACACAATATCTTTCATTTGGAAGGCAGAAATGCATCGAAAGTCAATAGATAATAACAGTTCCTTTACAAAATCTGAATTACCCTAAGTCTCCCGATAAAAATGGTACCTCACTTGTGTGGGTAGGCATAGTGCCCACGACAGGAAACGGCGCAAAACGCAACGTGGTCACAACTCAATATCGCAGTGAAAATTTACCCTTTTTTTGCAAAGTGCCTAGCTCTAGTTTTGGAACCCTAGCTCTGCGGGCACCTTGGGAAACCTAGCAAACCTATACATTTTTGAAAACTAGACACCCAGGGGAATCCAGGATGGGGTGACTTGACTGCCTCCCATCAGTGTCTGTTACCCAGAATCCCTTGCAAACCTAAAAAATTGTCAAAAAAAACACATTTTCACCACATTTCTGACGTGGAAAGTTCCGGAATCTGCGTGGATCCACAAATTTCCACCCACCCCGCGTTCCCCAAAGTCTTACGAGAAAAACGGTACCTCACTTGTGTGGGTCGGCCTAGTGCCCGCTACTGGAAACGGTGCAAAACGCAACGTTGTCACACCTCAATGTCGCAGTGAAAAATGACCCTTTTTTGGCAAAATGACTAGCTGTAGTTTTTGAACCCTAGCTCTGCGGGCACCTTGGGAAACCTAGCAAACCTATACATTTTTGAAAACTAGACACCCAGGGCAATCCAGGATGGGGTGACTTGACTGCCTCCCACCAGGGTCTGTTACCCAGAATCCCTTGCAAACCTAAAAAATTGTCCAAAAAAACACATTTTCCCCACATTTCTGTCGTGGAAAGTTCCGGAATCTGCGTGGATTCACAAATTTCCACCCACCTCGCTTTCCCCAAAGTCTTACGAGAAAAATGGTACCTCACTTGTGTGGGTCGGCTTAGTGCCCGCGACAGGAAACGGCGCAAAACGCAACGTGGTCACACCTCAATTTTGCAGTGAAAAATGGCCCTTTTTTGGCAAAATGACTAGTTGTAGTTTTTTAACCCTAGCTCTGCGGGCACCTTGGGAAACCTAGCAAACCTATACATTTTTGAAAACTAGACACCCAGGGGAATTAAGTATGGGGTGACTTGACTGCCTCCCGCCAGGGTCTGTTACCCAAAATCCCTTGCAGACCTAAATAATTGTCAAAAAAAACACATTTTCCCCACATTTCTGTCGTGGAAAGTTCCGGAATCTGCGTGGATCCACAAATTTCCACCCACCCCGCGTTTCCCAAAGTCTTACGAGAAAAATGGTACGTCACTTGTGTGTGTTGGCCTAGTGCCCGCGACAGGAAACGGCGCAAAACGTAGTGAGGTAACATCAAAATTGCCTTTCTCAAAACCACCTGGTTTTGCAAGGGGGGTCACCTGGGTTTTTGGCCCGGTGCATGGCGGCCATCTAGGGAAACCTACCAAACCCATACATTTCTGAAAACTAGACACCTGGGGGCTATCAGGGAGGTAGGGCTTGCATGGAGCCCCCAACGTTTCCTTACCCAGAATCCCCTGCAAACCTCAATTTTAGCTGAAATAATCCCTTTTTTCACACATTTTTGTGTGGGAAAGTTGTGGCATCACCGGGCTCACTCAAATATCCCACCTCCCAGCGTTCCCCTGGGTCTCCCGGTAAAAATGGTGCCTCACTTGTGTGGGAGGCCCAAGTACCCGCGACAGGCAAGGGCCCAAAACGTAGTGTGGTGACATCAAAATTGCCTATCTCAAAACCACCTGGTTTTGCAATGGGGGTCACCTGGGTTTTTGGCCCGGTGCTCGGCGGCCATCTAGGGAAACCTACCAAACCCATACATTTCTGAAAACTAGACACCTGGGGGCTTCCAGGGAGGTATGGGTTGAATGGATCACCCAACGTTTCCTTACCCAGAATCCCCTGCAAACCTCAATTTTAGCTGAAAAAATCACTTTTTTCACACATTTTTGTGTGGGAAAGTTGTGGCATCACCGGGCTCACTCAAATTTCCCACCTCCCAGCATTCCCCTGGGTCTCCCGGTAAAAATGGTGCATCACTTGTGTGGGAGGCCCAAGTACCCGCGACAGGCAAGGGCCCAAAACGTAGTGTGGTGACATCAAAATTGCCTATCTCAAAACCACCTGGTTTTGCAAGGGGGTCACCTGGATTTTTGGCCCGGTGCTCGGCGGCCATCTAGGGAAACCTACCAAACCCATACATTTCTGAAACCTAGACACCCGGGGGCTTCCAGGGAGGTATGGCTTGTGTGGATCCCCCAACGTTTCCTTACCCAGAATCCCCTGCAAACCTCAATTTTAGCTGAAAAAATCACTTGTTTCACACATTTTTGTGTGGGAAAGTTGTGGCATCACCGGGCTCACTCAAATTTCCCACCTCCCAGCATTCCCCTGGGTCTCCCGGTAAAAATGGTGCATCACTTGTGTGGGAGGCCCAAGTACCCGCGACAGGCAAGGGCCCAAAACGTAGTGTGGTGACATCAAAATTGCCTATCTCAAAACCACCTGGTTTTGCAAGGGGGTCACCTGGATTTTTGGCCCGGTGCTCGGCGGCCATCTAGGGAAACCTACCAAACCCATACATTTCTGAAAACTAGACACCCGGGGGCTTCCAGGGAGGTATGGCTTGTGTGGATCCCCCAACGTTTCCTTACCCAGAATCCCCTGCAAACCTCAATTTTAGCTGAAAAAAATCACTTTTTTCACACATTTTTGTGTGGGAAAGTTGTGGCATCACCGGGCTGACTCAAATTTCCCACCTCCCAGCGTTCCCCTGGGTCTCCCGGTAAAAATGGTGCCTCACTTGTGTGGGAGGCCCAAGTACCCGCGACAGGCAAGGGCTCAAAACGTAGTGTGGTGACATCAAAATTGCCTATCTCAAAACCACCTGGTTTTTCAAGGGGGGTCACCTGGGTTTTTGGCCCGCTGCTTGGCGGCTATCTAGGGAAACCTACCAAACCCATACATTTCTGAAAACTAGACACCCGGGGGCTTCCAGGGAGGTATGGCTTGCGTGGATCCACCAACGTTTCCTTACCCAGAATCCCCTGCAAACCTCAATTTTAGCTGAAAAAATGCCTTTTTTCACACCTTTTTGTGTGGGAAAGTTGTGGCATCACCGGGCTCACTCAAATTTCCTACCTCCCAGCGTTCCCCTGGGTCTCCCGGTAAAAATGGTGCCTCACTTGTGTGGAAGGCCCAAGTACCCGCGACGGGCAAGGGCCCAAAACGTAGTGTGGTGACATCAAAATTGCCTATCTCAAAACCACCTGGTTTTGCAAGGGGGGTCACCTTGGTTTTTGGCCCGGTGCTCGGCGGCCATCTAGGGAAACCTACCAAACCCATACATTTATGAAAACTAGACACCCGGGAGCTTTCAGGGAGGTATGGCTTGCGTGGATCCCCCAATGTTTTCTTACCCAGAATCCCCTGCAAACCTCAATTTTAGCTGAAAAAATCACTTTCTTCACACATTTTCGTGTGGGAAAGTTGTGGCATCACCGTGCTCACTCAAATTTCCCACCTCCCAGCGTTCCCCTGGGTCTCCCGGTAAATATGGTGCCTCACTTGTGTGGGAGGCCCAAGTACCCGCGACAGGCAAGGGCCCAAAACGTAGTGTGGCGACATCAAAATTGCCTATCTCAAAACCACCTGGTTTTGCAAGGGGGGTCACCAGGGTTTTTGGCCCAGTGCTCGGCGGCCATCTAGGGAAACCTACCAAACCCATACATTTCTGAAAACTAGACACCCGGGGTCTTCCAGGGAGGTATGGCTTGCGTGGATCCCCCAACGTTTCCTTACCCAGAATCCCCTGCAAACCTCAATTTTAGCTGAAAAAATCACTTTCTTCACACATTTTTGTGTGGGAAAGTTGTGGCATCACCGGGCTCACTCAAATTTCCCACCTCCCAGCATTCCCCTGGGTCTCCCGTTAAAATGGTGCCTCACTTGTGTGGGAGGCCCAAGTACCCGCGACAGGCAAGGGCCCAAAACGTAGTGATGCGACATTTGGGATAGGCAATGTTGATGTTGCATCACCATGTTTTGGGCCCTTGCCTGTCGCGGGTACTTGGGCCATTCACACACCTTTCATACGTGATACACACAAGACCATTCACACCACCAGGCTCAAAAACAACACATTACAAAATTCACAAAAGGGACAAGGTACACTCTGCTTCAGAAAGGCAAATATTACTGCAAAGCCATCTAATCCTGCAGCACACACACATACTGGTTGGATTTGGCACGAGGGTGAGTGATGGTTCAGTATATACAATTGTATTAGCAAGTGATTTCACAAAAATGAAATGCACTGTTAATAACTGAAAGGGCGAGAAACTGAACCATTGACTCACAGCTCGTGAGCTGTAAAGCCACGACAAGGCACCAACCTCTTTACAGGCCATTCATACACCTTTCATATGTGTGAGACACGCAAAACCATTCACACCGCCAGCCGCGGGCCCATCACATAACAAAACTCACACCAGCACACAGCGCCATTCAAGGGCCCATCACTTTCACACGCCCACATTCCTGACACACCAACTACACAAGCTGATGGATTGCGTGGAGTGGCACTCAGCTAGCAGTGTGTGTAGTGACCAGCAGCAAGTCACTACTCACACACAGCCAGCCGAGCGCCAGTTCACGCACACCGCTAGCCGAGCGCCAGTCCACGCACACCGCTAGCTAAACACCAGTCCACGCACACCGCTAGCCAAGCGCCAGTCCAGGCACACCACCAGCCAATCGCCAGTCCAGGCACACCGGCAGCCAAGTACCAGTCCACGCACACCGCCAACCAAGTGCCAGTCCACACACACCGCCAACACATTTAGGATTTTTTTAAAACAAAAATAAAAACACAAACAAATCGCAAATAGAAACAAATCTACAAACACAAAATCAGAAACTAAACACATTGCACTAACGCCAACCTTGAAACAGAATCAAATTTTTCAAAGAATACAGACCAGGCAGTTCACTTTACCACTCATGAATGCTCCCCAAAATTATTTTGCATGTGGTACGCTCTAAAACAAGCAGGGACACACAGCCCAGGTTTAGATGGACAGTCGGGGCAGTACATACGAATCTCCTTCCGCGTACCTCTTCGCCAACAGACTCTGCATCTCCTAGTGGGAAAATCTTTTGCCGGTGTGGGAGGGATGAAATCAGGAAAGTGGCGATCTTTCAATCGAACCACATCCTCCATCACTCCAAATCTAGGCTAGCTATCGCAGAGTGCTGAAACTGAAGAAAAGTCAACTTTGACGCAGTAGAACACTCCTTGAACACAATAAAAGCATTGAAAATTGCTAATTCGAAGAAATGGATGGCCAACTTCTTATACCAAACATAAGCCTTCCGAATAGCAGAGTAAGGTTCCAACCTCTGATCTACTCTGTCAACACCACCCATGTGCTTATTGTAGTCTAGAATGCACGCAGGTTTGCGCACTTCAGCAACCTGACCCCAAACAGCCACAGGTGAAGTACTCTCATCATGGATGGTAGTCAGCATGTACACATCCCTCCTGTCCACAAATTTTACAGCTCGTAGTTCATCACTACGCAAGGAACTGCACTGCCCCCTCTGAAGTTTTTTGCAAACAAGCTCTTTCGGATAACCTTTATGGTTAGAGCGGATTGTGCCACATGCAAAAGTGTCCACTTTATACAATTCCTTAAATAATTGCACAGCAGTATAGAAGTTATCAAGGTACAAATGGTGGCCTCTGGTAAACAATCTTCTAGCTAGATGCCACACAATTTTCTCTGAAACTCCAAAAGTGGACGGACAACCTGGAGGGTCAATAGTAGAATCTCTACCAGTGTACACACGAAAATTAAAAACATATCCTGTCCTACTCTCAGACAACATATACAGCTTAATTCCATAGCGTGCCCTCTTGCTAGGGATGTACTGCCTAAAAACCAAACGGCCCTTGAACAAGACCAAAGACTCATCAATAGATATTTCTTTCCCTGGAGTATAGATCTCAGAAAATTGATCTACAAAGTGATCAAGAACGGGCCGAATCTTAAAAAGACGGTCACAGTCAGGTTGATCTCATGGCAACGCCATAGAATTATCAACAAAATGCAGCATACGTAGCAAAAGTAAATATCGATTACAAGTCATAACTGCAGGAAATATGGCAGTTGCCAACAAGGGGCTAGTAGACCAATATGAAGCCAAGGTTGGCTTCCTTACCACACCCATCAATAAAGTGCAAACCCAAAAACTTCTTAATCTCTTCCAGATATGTGGGAGTCCACTGGGTAGCTCTAGACTGGGGCCTAAGTTTATCGCTGTTGTCCCTCAAAAACTGTTCAGCATACAAATTGGTCTGCTCAACAATCTCACCCAAAAATACATCATCCATAAACAACTGAAAAAACTGTATAGGCAAAAAGTTTTCACAATCCACTGTACACCCTGCATTACCGCTAAAGGCAGGCAACACCGGCTGTACCATGTTTGGATCAACCCAAAGTCCAGCACTTCCAGTAGGAAGCCTAGCAGCCTCAGACTGCAATCCAGATGCCTCTTGCACCATCTGCACAGCAGTTTCCTCCTCTAAGACAGGCACTTCATCCGCACTGAGAGTTGTTTCACCAACACCAAGAGTACCTTCATCTGCACTGAGAGTACCTTCATCATCCGATGATTCCATGTTGAGTGAAAACTCACTGCCAGAATCTTCCCCTCCCTCCTCTCCCTCAGACGCACTGTCAGTCTCATAATCATGCTCAGAGGAAGATTCAAGAAGCATACCAACCACCTGTTGAGCAGTCATTCTACGGCTAGCCATATTGCTTACTGATAAAGGTAACTTGTCAAACAAGTCAACAACAACAAACACTTTGTAAAATAAGTAATAAACAAAAAGCACCTTTATCAAAAACTCATATATACTCCAAAACAATACCACTCACTTGCCAGAGGCAGCTAAACTACTCCCCACCACCTACTCTGTACAGACACAGTATGGATCAACAATATCCCACTAAAAAAGAAAGAGAAAAGCAATTACACATAAGACTATGCAAAACACATCGCAAAGAATTTCATGCTCAAACCACTAACTAAATATGCCGCCATTATGACATCACTTACAAAACAATTCATTCAGACATTATAATATTACTCATTTGGAGTAAATTCAACAAAAAAAAAATTCTTACCAAAACAATGCAACTACACAAAACTGCAGAACAACCACTGTCGAAAAGCTTTAGACTAGAATAAAAAGGAGAAAAAAACTTTATTGTCACATTTGCATATAATGCTCTAGACCATCACGTACTGCGCAAAATGTATTACTAGAACCTCCCACTTTCAAGAAGGAAAGATCGATGGCACAATCCTTTACAAGCAACGCGGCGAGAATCTGAAACTGAGCCTCAGCTCCGGACCACCCCCTCCCTCTTCCCAGTCCTTCAAAACTTAATTCACACCCTCTCTATTGTCTGAAGGAAGTCTTTACATTATAGGAAATTCTGTTCTCCATGCCCATAGAAGTGCCTTCCCAGTGTGTTTCTGTGTTTTGCGTGTCTGCCATTTACTGCACTTTTATACCTCTACTTGTACTTTGTACTCTTTTGTAACTTGCACACATCACTTTTCCTCTTGTAACGTATTGTTTGCTACCTCTTGTATTTCGTTTGCTTTTGATACATGCACAATTACCACCATTGCCTCAAGTAAAATAACGTTTGCTCTTGTTTTCAGAGTGTCTGCCATTTATTGCAGTATTTTACCTCATGTGACATCCATCAGAGAGCTGCGTGAATAATTACCTGGTAATCCCCTCATCACAATGCAAACACCCACCCGAAATAGGTACCCAGTGAGGACACACCGTTCGCATCGCCCTAACCTGCTCAAGGTTCATGTGACCTCAGTGACAGTCACAGCGACTGGATCACTGTTGCTCTAGGGTGTGCTGCTTCAAAGGCCTGCCCGCAACACTGGAGATGAACTTCAGTATGGATTGTGGTGGACAGGCCTTCAAGGATAACCCACAATTGACACCACTACAGCACACCTGCTTGTGCTAAGACATCAAGCCTTCTAAGGTCTAGTGGGGCCTTCTACGGTCTAGCATGGGAATGTGCTCCCTCAGTACAGTGGTATGGTGGACTGGTCATGAATGCTGAACCCGGTTCCCCAGTTCCAAATTCGACAGCTCTAGCCATAGTGCCACATCCCCACTGAACGCCATACTTGCCCACTGAGAGAAACTCGCACTGCCTTCAGCTATAACCTAATTGTGCCCGCTATAAACACTTGGATGTGGCTCAATTCAAATTATGCACTTGATAAGAGTAATACGCTGCCTAAAAATAAAATAAAAAGCAACCACTCATAGGGAATGCAAAGCATGTGAAATGTAAGCAGAAACAACATGGTTACCTAAACGATCTCTCACTAACTATTCAGAAATCAGCGAGTGGTTTCACCTGAAAAGTTATGGACATGACTAGAGTGCCCTGAAGGGAACCGTTTCACTGTCCATTGCTTACATCCTTACAAAACATAAACAGTATGGTAGACCACATCCATAAACACAGAGCCATGGTGCACATTGTGTTTTCCATTTCACCCATCAACCCGGTATTGCAGTACCTCCAGGAATGGTACACTCTCCCACCCTGGAAACAACAATGCTGTTCAAAGGAAGACGAGAAAACGAAAGTAGCACTTCACTGGCAAACTCTG
The DNA here is from genome assembly GCF_964204655.1 of Triturus cristatus. Lineage (NCBI taxonomy): Eukaryota > Metazoa > Chordata > Amphibia > Caudata > Salamandridae > Triturus > Triturus cristatus. Next base: position 42,527,872 of record NC_140582.1, on the reverse strand, counting down.
TGATGCTGGTGTATTTGGATGTAAAAAAAAACAATCTGGCCACTTTGCAACCCCTCTGTCTTACTTTATTTCGCCCCCCCTGGGAACAAAAATGCTGTTCAAAGAAAGAAGAGAAAACAAAAGTAGCGCTTCACTGGCAAACTCTGTGATGCTGGTGTATTTGGATGTAAATAAAATCAATCTGGCCACTTTGCAACCCCTCTGTCTAACTTTATTTCGCCCCCCTGGGAACAACAATGATGTTCACAGAAAGAAGAGAAAACGAAAGTAGCGCTTCACTGGCAAACTCTGTGATGCTGGTGTATTTGGATGTAAATAAAATCAATCTGGCCACTTTGCAACCCCTCTGTCTTACTTTATTTTGCCCCCCCGGGAACAACAATGGTGTTCAAAGAAAGAAGAGAAAACGAAAGTAGCGCTTCACTGGCAAACTCTGTGATGCTGGTGTATTTGGATGTAAATAAAATCAATCTGGCCACTTTGCAACCCCTCTGTCTTACTTTTTTTTCGCCCCCCTGGGAACAACAATGCTGCTCAAAGAAAGAAGAGAAAACGAAAGTAGCGCCTCACTGGCAAACTCTGTGATGCTGGTGTATTTGGATGTAAATAAAATCAATCTGGCCACTTTGCAACCCCTCTGTCTTACTTTTTTTCGCCCCCATGGGAACAACAATGCTGCTCAAAGAAAGAAGAGAAAACGAAAGTAGCGCTTCACTGGCAAACTCTGTGATGCTGGTGTATTTGGATGTAAATAAAATCAATCTGCAATCACCACGAACCAAGCGGAGCCTAAAATAAAACATTTCTCCTCCCCCCAACATTGTGCCCCCACCCTACCTAACCCACCGATCACAAAATACCCCCCTCCCCAGCCCCAAAACTCACCTTTCCTCTCCGACGCGCAGGAAGCAAATGGCTTCCTGCGCCTCGGAGAACAAAGGGGAAACCTCTATAACGTCAGCGCGGCTTGCGCGCTGATGTCATTGATGACGCAGGGGTGGGGGGCGGGGGGAGGCAGGGGAAGGTCTTCCCCTGCCTTCCCAGTAAAAAAAAAAAAAATCGAACACTCACGGGGGGAGCGCCAGCGCTTCCCCCGTGGGTGGGTGCCATGACGAGCTGGACTCGTCATGGGAACAGCGTGACTGTGCTCCATGACGAGTCCAGCTCGTCATGGGCACAGAACGGGTTAAGATAAAACACACCCCTCTAGTCTCTTTATGAGGCTGGAATTTGAAGTACTTAAGTTACAAGTCAGTATTCAACAGTAAAAGCACAAATACACGTTTGGGCCCTAGGGGCGTACCAAACCATATACCAATAAAGTGGTATAAGAACCACGACTGAACTAGACACAAGGCCTAGAGCCTTTAGAAGCGTTTCGGCCCCAAGGAACCACCCATGGTAGTGACATAGGGGACCCATGGGGGACGCGTGTAGTGTTAGAACACAGGCGTGAATCGCCGTTAACTTCTATAGGGAAATTCGCGGTTAGAAAATTACAAGTTAAGGACACTTAGAAGATGACTACAAGCAAACCCTTTTGGACTTAGAGGTGTCTAGGGCCAACACCTACGGGAGCACTGGAGTACTCGAGTTACCTCACCCGGGGAAGCCGGGTGCATAGGTGCCTTTTGGTGTTGGGTCGCGGCACTGTTATCAATGGAAGCTGGCAAAGAAGTGCTGCTGCTGTGAAGAGGAGAAGTGTCCGAAGAGATCCAAGCCTGGATCGAGGATGGAAGGAACCTGAAAGCAGAGGGGAGTCTGGGTCACTTACCAGTGACCAGGGGCACGATAGTCCAATGCCCACAGATATTGGGTGCTTCAGGTGAGTTGACAGGTGTCTTGACTCTTCAGCCACGAGATCCAGGAGTTGTCGACGACAACCAGGAGCTGGATTCCAGCTGTCCCATGAAGTCTGTCGAGTGGTGTGGTGTTGGTGATCAGAATGGACCCAACAAGCCTTAGCAACGGCAAGTCAAGTGGAAATAGAAGAAAGACGTCGGTGCAGACCAGAAAGGTCTGGGGGACTCACCCAGTGAGGGTAAGTCAGGGCACATCTGGAGCAACCAGGAAAGCCCAAGCAGAGAAGGAATTGCCTTCGTGGAGACCCACTAGCCAATGGGCTAGCGATCACGAAGGAGCCTCAAGCAATCGCACTGGAAACCAGTCCACGGATCACTCGTGGAGTGGAGGCCAGAGATCTTCAGTGCAGTAGGTGCCCAAGGCTGGGGCTTCTAGGAGCCCACAGCACAACTTGGAGGAATACCAGGAAGATGATGTACTGGCATAAGTTCATGGTGTCCAGGGGTCACGGTTCCACATCACCCACAACAGCCACGGGCCTCAGCTTTGCTGTGGACTCAGGGTAGCCTCGGGGAAGATTGGAAATCCACATCTGGCGATGTAAAGACTTCGGCATCCGGCGGGAGCTTCAGAGTTGCAGACCAGACAGTTGCTTCCTTGGTGCCTGCCAAGCAGAGGAGTCACTCCTTGACCCCAAGGGAGATTTCTTCCATCTTCTAGTTGAAACAGAAAGTCGAAGGTCCAGGATATATGTTGCAGAGTTTCGTCCAGGGTAATCTGAAGTCTCAAGGGCTGGGTTCCTATACATATACTAAGATAGGGGGTTGGACATACTCTGGGGACCCACCTATGGGAGGGTTTGGAAAGAGGGGTGGCTACACTAATTTTACTTGGTCCAGTTTTGTGCCAGAGCAGGGGCAGGTAGCCCCTGCAACCGGTTTGAACTGGACTATGCACAGGGACACCAAGTGTGTCCCCAGTGCAGGACTTCAAAGCACCAGAGAGTGCTCCCGCCCAGCCCCAATACACATCTGCCTGTCTGGGGTAACCACCTCTGACAGGAAACCTATTGTCCAGGCCTCCCCTGCTGGAGTTCGGTCAGCAGCAGGAGGCCAGACCTGTGTCTGTGGCAGTGCCATCCATTTTGTGATTCCAGGGCTCTAGAAAGTCTTTACCGGTTAGACCAGTGGGTACATATCTCTCCCTCTAGAAGGGTGGAATGCTACCCCCGCCACCAGAACTGGTGGGGGAGGTAGTATTCCAAAGTGTTTGACACCAAACACGACATGTTTCCGTGCAGAAAGTCCAAAGTTAGCATTTACGCATATGGTCAGGCTGCACCACAAACAGCATCAGAGGAGGTACTCTGAACGCTGCAGAGGGGCTCTGCTCATTCAGGGGCACCCTCTCACATAAAAACCAAGCACTCTGCCTTCAAGATTGTTAAGGCCTGCCATAGGAGTGACATAGGTTTTATATGTGTGTGCAATGGTAGTGATATAGGTAGCCCATACCACAGTAAGGGGTGCATGCACCACATTACCCAGATTTCAGTAGTAGACCTGTGGTGTCATTTTGGAGTGCTTCCCAGGTGTGGCATAACACATGCTGCTGCTCCTGGTAGGCCTCTGAGGTACCTATGCCCTGGGTACATAGTATACCATATACTAGGGACTTATAAGGCACCCCAGAATCCAATTAGAGATGTACCTATTGTACATGGAAACCATTTTAGAGAGGAAGCAGCTAGCCTGGGGTCCTGATTAGCAGGGCCACAGCCAGACTAAGGTAAAAAAACAGTGAAACACCAGCAAAAAGTGGGGGTACCCATGTGAAGCAGATCCTACTCTCCTACAACCACACCCAGAATGTCCCCCTACACTGCCTGAAAACCACTGCTCTGCCCTATACCCTGAAACACCAGCACGACCCACTACACTGCCCGAACATCACTGCACTGCCCTAAACCCTGAAATACCAGCCCCAGCCCAACCCCCTACACTTCCTGAACACTACTGTATTGCCCTAAACCCTGAAACACCAGCCCCAGCATGACCCCCCACACTGCCCGAACACCACTGCACTGCCCTAAACCCTGAAACACTACCTCCAGCAACACCCCCTACACTGCCCGAACACCACTGCCCTAAACCCTGAAACACCACCCCCAGCAAGACCCCCTACACTGCCCGAACACCACTGCACTGCCCTAAACCCTGAAACACCACCCCCAGCAAGACCCCCTACACTGCCCGAACACCACTGCCCTAAACCCTGAAACACCACCCCCAGCAAGACCCCAACACTGCCCGAACACCACTGCTCTGCCCTAAACCCCGAAACACCACCCCCAGCAAGACGCCCTACACTGCCCAAACACCAGTGCACTGCCCTAAACCCTGAAACACCAGCCCCAGCATGACCCCCTACACTGCCCGAACACCACTACACTGCCCTAAACCCTAAAACACCAGCCCCAGCACAACCCCCTACACTGCCTGAACACCACTGCAGTGCCCTAAACCCTGAAACACCACCCCCTGCACGACCCCCTACACTGGCCGAAACAAGTGCACTGCCCTAAACCCTGAAACACCAGCCCCAGCATGACCCCCTACACTGCCCGAACACCACTACACTGCCCTAAACCCTGAAACACCAGCCCCAGCACAACCCCCTACACTGCCCGAACACCACTGCAGTGCCCTAAACCCTGAAACACCAGCCCCAGCACGACCCCCTACACTGCCCGAACACCACAGCACTACCCTAAACCCTGATACACCACCCCCAGGAAGACCCCCTACACTGCCCAAAGACCACTGCACTGCCCTAAACACTGAAACACCACCTCCGCACGACCCCCTACACTACCCGAACACCACTGTCCTGCCCTAAACCCTGAAACACCACCCTCCACACGACCCCTACACTGCCCAAACACCGATACACTGCCCTAAACCCTGAAACACCACCCCCAGCACGACCCCTACACTGCCCGAACACCACTGCACTGTCCTATAGCCTGAAACACCACCCCCCAGCACGACCCCCTACACTGCCCGAACACCACTGCACTAAACCCTGAAACACCACCCCGCATGACCCCATAATCTGCCCGAACACCACTGCACTGCCCTATACCCTGAAACACCACCCCCCAGCAAGACCCCCTACCCTGCCCGAACACCACTGCACTGCCCTAAACCTTGAAACACCAGCCCCAGCATGACCAGCTACACTGCCCGAACACCACTGCACTGCCCTAAACCCTGAAACACCACCCCTGCACGACAGCCTACTCTGCCCAAACACCACTGCACTGCCCTAAACCCTGAAACACCAGCCCCTGCACGACACCCTACACTGCCCGAACACCACCGCACTGCGCTAACCCTGAAACACCACCCTGCACGACCCCTACACTGCCCAAACACCACTGCACTGCCCTAAACCCTGAAACACCACCCCAGCACGACCCCCTACAGTGTCCGAACACCACTGCACTGCCCTAAACCCTAAAACACCACCCCCAGCAAGACCCCCTACACTACCCAAACACCACTGCACTGCCCTAAACCCTAAAATATCACCCCCAGCACGACCCCTACACTACCCAAACACCACTGCACTGCCCTAAACACTAAAACACCACCCCAGCACGACCCCTACACTTCCCGAACACCAATGCACTATCCTAAACCCTAAATCTAAACCCAGCATGACCCTGTACACTACCCAAACACCACTGCACTACCCTAAACCCTAAATATACCCTCAGCACGACCCCTACACTGCCTGAACACCACTGCACTGCCCTAAACCTTGAAACATCAGCCCCAGCATGACCCGCTACACTGACCGAACCCCACTGCACTGCCCTAAACCCTGAAACACCACCCCCCGCACGACCCCCTACACTGCCCGAACACCACTGCACTGCCCTAAACCCTGAAACACCACCCCAGCACGACCCCCTACAGTGCCCAAACACCACTGCACTGCCCTAAACCCTAAAACACCACCCCCAGCAAGACCCCTACAATACCCAAACACCACTGCACTAAACCCTAAAACATCAACCCCAGCATGACCCCTACACTACCCAAACACCACTGCACTGCCCTAAATCCTAAAACACCACCGCAGCACGACCCCTACACTTCCCAAACACCACTGTACTATCCTAAACCCTAAATCTACCCCCAGCATGACCCCGTACATTACCCAAACACCACTGCACTACCCTAAACCCTAAATCTACCCTCAGCACGACCCCTACACTACCCAAACACCACTGCTCTACCCTAAAACACTACCCCCAGCACGACCCCTACACTACACAAATACCACTGCACTACCCCAAACCCTAAACCACTACCCCAGCACAACCCCCTACACTACCCGAACACCACTGCACTACCCTAAACCCTAAAATACTACCCTCAGCACGACCCCCTACACTACCCAAACACCACTGAACTACCCTAAACCCTAAAACACTACCCCCAGCACGACCCCCTACACTACACAAACACCACTGCACTACCCCAAACCCTAAAACACTATCCCAGCACAACCCCCTACACTACCCAAACATCTCTGCACTACCCTAAACCCCAGAACACTACCACCAGCCCGACCCCCTACACTACACAAACATCACTACACTACCCTAAACCCCAGAACACTACCACCAGCTCGACCCCCTACACTACACAAACACCACTGCACTACCCTAAACTCTAAAACACTACCCTCAGCACGACCCCCTACACTACTCAAACATCACTGCACTACCCTAAACCCTAGAAAAATAACCACCACCCCATGCCCAATCCCCCTTACCTCTCACTCCTTGTGGTTCCTCTCTCCTCATGGTTCCTGCTTCATGTCATCTCTGAGGAGTGGTGCACATCGTTGTGAGGAAACGGAACAGCCTCTGTTTCCTTACAACGACGTAGATCGTCTACATATTTTTAGAACTCATGGTCATTTACCATACATACCTTTACAACAAAATTCATTGTAAAGGCATGCGTGGTAAATGACCATGCGTTCTAAAAGAATGCGTAGTAATGACTTCGCGATGTACACCGCATGCGTGGTAATGCATGCATTGTAATGGTATCTCAAAGTAAAAAATTAATTGTAACGGCTGTTTACCGATCGAAGCTGGCCCCTGTTTTTCAGTGAGTCGTTTTTTGATAAATTAGGAGGAAGGAATGTGTTTTATTTACCAAAAAGTGCATTCCTGGCTGTTGTATAGTGAAAGTGTCCGCGTGGCCTGGTTTCACTTCCGGTGAGAGAGTGGAAGAGTCTGTTTGGATCTAAAGGGGTTCTGCTGTTGGACCAGGCCGGTGCGACACGTCATCAGAGAACACAAGTAATGGAAAGCATTGTCCCCGAAGTGTGGATCAGTGCCATGAGAGGTCAATGAGTGGGCGTCCCACCGCAGTATGACCGTACCGCGTGACTCATGTGCCGCCTCCAGTGTACGGAAGGCAGAAGCGGCATCCATCGCAGGTCCTCTTAAAGACCGTTGTAGCACTATTTCTACATTTTGGAACTAGGGCATTTTAACCTTGTTGTTCCTGCCAGATACAAAGCGAAGATCCTGTGTTATTCAGTGCCCTCGTTACCTTTTCTGTGGGTAGTGGTGCTTGTCACTTCGCTGCCCCGCCGGTGCACACGACTGGGCTCCCCACCTCATGTGCCATCTGCAGGGCCTCTGCCCTCGGATCACTGGTTTCGGTTTCTGGAGTGGAAACATAAACAGTTGCTCCCAAAGGCCTAGCCTGAACACTTAGGTGAATATCCCCTGCGCCAGCATTCTGCGGAAATTCTTTCCTAGCTCTCCTACGTCAACGACGATGTCATAATAGCATGGCTCCGCTCGCAACACCGTATGACATCATAGGAGCCATAAGAGGACCTCGTCGGCATGCTGACTTTCAGTTCCACCCATTTTTTCCGTGCCACAGAGGTAAACAGGTGGACCGACACATTTTCACATGCATACATAGTATACTAAGTAAATATATATATATATATATTATCTACTGGCGGTCGCCAGTAGATAGTTATAGTTAGGACCCTGTTTCCATAGGAAATCCGCAACATTCTATTTGGAATAACTTTGGCGCCGGTCGATGAATCCTCGCGAAATTTTCAAAATAGGTGGGGCGCTACGCTCCGCTCCTACCCTGAAAGTCTCGGGGGGATTCGTCAAGCGGGGGCTGAGAAAAAAGGGGGGTCCCAAAACGCGTTTTTCCCATGCATTTTTCCATAGGACCTTTAGACACAGCTACAGCCCGAACGGCTGAACAGAATTACTTGAAATTTGGCAGAGAGGTAGCCATAAGGTCAAGGAAGTGCCTTTTGTAGGTCTGGTGTAAATCTGTTCAGTAGTTCCTGAGAAAATAGCATTTAAATCAATATATATATGTGGGCGGAGCCTAACCACACATCTCATCCTGAGATCTGATTGGCTGTCAGCACTTCATCCAAGAAGTGTTGGCAGCCATCTTGGGACCAATATACATGATAGCACCTCATTAAAAAGCATTGCAGTTAATAGAAGGTTTTAAGACTTTAGTTACATTATAAATCATTTGTTGATGGTACCATACTCATTTTAGGAATTGTGGTATGTTCTAAGGTGATTTCACCATGTGAAAAAGCCTTCTGCTGGGATATCATGATTGAGAGAAAAATATTTTCTCATGCTTTTACCACAGAGGTTTGGAAGGTGATCTATAAGCTAAACTGAGAGCTTATTTTCTGTAAATTCACATTATCTTTCTCAGTCATGTGAGAATGAAGTCTGACATTCTCAGTAAAACATGTACATCCAACAAGGGCAGAGACTGTCAGTTGATTCCTTTGTGTTCTACTGCAGCTTTCCAGAGTGTTCCAAAGAACTACTAGAGCGCTAACCGTCCTACTTATGATAAATGTATGGCACACCTGAAGCCATCTTGCTTGGATTAAAGTGGTAACTCTTAAAACATTTAATTTAAAAAGGAACAAAATGAGGGGGTTCATTTTTCCATAAAAAGTATGATTAGTGCTGCAGAAAGAAAAATTAGGGCACATTTTGAGTGACTTCTCAAATCCTCTTCTATTTCATTAAAAAATTCTGACATGCAGACTGAAACATGCACTTTCAATACCAGCAGCAGTTTTCCCTGGTGAGCAGTAGCTTTACTACAGTGATCTAATGAGCAAAAAGAGTGCTAACATTCTGATTTTATGGCAAATGTGTGACACATTTGAATGCCTTCTTGATGGAATCAAAGTAAAAAACTGAAAGTATTTCCTACTGAGGAGACTGCAGTAAATGAGGAAATTAGGAAACTTCATAACAAATAAGTCTCCCAAGATGGCCACCAGAGACAAAAGAGCCCAAATGTAGCCCAAATATCACCCAGATGTAGCCCAAGTATAGCCCAATGACAGAATGTCCAAGAATGTTCTTAAAAACAACTAGAGCACTTACTGTCTTCATTATGACAAAAGTATGGCACACCTGAAGCCATCTTGATTGGAATAAACTGGTAACACTTAAAACATTTAATTTAAAAAGGAACACAATGAGGGGGTTCATTTTGCCATAGAAATTATGATTAATGCTGAAGAAAGAAAATGAGGGCACATTTTGAGTGACTTCTCAAATCCTCTTCTATTTCATTAAAAAATTCTGACATGCAGACTGAAACATGCACTTTTAATACCAGGAGCAGACTTCCATGGTGAACAGTAGTTTTACTACAGTGATCTAATGAGCAACTAGAGTGCTAACATTCAGAATTTATGGCAAATGTGTGACATATCTGAATACCTTCATGATGGAATCAAAGTAAAAAACTGAAAGCATTTCCGACTGAGGAGACTGCAGTACATGAGGAAATTAGGAAACTTCATAACAAATAAATCTCCCAAGATGGCCACCGGAGACAAAAGAGCCCAAATGTAGCCCAAAATCACCCAGATATAGCCCAAATATAGCCCAATGACAGAAGTGTGCAAAACACTTATTATTTTGTGTTTTTGCAGTGTTATATAGTGCAGACTTGTCAGGTATTGGAGTGCTTTACATGAGCATTGGTTACATCACACAAGAACAAATTCATTTTGGTTGTAGACATGGGGAGACTAAGTGATTTGACCAGAATCACAGAATGTCGAATGAAGCAGAAACTTCAACCTGGTTCCCCAGTTGCAAAGTCTGCAGTTCTGGAAGTAACACCACATCCTCTCCCCTAAGTGCAACATTTAATCAAGTTGTCAACTAGATAAAAAAACATAAAGATAACAAATAATTTAAAAGTGCTTTGTCGCTATTTGAAAACTCAGAAAATATGTCCTTATTTTAGTCTTTTAGAGCACTAACCATAATTTTGAAGCCAATAATACCCTCTCATATATGTAATTTCTAAAGGAATGCTCTAGGTATTACAGTTTTGATTACATTAAGATGATGTCAGGCGTTCCACACTTTTGTAATAAATATAGAATGTTAGCAATCTAGTTGTTCATTAGGATACTGTTGAGAGGCAGAGGCCAGGGGCACGGACTCTGAAAATTGAAGGCAGGTAGGAGGGTGCAAAGGCAACAATTTAACCACACTGAGCAGGCAGGAAGGGCCGTGGAAGCACAACAGACTATGGAGGGCAGTGGAAAGGGGGGCAGGGGCAACAAACCAACAATACAGGACTTGCAAGAGAGGCTGTTGGAGGGAAGATCTATTACGGGTCAAGGAAGCTAGGGGCGGTCCCCAGAGCCCCGGGAGCCACCACAGAACTGAGCAGGAGAGTGAGTCAGGGACAAAAGGGGCACCTTAATTTGAGGCGGGGTGCCTAGGAACGCTTGCTCCAAAAATGAAGAAAACAGACATATGAGACATGGAATTGGAGGCAGAATACAATGGCAGTTTAATGAGAAGATGCAACTTCAAAGAAACCGCAGAATAGAGACATAAAGTACAAAATACAGAATCCAGATAATCATACAGCTGTCATGATATTCTCTGTATCTCAATTAATGGACTGACAGAGAGAGAGAGAAAACACATCTATAAATGCATCATGAGAAACAAGTTTCACCAAGGAAAATGTTACCTAGGGACACTCACATTTACTCTTAGAGCAAGCATTCCTGCAATTACAATACAACATCTTTTAAATGCAAAAGTAAAGAGAACAATGGTTAAACATAACATGACATTTCATATAGGTAAAATAGAATAAGATACTTCAAGCAAAGCAGAGCAAGACATTTTAAGCAAAGGAAGACAAGAGCTCCCAGTTCTTGGGGAAAACCTGCACAGCCTGTTAACCTACATACAGACGGCGAGGTTGTCCGTCGATATCTGTGGGTGCTCCCTTTTTATATCATTTTGTGGGCTCCTTTGCACGCTACATCTACCTACGTATGCTACCCAAAAGCTTCGTCTGCAGATTTTACCAGACATTTCGTCATTTACCCACTTAATGCTGACAATGGACTGGGTGAAAAGGTCAGTCTCTCAGGCCAATCGCTTATCGTAAGTTCCATAGAGCAAGCAGAAAATAATGGGTGTTGTACAGGAATTCAATATATTCATGTATAAAATCTCCTCAGTTCTCCTAACTTGACGCTCTGCGGTTGCCACTTCCTTAAAAGCGGGAAACCTGCCCAGGAAGCAAGTACCAGTCCAGGATGCAGCCTACTGTATGTCGACAGCTTCAGGGGGATGTTGAACTTTGATACCGAGCACGGAGCACTCGGGTAGGGTGGGGGCTACTAGTTTGGAGCAGAAGGCCTCGCAGACCTGCCTTCAGACTGCTATACACTAAAATTGCAGAGCTATGGTCAATTTAACAAAGAGGCCTACATATTGAACAGAAGGGCCTACACAGGGGTTTTATGCTGGCTGAGTGGTAAGGATGTCTCAGGGTAATTATATAGCAACACAGGACCCGCTGGTCAATTTAATACGGCCTACAAATGCGGCTGGCAGGGCAAGGACAAGGGTCTCATACTTCAGGTGTGGACAGAACGGGCCAGGGGCCCCCTGTGATACAAAATCTACCCTCCTTCAAGGCTGTGGCAATGTAATAGACCATTGTGGGCAGAAGGAAGAGGCAATGGTAGTACAACCATACATGCCAACAGACCCGATACAGCCAGGAAACGTCCAATGTTTTTAAGCTCAAATGGGCTTTATTTGATCTGTCTCCTGTCTACAATATCCTCTTTTTCAATGTAACTCAAAGGGGAAAATCAATACCCCAGTTTTTTTTCAAAATCTCCCTCTTACCAAGTTCAAAATGTTCGCAAGTATGGTACATTGGATCATGGAAGGAAATGGGATAGGGACATGGACTTGGATAACAGAGGACAGGAGAGACATGGAGAGGTGCACCAAACTGACCCTGCAGGGCAGGCATCAGGGTTTGCAGCAGCACAATACACCACACAGGGCATGCACAACAATCCATAGAAAGCAAGAGGGAGGGGACAGGACCATGCACATGGACAACAGAGAACAGAGGGGCAAGAGGCAATGGTAGCTAGCTGACCATAATGGACAGACAGGAGAGAAGGCTGCAGCATAACAGACCATAAAGGGCAGGAGGGACGGATCAGGGGCATTACAATGGAACAGACAAGCCAGGAGGGAGGGAGTAGGGGTCTGCACATGTAAACAGAGGGCTGGGGGCAAGGGGGCAGGGCAGGAGCAGCAAGATAGCCATGGAGGTCAGGCAGGATGGGCACTAGAAGCAAGACACAACATGAAGAGCAACAGTGAGACTGTGATGGCATACACACAGACCATGGAGGGAAGGTGGGAGGGGGTCAGGGGCAGCTAACTGACCACACAGGGAAGGTGGGAGGGGCCATGGCAGCACAGAAGACCATGCATGGCAAGTGGGAGGGTTAGTGGCAGCACAATGGCTATGATGGGCAAGAAGGAGGGTGCAGGGGCATGCACAAAGGATGATGGAGGATAGAAGGGAGGGTCAGGACCTGTGCACAGACAAGAAAGTTCAGGGGAAGGGGCCTCACAACAGACCACACGGGGCAGGCAGGAGGATCAGTTGCAGCACAACAGACCAGGGAGGGCAGAAGGGTGTGGCAGTACAATGGACCATGTAGGACAGGAGGAAGAGGATAGAGGCATGGCATGTGGACAGGCAGGGTGGAGGTGGCAGGGACAGGTTACAGTCATCTGACAATGCTAGGCAGGTGGGAGGGGAGTGGCAGCTCAACAGAACACTCAGAGTAGATAGGAGTGGCAGGTCCATGGGACATGGTGGGCAAAAAGGATGGAGCAGGGGCATGCACAAAGACATCGGATGGCAGGGGGAAGGAGAATAGGGGCAGCAAGCTAAGCACAGAGTTTAAGCAGGAGGTCAATGATGGGGCATAGAATTGGGCAATGGAGGGCAGGAGGAGTGGACTGGTACATCATACTAAATTGAGGGCAGTGGCAGCACATCAGACCATGCATGGCAGGAGGGAGGAGGCTAGTCCATGGATTCACACAACAGAGGATAGGGAGGAGGGGGATGGGGCAGCAAGCTAACTGTTCAGAGAAGGCGGGTATTAGAAACTTTATTGTTTTTAAAACATTTTGTCTGTGCAAACTACTTAAAATATGAACAAGTATGCAGCATAATCTCACTTTTATTCAGGAAGAAGAAGACGTTAGTGACTGTGACTCCGGGCTCACTTGGCAAAAACACCCCCTGACCCTCCACCCCCTATCGCAAAATGTAATGCCCGTGAAAAGGGTAGGTGAACACAGTGTTATATAGAACATAGTCCTGAGAGCACGATTGAAAATGAAAACTAGATATAGTGTATGGTATAAACTATGCACCAAAAAGTGTGATATAAGATGAACCAGGTGTGAAATATAATATGCAATACATTGTGCGCAATGACAGATTCATTGGAGAGCGCGAGATAGCACAGGCACTAGCGCGTGCTATGCGATATGCGCCTTGGAGTGTAATATGCACAGGGCAGTGTTGTGTAACCTAACTAGTCTCTAAAGTTGTAATATAAAATATGTGCTGGGGAGTGTAACGTTGCATATGCACTGTGACAAAGATATGGATCCCAAATTGTAATATGTATGGCATAGCACTGTGCGTTATAACATAGGCATCGAGGAAGGCACGTTAGATGGGGCAATATATCACGGGGTGGTGTTACAGTGCACATGGGCTAGAGAGTGTCATAGCATATGCACTAGCTAGTGGAATACAATACAGAGGTGTGTGGCACTCGGCAGGCAATGGTGGGTGTAACACAGCATTGGGCTCTGTCAGGAGCGCGCTGTGACTCGCAAGTGATGTTCGTCCCCTTTCCAGAGAGTAAAATAAAAAGTATTACACATCCGGCAGTGGATGTGTGTTTTATTAACTGTGAGGGGGGTTTCTTGCATAGTTTTGGTCGATTTTTTGTCGAATCCCCTTTGAATGGCTTGGTGTGCATGTGTATTAAATGTGCCCGTCAATAGCTACCCATGTTTGTATAAATAAACGACAAGGGTGTCTACCGGGATTAGGCACGGTAGAGCATCAGACATGTCAGAGCTTCACTAGTGGTGTAAATACATTCCACGTGGATTAATTGCATGCATAGTCGCCTTTTAATGAATATCACGCAAATCGTCATGGTGATAGGTACGTACGGTTTGTCCAGCATGTCCTAGGTGTGTCTATAAATATATATTTTTTAAAAATAATAAAAAACAGTGGCCGGCCCTGGGGATTGGGGTCAAAAAAATATAAATGGAGACAGGCCCTGGGGGATGGGGTCATCAGGGCCAATAAATTAGAATAAGAAGGGGAACCACACAGCCCCCCTTCTTAAAAAAATAAAATAAATAAAAGACTGGCATCGTGCCGGAGGCCATGCCCCCTCCATGCAGCACTCTGCAAACGCGCCCCCAACAGTCATCTCCAGTATGCGCCAGGGAGCTGCGCTGCAGACAGGTGTTCTGAGGCCAAGCCCCTTTTTACACCTCTCTGCAACGCAGCTCTGTGGCGCTTACTGGAGGTACCTAGTGGTCTAGTGTGACCCTAGGGACCCTTAGGATTCAAGGGGACTTAATCTCTCAACTTAGAACAGCCACAGGGCGCGTTTACACAGTGGTGAAGGGAGGGGACGGGGCCTGAGGTGACGTGTGCAAACACGCACCATGGCACGTTTTAAATTGGGGATATAATTTCCCTTCAATACTGAGGGCCCCTGGGGGCTAACTAGCCCACCAAGTGCTTCCAGTAAGCGCCACTGAGCTGCATTGCAGAGAGGTGGTCCAGGCCGTGCCACTTTTTACACCTCTCTGCAACGCAGCTCTGTGGCACTTACTGGAGGTACCTAGTGGGCTAGTTGGACCCTAGGGACCCTCAGGACTCAAATGAACTTAATCTCCCAACTAAAAACGGACACAGGGCGTGTTTACACAATGGTGAAAGGAGGGGACGGGGCCTGAGTTAACGTGTGCAAAAACGCCCTGTGGCCTGTTTTAAGAGGTAGTTTTAATCCCCATGCCCTATTATATACTAGGGGCTTATAGAGGAGGTAAGGCTAATCACAGGGGGACCCCAACGCATAATGTTCCCTAGTGTATGTAGGTGTTTTCACTGTATTCTAAGTGTCTTTTAACATAGCACTGGCTCTAGGACTGGTTAGTCAGACTCAGTTACCACCAGTATCCGTCTGAAAAAGTTGAGGGTACAGGATGAGTTTGCAACAAGGCTTCTTTCTGCTCTTCTTTTTGTTCTTTCTGCACGTTATCCTTCTTCCTGCACTTATCTTCGTATTTGAGGACTTCTGTTGCTTCTTTCTGCACTTCTTTTGTTTCTTTCTGTGCATTTTTTCTTCTTTCTTCACATGTCCTATCTCTGTAGGCATAGTTAGAAATTAGCATTTAAAAAACCTTTGAAATTAACAGAAAAAACCATAGGTTTCAGGCACGTTATAGTTAGGAATTAGCATTTAAAAAACCTCAGAAATTCACTGAAAAAAACATAGGTTTCAGGGGTGTTATAGTTAGCTGGACTTTTCACTTGTACAAAACCATTGAAATTCCCCCGTTATAGTTAGTTCAGCTAACTATAACTCGCGCGCCCGCAATGCACTGCTGATGACGTCACATATTACATCACTCATGACATGGTCAGTGACATCACTCATGACATCACTGATGACATCTCAAATGACATCACTGATGACATCACTGATGACATCATCCTTGTGATAGAGTGGCAGACCTCCTCTCACCCTAATATAACCTTTGATACACACATTCAAAAATAGAGACTAAAATTTTCAAAACAATGGACATACCAATACCAGTTACAACAACCTCTTCAGTAATTCTAAGATCCACATACACATCCACTCATTCACCAACAGTCCAATACAGTCACTCATACATGTACTCACTCATCATATGTACTCATACACCTATACATCCTGTTACACAATGCCACTCATCCATAGAGTTACTCACACACATAGTCACTCATGCTAATAAAGAATCAAACATACATTTACTTGCATATACAGTTATACACACACCACCACACTTACTTCTACGGAAACTTACACATACTTAGTCTTTTAAACAATCACTTATAGAAACACATACTTATTCATACAGGAACTCTTTCAATCTCTCACTCTCACATATACTCACATATATACACCAATAGTCACATATACTAGTTTAAAACATATGTAGTTACTCATAAAGACACTATTGAGACAGTCATTCACTCACTAACACACCCATACACACACTCATCCACCCATACAGTCCTGCACACATACTGTGTTCAACACATACAAACAGTGAGTCACTCATTCATGCACCTATGCACTACGTAATACCCCCACCGAACCATGCAGACACTCAGACTGATACTCAAAAAACCAACTAATAACCTATATAGACACCCATGTAGCTACTCACCAACCCATGCAGCCACTTATACACAAAGTGAGAGACTGATACAGATATTTACATATTTAAACATTACTCACTAAGCCATGTATTCACTATGATACACTTAATCAGTCAGTTACACAATCAATTTTTCAAAAACAAATCATCCATTTAGACACTTATATACCCATTTATTCTTCCATCGACCTTGAGATATACATATATAAAACATATTTAATTTTCAGAATAACACACATTCACTGGATGATGTCATCAGTGATGTCATCAGTGATGTCATTTGAGATGTAATCAGTGATGTCATGAGTGATGTCACTGACCATGTCATGAGTGATGTAATATGTGACGTCATCAGCAGTGCATTGCGGGCGCGCGAGTTATAGTTAGCTGAACTAACTATAACGGGGGAATTTCAATGGTTTTGTACAAGTGAAAAGTCCAGCTAACTATAACACCCCTGAAACCTATGGTTTTTTCAGTGAATATATATATATATATATATATATATATATAGAAATGCATAACCAATAAAGGCATAAAGAAATAGCAACAGATCAAGCATTTCTCACTATTAAAACATAAGCATGATTAAGACATATTAAAAACATTCATGCCAAATAGTAAAAGCATCTTTTTGGTAGAAACAGGTGGACAACGGGGAGGCGGTGGGACAGTGAGGAATCCACAGGCAGATACTGTATCCACCAGAAAAAGCGTTACCGAAGGTAAGTAACTTGCTCTTCTGATGGATATTTCTGCCTGTTGATTCCTAGCCTTTTGAATAGAATCCTCAAGCCGTACCTCACCCGGAGGAGGGTGTCCACCTGACTAGACCAAAAAATCTTGCAACACAGATCGAGCAAAATAGTCATCCCTCCTAACCTCCGAATCCAATAATAATAGAATAATTTTTAGTCGAAATTATATTGAAAATAATATTTTAAAAATACTTTTATTAATAGATTTAGACACTTAAAGGAAAACTTTTATTTATAATAAATTTAAAGATATTTCATACTTTACAAATTACGCCTAAGTCGTGACCACAGCGCAACTTTTCCAAATGGCTACCGGAATGCACGCAGCAATTTTGTAGGGTGCGCGACTTCTGTATGATATTTTTTAAAAAAAAAGAATTAATATAGTTTTCCTTACTAAAAATTATTCACAATTTTTTAAAATATATATACATATATATATATAGTAGGAATACTGTGTATAAGCACCATTTTTGCCATATGCATTCTGAACAATAGTGGAATCCATGGTAAAAGCAATCTTTCCATGTTTTCCTAAAAACGCAATTTAAAAAAACGCAATTTAATATGTAAATTTAAAAACTCATTAGAGTAGTATTATATTGCTTTTTTAGCGTTGAGTAGTACATTCATACACTCGTATTGTAATTTGCGTGTGGTCCCACTCATCTCTAATATATTCACACCTATTTTTGTATCAACACATAATTTGCATTTATGTTGTGTATTTAACAACAGTCTAAAACAAAGCCTCTTTAGTATGTTTCATTTTTCTACATTTAGTTGGTAAGTGTGATATTTTCTTCGTAAACGCACTGATAAGTTATATTTCTTCTATTTCCTTTCTAAAGAGAAACGGTTGCTGTGACAACCGATGTACTTTGTGCCACGTACATGTACATAAAAGTAACACTGTATAGAGACCAGATGTAGTGAACAAGGCGGTCTCATCCGTCGAAACGCGTCTGGGCGACCCTATGGAATAAACATTTCTCTTTGACTAATTGTCCCACGGTGTCAGCGCCTGCTTTTGCATACCTGAAATCAGGACTGGTACTATATATATATATATATATTAAAAAAACATAGGATTGAGGTACATTAGACTTACAAATTTTCATTTAAAAAACCTTTGAAATTCACTGGAAAAACCATAGGTTTCAGGCATGTCATAGTTAGAAATTAGCATTTAAAAAAACATATAAATTAACTGAAAAAACCATAGGTTTCAGGAACGTTATAGTTAGTTGGACATTTCACTCATACAAATCCATAGAAATTTCGGCGTTATAGTTAGTTCAGCTAACTATAACTCGTGCCTCGCAATGCACTGCTGATGACGTCACATATTACATCATTCATGACATGGTCAGTGATATCACTGATGACATCACTGATGACATCATCCACATGAAAATCTGATGCACCTCCTCACACCTGAATATAACCTTTGATACATCCACTCTAAAATACAGACTACCATTTTTGAAAAAATAGACACATCAATACCAGTTACAAAATGCGCACTGACTGATTCCAAGGTCTACATACACATCCACTCATTCACCCATACAGTCACTCATACATGCAGTCACTCGTCAATACAACACTATCATATGCACTCATACACCTATACAGACACTCACACACTGCCACATATCCAGAGTTACTCACACACTTAGTCAGTCATGCAAAGAATCAATCATACTTCCATGTACTCACCTATGCCGATATACAGACACAACCTCACTTATTCATACAGATACTAACACATAATTACTCTCTTATAGAATCACTGATACAAATACACACTCATCCATGCAGCCAATCTCACAATTACTGACTCTCACATATAGTTATTTATATACACCATCACTCACATATACTGCCTTTTACATATGTAGTTACTTGTACATGTACCACTGAGACATCCATTCACTCACCAACACACCCATACACACACACTCACCCACCCATACAGCTGTATCCACATGCACTCTTGAACCCATACACCCACCACCAGCTTCGTCCGAGGGGGCTCCAGCCGCTCCAGGGGACCCTCTTCCTTGAGTATAGCGGTCCATGTTGTTCGTCTGGACCGGACCCCCGCGGAGGGATGTCTTAGTCTTACGCCCCTCGGGGCCCCCCCTGCCACCCATGAGAACCACGCTCACCAACGGGGACCACCGGCCCAGCGTCAAGGGGGCACCGGCCACTCAGTCAGAAGCCGCACCAGATACCGTGATGCGGCCGGGCGAGGAAACCAAAGTCAACGGGCACACTGGCGGCAAGCGGAGACAAGGGCATCCAGCAGAGATAAACACCCAGCCGCTCCAATCAGTTACGATCTCCAGCCCCTCAGGGATCCAAAAGTGAAACCGAAAGTAATGGAGCGGCCACTGGCACAGATCCGCTGCCGCTGTTGTTCAATTACACCCCGGCTCCACAGGTCACCCTCACACCGGGCACAGCCATCGATTGGGCCTCGAAAGTTCCAACCACCGTAGATCAGGATTCCCAGGTCCGATTCGGTTTCTGAAAGAAGGTCCACGTTCAGCCAGAATTCGCCTTCCAGATTCCGTCAGCTAAGTCAGGATAATGTCAGGATAAATTCCGAGGAGCAGCGAGGGTCCGGGGAGCCCTGTGCTCACGCGACCATCTTGGATGCGCGCTAGGCTCCTCCTGGCTTGGTCCTTTCTAACCTCCTAACCCTAAATGTGGTCCCTCTGTCCTCATGATTTGGCTCTCCTTGTCTAGATAGTTCTTCTCGTTTGCCTGTGTGTAATATTTCTGCTCCTGCTCTAGGAGTACATAGTAATGAAGACAAGAGGGACCAGGAAGTCTGGACCATCAGAACTAGGAAAGGTTAAAATGATCACTGGTGATCTAGCAAAGTTACTGCAGACTACAAAGACAAGGAGCAGAAGGTCTAGTGTCAGGAGGATCAGGATCAGATTATGGGGAAAAATGAAGACCAGGACACATATCAATGGCCAGTATGACCAGGAGACAAGGACAAGCAGAATAAGGACTAGGAATGCCAGGGTACCAGCACCAAGGCCATTTGGAGAACAACAGCAATAAGAACTTTATTGACTAAAATGGCCATGACCGGGAAGGCCAAAAACAGGGTTAAGAGGGCAATGTGGATCAGTGCCTAGGGAATAAGGGCCCAGAGTACCACATGGAGCAGATTGATCATCTCAGGTAAAATCAAATGTAAGAAGGCCTATTATAATCAAGGAGACCAAGGAGACCGGAGAAGGGCAGACAAGAGGACCAGAACCAAAATGACCAGCCTCAGGAATATCTGAACAAGCACAACCTAGATCAAGACGGCTAGCACAGGTTAGTTCCAGGAGGAGCAGGACCATCCAAACTCGGAGGACCAGGCATAGAAGAACTACAACATGAGTGGCCAAATGGGCCAAGTGGATCATCAGGAGGTCAGGTAACAGGGCTTGGAGGTGTACTGTGAGGAAGAAAAGAGAAAGTTCACCAGGGCCAAGAGAACCAGAATGGACCAGGGCAGGAGAGGCAAGACTGAGGGAACCAGAAAGAGCAAGGATAGCCTGAAAACACATGTGTATGATTCTCAACATGAAAGAGCAATAACAAGGAGGACTAGGACAATCAGGACTAACGCGGCCTGGACTAGGATGGCTAGGAGGACCAGGTCCAGGAGTACTAGAACCAGAAAAACTCAAACTGTAAGGAACAGGATGAAGACAATCAGATCCAGCAGGCACTGAATCATCAAGAAAAGATTCCCAACTATGCAAAGAAAGAATAGGAGGACCATGGATCTTAGGTAATCAGAACCAGAAATATAAGCTCTAATAGGACTGGAAACAGAATGGTAAGAGGCCCAGTGGGACCAGGAAGATCAGGGCAAAGAGGACCAGGACTTGGCGTGCCAAAACAAGGAAGACAAGGGTGAGGGGGGAAGGAGGTTTGTGACACAGCAGATCAAGACCAGGATGACCATATCCAGGAGGATCAGGACAGAGGGCTAGGAACAGGATGGCCAGGAAGACGAGAACTGGCTGGAAAGGAGGACCTGAACAAGGAGGATAATGGCCAGTTAGTGTAAAACCACAAGGACAAGGGGCAGAAGGACCAGAGCCAGAAGATTAGGACCACATCTAGTAGGTCTAGGAAGATCAGGAGCATGAGTACTCTTGCCAATAGGACCAGGAGACCATAATAAGCAGGGAAGATAAGAGTGTAGTACCAAGGATACCAGAAGGACCAGGACCAGAGCAAGGAGGATTAGAAGGATCAGGACAAAGAGGATTGGTAACAGGCCTGGGAGTGTCAGGGGAACCAGGACCTCAACACCACGGTCCCAAGTACCAAGTGGAGCACTTGTGAATAGCAGTACCAGGGCCAGGAAGACAATAGAGACTGAACCTGGGTGTCCAGGAGAAGATGCTAGCTCATCTTGTCTATTTCTGGCCCTCTTATCTCATGTCCACTTGATCTTGTCCTTCTAAACCTCTTGACCCTGTTCATTCGATTCATGGTACAATAGCTCCTGGTCCGGTGTGTCCGCTTTGTCCACCTAGCCTTTTGTGTATTGGTTCTCTTAGGCCTGGCTCTCTTAATTTTCAACCTCCTGGTTTGACTATTCCTGGCTATCCTGGCCCTGTTCCTTGTCCTTGTAACACTGCATCCACTGGTCTGGGCCACCTGTTCCTGTTGTCTTTCTCTGGGCCCTTCTGAGCGTTTTTATTTTAACACTCCCCACTCTCTTGACACATGCTTTTTCAAACTGTTTTGTCCGTAGCGTGTTTGCACACCACCCCTGGAAGGTTGGAACCATTCTTGTCTTCCAGTTTTGCAGCATTAATAAACATGCTATTTTTGATAAAATTGAAGTAAAATACAGCCCATATTTATGTATTGTACGAGTTTCTTTAAAACTCCAAATATCACAAAACTCACCTCCACATCCACCCTTAACTGCACAACTGTATTATAACTACAAATACTTTCTTCAGAACTGAGAAAGGTTTGGGCATGAACAGAATATGAGAAGCTAATCCCCCATTGCTTCCTTATGACTATGAAAGCACTGATACAGAACTGAGGGAAACGTCTTATGGAGAACTTGGAAAGTAATATGCCATGCAGCAGGACAAAAAGGACATTCATTTATCATTTGCTGCTCTAAGGAATTTATACCCTAGCTCAGCTATTAGCTGCCAATCTCCCTCTAACAACTTGCATTGAGATCTTTCTGAAAAAGTTTCCAGAAATCTGGCTGTCAATTCCTGAGCTCGGTGTTTAGAGAGCAGCCTGAACCAATTGCAAACACCTGTAACCATAATCTAAACCAATGCACGCCAGGCTGAATGGTCTTCTTGACTCGATTTCTGTATATTAGCTGAGAAAAAATGAGTTATTTGTGCAAAACTTAGAAAAAACTGACTGCGCTGAACCCCATCTGGCATGAGGATCTCTGTCCACTCAATATAATTGTCCCTTCTAACAAAATCACACAGCTCCCTTGGAGTTCCAAAAACCTATTGCTGTCCTGGATAAATTTAACCCAAAATAGTTACAGTCCTGTAGCTTAAGATAGCTATAGGCAGCTGTAATCTGACGGGAACTTAATAGGATGTCAAGCCTATGGTGCAATTCCTGAATGAATTTATATCACGTTTTCTTGAGCAGTTTTGATAAAGTACACATCTTAATAAGTGAGGCCCTCCCTATCAATGTCAACAGAAGAACAGGCTATCTTTCCAAAAGTGCTTGAACTTTTCTTATCATGGTCATGTAATTACATTGAATTACCTGATCTTAACTTTTGCCCACATACCAAATAATGAATTGGTCTCAAAGAACTTGCCTGTTGCCTTAAAAAAGTGGGAAGATCATTGGCTGTTGCCTTAAAGAGAAAAAGCTCTGGTTTGCTTTGATTGATCTTGTATCCACCTATCTTAGTAAATTCTTTAATCAACTCAAATTCCCTCTGTATATTTATCTCATCCGGCTTCAATTATAAAATAAAAATGTCTATGAATAGCTTTATTTTGGCCATGCCAACACCAGGTTAATGATTTCCCCCCATACTGCAGAACTTTACTGCCACCGGATCAATAAAAAAAGCAAATAAAATGGGGACTGGGGTAACGGGCACCCCTCTCGGGTGCCTCTCTTAATTGTCAGCAAACCCACAAGTCTGGAATTGATAATGATCTTGGGCTGTTGCTTCTTGGTATAAATTCCTAAGCATTCTAATGAATTGAGCAGGGAACCAAAATTGACCCAAGCTATAGAACAAGGGTTCCCAATTAACTAGATCAGGTACCTTCTTGGCGTCCATCATTATTACTGCTGCACTGGTTTGATTATGTGAAAAATAATCAATAGCATGAATTAAAAAAATGGTATTTTCTGCTATAAGTCTATTGGCTACAAATCTCCTCTGTTCTCTATAAATTATCAATTGAGCAACCAGGATAAGTTGAGTGGCCCAAACTTTTGTTAGCAATTAATAATCTGCTTTAAGCAGACTTATCAGAAGATATGAGGTGATATTAGTTGAGCATTTGTCCTTCTTTAAAAAACTAACTTTTGTGAGTTCCTTGAAGGTAGAGGGGATCTCCCCTTCTTCCTTTATACCATTATAGAGGTCTACAAGGATTGGGGCCAATTCTTTTGCAAAAGCCTTACTAAATTATGTTGGAAATACATTATTCCCACATGCTTTTGAGCGCTTCTGCAACCTTGTGGACAGTTGTTTTTGCTAAGATTTCATCCATGTGAGTTCTTAGCAACTGGGGCAGGTGAATAGAGCAATAGTACTGTACAGTAGTGGAAAGTGGAACAGGATAGTTATTCTCGTATATTCTACCACAATGCTGCAGAAAAATAGAGAGAATATCATTGTTTTGAGTGACTTATGAATGAGTAATGATGTGTTCAATTTGTTTGTCGTGTTTAATTCGGATAGACCAAGCCAAAAACTTTCCAATCTGTTGATTTTCTTAATACATTTGTTGGTGGAATTACCTTGAGTTATTTATTTCCCCAAGTATGAAGAAGATTTTGCTTGGCCTTTTCCTACTCTTTTTTGGAGGTCTCAAGAGTTCTCACTCCAATATAATCACCTTTGGTATTATTCACTGCCAACTGTATTTCCTTTATTCGTAGAGCCCGTGTTTTGTTTTGGCTAGCTATATATGCTATAATGTGGTGACGCACCTTGGCCTGAAAGGACTCCCATACTATAAAACCTGAGAACGTGTTCCGATATACAAGAAAAAAACTCTTTTATGAAAGTTCTCATCTCTGCCACTGGTTAGTTAGCAGAGACCTATCAAACTGTGATTTGGGCCTTCTCTGATAGTAATACCTAGCTCTAACAGAATAGAGATTACCGAGTGATCTGAAAATGTGTTTGCCCAAATATCCGAACCCCTCCCCTCTTTTGATTACTTGGGATATGTTTTTTAAAAAAACAACTGGGATACTGTTTTAAAATGATGTGAGTAACAAGTATATTAAGCGAACCCTGGATGATCCTTCCTTCAAGTATCTACTTGTTGTAAATCCTGATTTATAATGGCGACAATTTGTTTTGTATTAGGTTTAAGTTGCTTTTTTGCTTGATTAGTCGGTTTAAAGGTGAGGTCCTGAATATAGTTAAAATCCCCCCCAACTGTGATAAGCCCTTGTACCCCCATTGCAATGTTATGCAACTTTGTTAATGAATTGATCTCATCACTAAAAGGACCATAATAATTAACCAGCCTTAATGAGACACCCTGAACTGGAAAATTCAACAAGAGCCATCTACCTCGAGGATGCCCAATAACTTCCTTTTTTTCCAATCAATATCGTTCTACAGATAAATCACAACCCCCCCTCATTGCAAGTCCAGAGGAAGCAAAAAATGCAGAGGGAGTGCCTCTTTGGAATATAAACCTCCAGATTGTTGCTCTTTCAATGAGTCTCTTTAAGTTAAATTACTTCTGGACTGAATGATAGCCTTCTTAGCAAACCCACAAACTTCAAATAATGCATATTTAAATAATAGAGATATAATTGCAGAAATGCTCATCACTCCTCTCAAATTGACTTCACTGAGACCTGTTTGTCTCGTGCTCATTTTCACCAAAAGTGCATCCTACCTACCCTGAAACCCACCCTCTAATAACCCAGTGACCGTGTGCCCCTCCAAAGTCAACAGGGTGGAAAATTGCCCGCACTACTTTTCCGTGTCCCCCGGTCAAGGGTTGCGTGGTACTTCACCCTACTGCTTTTGTGACCCCCAAAAGAAAAAAGGAGAAGAGCAGCTCCCCATTCTTGTAATAATCACGCCCCTTAGAATCTTACTCAATCATGGCGTGGGCTTTCTTTTTATCCCCATCACAAAATGCAACGATCTGCACAGCAGATTACATTTCTAAACACTAACCAGAAATTGTAGCCAAACGTTTTTGGGACTGTTATATTAAAGAACAATTGAAACTGACCTTTCACGAAGAACCTTTAGTTTTGACTGTTGCACAATATATTTCTGAGGACCCTGAGTCCTGAAGAGCCCTGCCATCCTTTTGAACTCTTTCTGATGACGGGCTGAAGATTCTGGCATGTCAGAAAATATGCGAAACTGGGATATGCCTGAAGTCAAGAAATTTTTTTTTACGATTGCGTTAGTAAGAATGCACTCTTTTATTCGATAATCAGCAAAATTTACCAGGATGGTATGTGGGTACTTGCAACTAGAAAGACATTGAGCCAGGACTCGTTCAGCGCTCGTAATAATGAGGACCCCTGACAAATCAGTTAAACTGAGTTTTTATTCAAAGTATGCACCCACTGGGGTACCTGCTGGCCCCTTCATCCATCTGGTATACCTACAAGTCATAAATTAGAGCATTGCGTGTAATTCTTGAGCTCTTCCATCTTTTTCTCCAAGTACCCCTTTTGCTTCTTAAGCTTCAACATCCATTGGTGCACCAATTCAAGCTCATCCTCCAAATCTGATATCCTGGATTTTGCCTCTTTTAATCTTGCAGGGAGCTGTGTCATGCTCTTCTCGATCCAAGGAAATCTCTCATGCAGAACAGCAATCTTGTGTGCCTGTGAAACTTTAAGTCCTCTAATATCCAACAATATAATTTCAAGAGTTCTTTTAACAGAGTCCTGGTAGGAATCTTCACACAGGGTATCCCCCTAGCTTTTGCTCATTCTTAGCAGTGAAATGTAAGGAAATATGATCCAGGACAGCACTCTGGGGCTCTCGTGTCCTCCTTGTAGCTGATGATGCAGGCATCTGGTGAACAAGAGCTGGTAGCTCAGTTACTATTGCCAGGGGGCTAGTTGGCTGAGATATTAGCTGTACTCCTAGTGAGTTTTCTTCCATGAGTGACTCTGTCTGGTCAATCAATGCACTGCCAATTACTTTTGTTTTTTCAGTAAATAGCAGATACTCTTTAGGCTGTGCTTGATTTTGCCCCTCTTGTACTATATTCGCTACTCCCAACCTTTAATTAGTGTCTAAAAGTTGAATTTCTGTTGAAGGAAGCCCTGCAACATTATAGTCATGCTCTGTGGAGTCACTTGTCCCAGCGGGTTCCAGCTCTTTCTCACTACCACTCTGAATACTAATGGTATTAGCATTTAAAATTGCTGCAGACTTAGAGTCTACCCTTAACTGGAGACTTCGATGTGCCTGGGCTGCCGCTGACGTGGCCTGAATAGCATGTCTTTGGGTGAAGTGCTAGTGGAGCTTGGGTGGTACTTGTCTTAAAATGTTGCTTTCTCACACTTTTGGAGATTATATGAATCGTCGCTTCATCACGTTGCCTCCTATTGTCCTTGCTTTTATCTTACTTTTGATTTTAATTTCTTTATGTCTTGCCTTGTAATTGGCTTGTAAGTTTAGAGCTCTTAATATTCTAAAGAATCTTGTGAGCAATGCAATCTTCATGAGTACTATGATGACGACTTCCCCAGTACTTACCCGGACAGGGCGCTTTTCTGGCGATAGTCCTTTCTTACCCCAGATTGCTCTAACTTACAGAAAAATTCAACATGGGGCCGTGTGGTTGCGTGAATTGAAAATGTTGCCTCTCAGCTTGACAAGAGAGTTCCGTGCGGCACTAAGTGCTTTTGGCTGGCTTGTACTTTAAATGAGAATGGTGGGGTAAAGCATCCCTAGACTGGAGTAAACAGAGGGAGGATGTAAATTAGAAGCTCATAGAAGCAAATAGAAGTTGTGTCTCCATTGAATTTCAAGATACAAGACTAGAAGAAAATGAGCCCATCAGCAGTGATTAATAATGGCCTTGCACATTTGCAAAGTATTCCAACGGAGCTGACTCCGAGGTAGTAGCGGTCGAGTTCTGATATAATTTGGCTGGTTCCAGGGTGATTTGGCCAGCAATTTGGCTGGTCTTTCTAGAATATCCCTCTGGGCCAGTTACCTGAAGAAACACTTCTTGCAGCCCAGTAACCCTGCGGGTGCGAGCGCAGACCCACCGACTCCTTGCAGCCGGCGGCACTCCTCTCTGCCTGTGTGGTGGTGGCTGCTGTCGCCAGCAGTCCATCTCATCTCCCGATTCTCCTACAGCTGTGGTTGCAACTCAGGCATTTGCCAGGATCTATGCTGGCGTCAAGGAATCCTTTGAATCCTCGCTATCCTAAATTCCTGAAGGAAGGTCCACCATTCATTATTCCTCGTGTACCTCCGTGGCGTGTAAGAGTGCAGGTTGCTGCCTGCTGTTCATGGAATCCATGACCCTAGAAACAATAACCTTCAGCAGAGGGGGTGGGTGAGCCACTGAGTGCAGTAGCAGCAGAGCACATGGGTTACGTCTGCTGATCCCCAGTGATCTGCCACCCTTTAACTATTCACCATGAATGGGGTCACCAACAACATACACAAAAATCTCAGACATATGCAGCTTTCTTTCCCGAAAACAACTTCAGTAGTAAGTTCTTAATTAGTTCTTAGCTGAATAGATTAATGGGTGTGTGCTGTCTCTCTCAATCTTCTCAAAACGTATTGCAGGGTTTCCCGATGGGCCTACTTAATGCTGGTGATAGCAGTGGGCTATAGAACAGGGAAGTCATCACAAAATGAGATCCCACTCCCACTTATTCTGAATGATGCCTGTGAGGTGAAGTCCAACTGTTGTATTATTCAGGAGGATTGTCTTTCACAGACAACTAGACTGAAAGAAAACACAGAATTAGTGGGTAATACAAGACTCAGACCAGACAACCATGACAAAAAAGTCATATTACAAGCAACAATCAGCAGTGGTAACTCTTAAGCAATCTAGGGAGATAGGAACTATTTAATTTATTTAAAAAATGTAAAATAAACAAAATTTGAGTCAGGCCTCAGGAGAAGGTTACTCCATGTTGCGTAGATATTCTAAGCAGCACAAGGCCTTATTCACAAAGGTAAAGTAAGTAACACTTTTGGTGTTACTTTACTCTGGCAGTGTAAGATTATGACAAGTACCTATTTCCATCAGTAACTTTATTAGTAGCACATTTGCAAGCAGTATGTAACACCTATAACTTTTAAGGAGTTAATATTACTACTAGCTATTTACTATTCATAAAGTTCGTACTCGTTAAGGGGCCGATTCACAGAACTAATCTGAGATAAAATCCTAAATTTACTAATTTTGGTATGCACAAAAGGCATTTAGTAGTAGCAAAGATCAGGATTCCTAACTTTACTATTACTAAATGCCTTTTGTGAATACAGAAAGTCGTAAAGCTAGTATTTTGTCTCAGTTTAGTAGTAGTAAAGTTAGGAGTCTTCACTTTACTACTACTAAATGCCTTCTGTGAGTACCAAAAGTAGTACGTTTAGGATTTTATCTCAGATTAGTTCTGTGAATCGGCCCCAAAGTTATTGGTAGGTAGTATAGTTACATTGCAGGAGTAAACGTACACCAAAAGTGTAACATTAC
Organism: Triturus cristatus; assembly: GCF_964204655.1. Classification (NCBI taxonomy): domain Eukaryota; kingdom Metazoa; phylum Chordata; class Amphibia; order Caudata; family Salamandridae; genus Triturus; species Triturus cristatus. The sequence goes on along the minus strand of NC_140582.1, from coordinate 42,498,392 downwards.
CTTTGTGAATCAGGTCACATAGTGCACACTAGTACTACATATCCTGGGACATGAAATGTTCTAACTAAGACTCTGCACTATGATGATGAGGTCCCTATCATGCCTGGGTGGATAGTAGAGCTGGCGTGGGCTATATATATCATAGGAGAATTGCGTCAAAGAGAAAAGTAAACTTGGGGAGGACTATCATTTTCACCAAGTAAAGTCGTCTGAGTAAGGTGAGCTGAAGATGAGACTAATTCTTCAATAGGACTCCCACTTCTTTCCTAACTTTTTCAAAGTTTACTTTAGTTAGTTTAGTGATATCTTGGGGGGTCTTAACTCCCAGGTATCTCATTTCCCTTCTGCTGGCATCATCCCCTACCTCCATGTTCCAGGTCATGGTCTCCGTCCTATCTCTGTTGATATCATAGCTTGAGATCTTCCCAAAGTCTGCCGTTAGGGTCATGACATGGCTCAAGGTATTTTGTAAGTGGGTTGTATAAATTAGTATATCATCTGCATATAAACCTAATTTCTTGCTCCAACTCTTATATTGAAAAGGTAAGATATCTGGGTCTCTCTTACATTTTCTGGCTAGGGGTTCGATGTAAAGATTAAACAAGAGTGGTGACAGGGGGCAGCCTTGCCTTGTGCCCCTAGTGATCTGTACAGGGTTTGTCAAGAGCCATTAACCAGCACCCTAGCTTCTGGTACTGCATTCAAATCTGCCACCATCAACACCTGGACACCGGTCATCACTGAAGACACCGCAATGACCATGAAGAGCACCAACTCAGGAGCCCACACAGACCCCTGCCCGCCGTACTGCTTCAACAGAGCCGCCGCTTTAGCACCTGAGATACACCCCATCATCAACTCCAGCTTTGAATCCGGCTTCCCCGATCACTGGAAGCGGGCAGAGGTCATGCCCCTCCTCAAGAAACCCTTGGCTGACCCGACAGACCTGAAAAACTACCGTCCCATCTCTCTCCTTCCCGATGCATTCAAGGTAATTGAAAAAATCGTCAACGCCCAGCTGACAACCTACATCGAAGAGAACGCCATCCTTGACTCTTCCCAGTCCGGCTTCTGCAGTAACCACACCAACGACATCCGCACGCTGCTCTACCAGGCCCTCATCCTGCTAGACCTCTCCGCAGCTTTCAACACCACCTCCCACTGCACTCTTGCAGCCAGACTATACGACGTGGCATATGGGGAACTGCCCTCGACTGGATCCGCTCCTTCCTAACCAGCAGAACCCAAAGGATCAGACTCCCACCCTTCCTCTCCGAACCCACAGAGATCAACTGAGGAGTAGCCCAAGGATCTTCGCTCAGCCCCACGCTCTTCAACATCTACATGGCCACCATGGTCAGACAGCATGGACTCACCATAGTATTCTATGCCGATGACACCCAGCTCACCCTCTCCCTCATGAAGAACCCAGAAGACACCAGGCTCAGCCTCCAGGAAGGAATGAAAGATGTCGCATCCTAGATGAGCAGCAGCTGCCCTAAAGTTCAACTCAGAGAAGACTGGGGGTCCTCATCCTTGGACCCTTCCCCACTGCCTGGGACAACACCTGGTGGCCCTCTTTCCTCAGAAACTCACCCCCACGGACAACGCCCAAAACCTTGGCATCATTCTCCACTCCTCTGTCACAATGACTTGCCAGATCAACACCGTCGCCTCCACCTACTTCAACTCCCTCCACATCCTCTGCAAGAGCTTCAAGTAGATCCTCCCCGAAGCCAGGAAGACCGTCACCCACACACTCATAACTAGCAGACTGGACTACAGAAATGCCCTCTATGCTGGAATCAACAAATCCCTGCTACACAAACTCCAGACCTCCCAGAACACTTTGGCCAGACTCGTCCTCAGCACCCCACGGCACAAGCACATGACCCAACACCTGAGATACCTCCACTGACTCCCCGTCGAGAAGAGAGTAACCTTCAGGCTACTCACCAACACCTGCAAATCCCTCCACATCATCGGTCCAAAATACCTCAACGGAGTCTATTTCCATGTACCCAAGAGAAACCTCCGCTCCACAAACCTTGCCCTAGCAGGAACCCCACGCATCCTCCGAACCAGAGCAGGTGGAAGAGCCTTCTCCTATGTTGCAGCTAAGGCCTGGAATGAGCTCCCAGTCAACATCAGATGCTCCCCTACCCTGCAAACCTTCAGGAAGAGCTTCAATACCTGGCTTTTTGGCTGATCCAGAGCTGTACCCCCAGCCACCCCCCAGCGCATTGAGACCCTCACAAGTGAGTAGCACGCTTAAAATTCCCTGATTTATTGAAATCTAATAAAATCACATCATCCACGTAGAGAAGACAACCCAGATTAATTGCTCCTAGTTTTGGTGGGTCTCCCTTACACTGTCCTGCTCTGCTAGGTAAGTCATAAATATAAAGGGAAAAGAGAAGGGGTGCAAGTAAGCACCCATGTGTCAGCCCATTGTGTGTCTCTACTTTACTAGACGAACCCTTATTTCCTTTCCATCAGGACCTAAGTAATGCGCGGGGATCCTTAATGCAACCAATGTCCTTCTCAGCGTCCCACGATCAACCCTTTCGAACGCTGTGGAGAAATCTATAAAGGCAGCACATAAAGCCATACCCTTACCCACAGGATAATTTTCAATCCAGGTTTGGAGGCCAGTGATATTATCTAGGGTACCACAATGCGTACGTAAACCAGCCTGCTCCACAGGGCCAAGATTATTACCAAATGCCAAATCCTGAAGGTGAAGAAGAATACTTTTGACAAACAATTTACCAATTGCATCCAATAATGCAATCTGCTTAAAACTGGTGGTAGAAGGTTTAGGACCCTTTTTATATAAACCATTATAAACTAATGGGATACTCCCAGAAAGCACCAAAAGACCTGGGTACAATGCAATAAGTGCAACAATTGACCCTGATGTAGTACCTCTTTAAAACACCCAAAGAGGCAAATGATCCATCAAACGAGTCAAACGAGTCATCAGAAAAAACTTTACATGTATATAGGAATAAAGCACTCTTAAGGACTATACGATATAGAAAGTCAAAAAATCAACTTAATTTTGAACACAAAATCGTTCTTTGTATAATCCTTATTGAATAGGTATAATCAATATAGCATTTGACCTTAAACACATGTCCAAATAGAAAGTGCAGAAAAAGTGCTCATGTGCAACGAGTGAAGAGAAAAAGGAAAATTCAGAAGAAAGCAAATGAAAATCAAATTCTCATAATTCATACATAAACAACACTGGTTGAGGTTGTTCCAAGATGGCTAAACCAATGTTAGGCTTGTTTACAACACCGTTATAATATATTGCTATATGACCTCATTACAGAATGATGCTTCTTGTTTTAAAATGCATCATCCAACTTTTAGAATGGCCAGCATACTGTATTACAGGTCACAAAATAAAGTGTGTTGATATTTCAACCCGTCTTAGGCGCTGATTGTGGTTCATGACCTCCCCATGCGGGTCTTCATCAGGACATAGAAAAAAGAACCTAAACATAATAAAAATGCAGTCAGGACCTGTCTCTCTGGTGTGTATAATATCATAAAAGAAAGTGTAGTGAAAGCACTAATCGTATTTGCTGCCTAAAGTCGGCCGGGACAGTCCAATAAATGAGTAGTCTGTAATGAGGAAATGGACTGAATCCATACATCAATCAATAAAATGGTGGTCTGCAGAATAGATAATGCAGCAATTCAGAACCACTCTCCGTCAAAGAATGAACCAAATTAAAAGGGGTTAAATGGCTAGTCTTATTAATTCTAACCCTGGGCGTAGGACTACGCTATGCTTGCGTAGTTTGTGCAACTACACGCTACACGAATTGCACGTAGCACAGTGCAAAAACGCATAGCATAGCGGGAATTTGTTGCTTGCTAGCGGTTCTCAACGTCAAGTTGGCGACCGCGAGCGAGCAAAATGACATCCGGGTGAGACTTTTTCCTCGTTCGCGATCAGCAACGTCAAGTTGCTGATCGCGAGCGTGGAAAATAAACCTCCCGGCGAGATTCTCAACGCGGGGATGTCAGGATTCTCATTGCGAGTGGTCGCGTATGCTTGCGACCGCTCACGATAAGAAACTACCAGTCCGCGTTGGGAAAACTGCAGCTCGAGTACAAATCTACTCGAGCAGCAGAAAACAACCGCTTGCACTGTGCAAAATGCCGTTTGCAATGATTGCACAGTGCGGACAAACATCCGGCACTGTGCAATCAGTGTGAACAGCATTTTCCCTACTGCACTACACAGCTCGTGTAGCTTGCGTAGTGCAAAGTGCACTTCACGTAGCGTAGCGCTACTACGCAAACTACGCCCAGGGTTAATCACCCCCATCTTGAAGTGGAAGGGCTCCCTAGAAGATTTGTAGAAAACTTGGCAGGGCAATATTCGAGTGACTCCAACTTGGAGTTGACTGCCTCAGTGAGCACTTCGTCAAGAAGATCTAAATCAAATAATAAAATGGCCGTAAATGTGCACACTAAATGCAACTCGTAAGAGGGCTTATAAAAATCTTTAAGAAAAATGCGCTCTATCTTGGCAGGTAGCCGTGCGGTATGATGGCTTCATGAATATTCATTATTGGTGGGGCCCATAATCAAAGTCCAGAGAAAAGCGAACAAATCGCCAGGTTCGTTTAAAAATGAATAAAGAAATAATGAATGTAAAGATCAGTATACTAACGAAAAGATCTAATTCATTCCAAAAACAGGAGCCAAACAAACCTTAACTCGTAAAAGTGCCGTTGGTTTGGTGGAGCGCTGTAGCTCCTATTTCTGTGGGAGTCCAACAAGGAGTGAGAGTCTCACGGCTCACGGTTAAAAAACTAAATCGCCTTACGCCTAGTGTGCACGTCGTTCGGTGATTGACGTGACACGGTCGAGCCGCAGATGCTGTAGGCTGTCATGGGGTGGACGCGCCTGTCCTCTCTGTCAGTGGCCTCAGTGCATTCCAAAGACTAAAAACTATTGACAACTGACTAACCGTCAGTTGTGGTGGATCATACTGTAGTGAAAACATGCCCCAAAAGTACACGTTGGTAAGGTTAGAAAATCTGCAAAAAGCACTATATGAATCTGATATTCTAATGCATTAAAAATGGGGATGTGTCTGAACCTATATCACAAAACATAACATAAAGGACCATAACGAGACAGACGACAAGACTCATAATTTGTGGAAAAGAATGTAAAGAATATAAGATGCCAGATAAATGACATACAAATATTCAGTTACAAATTCAGAAATAACACCACAAATCAAACATGATGACAATTAGACAATGATTGAGACAAACTGTATACAATTACTAAACAAAATATATCATGAAACAAAACAAGCACCATTGACAATATTACAATATTTACAACAAGGAAATCAAACTGTATTAAACAATTATAAAAAAGTACCACATAGTGAGAGGAGCATGTAATTCAAGGAGCCACACAGGGATGTGGTATCTGCAGAGGTACATAACAGGTAAAAAGAGAAACAGGTTAACCATTATTCAAGATAGCAACTTGCCGTGCAATCTCTTCATATTCATTTAGCTCCCTTGCCGTAGTGTCAGAAACATGAATCTATTTACATTCCCTTAAGTTTGTTGTACTTATTTTTTTTTATATAAAGGCACCACTACTCTTCCTTTCCAGTATGGTCCCATATGAATAACACTATTGAAACAGCGGGTGCAGAAAAAGGGCAGATGCAGCAACATCTTGTTTGATAAGAGATATTGGGAGATCATCTAGGCCCATCTTCCCGGAAACCTAGCGCCCTTAATAAAACTCTTTATCTCCTCACAGGAAGTAGGGCCATACACATTCAATGAGGGAGACTCATCATTCAACTCCAACAGAATCCCACAACTAGAATTAGATGTCTATAGCTGTAAGATATATTGAGTCCACTCTGCATGATATATATTAAAATGGCTTCAGCTGTTGCAGGGATTCTGCTCATGCACAGAACTATGCACAGGAAACCAGGACCTCAGTGAATTGTGGTGTACCAAAAAACTCACCTCAGTAGCTAGAACCCCTATTCGACTAGCATCAGTGTCTCATTTGTTCTCCGTATCACAGCGAAGCTACCAATGATTAGACAACCCAGAACAAGCGACTTAGGTTACTCTCAGGAATGGTGGGAATCAGGGAACACAGTTTCGTTGTTATTCTCATATCAGTCCACAACATGAGTAATCAGAGACACGGAAAAGTTTAAAGTGTTTATTTTAACCACGTGCTCTAAGATCCAGTATTTTGGCTAACATAAGCAGGCAAATGATTAGAAATAAAACAATCAGCATTGTTTCAATTCCATAAAACACAAAGGGAGAAATCATATTCTAATGATAGTGGAAAGAGGTCTTATAGCACCTTGTGTACCACCCTCCCCTGGCTAGAAGCTAATTTTATAATAATAGAAGGTCTCTAGGTTTGAATGGGGAACCCCATTCCTCCAAGATCAGCTTAGGTGAATCAACTCAAAGGATCAGCAACGCTTTCTGTAGCTGGAAAGGTTTTCTTCAAGTGCCACGATCATGCATGCAATGCAATATTAAAGGCACCAGAGTTTCAGATATTTGCAGCTGTGTGTTTGTTGTGTCTAGAGTGTGGGCCGATCAACCTGAATTCAACAGCATACATTTTTATTTGACCGTGAAGGCTTCTGCACACAGTGTTCAGATTAAGTTCGCGGTGTAAGTCTAGGGATGTGAAAAACAGACCGTTCTCATGTGAAGAAAAAGCAAGCAAGCAGTTTTACTTATAATAACAGTTACCTGTAGTATTGTGTGCAAAAAGCGGCAAAGTGGCAAGATGGCGTTTAACTTCTAAAACGCTTATGCTAACATAGCAATGTGTGCAGGCAGAGCCCTGTCTTCACTACACAGCCTTAACTCTAAAATCACAATATTCAGCTATTAAGGACCAATATTTATGCTTGTCACCAGAAAACCCAACTTCTCTCAGATTAATCCAGATCTGATCCTCCTCCCTCCTACATTCATGTACCTTCAGTCTCATTCTTACCCGCTTCAACCTGCTAATTTCCCTTTGTCTCAGTAGCGACGGCTGCTTAAATTGTTCCTCTACTAGGGAATTTCAGATCACGATTTTCCTTTTTTACCTCCCAAGGGGTGACCACCAAGGGTTTAACACTGGTGGCTTGTTTCTTACTCCCACAAGATCGAAACAGAGACAATTGCTTTTTTAACCAGGAAATAGGGTTCTCTCGTGAGCCTCGGCTCGCTGTTTTAACATATCCAGCCAAATTCATCATATTATTGTTTGACCAAAAAGTAGGACCATTTATTTTGTTATAGATAATCATATCATTTCTGGAATTTCAGGACTCGTGCGCCTTAAATTCTAAATCGATAGCCACCGAGAGAATACTGTGATCAGTCAAATCCATCCTCAATCCCTCAAACTGTGTGCAAGCACCAAACATTTGGTAGGAAACCACCATATAATCAAGTAATGGTTGCCCTCGAGAGAAGTGGAAAGTGAAGGAGGCTGGAGAATACTCTGGGAATCTACCATTTAAAACAACAAGGTCATTGGTTCTCAGGCAATCCAAAAAGCATAACCCCGCCAGTCTGATCTCCTAATAATAGGTAAAATTGCCTCTGGGATACTCCACACCTTTTCCAAACCTAGGTTTCAAAAGATCAAAGAGGAGTAATTTATGGTTTTAGCATTACAATCTACCACCATAATTATCAGTAGTCATTCTTCTGATAATACTATGCACAAAAGAAAACATAGACTCAACTAAAGAGTCAGGCGAGCTTCCAGGGGAAATATAAACATTTATAAGAAGAAAAGATAAATACGATCCTGCCATTACATTGCACAGGGCTAACTTTAAACAAATGCAAAGATTTGAGGGATAGACAAACACCATAGGATTCCAATTTATACTGTTACTTAGCTATACCTCAGCTGGTGTGACCTTTTACTATGGGTTTTGCTGCACACAGAAATATAAAATAATTCTCATATTTAAAATCAGAACAAATCCAAGTTTCCTGTAAGCAAATTATCATTGGGGAAAATGCATTAAAAACTTAAGCTTGGAATTAGACTGTTCTGAACCCGCCATATTCCAAGAAAGAATTTTACCTAAGGGGCTGCCTCAGCAGCATTGGAAGTTTTATGGGTTTTTTTGGAAGCATTCAGTGCACCTGCTACCCAACTCCAGTGAACTAACTCATCTCCTTTTCCAGATTCCCTGACCATCTGGTCCTCATGTCCCACAATATTTATCACTCTCCTCCCCGTGACTCTATCAATAGAGATTACGATATCCTTCGGATTTACGACCCCCTACTATTGCATACATCTCTGGTGGGGTCTTGAAGGCCCACCCTGTGACTAGCTATCTTAGCGTCAATGGTTTCTTCAAACGTGAAAACATCAATACCTTTTTTCCAGAAATGGTCCACAATTAGCCTGGATTAGCATTACAACAATTGTAGAACTAAATCTGACTCTAGAAGTCAGAAGTGTGGTTAGGGAATCCAAGAACACCCGCGTAATATCTCTAATTGATAAAAGGCACAGATCCTTGATATCTAAAAAGAGCTGCAGGATGAAGCTTCTATTCAATGAGCACAATTCCCTATCAAACAGAGAGACAAAATTTAAGATATTAGGAAAATGAACAGACCCAAGTCCTTTGCCTGGATTATTACTCTGCCTTGGACCAGTCCCTGATTTAAGCATTTTGGGCTGATCGAAAAAATGGAGGAGCCTTCCCATTGAGAGTCCTCACATGTTTGAGATCAATCCGTACAGGAAACAAATTTCCACAAGAGTAGACTGGGGAAAATCTTTCAGAGATTCAGCCAGCCTCTCGAGGAACTCCAGTACCCTCTACATCTGAGCTCACTGATTCTACAATCCATTCCCAGCATCATCATTCACTATTCCCATGCTCAAACCACCACAGCTATTATGAACAGTTACCCCCATATCAATAAGCCCCTTCTACTGCCGATGACAAAAATTGATACATCTGATATAATAGGATAAGGGCGCATACTATTTACCACTGGGGACTCAATCTCCCGACCTATAAGGGGAACGGTCTTCAACGTCTCTTCTGCTTTTGAAGGCTGGATAATGGCAGCAGACTCTACAAAGGGGTTAGAAAACCTCAGTTTTTTAAACGTATGCTTCATAATGGGCCGTATCCTTTTCTTTTTCTCCTTCTGGCATTTTGCCACATTACAACCTGGGAGAGAGGTTTGCTTCACGGAAGAAACACCATCTTGTTTAGCCCTTGACAGTTTAGCACTAGGAGGGTCATCTTGTAAAACTACAGCCCCAGGGGTAAGGGGAACCCCTTTTTTAAGTATCATCAAAATGGGAAGTGGGTTTTCAGATAAAGATACATTTGCCCCATGGGCTGCCCGGCATTGATCTCCAGATAAATGGTTTGGGAAGGAAGAAAAGAGCATTGTGGCCGCTCCTTAGTGGCCTCAAATATACCATTGGATTGCCCAAGAGGAGTGGCCCCAGGTCCATCATAGTCTCCCACCTAAGTCCAACTTTTGTAACCCCATTAAATGCCACTGTATTAATTTGTGATGCCTGAGATCACATTTCAGACTGATTGTCCAACTAGGCCAAAATAGAGGAAAAGATCTTCTCTACAGAAAATGAGATCCCAGAGTGGAACCTTTCCCACCTGTTCCCTTGATTTCCAAATTCAATGACTGCACGAGGACTTCTGCCCCTGTGGATGTGAACAGATCACAATTCAGCGAGTCCATTCAACCTAAGACAGAGACCCTCGAAGATGGTGTACTGTTATACAAAGCTAGTAATGGAGGACGATTAGGTAGGCAGTCAAAAGGTAAACTCAAGACCATGTCCGAGTCAATTGGCGATTTTAGGTTATCCTCCCTAATGCAATTTTTCACTATGGGAGTGGCAATGTCTGGCAGAGAATAGTCCTCCAATATATCAGGGTCACCGCTACACACATCGCCACAGAGTTCACCATGAATCAATTGAGAGTCCTCTTTAGACAACGACATTCCTGATACAGGAGCAACATTTTAACCACCAGATAAGGCCACAAAACCCTTAGGCTTGATACCGACCATATTCATCTTAGAAACAGCCTTTGTGTCCTCTATGTCCATTTCTTACACTGCTTCCCCTGAGCGACATAACTTGCTGGACTGACTTTGGGGAACGGGCTGCACTGGATTATGGACAAAGCGATTAATCTGACATGAGACTGTGCCCTGGGACAGAGCCGTAACTAAAGTCAACTCATCTACTTTGTTTACGCCAGAAGACAATTCCCACTCCTCATTTCCTGTCCCTCTCCCCCTCTTTGAAAACAGAAACAAAACAGAATTATGGGACTTCAAGAGAGACAAATGGGACAAGTTGGACTGGGGCTTCTTTCCCCAAATAGTTTTTTTAATTTCTAAAATAATGTGGCTAGCAGTTGGACCAGTTGGGACTGAACAGGAAATTAAACGACCAGAGCGCAGACACCTAAAAGGCATATTCTAAAACAACTTCTAAAAACTTGTCCACAGGTATCCACTTGTCCAAAGATGTCACGAAAGCCCGATGCCTGCTTTCTCTCTCCCTGCAACTTCACAAATTGACGTTAGCTCCCAGAGGGCAAAGCAGCGGCACACAAGAGAGCACCCAAAGTGAGTAATGCATGTGTGTGCAGGGAGCAGGCCCTCCTAGAGGCACAACTCTCACCAGCCTAATACTGACTGCCTCCACACCACCGAGGGGGCCTGCGGCATAGGCCTCCCTAACACACAGCAACACAGCAGGAACTAAGCTTCCAATACACCAATGCAACAATGCTTCAATACTCCAAGGGCAAGAATGAGGAAAATCTCCTTGCAATTTCATGCAGTCTTGTGTCTGGCAAAAGACCAAACAAAGAACATGCTGGGGGGCAGAGCCGGGTAGGTGCAACAAAGTAGGAATGTGATGTGGGCCTCAAATATTCCATGTTGCCCACATCTCCTGGCTCTCTTGAGGAACAAAACTGGGATCTGGGCTATGTGTAGCTCCACAGTGGCCAGTCGCCTCTTCTTACTCCCTTCTCCTTGCTCCCCCCCACTCCCAGCTCACAGCTTGCTGTCTTCTGTCTGGGGGCCACTCAGAATCACAGAACACTCCGGGCTACAGGGGCCACTTCTTAAGTCCTCAAACGCTTCCAAACGCCGCCTACGGCAGTATAAAGATGTCCCAGGTTGGGCTTCCAGCTGCGTAAGCCCCGAAGGACACAGAATACACAAGTGGGCAGCAGCCTGCGGGCACACAGGAAGCACACTGAATGACTGTTTCAGACCTCTGTGTTGAAGACGGAGGGCCAATGGCAGAGCGCAGAACCAGAAATGATGGGAAAAGATATGAACGATCGTTGAGGATAGGTGCAGTGTTTTGCACAACGTTCAAGCTGTGAGGATCCTCCTCCTTGCATACATGCGTGCGCAGGCACGAATACAATCTCAAAAAAATATATTTGCTATGAGACAACGGCAATGCCCTCTCTGGAGGTTGAAGGCTGCACACCAGACCTTATACTCGGGCCTCCAACTTCTAGCAGCTCTCCTTCCAGGTCTCTCACTTTCATTTGCTGTGGAGAAAGTATTTTGGCACATATGTACTCTTCGGAGGATATATTCTCTCTTTTCATCCTTGGATTAACAGCCAAGCAAAGTATTAAGCTCTGAACCAACTGATAGGCGTCTTAGTTAACACTGGTGAACCATTGCACCACCATTTTCAACTGGTACTGTTGCAACAACAGAACAGCTTTGCTCATCGTACTATCCTCCTTGCTGACTTCCCATGTGAAAACCTTGAAAGGAAGGAGCATTTGTGTCAAGCACTTGACTAGCCCTCATTTGTCCACATCAATTGGCATGCTTTTCCCAGTTGCACTCATTTCTCTTTGAAGGACGTAGTTGTGAATAGTCTGTACTGCTCAAACAGATGTTACAACATGTAGCAGGTAGAGTTCCAACATGTTGACACCTCCTGTAGGAAAGCTTTAACTGGTATTCTGTTAGTACACTGAATAATTCTCAACTGCTTTCGGGCTTTAAAAAATGACTTTAAATGAACGCACATTCTTCAGCAGGTTGGCTAGTATGTTGTTGAGGATGTCTTTTTCTTTTAGAAGGTCCAGCACAATCAGGTTGATGCAATGAGCCAAACACATGACCTTGAAATAGCCACCATATGCCATGGCGTTAACTATTGTTGCAGGGTGATAATTCTGTACAGCTTAATTTGTATCGGGGTGCTGCGTTTTAACGAAGAAAACACACGTGTAAACAATAGAAATTGAATCAGGTTTGTTTGCACTTTATTACAATGAAACCACTTCCAACATGAAGTGAAAAAGGAAACACTTTTAAGTGCAATAAGGAAATGCTGTGTCTTAGCAAAGACAAAATGGAACACAATACACGCAAAAAATATGACATGAATATATAATGGAACGCTTTAATTCAATAATGAAAAATCACATATGTAGAGAGGGAGAGAGAGACCTTTTGTGCATACCATTGCACGAAATTAAACAATGAACACAATATATATATATGTAAATGATGAATACTTTAAAGCGTTATGAGAGAAATATATCTTTTGATAAATGCAGTGAGAAAATCATATGTTTAAATGACACAAGGAGAAAACACATGGAGAAAAATGCATTCTCTGACAAGTGAAGCATATAAAAGGAGAAATGCTACCTAATAATACATTTGCAAATATACAATACTAAGACAAGAATTCTATAATGTGCACCAACGATCAATCGGGACAACCCACATGTGACTCACAAACACAGTGTAGGGTAATCCAACGAGTGGACTGTGGGCTGGCGTTTTATAGTGGTTTAATACAGAACAGTTAAACCACAAATTCATCTTTTGACCTTTTGTGTACGTCAATCCTACCACTATTTGGAGACATCTTTATCATCATCATCATCATTAACTTTATTCGGTCATTAAGACCATCAAAGTGCATAGGCGTACAAAAGTATGGTAATTAAAACAAGATTTGCATGATATAAATTGTAAGCCAAAGTAGATGACATTATTTATACAGCAACAAAACATATTAAAACCCGAGCCATTAAGAATTAAAAAACAAGTTAAAAGATCTTGCTTCCAAGGTAATAAAACCATACAAGCTAAAAACACATAAAAGATACACAAAGTGCTAGTGTGTAATTGGCAAAAATACAGTGTAGCTCAGTTCTCTGTAATTTATAAATGAGTCATAAAATGCCATGATCATAAGACATCAAGTACAAACTGGATACTTTGTGAAAAATAATACTTAATCTAATGATATGCTCAATTCATTTTAGCTTCTGCCTCCTAATGAACCAAAACCTCCCCAGGAATTTGGCATTGCACATGCTATTTGTGGCCTTTTATCTGTCCTGAGGATGCGTAGTGCCTCTAGGTGACTACGGGTTCCTAGTTGTCTGCAAACAGGGGCTAGCCATATAGTTCTTGGGTTTTTGTATAAAGGGCATGCAAAGAGAATATGCTTAGTTGTCTCCTCTGTCTCGAGGCAACATGGGCAGTTGTTTGGTTTCGCTTGGGAGCCCCTATTCCATGATGCGGTCAAAAAATTTGAGGGGAGACATCCAAATCTAAATTGGATAAATAACTTCCTCTCTTGCGGGACAGTGATAAAGTTTAAATAGGGCTTGTACACACCAACCATCATAGACTCCATGAACTCTATTGTGAGTCGACCTCCTTTCACTTGCGTGACTTTTCTCTCTGCCACCCATTTCCAATAGTAAGACTTGACCCACTCTCTACTAGGCAGTAAGCTAAAGTCCTTTTCTTCTGAAAGGTTTCCCAGGCCTATTTCAAACAGCAATGTTTTGAAATTACAGAACCAAGCAATTTTTTTTAAACGATCCAGCTTAAAAACCTCCTTGGTAGCAATCGCATAATGGACAAGCTCAGGCGTTTTTTTAATGCGGAGCCAAAAAACAAGAAGACGAAGCCTCGCTTTATCAATAATTGTAGTTCTGCCCAAATCTAGTCATAGGGGAGTGAGCGGGGTACTCTGGGGAAGTGAGCAGAGTGATCTTAAGAATTTGTTCTCTGCAAGAAGCAGGTCCTCCAAGTTATCGAATCCCCAGATTTCGACCCCGTAAAGAGCAGAGCCAACCACCTTCTGATCATATATCTGTAGTGGTGCTACAACCGGTCTAGATTGTGATGACCTATATTCTAAGATTATTGCCCCAGAAGTCTTCCTCTGCTGTAGAATTCGCTTCAAGAAATGTTGTTTCCATTCTATTTTTTCGGTGAGGGTTATACCAAGATATACAATGGAATCTACCCTTTCCAGCGGACTCCCCCCAGTAATAGTTTCCCTTTAAATAATTTGTGGGGGTTGATTAACAAAAGTTTAGTCTTTGAGGTATTTACTTCTAGACCACTCCTCTCACAGAAAGACATGAAGCGATCTAATAGGAGTTGAAGGCCACTTGGGGTTTTAGAAACTAATAGCGTGTCATCCGCAAAGAGCAATGTACTTATTTTTACACTCCCTAATGAAGGGGCATCTGCATGGGATTCCGCTAAATAATTCACCACCCCATTTAACAAAAGTGAAAATAAGGTGGGGGCTAGAACGCACCTCTGCCTCACCCCTCTTATAACCTTTATTGGGTCTGTCAATTGCGTTTGATCTCCCCAGCGTACCTTTGCATAGTTGCCTTCGTGAAGGCGAATTAAAAGTGCCAAAATGTCGTGGGGGAGCCCCTGATCATAAAGTACTTGCCAAAGTGTAGCCCTTGGAATAAGATCAAAAGCTGACCTCAAGTCAATAAAAGCAGTGTAAAGACTGCCCTGTTCCAATGTCACAGACTTCCAGGCCAAAAGGGTAAAACGAAAAACCTGATCGATAGTACTGACCTTTTTCCTGAACCCTGCTTGGAAGGGGATAATATGTCATTCCCTTCTATCCAATCGATAATTTTTGTGAGCAGGGCACGAGAAAAGACTTTCTGCGCCCCATCTATCAGACTTATCGGTCTGTAGTTTGAGGGCAGAGATCGATCCCCCTTCTTACTTGAAGACCGGGATAACCTCCGCTCCTTGCCAAGACGGGGGTATAGGGGCCCCAGCAGCTATACCATTGGCAAGTAGCCACATATAGTTAGTCCATTTAGGAATATCGGCTACAAATACATCACCAGGTATTCCATCTGGGCCTGATGCTTTATTTTTAAGTATAGAGCTAATACTTTCAGTAATATCTGCTACTGAGAAAAAATTACCATCAGCCTGTAAGTTGGTTAAGTCTAAAGAGGTATCTCCAGGAGTGGACATTCCTGTTCCAGAATAAATTCCGGAAAAGTGGTCAAACCAGGCTACCGCTGTGATATTATTAGTGGGTGAACTCGGTCTCTCAGCATCTCCCCTTGTTACAAGAAGCCAAAATTGCTTTTGATCTTTCAGTTTACAAGCGGCATTGATCTGTTGCCAGCAATCCTCCACATGTTCCCTTTTGGCTACCCTCTGTACATTCTTATATGCTCTTCTAGCTATACTTATATTAATATTATTTTTGGCTTTAATCTCAGCTGCCAGAAGTGACCGTGCCTCCTTACACTTTTTGTTAAACCAGGAATAATGAGAGTTAACAGATGTCTTCTTACGATGAGATCTCTTACATACAAAATGGGAAGCTAACTGTGTAAAAAAGGACGAGTGTAGCCGTTTTAAGCTCATCCTGTTGGTCGGCTCTATTATAGAGCCTATCAGTATTTTCTTGTAAAATTAAAATTATAGCTTGAATCTTGTCAGTATCCAATGCTCCCCGCGCCCATTTTAATTGTCTATTATCATTTGTAGGGTGTAAATCCTTAGACGAAAGCATCATCTCTAAAATAACACTGGTTTTACTTAAGAAGGAGGTCATGGAAAGCTCAAGTGGATTGTGGTCACTGTCAATTGTTTCTCCAACCACCATGTCCTGTACTTCTGGCCATAGTCTGATATCTATCAAAACGTAATCAATGCGACTCATATTTGTTGTCCTATTAAAGGTATTAGCTCCCATCTCATCCGAGTTTGTACGGCCATTTGCTGCCCTAACTCCATATCCAAGGAATATGGCCTAATGCTGCAGGGCAGTTTGTGTCCATTTTTTGATTGGTGGTAAATCAAGGGGGGGAACATGCCAATATGCCTCTACCTGGTCGCTGCTGGATACATCCATCGAAGATAATGGTTCATATGTACAATTAAAATCACCTGCAACTATCAGGGTATTGATATCTCCCTCTCTTCAAGGGTGTTTTCTAATGCATGAAGAGTTGGTGAGGATGTGCCTGCCTTGGTCCAGCGGGCATAAACATTAAAAATGTCCATCATCCTACCATTTCTACCCCTGAGGCTAGCTGCAAGCATGTTAGGATCATTAATTGTAATCTCTCTTATTGTACATATAATATCAATCCTGATCCAGATCAATAGCCCTCCCGCTGGTCTTCCTGGTCTATCTGTAATAGCCGATCGGTATAAAGTAACATACCCTGGGATATAAGTCGGTGTAGTGGCCCAGGTTTCTTGTAAGATACATACATCAAATTGTACAATATATTCAATCCAATGGGGAAGTAGCATTTTAGATTTTATTCCAGCCACATTCCACGTCAGTATATGGAGTGATGTTTTTTTCCGTCTAATTCTCGAGGAGTAATATGGTGGCACCTCTCAAATGGTCTACTCGTCTGTGGAACTTGGGAGATGGTTTGCTGATCATACCTTAATAGTGTTTCTTTTCCCCCACTAGAAAGCAATGAACCAAAAGGCTCAAGGCATCGAAGCGGCGTTATAGCCAAAAAAGCAGTTGTTAAGCCTTCTAGTTGTAATATCTCCGGGGCCTGATTAGTGTTTCTGTCATGAGGACTAAAGTTTTTACAGGGTGAGGTGTCATGACACCTCAATCAGTCAATCTGAGCTAGTATTGAATCGAATCCCATCGAGACACTAGCTCTTCTATTCATATGTGGGTGCACTAATGCAGAGGGACTATATTTCATCTGGATGTTAGTGGTGGTTGGAGAACAGGTTCTTGCTTCTAAAGCAATTAATTTGTGGACTAGATTTTCATCACTTAAATGAAGTTCAATAGAATATGTGGGGGAGGCACCATTTGATATTTGTTTAGCCCAGAGAATATGTTCTCTAATAATAAATCTACACCCTCTTGTTTTTCGAATCCAATGGATTGATTTATTGAGTAATGAGTGTTGATCCTCTTGTCTGCCTTCCAATAAAGCCTTAGGCACATTAGTCAAGAAAATACTCTTAGGGCTTTTGGTGGAATCATAATCCTGAGTCTGCCTTAGAGTACTATAATCTCTATTCACCGTACGCCTTAGTCTGGGAGGACTTATATTTCTATGTGCTAATGGGCAGCATGTTTGGATGGACATTTGGGGAACTAGATTTCTCTTAAGCCCTACAGAGGAATTGTTATCTTTAACAGGGGCATGAATCGTTAGAGGGCTGGGGAGCAAAACACTAGATTTTACAGTCATTTGTTCACTTGTTGTCAAGCATTTCACCTGGTTTGACAGCACTAAAATCAGTGTTTTAAGTGAGTTAATTTCTTCCCTTAATTCTGCAATGAACTTACAAGTGTGGTTCTCTTCCATTGAATGCTGTGCTCGGGAAATCTCCCCCCTTTCCCCAAGGACCTAATTCAGGCTCTTTGTACCTATAACACCCTTATTAAACTGTGGATTATCTCCCAACACTGCTTCCTGGCGATCCGCCATTAGTTCTGTCTGGTCTTGAAGTGGCGAAAATCGATTAAATAGTGGAATATCAATTGTGTGCGTGTCATTCCTACTATTATCAATGTTATTATCTAACTCAAGAATAGGAGGGGGGGAATCCTATCTTCCTATCATTCTCCTCGGTTGCGCACTGCATATCGGTGTTATGGTCAAGAGGCTTAAAGACCTTGGGGGCAGTGCTTTGTGTGGTGAGCTTTGCGAATATAGATGGAATTTGCTTTATTTTGATGAGAAGGCCAGGCTCTATGCCTGGTTCGATGGTGAAATGCTGCTCCTTTGGCTTAGAAATAAGGACAGGAGTACTGGAGGGAGGAGTCAGGATATCTTGACATTCTACCAATAATTCATCTATACGAGCTTAAACACAATTTTGGGCTGCCGTTTTACGTGCAGTTTTGGCTTTCCTTTTTTTCTTACGCCCCTCCTCGGGTGACCTACCCTCCTTGTTGGCACTCACAGTTAGTTTCCTTTTCCCCATTAGAAGAGAGAACCAAGTACTCAGATATTAAAATACGTTTTTGATTGGCCAATATATCTAGATATTCCTCAGGTAAAGATGCAATATACCATCTATGCAATGTCGATGCTAGTAGAACTCACAGTTTTCGGAATATCTAGCGTCCACAAGTCCTGAGAGGTTCGCCTAAGTCCTCGAGAGTAGGAGAGCCAAGAGAGGAAGCCCTGCCCTGTCTCTTCCTGACAATGACGGGCAAGGACGGACCCGCCCTTGGCCCGGGCTTCTCCCAGCGCACGCCTGCGTGCATCCCACGAAGCGGGTGCCGCAAGTCGTTTAGTAGGCCCCCCTGGGCGCACACAATGATGTCAGCGCCTCCAGGCGCATGCAGCTGGGCTCTCTGGGACTTTGAGTCCCTCCACAAGGTGCTGATTGGTGGCGAAGCGGCTCGCGCGAAGCGGGGTGTCGCGAGTCATTTAGTAGGCACACACAATGATGTCAGCGCCTCCAGGCGTGTGCAGCTGGGCTCTCTGGGACTTGGAGTCCCTCCACAAGGTGCTGATTGGTGGCAAATCGTTTAGCATCATTTCTCTGAATTTTTATAAATAGCACAACAGATCAAAAGGTTAGAGGTGATTCTGGCATGCCATGATGCTGTCGTAAGTTTTGATAAGGCTAGCTAGCGAGAATAACTATAATAAATTGAGAAATTGCAAGATGTGCAAGTAGCCCATGCCCCAGCATCTTCCTCTTACGTTAGTAAGTTCTGTGTTCTTGTGGTCTTGTAGGTGAGCACAGCGCAGGCTAAGGACATCCAAGGAGAGGGGGTTTGGGCTGTTGTTGGCCAAGAAAGACAGAAGCTGCAGCTTCGTGTGTGTCGCTGAAGAAATATGTGAAAGGCTATTTAGGAGGCACTGGGCCTTTGAAGCTAAAGGAATCAGTGAAACAGTTTGGTCAACTTAACAGATCCCTGTTCATTGGCAGGTGAGGCCTGTATGAGGGGCTCATGTTTCAGGTGTAGCAAGATGGGCCTACTGTGTCCTATATAGTAAAACGAGACCCTGCTTCATTTCCCTCCTCTTCTTCATTTTTTAACAAATTTCTTACGGCATACTTTGCTGGTGTTCATCCCGCTCAATCATCCAGGGGGTGTAATTGACATAGGGGCACTTGTAATCTCTATACGCCTGTGCTCTCAACTCGACGTACTCCCCATCTGATCTGTCAAACAGAGTATCGAAAGGAGGTATGGTATGGTGTTCCCCTATTAGTTTTCTACCTGGGGGAAGCGGGGGAACAGTAGGAACTTGGTGTCCTGCTGGGGTCTGCAACAGGGGTGAACTTGGGGTGGTGACTTCAATAAATCATAATCGTGTTAGCCCATCCCCATCCCCTGGTGCACGGTCCTCATGTATTGCCTCACTGTAAATCCCTGTATTTGCATCCGTCCTGGAAGTCCCTGTATTTGCATAATTCATTCCTACAATTTTAGTGCTAATTCTTTTTACACAGTGGGAAACTATCTGTATGACGCAACACAGTAGCAACAACACTCCTATTATTGGCACAATCAATGTTAGGATGACTGTCAGCCATGAGTGCATCCAGCTAAAACTGAACCAATCCGTTGATATGTCTACCGGGGGAGCACCTTCTTCTTCTACCATTTTCTTTCCTAGGTTTGTCAAGTCCTCAATGCCCGTTGTTATGGAGCCATTCTCCGCATCATTTGCTGGTACGAACGTGCAGTAGCTCTTGCCGATCTTGTGGCA
Source organism: Triturus cristatus (assembly GCF_964204655.1). Taxonomy (NCBI): domain Eukaryota; kingdom Metazoa; phylum Chordata; class Amphibia; order Caudata; family Salamandridae; genus Triturus; species Triturus cristatus. The sequence goes on along the minus strand of NC_140582.1, from coordinate 42,478,297 downwards.
TACTCCTCTTTCCATGTCTAGAACATAGCGGTGCTCTAGAACCATAAGTCTGAGGGGACGTAGTTCTTCCTTGATAGCATTTAGTCTCTCCCTAGTGCTGTTGAAGGCCTTCATGGCCTCGTAGCGGGTATCCTGGAGCCACTTTGTAGTTGCTGTTAGCTGGACCAGTGGAACGAGGCCTCCAAAGAACATTTGGGCACTGTTGAAGAGGCGGAATTCATCAGGAATTTCATCAAAAGAGTCGCTGGCAAAATATTGAGCTGCTCACCGGTGTCGATGGAGGAAGGTGACGTCATCAATCATCGGGTATGACTGAATGTAGGAGACATTGGCTGCTGGAACGACTAGGTGGACCTCATGCAGGCTCACCAAGGCACAAAGGCCATTCCATTGAGGTGGCAGTTGGAGATAGAGGTGTTCTCCGCAAGCCCAGTAGTAGTCCATTAGACTGGATGTTCCGAACTGCATATCATAATTAAAAATTGTGCTATTGCGTCCGACAGGTAGAGTGCCATTCCCTAGGAAACAAAGAAGAGGTGTTTTTAGTTTGAATGCTTTCTTAGGTTTGAACGTTTTCTTTCCACCCCAGGTGTATCTCCCACTCTCCTGAGGCCAGATCTGTTCACATTCATCTTCAACCTCCCAGTCAATCCCTTCTTCATAGTCTGAATCTACCCACGGGAGGCCCAGGTATGCTGCTTTACAATACACATCGCCGTGTCCATTCCACCTATTCTTGGACTAAACTTGCCCCTGCAGGCGCAGTACGGGCGTATTTTGACATGGACATGGGTGGCCGTGGGGTATTGTTCCATCTCATACTGCCTCAGGTGATGATACTGAGAGGTATCCACTCCTCCTGAAGAAAGATGCCTTAGTATCCATGTCAGGAACTCCTACTCTGTACATGTCCTGTATTACCCTTTCAAGCTCATTTGTGTCAGTGATAACCTTGTGAATGGTATGGATATAGTCCTATTCTGTGGTATTCACAAATGCTGTGGTAATATCAGCCGAAACGATCTATACTTCCCCTTATGGGCGACAGAGGTACAAGTGGAAGAGGAATTTGGTAATGTTTAGTGGGACTTCTTTAGGAAAAATCAGTCTGTCAGCGCCCACTGCATGGGGAATATATGAACACACATAGCAAGACTCGTTTGTTACCTTCTTCCCAACTGTTGTCATGTCTTTATACCATGAGTTATGAGTTATCTAATAGGGAGTTATGGACTCCATGGAACCTTATCGACTCGTCAGGCCTTGGTGTTGGTGGGTGTTCTCCTAGAATAGAGTATATGACAGCCCTTTGAATGTCATGAATATGCTGGCCTTCTCTGCGTCTGCAGGAATTGTGTCAGCAGGAATGGCGTCGGTGAGACAGCAGTGGGGGTGCTATGGTGAGATCAACTGTACCGTCCCATCCTGTATTGTTGTCATTGGGTGAAGGTGGTGGGGAGATGAGGGACATATTGATACTGGCAGTACTGAGAGGAGAAGTAACCCCTTTTTCACCACCTGGGGTGCTTGTCTGAAAATGTGTGGCACGGGGTATGTTACCAAGCAGGGGAGAAGGCAACCTGGGGCATACAGTGGCATTTGCACAAAGGTGTTCTTGCCACATTGATATGACCATATTGCAAACCAGTTGATAACTGCCACTATTCCTCCCACAAAAAGGAACAATATTAATATGCATGTACATAACTTAGCATGACTTATTTCTTTGCGTCGTGTTCTTCTGTTGTGGCTGAAGCCATAAACGACCATGCGATCACCGTCTTCTTCCTCTGTGATAATGGAAACATGGTGTCTTCCTGGAGTTGTTCATCGATCAGTTCTGGGATGGCACAGGTTTGAGTCGCACATCGGTCCTGTGTGTCCATGCCTTCCTTTCAGTGAGATGGACAGCTGTGGGTGAAGAGCTTATTACATTGTAAGGTCCTTCATACTTTGGATCCTTCCACTTACTAACAGTTTTCCTGACAAAAATGTGCGTGCCAGGATGGATGGGCAGGGATTCAGGAGAAATGGGGCCCTTGTTCTTTCTGTTTGATACCTGGGTAGAGAGGAACTGTACAGCATGTGTAAGTGCACACAAATATTCATATAATTCTGCTTTAACAATCTCAGAAGAAGTCTCAGAGACAATTTTGGATCTTGTTGAGGGAACTGTCACATTTATTGAGCGACCAGTAACAAGCTGGTGGGGTGTGAGATGGTGATCGGAGCTTGGAGAATTTCTGAGTGCAAATAAGGCAATTGGTAAACAATGGAGCCATTTCTTTCCAATTGTTGCACTTATCTTGCTTATTTTACCTTTGAGCAGGCCGTTGAGGCGCTCACAAATGCAATTGCTTTGTGGGTGATATGCTGAGGTCAATTTATGTTTGATCCCTAACATGGTTGTGAGAAGGGCAAAGATTGCATGAAAAATGGCTGCCATTGTCAGAGCGGATTGCAGCTGGCAAACCCCAGCGTGAAATGACCTCACAGAGCAGGACGTTAGCTGCTGCTTTGGCATCGCAGTGGACAAATGGTGCAGTTTCGATCCATTGTGAGAATGAGCAAACTACCACAATGAGGTATCGATAGTTTTGGCACTGATCAATCAGGTCAACATAATCAATGTGTAGTTCTTTAAAAGGGCCATCTGGTTTTGGTATTGTAGATGCAACTGTTTTCATGGAGGGATGTGGTGAATATTGCTGAAAAATGAGACATTTATTAACAAAAAGCTGTACTAGTACATGGGCATTGGGAATGAACCAGACAGTTTGTAAAATGAAGGTTGTAATATCTCGGGAGACATGTGTGGGAAGGTGTAACTGGTCTAGCGCTACTTGTAACAGGGCCTGTGGCATGACTGGTTTTGCTGTCATTGCTTGTTTATAAATGGAATCTGAGGCATCCTGTTGTACTCCCCTCGTCTTCCACAGCGCTTTTTCTTGTGATGGGGCACTTTCCTGTATCTCTCTGAGATGTAACTGTGCAATGTGATCATATTGCTCTGTACTGTCAATTACATATAGAGGCGTAAATTTAGGAGTGTCTGCATCTGCATCGTCTTTGTCCTGTTGTGTTACTGGTGATACATGTTGTGCAAGCAAGATGGAAGCATGCTGTTCTTTGTGGGTTACATCAGGTGGTGGTGGTGGTGGTGCAGGTGTGAGGATCCTAGCTGCGGCTTTAGCTGCCCAGTCTGCCAGAGCATTACCTCTAGAGACAAAGTCTTGACCATTCGTGTGCAGGACATTTCACAACAGCCACTTCAGTTGGCAGTGTCAATGCGTCTATCAGCTCTTCGAGCAATTGTCTGTGCATTACAGGTGTGCCATCTGATTTGAGGAAGCCACGCCTTTTCCATCATAAGATACTGGAATGTGTTGTTGTTGTGACATAAGCAGAATCTGAATATACAGTGATAAGTGAGTCTGCGCCCTCTTCAAGGCAGCGACCAATGCCACAAGTTCTGCCGCTTGTGCTGAGTAGTGTGAAGGTAGAGTGATTTGCTGTACAATGTCTAGGGAATCAGAGGAGTCATTTTGTTGTGCTTGAACGACTGCAGCTCCTGTATACATTATTCCTGTCTCTTGATCGATGGTGGAGGAACCATCGACAAAGTATACTGTACTGTCTGGCAATGGGTCCTCCTGTGCTGTCCCGGACTCATCCGGACAGTATGTGGCACAGTCATGGGGATCATCATCTATGCTTGCAATGGGGTGGGCGAAGAACGTGGCGGGATTTACTGTGTGCCACTTAACAACTTTGAGAGAAGGTAACAATAAGTTGATTTTGTAGCCTAATACTCTTTGTGTGGTTAGAGTTGTTTTGGCTTTTTGTATTATTGCAAAAACAGCATGTTCAGTGTACCGTGATAATGGGGAACCCATGATTATGGGGGTGCCCTTTTTAACGGCGAATGCAGCAGCAGCCAATGCTTGCTCACATGGATAATGTCCTCTCATGGCTGCGTTTAGCATGCCACTGAAGTAGGCAATGGGCTTGTGGCCCATGGGGTATTTCTGAGTAAGGACTGCTGTCATACCTTGACCATCACAGTGGGTGAAAAGGTAGAATTCTTTTGTGTAGTCAAGAGATACTAACACTGGTGCATTTGTAATTTCATCTTTCAACTGCATGAAGGCTGTAGTCATTTCAGGTGTCCAATCTATTTTGTTATGTCTGCCTTTGGCCATTTTAATAGCTTTTAGCAGTGAGACAGTGATGGTGGAAAAGGCAAAGACCCACTGTCGGACATAATTCACTAAGCCTAGGAATTTCTGCATGTCTCTGACTGTCTGTGTCTCAGATGTAACCTGTATAGCTTGTATTCTGTCTTGGGTGAATTTTCTTCCTGACGCTGAGAGCAACTGTCCAAGGTAGTGTACTTCTTTCTGACAGTATTGAAGCTTCTGTTTGTCTACCTTATTTATATCCTCTCTGTGCTAGTGTTGTGAGCAGAGCAATTGTATCCTGTCGGCACTGTTGCTCCGTTGAACTTCAGAGCAGTATGTCGTCGACATATTGCAGCAGGGTACTGTCACATTGGAAATTTGATAGATCAGCCTTTACGACCCTGTTAAAGACACAGGGGGATTCACAATACCCTTGTGGCAATCGCGTATATTGCATTTGAGTATTGCGAAATTGGAACGCCTTCAGATATTGACTATCTGGGTGAAGTGGGACACTGAAAAAGGCATTTTTTAGGTCAATGAAGGAAAAATACGGTGCATCTTGAGGAATCACTCAATCACTGAGGGGTCAGGAACAATTGGGAATTCTGGTACAACAATGTTGTTAAGTAGACACAAATCATGAACTAGACACCATTGGTTCAACTTGGATTTCCACACAGGAGACAGGCACGTGTTGCAAGGAGATCTGCAGGGGTGTATTACTCCCTGATCCAGCAATGCCTGTATGGTAGGGGCAATTTCCTCCTCTGCTTCCTTGGACAAAGTGCACTGGCGCACTCTTGGGAGTATGGCACCCTGTTTGAGTGTTATTCTGAATGCTGCAGCAGATCGAATAAGGCCTACATCATTTGGACCTTTTGTCCACAGATTGTTGGGAACTTGAGTTAGGTCTGTCTCACGTATGGTGTCTACTTGTGAGGGTGGTGTTGGCGTCCTTATTTCCATTGCTACTGAGAGAGGAACTTCATTTAAGTAGACAATCTCTGTTTCTGAATAATCCTCAGGAGGGCCAAAGAGTTGGTCATCTGAAATGCTCACCAATTGTCCAGGCTCAATGAAAATGACGCAGGCCCAGGTGTGGGCGTTATCGTCAATTGCTTGGAAAGCCCCATATGTAGATGTGATTTCAAGAGCATGTATGTCTAAGATCATGTTTCTGCCTGGTACTTGGGAATTCTGGGACTTTGGGTGAAAAATGAACTCTTTTGGGAGCTGGACAGTGCAGCTGGGCAGTTCTGGTGTGGCGCAACAATGATGTGTACCGCAGTGGAGAATGCTTGTTCATCCACTGGGCGGGCTCTTATTTGACCTTTCAAGGAGGAGTCCACAGTGAGTGCCAACATCCTTGCCAAAGGTGTTCCGGGAATGGAGCAAATCATTGTGCCGTTCTCAACAAAATGGATGGTCATATTTAATTTAGCTATGAGGTCACAGCCCAAGAGATTCACTGAGGACCGTGGTGAGTAGAGCAGACGCTGCTCCACGCATTTACCTCCTATTTCCACTGGTACTGGCTTGGTGAAAGGGACCCTTGCTATAGCCCCAGAAAACCCCTGTGTGTCCGCTATCTGATTTGAAATTGGTAGTACTCCACCTGTGATACAGGCGTAAGTGGCTCCGTTGTCAATGAGAAAGCTGTATGTTTTGTTGTTTATCATGACAAAAACAATGGGTTCCTCCCTGATATCAGTTATACATGACAAAACTGGGCACACAAGAGTTATCTGTGGGCTGTCCTAACCGGAATACCCTCCAGCTTGACATTGCTGGATGGTGCCCGGCGTGAATGGATTGGTAGGGGACAGCACTGTGCCTCCCTGAGGTGTGAATGCTTGTTGTTGGGGCATCATTTGGTAAATAGTTGTTTATGGCTGTTGCACTTGTGGCTGTGCTCATGGTGTTGGCACCTGTAACTGCGTAATTGCAGGGGCCTGCAGCTGTAATTATTGCTGCATATGCTGCTGTTGTATTGGTGGGAGATAGGAATGTAATATTTGAGGCTGAACTTGTGACTGCATTTACTGTTGTTGCTGGCATTGGGGAGGATGCATTAGCTGGGGTCCCCTGTCTACCGTCCCATTTTCATCCCGCATTTTTGCCTGGCATTCTCTTGCGAAGTGTCCTGGTTGCCGACAATAGTAGCATACCCGTTGTTCTGGCTGTTGTCTGTTCCTTTGCTGTCCCATCCCTCTACCTGTGCCTCTGCCTTGCATGCCTATATTTCTAGGCCTCATCTGCTGGTTACCATAATATGGTTGCTGCTGCTGGTTACCATAATATGGTTGCTGCTGTGTATTGCCATGTGACTGTTATTGTACGTAGTCATAGGGGGGCTGTGCCTGTATGGGTGGTGCCGCTATCTGTGTGTTACCCGCTAATGCATTTAGGGGCTTTTTGTGGAAAATTGGTAATGGCAGTCATTTGGTTGACTGGTGAGGCGAGCATGACTGTGTCTGGAAGATCTTTTTACTTCTGCTGCACGTATTTTGCTGCTGTATTTTCAATAGCTAATTGTCTATTCTTGTCCTTTTCCTGTTTCTTTTTGCCGAAGTGGATAATGTGATCCTGTATCTCAGGCCATGGTTTGGCTTCCATTGCTACAATTCCATCTAAATTGTCCTGTATGTCAGTTGATAGTCCTTTCTTTACCATGTGGTAGAAAAGCCTACTGTTCCCTCCTGCTGTGTTCCATTTATCTGCTAACACTTGATACCATTTTTCCTTCATTCTTGAAATATAGTCAGCTGGATCCTCATTTGCTTGCATTGTCTGTGACATGAGAGACCCAATGTCTGGGACATCCGGAAATTTTCTACGCAGTTGGACCCAGACGTGTGCTTTTATTTTGTTAAATGTCTCCCCATCGTACTGCGTTTCAATGATGGTGATTTTGTTAGCACTGATGCTTTTGAATATGTCTTCTGCTTCTTCCCCCATGATGGAGATGAGCAGACTTTTCATATCCCCTATCCCTAAGTTGACACCTGCAGTGTTCTTTTCCATGGCCGCTATCCATTTGCCAGCGCCCTCTATCAGTGGTGGGAGCAGTTGCTTCAAATTGTCTTTGTCCATTTGAGACCATGGAACATAGACAAGCAGGGCATTTGCGCTTTTGAACAATAGGGGCATCTGGCATGTTACCCTAGTGGGTGGTACTTCTAGTGGTGTATGCAAGGTAGGGTCATATTCACGTGCATGCTTCTGCCATATTTTTAGGCTTGCTGCCATATAGGCATAATCCCAATCTTCATCTTCCTCTCCATATAGGATGCAGTCTTGGGTCATGGCCAAATGTTGTGGGTGGAAGGACCCTCCTCTTGGCCATGAAAATGTCTCTTCGTTAGTGCAATCTGCCAAATTATCAGAAAAGGGCATGACATAAAAGTCAGACTCCTCTCTAAGTGTTACTATGTCATTCGGTGTTAATTCGGTATGGGTTGATGGCATTTGTTTGCCGAGCAGCATCCAATTGTGTTTACTTCTCAGTCTGACAGAGCGTAATGATGCTGTACCTGTGACATCATACGTTTTGTTATCCGGCCTACCATGCATCCCTAAAACTTGCTATTGCTCTATTTCTGTCCTTTTCCTCCTCTTACTTTTTGCTCCCTCTATGTCATGGGGCAGTGTTTTTTCTGGGTTGATCATTAAATCGGGGTGGGCTTTGATGATGGGGGCAAGAGAAAGGGGTTCAGGCTAGTGGTAGGTACTTGTGTCCGGGACATGTTTGAAATGCGATCTTCAGTCCTGTATGGCCCTGTCGCACCCTGTGTTATTTCAGAAGCGTCTGTGTGTAGTGTCTGCAGTAACTGTGTGTCTAGCCCTGCACCATCCTGAGACTGGGGAGCTGTGATGGCCACACCATCTAACAAATGCGTAAGGATCGTAAGTTGTTGGCATGCTTGTTCTACTTTCATTGACATGCACCTCATAACTGCACCATCACCAGTGGGGCTAGGCGACTGACTTTCAGGTATCACATTAGTGCTTGGGTTAAATGTGATGCCATTGGTACTTGTATTCATATATCGCTCACTTCTCCATTTGTTGAAGTGCTCCTGAGAAAATACATCGGGTGGGTCTTGTTCACTATCCTTAGAGTGCATTTTAACAATTGGGTGATCCAATAGTAGGGACCTGTCCTCACATTGGGAAAAAGAAGCTGAAGGCAAATTCCTATTTAGTTGACATTGTGGGTTTGGAAGGTGCTGATGTTTAGTAAGGGACAAGGTGCTGGGATCAGATGGGATAGGTGGCTTAGGAACGGGGTATGAGCTATGCAAAGAGGGCTGTTGTGCGTGATCATTTATCCATTCATTTATTTGCGACTGGGTGATTATTTCAGGTGGCTCTTGCCTACCAGCCCTATATTCCTTATGAAGGCCTGGCAGTTGGTGATTAGGTAGGATGGGAAAGAGTTGCTGCTTGCCACTGGAGGATGTGTGAGAACCAGGGTGTGAGGTGTTCGAGGTGGAATGTGAAGCATTGGATAGTCTTTCGCAGTCTTTGTCCTCTTCTAATTGATATGCTACACTATTGTACGCTGGTGTGAGTTTCAGAGTAAATTGTGCGTCTACCTGGCCTGGCAGTCCTTCTATTGTGGCCTGTTTTGTTGAGTTCTGGGCGGTGAGGGCTGGTGGGCTTTGGGTGCTATCCGTTGGCTGATCACTTTGTGGAGTAAGGGTGTCTTCTGGGTATATGCCAGAGTGGCCTACGGCTGTTTTGTCATTCGATCTTGGCTCTAACTCTGTATCGATAATTGTTTCAGGATACATCCCCACTGAATTTTTGTTATTTGATGCTAGCCCTGTGTCTGAATCTACGGGAAGGGCAGGGTACATCCCGCCCATATGGTACGCCGGGGGAGGGGCAGTGGGCATTAATGTGGGCTCAGCTGTTTCCTTGAAAATGCGAAATAAGGCTAGGGTATTTTTTTTTTTTCTTTTTTTTATATTCCTCATTTACTGCCATGGTTCCAGACTACTGAGAGCCAACTGTATGGGTGGCGAAAGTTGCGAGTGTACCAATGCGCTGTCACAGCTGATGCTGGAAGGGCAGTAGGTGACAAGTCAAATACAGGAGCCCTACAGCTGCCATGGTCACCCCAGCAGCCCAACCCTTACTAGTCAACAGACAGAAGTTAACCAACTTTAAGGTTATATGTGCTGTTGACGTAGAGACCTACAAGCCTGGACCATCGGAAAAAGAGAAGAACAGCAAGATAGTACCAAGGCAGGATAATCATCGGAGCTGGGGAAAAGAAAAAAGAAAAAAAAAAAACCCCAGCCAGCACAACAAATTCAAACCAGGCCATCCAGCAACCTCCAAAAGTTTCTCCTGTCACGATTACCAGCCCTGGCGATATCTAATATAGAGAACTGAAGCAGGGATCTACGCCACTCAAAGAAAGATGGTACAGTGGGCTCTTTCCAGCGTTTACAGATTTCTCTACGAGCCACCAACATTGCGTAGAATAGAAGGTTACCAGCCGTTGATCGTGTGCATTCTGCTGTTCCAAAAATTACTAGCTTCAGATCTATTAATAGTGGACGACCCAGCCAGGCCGAGAGTTTGCTACTAATTGCGTCCCAAAATGGAGTTAAGTGAGGGCATTCAAAAAACATTTGAGCATCAGTAGCCTCCATAAGTCCACATCTCGGACAAGCCACCAGACCACCAACCGCGAATTTCGAAAGTCTATGTGGAGAGTAGTAAGCCCTATGTAATGTAAACAAGTGATTCCTGCGTAGCCTAGCTGGTTTCACTAATTCCCACAGCAGTTTACAGGAAAACAACCAAAGATCTACAAGATTGGGGGTCGGTACCAGGGAACTCCACAGCTGTTCCGGGAGAAGAAAATCGCCGTCCATTTCATCCATTATTAAGGAGTACCATAGCGAGACCTCTTTTTTTACAGGAGGCTGATCAACTAAGAGGGTTTCCAACTGACTTCCTCCCCCTAGAATGAACTTAATAGAACGTGTAGGTCGCATTCTTACCGCTTGGGCCCAACTTACTATTTGTAGATATTTAAATCTCGAAAGATTGGGCCCAACTTTACGAACTAGGTCCTCCCAGGGGAGCAAAGTCCCTTCCACAAAGAGATCCCCCCAAACAACCAACCCAGATTCCCTGAGTGGTAAAGTCAGTGCGTCATTTAGCCAGGTTGGCGCCTCAGGGAGGTCCCATAGAGGAGCTCTGCTAGAATAATACCCCAAGTTAATACAGGATTTTATTTTTGCCCAAGTTCTTGCCAGACCCTGTAGGATCTTCAACTTGACCTTTTTGAAGAATTTGGGGTCTCCGAATTTAAACAGAAAACCAGATTGCCCAACTCCTTCGCACTTCAACAGAGTGGCAAACAAATTGCCGATCCCGACGCCAGAAGGTGTTTTTAAGAGCATACGTGAGTGGGAAAGCTGGAATGCCCAGAGATAAACCTGTAGGTCAGGCCCGGCCAAGCCCCCCTTCTCTCTCCGACGCCTTAACTTTTTCCAGGCTATCCTTGGGTTTTTATTACACCAAATAAAAGAGCTTATCTCGCTCTGGAGTTTAGCCAACAAAACGGGTTCAAAGTAAAGAGGAATTGTATTAAACAAGAAAGAAACCCTAGGGAGAATAGACATTTTCACCAGGTTAACTCTACCAATTACAGTAAGGGGAAGGTGTAGCCAAGCTCTCATCAATTTGCGACATTCTTTTGCAATTCTAGCAAAGTTGGTAGGGGCGATCTGAGAGATATCCTTAGTAATGTTTAAGCCCAAATAACGAAGAGTCTTATTTGAGCCATTACCAAAGCTGCTACCGACATCGTTCCACACCAATGTTTCTGTTTTGGCTGCGTTTACCTCATAACCAGAAACATTTCCAAATTCCACAGCCAGCCCAATGACAGCCGGGAAGGCGGAATCGATGTCAGAGGTCATAACCATGAGATCATCCGCATATAACGCAACCTTCTTCTCCCATCCCCTACATGCGAAAGGTATGATGGAGTTTTCTTCGCGTATTTTTTGAGCGAGAGGCTCAATATAGAGATCAAATAGGAGGGGGGAAAGAGGACAACCCTGACGGGTCCCTCTGGAGATAACAAATGCATCAGAAAGACCTCCGTTAACAAGTACCCGAGCTGTTGGGCGATTATATAGCAAACGTACAGCCCTTCGAAAATTTCCTCCCAGACCAATCTTGGTCAAGGCCCCCGACAGGTACAACCAATTGACCCTGTCGAAGGCCTTAGTCGCGTCGAGTGTTAAAATGGCCAGTGGAGCTGCACTCAAAGTGGCCATGTCGATAGCCCCTATTAGGTCGTATGTTAGCTCGAAGAGCTGATGGCCTGCAATGAAACCCTTTTGGTTGGGATGTACTAATGTTGGAATGACTCGACCCAGCCTTCTTGCCAGCAGAGAGGCAAAAATTTTATAATCAGCATTTAATATAGATATAGGGCGGTAAGAGCCACAATCGGTAGGGGGTTTGCCAGGTTTTAATATAAGGGTAATGGAAGCGTCATTCCAAGTTGCTGGTGGTGTAACCCCTCCTACTAAGATTTGATTAAACAATGATGTAAGAGAAGGAGAAATTTCTTCAACTAGGATCTTATATAGCTCTACCGGTAAACCATCCGGACCAGCAGCTTTCCCTGCCTTGGCAGCTCGCACAGCCTCCTCTACCTCTTCCCTGGTTACCTCCCTTTCCAGTATTTCAGATTGCAGATCCGATAATCTCGGAAGAGAGATACCCGCTAACCAACTCTCAATAGCTGATGAGTCTATGTTATTGTCCTCCTGATAGATGTTCTGGAAGAAGTTTTTAAAAGTGGTTCTAATCTCCAAATCCGAGAAGACAGTGCCCTGGGGAGATGTTACAGCGGTTATTATATTACGCGCCCTATCAGATTTGGTCTTCCAGGCCAACAGCTTGCCTGCCCCTTCTCCATATTCAAAATGCGATAATTTACTCGCTTCCCATTTTTGCAAAATACGTTAGTTTAATACAGATGCCAGATCAGCTTTAAGGGAAGCAAGTTTCTCATGGAGAGCAAGACATCTATCTGTAGAGTCTTGACTAGTAAAATTAATTTCCGCTTGCACTTGAATAAGTGCAGCTTCAATGGATGATATCTTCTGCGTGTATTGCCTCCTTCGATATACTACCTTATTTTTAATTAATCCTCGAAGACAACACTTGAATGCGTCCCAAACGACCGGAGGGTCTGAGGATCCAAAATTGATGCGCATAAACTCAAGAGTGTCAGCTCTAATAGACAGGACATCTTGGGGACAAGAGAGTAGAGATCTGTCAAATGACCAGGAAGTAGTAAGAGGTTTAATAACCCCGACTATCTCAAGAAGAACAGCAGAGTGATCTGAAAGGTGTGATGGATAGTAAGAAATATCTTTAACAGAATCAACCAAGGCGTGACTTATCAGGAAGTAATCAATTCTAGATTGATGGTGGTACTTATAATTGTGAAATGAAAAACCTGGTTTTGTACCTGCTCTTGCCCGCCAAATGTCGGTGAACCCATATTGCTTCATGGAACTCAATAAAAAAGCTCTAGCTTTAGATGGGGTCAACTGTCTACTACGGGGGGTCTTATCTAACATTGGATCCAGCACTATATTAAAATCCCCTGTAAGAATTATGGGATCTGGAAAGTGCAACAGACTTGAAAAGAGAGACTCTAAGGGAGATGAATCGTCCAGGTTAGGGCCATAAAAACCTGCCAATGTTAGTTTTACCCCACCAATAACTACCTCCCTGGTCGACCTGCTGAGTTAAAATTCTTGTATTGATGGATTTTTTGAACAAGATAGAAACACCCCTCGTATTAAGCGACTGGGAGGTGGATACCGAAAGATCGATCCACCTATTCCTTTTCACCAAATCGAGCATCTCCTCCTCAATGAGATGAGTCTCCTGGAGTACAATGATCTGCGCATCAATATCACGAAGATACTGTAAAATTCTATTAGCCCTTGGTTTGGTGCGCAGACCATTGACATTCCAAGAGAGAATCCTAAGATTACTCATGGGTCAAATTCACATTAGAGAGAGTAAGGTGAAATTTAAGCTCAAGAACCAGGAACCTAAACATGCTCCTAAAGTAATCGTCCTGTCTAACACAAAAAGAAAAAACGTGACTACATATAAATTTACACCACTGAATCTGAGACCAGACTGAAAATGAGGAAATTTTTCCAATAACACCAACCCACACCCTTAACCTATCCCCTACACCCCTGTGACCTAACCTCACCCCCACCGCCCCCTGAGGAACCCTTGTAAGGACCAACCGGAGACCGGTTTGTGGTACCCCTTGCCCAACCCCACCCCCCGGAGTGAGTGCACAAAACGTGGTTCCATACGTGCGACTTGTGCTATATCTTTAATAGAGAAGAAACTTTTTTTTTTTTTTCTTTTCTCCCCCCTCCATAAGTTTAAACCCTTTATTTACCCGCTCTTTTTTTTTATTTTTTTATTTATCTCTTCTTCTCTCATTCCTTCCCTCTCCCTTTTTCTTTTCTCTCTCACCTCCCTTTTATTTTTTTTTATTTTTTTTTATTTAACCTTCCATTTATCTCTTTTTATTATTTTCCTGGTACTGGGTTATATTATATTACAAATCACTTTTTACATTCACCACCACCTTACTTGTAACTCCCTTTGTACTCATGCACTCATGTACCTAGCCTATACATATACAAAGAAATATATAAATTGAGATTACCAAATAAAAGAGAGTAAATTAAGAAGGAGATCAACTATAGATATGCGCTCAGGAAGGGCCACCCGTTGCGCCCCTGTCACTTTGGAGGGTAGATAACAATTCATCAACAGCCTGCGCAGTGCGGATATTGTACATTTTGTTATTCAACATGACCTTCAATAGCGCAGGAAAACTTAGCTGAACGGTGGCACCATGTTTCCGAAATGCATCCATCCTTTTGCCCAACTCCCACTGCTTTTCAAGTGTCACTCTAGATAAGTCAGATTGTACCTGAAATGTGAAACCTTTATAGACCAGGGACTTCAGCTTTAAAGCTGCACTAAGAATCTGCTCCTTTATGGTGTATGTGTGGAAATTCACAAGGATCCGCCTCGGTTTTGATCTTTGGGCATTTCGTCTAAAAGGATCCCTATGGACCCGTTGAATATCATTAGCTATTTCTTCTTCAGATAGCCCCAGCGATAAAGAAGAAGCTAACAGGGGAACAATGAAACCTTTGACGTCAGAACCTTCAATTCCCTCAGGAATATTCAAAAGCCGGATGTTGTTACGCCTGGCATGGTTTTCCAAAGTCTCCATCCTCTCAGCAATTGAAACGTCTTCCTTCTTGAGACTCACTATCTCATCCCTCGCAATATCTAGATTCAAAGATAAGCCGCCAACCGCTTCTTCTAGCGCAATAGTTCTCGTGGTGAGCCCATCAACTTTACTAGCCAATGACTCACAATAGCTTTTGATCTCTCTCTGAATTGCAGCTGATTCTTCAAAGCCACGTTTAATATCGGCTGAGAGAGACCGAAACATTTGCTCCAGAGAGGGAGCAGGTAAAAAAGGTAGAGATGAGGCAAGGACAACTGGGGACTCTTGAGGTGGTCCGGCTCCCAAAACATGTGAGGCCTGTTGATGGCTGCCAATCAGTGTTACTTCTAGCCCCCCCCCCCCGAGACGGGCTCTGCACCTGAGCCAGTAGGCCTGTATGTGTTTGATGCGGGGGCTGCCCATCACCCACTACTCCAGGGGGTACTTGAAGCTCACCGCCTGACCCCCCGTGCTCTGACAATAAGGGGGGGACGGGAACTAAGGCAGATCCAATGTTACCAGATGAGGTGACACAGGATAATGGGGGAGCTCCCAAGCAAGTCGAGTCAACAGACAGAATCTGCGATTCAGAGATGAAGGTCCTCATAAGCTCAGGAGAAAGTGTAGGGGCCTGTACAGGGACAGAGGGCAAGGGACCAGGGCAGGGAGTATAGACCAAATTACCCATTATAGGCTGCGGGGAGGAAAATTGCAGGAGAATTGGAGGAGAGACGGGAGTAGAATTTGTCTGGTTATTAGGGGGCGGAGAAGAGAGGTCAGAGACTGAAACGGGAATGGGCTCTAGTGACGGTGACGGTGCTGAAGAATAATCTTGACTACCCACATGAATGTCCTCACCTTCAGGTAGGAGGGTGGTGGCAAATAGTGTATCAGGGCTTTTCCCAATGTTAAGCAGTTGGGGGACCGCTTTGAAGTAAGAGCGCAATGAGGGTGTAATCTTTGAATTCGAATCTAGAACAGACTTTCCTGACTTTCCTGACCTTACAACCCTATCAGCCTTATAAGCTCTCTTACCCTTCACCTCATTCGCTAGAAAAGAAGAAGCTTTAACAGTGTATTGTGACCTTAGTGGCAAGTTTTTTGTAGACTGATAAGGCTTTGGGGTCTTTTGTATCTTCACACCCCTACTAGCCACGTTGCTTTCAGGAAGCGGGTGGCCCTTTGCACACTTGTCCTCCCAACCTTCCTTTCCTTGACACTTATTCCCGGCTGTACGACTACTCTCCGAAGACAAAACCTCCAAGGCTCCAGGCTGACACCCCGGCAGGTCACCCAGCTCCTCTCCCTCAGGCAATTTGTTCGAGCCTCCCCCCGACTTGCACCCCTTCACCTGAGGTCTTCGCTTCTCTAATGCAGATTTTGTTCTCGTAGCAACTCCCGAAGCCGATGAGCTGACTTCGCCGTCAGGCGCCGTCTCCACTGATGCTGTGAGGGCTACGGGAGCCGCCACCTCCGCGCTGGAGAGAATCAAACCACCACTGGAACCGGACGGAGAAGCTAACGGCAACTGATTTCGCCTTCCCCGCCACTGACTTCGCTTTCCACGCCGTAGCTCCAGAGCCGCTTCACTCCAGCGCTGGACTCCAGGCGCAATGCTCCGCCTCTGCCAACTCGAGAACGCCAGCACAGATTCCTCGGATTCCTCGGTGCCCACAAGCAGCAGACACATGGAGGAAAAGAAAGAGCGTGACTAGAAAAGAATCAGGTAGAACTATTCTTTCCACACTGTTTAGCACGGAGGAACCGTAAGAGAACGCCGATGCAACATTCCTTACTCCGGAGGTTTAAGGGCGGAGTACCGCGGCAGCTAGCCTGCTGCCGCCATGTTCCTCATTCCCCACCGAGCAGTAGCAAGGCTAGGGTATTTTTACGTTTTTGGAGTTTGGATCCGGAATACTTTGCCTCCAGGAATGTCGTGGCGTGTTCTAGAGCTGCGTGGTCAAACGTACCTTTGGGGGGCCAAGGGTGAGTCAAATTTTTCGTGTTTGTGGAGCTCTTTACAGTGTTTAATTATGTGATGCTCTTGGCCTGTGAAGTTTTGCAATACGTATTGTAAGGGAGTGGCCATAGTAATGTATTTGGTGTATAAATGTAGAATAGGCTTCAGTGAAAACAGGCGTATCGCTGTGGGGACACGCGCACTAATTATGCTCTGCCCTTCAAATGCTTGGATCAAGGTCTCTCACAAGTTCTCCTATTACCTAAAGGATGGTAAGGTATATACTCTTTTAATTCCTTCTCCTGTGGTCCTGAATATACCCCTTCAGGAGAGAAATCAGGGAACTGAAGCTGGCTTCTCAAACAGGCAACAGCAATCTTACTTTGGAGTGGGTTTCTTGGCCATGAACTGGATAATAACGTTGGAATCTCCAAGCCTGGAGCTACTAGGATATTATGTGCATAGACTTTATCCAGTGTTTTGTACACTGTACTGCTCAAAATTCTGTTCATGTGTCTGCTTGTGTGAAACCACAGATTGCAGGAAGACAATAGGGGTGCACCAAAGGTGGGTTGCTTGCGGACTCAGACGTCTAGGACCACAAACCACACCGAGCCTAGCTTGGCCAATTCTGTGATACTGTAGTACGCAATGTGTTTAAAGAGTAGTTGTAGGATGTAACTGAGTAATGTAGTTGGGAATTACTGAGAGCCTTACTTGTCGTCCGTGGGCGACGTCGATGCCCAGGACGTCAAATACTGTCAAGAGGACAGCACTTGTTAATGGTGTAACTGGGATGAAGGAGGCAGGGTGACCCCTGGATAGCACTATAATTTGTCAGTTAATTAAATATACACTGATCTGTGGTATTACAGGGACTACTGGGGTTGCGCTTGAGTTTTGTGTTGCACTGCTCATTACCTAGAATGGGGCAGAGTTGGACTCTGGATCTCTTGGCGGACTCCGTAAGAGAGCACGAAGTAGCTGTGAGTGTGTTTCTTGATAGTTTTCTTGGTCTGTTACAGTGGCAGAGCTAGATGCGGACTATGTGGGTGTCTCTGGGCACACAATATCGGGACTTTGGGTGTCCTCAGTCGGTTCTACTGAGTAAGCGGATTCTGTGGAGGACTCCCAATCACTAATCACCACTGGAGATGATGATGATAGGAATGGTGTATAGCGCGTGTCTTCAGCAGTCGAAGACGTTTGTGAGCAATGGGGGCAACTCAGGTTTGGACGTGTGGTATCTGGAGCTTGTGTGTTAAGTTGGGGGTTGGCGTGAGCCCTGCAGACAATGGGTAGTTGTGTTAAATTAATTGTGGGTAGCCTTACTTCTACTGTGGGGGTGAGATATATTCCCAATATATTCCACACAATTAAAATGAGGTCACCGTGATTTTGGCTTATAGGGGACAATGTATCTGTGATGCTGTAATAAACAGACACGGGACGGTCATTCAAAGTGTGCAGAACTATTCCAACAATTTGGTGTTGGTTGTTGTTCATTATGTGATCAGTTACCATATCTATATATTGAAAGCCACACTATTTAAACTGTAAAAAAAAAGGGTGCATCAGCACCTGACTCAGCGGCTGTTTACACGTGGTAAAAGATGAGGAACTCGTTTACGTAGCAAGATACCAGTGGAAGGCAAAGAACTGTGATCAGTGGACAGAGGGACACCCAGAGAGACAGAATCCGCTAAGACAGGCAAACAGCACACTGAGGGAAGACCAAAAGTGCAAGAGAAAAATATACTCTTAACTTAGGCTTACCCGAGGGCTGCCTGTATTTGCTCAGTCAGGAAACAGGCTCAAAAGGCAAGCACTCCACCCGCCGTCACAGGATGCGTCTGGAAACGTAGAACGTCCCATCTGGGTCGCCAGATGTTGCAGGGTGATAATTCTGGGAAGCTTAATTTGTACCGGGGTGCTGCATTTTAATAAAGAAAACACATGTGTAAACGATAGATATTGAATCAGGTTTGTTTGCACTTTATTACAATGAAATCACTCCCAACATGAAGTGAAAAAGGAGACACTTTTAAGTGCAATAAGGAAATGCTGTGTCTTTGCAAAGACAAAATGGAACACAATGCACTCAAAAAATATGATATGAATATATCATGGCGCGATTGAATGCAGTAATGAAAAATCACATCATGTAGAGAGGGAGAGAGAGACCTTTTGTGCATACCATTGCACGCAAATAAACAATGAACACAATATATATATATGAAAAGAATGAATACTTTAAAGCGTTATGAGAGAAATATATCTTATGTTAAATGCAGTGAGAAAATCATTAGTTTAAATGACACAAGGAGAAAACACATGGAGAAAAATGCATTCTCTAACAAGTGAAGCATATGAAAGGAAAAATGCTACCTAAAAATACATTTGCAAATATACAATACTAAGACAAGAATTCTACAATGTGCACTAACGATCGATCAGGGATAACCCACATGTGACTCACGAACACAGTGTAGGGTAATCCAACGAGTGGACTGTGACAGGCGTTTTATAGTAGTTTAATACAGAACAGTTAGACCAAAAGTTCATCTTTTGACATTTTGTGTGCGTCAATCCTACCACTGTTTGGACATCTTTATTGGAATCATTTAGCATCATTTCTCAGAATTCTTATAAAAAGCAGAACGGATCAAAAGGTTAGAGGTGATTCTGGCACGCCATGATGCTGTCGTAAGTTTCGATAGGGCTAGCTAGCTAGAATAATTATAATAAATTGAGACATTGCAAGAGATGCAAGTAGCCCTTCCCCAGCATCTTCCTCTTACGTTAGTAAGTACCGTGTTCTTGTGGGTGAGCTCAGCACAGGCTAAGGACTCCAAGGAGAGGGGGTTTGGGCTGTTGTTGAATAAGAAAGACAGAAGCTGCAGCTTTGTATGTGTTGCAGATGAAATATGTGAAATGCTATTTAGGAGGCACTGGGCCTTTCAAGCTAAAGGAATCAGTGAGACAGTTTGGTCAACTTAACAGACCCCTGTTCACTGGCAGGTGGGGCCTGTATGAGGGGCTCATGTTTCAGGTGAAGCAAGGTGGGCCTACTTTGTCCTATATAGTAAAACAAGACCCTGCTCCACTATATCATTGCCATTGTCCGTGGCAACAAGTCCAATTCCGAGACCTCTGGATCAAAGACATTCAAACCCCTTCACTGCTAAATTCTTTCATAGAGGTTTGCAGCTGTATGGGATTTCTCCATGGTAAACATTGCTACTGTTGCATGATGCCCAATGCCCTTAAGACTTTCTTTAGTGCTAAGATCTGCAGATAGCTGTTGCCTAACCCCAACAAACAAGATCCAGTATGCAGTGATACACATGTAATCAGTTGCTTGACAACTCGTCCACAAGTGTGTTGTCAGGTGGCTAGTGTGAACAGCATTCTGCTGCATAGCTTGGCCAAACAAGTGCAGCATGTCATCATGGAGAACTGGAATAACAACCCTGGCAATATAGGTCCAGCCGGAAACTTTCCATTTCAGGCAGATGGCCACCACACATTTTAAAAATCCCACTCCTTCCCAAAAAAAAGCAAAAACAAGGTGGTTCAGCACTCATTTTTAGACTTCTTCTCGTTTTACAAATGTGCCATTGGGTGGTTGGGTTCGTAGGACCCCTCCTGCCTAAATATTGCCATAACTGTAGCTTGGACTTTCTTCTTTGTGGTGCCACTGACACATGTGACTTCTGGAGAGAACCAGGAGGCTTGTCATCATCAATGTTTTTTGCATATGTAGGGGTGAATGGTCCCAATCCCTTACTCGCCGTTTAAATTGAGCATAATATAATGGATACACTTGTTCATGACAAAGGGGAAAAAAAAACTATCCCCCCTAGAAGGAAGAGAATTCCGAAAAACCGTCTGGACAAGTAAGGATTGTTATTTAGTGCAGATAAAAATATAGCAGTTCACGTTTTGCACTTGGTGAGATTTATATTATCTGACTCTTTTGATTCATTGAGTCAGTGCAAGAGAAACAGCCAACACGTGTTTCGCCCCATATACATGGCCATCCGGCCTGGGGCTTCCTGAGGGCTGTATATAACATATATAGGTGAAGCAAATCGGGTACCAAGGGAACATGCAGTGTGCAACAGACAAGAAAATTAATAAATTTGTGAATCATATAGTTGGGTTTGAAATTAAGGGACAACTGTAAGCAAAGAGAAAGGAAAGAAAAAGTAGAAAAAGAAAGAGAAAAATAAAAAAAGAATGTTGAGATATGAAAGGATGGGAGAAGGGTTGTTTCGGATATATTGGAGGCATGTTTAAATGGACCAATACGATATACACAAAGAGAAACATCCTCATAAACGGCAAACAGAAGTAAAAAAAATGGTATTCAGTGTTACAAGGTATCAGAGGGTACAGATAAGAAAGAAGGCAGGAGAGATACAGAGGAAGAACAGAAGGAGAAAATAAAATAAAAGGTAGTTGGGGACAAATAGAAAAGTAATTAAAATAGAGGGTAAATTACAGATAATTAGGATTGGTGATTGGCAGTTTAGATGTGGGAGAGTTTGAGAGAGAGTATACAAAGTTAGATAGATAGGTTAAACAGTTAATACGATTGACATAGATAGTAAGCCGATAGTCAGTGATCTAATATATAATAAATAATACATGACATTTGTATAGCAATCAATATATGGGTGACACCATGAGTATATGCAAAAAAGGAATAAATTATGAGCATATTTATGTCATTTTGACAACCAGTCAGGTGTTCAGGACCCATGTTCAGAAACTGGATATATGAGGAGGGAACGATGCGAAAGATAGAAAGGTTATCCTTGAAGTTTGGGCTTAGGACACAGGGGTTAACCTAACCGGGGGCTAAATATAGCCTGCTTGTCCAGTGCATGTAAGAGCAGCAAGTCTGCTCATCAATGGCGGTATTTTGGAAAAAGTGTGTGGCGCATAGAAGAAAGTGAATAGGTTGTGACTAAAAGAATCGTCGGACTGGGTAACGGGAGGCCGCGGCGGTTGGGAGTGACATGCAGTCTAAAATATGGCTTTATCAGCAGTGTAGCGCGAAGCGGCATACTCGTTTTTCACGCTTACCGTGAAAAGGCATTCATGCAGGACTGGGCGGTCCTGAATTTCAGTCTCGTAGTAAATCTGAAATAGATTATGTTAAACACTGGTCAGTCGACCAGGAAGGTTAACAAATGGGGTCTAAAGAGAAACCGGTGTCAGTATTCCGTTTCGCTTCGAAGATGCGCTTACCTCAAATATCGCGGGTTAGAATCCAAGTTACAGTCAATCCATTCAGTCGGCAGCAGCTACGTGGGGTGCAGACCGGAAGGCTGTTAAGTACTCGTGAAGTGCGGTACTTCCGGGTCAAGACATAGGTTCTGGTGTGGGGACCAGGAACTGGGTGCATTATTGGAACGGTGTAATAGGTGTTAGTAAGAATGGTTTAAGTGTACTCCGAGGAGGTCAGTGGGATATTCATAATGAGTAAAGGTTCTCATGCTTGTTGCGATATAATTCTCAGAGTAGTGACAAGTTGAGTTATTAACGAGGTTGAAAAACGAGCAGCAAGTTAAGACTGGACGGTAAAGAAGGAAAGGTGTTTATGGGTACTAGAGGAGGTCAGATGATTAGTCATAATGAGAAAGAGTTCTCTTTCTTGTTACAATATAATTATTTCCCCCAGAAAGTGACAAGCTCGGTTTATTATGCAGGTCGAGTTTCGAACAGCAAGATAAAAACTCGCCGGATAAGGATAAGTGACTACTTTAGGGATGTTCTCATGATTCGAAAAATGAAGTGGTAGTAATTTCCTTAGGGGTCCTGTAGTTCTACGTTATGATATTCAAGGAGCTGAACAGGTTATCGTGGCGTAATCTGAACGTATAGCTCCAAATGTGGATGGTATCACACCATAAAATGTATAAGCTGGGAAAGAATCCCATGCGCCTAGGAGTCACTGTAGACCCCTAACATGCGGTTATTATTCTTCCCCAACCACACATGCATTTCTGCATCTTTGTTCAGTCCATGGTTCACTGTATCGAATCTGAGAATTGGTTCACTTTCTCTTCTCCTCAATTTTAATTAACGGTCCCCACCGCGTTTGCCTGATTGTACTACTTCCAGGCCATAGAACGTAAAGTCTTTTTTGATTAGGTGGTTGAGGTGAAAGTGTTCAGTAAGAGGGTGCCCAGTATTGAGTCTATGGATGTTCCTATAGTGTTCTTGTATGCAAATCCGTTGCGGCCGTATTGTGCTCACAATGTAAGGCAGATTACATGGACAAAGGATCACATAGATAGTAAATTAGGTATTGCAGTCTATCCAGTCGGTGATTGTAAAGTGTTTATCATGTTGAATTGGTATCCTGGTTGTCTTGCTGATGCTTAGTTTGCATATGCTGCAATTGCGGTAAGTATGAAAGCCAGGAGGCCTGTCTAGGAAAGTGGTTGTTTGTTTTCTTTTATCCACAAATTCAGATTTGCAAAGCATTCTTTTTAGGTTGGGTGACCTCCGGAATGTCATTTCAGGATATGTTTTGAGATGATCTTTCAAGCTCGGGGTATGTTGTAGGAGGTGCCAGTGTCATTGAAGTGTTTGTCTTATAAGGCTATGTCTATTATGGTAATCTGTGATGAATCGTATCTCAGTTTTCTCCTTAGTTTTCTTTTTGGTGACAAGTGTGGTTTTACGGTCCAGTTTTGCAATTGTGGATAAAGTATTCGTAAGTGAGTTATGGTCATAACCCCGCCTGGCGATTGTTTCTTGTCCCGTTTCCCAAAAAATGTAGTCTTCACTACAGTTTCTCCGAGTTCTGAGTAATTCCCCTTTTGGGATGTTCCTCATATTGTGTACTGGGTGGCAACTATCTGCTCTCAAGATGGAATTGGCTGCAGTTTCTGTTTGTGAAGTTTACTGTGCAGGATATTGTCTTTGCTATATAGTGTAAGGTCCAGGAAGTTGATCTCAGTCTGGGAGTAATTGGAGGTGGTTTTGATCCCCCACGGGTTTTTATCCAATTTGGCCAGGAATGTTTGTAGTAATGATATGTCACCCTGCCAGATGCACAGTATGTCATCTATATTCCGTCGCCATAATATAATGTGTGTTGTGAAGTTAGCAAAGTCTGGGTCCCATAACCAGAATTTTTCTACGTAGCTCATGAAGATACACGCATACGGAGTCGCAAATTTGGCCCCCATAGCTGTTCCGCGTGTCTGTTTGTATATTTTATCATTGAAACTGAAGACACTATTGTTCAGACAGAATTCGAGCATCTGCAAGACCATTTTGTTACTCTCTAGGAAGTTGGTTGGTTGTGTCGAGAGAGATTGTTGTGTTGCTTTCATACCATCGTGGTGTGCTATTGAGGTGTATAAGCTGACAATATCAATGCACATCAGTATGAAGTCGGCTTCCCAAGTAATAGCCTGTATTTTAAGGAGAATGTCTTTTGTATCCTTGATAAAAGACGGAATTTCTTTCATAAGAGTTTGTAGTTTTCTGTCCACATATTCTCCCAGTCTCGAGCATGGTGAGTTGATGCCTGCTATGATGGGTCTGCCGGGCAGAGGATATGTGCCTTTTTGAATTTGGGAAGGAGGTATAGTGTCGGCATTGTTGGGTATGCAATGTATAGAAATGCTTTCTCAGATGAAGTTATTAGTTCCTTCCCATACCAGATGTCAATTTTCTCACTGATTTGTTTGAGAATCTCTGGGGTTGGATCTCATGGCAGAAGTTGGTAACATGTCTCGTCTGCAAGCTGACGGTTTGCTTCCTGAATATGGTCATCAATGTACAGGGCTACATGATTACCTCCTTTATCCACCTCCTTCACAATCAAGTCTGGTCTGTTTTGAAGTGTTTTTTTCGCAGCTCTCTCTGTTTTAGTGATGTTTTGTGGTAGATAGCTACTTTTCTTCTGGTATTTGATATATTCTTGTTCTAACAAGTGCCCTTCGAAGAGCTCTATTAGCTGCGGAACAATCAGCATTAAACCAGCTAGGGCCGGAATGTGTTTCCTTGATGGGCTTGGACAACAAGGTTTTGATGCCCACACATAGCTGCGTGAAAGCAGCAACTACCGCAGAATTATGTTCCTTAAAAGACAAATAAGTATCGATTAATTCCGTATATGTTCTTGCCATCCTGCCAAATACGACTTTATTATCTATACCACACCAGGCCAATCTAAGGTCGTCAGTGGAGGGAGACAAATCCCTTATACCACACACTTTATCATAGATCGGCCTGGGGGCAAGACTCAAAATTAGGTTAATGGGGTTATGATCCCCATGGACAGTAGGAACAACCTCGGCTTTTAACACACATTTCTCTAATAGAGGGGTGATAACAATAAAATCGATGGTGGATGCCTAGCCCCTGGCTCTGTACATAGGTTCATATATGGTTGGCTCTTGCAGGTATTGCAGCGAATTCCATCACATCCAAAATGTTATTAGTGCTTATAAGGTTTACTAATTGGGCCCCCCTATTACATAATGGTGCCTTGTTGGTAGGGTGAATAGCAGAATAAATTCCGCTCGGTAACTCAACATTAAAGTCACCCCCTAGACAAATTCATGTGGAGCTAGCAACACATTTGGACTTCTGTAAGTCAGAAATGAATTTAAACAAGTTAATGAAATTCATATTTGGGACACTCTGAAAATCAATATTATAACACTTAATTAAGCAATGATAAAAGGCAGTAAAAGCCACAGAAGGCAGATGGGACGTCGAGTAGACGGTCCATTTTTGCCATCCAATACATGGGACCCTTTGCCTAGCATTATCTACATAGCAGCTAAAAGGTCTTCAACCGCATCTCATTCAATTTTTAAATCAACAGTTTAATTATATGTTTCAAGGAGCGCTCATAGCCCATCCCTGTAAAATACCATTCAGGACTTCCTCCTCCAGTTTACCTCTATAGGCATGAGTGTAACATTAGAGAAATATATCTGGGTAGAGGCAATACTGTCTATTAGCAGAATAAAGTGCATCGTCATGTTTATCTCACACTAACAGGGCTTGCCATGCCAATTATGCCTTTAAAACCTGGTGACCGGGTTTTCCTCTTGGCTGAAACATTTTGTTGCTTGTGTTGGGTAGCTTAGCATGAGTGTTGTTTGTTGATCTATTGGAATTAGACCCCCCATCACTTGCTCAGTCTGCCTTCCCTTTGTGGCCATTTGTGGATACAAATTTGTGTTGACCAAGATTGAAACTTAACAACACAATTTACTTCATGAGCAGGTTCATTTGCACTGGAACATAGCTCATGCTCTCTACAGTTATGCGTTAGGCTTGATTACAATTTGGTAGGGGTTACAACATTTCATATTTCAATTGAATGTTGGTTTTCCTTTGGTGAAGTGGAAAATAGGATGTGTCATTTCACTGGCCTCGGTTCCTACCTTCAGACTTCTCTCCAGGCACATTCTTCCACCTGTCTTGCAAGATATGACTTCTCCTAATGCAATTTTGTCATTTCTAAATTTCACAGCCTAACTCTATTTGATCCTGGCTTTGAGGATCCGTATTACCTGTGCCCATAAACATCCTGATGGTTTTGCTATTTTTGCTTCCTTATAGTCTACTTACCCCCTGGCATCGTGGTACGTTTTAGCTCCAGCATGGACTGCTTCATGTAGCCACCCTGCACCTGCTGACAAACTATGTTTCTGACTGGATTAGCCACTCAAATACCTGAGTTGCAATGTCTATACACTCTGGAGCTTGGCATACCACCACCAGCACTCCACCCGAAGTAAATAAAAAAGAGTTAAACAGAACCCAAAACTGTGTGTCCTGATGCTAACAGAGTCTGACAGGCAGTTCAGATGAATATACAGATAGGACCATGAGCAAGATTTTCAAGTGTTCGCAATTTTCTAAGGGGTACATTTGAGGACCGTAATGAGTTTGGGGCTCCGCAGCTGAGTATGGTCAATCAATCAATACATTCAATATTATCTTAAGTTCATTAGGTTTCTCAAAAAGGTCAAAGAATAATTTAGCATCACAGGGTATTCCTGGCATAGACAGGCACTGAAAATCATCTATATGTCCGCCCATCTAAATTAGGTGGAGTTACAGCCAAACCTCTAATGGCCCTTACTTTGTCGGGCTGGCGGAGGAGTTTGACAACCGAGGAGAAAGAGTAGTCTCCACCGTCATCAAACTTATAGTCCGCCTCACTCTAAATTGGGCAGGCAGACCATAATGTTGAAGGGGAAGGAACTCCGTTGACACTTTGATGGAGTTTCCTTCCCACTAACATATACATTTGGTCTTCAGTATCTAACAATGGCTGTTTTTTAAAGTTAAAGTTTTAGAGAAAGCAAAAATCAGGCTATTGGCAATTGTAATCAGAATGGATAGGCTCAATAATATTTAAATTAGATAAAACAAACCTTATGAAACAGGGAACGAACCGGCATGGGTTGCCTCAAAAGAACAAAAGAATCGTCAGTCCTCTCTGAGAGATCGCTCTAAAATTTCCTATTCTGCCCTGCTCTATTCTGTTCTCAACTGCTTTCCATTTTAAACTAGACATACAACTCTAACATTTTAAACACCTACATGCCATTCTCTTAAGACTTCCCGATCAGTTTAAAGTGAGATGATACAAATATATGCTAGCCTGTTTCTTAAGGTTACTCACAATACAAGCTTTTCTCAGCGTCCTTCAAGCTTACTCTATCTGTAACTAGATAAGATACTTGGACTAGTCTGCACACTGGAGGTGTCTCTCGAATGCACTATTCATTAAATCATTCCAAGGAAATCACAAAGAAAAGAAAACTGTTCTTCACATGATGAAGGAGAAAGAATAATGCGTTCGACAGTGAAGATTCCAGTTTGCTTAGAAATAAATGGCCAGATGTATGCACCTTTAGAAAAAACGATTCCCAAATAGCTATTTCTTTCAGAATCGCTATTTGCAAATAAGTATTCTAAATGTATGAAATGTTTATTTCTTATTTTGCGATTCCCAGTAGGTTGCAAGTCGAACTACCTCAAATATTAATGAGGTAGGTCGCAATTTGCGACAGATTAGGAATTGCAGCAATCACAGGGATAAGGGTCTGCCGAGGTCAGCAGACTACCATTTTTCTGATTGCTTTTTAAAAGAGCATTCTTTTCTGCAGCCCATTTTCCTTAAAGGAATGGAGGCCCCAAAGGGACCCCTTCGTGAATGGGTCTCCACCGCTTTTAAATTTGTGGTAAACTATTACCGTTTTCTGACTGGAATTTGGTCACAAGACAGTTATACGTGCTGTAAAGATACGGTTTATGGAAGGGACAACCAAAGAACGCCCCTTCCAAATACCGAATCACAAAAGCAAATTGCAATTCAGTAACAAGTTACTGAATGACATTTTGTATTTTGCACATTTGCAACTGATTTTTCCAGTAGCAAATGGCCTGATTCTGTGAATAAAGCTAGTTTACGACGCTTTATTACATTGCTTTGTACATTTGGCCCAAAATGTTCATTTTTCACAAAACAAAGATGGCAACTAACATTAAACATTTTGAAATTCAGGCCGACATTAGCTACTCTCATTCCAAAGGTGAAGAACATGATTTGTTTTACTATATTTATTAAGAGTTATTTTGTAAATTAAAACACCGCAAAAAGTTTAGGAAACAATGATAGTCATTTTCAAGACATAGGTGAAGAGAAAGCCAATTATAATGTTTGGAAACAAGATTGGAAAAGGTATGCCCCTTTTTGGCTTACATGATGAGTGTGAGGAACGTTTGGAAACAAAGCATCAACAAAGCACAAAGTGCACCTAGGAAGATAATCAGTCACTCTAAAATGTGTGAAAGCTGAGCCAACATTATGAAGTGCACAGTAGCAAGTACACTTGAATTTGTAAATGTATCCTCTGGCGACCAGAAGCCAAAGTAGAGTCCTAAGGTGATTATGAAATGGTATTTCAAGAAATACGTCTAGGAATACCCTGGCAGGAAGGATCAAATGTAGTGAAATGCCATAATCACTAAGAGACAAGACGATTTTCTGAAACACAGATATGTGACTTTCAAGAGGCAAAAGCGAAATAATTTTGCAAAGCATTCAATGGTGGTAGAAGCAAAATGAGTTAAATGCATTCATTTGCTTCACAAAAAAAAGAGAGCCCTCAAAAAGATACCTAGAGTTTGTGCAAAGTCCTCAGAAGTTGTCACCAGACTTTATTCAGAAGTATGTTCACCAAGAGAGAAATCAGGCGGAGAGAATGTTTCCAAAGATCAAGACCTCAGTTTTTTCACAGTTCAGCTTCTTTGGATTAGTACTCTTGCAGGTAGCCAAGCTGAGAGACAAGCAAAAAAAACTGTCCGGGTTCCTCACAGATTGTTCAGTAACAGAAGTGATCTGCATAGTGTCTTCAGAAGACATCAAAGAGAAATCAAATTTGTGTATCAGATCAATCAAAGGGGACAGATCTATGGTAAAAAGTGCAATACTCCGAGAACGTCCCTTGAAGACACAAAAAATAAGGCACCATAGCGACACATAAAATGGACACAGAAATGGTAATTGGGTATTTTACGGATTAAAGGACGAAATCCAGGAAACCGCCATACCCCAAATTCATACCAAATGATTTTGAATGCATTGCCCACATTTTACTACCAGAGTTGCACTGCCTCCCCTGGCTAGCAACATACAGATTAACCCCAAGTGGTAAACTCGGCTCAGCTCATGAAGTTTGCGGAAATCAGGCACTCCGTGCTCCATGGAGTAGCACGGATTTACTGAATCCCGCCATTCGGATGTCAAGCAGAGTTTTTTTTCAATCACACTTTCAACTGCGAGTGTCAAGACTTTCAGGCATCTTTCGAGCACACGCGAGACTTCTCACACTGTTAAAAGAGCTCCTGTGAGACTGTGCTAACTTGCAAACGGAGCAGTGAATTTTCTTCTCAAACTGGCCGTTGGAGTTGTTTTTTTTGTGTGAGAAGCCATTTTTTTTAAATGTGTTTTATTATCATTAGTACACTGCACACATTTCTCTTTAATTCAAAGCATCAGTAAGATGTTCCTGGCATTAACATTCGGCCCTTGATAGCATACAGTAAATAAAACCGGAAAAAACCCAACTCTCCCCACTCAATCCCTCTCTCCACCCCTGAAGGACGGGGCCCTCTAGGGCCACACGGGTTATATTCAGCCACCAGCCAAGCCTTCCCAAGAATGAAGAGTCTGTCAGACAGTAGAGAATACCTGTAGGCATTTTATTATCTATGCTCTGCAGAGGAGTCCATTAAGACCTGCACCCTAAGATGTCTGCCAAGGGACTGGCTTTCCCAGGCATACAAGTAAAAGTTATACATTTCAGCAGGAGCGAAAGACACACCCACCCATTACCTTTCCACAGAAGGCAGCCAGAGACAAAGAGGGGCACACAAGAATGAGCTAAGAGTCTGAGGCCGGGTATACACTATCTGTCACTGGCAAGGTCATTCTGTTTGTGCCTTCAGCTGAGCAGTGGAAGCAGGCTCTGTCTCATGGGTAAGGTATGCAGAAGTATAAACAATATATCCATTAGTACAGCGAGGCCCAACCTTAGGAGAAAATGCACCCTAGCATCTTTCTGCTGAAGCAAGCAGTACATACACATTCAGGCCCAGTCTAATATGGATTGTGAAATGCAAAATGGAGTCGCACTAGCTAACTAAAGCATACATGCTGCGAGGATAACTCAGTGGGTTGCATAACGTGAATACAAATGGAATCTATATTGCCACATATTGCTAACCTAATATAGCATAACAAGCGCATTACGGGAAAGGGGGATTTCAAGACTAACACCCCCCCCCCCCGGGTACCAACCAAAATGCGTTGCTCTTTATCAGAATCCCAGAGACTATGTCTTATTGGGCCGTAGGGTCGATTAGGCTCAATATTCGTGAATACCTGGGGCAGTTCAATTCAGTGAACTCCTGGGATAGTAAGTCTATAAATGGGCTCCAAATCTTGCTGAACGCATCAGTTTGCTGTGTATAGCGTGGCTGAGAGCCTTTCCATCAACCAGAAGGTGACATAAACAATGGATCCACTGCTGGTGTGTTGGAGCCGTGTACATTCCCCAGAGCACCAGGATTGATTGATGGGCAGCCCCCAATGCTAATGCTATATTCTTACCCCATCGTGATTTTAGGGGGTAGGTGAGAGGGTTAGGGAGGCCCAGTATTACAAACCAGGGGAATCTGGGAAGTTGGGTATCGCAGTGTGTGTCTCTGTTTGCT
Organism: Triturus cristatus; assembly: GCF_964204655.1. Classification (NCBI taxonomy): domain Eukaryota; kingdom Metazoa; phylum Chordata; class Amphibia; order Caudata; family Salamandridae; genus Triturus; species Triturus cristatus. The sequence continues at coordinate 42,447,540 of NC_140582.1, read as the reverse complement.
AGGATTTCTTCCCAGAAGCCATTGAAACAAGGGCATTCCAACATTATGTGAAGCAGTGTCCCCAGCCCATCACACCCTCGCCAGCATCTGTCATCCCTGTCTGGGTTCCCTTTCTTTAACCATTGTGGGGTGAGATACCAATGCGTGGCCAGATTTGTTGCTGTTTCCATACTAGCTGCGCTTGTGGAGGTGTGTTGCGCTCTATAAAATATGTCACGCCACTCCTTCAAAGAGAGTGACCTTCCCAATTCTTGCTCCTACAGGCCCTGGGAGGGCACCTTGATCCCCTGCCCTTCCCCTCCCAGGCGATTATAGATCTCCAAGGTCAGGCGCTTGTCAGAATGTTTTAAGAAAAGCCACTTCTCAAAACCCGTGAGTTGACGCTGTGCCTCCTCCCTCACATTCGGTTGCATCACCCAGTGCTGTATCTGTCTATCTGTAGCGTTTGCTCTCAGGAATCCCATACTCCTGTTTCAGGTCATGAAATGGCCTGAGCCCTTCCTGGTCAAAGAAGTGACCAATAGATCTTCATCCCATCTCCATCCATGCTGAGAATGTGGTGCTATCAATCCCTGGGGGAACCACTCTGTTTCCGACCATGGGAGAGAGAGGGGACGGGAAAGACGTCAACCCTGCTCCCGCCACTGTTGCTTCCCAGACCCTTAAAGTAGGCTCCACAATGGCCGATAGATATAAATTTGGCAGGCGGTGATCACAGGGCAGGAAGGGTATCTTCCAGAGTGCTGTGTTAGCTAGTGCCCTGTCCATAAATAGCCATCTCTGCTCTGATTCATGCCTAGACCATTCTACCAAGTACCTTAGTTGTAAAACTTGATAATATCGCACCACAGAATGAATACCCAGACCTCAGTCTTCATGGGGCCACCAGCTATGGTCTTGTCTCACCCTAGGATGCTTCCCGCCCAGAAAAAGTTTTGAAGGACTTTCTGAAGGGTCCTGAGTATGTCCTGTGGAGGCCGAACCAGCAAGGTTTGAAATTTCATCATCTTCATGGCGGCTATCCTGCCCATCCATGCGTGTGGGTAACCTTGCCAATGTCCAAGGTTGGCTTTAACTTTCCTAAGTGAATCTTGATAATTATGGGTAGCAATTTCTTGTATTAAGGGGGCAAGCTGGATGCCCTGGTATGCCATTGGGGCTGACGCCCAGTGTATAGAGTGAGATCGAGTTAACTGTTCTGTAGTGCTCGCTGTAGTTGTAAGAGGACCCATCCGGGTACTCAGTGTGAGGAAAGGCTGGCAGTCAGGAGTATGGTTTGGCCGACCGGCTCTTTACATCAACTCGCTATAGCCATAGCGGTATGGTTAATCCCTGGTAAATTCTGGAAACAGTGACAATGCACTGTGTAGGTCTGGATGATATTCTGTGCGCAAAGAATCACAGCATCTGCATTCCCAAGCTGTGTGAGTCAGCTTCAAGGATGGTACAATGACCACAGGTCCTCACACTGAGTACCCGGACGGGTCCTCTTGTGAGTAATATCCTTTCACTTCTCACTTGTGGCACATCACTAGTTCACAAGGCTGCGCATTAAGCAAACCAGATGTCACTGCATCACTAGTCCTGAGGAGACCCTGTACTGATAGAGGGTCGAAACGCCGTCGACAAGCTGAAAGAGCGAACCATTGCCCAGCGCGTATTATTATATACAGTTGCTGTTTACAAAGAAATTATACAAGAATGGTCGCCTTTTAAGATTTATGGAAACCTTGTATATAAATATACACCCTGTCACTTACGATTAGGTTCCATTTTTAGGTCTCGGCTAGCGAAGGCTCGCTCGCAAGATTTAATGATTTTCAGAAGTGGGGCTTGAACCCGCCCCTCTTCTTCCCTCTTCTCCATTGGCTGGCCTCTTAAATGCTGGTCAGCCATTGGAGAAGAGCTTTGTCTCTCCAAACAAGCCCCGTCTTTTTCGGATTCGGGGCGTGTTTTTTACTTTCTTTCTCTCCTCTGGAATGTAAACATTCCAGCCAATGGCAAGAGGAGAGAAAGAAAAGCACGCCCCCGAATCTGAAAATGCCGCTGCGTTTCTCTGAGGCATTTCTGCTTGACCTCGGAGAAAGGCGGCAGGTTTCATGGCTCTCGCCAGGTAAGGCGCTGGGACTTGAGACACTTTCCCCCGTCTCAACAGCGACTACTGCTCGCAAAACAAACTTTCACACACAGGCAAGTCTCCCTGCACAACTGATCCCTTCTTGTACACTGTTCACAGCAGAAGCCAGAGCACAGCCACCCCCCACTTCTCAGTGTCTCCTTGAAACCAAGCGCTTTGGACCAACTGTAAGTGAGCTGCAGATATCGCTATATGAAAACCTTAAAACGGGCTCCAGAAATTAAATGGCGCCTTGATGCCTTGTTTCGTCCAGAGCGCCATGAACTCTCCTTGGGCGTAGAAGTGTCAGGTCTCAAGAACAACGTGTGCACCATTCTGGCGATGCGCCGGCGGGGCCTTCCACCCTCCCCTCAATTCTCGGTCGTTTTCCTCCCCAGACACTTTAATTCAGCTAATTGCAGCGCATCTGGGCCGGGAGGGGTGAGTCATGGCAGGGCGCCCCCTTGCAGCCTTTATTGCGAGGTTGTGGGGCCCGGGGCAGGTGACGGTGTCTGTCGAGCCTTTGTTCTGGTGGGTGAGGCGCACAGACCCACAGCTCCGGTGTGTGAAGAGCAGTCCACAGACATGACGAGCAAACACAACTCTGCGTCCCTGCCAGTCGGGAGGCGGGGCCAGTCGGGGCCCTGGTGTCCGTGTATCCCGACGCACAGAGAGCACTTTGGAATGGTGCCGCTCGGTGCCAGGCTGTCTGAACATCAATGTAGCTAATCTTAACGCACCTCCCAGTAACGGAGTATCTTCAGATCTGTGTGTGGCTGGCTGTGCCCTGCCCTGTATTGTATCTGTTGTCTAGTTAAAATGCATTCCAGATACAAAGTATTGTTACATCTACCTTCCACCCTCCCACCCCCTTCAGCGTGCCTTTTGCTGAATCTGCTGTCTTGTTATATTGTGTCCCAGATACAAAGGATCTTTTATCTAGCGCTCCCCCCCCCCCCCCGTTCCTCTGGCCATTAGCCTATCTGTTGTCTAGTTATATTGTATTCCAGTGAGAAAATATCTTTACAACTACCTTCCCCGCCCCCGCCCCCAGTCAGTGTGCCCTTTAAAATCGTATCTATTTTAGCTATTGACATTGTAAATAACAATGCCGTTTCTTTAAATGTTTTAACCCCTTCGATGCGCATGACGGAGCGGTTCCGTCATGCGCATCGGTTGCACTGTGCGGATGACGGAACCGCTCCGTCATGGCCCCGCCCGCGCTCGAACCCTTCAGCACAGCACGGTAATCCGTGCCTGGCTGAAGGGGTTAAAAACAAAAACATAAACAAAAATAATGTCATGAGCAATGCCAATAGCTCTAACTTTAACCATGCCGAGACTGTTGCATTGTAAATGCTTGTTCACTTTGGGACACACTGCACAAATATCTGTTCTATTGTAAATTTAAACAATGTATATAATAAGTCTGTTGTGTTTATAAAACAAGTCATAATTGTACAAATGTGTTGGTGGTTCCTTGCCCTCTGACATTATTCTACCCTCTTTTTATTGCGATTGTGCAAATTATATTGCTTTTCAGTTAGGCGCTCGACCTTAGCCTCTTCTAAGTACTGTGTCATATCTTGCGCAGGGACAAGCTGCAGAGAGTATAGCTCCCGGTAGACTGTTCCAAACTGGACGACTATGTCCTCGTCTTCCCCAATCGCCATCCCTTCTGAGGCCATCAACGTTTCAACCACATTTGCCTGGCTCATCCCTCTGAGCTAATTCGCAAGTAGTCATCCACATTTATTACCCCCACATTGAAGGAATGCCTCAGCCTCAAAATGGAGTACTCTACGCTGTGGAGGTCAAGTTCATCTAACTGTTTCCTGGCTCTTTCCAGCAGACGCCACACCATAGGGGTCCCGGTTAGGTGATTAATTAGTTCCAATTCCTTAACCTGCTGTTGAAGCTGTGTTCTCTACTCCTGCGGCAGCCTATGGTCAGCTGAAGCTATAGCAATTATTTTCCCTCTCAGGACCACTTTCATGGCGTCCCAAAGTATGGGCAGAGAGACATCAGGCATGTCATTTAGTGCTATGTAGTCGTCAATGTCTTTCTCAAGCTGCGCAATCACTTCAGGTCTGTGCAAAAGTGTCATGTGTGTGGCCACCTATGAGGGGCCTGAGCCAAGACTGGGATAGAGAGATTGAGCACAACCACAGAGTGATCAGATAAGGATCGGGGTTGGATCTCGACCGCTCGAGTAGCTCTCTGTATCTCCCGAGAACCGAAAAAGTAATCTAAGAGAGGATAGGACTTGTGTGCATGGGAGTAGAATGTGTAGTCTCGTGGGTTTGCGGCCCGCCAGAGGTGGCTGAGACCCATCTCTTGTTCATATAATACCTTCCCTGGACTAAGGGCCCCAGTCACTCTCATCCTGTGTACAGATCTATCAGCATCATTATTAAAAACCGTATTTAAATCCCCTCCTAGGAGAACCCAGCGGCCCTGGCCCACTAACACCTCAGCTACTGCCCTGTGAAGGAAGGTTTCCTGGTCTTCGTTGGGGGTGTATATGGAGGCCAGTACTAATGACTGGTTGCCCAATTGAATTTGGTAACACAGCAACTGGCCCTTTATCTCAGCTGTCTTAGCTCCTACCCTCACTTTAAATGTATGTGAGAGCAGAATCACTACTCCTGCGACCTTTCGTGGCTGGGATGAGAAATACTGCTAGGGAGAGAATTTAGATTTAAGCCTATGTGTCTCTAGGTTGGGGATGAGTCTCTCGAAAGAGGTAAACATCTGCCTGGGAATGCTGTAGGTAAGATAGAATTGCCTTTCTCTTAACTGGGTTGTTTAAGCCTTTAACGCTAGGGGTCAGAAACTTCAGGTTAGTCATGGGGGTAAGTGTAGTGCGAGGCTAATGCAGGTGTACGTCCTGGGAAGTCTCTAGACTTTGACGCCCTCGTACCTTTTCCCTGGTAAGCTATGAGTGTGCATTGTGGAAAGAAGTATCTTTCGTGGTACCCACAACCCTCCCCCAATAAACAAAGACCCCAAAGAATGAACTCACAAAGTCCCCATAGCAGGGATGAGCAAAATACTCCCACTTCCTACCTGGTAGTAAAGTTGATAATGGATGCATGGGCAATCCTCCAAGAGCTGCCCGGTCCCCCTACACCCAAGCCGCCCCAGGCCCACTCCCGGCTGTGCCCTAGTATAATCAAGTGCCAGGTTTCAAGCAGGATCTGCTGTCGTTTTGTCCTCTGACAGCTGTGCAATCAAGACTTTCCTCTCAGAAGATATCACCGATGGGTCAGGTCCTACTATTTTCAGCGACAGGGGAACTCTCCTCCATCTCCTGTCGTCTGACATTTCCTAAGGACCTCCCTTGTAGATGCGATGCCTCCAAGGCTGCCCTCTGTCTCTTCTCTTGCCGCTCGAGTCGTCTCTGCTCCCCCCAAGCATCTATTGTGCCTTACTTTGTGTGTGAGGAGGGATACAGGGAAGCAGTGAAAGCAGCGAACGCTGGCCTGCCGCAGATCAACGGAGGTGCAGGGAGGACTGGGAGTCCCATGCTCATTGGCCTCGACCCAGGCCTCTGCCAAGACCAGACCAGCCCGGCTCCGACCAATCCAGAAGGCCTCCCACTCCTATCTGGGGCCTGATACCCTCAACGCAGTCCTTCCCACTCTTCTCTGGGGCTGAATCCCCTTCAACGCTGCCGACACTCACTGTTTCTACGTCTGCAGTGGGGACATCCCTCTCTCGACATCTCCTCCGGGACTCCCGGCCTGTGTGCCTCCACTGCCTATTCCCCAGGGGCCCACTGCATACCATCTCTCTCGACCAGCGGAACTCTCCTCCTCAGTAGGGGCCGGGAGTCCATCCCTGTATGCCTGATTATGGAACAGGCTCACAGTCTCTCTGGCCCTGATACAGGCTGCCGCTGAGGACAGGGACAGCTCACCCAGCTGTGTCGCTGACCTCCTCCATTAGCTCTCGACACTCACACTACTCCTAAGGGGGCTACAAACACCTCTCCTTTGGGCTGCCACCATCCACTTTAAGCTCCGAGGAAGACAGCCTGACTCCCTCTTTCGCATTGGGGGTGTGTCTCCCTGGGGTGCGCCGCGCACGCAGGATGACCGATCCCGCAGTGATCTTCGGAAGGGCACACCCCAGCTCTAGAGCCCGGGCTACACGTAGTCATAGCTCCCACCACCTAGCTTTTACCGGCTGATCCTCAAGGCAACCTTCCTAGTTCACCACGGCTCTCCCAAGCGGGGCAAAGAGTGGCGCATCTAAGCTCGACGTTACGGCCAGACTGCTGCCTCGTCCATGTCCATGAAGCTGCAATCCCCACCAGGCCTGACCGGTCTAGCCTTCATGGCAGTCAGATCGCGGTCCTCTCCAGCGTACTTAAAGCCACTCAGCCGCCTGAAAGAGTCACCTACATCCCCGCTCCACCTCCAACGTCAATTTTAGCCCACAGGTGCTTTGTTAGCAAGGGGCTGACAAGGGCAGGACAGGTGGAGTGGGAGAGACTAGATCGCACATCCGATCAGGTCGCCATCTTGGCCACGCCCAGAAACCATTTTTTAAAAACTTTTTTTGTCAAACCAGATGGAAGTGCCATAGAGACTCCAACTTCCTGTTCCTGTCCAGCAGGCTCCTACCAGTGCTTGCCCCTCTCTTGGCCACTTTTCAGTTGGATTTGGAACTGGAACAATCACTCTCCTTGTCTGTTGCATATATAACATTGGATTTAAGGACTTTGTTTTTGAGAAATCACAAGTAAGTTGAAAAACTGGTGTTTAAGGATGTTGTTTGTTTGACTGGGAGCATTCACCTAAATTTATTTGTACATTTGTTCGATTTTTAAAATTTAATGTGATGAGTGGCCTGCAGTTTTAGTTGGGCCTAGTTTTTTTGAGCGTGAAATTTATCTTCTTTTGTAAAGATAAAATGTTGCACAGTTCAGTACATTTTCTTCTCCATGTTTTTTAATAAGTTTGCAATATTGATTGATTTTATTAATTCACTCTGTGGCCTAGTTTGTCAATGAGGCTCCAGCCAGTAGTTCCTGTACTATTCATGGGTGCATGAGACAACTGTTTCTGTCGTGTCTGTAGACTTGAAACATCATTAGGCCATGGATGGCATTGGATTCGATTATAAAATGTGGATGTTTTGTGTTTTTTCACGTTCTTTCCATACAAATAGTGTTTAGGTGGGATAATGCCTTTGAAGGATGTATGTTATTGTGAAAATTTTTAGCCCTTTTAATTTTTATTTTTGGCATTGCTGAATTACCATGCCTCTTTTGTCTGGCCACTGTGTTGGTGTCTGTGTGTTTGGCATAGGCCACCATTTGCCTTTGTTGTTCAAGAAACAGTTTGCCATGTGGCCAGGGGTCATTGGGTATAATCAGTGTCCACCCTAGCCTGCATGTGTTCTTTGTTTTTCAGGCCTCCTGCATGTTGTTGTTGTTGTTGTTGTGACCGTATGGCTGGCGGCCATTTTGGTGGGGCCAGTCAGTGTGCTATCCCTATTGGCCTCCACTTCTTCTTTGCTTGTGGCCATGTTACCTTGCTGGGTTTGTTGCGACCATGTGGCTGGCGGCCATTTTGTGTAGCCAGCCAGTGTGCTTTCCCCATAGGCCTCCATTTCTTCTTTGTTTGTGGCTATGCCCCATTGCTAGTTGTTGTTGTTGTGACAATGTGGCTGGCGGCCATTTTGTGTAGCCAGACAGTGTTCCTTGCCCATAGGCCTGCATGTCTTCTTTGTTTGTGGCCATGCCTTCTTGCTGTTTGTTGTTGTTGTCTGACCATATGGCTGGCGGCCATTTCGTGTAGCCAGCCAGTGTGCTTTTTCTATAGGCCTTCATGTCTTCTCTTTGTTCCCAATGGCTTTTTACTCTGTGTTGTTGTTGTTGATGACCATGTGGCAATGGCAGGCAGCCATTTTGTGTATCCAGCCAGTGTGGCCCGTTACCATATGCTTGTATGGATAATAGAGCAATGAGATAGCAGTTTAATAAATTAAAATTAATGACATGCTGGATAATATTGTCACTGATTTATCATTTTAAAAAGTTTTTTTTCAATTGTAGTTAATTTTTTTAATTATTTTTAAATTGTTTAATTTACATTTTTTTCAATTTTAGTGATTTGTTTTATTTTTGTTCATTTAAATTGTTTCCATGTTAGTTAATTTTTTTATTATTTTTTTATTTTTGGGGGGAGATATTTTTTTAACCATTTTCATAACATCTGGCATTGATGAATCAATCTAAGTCTGCTATAGGAGCACAACAACAATAATTGTGTAAGGATTATTCGATTGTCAATCCATTTGTCAGCTGCACTTCCCTGTGTACCACATCCCACTCAATGCATTCTTGCACTGCACATAAAGTAAACAGTTACAGCTGTATTGTTGTATTGTTGTTGTTGCTCTTTCTAATCCTTCCTGTGTGTACAGTCATCATGAAAGTTTATGTTGGTGTAGTTTTCCGTTTTACGAAGAAACACTGTATACTATTGTTAATTATTCATAATAACCTCAGTGCCACACTAAATTATATTGTTTGTTTGTACTCCTACTTGAGCTGCAACAATGCCACATTTCACTGATGTTTTTTTTGCTCTTTTACTTTAAGGTTCACAAGAGAAGACACATCACCCACAGTACTACTAGACAGAAGGCCTCTGCACGACGTGACATGTGACTGACTACGCAACACGGTCATCTCTTTAGCTTGTTGTAAAGCTAAGTGCCGCTGCCAATTGACACCTTCAAGATGGCCCCAAAAAAGGTGCCTGCAAGCAAGTGGCTAGTGGGGAGCAGAAGTAGCAGATTTCCACCACTGATGTGCCTACTGCAACCTTTTTCAGGAAAGTTGTGCCACGCCGCACCGCCTCCGGTGAGAAAGCTGAGAGCAGCGCTTCTCAATCAACAGCACCACCTCCCCAACCTAAGCCCAGGACAATGTCTGTCAGTGAGGCAGCCAGTGTAATCATGACGACACCGATGAGTACAAATTTCGAATTGGATTTGCTCCTTTTGCAAATTAGTACACAATCTTTTCAGGAAACACAGCAAAGTGGACAGCAGCCGCAGCCAGCAATGGATTTGTCTGATGTTGGAGCAGAACGGGAGGTTGAGCTTCCTTCAGAGCAAGAAGTTGAACCTTTTCTTTTAGAATCAGTGGCTCCCACATCTCCAGCAAGGAAAAGGAAGGGCACTACAGCACTATCTTCTCCGAGCACCACTTCTGATGATGATGATAGGGACATGGATTGGATCCCAACAGACACCAGGAGACAACAGGAGAAGCAAGGGAAAAGAAAAGTTCCAGGAAGACTTAGACTTATGGAAAGGGATGAAGAGGAGGATGATGAGGTAGTCATGGTGGAAGGTGACACAGATGAATCTGGCATTGCGGTTCAACCAGCTCCAAGGGATGTGGCACAGGTAGCACCGCCACGAGCTCCCATATCTGCAAAACCCCAGCTGAGACCTACACCAATCCTTGCTTCAGGAGAAGCAGAGAGGTAATCAATGACAGGCCCACCTACCTCCAGTTTGTCTTCAGGCATTGGCAGTGGCTGAGTAAAAAAGTACTCTTCCCCAGTTTGGGACATTTTACAGTTAGCAAAGCGAGGGAGCACATTGCAGTATGCATAATTTGACACGCCAATGTTCGTCAAGGTATGCCTGGTACACATTATGGGACTGGAGGCCAGGCGACCCATATGAAAAAACACCACACAATCAAGTGGGAAGAGCACCTTAAAAAAATTGCTGAATGTGGTGATGGTTTTGGGGACAGCCGAGGAACATCAGCTTCAAGTCCAATCATGGTGCATCAGAGCTTGGACTGCCTTCGGTGGAGCGGGCTCTCGTTTTACACCCAGGGACCGTGGTGGTGACCTACCTTCCCACTGTTGATGCAGTATCTGGCTTTCAGTTGTCCGGTCTCCTGCCGCCTGCATTGACAAGCACAGCGGCCACGGAGCGGAGACCGGACTATCATCCCCAGAGGTCATAGCGGCCGGAAGCCGCCGCCGACGCCGCTCAGCGCGCCAGGAGGCGCATAAGAGCTTGGACTGCCTTCGGTGGAGTGGGCTCTCGTTTTACACCCAGGGACCGTGGTGGTGACCTACCTTCCCACTGTTGATGCAGTATCTGGCTTTCAGTTGTCCGGTCTCCTGCCGCCTGCATTGACAAGCACAGCGGCCACGGAGCGGAGACCGGACTATCATCCCCAGAGGTCATAGCGGCCGGAAGCCGCCGCCGACGCCGCTCAGCGCGCCAGGAGGCGCATAAGAGCTTGGACTGCCTTCGGTGGAGCGGGCTCTCGTTTTACACCCAGGGACTGTGGTGGTGACCTACCTTCCCACTGTTGATGCAGTATCTGACTTTCAGTTGTCCGGTCTCCTGCCGCCTGCATTGACAAGCACAGCGGCCACGGAGCGGAGACCGGACTATCATCCCCAGAGGTCATAGCGGCCAGAAGCCGCCGCCAACGCCGCTCAGCGCGCCAGGAGGCGCATAAGAGCTTGGACTGACTCCCACGTCGCGGGACAAGCCCGGGACAAGGGCGGGCCGTCTGTGGCCGTCCGGGGCCGGAGGAGGCCGGGCCGGGCTCATCCCCTAATACGACGGTATCCCCACAACAGGCCTCGTACAGGTACTGTTGTTGACACATGTGATTTCCTGCCTACTACAGAGTTTGTGGTCTGGGATTGTCTATAGCGGACTAATTCCTACAGTAACTTTTGCTGTTTATAAGCACGATAGAGTACGGGTCATTCTACGTCATTCTACGTCAGACGAAGTCCGGACAAAGAGCGAACAGTTTGTGACAGTCCGGGATAGGAGGGGGAAGGTGGGGGCCCCGCCTCCTGTGACCTGTCATTTGGCAATAGTCTGTCGGAGAATCCATTATTTTGTCTAAACTCGATAATATAGCAGGAATCAGTGTATATACAAGGGCCGGCCCGTATTCGCTATTTGTAATTACTGTTTCAGGGTTGTACTAGTCTATCAATGTCCATGTCCAAAGTTAAATTAACGTCGGCAAAATCAACCATGGATAACTATCTCGTGAAAATGGTTGATAAGATAAACCAGGAGCGTAGGAAGTCACTGGGGCGACCTGATACTGTTGTCCTAACCCCTCCAAATACCATTTGTCACACTCCTTCAGTTAACTTGATTCAGGATGTTAGCAATGAGTATAATGAGCCTAATCAGGGTATGGAAGGTACTATAGTGGCTAGCACCTTAGAAGGAAATAGCTCCGTTGATCTATCACCCGAGGAAACGATAACCACCTTAGATCCACCGACTGCTACCCAGATGGTTCCAATATCCCAGAGAGTACTACGTTCTAGTAAAACTCATAATAAGAACACACATTTGAAAAGGGGGGGGGGGGGCGATTACCAAAAAGAACAGACCCCCCGCCTACTAAACCTGCGGGTGACACTGCCGTAGCGCAGGTTAGTAATCTGGTTACCATTGATAGTAGGCAGTTGGATCTTTTAATCAGTATGATAGATGCCAAGTTTGAGCTTCTAATTAAACCATTACTGAATAAACTAGACTTGGTAACCAATGAAGTGACAAGATTAGGAGGCTTGGTAGAATTACATCTTAACGCCAATAAAAATACTGAAGCTAACGATGAGGCCACAATAAATAGACATGCCTCTCGACAAACTCCCAAGGTTGTTAAATCAGTGGCTAAGACCAACTTTCACAGGACACCATATGGTGAAGGCTGCGAGGAGAGAAGTGTTTCAGACCGCTTGCAGACCCAGGGACAACAAAATCTGTCATGTGCCCAAATTAATGTGAATCAGCCAGCACTAAAAACATTGTTACCTCTAGGCCTGATTTACCCCCGGCCTGTGCCCCATTCGTGGCAGTTCTTACCAATGTACCCCCAGTTAACAAGACAGGCAATAACAATTATAGCGAATCCCATGCCTCCCTGAAAAATAAAACCCTAGATTGGCTGCATCGGGAGTGCGGATTTCCAGTTGTTTTAGCAAGGGATATACTAAGTACCAGAAGAGTTAACTGGATTGGGAGCTCGCGCAAGACCTGTGGGGGTGACTGTATTGTAGTCAACTTTCGAAGCCCCCATCTTGCTTCTACAACTCTGTTAAGAGCACAAGCATCCCCTCCCCGGGAACAAGGGATAACTCTCCGGCCTTTAGGGTATTTTTATAGGCATCTTAATTCCTGCACTAATGTTGTGCAGCTTGGGTCAAGAGAAGGAGTTATTAATACTCTCCCTGGGCCTAATATTACTACATCAAACCGATATGAAATTTTGAGTGGCCTGGATTGCAACGACTGACTGGTACCAGTTTTGCCTGAATCAGTGGTTACTGCTGGCGTCGCTGGTGGCCGGGGAGGGGATGTTATACAAAGGATGCTAGACACAGTAGATGTTAGCGGGGAAGTCAACCCCCCGGATACTATTAATGGAAAGCCAAGTTGCTGCGACAAAGAGAAACGGGTTTATTTGGATGTGGATCAGCCTTACAATACCGCCCCCTCGGGTATTACCAGCCCTATCCTGCTATCCAGACCTTGTAGACAGAGTGTCTGTATGATCGTTAGTTGGAATATTGCGGGACTTTTATCAAAGGACAATTGTTTGGGCTGGTTAGAGTTTATTAACACTTTTAACATTGTTTTTTTTTTCAAGAAACCTGGTGTGTTAATCCTATCAACTATAATGGTTTTGTTGCTTTTAACTTGCCTGCTGTAGCTTCATCATCGGGCAGGGCAAAGGGTGGGTTACTGGTTTTGATTTCTGTTGAAGTACCCATCAAAGTAAAGAAACATGTTTTGGTTGGTGCACACTCCCAGATTTTATGGCTTCAAGAGGAGCAGGGTAGAAATATCCTTTTAATCAATTTTTATAATAATATATTTGATTGTTCAAGGTACCAGGTGGTGCTTGCTTTGGAGTCTGCCATGGAAGATATCATAACAAAAACTGATACTGTTTTTGATATCATCTGGGTAGGGGACTTTAACACAACCGTTTGCCCTTTTGCTGATGACAAGGTATGTGGTTATATTGACCATTGGGGGGACGTTGTCCGTCACTTCCCCCATAACCCTTACGGTAATTCCTTAAACAAAATCCTAACCACTCATGATATGGATATTTTGGTCAATCAGGTTAATTCCACAGGCGATATAATTCCCACCTATATAGGGAGGAATGCTAATACAGTTATTGATTTTATATGTGTATCATCTGGTATTAGCCCCTGTGGTTGTGGATAACTTAATCAGTGACCACAATTGTATTACTATTGAGGTTTCACTATGGAAAAACCGATTGGTCCCTATTCCACGTATTGTTCAAAATATTGAGCCAAATAGACCCAATGGTATCCGCATTAAATGGAAAGGTAGTAATGCGGATATTTCATCTAACACCATTGTCTCAAAATGTCTTACGGAAATTGTTACAATCTTAGAATGTGCAGAAGGAATTGTTGATATTATGGATAATTTTATTAAAATTAATTTAATTATAGACAGCAACTTCACTATAATCCCCAGGGGTAAGAAATCTCAGTCTAGGGGATGGTTCGATCATGCATGCACTATTGCACTTAAGGGCCTTAAAATAGCGTTGGCAGCAGAAAATAGAGATATTGGCATGATTAAAGAACTGCGAGGGATCTATCAGACCGCAATTAAGTCAAGGAAAATAGAACTAAGACAAGAGGCATGGGATAAATTGGACCAGGCAGCCTTTACCGCGGATTCCTCTCTATTCTGGGCAACTGTTAACAGCCCCTTTTTAAAGGATGATAAGATACCTGAACTATCGGCCTACGTCAGTGCAGAGAGCTGGGTCACCCACTTTTCCCTGATTTTTGACTCGGCTCGATCCAGGGGAGACTATGATGAAAGGTGGCCCGTCATTCCCCTGGATATTACTATTGCCGAAGTGTGGGACAGCATTAAGTCTAGTAAGGGTGGGAAGGCCCAGGGACCCGATGGGGTGCCAATTGACGTATATAAAACAGCCCCAGATGTTTGGGGTCCGTTGCTTGCAAAGGTATTTAATGCCGCTGTAAGCAACGGTGTTCCCCATACATGGGAAGAATCCATAATTGTACCAATCTACAAGAAAGGAGACAAGGGGGATGCAAAGAACTATCGCCCAATTTCCCTCTTGGACTCCTCTGTGAAAATCATGAGTAGGGTACTTATGGTTAGGCTGACAGAGTGGGCAGAGACTAATAACATCTTGGCTGAATCCCAATACGGTTTCAGGAAGGGCAGAGGAACACTAGAACAATGCCTCAACCTTGACTTGATAATCGGAAAATATACAAAGGCAAAAAAAGGATCCCTTTACCTCTGCTTTGCCGACTTAAGTAGTGCATTTGATATGGTGGATCACAGTATTTTATGGACTAAATTATTAGAAATGGGGGCACCGGAGTCTATTGTTTATTTTTTAGCGAGACTCTACATTAAATTAAATTCTACAGTCCGCTATGGCCAGGCAGGAGAGTGCACCCCCATGTTTAGGGTCAGGCGGGGCATTAGACAAGGGTGCGTGCTCGCCCCTTTACTTTTTATTCTTTTTATCAATGAAGTAGATTTAGTTTTAAAGGAAGTTGCGGCTGATGCACCAAAAATCAAGGATTTCAGCGTCCCCGTACTTCTTTATGCGGATGACGCAGTAATCCTGTCCAGGACCCCAACCGGCCTACAGCGCCTGATGGACAGATTTTCATTGTTCATTAGGGACAGGAAGCTGTTAATCAATAAAACTAAAATGTTTACCATGGAATGTGGTGTAGGATGTAAAAAACCCCATGCCTTCTTTATTGATGGCCACAAGGTGCTAACTGTGGAGTCCTTTAATTAGCTTGGTATTACTTTTACTAATAAGGGCAGCTGGACTAGAGAGATTAATGGTGTTCAGGCAAAAATGGCGAAAAGCTCCCATGGGGTATTTAAATTTGCCACCAATATTGGAGATAAAAGGATTAAAGATATGCTAAAAATTTTCCAGATGAGATGCCTTTCGGTGGCCCTTTATGGGGCAGGGGTGTGGGTACACACCAAGGCAGGGATCCTGCAAGTGGAGGAAAATTCTTTCATTAAAAGACTCCTGTGCCTGCCGAAATCTGCTACTAATGACTTGGCCCACAGAGAACTCGGTATTTCCCATCTTTCAGACCTACTAACATTAAGGCCTTTAATGTTGTGGCGCTCAGTCTGGTCTAAGGAAGAGACCTCCTTAAATAGAGCAATTATCGGAGATTGTCTTACCACTGACGGCCACCTAAAGATTCCATGGATTAAATTTGTTTTAAATTGTTATTTGGAAATTTTTGGCATTAACCTCAAAGAAGACTGTTACGCCTCTTCAAGTCTGTCCAAAGAAACGACGAAATCGGCTTTTATGAATTTTAAATTAGAGAAACGGGAAAGGACTAGTAATAACTTAAGCACTTGTATGTTTTACGATAGATTCTGTGAAACAGAAGGATTTCAGCCTTATTTAAGTATAGTCACTCGCCCTTCTCACCGGTACGTCATTACAAGATTAAGGCTTGGGATAGTGCACCTTTTGGTGGCCTACCCGTGTATTAAAAAGCAGCCGGTTGGCCCTTGTCCTTGTGATAATGTTACAGTCCAAAGCACCATGCACTTTTTATTATTGTGTAATTTATACGGTAATTTTCGTCAAGCCTACCTTAAGCCTATACTGCTAAAATACGGAGTTAGGAATATGCAAGACGCCATGAAGTTGCTTTTTAAACCTTATCCTGATGTTTGCTTTTTTACTGCTACCTTCCTCCTTTCAGCCATCAAAGCAAGACCTAGTATGCTTTTTTAATCATTTGAATGTTTTTAACTATGTAATCTGTATGCTGTTTTATTAGGGTGATGTATATTGTATTTGTTTTGCTTTTATGGACTTGTGTTTAAGCTCCGAATAAAGCCTTATGAACTGAACTGGGAAAGGAGTCAGTTTGTGGGTTTCTCTTGAGGCAGATTGAGCCAAGGTATTAAAAAAAAATTAGATTTAATGTTGTGGTTGCAGCTTGGATAGTTTGGAGTAGGGTTTAGAAGATTTTGGGTGTTTAGAGCTATAATCAGTATAACCTGTTGTGGTGGCCACCTTTGTTCCCATCAGTATTTCATTATGGGGTGTGTAAGCAGTGGAAACAGTCAGGATTGTATAGTTTGGGGGATCTGTTTTCATCAGATCAATTGTGCTGTTCGCCGACTTGCAGGAGGACTTTGAGCGGGGTGCCAGGAGTTTTTTTTTTTATATCTACAGGTCAGGGACTTTAATGAGCAAGATAAAGCATGGAACAGTTTAGGTGGAAATAATCCCCCATTTAGATATAGTTCAGCTGCCGGGAAGTAATATTTGTCAGATATATGGAATTTTGATGGTTAATGTTCTGGATGACCTAGAAGCGCAAGACGCAAGTTGGGAGGGAAGCGTAGGGAGGGGGATATTGATTTACAGGCTTAATTGGGATTGGGATAAAAGTGCTTCTCCCATCTAGCTTAAGAGCTCAACATTATAATACAATGTTTAGCCTCTATTACACGCCTGCCAACTGTTTCGCTCGGGTAAGAGGGAGGGCGATAGGTGTCCCATATGTTCTATGGCTGTGGGAGGCTGG
Source organism: Triturus cristatus (assembly GCF_964204655.1). NCBI lineage: Eukaryota > Metazoa > Chordata > Amphibia > Caudata > Salamandridae > Triturus > Triturus cristatus. The sequence goes on along the minus strand of NC_140582.1, from coordinate 42,430,761 downwards.
TAGAGGGTGTAGAGGATTTCTGGAAGAAGGTGTTCAGGAAAGAGATCACTATTAGTCCTGGAATGATGCTGTTTAGTTATGATCAGGCCTTTGGAGGAGATTAGGGCCAGATATATTTTATCTTTATATCTATCTGTGGCAATAGCAACAGCATGAATGAGTGCCCATCCTTCTACTATACAACTATTGTTTGGGCATCTGCTAGCCATGTGCAATCTAGAAAAGTATGTAGACAATTGCATGGGGGGGGCAGGAGGTGCAGTGAAAGGAGTTGGTCCTCCATGGTGGATTGGAAAGCTGATAATTTGGGCCTCTATGATTGGTTAGCTTGAGAAAGGGGCATAAGCAGCGGAGTAGGGTGTGGCCATGCTAGTTCATAGTTTGGGATTATATAATTATGGGGAATTTTTATGTTGTGTAATATAGTAATAGAAACAACTTTGCAGCAAGTGTAATTTCATGCTGAGTTATGAACAATGAAGGATCTGATCCAGAAAACTGAAGGAGGACTAAGAAAAATTAGATCTTCACACAATCTCGTATGAAGATGTGACCATACCTTTTGGTACACAGCTATTCATTTAAAATGTATGAGCTAACTCTCAATAACATCTTGCCATTTGGAAAAGTCTACTTCCGAACACTACAATGGAAGACTTACAAAGCTCATTGTTTTTTGAAATGCGTTTCCAATTTGTATGTCTATGAGATATAAAATGACTAGGAGTTGGATTGTCTGATAGAGAAAGGAGAGTTGGAACACTGACATCAGGTCTTTTTAATGTTTTAAACAATATAATGTGATAAACGACTTAAACCCCATGCTTCTCCTCACATTTTGAAAAGAGGTTTCAAATATCCATTAAATATAAACAGTATAAATGAATTCCATGTTTTGCCTATTTCCTGCAAGCGCTGTCAGTTCCATAGCTGTGCTTTAGCAATATGACGTAAATGTGTTTATGCATCATTGTATTGTAAGTGTATTGTAATTGCATTTATATAGCCCTTACTACCCCTTACAAGGCGTCGAAGCGCTCATTGTCTTCTATTCCAAAAGTTACCTATTTAGTCCTTCATTAGAATTTTATGCCAAAATTGATATAATGTTTCATTTAATATGCCACACATGTTGTGAGATGGATGAGAACGATACTCGTGAATTCACAGATTATGTAACTTAATTATAGCATCCCAGACCACCGGAACTAATTTATATTAATTAGTAGAAGAGAAATATTTTTATATAAAGATGGTGCATCATAGGAGAGTTATCGTTCTGACCCAAAATATAGCAAGTCAGATTGACGATCGCAGTCTTATTCAAAGTGGATGGACCTGTCAGTAGCTATTTCACTAAGGCAGAAAAGGGCCTGAAGCAGGGCCTCAGGCGGCTGGGCTTCACTCCCGTCAATACCTACCTGGGTTTTCCCATCCACCTTTTCATAAAAAGTAATTTTGCAAGATTCTTAAAACGCTTTACTGGTATGTTTACTCTCCCGAATTGGTGCAGATGTATTCAGACAGACAAATGTTTTTGATGCTTCCCAGCTACTTCGGGAAAGCCTTATCAGTCACAGTTTTCTAGGCATACTCCTAGTAATGGTTTGTGAGTCCCAGCTATGTTCATTATAGTTATGAGGTTTGAGCCTGCATGTGTAGCTGTGCGTAGTCTACAACTGGCCTGTTAAAAATGCATGTAATCAATACAATTGCATAGGTAACCCCCTTCCTTTCGCCTTTACCAATTCGAGAGTGCACTATCGGGCAATAATAATGACCCCAAGCCAAGTAAAGGGGTAAAAGGCCGCTTTATTGGACAGGTGGGCAGAATAATACATCATTTGTACAACAATACATAATCCGACCTATCACCCCCCGCCCCTACTGAATTTTCCCCAACAACCAACTTCCCCCACGTTGTTCAGCCTAATCCTCCTCCCCAAACCCCTATCTACCTCTCCTGCCTACCCCTTGCCTCCAACCTCGCCCCCTTGCTTCCCTCTGTCCAGAACTATTCGTGATGCCCCCAACCCTTCCTGCCTGTCTTGCTCTCCTCCCACTCTGGCACCTGTCCAAGCGACAACCTCTAAAAATATGAACGCCATATATATAAATATACACATCAAAAATGTTGTAATTTATAGCATAAATGGGTGGGCGGGAGGGCCAAATAAATGAGCCCCCCTACCTCACCACCTCAGAAAACACGAAGCATGACGGTTGGAATGACAGCCTCGCGCTCGCGCTGCTGAATCATCCAATCAGCGCGCGCACCTCCTGTCCAGGGCAGACCATTGCCCAAAGCTGCCCAGGGGCGGACAACCTGCGATTCCCGCCCCCAGGAGCCCTCATCGGGCAATAATAATGACCCCAAGCCAAGTAAAGGGGTAAAAGGCCGCTTTATTGGACAGGTGGGCAGAATAATACATCATTTGTACAACAATACATAATCCGACCTATCACCCCCGCCCCTACTGAATTTTCCCCAACAACCAACTTCCCCCACGTTGTTCAGCCTAATCCTCCTCCCCAAACCCCTATCTACCTCTCCTGCCTACCCCTTGCCTCCAACCTCGCCCCCTTGCTTCCCTCTGTCCGGAACTATTCGTGATGCCCCCAACCCTTCCTGCCTGTCTTGCTCTCCTCCCACTCTGCCACCAGGAAAAACCCTAACACAGGAGTTTTTCCTGTCCCCCCCTTGGAAAAAAACCCCTATATTGTTAACAGGACGCTCATCATCAGTTAATAGAAAACATACCACCACTGTCGCCCAACAGGTGAAACTTTATCCACAACATATCACTATGCCGCATGGTCCATAATTGTCTACAAAACCCCAAATTGTTCCATGACATTTGCAGAAAAAACTCCCGGCAAAATAATGTCCCCCCAAACCTCTTACTGCTTTATATATAAAAAAAGGGGAGGGGGGGGAGGGGTGAAGACGGAGAAATATTTTGTGGGAAAACAGGGGGGGGAGGGGCGGTGGGGGAAAGATTATCATTGTATTTGCAAAAGAAAATTCCAAAACTTCAAACAAGTGTTGATATAACAGTGACGCTGTCGCTAAAACAGCGTATCCTAACACCAGGTATTACACTGAAGTATTTTAGAGACCATCTCTTTTATATTCAAAATATAAATTTCATTACCTATAAAAGATAGGTGGACACCATCATGTCTAAAAAATTGATAATCATCTTTTGTTATTGACTCATGAGCCAACCAGTCTATACCAGCACTGTGGCAAAAACGATGCAGGTCTCTATTCGCCTTCTTCCGTGCTCTCTCGACTGCTGTAAACCTTTCTGCACCTTTCCAAACCCTTCGTGGCATTAGTGCCGTCAAAACTAGGTGTGTGTCGGGCCAAGTTTTTAACAAAATTTCGAGATCTGCCTTCATATCAATAATTAAACCAAGACCTGATAATTGTACTAGGTCGTTTTCACCAAGATGGATCAGCAACATTTCCGGCTTATTTTTACAAGAAAGCTCACTCATGAGAGGCAGGAGCTGACCCCATCTCATGCCGCTTTTCCCAAACCAGGACAATACGACTTCATCTGAGCGGAAACCCAAGTTCCTACCAAAATGTCGTTTTTCAGCTTGTTTAGCGGCCCACTTAATGAAGGAGTGTCCAATGATCCAGACTTGGCGTTGAGACAAAATGTTACCGACCGACACACCTGAAAAGAAAAGACAATTAACATCCAGACTTTGAAACATCAACCTCTAAAGTTCTAATGTAACGTAAACAGCAGTCTGAGGTCCAGCGACCTAGTTTCTGAACATCACTGAATGAAAACCCCCACCTGGCAGCTTCTGAAGCTGCTCCTATTCGGAAAGAATGTGTCCCAAAATTGACAGGATTCTCCCCTATCTTCTTCAAAGCTTTGCGCATAACTGCTAGGATTTGAGCAGCTTGGAGACGGGACCCATCTTGATGCCTAAAAACATAATCTGAGGTTGCCCCTCCCACTAACAAAAACTCGCACCATGCTTGCCTGGGGCATAAAGGACCGTCTATGGCTCGCAAAAACACTTTTGCCCCTTTACCTGTTTGGTCCGTTTTCGATCTTTCTAGAAAAATACAAATAGAGGAGCTAAATAAAGAAACGTTGTGAACCTTGAGGCCCTCAATGTGAGTTGTACCCAGCAATTCTGAAATCCTAAAAGCTCCAAAAAAGAGCCAAATCATACAGAGTTTAACCCCTTCTGTGCCAATGATGAGCTGGACTCGTCATGGGCCGCGGTTGCGCTGTGCCCATGACGAGTCCAGCTCGTTATGAACCCCGCCCGCTAATGCAACGCCCGGCACAGGGCGGGGAAAGGGCGTTGCACACAAGGGGTTAAAAAGACAACATTCAAAGTGGGAAAAACAAACCATCGCTAAAAAACTTGTAACTTTATACAATAATTCCAAAGACATTGGTTCTCGTTTGTGTTGACCCCTCTTTATCGTTTTCGCCCAGCCCTGCAACATTCTCCGCCCCATCTCTCCCACAGAAGGCTCATAGCCCCAGAAGAATTTTCCATAAAAAGCCACCCCCGATAATTTCCCAGCTATCGTGGTGGACGATACACTCCGATGTATGTTGCCCATAATGAAATTACTTACATCATCTCTACGCTGCCATAAACCTATCTCAGTCGATGGTCTATACTTAGCCTCTGAATCTAAAAACTCCAGCCAAGCTCGTCTGTAGGCCAATTTGGTGCTGTTAGCTAAAGAGCTCTTGATGAGACGCTGAGTAGTCAAATCACCAAATCCCACACCTCTTGGGGGACCGGAGTCTTCTGATAATCTGCTCCAGGCGCCAAACCACGGAATCTCGCCCACTGAAAACGAGACAGGGCGTCTGCGATGTTATTGTCCACTCCCGCAACATGTTTAGCTTTGAAAATGATGTTAAAATGCAAGCACCCCAACATAAAGTTCTGTAATAGCTTCAACAAGTGCTTATCCTTGACTTTTTGCCCATTGACTAGGTCCACTACAGTTTTGTTATCGACATTGAAAACTACCTTTCTATCGGCCAATTTTGGACCCCAGATAGTCAATGCAACTACAAGTGGAAAAAATTCCAGGAAGGCTATGCTCCGTTTCTCAGAAATCCAAGAGTGCGGCCACTGCTCCGCACACCACCTCCCATCCCAAAATAGGCCAAAACCATTGGCCCCCGAAGCATCAGAATAGAGCTGTATTTGCCATAAGAAATCTTCTTCTAACGACCAGAGAGTTACGCCGTTAAATTCTCTCAAAAAACACAACCACACTTCGAAATCAGCCCTCATATTGATAGTAATTCTGATCCGATGGTGTGGAAGCCAACAGCCCGACATGGCAAACCCCAAGCGTCTGCAAAATGCCCTGCCTGCGCGTACCACCCTGCAGGCAAAGTTCAAATGGCCAAGCAAACATTGAACCTCAAGCAACTTTAATTTTTCTGCTTTTGTGGCATATTCCAATAGCCGGGTGATTTCAAGAACTTTTTTCTCCGGAAGTCTGGCTTCCATCTTAATTGTATCAATCTCAATACCCAGGTACGTTAAACAACAGCTGGGCCCTTCTGTTTTTTCAGGTGCCGATGGAACACCCATCTCCTGTGCGAAAGATTGAAAATCATGTAGCGCTTTTCCGCATTGTTGGGAACCTGAAGCACCCACAAATAAAAAATCACCTAATAATGCGTTACACTCATGTGGCCCGTCGCCCAGGAAAAGCTCCACTGCAAAAATGAACTAAAAGATTCAAAAAGTCTGCAGGATATCGCGCACCCCATAGGGAGGGCCTTATCCACAAAAAATTGTCCCTCAAAATGAATACCCAAAAGGGAAAAATCCGAGGGATGAACAGGTAGTAACCGAAACGCCGACTTTATGTCACATTTCGCTAGCTCAGAACCCTCCCCCGCCATTCTTACCATCCCTAAAGCCGTATCTACAGAGGCAAACTTTACCATGGAATCTTCCTTGGCAATGAAATCATTGATGGATGTACCATGGGGCCAGGAGAAATGGTGGATCATCCTAAATTCCCCCTCGACTTTCTTAGGGACCACACCCAAGGGGGACACCATAAGATCATGTAATGGCCATATATCAAAAGGACCAGCCATTCTTCCCTCTGCCACTTCAGTCAACAACTTGTCCCTCACAATTTGTGGGAAATCCTCTGCGGACTTCAAATTTTTTGCAAAACGACAATATCTGCTTCCCTGGTAACCTAACCTGAACTCTTCCCTGAAACCCCAGTCAAGCAGTGCTGCCTCTTGAGTGTCCGGATAGCATGTTAAAAACACTCTCAACCTATCTATATTAATTGGTGTAGAAGCCCTTGTTAGTAGGTTGGAAAACACCTCCCCTTCCTCTGACTGGCAAACCGCTCCCCCAATGTAACTGCTCCCCAAAACACTGGGTGACCGCGTGCTTCCCACCACATCGCTGACATTCATGCTTATATCTGCATGGATTTTTGGCACAGAATCCCTTATTAAAATTCCAGAATGCACCAGAAATGGAAGGCTGTTGTATGTTCCAATTCCCCACCCCCCCCAGGGTGGGTCTGATTGGAAAGGGCCGACTGGGCACTGCTAGGCCACTCGCCGGATGCATGGATGGAGGTGGCCTTTGTGGGTACATCCATTGCACCCAAAGTTCATTATCCACTTCACCCCATGGTTTATCCGGTATAATGACTAAACGTGCCCGAAACTCTTCATCATAATGCAACCATGCAAACCCACCAAATTCCATGGCCGCTTTCCTGATGGTATCCACATATTTAAAAATAGCCACTGACCTCTCGGGGAACTTTTCACAATAAACACTCGCGAAAATGAGAAAAGCAGACGTCCAATTATCTATATTGGTTGGCACCCGAGGTCTCCTAGCTAACTCCCAAGCCTCTTCTTTGGACCCTTCTTTTGCCTGAAACTCTCTATGAAGGAGTTTAAACACATCCACAAACTCCCCCTTCCATATTTTCTCCTTTGTGACCTTGGACAAATGAGCACCCAGTGGCATTGATAAACCCATATAGGGCAAGCGTTTTAAACCTGAGGACTGCGATATATCTCCTTCTGGTTTCGCACCCTTATCTGGACCTGCCACTACAACCTGCTTGCCCGCCAGAACTACAGCGCCTGCAACTACAGGGCTAGAGGCCTCCTCCAATGCGCCTTTAGCGCCCCCACCATCTGTGCCAACCCCCTTATCACAACATAAGCGTTTTGGACGAGGACGAAAGAGCACCTCACCTGCTTTTATGGCCGAGCTGTCTTCGGACAAAATTCTCCTCTTCTTTCCTTAGCTCTATTTCTGGTTTTGGTCCCTTTCGAAGCACCATCACTGGCAATTTCCTGTGAAAAAATTTTCTGGAGATATCTTTAGTAGACCCCCCCCTTATCCTGTAAAGAAAAGGGGAACGTTTTCGCAAGTGCTTCCTCATCCTCGATTTCCCCTTCTTCCAAAGATGCACCTTCGTCGTCCACCAACATAAAACCTACCACTCCAGGCTCACCTACTCTACCACCCCCGCCACTGACCCCAGGAAGCTCCCCGTCCCCAACCCCCCCATCATATACATTCCAGTTAATGGATCCCTTAAAGCGAGACGCTCTCGTGACATCCAACGGCGTTGGGAATTTCGCTTGAAAATCCCCATCCTCCTTACTTCGTACGTTGCAGGATGCAAAAGGCCTGGCCGATATGACTCCACTGCCCTTTTTTGTGCATGGCAGCGTCTCGCCCACGGTGGGCTGCAAGCCACTTAAACCTGCAGCTGGTGGTGATCTGCCTCCTTTCAACCGGGAAAGTCTGGCCGTGTTCATAATTTCTTTCGGCATCCAGACCCAATGCCCTTCTGCCCCTTTCCCAAAAAATTCAGGCACCTGACCCTCCACTGTCTTGCATGTGGGATCCATTAAAACATCCCCTAATACAACTGCCTCAGCCAGCTTGGATGCGACCGGTCCCACCTCTTCGTTCAGTTTTGACCCAGACATTTTTGCCATAACATCACCCTTTGCGTTAGAAAAAATTGGTGACAAACACCTCTCTTCCGATGACTGTGAAGAGAAACCTGAAACATTGAATTGTTTCTTGTTAAAAATAAAAATATCTTGCTTGCTGTTTGTAAATGCTTGCTTTTCCACCTCACTGTCATGTGCTACCGTTGAAAAAGCACTAGGTGGCGTATTTTCTTTATCCCCAACACCCTGCCTTACTTGAGAAAAATGCATGCCCCCCTGTACACCAGCTTCCTTAGCCTTAGGCAAGATATTTGTCGCACACGCGTGCGTGGCCTGCCCCTCCCTCTCTTCAATTGCGTAGGAGCTGATGGCAACGCAGGAGCCCGGGGCATACACACACCTCGCACCGGGGAGCCCTCCTCCCTCAAACTAACCACTCCAAGGGAAGGCACTGGTGAAACATCGCTTGAGGCGCAAGCTGCCACTGCTGCCGCTACTCCACCAGCAGCCCTGCGTGGTTTGCGCTCCACACCTACCCAAGCCTGCTCCAAAACCCCAGGAATTAAAAGGTCTTCCCTCCCTGCCTCACAAAGTACACGCAGCGCTTCACGAACAGAAGCAGCTGCCTCCATATCCAGTTTGTGCTAATAAATATCAAGACAAACTTTGTCAAACCGTCATATACCAAATAAATGAGCCGCCCTACCTCACCACCTCAGAAAACACGAAGCGCGACGGTTGGAATGACAGGCTCGCGCTGCTGAATCAGCCAATCAGTGCGCGCACCACCTGTCCAGGGCATACCATTGCCCGAAGCTGCCCGGGGGCAGACAATCTGCGATTGCCGCCCCCAGGAGCCCTCATTCAAGTTTCTTTCATTTCAAGAGTATTAACAATTTTACCAAAGTTCTAGTGTATGTGCCCTTGTCTCCGGACACGTGTTCATGTCTCCTCCGGCCAGCCCCTAAACATAACCAGCAGCACCAGCAACTCCGGGAATAAACCTGAGCCTCTTGGAAATGTTATGTTTTGGTGCACATAGCTAATTGCCAGGGGCGGCTCCTCCGCTATGGCGGAGGAGCGTCGCCCCCACTGCTTTTAAGCAGTGCTCAGGAAAGGAAACATAAAATGATAATAACTTTAAGTTAATATCATTTTATGTTTCCTGTTGCTTTAAGGGCGGGCTGCTTTGCTTTCAGAGCTCGGCATTAGAGCGCAATGACTGTTTGGTCAGCCCTCTCGTCAAACCAGTCTTGCGCGCTTTCCCCGAACTCCATGCAGTCTGCATTACAGCCTACTTGCAGAACAAGCCCAGGCTCCCATTCCCTGGTTGAGCATAAAACCAGGATGCTCAAAACCAATCACAACGCTGCATTGCAGCATTGTGATTGGTCATGGCAGCATGGGTGCTAACGAATCACAATGCTGCGTTGCAGCATTGTGATTGGTCAGGGGAGTCTTTTCTGTGCTTCCTGTGCCTCGGAGAGCAGAGGCAGAGATGCGGGACCGGCACGGCAAGGTATGTGTTTTTTTTTTATTTTAACCGTTTCACCCCACCCTCTTCTCCCCCTTCCCCTGCGCCCGCACCCACCCTGCCACCCGCGAACCATGCCGGCCGCCACTGCTAATTGCATAATAAAGCTAGCTTGTTGCTATATCCAATATATGTATTGCTTCACTGCATTTATCTGGCAACCAGGCTCTGCAACTCAAGTATGTGTTTCTCTGGTGAATCCAGGGTGCCCCCCCCACATAAAGTGGAAGGTTCATAATTTGCGTGATCACATGACTTCCTGTGGTGAGGTGTTGACATTCATTTTCACCTGCTTCATTCCAGAAATTTGAGGCCTCGATACAATTGGAGTACATGATGAAGAAACAATAAGTGGCTGCCTATGGACTATTTTGTCTCAGCGGGGAGGGCCATGATTTTGAAATTTTTAATGGAAGACCTCAGTTTATCCCAAAGATGAAACAGTTCCTTTCAAAATATTATATTCCACAAAATAAAGTTAACGGCGAGCACGAAAGCCTTTAGCAGGAGTGCATGGGAAATGGACTTTCATTGCCTAGCCCTGAATTGACCGATACTGGGAGTATCCATAACTCTGGGGACGAGAAAAATTAGCTTTTTTACAAGAGGGTCAATTAAGAGATGGGGAATAACCAACGCGTTTGCAAATACCCAGGTAATTTCTAATTTTAGAGTGGACTTTCTCCGGGATCTTTCAGCTGCTTTCATCAATGTTTGATTAATTTGATCATTTTATTGGGATTTGTGACAAATAATGAACTCACTATATAACAAATATTACCTATTTTTTAACTGCTAATTATAAGAAAATATTTCATATCAATAATACAAAAAAGGTGAATCAGGATAACTGTACAATAGAAATTCCTATTTATGTCTAAAAATTCACACATTGGATCCCATTGCAAACCTAAATTAGTGCTAAACGTAATTGTTGTTGCTAACTGAAATCCATCTCTCTGATATTTTGTTTACAGAAGGATCATGCCCGGAGATATTTTGACGCAATCATTTGGGGGTGGCAGGAATGTACGCAAGATGTCCCTCGTAGGTCTAAGTTAAAACTCCTGCGACCTTCAAAAAAAATTGTGAGTTTTCAAGAGTAAAAGTGAAAAATAATTGATATGTATCTACATGTGTAATGAATATAAAATTGATAGAAAATTTGCTTTTATAGACGTTTCTGATATTACTCCAATGCCAGGAAAAAATTGATATTTTCTGTTATGTAATCAAAGGGTGATATAAGATGATAGCAATAATTTACTAAATCTCCTTCTGAAGAATAATCTTGTGTAACCACGTTTGTACCAATTTTATAATTTCATTAAATGTATCATCTCCTTATAACTTACTCATCATAATTGCACTTAATTACATCATAAAGTGTTACCTGATGATTTACGAGCTGAGGCGAGAAAGCAGCAATGGAGTAATGAGTTTACCGGTAAGTTATGAAAGCAACAGAGTTATCAGGAGTCTACAGTTTTGCCAGCCAACAGCACTGCTTAGGTGTAAACCAGTGCCCAGAATCTGCCTTGTACTATAACTGGGAATTATATCGGTTTGCAAGCTTCTCAGTGCAATTGTGGAACCTAGTTACTTCCTTCTTCCAGTCTTCGTTTCATCTACTAAATAAGTTAAGGTTATCATATAAATTCATGTCACGGAGCACAATAAGTTCCCAGGTTTCATGGAGTTGCTGGTTTTAGTTTAACCTCCGGGTGCATTCTGGGAGCTGAGCTGTAGTCTTGGGTTACTGCCGTTTATCCAATTGAACTACCACTCTTGATAACAATCAATTCTTGTAATGAAAGGTCTCAGATCTCCCCTGGACCAAGGTAAGTCCCTTCACCTTCCCAGGGAGAGAATATCAGATCCAAACTTATGGAATATAGCATATACACAGCACTTCCTAAGGTGGGCAAACTTTCAACACTCCCCCCAAAGGCAAGGCAAAAAAACAATATCACATGAGTCTCCTCTAGACCAAGGTAACACACACAACACTTCTCTAGAGCGAGATATACTTTGCACATCACTTGCCAGGAGCAGAACAACTTCCTATAACACAATTACCTGTTAGAAGGGAATTCACCCATCCTTCTACAACAGAATACTTGGCCAAGAAGATTCCACACCTCCTGCTACAAGGAAAAGACTAATTGGTATATCTGGGATATATTTATTAGTAAATAGCACCACACGGTAAGCCAAATGCACCTATCATAGCAGACTCTAACATATCAATAGTATGATTGAAACACAATCAAGGCAAACATATATGTAGAAATATATATATATATGTATATAAATGTATGGAATCCTGAAAATAAAGTTATAATAAGCAAGAACAGTAGGAAAAAATAGAAATTAGTGGAACACCCCACCAACTGTCTGTCCATCCCGTTTCCACTTCGCCAAAGGGGAGCCCAGTTCTTCGGCCGAAACAGGAGTCAGTAGTGACACTATACGCCACAGCTGCACGCCCAGAACCCAGACACCTTCTTTAGTACAAGTGGAGACGTAAGACGAAGCTCCTGGTGAGCCTCGCCCCCTTTTCCCAGCAGAGTCCGTACCACTCCACACCTAGGCCACAGCTTCAGCTGGCCAGGCGTCTGCTATGGCTTCAGAGCAGCGCGAGCACATTCCTCTGACAAGATCCAGTTCTTTCTGGTCAGTAAAGTGCGAAAAACAAGTGAAAAGGAAAACATACCCTTCTCACCTAGTGAAGCTCAGAAAATGGCGACAGCTCAGAAAATGGAGTCACTCAAGCAAAAGCCTCTATTCAAGCAAAAGAGCAAAATTAGTATGCAAGATGACATAAGATCAGGCCAGAGCCAATAGCAAGCACTGCCGTTAAGCAAGATAAAGTCAGAATCTGAAAGAGACATAATCAAGCCCTACTTCGTAGCTTATTCTTACTAGGCAGGCCTACACATCACTATATTATGTTATAATATGCTAAATAAGACTGAGATGGTGATGGGCGACGGTCATGATCAGGCTATTTATCCACATAAATGGCACATTCATTACATTTCTAAAATAAAATTTTACAATGTATTTAAAGACATAGAGTTACTTTAAATTGCACCTGAGCCTTATAACAGTTAGGGCACACTGTCCTATTCTGACCATTAATTAAACTTCACCTGGGGTGAGGGGGGTCGCTGGGCTTAGACTGGGTCAGTGCACCCTATCAAAATGAATACCCTGTTCCCAATGCAGGTGCGAAACAATTCCTGCAGTGAGTATAGTGCATTATTGAAAGACAGAGTAGCTCTTTGAAGTAGCCCTTTTTAAGAGAAGCAGAGATTGTGCTGCAGAGTGGTGTTGTGAGTGACTTCACCCATAGTCAGGAGAATGTTTGAAGGGTCCAGAGCATCTCCTTCCATGGGGACTCTTGGAGCACAATTACTGTGCACCACCTCTATGTAGCGCACAATCAGGCCTATGTACACAGGTCTACTATGTGCCACAGGGAGAAAGGCAAAGGATGCCCTCATTTGCATAGGAACAACAGCAAAAATACAGGACCAATGTTGGAGCCGGTCCTGTTCCCCCTCGCTAAGCCGCACGAGGTCCCCTGCACCTCGGGGCTCCTCCATTTTGGATTATACGTGACTCTATGCACCTGCCTACGTGATCCCGCTCCACCCGGCCTCGGTCCCAGCGAGGCCTGACATAGAGGCGCCAACCCCTGGCCAGGGGGATACCACGTGAACACTTCCCACTCCCGGCGGAGGGCAGTATCGATGGGACCCCCAACCGTCCTTCCACACCTAGGTGCGATCGCCCCACAGCTCTCTGGGGCCTGGCGCCTCTCCTGCTGGGCGTCTGGCCGCTCCCAACCCGGCCTCTCCGCCCCCCGGGCGCAAGGGTCCGGACATCAAAGGGTTCCAGACCTATATCTGGGGCGACCCGGCAACAAGACGGCAGTTGTATCCCGGAGTCAAGAGCCCTGCTGATCGGATCGCGGCTGACCCTACGGAGAAAAGACTCATCCTAGAACCACGCTCTGAGCCCTGCTGACTACGTCGCGGCTCCACCGTGCTTAAAGACCTTCACGAACCGTTGGGGCCCTGCTGACGCTGTCGCGGCCCGACCTTGTTGAACTTACCATCAGAGCCCAGCTGACCTCGTCGCGACTCGACCAAAGCGGACCTACCACCGGAGCCCTGCTGACTGTGTCGTGGCTCGACCCAAGCGGAACTACCAACCGAGCCCTGCAGACACCGTCGCGGCTCTCCACGTCCGAGCTGCTTTGAGACCAGCACGCAAGGTCTGGCGCAGAGCCTCCCCGTACCAGGCTGGTACTAAGACTGTCCCGCTACCCTGTCCCTACGAAGACATTGAGACTCTTCCTGGATCACTTGATCACACTGTAAATATTGAATGTGCTACCATTGATAAAGTACCGAGATAAGCAACTGATATGAAGTCCTGTGTGGTGGTGTTACTGGGCCTAGTACGATCACAGGAGAAGGACCTCGCCTAGGAGGCTTCTCAGCGGCGCTCGGCTATAACTTTGCGGTAGGAAGGTGCCCCGGAGTGGTCCCCCTGACTCCCCGGTGGTCCTCCCTCCAACAACCAATTTAGCCTGAAGTCACCTGCATGCACAGCGGTTGTATTTAACACACACAATTTATATTGATTCATCACACAAACATTGACAATATACACCAAAGTTTTGTTTTCAAACACAACCTCGTATTTTTTGGTTATAACATCACCGTCAGGACTTATCACATTAAAAGCAAACTGACTTAGTTTTTAAAGACCACATCATCAAATTATTGTTATGTACCCTTAGCATCATTTCTCAAATGTTTTCATTTGCCATTATCCAACTGTGATTCCACGTGGTATCTTGTACTGCCCACCCTATGCATTTTGGGATCAAGTGTATCTCCTTCTGGGGCCTATAAGGAGGCAAAAATAATGACAAATAACCGTAAATGTTATATAACAAACATTTACTCAAAACTATATTCAGAGCGTTACTAAGGAGAATACAAGCCATTAAGGAGAATACAAGCCACATACTGACTACACCCTTAACCAGACATCCATCAAACTGTGTGTATTTTTTCCATTGTGCTAGAAACCACAACATGCTCCATGCTCATTTAATCCATGCATGATCTCCCATGAGATCATCACCATCACCAATTCCAATAAGACATGCAGTATGTATTAGCCAAATACCGATTCTGTTTACCCGGAGCAAAATGGCAGTCATAATCTGTGTTTGGGGGCCTGCATCAGGCCCCCTTTCTCCCAGGGTCCTCCGAATCAGGCTCGTGGGGGGTACCCATTTGCCCTTTCTTCCCAATCATGCACGGTGTGGCAGGCACCAAGAGATGCCCGCCACAGGGTGCAAGGTTTTCCCAGCCACTCCTTTCTTCAATGGTAGCCTGTGTTCTCGTTCGGAACACGGGCTCCTATTGAAGTCAATGGGAGTCTGACTGAATAGTATCCGGAAGCATCCAGATGCATTGTAATCGCTCGGTCGGACTCCCCCGATCCGAGTCGTTCGGGCAGTATTCCAGAACTGATTCGGTCTGGATGCTTTCCGAATGAGATCGTAATCGGCCTCTTAGTGTTCAGTTTGTGTGTTAGCATTAACAGCATGTGCATGCTGGTATTTTCCTACCTTCAATGGTTCAGACCAGGCTACGTCCAACTACTGTTTGTGGACACGCCACCAACCTTCCTGCATGACTGCACTTTTAGTTTTCCATCTACAAGGAATGAGACTGATTGTAACAATGTTTGACCCGACTACCTCTTTCTTGCAAATGCGTCTACTGCGTCCTGAGTAATTTACCTTAAAAACCAGAGCAGTAACCGATCCTCAAGCCGCACCTCAGCCGCATCATTTAAGACACTGTAATCACACTGGAGACTAATAACCTACTGCGCCAGGTCAGAAATATACTAATTATCAAAATACAAAAAACTGACTATTGCACCAACCATGTAGCTCAATGAAATTTGTGGCCATCTTAAGATGGTAAATAATGATATGCCACATCGACAACTTGTCAGTGCTATCCCATATTCTAATCTAAACCAATCGAAAACACGTCCCATCATCTCATAATTCTTATCATGATGCCAAACCAAACCTCAACTCTTCAACTGTCCCACAACAATGAGCTGTCTCCAAGAGTCTGAACAGAACAAATTTCAAATGAAAATATACATAGTGGACATAATGTTTATAGATATCCATGATGAGACGAATAGAGTAAGAAAAGGAGTTAAGAAATCTACTGATGCAAATGTCTGTATACATATGCCTAAAATCTCATACAAAAAAACAGTCTAACACTAGTGAGAACTGCTTTTTGGCTCCATCTAAAGATATAAACTGTGTATGATGCGGAGGTCCCGCTGTTAGTGTTTACCTCTGTGAGCATGTTTTAGAGGAAGCAACTCATGTCTAATTTGTCATTCAGACCCATCGGGGTCATTCATTTGAATTTTCAAATACAGTAGATCTCTCTTTGTAACAATGTTTTGTTGGGATTTACCCCCACCTTGGATGATACAATTTCTAATACAAGAAATTGTAATTGTTCAATATTGTGGCATTGTTCAAGCCAATGTGCCACTAGAGTTGAATTTTTTTTCTTAGTGCGGGTAGTGCTTTTGTGCTCCTTTATCCTAGTTTTAACCTTCCTTTCTGTTTTGCCTATTTATAACAGGCCACAGGGACATTTCATACAATAAATGGCGTTCGTCATATTGCAATCACCTGAATCATTTAGCGTCACTGTTTCACCTGTCCTGGGATGGGTGATGTTCTTACTCACTATTACGTTGTTGAAGTGCACACAATTCTGGCATTTACACATACACACTGATGTTCCCTGATCAGTATTAGCGCTTGATTTTAACAGTTTGATGATATTCTGGGTCCTGGTATATGCAAAAATGGGTCGGTATTTGAATATACCGTTAAATTCAGATTCTGTTTGTAAAAGTCCCCCCCGTTTTAAGATGACTTTCTTGATGTTCCCCGATTTAGTGGAATATTTTGAGAAAAACATAATCTGTTCCTTCTCTGGTTTATATTTTTTGGTCAATTATTTTTGTCCATCTTTCTGCTTAATCTATTCTTCTGCTTTTTCAACTTTCACTATGGGGTACCCACAATGTATATATTTTTGTTTTGTTACATTAGGCCCATTGCTTCGTGTATAATCCAATGTATAAGTTAGCATTCTCTACACCGTTTGCTCTTTGTCGTCCATTTTGTATCTTAATCAAAATTAATGCTTACTTAGTCCGAGAAATGCTGTCTGTTAAGTTTTGTTTCTGTACTAACAAACAGTTAGTGCCAGTGCATAACTTTCCCACAAGATGGAGACCCTCTCCCACCTGTCTGGTACTTTGATCACAGTACAGGGTACAATGGCCGAGTTGTGTAAGATATGGGAGCAGAAACCTTTTTTTATGTGCCCTTCCCTATTCAGCTGCAGTGGCCTAGAAAACTCCATTGTAGGTGTGTTTTCAACTAACCATGCAATGTATAATGTATCCATGCTTGTGATTCTTCAGTTCCCTCTGTATCCCTCCTAGAGACTGTGCAGACGGGGCACCGCTCTGAGAGTATATGAATAAACAATTATTGGTGTATATTCTCCACTGACTCTCCAACTCCTCAAGTGGTAAGAAAGGCTGAGAGGTGGTCAGTGGTTACCCTAGATGGGTCACTTCCTTCAGTTGGAGCCCAAACAGGGAGTCCTTTGGGTTATGACCCACCCATTTTCCATCAGCAGAGGGGAGGACGAGGACATCTTCAGGTCGCACTGAAGGCTCAGGGATCCCTGAACGAAAAGTTTGGCACTTGCAGCTGCTGCCTCAGTCCCACAAGAGGGTGTCTTTGCCCAGTGGTCATCCCGACTGGGCTCATGAACAGCAAACCCTCGATATGACTGTTTGGTCCGAAGAGTCGGCAGTGGAGAACTGGTCTATTTGTACCTTTGATATCAGGTGAGTCTGTTTTGGTTCTATGTGAATGTGTGTTGGACCCGGCCTCGTGGCGTGGTCCTTACCCCCGTGGATTGTGCCCGTTCCCCGCCCCGGCCTTCACGGGCCACACTTCTGAACTGCACCGAGACCCTTCATCCTGAGCTGCACGAGGTCGCATACCCCTCGTGGCTCCGCCATCTTGTTGGCATCCACGTGACTCTGTGCACCAGCCAGCGCGACCCTGCTCAACCCGGCCTCGACCCCAGCGAAGCCCCGACATCGAGGCACCACGAACTGGCCAGGGGGTGCCGCAGGAACCATTCATCGCCCCCGGCGGAGGACAGTATCGATGGGACCCCCAACTGTCCTCCCCTCTCTAGGTGTGATCGCCCTGCAACTCTCTTGGGCCTGGCGCCTCTCCTGCTGGGCGTCTGGCCACCTCCACCCGGCCTCTCCGCCCCCCCCGGGCGCCTGGGTCCGGACATCAAAGGGCTCCAGACCTATATCTGGGGCGACCCCGCCACAGACCGGCAGTTGTATCCCGGAGTCGAGAGCCCTGCTGATTGAATCGCGGCTGACCCTACGGAGAAGAACTTTTGTCGGAACCATCACGAGCCCTGCTGACTGCGTCGCGGCTCCTTCTTGTGAACACTTTGAAGCCACCCGGAACATCGGAGCCCTGCTGACGCTGTCGCGGCCCAACCTCGCTGAAACCTCCCTCGGAGCCCTGCTGACGACGTTGCGGCTCGAGCTGAGCAGAAACCATCTTGAGAGCCCTGCTGATTTGATCGCGGCTCTCCACGAACTATACGCCAGAGCCCTGCTGACGCCGTCGCGGCTCGACCCCTCCGAGGTCCGGAGGTCCTCCAGCTTGAGGATAAGAACTGGGCCCCAGGTACCCTCGTACCGCACTCCTGCCAAAGACTGTCCCGCTACCCCTACCCTTCCAAAGAGACACTGAGACTTTTGGTGGATCCCTCGATCCCTTCGTGTAAATATTGACCTCGTAACCCTTTTAATGCTGATAAAGAATTGCTTGTCTTGAGACAACCTCCTTGAGTCCTGTGTGGTGGTGTTACTGTGCTAGTACGTGATAGGAGAAGGATCTCTCAGGAGACTTCTCGGCAGCGCTCGGCTACTTCGTGCAGTGTGAGGGCCCCCCTTGGTGGTCTCACCGACTCCTCGGGGTCCGCCTTCCAACATTTGGTGGCCAGCGACGGGATCCGAGCCGAACGCAGTACGTACCAGCCAGTACCCACTAGCTACCCATCCAAGCGAACAGTAATCATGAGCAGCCAGGAAAACAACGCGACAATGGAGTTCCAGCCCGAACGGCTGGAAGAATATACGCACAAAGAATTAAAACAGTTCTGCAAGGACAAAGGCATTGCAACCACCGGCCTAGGTACCAAAGAGGAGATACAGAAAGCTCTGAGGACCTGGCTGGAGGCCGAGGAAGGCCACTCCCAGGAAGAAGGTCCCTTGCCCCTGACTGAGGCCACATCAACCGCACTGACTCCGGTAACCGGAGGAAGAAAGAGCCTAGAAACCGGCCTCTCCGAAGAAGAAATAAGAGAGCGGGAGAAGGTCCGGAACCACGAACTAGATCTCGCACGACTGCGGCTGGACGGCGAGCTCCAGCTGGCGGAAAAGAAACTGGCCCTAGAGCAGCTACGGCTACAAGAGGAGATAGAAGAGAAGAGACGGCACCGAGAGTTGGAGGAAAAAAAACTGACCCTTGAGCACGAGCGAAGTCTCAAAGAGCTCGAAATCAAGGCCAAGATCGGGGGGACCGACACCCCCAGTACTAGAGACACCCTACCGCCTGCCAAGGCCAAGGTACATATCCCGAAAGAGGTCGTCAAGGAGTACTACAAGAATGACGACATCCAGCAATGGTTCAAGGCCTACGAGGTGGCCATGACCTCTCATCGGGTGCCCCGAAAAGACTGGGGCGTGGGCCTGTGGGGGCGGTTCCTGAGTGAGGGTCGAGACACACTGCTCCAGCTGCCGGAGGAGGTGATGACGTCCTACGATCACATGAAGGAGGCCCTGCTCACCCGCTACGGGCTAACCGCGGAAATGTA
This sequence comes from Triturus cristatus, assembly GCF_964204655.1. Taxonomy (NCBI): domain Eukaryota; kingdom Metazoa; phylum Chordata; class Amphibia; order Caudata; family Salamandridae; genus Triturus; species Triturus cristatus. The sequence continues at coordinate 42,411,178 of NC_140582.1, read as the reverse complement.
CCGCCAGCGGTTCAGAGACTGCAAGAAAATCCCGGGTACCACCTGGGTGGAATATGTGGACTTTTTCAGTCGGGCCCTAGAAGGGTGGATCAAAGGTAACAAAGTAACCACCTACGGGCAGCTGGTCGACCTCATCGTGTGGGAACATCTCTCCAACAATTGCTTCGTGGAACTGAGACAACACCTCCTCGACAGCAAAATGACCGACCCGCGAAAACTCGCCGTTGAGGCCGATCGATGGGTCAACTCCCGGGTCCCCCGGAACTCAATGGGGGAGTACCAGAGGAACCCCACCGGACCCCCCGCCAACGCGGTGGAGGGGGAGGGCCGAACAGGAACCGAGACCATCCCGCCGGGGCCCCCAGGAGCCCCCCTCGAGGGCCACCGCAGCAACAACTCTCCCCGAGCCTAGCCCGAAGGGGGGCGCCCCCGGCCAGACCCGGACCACGGCCACCAGTAACGTGCTACGGCTGCCAACAAACCGGACACTATGCCAGCGATCCGGTCTGCCCCCTGAACCGAAGAAACGGGGCCGGCGGGCCCCCGCCCCGACAGCTGGCGGCCGCCGCCCTGGGAGAAGGAGAAGAGGAGGAAGAGACCCTCGACCGAGGGACCACTGAATGGGAGCCGGCAGCCATGTCCCTGGTCTGCCTGGGTAGCCGAGAAATGGTACCCTGCACCCCCATCCCAAGCAACACCCAGAAGTACCGGCAGCAGGTCACGGTCAATGGACAACGGGCCGAAGCCCTTCGTGACACCGGCGCCAGTGTCACCGCTGTCCGCTGCCACCTGGTGACCCCCAAACAGATCCTACCGAATGTGCTGTGCCCCGTCCGGACGGCCGACAACAGCGAAAGCCTGTGCCAGATGGCCCTGGTCCCCTTCGAGTGGGGAGGGGTGACGGGCCTGCTGAAGGTGACGGTGCGCGACGACGCCCCCGTAGACTGCCTCCTGGGGAACGACTTGGAGAGTTCCCCCTGGGCTCAAGTAGAGCGACGAGAGCACCTCCGAATGCTGGGACTATCTGACTGGGCCTGCGCCATCACCCGGTCCATGACCGCCCGGGCCCCCCGCTCATCCTCGGCCTCTGGGGCCGCCCAGCCCGAGGGGCTCGCGCCCCCTCCCGCCAGCAGTGAGGGGGAGGCGGACACCGACCCTGGACCTAGTGAATCCTCCCCCGAAGAGATTGCTTCCCCGTGCGCCCTTCCAGAGCTGACACAATGGCGACACGAAGGGGGCCCCACCCGGGAGCAGTTCCAGCAAGAGCAGCAGTCCTGCCCCACTCTCGAAGGGGTCCGCCAACAAGCGTCCGCCCAAACCAACGGGGACCAGACCGGCACCCACTGGGTCTACTGGGCCGAGGGCCTGCTATACAGTGAACAAAAAGTGGCAGAACTCGGGGCCAGCCGAGTGTTGGTGGTCCCCCTCCGCTTCCGGGAGTTCCTGCTCAACCTGGCACATGATGTGCCCCTCGCCGGACACTTGGGGCAAGACAAAACGTACAGCCGTCTGGTGACCCACTTCTACTGGCCCCGGATGCGGAGAGACGTGGACAACCACTGCCGGTCCTGCCAGACCTGCCAAGCCAGCGGGAAGACGGGGGGTCGGGTCAAGGCCCCCCTCCAGCCCTTTCCAGCCGTCAGCACCCCGTTCGAACGGGTCGGAATCGATATCGTGGGGCCCCTGGACCCCCAGACCACCCTGGGCCACCGCTTCATCCTGGTTCTCGTGGACCACGCCACCAGGTACCCGGAGGCGGTCCCGCTAAGAACTATAACGGCCCCCGTGGTAGGCCGGGCCTTAATGGGGATCTTCTCCCGAGTGGGATTTCCCCGCGAAGTGGTGAGCGACAGAGGCACGAACTTTATTTCCAGATACATGCGGTCCCTGTGGCAGCAGTGCGGGGTCACGTACAAGTTCACGACCCCCTATCACCCTCAGGGGAACGGACTGGTTGAGCGGTTCAACAGAACATTAAAGGGAATGATCCAGGGCCTGGAAGAGCCCCTCAGGCGGAGATGGGATGTCCAGCTGCCGTGCCTCCTGTTTGCCTATCGGGAGGTCCCGCAGAAGTCCCTGGGGTTCAGCCCGTTTGAACTATTGTACGGACACCCGGTCCGCGGACCGCTCAGCCTGGTCAAGGAGGGCTGGGAGACGAAGCCCCAAGGCGCCCCTCCTGACGTCTACCGATACCTCCTGACCCTCCGAAACCAGACCCGCAAGTTCCGAGCCATGGCCGAAGCCAACCTCGAGGCCAGCCAGGAGGACATGAAGCGGTGGTACGATCGGAACTCCTCTACCATAGAATTCGAGCCAGGTCAGAAAGTATGGGTCATGGCCCCGGTTGAACCCGGCGCCCTCCAGGACAAGTGGACGGGGCCCTTCAAGGTAGTGGAGAAGAAAAGTCCCGTCACCTACCTGGTCGACCTGGAGTCCCCCCGGAACCCCCTCCGGGTCCTACATGCTAACAGGCTAAAACCCCACTTTGCCCGGACCGAACTGAGCCTGCTGCTGGCGACCGACGAGGGGGGCGAGGATGACTCCGAGCCCCTGCCCGACCTCTTGCAGTCCAACGTCCATGATGGATCAATCAAAGGTGTCCAACTCGCCTCTTCCCTGACTCCGGAACAGCGCAACGACTGCCAGCAACTGCTGCAGGACTACGCAGCCCTCTTCTCCCTCACCCCGGGGGTGACCCACTGGTGCGTCCACGACGTCGACACCGGGGAGAGCCCTCCCGTGCGACACAGAGCCTACCGAGTACCCGACCGAGTGCGGGCATGCATCCAGGCCGAAGTAGCAAAGATGCTGGCCCTGGGGGTCATCGAACCCTCCGACAGCCCGTGGGCCAGCCCTGTCGTCCTGGTGCCAAAGGCCGCAGCTCCCGGCCACCCCCCGGAGTTACGATTCTGCGGGGACTACCGAGCCCTGAATGCAGTGACCAAGACGGACGCCCACCCTATACCCCGGGCCGACGAACTCATCGACCGCTTAGGGGCCGCTCGCTACCTGAGCACGCTAGGCCTCACCGCCGGGTACTGGCAGATCCAGCTCACCCCCGGCGCCCAAGAAAGATCCGCCTTTTCGACCCCGGATGGGCATTACCACTTTCGGGTGATGCCCTTCGGGATGAAGAACGCCCCGGCCACTTTCCAAAGACTGGTGATCAAGGTTTTGGCCGGGCTTGAGGCCTTCAGCGCGGCCTACCTAGATGACATTGCCGTGTACAGCAACCACTGGGCGGAGCACCTCCTTCACATCAAAGCCGTCCTGGCCGCCCTCCAGCGGGCCGGGCTCACGATCAAGGCCAGCAAATGCCAGATCGGCCACGGATCCGTGACCTACCTGGGCCATCAAGTGGGGAGCGGGCAGGTGGCCCCTCTCCAACCAAAAATAGATGCCATCCAGGCCTGGGAACCCCCCACTACCCAGACCGCTGTCCGGGCCTTCCTGGGTCTCACCGGATACTACCGGCGGTTTATCCGGGACTATGGGAGCATTGTTGGCCCCCTCACAGAGCTAACGTCCAAAAAGCAGCCCAAGAAGGTGCACTGGACACCCCGCTGCCAAGCAGCCTTCGACACCCTAAAGACAGCAATGTGTACTGCCCCTGTGCTGCAGGCCCCTGACTACAATAAGGAGTTCGTGGTGCAGACGGACGCCTCCGAGTATGGGATCGGGGCCGTCCTGTCCCAGGCCGATGAAAAGGGGCTCGACCGACCAGTGGCCTTCATCAGCCGACGGCTACTGCCCCGGGAGCAACGATGGAGCACCATCGAGCGTGAGGCCTTCGCTGTAGTATGGGCCCTCAAGAAGCTCCGGCCCTACCTCTTCGGTACCCACTTCCGGGTCCAGACCGACCACCGGCCCCTGCGGTGGTTAATGCAAATGCGGGGCGAGAACCCCAAGCTGCTGCGGTGGTCCATCTCGCTACAAGGGATGGACTTTGACGTTGAACACCGGCCCGGCAATGACCACGCCAACGCCAATGGCCTGTCCCGCTTCTTCCGCCTTGACGAGGAGAATCCCCAAGGAGATGGGTGACTCACCATGCCTTCGGCTGGGGGCGACGCCTGTTGGACCCGGCCTCGTGGCGTGGTCCTTACCCCCGTGGATTGTGCCCGTTCCCCGCCCCGGCCTTCACGGGCCACCCTTCTGAACTGCACCGAGACCCTTCATCCTGAGCTGCACGAGGTCGCATACCCCTCGTGGCTCCGCCATCTTGTTGGCATCCACGTGACTCTGTGCACCAGCCAGCGCGACCCCGCTCAACCCGGCCTCGACCCCAGCGAAGCCCCGACATCGAGGCACCACGAACTGGCCAGGGGGTGCCGCAGGAACCATTCATCGCCCCCGGCGGAGGACAGTATCGATGGGACCCCCAACTGTCCTCCCCTCTCTAGGTGTGATCGCCCTGCAACTCTTTTGGGCCTGGCGCCTCTCCTGCTGGGCGTCTGGCCACCTCCACCCGGCCTCTCCGCCCCCCCCGGGCGCCTGGGTCCGGACATCAAAGGGCTCCAGACCTATATCTGGGGCGACCCCGCCACAGACCGGCAGTTGTATCCCGGAGTCGAGAGCCCTGCTGATTGAATCGCGGCTGACCCTACGGAGAAGAACTTTTGTCGGAACCATCATGAGCCCTGCTGACTGCGTCGCGGCTCCTTCTTGTGAACACTTTGAAGCCACCCGGAACATCAGAGCCCTGCTGACGCTGTTGCGGCCCAACCTCGCTGAAACCTCCCTCGGAGCCCTGCTGACGACGTCGCGGCTCGAGCTGAGCAGAAACCATCTTGAGAGCCCTGCTGATTTGATCGCGGCTCTCCACGAACTATACGCCAGAGCCCTGCTGACGCCGTCGTGGCTCGACCCCTCCGAGATCCGGAGGTCCTCCAGCTTGAGGATAAGAACTGGGCCCCAGGTACCCTCGTACCGCACTCCTGCCAAAGACTGTCCCGCTACCCCTACGCTTCCAAAGAGACACTGAGACTTTTGGTGGATCCCTCGATCCCTTCGTGTAAATATTGACCTCGTAACCCTTTTAATGCTGATAAAGAATTGCTTGTCTTGAGACAACCTCCTTGAGTCCTGTGTGGTGGTGTTACTGTGCTAGTAGGTGATAGGAGAAGGATCTCTCAGGAGACTTCTCGGCAGCGCTCGGCTACTTCGTGCAGTGTGAGGGCCCCCCTTGGTGGTTTCACCGACTCCTCGGGGTCCGCCTTCCAACAATGTGGTACCACTGTAATTTGGTTTTGTTTTAGTCGGATGGCTGCTTTGGTGAAAAGTGTTTGCAAATACTTCGCCGGGTAAAATAACAATTTTATTCTCTTTCCTTTGCAATGCCTGGTTTTAGTAAGATTCAGAGTTTGTTTTATGGTTGCTGTGCTACAGATGCACGGTTGGCAGAATTCCAACCTGCGCCTCCCGGGGGCACCCCTAATTATGATATGTATATAAAACATGGCCTTGGCCCTATTATGTTTAGTATATTATGGCACAAATATACAAGGGGAAATGCAGAGTTGCTGTGGCCTTAGTCAGGCTCTTTTGATGAACAGAAGATTGAATTCCCTCAAGGACAGTTGTTCAAAAGACGTAGTATACAGTCTATTTTTGACTCCGTTCGTACATAGCAGAAGGAAGCAAGAGGGAGGCATTTAAAATCAGAGAGAGATGCTAAAAAAGGGAAAATGCAGACCCTTACACAGAAGGCGGTGGCTTATGATAAAGACAAACAGTAGGCAGTAATAGAGCGCAATGATTAGAGATTTGGGTGGCACATTAATAAGCCCTATATGGTTCAGGAGACTGGTGATATTTTATGGAAGCTTTGTTAGACACCTGACCCCCACCATCATATGTTCTGATGCAAATATTTCCTGCTATTCCCCATCAGCAACAACAAACTGCCCAGGATCCCCCTGTTTCTACAGTTGTTACACCTACTGCCCCAGTTAACATACCCCCTATTCCTTCCCCTTCACTGCAATCGCTGCCTGTGAGAAGTTGCCCTGGTATATGCTGTCCACTATTTAAAGTGGGCACCTTGCACCAGTCCAAACAACCCTTATGGTGAATAGGATAAGGATAACCTTTATGGAAGCTATCCTAGTGGTAGCTATGGAGAGCAGCCTTGAGGCTAAGTCTTGAAGGAATGTAAAGCAGCTTGTTTTACCAGAGCAGAACCTCCTGAGTGATCAAATGAAAGGAGAACCACACAAGTGTTATATAAAAAATATGTATTTATTACTAAACACTCTGTAACAATCTTTATGCGAGATTAGAGTACAAAGCACACAATCCTTAATCAATAGAATGACAGTAAATAGCACAATACACAGCGGGCTCCAGGGGGAGACCGAACCATATACTAAAAAAATGGTATCACAACAACAACTTCACTAGACACAGTACCTAAAGCACGTAGAATCGCTGGGACCCCAAGGAACCACCCAAAGGAGTGACACAGGGAGCCCACGGAGGACGGGTGCAGTGCGGGAATACAGACATGTGCTCCGTAAAACTCTATGGGACAGTCGCGGTTCGAAAATTACAGTTTAAGGACACTTCGGAGAGGACTTCAAGCAAATCCTTTGGAACATATAAGGTTCTAAGGCCAGCACCCTTGTGAGTACTGAGGTACCTGTGTTACCTATCCCAGAGGAGCCGGTGCATAGGGGTCAAGTGGTGTCGGAAGCCCTCGTAATTTTCAATGGCGTGATGCAAAGAAGTACTGCTGCCGTGAAGAATGAAAAGTATCTGGTGGAATCCAAGCCTGGATCTGAGGTGAGAAGAACCTGAAAGCAGAGGGGACAGAGTCTGGGTCACCTCAGGGTGACCAGGGGGTCGATAGACGAATGCCTACTGATGTCGGGTGCTTCAGGTGTGAAGATAGGAGGCTTGACTCTGCAACCACGGGGACCAGGAGATGTCGACGACAACCAAAGTCCAGAGGTGAGCTGTCCCATGAAGGATGTCGAGTGCTGAGGGGTCAGTGTCCAGATTGAACACCAACAAGCCTTGGCAAAGGCAATCTATGCTGGCAGAGGAAACAGGTTACGGTGAGGACCAGCAAGTTCCAGGAGACTTTCCAAGCTATGGGGAGTCAGGGCATGTCTGGAGCAACCAGGGATCCCAAGGAAAATCAAACTGACCCTTGCCAGGATCCACAGGCTAATGGACCAGGGATTGCGAAGGGACCTCAAGCGGAATCACAAAGCCCCAGCTCACAGAGCACTCGTGGAGTGGAGGCCGGAGATCTTCAGTGGGAATACTGCTCGGGGTTGGGACTATACGTAGTCCAAAGCACAACCTCAGGGATTGCCAAAAAGCATATGCTGCTGCAAAAGTACACGGTGCACAGGGGTTTGGGTTGCACAGTTCCCATGAGGGATACTGTTCTTAGGATTGCTGAGAGAGCAGATCGACGTCAGAGATGCTCGGGAACCCACCTCCTGTGTTGCAGAAATCTTAGGAGTCTTCAAGAGCATGGGAGATGCAAACCGGTCAGATGCGTTTAGGTGCCTGCTGCTGCAGGGGAGATTCTTCTGTCATCCAGGGAAGTGTAGACCATTGAAGTGCTTGGTTTCTGCTTGCAGAGTTTAGTCCAGGTAAAATCCAAAGTCCTGTAATCAGGTTTCCCACTTTATCCCCAGGGAAGGGATTGGACTGACTCTGAGGACCCTCCTAGGGGAGGGGCAGAACAGAGGGGTGGATACACCCATGTCCTTTGTCCATTTGTGTGCCAGAGCAGGAGCAAATGGCTCCTGCAACTGGTTTGAGCCGGACTATGGATGGAGACACCCAATGTGCCCCCAGTGCAGACTCTCTGGCACTTTAAGAGTGCACCCACCCAGCCCCAATACACTAAAGCCTGTCTGGGAAGTGGTCATACCTCCCTGTGACAGGAAACCTATTGTTAGGCCTTCCTCTGCTCAAGCTGGGCTCGGCAGCAGGACGGCAGACTCGTGTCTGTGGCTGGCAGCATCCATTTTGTGATGCCCAGGTCGAGGAAGCTGGTACCGGGTATACCGGTGTGCCACATAAGTCCCTCTAGGAGGGTGGAATCATACCTCCCCGGTATGATTCCAAGGTGTTTGACACCAAACACAACATGTTTGCAAGCAGCCGTTTTAAAGTGAGCATTTACAGCGAGGTTATAATGCCCTTAAACACATATGGTTGGCTGCATCACAGACAACCCCAGAGAATAGGTTTCGTAGGCTGCAGAGGGGACCTACTAATGCAGGGGCACCCTCTCACATAAAACCCAGCTTCCTGCCTTCAGGATTGTTAAGGCCTGCCATGGGGGTGACTGATAAGTTTATATGTGTAGTGATTTAAAATAGATATAGGGAGCCTATATCTAAGTAAGGGGTGCATGCACCTCCTTACACAGGCTGCAGTAGCAGACCTGTGGTGTCATCTTGAATGGCCTCTCAGGGGTGGCACAATACATGCGTCAGCCCCTGGGAGGCCTCTAGGGTAGCTATGCCCTGGGAACATGTTGTACCATAGATTAGGGACTGATAAGGGTACCCCAGAATCCAATCTGGAGTGTACCCAAAGTACATTCAATCAATTTATGGGAGAAAGCAGATAGACAGGGGTCCTGAATAGCAGGATACCAGTCAAAGTAAAAAACTCTGATACATCAGCAAAAAGTGGGGGTAAACATGTGAAGCAGATCCTACTCTCCTACACATCCCCCCCCCCCAAATGCAGGGACATTAAACTAACCTTGACCAGTTGAGTCTTCATGTTGGGAGTGGAAATATCTTGAGAGTCCATCTGCATTGGCATGGTTGCTCCCAGGTCTATGTTCCGCTGTATAGTCTATCTCCTGTAGGGAATTGGACCACCTCAAAAGTTGGGGGTTTTCACCCTTCATCTGTTTTAGCCATAAGAGGGGCTTGTGGTCTCTTTGAAGAATGAAGTGAGTGCCAAACAAGTATAGCCTCAGTTTTTTCAAGGCCCAAACCACAGCCAAGGGTTCCCTCTCAATAGCTGACCCACGTTTCTCTCTGGGGAGTCAGCCTTCTGCTAATAAAAGCTACTGGCTGATCCTGATCCTCTTCAATCAATTGTGATAACACAGCCCCTACCCTCAACTCAGATGCATCAGTTTGAACAATGAATTGTTTGGAATAGTCAGGACTTTGCAGAATGGGAGCAGTGTGCATGGCCTGCTTCAGGTCATCAAATGTCTTTTGAAAGTTAGATCATTCAAAGGGGTCACTATAGATCCATATCCTTTAACAAACCTCCTGTAATACCCAGTCAGGCCCAAGAAAGCTCTGACCTGAGTTTGGGTAGTTGGAGCAACCCAGTCCATGATGAACTGGATTTTGCTCTGCAATGGTTGAACCTGTCCTCCACCCACAAGGTGGCCTAGGTATACAACCTTACTCTGCCCATTCTGGCACTTGGTGGCCTTGATAGTGAGGCCTGGTTTTTACAGAGCCCCTAAAACATTTCTCACATGAACCAGGTGATCCTCCCAGGTGGAGCTAAAGACAGCGATATCATCAAGATAAGCTACACTATAGGCTACCAGGCCTGTAAGGACTTTGTTCACCAACCTTTGAAAAGTGTCAGGTGCATTCTTCAAGCCAAAGGTCATCACCACAAATTGGTAGTGCCCACTAGGGGTTGAGAATGCTGATTTTGATTTTGCATCCTCAGATAATCTGATTTGCCAGTGACCAGCTGTCAGGTCAAATGTACTCAGAAACTTGGCTGAGGCCAAAGTATCTATAAGTTCATCTGCCTTGGGTATTGGATGGGCATCAGTCCTAGTGACTGTCCTGAGACCCCTGTAGTCAACAAAGAACTCAGCTCTCTCTTACCACCCTGGGTGTGAGGTTTTGGTACCAAGACTACTGGACTATCCCAAGGGCTATCTGAGGGATCAATTACTCCTGGCTCCAACATTGTCTGAACTTCAGTCCTGATACAGTCCCTGACATGGTCAGGTTGCCTGTAAATCTTATTTGTAACAGGCAAACTGTCACATGTGTCTACTTCATGAGTGCACCAGGTAGTCTGACTTGGAGTCAGTGAAAATATATGTCTAAACTTATTCAGTACTTGCCTAGAATCAGTTTGCTGCTGGTCAGTGAGGCTGCCTGCCAAGGCTACACCATCAACTGACCCATCATCAGGGTTCTGTGGAGAGCAGGTCAGGGAGTGGATCACTCTCTTCTTCCTGTCCCTCATCAGTAACCATGAGCAAGCCCATGTCTGCCCTGTCCACATATGGCTTGAGCCTGTTCACTTGGAGCACTCTATTGGAGCTCCTGGGAGGTCCAAGGTCCACCAGGTAGGTAACCTCTCCCTTTTGCTCAGTGATTGTATGAAGGCAACTCCACCTGTCTTGCAGGGATGCTAAGGCCACAGGCCCCAACACCCATACTTTCTGTCCTGGCTGATAAACACAGCAACCTTTTGGTCATGCCAGGCCTTTTACAGTTTCTGGCTAGCCTCAAGGTTTTTGGATGCCTTCTTCATGTACTTCATGTACTCAGCCATCCTGGAGCGGAGACCAAGTACATAGTCCACAATATCCTGTTTAGGGGGTTTGAGAGGTAACTCCCATCCCTCCTTCACTAGACATAAAAGACCCATAACTGGATGTCCAAACAGAAGTTCAAAAGGGCTGTAACCAACCCCCTTCTGAGGAACCTCTCTGTTGGCAAAGAGAAGACAGGGCAAAAGGATGTCCCATGTACGACTGAGCTTTTCAGGGAGACCTTTAAATCCATCCCCTTGAGGGTTTTGTTGAATCTCCCAAATAACCCATTGCATTGTGGGTGATAAGGGGTTGTAAATTTGTAATTTACTTCACACTGCTTCCACATAGCAGTCAAGTAACCAGACATAAAGTTTGCATCTCTGTCTGATACTACCTCCTTAGGAAAACCCACTCTGGAAAATATTCCCAGGAGGTCTCTAGCCACAACAGGAGCTGTGGTAGTCCTAAGTGGAATTGCTTCTGGATACCTAGTGGCATAGTCCACCACCACCAGTATGAATCTGTGCCCAGATGCAGTTTGAGGATCCATGGGACCAACAATGTCAATCCCAACCCTCTCAAAGGGAACCGCCACCACAGGTAGTGGTATCAGGGGGCCTTTGTAGTACAACCTGCATTACCACTGGCCTGACAAGTGATACAGGAGCGACAAAACTCCTTTGTGTCCTCTGACATGTGAGGCCAATGAATGTGAGGAACACGTCTGTCCCAGGTCTTGTTTTGGCCTAAGTGTCCTGCTAATGGGATATCATGTGCCTGTGTCAATAGGAAACCTCTAAACTTCAGAGGTATAACCAATCTCCTGGTGGCACCAGGTTTGGGGTCTCTACCCTCTGAGTATAAGAGTCCATCATCCAGTAGATCCGGTGGGACCCACAGGCACTCCCAGCAGCCTCAGCAGCAGCTTGCTGTCTGAGTGGTTCAAGAGAGGGGCAGCTCAGGTTCAAGTTCCTCTGAGACAGTTCTTTCTTCAGGACTAAGATAATCTCCCTCAAGAGACTGATCTGTATTCTGAGGCGGGGGGGAGACACTGACTTACCCCTACCGCTCCTTCTCTTGGGAGGCACCTGGTCCATTATTCCAGGATCCAGGGCCTGTTCAGTGGAAAACATTTTTGCCTGTGACCCAGTCATGGCAAACACATCTGCAGGGATGCCCAGCATTTCTGCATGTGTCCTGTGTTACACTTCAGCCCATGCTGAAGTCTACAAATCATTGCCCAAAAAGCATTCTACAGGGAGGACTGCATTTACCACAACCTTCTTAGGGCCAGTTACCCCTCCCCAGGTGAAATTCACAACTGCCAAGGAATGGTCTGTCCTGACATTGCTTCCATTGGTCACTTGGTACATCTCACCCAGTATGATCTGTTCAGGGTCCACAAGATCCTTTGTGACCAGTGTGACACTTGCACCTGTGTCCCTGTATGCCATGGCCTCCTTACCATCGATCAAAGGCTGTTGTCTGTACTTGTCCCAGATAACTCGGACTGACAAATAAGGAGGCAATATCCATGCCTCCATCACAGACTAGGCCAGAATCCATCTCAGATCCCAGGGTTAACCCTACTACACCCTTATTCTGTGTACCACCACTTTGAACTGAACTAGGGGGGACAGTTACCTTGGGGGCAGTGGTGGCTGGAGTAGATTCCTTGGCCCTTGAACAACCAGCATCTTTTTTCCAATGGGCCTCTCTTTACAGATATGACACCAAGGTTTATCTGTGCCTTTACCCTTGTTTGATTGTGAGTCCCCCCCCCCCCCCCCAGATGAAGACTTTTGGGGCCCTTGTGAAGACTTCTGGTCTTTACCTTTCACCCCACCCTTATCTGAAGTTTTAGAATCTTGCTTCTTAGAGTCACCACCTTGGTTCTGAGCTTTCTGCTTCACCCTGGTTCTGACCCATGTGTGTGCATTCTTTCCAAATTCTTGGGGAGAGGTCAGATCAGAGTCAACCAGTGTCTTCTCTAGAAGACATACTAGTGTTATGTGGTGTGGGCACATGCCTAACCAAGTGGAAACTAAACTCTCTTGAGTTGGAGAAAGGGTGTGCGAAACCCTTGGCTTACCCAACTCCAAGTTCAGTAGAACTTACTTTATTCTAATCTTGATGTATTATATGTACCTTATACTTTTAGTGGTTTTCAGTTAATCACTCAATGAGATTTATCTGGTAAAACAATAGCGAGCTTAAATCCCAACCGCTGCACACCAACGTGAGAAGTTGGCCTGGCATATGCTGTCCACTATTTAAAGTGGGCATCTTGCACCAGTCCAAATGACCCCTATGGTGATTAGGTTAAAGATAACCTTTATGAAAGCTATCCTAGTTGTACCTATGGAGAGCAGCCTCCAGGCTAAGTCTTGAAGGAATGTAAAGCAGCTTGTTTTACCAGAGCATAACCTCGTGAGTGTTCAAATGAAAGGAGAACCACACAAGTGTTGTATAAAAAATATGTATTTATTACTAAACACTCTCTACTAATGTGGTAAATATTTCGTTACCGGTACTATTTTTTATGCGGTAAAGTCTATCAAGAATAACTCAGTAAATATAAGAGGCAGAATCCGTGGTATTAGAGGTTTTAAAATGCTTTATTCCTATAAAAAGGAAGACAATTCGAATTGTGGGCCTTCTATTCCATCACCACGAAAGTTCAGGAAGGAAGGGCGCATATTTTATTGACAGATGAGCAGTTTTATAGAAAATGCATTACAGTGAAACAGATGCAAGAGGCGTAACAGCTGATAATACAGAAAAACTGTGCATACGTAACTAATAGAGGCGTAAACATGGGTGTAACTAAAATACGTCATTAAACATGATGTCACAAGTGGGTGGATCCATAGAAGAATCCTGCAATGTCAGCAGAAATATTTGGCAGAGATGCGCGCGCAGCCGCATGACGTGTGTTTGACGTGCAACTAGAGGGTGAAGGGGACTTGACATTTAGCTCTACATGTGGAGACAGAAGTCTGGGGTTATGTCAACCTAATCCCAAATCATATCTAATATCCTATGTTTAAAGAACTGTGTTATCCAAAAGGAAAGGTCTCTAGGATAGAATCTATTCTATACTGACTGGTAGTGCGTGTACAAGCGTCTAAGTGTCTACACTAGATGCGAGGGGGTAGGAATATTCCATGGTAACGGGGCTATGAATTACTTGCATGAGGACAGCGAGGCCTGGCCCCTTTGCACGGTAGCTGGAGGAATGTTTACCTAAACTAGTAGACAGGAATGCATCGGGTGAGGAGCGAAGCAGATAATCTTGAAGGTGAAATACAGTTTTTGGCAGGCAACTGGCTGGATCAGGCACCGTTAGCCGCGCAGGGAGTAGGACAAAGTTCATGGATACAGATGCAGGCTCAGACTGGAGCTTTCAGAGGCAGAAGGCAGGAAAAGGCTTGATGACAGAATTCGGGCCTACTCGCCTGAATCTGTAAAATGTGGAAAGTGAACCATATAAAGTCGGTGGCCTTTCATACTTAGGAATGGAATATCTGACCCATTCATGGCGGGTCTGAAAAAGGACATGTTGACGGTGGACGCACATATATTTGCGTCTTCAAAACTGGAGCAGGAGGGAACATACATGTACTTATAGCATGTACATGGAGCCGTTGGGGTCTACGATAGGGGACATAACTGATCACAAAATTCATATTTCCTCATTCCCTCCTTGTCCCCTACGGACCCTCAGGAGATATCGATCTTCATCAATCCATCGATCTGTTCATATAGCATCATTTGTTCTTCTTTCTTCTTCCGAGATTTTGAATGAAAACTTGGAGGCGGGATACACGATGTGGCACACAGACCACAAATCGCTGGCCCACATTGTAGACATAAGCAGCAACTGAATAGTACGAGAAAGCCAATACCTAGGAAGGATAGGATTCTCCATCCCCAGGCTGACAACACGCCCCAGAACCAACCGGACCAAGTCCAGGTGCCTGGACTCTGGTGTATCTGGCTTATAATCTTATGAAGGCGGGTTATGGCTTTATATACTGACGGCGAATTTTCTGGTATGAAAATGCAACAACTTGATCCGATGACCCTACAAGCTCCGCCCCTATCGGCCAGGATGACGTCAAGGACAAGACGATTTTGAAGCACAACAATCCGCATAGCAGACTGCTCTTCTGTTAAATTGCCTAAGGCAGAAATAGTTTCGTTCACTACTGCTTCAAGGGTTCTGGTTAATCTACGTATCAGCTTACTATTAGTGACTGTACCTATATATGGAAAGAAACCTTTATTGAAATCTGTGTATTTTTCCCACGCTGTTTCGGTGTAATCGACAATTGGGAGATCTCTCTGTTGTCTATTGTGTACTAAATGGGTATTTCTGTGATAATCAGGCGGGGCTAGGAAAACAGGTGGCAGAAGGAATGCTATGTAACAGGTACCATCCCAATCTAGAGGTAGACATATATATGCGGTCTGGCCACATATGAAGTAGGAATGATGGGAAGCTCTAAATGTAGACTTGCCTTGATCACTGAATTTTATTACAGTGGTGCATTTACTATGGCCCATGTGTATGGAACCATTCTTTTTTATACATAATTCCCCTTTTACTGGGAATACTGACATGGCGGGCAAGATTGGTGTAGCTTCAGATTCAACGTTCAGGATCATGAGGTTAAGTGTAAAATTACCTAATCCATATACTTCATTTTCTAGATCAGTTCCTGTTCTTTTGGGAAGTCCCTCCTTGTTAGGGTAGCAGACTTTAAGCAGAACTAGGTTCAGGTTTCCCCATACCCAGTTGTCTTGATAAACTGCGGAATTTGAATCTAGGGAATTAATCAGACTAAACCATGCTCCACAGGAGCCATTGTGTGTGAACGGATATGGAAAGAGGGGCAAAACTCCCTTATAGTTTTGATAGGGAGGGAGTCGGCCACATATCCAACAATTTGTGGCATTGCTGGTTTGATGGGAATGATGTAACATACTAATGAATGTGTTGTTGCGCAGCGCAAATCTATATGACAACTCATGCGGAGGAAATTCGCTAAAAGAATGTTCTGCAGTTATATTGTAAGCATGTTTAAGAATGGGGTAATACATATGCAATAGTATGCTAAAAATAATGATCAGAAGACTTAGAAAAAACAAAATTAATAATGTTACTGTACAGTGACTACGAAGTGATTTACAATACGCATGCTTTTTGAGCTGCATCTGATTATTTCTTTCCCTATTCCGGTCTAGAGGATACATGTCAGAGACAAATTCAACCGATTCACCTTGGAGAGGACTTAAACAATCAAATTGTCTGACTTACTAGACCTCAATTTTAGTTTATAAATTTCTGAGTTCGATTGCTCAACCAAGGGGAGCTTTGAGTCTATTTGTGAGGGAATACAGGGTTGAGTATCTACACCGGGTGGTAGTCCAAAAAATTTCTTGATATGACTCGAGTGCAACCACCCTTTCCTTCCCTCGATTTTCACGGCTGTCCTTGTGGTGAGTAGAACCAACTTCGGTGACTTCCACCTAGGATCCAGTTGGGTCTTCCGGTCGAAATTCCTGACCAAAACCAGGTCACCAGGAACCACGTCATGGGGCTTTACCTCAGTATTATCGGGAAAAGCTGCGGTTACCTGTGAACGACAAGATTGTAGTGCAGACATCAAGGAAGCCAGGTAATCTGTCAGCATATTACAGTCAACATCAGTGATTTTGCGAGGTATAGGCGTCCCCCACATATTTGGTGGTCTACCGAAGATCACCTCATACGGGGATAGCCCTGTTCGAGAATGTGCTACCATTCTCATGTAAAAGAGCGCAACTGGTAAGGCTACTATCCAATCGACTCCTTTTTCTCTACATATTTTGGACAATCTAATTTTCAAAGTTTGATTATGGCGTTCTACGAGACCTGCTGCCTCGGGATGTCGGACACAGTGAAATTTCCATTGATAGCCTAATAGAAGGGAAACGTGTTTCATTAGTTCGGATGAGAACGGCTGGCCGTTATCTGAGTAGACAACACGTGGTAAACCATACCGTGGGAAGAATTCTCGAACTAACTGTTTGGCAGTAGTCGGGGCAGTGTAATCTGAAACCGGGTATGCTTCTGTCCAACGGGAAAGAGCACAGACAACTACGAGAACATATTTGAATCCTCGACATCGTTCCATCTGGATATAATCCATCTGGAGGACTTCAAAAGCATGATCGGGAGTTTGAAATCCACCCTGTTCTACGGGGATGCTTTTACCTGGATTAAACTGACAGCATATCATACAGGTACGAACTTTTTGTTTAGCTGCTGCTCGCAAGTGTTTGTTGAACCAAATGTGTTGAATGCTGTCTAGCATAGCTTTTTCTCCTAGGTGCGCTGGACTATGTATTGTATTAATGATAACTTGGACCATAGAGTCGGGAAGAAACCATATAGATTTTTTCTTCGTCATCCATCCTTGATCCGTTTGGATCCCTCCTAATTCAGTCCATTTCTTTATTTCTTCTGGTGTAGCATGTGTCTGTATGTCAATTACATCAAGGGCGGGATCCTTAACTGTCATGCAATGTGTTGGTGTCGGAACTATTGTCTTTATCATGTCAGTTGTGTGAGTCTGATTCTGAGCAGTCTGTTTAGCTGTTCTGTCAGCTAGGTCATTACCCTGAGAAATGATATCGGTAACTTTTGTATGGGCTTTGCATTTCATAATCGATATTGCAGTAGGTAGATGAATCGCGTCTAATAGGGCTTGAATGAGGGGTCCGTGTTGGGTGTGGGCACCGTGAGAAGTTAAATAACCTCTCTCTCGCCACAGCACGCCGAAGTCATGGACGACTCCGAATGCATAACGTGAATCTGTGTATATGTTGACTTTCTTATTTTTGGCTTGAATACAGGCTTGTGTCAGAGCGATGAGCTCTGCTGCTTGAGCTGACAAAGTGTTAATACGATTTGTTTCAATGACTTCAATGTCTGTTGTGACTGCGTAAGCGGCCACTAACTCTCCTGTACTTGTTCTCATACATGACCCATCTACATACAATGTCAAGTCTGGATCTGACAAAGGGATATCTGTCAAGTCTTGTCTGGGTTTCGTCGTGATAGTAATGACTTCGACACAATCATGTGCCAATGGATCTGTTCCGCCCACTGGTAACAGTGTGGCAGGATTTAATGTATTACAACGTCTGATTTCTATGTGTGGCTGAAACAATGTCAGTTTGTAACCGGTGAGTCTCGCTATAGTCAAGTGTTGTGTTTGTGTGTGGTTCAAGAGAACCTCTACTGCGTGTGGTACTTGTACTGTCAATTGATGTCCTAACACTATGGCATCGCTTTGTCTGATAGCTAAAGCTGTTGCTGCCACTGATTTCAGGCACGCAGGAAGAGCCTGAGCTACTGGATCTAATGTACTAGAGAAATAAGCACATGGTTTGTGTGATCCTGCTTGTTCCTGAGTGAGTACTGACAAGGCAGTACCTTCGCGTTCTGTAACAAAGAGTGTAAACTGTTTGCTGTAACATGGTGTTGCTAAAACAGGTGCTTGGCATAAAGCTTTCTTTAAACTTTCAAAGGCGTGTGTATGTTCTTGAGTCCAAGGGAGGACAGTCGATGTGGCTGCCTCCTGTGTTGTCAACTGGATGAGTGGTTTTGCTAGAAATGCATATTGAGGGATCCACTGCCTACAGTATGAAGTGAGGCCTATAAAAGCCCGTACCTCCTTTTGTGTCTTGGGTGCTGGCATGTTAGCGATTAACTGGATGCGGTCGGGTGTAAGCTGCCTTCCCTCCTTGGACAGCGAGTGCCCAAGGTAAACAACTCGCTGGACACAGAATTGCAGCTTAGAAGGGGACACCTTGTGCCCCTTGTCGGCCAGAAATTTTAAAACCGTCAGTGACGCTGTTTCACATTCAGGTTCGCTTCGGGCGGTGATCAGCAGATCATCGACATATTGAAGCAAGGCAGTGTTAACTGGCATGTGGATACTGTCAAGTTCACGTTTCAGTGCTTGGCTGTAGATGCTAGGGCTTTCTGTAAATCCTTGAGGTGCGCGTGTGAATTTAAAACTTCGTCCATTTAGACTGAATCCGAACAAGTATTGACTTTCCGGATCGATTGGGACGCTAAAGAAAGCATTCTTGAGATCAATTACAGTGAAGAACGTTGCTTCTGAATCAATAGCTGTTAGTAATGACGAGATATCTGGGACCACAGGGTATTGTGGTACAATACATTTATTTAATTCGCGCAGGTCAATAACTAATCGATATACTGGTGGTGCTTTTGGATCCGTTCTTTTAAGAATCGGAATTATCGGGGAATTACATACATTGGAGTCGGTTTCGACAACCACTCCTTGTGTAATGAGCTCGTCAATGATTTGCAGTAAAGCCACAACAGCATCGGGTGGTAATTTGTATTGTCGTATTCGTGGTAGTATTACTCCTGTTTTTAATGTGACACGATATGGTGTAATATTCATGCAACCAACATCAGTGGGGCCTTGTGCCCATAAATGTGTAGGTAAGTTCTGCAGTCGGTGATCCATGTCTCTGGACACGTAGTGACCTTTAAAGTCACGTAAAAATAGTCGTACTCCTTCCGGAGAACAGCATATTATAGCTCCTAGAGCTTTCAACGTTTTTATACCTAACAAGTTTTCTGGACATGATTTAGTAAGCAATAAATCTGTAGTACGTGTCAATGGACCAATCGTAAGTGGAAGAGGTTGTGTTACGTCGTTTATTATAGGTTTTCCTGAGAATCCAAGGGAAATATTTTGTGAGCCTGAGAGGGGTGCCCCTGGAACTTCACTGCGTCTTATAGTTGTTCTGCTTGCCCCTGTATCAAGTAAAAACTTTCTGTCTTCCCCTAATAGTTCACTATGTACATAAGGTCCCTCTTGGTCTACAGGAACCTCAATAAGGGGTAAGCCAACTTCCCTCTCTAGGCTGTCTCATGAGTATCGCTGATAATCGGGATAATCTGCTTGTGCATACTGATACATTTGTTGTGTCGTTGCTTGTGTGGCAGCAATAGGCTGCGCTTGTGGTGGTGCTACGGTCTGTTGTGGAGCTCCTTTTTGCGGAGCTAGTTGTTGCGGAGCTAACCTAGGTTGTGCATGCTGAGGGATTGGTTGTTGATTCTGATCCTGTCTAGGTGGGCGTGGTCTCTCCTGGGTTCTACCTGTAGCAATATTATGTTTCAGGACTGGACAATCGTGTATATAATGACCTTGTTGTTTACAATAGTTGCATGTCCCTTTCGTTGGACCTGCGGAATCACCCTTTTGATGACCAGTAACTGGGACTGACTGGGCAACAAGCATTTTCATTTTTGTATCTTTCATACGTCTTTGTTCATGTTCTTGTTCTTCTCTAATTCTATTGTGGTGATATTGTAACATCTGTAACATCTGTGATGGGGTATTACCTTGCCAGGTACTTTCGAATTTCAATACTCTATTCTTGACTTGCAGCAGAGAATTTTCAACTAATTTTGTCACAAACAGATGCGGATATGACTCGCTACTCGCTTTTATGCCACTATTTATACCAAAACATTTTTCAAATCGGGAATAGAAATCACTAGTGTCTTCATCTGGTTTTTGTTTACAGGCTGAGATTGCACCCCAGTCCTCCTTTTTCGTAGTTAATAAACGTGGCAGTACCTGTATTAGTAATCCTGCTAGTGCTGTAGTCTTTTCCCCAAGCCCTGCTCCTGCAGCTCGGGCCTTTTCTTCGTTTTCTAATGCTGTCCAATCTATCTTTTGGTCTCCCACCTCCCATTCCTTTTCTTTGAGTTTCTCATAAACACCGGCGGGTAATAGGACTTTTAATATTTTCATAATGTCGGGGTAGGTATACTCTCCCATGAGTAACATGTCTTTTATCTCACGGTGGAAACCTGCTGGGTCCTTGTCATGGCTGGGTACTACTTTCTTCATTTCTAATAATTCTAATTTAGTTATAGGTGTGTACACAAATACGCGTGTAAAATTATCACCGGCACCTCTAATTGGGTGTACTTCGCGTAACGGGTTCTGTCTATCTATGTGATACATTTTTCTTCCCATTATGGGAACTGGAACGTGTTCCGGGCATACGAAATTTAAATATTGGTTTCGGGATTCTAGTATTTCTTTAATCAAATCAGTACCTGACCCTCTCCATATGTTCGTGAGTAGTTCTGTCAATATGTCAGGTAAGGGTCCTGGATCGGAGTGTTGACTTTTATATAATATAAGGAGGTGTTGAATCATGTATATACTAGCTAAACGCTGTTCGTACGGGTCAAGATTCAGAAACGTGTGTGCAAGTACATCATCATTGTATTCGCCGGGACTGTCAGCCCATTGTACTGCTGACCTGGCTAATTCTTGTTCGTCCATGGAATCGAGCATGTGGTACCCCCTTCGATCTCGGAGTAATTTATCAGCGGCTTGGAATAAGTATTCGGTGGATTTTGTATTTAGCATAGGGTTTGGAAAATGTCTATTATATACTGGACGTATTGGACGTTCCGGATCATTAAAACCTCTGGTATTATTATGGGGTCCTCCTCTACCTACATAAGCTATCGTTTCTACTTGCTCTGACTCTTGCTCCTCCTCTTCTCTGTTTAGGTCAGCGGCGTCTACCTCTAATCTTTCTTCGTGTATTTGTTCTACTTCTTTGCGGATCTTTCGGTACATAGCGACTATACATAACTGTTTATCATGTCTCCCTTCTGATATATTCTGGCCCCAAGTGACAAGTTTTTGCATTTCTTCCGGATTTACCCCAGGCCGGTCTTGATTTCTGATTACACAGTTTATGAGGAAACGTAACAGTTGTCCCTGTACCTCCGCTTTCTGGTACTCCATGGCTCTGCTAATACTTTCAGGACCTCGCCCTGACTGGACAAAGTGATACATATTTTCTAAATGTGTAGTCATTCCTGGTAGCTTCGTTAAATATATTGCAGCTCGTCGAATACGTAATGATGACAGCAGCATTTCGTCCCGTTTACCGGGCACAGGATCATATCTACAATCTACTAGAAGTTCCTTAAGCATGTCGGGAGTTGCTAGTTTGGGCGTACGTTGGTGTGCTAATTCTCTAAGGGAAAATTTATTTCCTCTGGGTGGCGTAGAAAAAATGTCTGTCGTACCTCCTGTAGCACCGTCTGGGGTGTTGGACGTGAAAGGATTTGTTGAAGGTGAGACAGCAACCGTCGTTGCGGGAAAAGTAGTAGAAACAGATGTGCTTGTCGGAATGTGTGTCGGAGCTTGTTGTTGCGGAGGTACAGACGAATGCTCTTGGTGTTGAACACCATCGGCAAGCGGTGTGGGTGGCATGGTATTAGTATACTCGGGAGCTGCGTCATCTAAATAGGAGGAAAGAAAAACGTCCTTTGCTGTTTTGGGATGTGATTTGGGATGTGCTTTTATCGGAAACAACGGAGGTGGCAAGGCTTTTGGTATTTCCGGAGTAGCCTTAGGTAACCCTTCGGCCAGAAGTGGATACATACCATTCATAAGGGCGTTTCTTTGTCTATCTACTTGTTCTGATTTTACTCGGGTACCTTCCTCAATTAACAGATTCTCTCGGACTTTATTTGACTTCTCCTTACCCTTATCTTCCTGTCTGAGTGCTTTTTCTGTACGTCTATACGATTCTTTACGCCATAATTCAATGGCATCTTTCTGTGACTGTCTGGCTTTCTTTTTCCATAATTCTTCTTCTACTCTCATGATGCAATCTGCATCCCAGGTCCCTGCTGCGGGCCATCTCTGACTCTCTGGTAATTCTTTGGTGTAGTCCACCCATAAATCAAGAAATAATACGGCATCTAGACCATGCTTATGATACATAAAGTATCCTGGAGTATCCCTAGGTGGAATGGGAACAGCTTCTTCGAGTACCCCTTTTCTCGTTTTGATCTGTCTTAGTTTCGAAAAGAGCGGCATTTCTAGACCTTATTACTAGAACACACTTAATACAATAAAACACAATAATGAACAGTCATTCACACCACAATGTATAGAACGTATTTAAACATTTAACATTTAACAGTTTTTAACGGACAATGATAACTAATAGAAAACTAGTTACTGACATAATACTGACACTAGATAATACTTATTTATATGCAAGACATACTATATATACCGCTAAACAGTACAGATACACTGCTGAAACAGTGCAGACCGGATTTGTGTACCCAAACCCGTCTTGACCAGCACAGACTATGTGCACGTAAAATGCCTCCCCGGTAATGGTACTCACCGGGTAGCTCGGAACGGAAGGCCTCGGAACGGAACTGAAACTGGACCGGACTGGACTCGACTTGACTGGACTCGGAACTTCGGAACTCGGTGGGACTCTGTATACCTCGGATCTTGCTCTCTCAGCTAGGCTCTGGTCGGGATACTTCGCACTTCTCACCGCCTCGTCTGGGTGTTGATCGCAGCCTCAGTCGCTCCCGCTTGGCCGGAGGGAGATACAGGAAATCCTGCGGGTACGCGTTTTTGTCCGTTCAGCTGTGGCAGGAGACCGGGCCTGCAACGCACCGCCGGCGCGTGAGATGAGAAAGTGTCCCTGTTCGGGCGCCAATTTATGTGGTAAATATTTCGTTACCGGTACTATTTTTTATGCGGTAAAGTCTATCAAGAATAACTCAGTAAATATAAGAGGCAGAATCCGTGGTATTAGAGGTTTTAAAATGCTTTATTCCTATAAAAAGGAAGACAATTCGAATTGTGGGCCTTCTATTCCATCACCACGAAAGTTCAGGAAGGAAGGGCGCATATTTTATTGACAGATGAGCAGTTTTATAGAAAATGCATTACAGTGAAACAGATGCAAGAGGCGTAACAGCTGATAATACAGAAAAACTGTGCATACGTAACTAATAGAGGCGTAAACATGGGTGTAACTAAAATACGTCATTAAACATGATGTCACAAGTGGGTGGATCCATAGAAGAATCCTGCAATGTCAGCAGAAATATTTGGCAGAGATGCGCGCGCAGCCGCATGACGTGTGTTTGACGTGCAACTAGAGGGTGAAGGGGACTTGACATTTAGCTCTACATGTGGAGACAGAAGTCTGGGGTTATGTCAACCTAATCCCAAATCATATCTAATATCCTATGTTTAAAGAACTGTGTTATCCAAAAGGAAAGGTCTCTAGGATAGAATCTATTCTATACTGACTGGTAGTGCGTGTACAAGCGTCTAAGTGTCTACACTAGATGCGAGGGGGTAGGAATATTCCATGGTAACGGGGCTATGAATTACTTGCATGAGGACAGCGAGGCCTGGCCCCTTTGCACGGTAGCTGGAGGAATGTTTACCTAAACTACTAGACAGGAATGCATCGGGTGAGGAGCGAAGCAGATAATCTTGAAGGTGAAATACAGTTTTTGGCAGGCAACTGGCTGGATCAGGCACCGTTAGCCGCGCAGGGAGTAGGACAAAGTTCATGGATACAGATGCAGGCTCAGACTGGAGCTTTCAGAGGCAGAAGGCAGGAAAAGGCTTGATGACAGAATTCTGGCCTACTCGCCTGAATCTGTAAAATGTGGAAAGTGAACCATATAAAGTCGGTGGCCTTTCATACTTAGGAATGGAATATCTGACCCATTCATGGCGGGTCTGAAAAAGGACATGTTGACGGTGGACGCACATATATTTGCGTCTTCAAAACTGGAGCAGGAGGGAACATACATGTACTTATAGCATGCACATGGAGCCGTTGGGGTCTACGATAGGGGACATAACTGATCACAAAATTCATATTTCCTCACTAATCTCTATACGAGATTAGAGCACAAAGACACAGTACTTATTCAAGAGAACAACTGTAAATAGCCAGTCAGTCAGTCAAGCAAGGTTTATTCGACTGTAAATAGCACAATAACCAGCTGGCTACAGGGGGAGACCGAACAATATACTAAAAAAATGGTATAACAACAACGACTTCACTAGACACAGTGCCTAGAGCACGTAGAATCTCTGGGACCCCAAGGAACCATCCAAAGGAGTGACACAGGGAGCCCACGAAGGACGGGTGCAGTGTGGGAACACAGACGCGTCCTCCGTACAACTCTATGGGAAAGTTGCAGTTGGAAAATTACAGTTTAAGGACACTTCGGAGAGGACTTCAAGCAAAGCCTTTGGAACATAGAAGGTTCTCAGGCCAGCACCCTTGTGAGTACAGAGGTAGCCGTGTTACCTATCCCAGAAGAGCCGGGTGCATAGGGGTCAAGTGGTGTCGGAAGCCCTCGCCGTTTTCAATGGTGGATGT
This sequence comes from Triturus cristatus, assembly GCF_964204655.1. Lineage (NCBI taxonomy): Eukaryota > Metazoa > Chordata > Amphibia > Caudata > Salamandridae > Triturus > Triturus cristatus. Next base: position 42,386,370 of record NC_140582.1, on the reverse strand, counting down.
GAAGAAGTGCTGCTGCTGGGAAGATGAAAAGTGTACGTTGAAAAGTGTACGGTGGAATCCAAGCCTGGATCTGAGCTGAGAAGAACCTGAAGGCAGACGGGACAGAGTCTGTGTCACTTCAGGGTGACCTGGCGCTCGATAGACAAATGCCCACTGATGTTTGGTGCTTCAGGTGTGAAGATAAGATGCTTGACTCTGCAGCCATGGGGACCAGGAGACATCACTGACAACCAAAGTCTGGAGGTGAGCTGTCCCACAAAGGTTGTAGAGTGCTGAGGGGTCAGTATCCAGATTGAACACCAACAAGCCTTGGCAAAGGCAACCCACACGGGCAGAGGAAACAGGTTACAGTGAGGACTAGCAAGGTCCAGGAGACTCACAAAGTTATGGGGAGTCAGGGCACATCTGGAGCAACCAGGTAAGCCCAAGGAAAATTAAATTGACCTTCACCAGGACCAACAGGCCAACAGATCAGGGACTGCAAAATTACCTCAAGCATAATCACAAAGCACCACCCTTCAGAGCACTCGTGGAGTGGAGGCCGGAGATCTTCAGTGGGAATACTGCTCAGGGTCAGGACTACACATAGTCCAAAGCACAGCTTCAGGGATCGCCAAAAAGCATATGCTACTGCAAAAGTACACAGGGCTCAGGGATACTGGTCTCGGGTATGCTGAGAGAGCAGATTGACCTCAGTGACGCTCAAGAACCCACCTCCTGTGTTGCAGAAATCTTCAGAGTTCTCAGGAGCTCGGGAGATGCAAACCGGTCAGATGCTTTTTGGTGCCTGCTGCTGCAGGGGAGTAACTCCTTTACTCCTAGGGAGATTCTTCTGTCGTCCAGCGAAGTGTAGACCGTCAAAGTACTTGGTTTCTTCTTGCAGAGTTTAGTCCAGGTAAAATCCAAAGTCCTGTAATCAGGTTTCCCACTTTATTCCCAGGGAAGGGGTTGGACTGACTCCGGGGACCCTCCTAGGGGAGGGGCAGGACAGAGGGGTGGCTACACCCATGTCCTTTGTCCAGTTTTGTGCCAGAGCAGGAGCAAATGGCTCCTGCAACTGGTTTGAGTCAGACTATGCATGGGGACACCAAATGTGCCCCCAGTGCAGACTTTCTGGCACTCTAAGAGTGCACCCATCCAGCCACAATACACTAAAGCCTGTCTGGGAGGTGGTCACACTTCCTTGTGGCAGGAAACCTATTGTCAGGCCTTCCTCTGCTCGAGCTGCACTCAGCAGCAGGAGGGCAGACTCGTGTCTGTGGCTGGCAGCATCTATTTTGTGATGCCCAGGTTGAGAAAGCTGGTACCGGGTATACCAGTGTTCCACATAAGTCCCTTTAGGAGTGTGGAATCATACCTCCGCCGCCAGTTACTGGCGGGGATGTATGATTCCAAGGTGTTTGACACCAAACACAACATGTTTTGTAAGCAGCCGTTTTAAAGTTAGCATTTACCGCAAGGTTATAATGCACTTAAATATATATGGTTGGCTGCATTACAGACAACCCCGGAGATAGGTTCCGAAGGCTACAGAGGGGCCCTACTCATGCAGGGGCACCTTCTCACATAAAAACCAGCACCCTACCTTCAGGATTGTTAAGGCTGGCCATAGGGGTGACTGATAGGTCTATATGTGTAGTGATTTAGAATAGATATAGGGAGCCTATATCTAAGTAAGGGGTGCATGCACCTCCTTACACAGGCTGCAGTAGCAAACCTGTGGTGTCATTTTGAATGGCCTCCCAGGGGTGGAACAATAAATGCGTCAGCCTCTTGAAGGCCTCTGTGGTACCTATACCCTGGGTACATGGTGTACCATATACTAGGGACTGATAAGGGTACCCCAGCATCCAATCTGAAGTGTACCTAAAGTACATGCAATCAATTCACAGGAGAATGCAGATAGACTGGGGTCCTGAATAGCAGGATCCCAGTTAGTCTAATTCAAAAACAGTGATACATCAGCAAAAAGTGGGTTAACCATAATAGGCAGATCCTACTCTCCTACACTGACTACTGTGGTACCTGTTACTCCGAGTCCAGTCATTCTTCAATTACTGATACACCGGTGCGTGGTCCGGGGGATAGAAATCTGACCAAGTTTAGAGAGCAGTTAGGCCCAATAGTACGATCTGAGGTAGGCGAAGAAGAGAAGCAAGCAATAACGAATCAGGCTGTGCAATGGGCTCATAATGCGATTTATAGTGTTGAAGATATTTTGCAAGTCATCCGAGATCTTGAAGCCTTCATACAGCAAAATGCCCTTAAGTATATATCTGCCACATTGATTGATCTTTGGCACACACATATTGGAGTGGAAGCCCCCCAAATTGTATTTGATATTAAAGACCATGTTTATATAACTAATTTGGAGCCAGGACAAGTGTTTGGAAATATTTTTACTTTGATTTCCTATAGAGGTAGATTACACGATAAGAGTCCCACCTCGATAACTCAGTTCCCAATGTGTGAAGTCCATCCAGTTTACCATCTGGGAATTTCTGCAGTGTTGGATCAGCATGGAGTGGTTACCAGACAGGCTGCCCATGATTGTTTTCAGGAACAGTGGGTTTATTCTCCATGAAAGCAGAGTGAAGTGCTAGCCCTTAAGGGCACTTTGCCTGATCCTAGGAAATACCCTACTGCTTATTACAAAGAATTGACAGAGGTGGCCTCTTATACTGTGATGACTTTTGCTGATCTCAAAATGTATTTTGGTCTCTTAGTTCCAGTTGATATCTGGTGACAGGTACATACACAAGACCATGTTGCTGAGGAACTTGGGGTGTGATTCGAGTTTGGGACAGGGATAGAAAGCCTGGTGATAATGTGCCAAATAGCTTGCCTTTCCTGGTCGTATCATAGCACACAGGCATACACTTATCGCACCTAAGAAAGTTAATTGGGACAGATTGACTGCCTGTCGGCAGAAGAATGATGAAAGTCTAATGTTATCACCAGGTATGAAGAAACGATTTTGGATTATAGTGGGTAGGATATGACAGGTTTGTTATTAATCTCCTCTCCGAAATAATGTCCAGATTTCAAGCATCTGAAAGCACTTGGTCTACATCTTCTCCTTCTGTGATTTTAAATATGGCCCAATAATATTAGCATAGAGATAATGAGGAAAAAGATAAAAATGATAAGAAACATAAGGATTTGAAGACAAGGTATTGTTGCAACAGGCATATCGGTGTAATACTAGAGGATGGGGACACCAGAGACTGCGCCTTGTGTACTAGGCAGTTTCCAGCCATTCCTCTGGGGCAAAGTCAGTGTGCTTATTGCAAGGAAGAGGGTCATTGGCGTTGTGAGTGCCCTTTCCTTTTGCAGAAAGTTTCCTCCACACAGGGAAGGGGTTCTGGTAATAGGGGTCAGGGGACAGACAGACAGAAAAACATATATATTATAATGACGATTATAATTTTGATGACACAACTGGAATGTCTTACAGCTAGGACAGCCAGGGACAGGGTAAGGGATCAGTCCACATAGCTGTAGATCAGCGTTGCCCTTATGTCAAGGCAGATTTGCAAGGATCGGCTAAGGAATCTTTGGTGGATACAGGTGCTACTAAGAGTTCTGTTTCTTGACACATGGTCCATAGGGCACCTCTGTCATAATAATGTTTCTGTAGGTTTTTCAGGAATACCGGTTGTAAGCCCCATCTCATGCCCCCTTGCTCTTACCATCGGTCCTTTTACTGAGACTCTCCATTTCTTTTGATGTCCGATTGTGATCTGAATTTGATACTAAATAAATTGCATGCTACTATCTCTTGCTCCCCAGATGGTGTTTACATTACCATGGGCCTGGACGTGGGTACTAGACAGTGTTTATCTAAGGATGCTCCACTTCTCCCTGAATTTGATCAAGTATCCCCCACCGTATGTGACACTGGTGATACTGATGTTGGCCTATTTAATATATATCTCCAGTTTCAATACAGGTTAAGGATAATGCCGTATTGCCCTATATCCGTCACTATAAGATTCCACTGACAGAGGAACGGGCCCTTCTTAAAATTGTTCAGGATTTAATTTGTAAGGGAGTCGTCGAAGAAACTACAGGTAATGTATGCAATAGTCCTATCCTTCCAGTCCTTAAACGGACATTGTCAAGCTCTTCTGATGAAACTGAAGATGTGTATCGTTTTATGATTGATTTCCAAGATATTAATAAAATAGTTGTCGCACAATTCCCAGTAGTTCCTGAAATCACTACACATTTGACAATAATTCCCTGTACTGCTCAGTTTTTTCTGTTATTAATTTGAATAATGCATTTTTTAGTATTCCTATACATCCAGATAGTAGGTAATTATTTGGATTTACACTGGCCGGTAAACTTTTCCAGTTCTGTTGCGCTCCCCAAGGCTATACTGAAAGTTCTAGTATCTACAGTCAAGGGTAGAGTACTCTCAGTATCACTGTCATCTTCATAAACGTTATTCTGGCCGTTACAGGGATTTTCTGTGTCTGCTAAAAATGCAATGTTACTCTTCAGTGAGCACATCACTCTGCCAAGGTTTCCCTTCCTATTATCTGTGCCTTTGTGATAAATTTTGTGGCGCTGAAGCACCCAGGGTTCCCACGGGACACACTGGGAAGCAGGAAGGTCTTGTTCCAGTTCATTCATAAGCCCGTTGCCTCACCCAATCCTCTCACCATGAAGGCACTCCCGGGAAGTCCTATCTATGCATCTCTTAAGAACATAAGCATCTACCTTGAGAGAGATGTTATCTTACCTGTCATGTAGTGGTAATGCCCTTGCCATCTCCCCGAAATATGCTGGTTAAGGGTTCAATGGCTAGCACAAACAGCAGGGGGAATAAGGATCATGCCTGTCTAGTGCCTACTCTTATTTCAAATGGTTCTGAAAAACTTTGTCCTGTCTTCACGCTAGCCTGTGCTCCGGCGTACAGCAGCGTGATCCATTTACCCCATGCCGGGCCTAACTTCATGCATCGCATTGTGGCATGCATGAAGAGCCATTGTAGTGTGTCAAAGGCCTTACGTAAATCAACTGAGAGAATAAGGGCCTCCAGGAAGGTCTCAGGGGAAGTCTTATCAAGTACTCCATAAAGGCATCTGTTGCTTAATGAGGAATTTCATAGGAAAACAAACCCATTTTGGTCTACGTGTATGAGTAGGTTGAAATTTGGCTGAAGATGGCAGGCCAGGATATTACTAAGTATTTTATAATCGGTGTTCAGGATAGACAAAGGTCGATAGGAGGAAGTCTCTTCTGGGTTCTTTTGAGGTTTAGGTAGAGAATTCATCAAAGCCTCCCTGCGGGACTTAGGTAGGGCACCCGCTTCCCAAGTCTCCTTATGCAGTTCCACCAGCAGGGGAGCAAGGAGAGGTGCCTAGGTCTGACAGAATTCTACTGGGAGGCCATCTTGGCTGGGGGTCTTCCCTGTGGCTTGTTCCTTAATGGACTCCATAATTTCTTCTTTAATGATCTGTTGGTCTAGTGTCTGTCATACATCATTTGATAGAGACATCTATCCCAGATTCTGTACCTTTGGATTACCCAGACGTGAGACTGCATCTGGAAGATTTTGCATGAACAGTGCAACTGTGCACCGGTAGCTAGTGTTGATCGGCTCCACATGGTATCATCGGTGTCATCCACATCCGAAGTGACATCTGCGTCACTTATATAGGTGCCACGTCAGCACGCTGATTTCAGTTCTTTTCTTTCCTCGCCAGTTAGTGTTGATCCTGAGAATGAACCACCCCTCTGTTGGATTTAGTCAGACTTTTTTTTTACATTTTCTTGAATCTGTTTTGAGGAAATACTTCCTCCTGGTGTGTTGAGGGATGTCTTTGAGGACAACAGTTTTTAAACCATGTGACACCTATCATCATGCCTATCGGTTACAGACCCATACCTTGTGTGCCTGTGGTGCTAGAGTCCGACCACCACTCCCAGTCATGCTCGGACTGCCGAGCCATGGTATTGAAGGCTTTGGGGAGCTGTCCCTGAAGCTGCTAGAAGCCTATCAGGCGACACCGTGTCGCGCAATTCCACCGAGATCCAGATTGAGGGGTGGTCGCAGGACCACTCCTTGATCCCCAAGTCATCTTCTTTCCATTCAAGGTCCTAGGGCCATTCGTGTAAAAAGCACAAGAAACACAAGAAGTCAAAGTGTATTTCAACTTCCCCTCATTGATCAGCCAACGCAACGAAGGAGCATCAATGTTTGAGGCATAGTTGTTCGGAATCATTGCCTCGGCCGACTCCGAGCCTCCAACTTTTTCCAGAAGTCAGAGCGATCCTAGCACAAATTAAAGAATTTTATGAGGGCAGGCGCTGAGTATTTGAGCAGCCCAACCCCTCTGGTGTGTCTTCTGGGATGGTGGTGTCCGAGGGGGTCCCATCAGGATCTTTGCTTATGGCTCTGGTCTCGGCTCCGATGGGCCTCCATTGATCCAGTCATGATCCGGACTAGTGCTGGTCGTGCTACCGCAACCTTCTCTGGTGCCGGCCCTGATGCCACCGGCACCCACTGGGGCCACGTGCCCCATTCTGATACCCACGACATGGAGCTGCAGTTGTGTTGACCAACGCCGCTTCTGGTGCCGAAGGTCCTCCACCTCCTAGGTCAAAGCCTGAACCCTATTCTGAAGGGCTAGACATGGGAAAAATATGGGAGGGGTCACTGGATTCTTCAAAATATGAGTTAGAAGTTGATATGGATGGTTTGAGGAACTCGGGGATGCCAGTGTTTTGTATACCCTCTCAGACACTGGTATGCTTTCTCCCCCTACTGTAGATATGACAGAGGGGGCATCTAATTCTATGGTGGAGAAGAGGGCAGCTGAGATCCTGGATCTTGAGTTACCCTCAGTGGCAGTCAAGACTAACATCTTGACTAAAGTGCTGCTGCTAGGAGCTTCCTCTTCCAAACCTTTGATTCCTTTTAATGAAGCACTGTCGATGTCCTCCTGGGAACCTGGTCCAAGCCCAGGACAGGGGCTCCTGTAAACAGAACAATTGCCTGCCACAACTGCCCCCGCACCCTGGGACCAGAGTGTTCTTACACAATAGCCCACCCCTGAGAGCTTGGCAGTCCAAGCCTGTACGCCCAATGGCACATTTTCTACCACAGCCCCGGACAGGGAATCCAAGAGGCTGGGCATCTTGTGGAAGAAGATGTTTTCATCCAGCAGCCATGCCTTGTGGTCAGGGAACACTGCATGCTTACTGGTACAAAAGGGGGTGGTGATGGACGGAGCATCAGAACCAATCAAACACTCACACTCAGTCAACAGATCTGGGTTTGATCCATCACCGTTCTTTAGCCCACTCTGCCACCCCAGTTCAGACGTGGCCATATGCAAATCAGTCTGACCGTGTGCCTCATGGGAACAGTCCAGCCCCAACTGCCAAGCCATGCCTTCCCTGGACTGGAAACAAGCTTCCTAGGACCGGTTTCTGGCATTTCAGCCGTCTTCAGCCAGGCTTGCTTGAATCCAGTGGCAAAGTGAGCAAGGGACTCACGTCTGAGCATACCCTGCCAACTTATGGCGAACAAAGCGGTACAAAAGGGGGTGGTGATGGACGGAGCATCAGAACCAATCAAACACTCACACCCAGTCAACAGATCTGGGTTTGATCCATCACCGTTCTTTAGCCCACTCTGCCACCCCAGTTCAGACGTGGCCATATGCAAATCAGTCTGACCCTGTGCCTCATGGGAACAGTCCAGCCCGAACTGCCAAGCCATGCCTTCCCTGGACTGGAAACAAGCTTCCTAGGACCGGTTTCTGGCATTTCAGCCGTCTTCAGCCAGGCTTGCTTGAATCCAGTGGCAAAGTGAGCAAGGGACTCACGTCTGAGCATACCCTGCCAACTTATGGCGAACAAAGCAGTACAAAAGGGGGTGGTGATGGACGGAGCATCAGAACCAATCAAACACTCACACCCAGTCAACAGATCTGGGTTTGATCCATCACCGTTCTTTAGCCCACTCTGCCACCCCAGTTCAGACGTGGCCATATGCAAATCAGTCTGACCCTGTGCCTCATGGGAACAGTCCAGCCCGAACTGCCAAGCCATGCCTTCCCTGGACTGGAAACAAGCTTCCTAGGACCGGTTTCTGGCATTTCAGCCGTCTTCAGCCAGGCTTGCTTGAATCCATTGGCAAAGTGAGCAAGGGACTCACGTCTGAGCATACCCTGCCAACTTATGGCGAACAAAGCGGTACAAAAGGGGGTGGTGATGGACGGAGCATCAGAACCAATCAAACACTCACACCCAGTCAACAGATCTGGGTTTGATCCATCACCGTTCTTTAGCCCACTCTGCCACCCCAGTTCAGACGTGGCCATATGCAAATCAGTCTGACCCTGTGCCTCATGGGAACAGTCCAGCCCGAACTGCCAAGCCATGCCTTCCCTGGACTGGAAACAAGCTTCCTAGGACCGGTTTCTGGCATTTCAGCCGTCTTCAGCCAGGCTTGCTTGAATCCATTGGCAAAGTGAGCAAGGGACTCACGTCTGAGCATACCCTGCCAACTTATGGCGAACAAAGCGGTACAAAAGGGGGTGGTGATGGACGGAGCATCAGAACCAATCAAACACTCACACCCAGTCAACAGATCTGGGTTTGATCCATCACCGTTCTTTAGCCCACTCTGCCACCCCAGTTCAGACGTGGCCATATGCAAATCAGTCTGACCCTGTGCCTCATGGGAACAGTCCAGCCCGAACTGCCAAGCCATGCCTTCCCTGGACCGGAAACAAGCTTCCTAGGACCGGTTTCTGGCATTTCAGCCGTCTTCAGCCAGGCTTGCTTGAATCCAGTGGCAAAGTGAGCAAGGGACTCACGTCTGAGCATACCCTGCCAACTTATGGCGAACAAAGCGGTACAAAAGGGGGTGGTGATGGACGGAGCATCAGAACTAATCAAACACTCACACCCAGTCAACAGATCTGGGTTTGATCCATCACTGTTCTTTAGCCTACTCTGCCACCCCAGTTCAGACGTGGCCATATGCAAATCAGTGTGACCCTGTGCCTCATGGGAACAGTCCAGCCCGAACTGCCAAGCCATGCATTCCCTGGACTGGAAACAAGCTTCCTAGGACCGGTTTCTGGCATTTCAGCCGTCTTCAGCCAGGCTTGCTTGAATCCAGTGGCAAAGTGAGCAAGGGACTCACGTCTGAGCATACCCTGCCAACTTATGGCGAACAAAGCGGTACAAAAGGGGGTGGTGATGGACGGAGCATCAGAACCAATCAAACACTCACACCCAGTCAACAGATCTGGGTTTGATCCATCACCGTTCTTTAGCCCACTCTGCCACCCCAGTTCAGACGTGGCCAAATGCAAATCAGTCTGACCCTGTGCCTCATGGGATCAGTCCAGCCCGAACTGCCAAGCCATGCCGTCCCTGGACTGGAAACAAGCTTCCTAGGACCGGTTTCCGGCATTTCAGCCGTCTTCAGCCAGGCTTGCTTGAATCCAGTGGCAAAGTAAGCAAGAGACTCACGTCTGAGCATACCCTGCCAACTTATGGCGAACAAAGCGGTACAAAAGGGGGTGGTGATGGACGGAGCATGGCTTTGCAGTTCGGGCTGGACTGTTCCCATGAGGCACAGGGTCAGACTGATTTGCATATGGCCATGTCTGAACTGGGGTGGCAGAGTGGGCTAAAGAACGGTGATGGATAAAACCCAGATCTGTTGACTGGGTGTGAGTGTTTGATTGGTTCTGATGCTCCATCCATCACCACCCCCTTTTGTACCGCTTTGTTCGCCATAAGTTGGCAGGGTATGCTCAGACGTGAGTCCCTTGCTCACTTTGCCACTGGATTCAAGCAAGCCTGGCTGAAGACGGCTGAAATGCCAGAGTCCGGTCCTAGGAAGCTTGCTTCTGGTCCAGGGAAGGCATGGCTTGGCAGTTCGGGCTGGACTGTTCCCATGAGGCACAGGGTCAGACTGATTTGCATATGGCCATGTCTGAACTGGGGTGGCAGAGTGGGCTAAAGAACGGTGATGGATCAAACCCAGATCTGTTGACTGGGTGTGAGTGTTTGATTGGTTCTGATGCTCCATCCATCACCACCCCCTTTTGTACCGCTTTGTTCGCCATAAGTTGGCAGGGTATGCTCAGACGTGAGTCCCTTGCTCACTTTGCCACTGGATTCAAGCAAGCCTGGCTGAAGACGGCTGAAATGCCAGAAACCGGTCCTAGGAAGCTTGCTTCCGGTCCAGGGAAGGCATGGCTTGGCAGTTCGGGCTGGACTGTTCCCATGAGGCACAGGGTCAGACTGATTTGCATATGGCCATGTCTGAACTGGGGTGGCAGAGTGGGCTAAAGAACGGTGATGGATCAAACCCAGATCTGTTGACTGGGTGTGAGTGTTTGATTGGTTCTGATGCTCCATCCATCACCACCCCCTTTTGTACCGCTTTGTTCGCCATAAGTTGGCAGGGTATGCTCAGACGTGAGTCCCTTGCTCACTTTGCCACTGGATTCAAGCAAGCCTGGCTGAAGACGGCTGAAATTCCAGAAACCGGTCCTAGGAAGCTTGTTTCCGGTCCAGGGAAGGCATGGCTTGGCAGTTCGGGCTGGACTGTTCCCATGAGGCACAGGGTCAGACTGATTTGCATATGGCCATGTCTGAACTGGGGTGGCAGAGTGGGCTAAAGAACGGTGATGGATCAAACCCAGATCTGTTGACTGGGTGTGAGTGTTTGATTGGTTCTGATGCTCCATCCATCACCACCCCCTTTTGTACCGCTTTGTTCGCCATAAGTTGGCAGGGTATGCTCAGACGTGAGTCCCTTGCTCACTTTGCCACTGGATTCAAGCAAGCCTGGCTGAAGACGGCTGAAATGCCAGAAACCGGTCCTAGGAAGCTTGTTTCCGGTCCAGGGAAGGCATGGCTTGGCAGTTCGGGCTGGACTGTTCCCATGAGGCACAGGGTCAGACTGATTTGCATATGGCCATGTCTGAACTGGGGTGGCAGAGTGGGCTAAAGAACGGTGATGGATCAAACCCAGATCTGTTGACTGGGTGTGAGTGTTTGATTGGTTCTGATGCTCCATCCATCACCACCCCCTTTTGTACCGCTTTGTTCGCCATAAGTTGGCAGGGTATGCTCAGACGTGAGTCCCTTGCTCACTTTGCCACTGGATTCAAGCAAGCCTGGCTGAAGACGGCTGAAATGCCAGAAACTGGTCCTAGGAAGCTTGTTTCCGGTCCAGGGAAGGCATGGCTTGGCAGTTCGGGCTGGACTGTTCCCATGAGGCACAGGGTCAGACTGATTTGCATATGGCCATGTCTGAACTGGGGTGGCAGAGTGGGCTAAAGAACGGTGATGGATCAAACCCAGATCTGTTGACTGGGTGTGAGTGTTTGATTGGTTCTGATGCTCCATCCATCACCACCCCCTTTTGTACCGCTTTGTTCGCCATAAGTTGGCAGGGTATGCTCAGACGTGAGTCCCTTGCTCACTTTGCCACTGGATTCAAGCAAGCCTGGCTGAAGATGGCTGAAATGCCAGAAACCGGTCCTAGTGTTGTATCTTCCCCTCTTCCTCCCCTCCTTGGTACCTTCTGTCCACCCCCTCCATCCCTCTTACCTTGGTATCTCCCGAAGCTCTCCTTAGAATGTTGACAACCTGCTCATGTCAGAGAGCAGATGGCTTGAATAAAGTGACAGTTGAACTTCCACTGGTCTTGTCACTTTCTTACTACACTGGCGACGATCCTGTGAGGGGGGCAGGACAAGTCATTTCCCCTTTATGTTTACGCTCTCAAACTGCGTGTGACCTCCTGGACTCAGCAAAAACAAGGGTTCAAGGAAGACAGCCTACGTGCTGGCGTTGCTGTGTCAGCGGCTCTGGCGAGTTGCTGTGGCTGTTCCGACTCACTGTGTGTGAAGATACTCCTCGTACCTACGAAGACCCTAGTCGGTTGGCGCCTGTTAAGGGTTCCCTCGACAGTGACGCGAGTGTCAACACCTCTACCGCCATCTGAGGCGCACCGCTGGTGTTCCGGGGGCTCTGCGCAAAGTGAGCCGGTTGTCAGGACTTCTCTCCAGCGAGGTCTGTGGCTGGGTGGCGACTCCTTTCGTGTGAAGGTACTCCTCGAACCACGACGACTGTAGCCGGTTGGCGCCTGTGACGGGGTTCCCTCAACAGTGACGAGAGTGTCCACGCCTCTACCGCCCATCGGAGGCGCATCGCTGGTGTTCCGGGGGCTCGGCGCGAGTGCCGGTTGGTTGGACTTCCTCTTCAGCGAGGTCTGTGGTGGAATTGGAGTTCCTCGTTGGCTGGCAGACGGCGATTCCGGCACTTCAGCGTCACAAGCCTCCTGTGGGGCACCTCATTTGGCCATCTCACGCAGCAGTTTCCTGGTGGACTCCAGCGCTCCCTCAGCTGACGAGGGACTGATGGTCGACGCGCCTCCTCACGCCCACAAGTAGGCGGGAAGCAGAAGTGCTCTGCTGGGTCCTGCCGCCCCCTGCTAGTTCGTCAGGTTTCCTTGGAAATTCTTCCGCGTCAGTTCCTTGAAGTCTCCTGCGCTCCCTCAGCTGACGGGGGTGTTGATAGTCGACGCGCCTCCTCACGCCCACAAGAGGGCGGGAAGCAGAGTACCGCTGGGTCCTGTCGCTCCTGGCTGTTTTCGTCAGGTTCCATCAAGCTGCAGGCGCTGAGCTCGCATCCGGGGAAGGCATGATCGACAGCAACATCAAACGACTGGATCACTGAGGTACGTCAAGTGGTGGTCCCAGCGAGTTCGTTTTGGGGTTAAATCCAGTCAGGAAGAGGTAGCAATTAGGGACAGAAGGCCACCTGGTTGACTTTATACCTCACGTTAACCTCTGCTCAAGTTGGGCATTCTGTGACTTCTTCCTCATGGGCCAATTGGTGTTGTACTCGGCGTCATTCATACAGTACTTTGCGTCTGCCCTGTAGTTGCTCCAGCCCTGTAGGGCATTACTGTGCTTCGTGGGATCTGTACTTGTGGGCGGAGTGCTTGCGAATATCCAGGATTTCAAGGTTATAGCCTTTCTACGTTATAGAGGTTCCTGGTCCTAATAAGCTGAATTGAACTCTTGGGGACTACCAACCTTACCAGGCACCTTACCAGATTCTACTCCCTTAGTTCTCCTCCTTTTGCATTGGGGGGGGGGCTATTACTCCCTTCATTATGGGTACCCCGGGAATATGTCAACCTCCCTCATTTCTCAATGAATGTGGCGATCCTGATATCCATTGGAAGGAATGGACAAAGCTGTTTGAGTCATATTTGATAGCTATGGGGGGGGAAAGATTTTCTGCGTTACGGAAACAGCATATTCTCCTTCACAACATGGGGGTACATGGTCGCAAGGTATATGAGACTCTCCCAGAACCGGAGTTGGAGGAAGAAGAGGACCTTGATGTGTATGAGGTTACCATGCTAAAATTAGGTAATCATTTTGGGGATAAAATAAATGTAGTTCTGGAACGTCATAAGTTCTTCAGTAGATTACAAGGAAAAAATGAATCGGTAAAAAACTACATTGCCAATTTGCGAGGTCTTACCCAAAGGTGTGATTTTGGGGAGCTCAATGACTCCTTGATACGTGACCAGTTAGTCAGGTGCACTAGCAACAGTAAAATCCAAGAGAAGTTGTTATCCAAAAACCCGTCGTTGGAGGAAGCGGTGTCTATTGCCCAGTCTATTGAACATACGGCAAAGTGCATGAGAGAAATAAAAGTATCAGAAGAAGTGGTTGCGGCAGTACAGGCAGAACCTTCCAATAAGAATGTCTCTAAAGTCAGAAGTAAGGGTGAGTCATCCAGTAAGTCTCAAAAAGATCACTTGGACCTCAAATGCTACAGATGTGGGAGCAGCAATCATTTGGCCAACAATCCCATTTGCACAGCTCGCAATGCCCACTGTAAGAAATGTAACAGAAGAGGTCATTTAGCCAGGGTGTGCAGGGACAGTGACAGCACCCAAGTCAAAGCCGTCAATGAAACCAACATTGAGCAGCCAAGATTTACATTCCAAGTAAAAAGTACGAGTGGCAGTATTCCCTTTGAATACCCTAAATGCAGCATTACAATCAACGATACTTGTATTGAAATGTTCGCAGACTCATGCTCTCCATTCACCCTATTAAATATGGAAGATTACAGGAAAATCAAAGGGGATTCAGGTATGCAAATCTCTAAACCTGACATCACACCCCAGGGGTACACCAAAGACCCCATTCCATTGGTAGGCATGGTGGAGACCGAAATAAATTTCAAAGGAAGATCCACAGTGGGCAAGATCTACCTGGTCAGCTCGGGTTCCAACCTCCTTGGGTGGCGTCACCAGAGAGAACTGGGGGTAATCCTGGATCCTAATGGTAAGGAACAAGTCAACGTAGTCAATGGCGCCACGGGGGAGTCACCCCTATGTGACGAATTCCCCCACCTATTCTCCAATGAGCTGGGGATTTTGAAACATTTTCAGCATAAAATAAAGATCAGACAGGGGGCGAAACCTGTGGTACATAAGACTCGCCAAGTTCCCTTACTGTTAAAACAGCCTCTCAAAGAAGAAATCGATAAACTCTGCCAACTTGGCGTCATTATACCCATTGACGCTTCAGAGTGGGTATCCCCAATCGTGATAGCATCTAAGGCCAATGGTCAGGGCATTCGCCTTTGCATCGACTTACGCAGTCTCAACGAAAACATCTGGGTCGAACGGTTCCCGCTTCCCAACATCAATGAAATGTTGAGTACCATGGGGAAGGCCAAGTTCTTTTCAGTCATAGACCTTTCAATGGCATATTACCAAGTAGACCTTCACCCTGAGTCTAGACCTCTTACTGCATTTGCAACACCATTTGGCACCTATATGTTCCTAAGGATGCCTTTTGGCCTGGCATCGGCGGCTGCCGTCTTCCAGAAAATGATGCAAAAGGTATTGGAGGACATCCCTAACTGCATGTGTTTTCAAGACGATGTTCTAGTCTATGGTGCCGATGGGGAGGAGCATGACCTCATTTTCAGAAAAGTATGTTCCAGGCTATCTAATGCAGGGTTATCGGTTAAAAAGGAAAAATGCAGGATCAAAGTCATGGAGGTAGACTATCTGGGACACAATCTTTCCTTTGAAGGGATAAAACCCAAAATGAGCTTAGTTCAAGCAGTGGAAAACGCTCCTCTTCCCTCAAACAAGGAGGAGCTCAAATCCTTTTTAGGGTTGGTGGAGTATATGGCCAAGTTCATACCCAAGTTTTCAGAAAAATGCGAGCCGTTACGGGAACTATTAAAGAAAAAGAGTGAATTCATATGGAAAGAGATACATTCTCACTCTGTAAATGCCCTAAAAAAGGAGATTGTGGGTTCACGTGCATTGGGACCGTTTGACCATAGGAAGAGGACCATCCTATGCACGGATGCATCCAACAAAGGGCTTGGAGCCACCCTATCTCAAAAAGGGGAAGGTGAGGAGACCATCATTGCCTTCGCCTCCCGTACTTGGAGTCCACCTGAACGGAACTACTCCGTAATTGAGAGGGAGGCGTTGGCCTGCTACTGGGCCATCAACCATTTCAAGTTTTTCTTGTGGGGCAGTAAATTTACAGTCCGCACGGACCACAAACCCCTAACACACATTTTTTCAGCCAAGAAATCCCTCTGTGAATCACCCAGGATAGCCAAATGGGTCTTGGGGCTGGAGAAATTCAGTTTCAGAATTGAATACTTGCCGGGGAAGGACAATGTCCTAGCAGACTATTTATCCAGGTCCCCGGTAGAAACAAACACCGAGGAAGACCTTTTGGATTCCCCCATCCTCGCGATTCATCTGCCTTCCTTTTCCAAAGAAGAATGGAATAACGAAATGAGCAAAGATCCTATAATGGAGGCACTAAAGAATTTAATCATAAAGGGGTGGCCAGATAAATGTGGGGATGTGGCAGAAGAGTTGAAGGAATTCTGGGAAGTCAGGAATGAGCTTACCATTCAGGAGGACAGAATCTACCGCAATGCTAAGGTGGTGCCACCTGAGACCTTGAGAGACAGAATAGTAGACCTTGCCCATGAAGGCCATTTGGGAAGAAGTATCACCAAAAGCAAAGTAAGGAACAACTTTTGGTTCCCAAGGATGGACTCTAGGGTGGAGTTAAAGGTAAAAGACTGTTTTAGCTGTGCTAAGAGTGATAAATCCAAGTCCTTACGTAAGGTCCCCCTTTCACCGGTGGAGGTACCTGTTGTTCCATGGACCAAGTTGGCCATGGACATTATTGGCCCCATGGATGCACTAGGCCCACTGAGAAGGTTCATGTTTGTATTGGTGGACTACACCTCCCATTGGGTCAATGTCAAGTTCACCCCTTCCACCACGACCAAGAACCTTGTGGCATTTTTGGAATCTGTATTCTCATTTGAAGGTAT
The DNA here is from genome assembly GCF_964204655.1 of Triturus cristatus. Taxonomy (NCBI): domain Eukaryota; kingdom Metazoa; phylum Chordata; class Amphibia; order Caudata; family Salamandridae; genus Triturus; species Triturus cristatus. Next base: position 42,369,963 of record NC_140582.1, on the reverse strand, counting down.
TCCATCTACTTTAGTAACTGACAATGGGGTACAGTTTACATCAGATGAAATGATGACCTTCCTAAAGGAACACAACATCAAGCATGAGAAAACGGCCCTCTACTGCCCTAAGGCCAATGGCTTAGTAGAAAGGATGAACCGTATGATTAAGGAACATATACAACTGGCAATGTCTAACGGATTCAACGTAAATGATTCGCTTAAAGACTGTTTGTGGGCCTACCACACTGCACCCAACCTTGTAACAGGAATCTCTCCCTTTGTAATGTTAAGAGGGAGAGAACCAGGCACCAAGTTGAACCCTCTCTGGCTAGAAGGGGGTAAGAAGGTTGTCTATGACAGGTCTGAAAGTCAGATTAAGGTGCAGCAACATCAATCCCGCTACAAAGGCTGGTATGATAAGAAACATGGGGTGAAGGAGTTGGAACCTTTGGCCAATGATGCTGTGCTGATAAAGAAACCCACTAGGGTTAAAGTGGGACAGAGTAAATTTTTCCCTTCTCAGAACGTCAAAGGGAGGGGGAAGAATGTGGTGGAATTGGAGGATGGTCAAGTTTGGAGTGGGGATAGAGTAGCTAGGTAATTGCTCCCTCCATGTTCATCGGTTATGTTGGGTAAGGAGATGTGTTGTATCTTCCCCTCTTCCTCCCCTCCTTGGTACCTTCCGTCCACCCCCTCCATCCCTCTTACCTTGGTATCTCCCGAAGCTCTCCTTAGAATGTTGACAACCTGCTCATGTCAGAGAGCAGATGGCTTGAATAAAGTGACAGTTGAACTTCCACTGGTCTTGTCACTTTCTTACTACACCTAGGAAGCTTGTTTCCGGTCCAGGGAAGGCAAGGCTTGGCAGTTCGGGCTGGACTGTTCCCATGAGGCACAGGGTCAGACTGATTTGCATATGGCCATGTCTGAACTGGGGTGGCAGAGTGGGCTAAAGAACGGTGATGGATCAAACCCAGATCTGTTGACTGGGTGTGAGTGTTTGATTGGTTCTGATGCTCCATCCATCACCACCCCCTTTTGTACCGCTTTGTTCGCCATAAGTTGGCAGGGTATGCTCAGATGTGAGTCCCTTGCTCACTTTGCCACTGGATTCAAGCAAGCCTGGCTGAAGACGGCTGAAATGCCGGAAACCGGTCCTAGGAAGCTTGTTTCCGGTCCAGGGAAGGCATGGCTTGGCAGTTCGGGCTGGACTGTTCCCATGAGGCACAGGGTCAGACTGATTTGCATATGGCCATGTCTGAACTGGGGTGGCAGAGTGGGCTAAAGAACGGTGATGGATCAAACCCAGATCTGTTGACTGGGTGTGAGTGTTTGATTAGTTCTGATGCTCCATCCATCACCACCCCCTTTTGTACCGCTTTGTTCGCCATAAGTTGGCAGGGTATGCTCCGACGTGAGTCCCTTGCTCACTTTGCCACTGGATTCAAGCAAGCCTAGCTGAAGACGGCTGAAATGCCAGAAACGGGTCCTAGGAAGCTTGTTTCTGGTCCAGGGAAGGCATGGCTTGGCAGTTCGGGCTGGACTGTTCCCATGAGGCACAGGGTCAGACTGATTTGCATATGACCATGTCTGAACTGGGGTGGCAGAGTGGGCTAAAGAACGGTGATGGATCAAACCCAGATCTGTTGACTGGGTGTGAGTGTTTGATTGGTTCTGATGCTCCATCCATCACCACCCCCTTTTGTACCGCTTTGTTCGCCATAAGTTGGCAGGGTATGCTCAGACGTGAGTCCCTTGCTCACTTTGCCACTGGATTCAAGCAAGTCTGGCTGAAGACGGCTGCAATGCCAGAAACCGGTCCTAGGAAGCTTGTTTCCGGTCCAGGGAAGGCATGGCTTGGCAGTTCGGGCTGGACTGTTCCCATGAGGCACAGGGTCAGACTGATTTGCATATGGCCATGTCTGAACTGGGGTGGCAGAGTGGGCTAAAGAACGGTGATGGATCAAACCCAGATCTGTTGACTGGGTGTGAGTGTTTGATTGGTTCTGATGCTCCATCCATCACCACCCCCTTTTGTACCACTGCATGCTTACTGGGCCGGTACTTAGACACTCTGTGGTACACGGTTGCACAAGTGTTGACACAGGTCCAAGGGGAGGCCCGGGCTGTACTCTCCCGAGCAGTAAATAGTGCGAGAGATGCAGCAATGTTTGCCATTAGATGTGGTTTGGATACAACCGACTCGTTTCGGCGACAGTGGCGCTTCAACACCACACTTGGCTGAGAGCATCTGGCTTTTCAGGGCATGTCCAGACTTCCCTCATGGACATACACTTTGATGGCAACCATCTCTTCAGAGACAAGACATACTCGGTGCTGAAGTGCTTTAAGGACTCACGGTCTACGGTCAAGTCCTTGGGCCTGTCAGTTGCCACCGTCATCCCCAGTCTGCCTATCACCCCTTTCATGGCTACAGAAGGGGTTTTCAACCACGCCAACCCTACTTCAGTCACTACCCCATGCAAACTACCCAATCTGTGTGGGGGTGAGAATGCGGCTCATACCAACCTGTGGGTCACATAGCCAGACTCTGTCACAGCCATCAATCCCCCTGCAGTCGTAGCCTCTAAGCCCTCCTAAACTTGCCCTAAAAGAGATTGGGCGAACAGTTGTTGGCAGAATCAGCCATTATTTCCACTACTGGCAGTACATAACGTCATACAGGTGGGTGCAACAGATTTTACGATGGGGCTACTTCCTTACTTTTATCCTCCCCTTTCCTTTTGCCTCCCACTCCTGATTGGCTGATGAAGGACCATTTGTCCTTGGCCCGTGAGGAATTCACGGCACTCCTGGCCAAGGAGGGAGCCAGAGAGAGTGTTCTGGTGTCAGAAGTAGGCAGTGGTTGCTATTCCCAGTGCTTTCTGATCCCCAAAAAGATCTAGATCTGAGAACCTTCAACCTCTTTCTTAAAAAGGGGAAGTTCAAGATTCTCACTTTGGCTCAAGTATTGTCTGCCCTGGAGCCAGGAGACTGCATGGTAATGCTGGACTTGCAGGACACTTACTTTCATATTCCCATCCTGCCTTCCCATCGACGTTACCCGTGGTTAATGGTAAGCCGCAAGCAATTTCAATTTATTGCGCTACCCTTTGGCCTTACAAGTGCTCCTTGGGTGTTCACCAAGGTGATTGATGGAGGTGGTTGCAGCTTATCTGAATGATCAGCAGTACCAGACTTCTCCTATCTCAACAACTGGCTGCTGAAGGAGGGACTGCTTCAGGCTGCCGTGTCTCACCTCCAAACTACAACAAACCTTTTGCATTCACTGGGGTTCTCGATCAACGTCCCAAAGTCACATCTTACTCCTTCTCAGATGCTCCCTTTTATCAGAACTGTTCTGGACACAGTGCAGTTTCAGGCTTATCCTCAAGAGAAGCAAGTCCATGATATTCAGGCTATGGCACCGATGTTTAAGTCTCTATCCTGCATTCAGTGAGAATGATTCTGAGGCTGCTAAGTCTCATGGCCTCCTGCATCCTACCGGTGACACATGCCAGATAGCATATGCAGGCTGTGCAATGGGACCTAATGTTCCAGTGGGCGCAGCACAAGGGGAATCCCTCCGACACGGTCCAGATCTCAGAGGGAACTGCAAAAGACCTGCAGTGGTGGCTAATGAACTGCAATTGGATCAGAAGTAGAACTCTCTCCCTTCCTCAACCAGATCTCCCAATAGTGCCCAATGCATCACTCCTGGGATGGGGTGTCCATTTGGGAGAGGTGAAGATCAGAGGACTCTAATCTCCGGCGGAATCAGGACTCAGCATAAACATGATGGCTCTACGAGAAATCCGGCTGGCATTAAAAGCTTCCATTCCTACATCAAGGGAAGGCTGGTACAAGTGTTCACAGACAACCCCACTGCCATGTGGTACTGCAACAAACAGGGCAGAGTGGGGTCATGGACCCTTTGTCCAGAGGACCTGCGTCTCCTGAAATGGCTGGAACAGCAGGGCATATCCCTAGTGGTTCAATACTTGGCGGTTTCCCTGAGCTTCAGAGCAGACAAACTCAGCCGTCGATGACTAGCAGATCAGAAATGGCATCTCCATCTGAAGGTGGTACAAAGTCTCTTTCAGTAGTGTAGAGAGCCTTGATTAGATCTGTTCCGCTCCACCCAGAAAGCGCAATGTCAGCAGTTTTGTGCATAAAACTACTGACATTCTGATTTCTCTGTGGAGATGCCATTTGTCACAGCTGCAGGGATGGGTCCTCCAACTGAGCCTATCATTTCTGCGCCTTCTTGCATGGAGATTGAGCAGCAACAGTTGATAGCTTTCGACTTACTTCCTGAAGTCTGCAATGTTATTTTGGCAGCCAGGCGTCCCTCCACCAAGATGGTGAATGCCTGTTGATGGGAACATTAGTATTATATGGTACAGAAATGTCTATTGTCATCCTTTCTGCTTCTCTTTTTCATGTTCTTCTTTTTATCCTTACCCATGCCCAGCAGGGCTCTGCTCTGGATAATCTCAAGGGTTACCTTTCTGCTCGGACTGCCTTTTTGCAGCTACCTGACCAACCCTCTTTATTTAAGTTCTCTATTGTACATAGTTTTCTCAAAGGTCTTTTACATATGTTACCACCTTTCACTATGCTTCAAGGGACCTTAATTTGGTTCTCATGTTTCTGATGTGTGTAATTTCGAGCCTCTTCATAATTTTCCCCTCCAGCTACTCACCATCAAGACAGCCTTTCTAGAGGCAATCACGTCTGCCCGGAAAGTGAGTGAGCTGCAGGCTTTATCATCCAAGAATTCGTTCCTGTCTATAATTCCAGACAATTTGGTGCTTCGCATTAGGGCCCCTGTCCTATTGAAAGTGGTAACACCATTTCATGTGGACCAATCTGTCACCTTGCCCAGTTTGTATGCTCCTCCAGATCAGTCAAAAGAAGAGCAGTGACTCCATCTTCTGGGCACAAAAAGAGCATTGTCGTTCTACCTTGACCGCACATGAAAGTGGATGACTAACTCTTCTTGGGGTATGCTGGAGCAAAGAAGGTCAGGCGGCACAGAAACGAACCATTTTGCGCTGGGTCATTCTCTGTATAAAATCTGCTACTCACTGTTAAAGAAGCAGCCCCTTGATGTCTTAAGGACTCATTCTACCAGGGCTAAAGCTGCTACCACTGCATTAGCACATGGGGTCCCAGTCCTGAATGTCTGCCAGGCAATAACGAGGGTGTCCCTGCACACTTTCACCAGACACTACCGCATAGGTAGTCAGGTCCACAAGGATGGGAACTTAGCACTTTTGGTCCTGCAGGACTTTCAGGTTTAGAATTTGTCAGCAGCCCACCACCAGGTATGGTATTGCTTAGGTATCTTTTCAAGGGTAAGGAATTTGCGGACAGATGAACAGGTTTTGCAGTGTGAATGTTTTCCGAATTCACATGCTGTACAGAATTCCACCATCTAGTGGTTGGGTCCGGAATTCTTTGAAAAACCTTTTTGTCTTTCTACTCTTTTTGTTTTTAGTTTGTGGTGGGTATCGGGGGATCTCCATTTGGTGTCCCCTTGTGAGGTCATCGTGCTTCCTCTGCAAGCTCCCACCTTTGTTCGCCAACTTAAGATATTTTTTTTCCGCCGTTGGGCCTGGATGTATGCTGAAGGAGCTCCAACAATTGGAAGTAAAACAATTCTCGTAAAATCAAAACAAAAACATATTGAAAGTCAACTGGAGAGAAGGAAACATCAGAAGAAGGTACTGGAAAAGCTTTAACTGAGAAGTGAATACCCTCTTCGACGAATTTAGGGAATGCACATGCTGGCGGCTCCCTGTGTGGTAATGGAGAAAACTCCATTCTAGATCTTTCTAGATCTGTGAGAATTGCCATCACAAATTTGCTCAGAAGAACCAGCATCCGGTCTGTAACCTCTGCTTGCCGGTAGACCACCGAAGTGAGGACTGCATTATGTGCTGGGTGTTTTACCCCAAAGACTCTCAGGTAAGGGTGGGCGTAGTGGGCGTAGTGGGGCTACGTGAAGCAGCACGTAGTGTGCCCGAATCTACGCACACTACGCGCTTCGCGTAGCCCCACTACGCGCCACCCGCCACCCACCCACCCTACTTTTAAAAGATAAAATGAATTTGTAATAAAGCAAATTAAAGGCACTTACCTGACGCGCGGCGTCTCCCGGGGCTCCCTCTTCCTGTTTTTCAATTTTCCTGACAAATGCGCATGCGCGGACGCCCGCGCATGCGCATTTGAGAAATGCGCATGCGCGGGCGTCCGCGAATGCGCATTTGTCAGGAAAATTGAAAAACGGGAAGAGGGAGCCCCGGGAGACGCCGCGCGTCAGGTAAGTGCCTAATTTGCTTTATTACAAATTTATTTTACCTTTTAAAAGTACGGCGGGCGGGAGGCGGGTGGTGGGCGGCAGGCAGCTACGCTTCGCCCACGTAGTGTACGTAGGCGCTGCCTGCTTCGCCTACTTCGAAAACTGCGAAGCAGGCAGCGCTACGTACCAGGGTTACTCTCAGGGTGAGAGAGAGGCAGACAAGAGCCTACTACAACATGCCGGGCCAATATCCCCCGCCATCTCTATGATACCTGGGACTCTCAAGCAACGAGGAGAGAATGTCACTGAAGGGTCAGAAGGAGAGGTAGAGACCGACATGTTTATAGCGGACGTAGAAACACAAGGGAGACACGAAGACTTCTCAAGAAGTAAAAGAACCATCATCCTGGAAAAACTGAGGAGAGTCCCGAAACACAGACTCTAAGTGCTTGAAGGGAATCTCGGCGTCGAGGCACTCAACAACTGCGTCTCTGCCCAGAGAAGGTTACCCTCAGATTCTTCGAAAAGGACACCTCAGTGGTAAAAACCCCTGAAAAATCCAAGACGTCAAAGGATGTTCAGGGAAAAGAGGCATCAACATTGAAATAGGAGTGTTCAAAATAGGAGAGACACTTTTCACCACCACCACCGTCTTAGAAAGACTCTTCGATAGTGAAGAAAAAAACTGAAATTCCAGACGCCGAACAACAAGCGTTGGAGACAGAGAGAATGAGGGGAAGGTTTGAGGCCAAAGAAAAGAAGAAGGAGGACTTTGTCAAAAACCTAAAACAATATTGAATCCCTAATAAGAGCTCGACGACAACAGAGCAAGGAGAGAAAATTGTTGAAGACATGGAGCTGATCTTAACTCCTGATCCTCAGGAGGAGCAGGAAGTGGACATCTTTTACAAAGAGGAGGATCAACAGATGCACATGGGTTTTGAGTCTTCAGAATATAAGAAAACACATTGGCAGGATCTCTAATCAGATTCTCAAGAAGAGGCTGTGGACACATATCTGTTGAGGCCGCTACAACCCGATGACATTGGGGTATTACATCAGGTAATCAAGACGGCAGCAGCTAGATATGGTGTTCAACTTGAGGAGGAGAAAGCCCAATTATGCTTTTTATTGGAAATTCGTCTGCCTACAAACCAATTTCTCCCTCTGTTGCTGAGTGTTAGATCAAGGGAAACAAGCTTTTAAAGAGCCTGCCACATAAACGGCAGTTACTCCTCCAGCAGAGAAGAGGAACAACACTCCTCTAAGGGCCCAAATTACATTAGGGTATAGTCTGGGAGGATTCTATTATAACATCTACTGATAGGAAAAGAGCAAATGCACCAAGCACAACAGGTCCTCCTTCAGATAACTAGAGTAAGTGGATGGACCTCATGGGCCAAAACGTAGAGAGTAGTGCAGCAAATCGATGATGCACTGCAAATTCGAATGCTTTGCTCAATCACCATGCCTATCAACACTGGGAAGAGATAGGAGAGTTAATGAAACACCTACCAGAACAGTATCAAAAGAGAGCAGCCCGGTGGGGGCATGGCTTGGCGCCAACAGCAATGGCGGTGTAGTTTCGGAGCTCCGACAGGGCTCGCGGCATACCATGCCATATCCATCCAAAATCCGGCAAACTGGGACAGCATAAATAGAAATACGGTTCCGAAATCCGAGGAGCACCAGAAAGATCACTTTAGAGCCTCCGCTGATCGCGATCACCAAGTTATCACAGCGGTATTGAAAGCGAAAGCAAAGCAGCGGCCGCAACAGTGAAGGGTGGAGCTGCATAAGCGGGAGGCCGTGGCAAGAACCAAGGACCGGGACCTGGCCCTACGTGAGAGCCTCGACTGCTAAACTGCTCCTCCGAACTGCGGAGCCATAGCTGTGGACCTCCCAGGAGTGCCGACGAAACGTAACGTCCGGGGCCCTCTTCACGGTGACACCCTGGGAGGCTGGTGGGAGACTTCCCCACAACCCCCTGGGTGTGCAGAGATACAGACGCGCGGCGCAGCACCTCCTATCCTTTGAAGCACCAGCGATGCCTGGCTGGTAAGGAGGCCTTAATATATACTTTGAGAGGTGACATTTAGACATGGAACACTGACAATAACTGCTTCACTGCTCAGGTACAATGCCACAGCTGATGTGAACGTGGTGGGAGAAGGGGAAGGGAGACCCCCAGATGATGGTTACTAAATGGGAGAGGACACGCTCTAGGAGGACTTCGGGTGGGCGTCCCCTCACATCCGCCTCTGCATCCCCCCCCCACACCGATACATAGACTATATAGTGGATAGCTCTGGCATAATAAAGACAAGTGCTGACTACGCCAGCAAGGGGAGATCTCAAACGCAAATACGCCAAATTTGGGCCAGTGACCGACTGCCAGAACAGGCATTCTACCATCATGGACTATTGATGTCAAACTCCACAAGCGCCGGGAAACCGGCTTTCGAGATTGAGGAGGGAGAGGAGTAACTTTGCGAACGACATAACGGGAACTGGGTGGCGCCTCGAGGGAGCCTGCTAGGGACTGAACTGAGGTGGGCTACAGACTGTGGAAAGCGGGACCCTCCAGCTCCACATAATTCCAAGACAGCGCTCGCCATGCTACAAAGGTGAGAAAGCTCTCCTCGTTTGATGCCACACTACCCGATGTGAGGCCCACATGGTAGCATGACGAAACCTAAAGGCACTACGGCAGCTGTCCAACTCAACAGGATGGATATCCCGATAGAACTGTATAAACACACAGCGGAGAAAATAGCCCCATATTTGCTAAAAATGTCGTGAGATAGGGACACTCCCCAGAGACCAACGGCTGGCAACTATTGTGGCCATCCACAAACCTGTCAAACCAGCGGAGGCATGTACATCATACCGCCCAATTTCCTTAATTAATGCCGAAGGTAAAATCTTAGCCAAGACGTTGGCGCTCAGGCTAACTCCTCATCCCTGCACATTGATCCACCCGGATCAATCAGGCTTTATGCCGGGCAGAAACACAGCCCTAAACCTTCGACGCCTTCATGACGTATTAGGTTGGAAACATACGATTCGGGAAGATGTTGCGGTCCTCTCCTTGGATGTACGGATGGCCTTTGACTTGGTGGAATGGGCCTTCTCATTTGCAGTCCTTCATCACTTAGGGTTTGGACCGATATTCTGTTATTGGGTACGGTTACACTATACTGATTCGATTGCACACGTAGTCGCTAATGGGCACACATCGATAGACTTCACCCTAGGCAAAGGAACGGGTCAGGGCTGCCCGCTGTCGCCCTTATTGTTTGCGTTAGTGCTCAAACTGCTGGCGGCGTGGATAAGATGGGACCCCATGGTTTGTGGTCTAAAATGGAATAAGGAATAGGAGGATCGCATCTCTCTATATGCGGATGACGTGCTATTGTATATAACTTCACCTGCGATGTCGCTGCATGCGCTACTTAATATCTGTGCAGTATATGGATCCGTCTCGGTTATGCTATCAATTGGGATAAGTCAGTGCTATACGTATTATATGGCCCACCTCCACGTCTCCCGAGAGGCTGTCCGGTCCAAGTAGTCACAGACTGTTTTAAATATCTGGGTATATATATAATTTCGGATTGCGTCACGTTCTTAACACTTAATTTACAAGCCCCTCTGCAACTACTAAAATGTGATATTCGGCACTGGAAGACCATACCACTCACTCTGCTAGGCAGAGCGGCTCTATTTACGATGATGGCTTTGCCCAGATTCTTGTATGTTATGCATAATACCCCTTACCCAATCCCTGAATCATACCTTAGAGCGGTTAACTCAGAGGTGGCGGCCCTCTTATGGGACAGCAGACCGACAAGAGTGGCAGCGAGCAAGTTGGTGAGGAGTTGGTATGATGGAGGTATAGCCCTCCCGGATATCAAAGTGTATTACTGGGCTTCGCAACTTAGGGTTATTAATCAGTGGCTTCATGTGCCGGTAAAAGACCCAGCTTACCACCTCGACAGAATGGCTCTAGGGAAAGGCGGTGTTAATAGAGCAATATACAACATCCAGAAAGCCCGTAACCTTGTAGGTCCCGCATTGCACACCATCCGCATCTGGCACATGGTAAACAGACACCTGGGGTGGACCGATAAACTTACGAGACACACACCCTTATGGGACACTCGCAAACTGGGGATACTGGAGAATAGCAAGGGGTTTCAAAAGTGCAATCTGATCGGCATCTCCCAGCTGAGAGATCTCTGGCAGAACGGGAAGGTTGTCAGCTTCACCCACCTGCAAGAACAGTACACAATGGCTCCTAGCGAAAGGTTTAGATATTTACAAGTGAAACATGCTATAGAAACGGCCCACCCCACAGATGAGACGCTTCCCGAGTCCTCCCCAGTAGAAGACCGACTACTCACTGACTTTCTCCATAAAAAAGCAACTTCACTGACATATAAAAAAATCATTAACAATCTACCAGACCCGCTCACCCGACTCCGGGACCTTTGGCAATCCGATGTGGTAGACATGGACGACCCTGACAGGCGGGAGGCGCTAGCATCGCCCGAAGAAGTAGCAATCTCCTCCAGACTGCGTTTGATACAGTTTAAAATATTATACAGGACCTATTACACTCGGACGGTACTACACAAGATGGGAAGGGCCCCTGACCCGAGCTGTCTGCGTCTCTGTGGGGATATAGGTGCTTATTATCACACCTTATGGGAATGTCCCACGCATTTACCATACTGGGAGGGAGTGGTAGACATAGTAGCAGACGTAACCAAGAAAAGGGTCCCACTTGAACCTCAGTGCTGTATTCTTAATGTCTGGGGCCCGACAGATCTCACCCATGCTGAATGCCTTTGGGCCACAAAGGGCAGGATAATAGCTAAACAAAATATAACGCAGAAATGGGGTGTAGGAACGGTGCCAACAATAATGCAGTGGTATAAGGACATGGATATGACCATGGTGGCAGAAAAGGCCGCCTTCATAAATAGGAAATGCCCCCGCAAATGGGCTAGGGTGTGGGGAGGGTGGGATAAACATAGAGGAAACATCTGTTCGCCCCCAGAAGTAGATAGTGATTCGGATGAAGACATGTAATGCTAAGTAGAACAAATGTATGAAAGTAGAATTGTATAATAAGTGACTGTACAAAAATTACATCATGATTGTGTAAAGCGTATGCAGATCTCTATTGTTATAATGCAACTTGAATACAAAGTTTAATTTAAAAAAAAAGAAAAAGATATCGCAAAAAAAAAAGAAGAGAACAGCCCATCTCGTAGAAGATGGGAAAAATATTGTCAACACCTGTTTAAAATCAGCCCTAGATGCTGCGGATACATCAAGCAGACAAATGATGATTTGGCATCACTGAAAGAAGACATGCCTGGCTATGCATTTCAGGTTACAAACCAGAAGTTCAAAGCAACATCTTAAAAGCACTATTTAACAGGGAACAGCTGTCCGAAAGTGCAGTAGATGACTCTCTGTATCTCTGTATCAGTTGAAGAAGGATAAGGAGATGGCAAAATCAATGGGTGCATTACAAATCAGAGTCAACATGCTTAGGGGAACCATTACCTTCAAGAAGACCTTCAGGAAGAGGGATTTTCCACCCATCAACCTCTTATCAAACATACCAGTAGCCATATCAGTGCGGAAATCACCCCAACAACAACAGCAACAAGTTTGGCAGCACTAGCAGGGAATACAGACTTTTCGCAGACGTCCATGCGGAAGAGGACAACCACAAAGGGGAGGAGCATCCCTTGTAAAAAAGAGACTTACCAATAAGTACAATAAGAACTGCAATCAGATCCATGAGGGTGTTAGCAGGGAATGAGAAAGAACAAGGGGCCAGCTTACAACACCAAGAGTTCCTACATCCAGCACCCGTAGGAGGCAATATAAAAAAATTCCTTCAGGAGTGGAGGAAGATCACTTCAGACAAATGGATTTTAAACATAATACAATATGAATATTGCATAGAATTAGATGACCCACTGCCAGGGGAAAGGCCAAATAGGAAAACACATTCCAAGGAAGAAACAACATGACTACTCAAAGAAGTAGAAGAGATGTTGGTAAAGGACACAATATAATTAGTGCCAAAGAAAGCAATTAGAAAGGGAAATTACTCAACATATTTCCTCGTTTGAAAGGTAGACAGGACAGTACGTTCTATCCTGGACTTAAGGTGTTTGAACAAATTTATAAAAACGCAGAAATTCAAGATGACAACCCTGCAAGAGGTCATTCCACAACTACAAATAGGGGATTACATGATAACAATAAAATTAAAGGACGCTTATTTACACATTCTCATGAACACAAACCACAAAAAAATCCTATGATTTGTGGAAGACAAAAAAGCACTATCAGTTCAAAGTGCTGGCATTCAGATGAAATCATCACCAAGAGTATTCACAAAGGTGCCGATTCCAATCCTGTAAAACCCGGGTATGATTCGTCGTACGGAGCGTATTCTCCGTACGACTCGTACCCGGGAAATCCACCGTACAATCCAGCAAGTACGATTCGTACAGAAATACTATTTCCGTACGAAACGTACAAAACACCGTACGGCTAAAAAATACCAACGAGTCTGATCAGGTAGCGTTTTACGGACCAGCAAGTACGAATCGTCCCTACATCACTCCGCACAGCTATTTTTTTACAGCAGCCAAAAACTCCCGGAAAACTGAGTCCGATGCGAAAACGGAGCCCCGGTAAGTGACGGACAGCCATGGACCCCATCCTATGTGTCATCCCGGCCCTCTTAGCCTACGACCTGGTGCACCGAACCCACCGCGCACGCCGCATACGGTGAGAACAACACCCAGGGGCCAAGGGGCGTGAGGGCAGGAAACATACCCCCTACCCAAATTAAAACCTCCAGGGTCTGGTCACTTCGGGGGGCGTGTCCACCAATCCCTGCGTCCCGCAACAACAGAAGTGGACGTGTACATGTACCCCTACTGCTACACCACAATAGTGATATGCACCGTACACACACATACATAGCTTGTGTACTGCCCGTACCACTATAGTGGTGGTGCCGTAGGGATACGCGTGTTACGGACTGTACACACGGTCTGAGAGCGTGTGTATGGTCCGTAACACACGTACACCTACGGCACCACTACAATAGTGATACGGACCGTACAAACGCTCTCAGAGCTTGTGTATGGTCCGTACCACTATAGTGGTGGTGCCATAGGGGTACACGTGTTACGGACCTTACACACGCTCTCCGAGCGTGTGTACGGCCCGTACCACTATAGTGGTGGTGCCGTAGGAGTACACGTGTTACAGACCGTACACACACTCTCCGAGCGTGTGTACGGTCCGTACCACTATAGTGGTGGTGCCGTAGGGGTACGCGTGTTACGGACCGTACACACGCTCTGAGAGCGTGTGTACGGCCCGTACCACTATAGTAGTGGTGCCGTAGGAATACGTGTGGTACAGACCGTACACACGCTCTGAATGCGGGGGTACGGTCCGTATCACACGCACCCCTACGGCACCAGTACATTTGGGATATAAGGCGTACAAACGCCACAAATGTTGGCGTACGGCCTGGTGCAGCATATCACCATTATATTGGTGTGTGTGTAGGCCCAGGACAGCAGTGTACTGCACCAAGGGGGTGGATGGGTGGGTGTGTGGCTGCATAGGATTCCCAGCAGAGGACAGAGACATGGGGGTGGGTGCATATCAATACCAGCAGTGGACAGAGACATGGGGGTGGGTGCAGAGGACTCCCAGCAGTGGCCTGTAATATGAGGGGTGGGTGCAGAGGACTCCCAGCAATGGACAGACATGTGAGGGGTGGCTGTATATGACTCCCTTTTTTTAAAGAACAAAGGTCCTTGGCATAAAAGGAAATAATTCGAATGTTTCAACATAGACTACAATGAGCACTATGGAGGTTCTTCCAATGTCCAGCCGGACAGAGGAATATTTATTCAAGTGAGGTAACAAGATGGGCAAAATACAAGGCACAACAAAGATGGCGAACGGCACAGTCCTGTACCGAGCGTTTGAAAAGAAGGTATAAGTGGTATAGATGCAGGAAGGAAACAACAGGCAAAAAGAGGGGAGAGAGCAAAAGGCGGCTTACATTTACATAATAATACTATGTAAGCTCAAACCAACAAACAGCACACTCATTTTTTCACAATGGTTAAATAGTGGTGTTTGTTACATAGGTCGACGTTTCGATCCCTAGCTCTCAATACTAAGGGATCATCATCAGGACTAGAAATTGAACTGTTGCCTGATAGAAAGTGTCAAGGAGCCTGTAGGGTAGTAAGACAGGAAAAAGGAACAACAAAAAATTGGTAAATAAACAATAAAGCAAGTCCACCTTACTACGAACAAAACTGGTCAGGAGACCGTTAGAGGGGTGTAAAATTCCGCTACGTGAAGAGGGTGAGTGCATGTACATGTGAGGGTACACATGCGGAAGGAAATGGCAGCGTTGTTGCAGTGCAGTGCAGTGACGCACAAAGTGAAGACAAGACCAAGGAGGTCAAGGACGGTGAGGAAACAGGTGGGGACGTGAAGAGTGCCCGTATGGATCAAACAGAGAAGATGCTAACGATGCGTGGTCTGTCATTGCAGGAATTACAATTCGAGAAAGATGCTAACGACGCGTGACCCATTAGACAAGGAATGGATGTGTGTCCTACCGAGAGAGGAGGGTGAAAACAATGGTGGTGGGACGGAGGGGGTGGCGCCGTGCTGTTGGGAGCAAGTTAGTGCTGACGAGGCGGGATCCGTGTGAAGTTTAGGGAACCGGGTTCAGGTGTGAAAGGGGGGGGGGGGGGAAGGGGGGGCGGGGTGTGTGCTAACCTGGGAGCCAGCTCGCAGTGGAACTGGGAAGGCTCGGTGAATGCCAGGGGCAGCTCAATGGGTGCCTGGAGTTCGTCGGCAATACGTGAAAGCCTGACGAGGGCGTCTGGAACAGCCAACCGATCAGGAGGGCTGGAGCTGGAAAAGGAAAGGATAATGTTGACGGGACCCCAACAAAAATCGACTAGTAAGTTCCGGGGCCGTCGTAGGAAAGGGCTTACCTTAAGAATAAAACCAGGGCGCAAGGGGCCAGAACCGAGTGTTCAAGGGCCTGCGGTGGACAGTCTATGCAGCGGAGTGGGCTGCCAGACAAGGCGGGACCGGAGCTGGGAGAAAGTTAAAATAAGGAGATTATATGGGGGAGCACATAGTTTGCGCTCGGTCGGATGGCGTGTGGATCAAGGCTTACCTCATTCTGTTCAATTCTATCAACACCGGACTCAATAGAACAGAAGACTGGACATCCTTACTGTAATCATGTGCGATTTGTGAATCACCTGTTTTCCTCGCTCCAGTCACTATAAGTTGGCATGACTACCCCCGCTGGGACTCCATGCCTAAACCTGATTTGTAAAATTATGCAAATAATATTCAGCTGCTTTTTTCCCCTTGTTGACAATTGCTATCATCAGCCTCCAAGTCAATTGTGTTCATTTTATTATGTGTCCCTTTGTTTTACGGTTTGTCAACTTCCAGTGACAATTGTCTATTCCTAAAGCATGCTCACGTAGCCCCTCACCTTCCTCCCCATTCCATCATGGCCGCCGGCCTTTCCCGATCCCCGTCATAGTCCTCCCTTGCTTTCGCCCACTCCCCGGGCCCGCCTTAAAACACCCACAGTCCCGTTTGTTCCTTGCTATCACGCCGAACGGAAAAGCAGACCCGTGCTTCCTCCGGCCGCCAGCTACTCATTGAGAGGTAAGCCTTGATCCACACGCCATCCGACCGAGCGCAAACTATGTGCTCCCCCATATAATCTCCTTATTTTAACTTTCTCCCAGCTCCGGTCCCGCCTTGTCTGGCAGCCCACTCCGCTGCATAGACTGTCCACCGCAGGCCCTTGAACACTCGGTTCTGGCCCCTTGCGCCCTGGTTTTATTCTTAAGGTAAGCCCTTTCCTACGACGGCCCCGGAACTTACTAGTCGATTTTTGTTGGGGTCCCGTCAACATTATCCTTTCCTTTTCCAGCTCCAGCCCTCCTGATCGGTTGGCTGTTCCAGACGCCCTCGTCAGGCTTTCACGTATTGCCGACGAACTCCAGGCACCCATTGAGCTGCCCCTGGCATTCACCGAGCCTTCCCAGTTCCACTGCGAGCTGGCTCCCAGGTTAGCACACACCCCGCCCCCCCTTCCCCCCCCCCCCCTTTCACACCTGAACCCGGTTCCCTAAACTTCACACGGATCCCGCCTCGTCAGCACTAACTTGCTCCCAACAGCACGGCGCCACCCCCTCCGTCCCACCACCATTGTTTTCACCCTCCTCTCTCGGTAGGACACACATCCATTCCTTGTCTAATGGGTCACGCGTCGTTAGCATCTTTCTCGAATTGTAATTCCTGCAATGACAGACCACGCATCGTTAGCATCTTCTCTGTTTGATCCATACGGGCACTCTTCACGTCCCCACCTGTTTCCTCACCGTCCTTGACCTCCTTGGTCTTGTCTTCACTTTGTGCGTCACTGCACTGCACTGCAACAACGCTGCCATTTCCTTCCGCATGTGTACCCTCACATGTACATGCACTCACCCTCTTCACGTAGCGGAATTTTACACCCCTCTAACGGTCTCCTGACCAGTTTTGTTCGTAGTAAGGTGGACTTGCTTTATTGTTTATTTACCAATTTTTTGTTGTTCCTTTTTCCTGTCTTACTACCCTACAGGCTCCTTGACACTTTCTATCAGGCAACAGTTCAATTTCTAGTCCTGATGATGATCCCTTAGTATTGAGAGCTAGGGATCGAAACGTCGACCTATGTAACAAACACCACTATTTAACCATTGTGAAAAAATGAGTGTGCTGTTTGTTGGTTTGAGCTTACATAGTATTATTATGTAAATGTAAGCCGCCTTTTGCTCTCTCCCCTCTTTTTGCCTGTTGTTTCCTTCCTGCATCTATACCACTTATACCTTCTTTTCAAACGCTCGGTACAGGACTGTGCCGTTCGCCATCTTTGTTGTGCCTTGTATTTTGCCCATCTTGTTACCTCACTTGAATAAATATTCCTCTGTCCGGCTGGACATTGGAAGAACCTCCATAGTGCTCATTGTAGTCTATGTTGAAACATTCGAATTATTTCCTTTTATGCCAAGGACCTTTGTTCTTTAAAATAAGTTATTACCCGAGGTCCCTAGGCTACCAAAACGGGTCCCCTTGTTCTTTTCTCTACTGTATATGACTCCCAGCATTGGCCTGCAATATGAGGGGTGGGTGCAGAGGACTCCCAGCAGTGGAGAGAGACATGGTGGTGGGTGCATATCACTACCAGCAGTGGACAGACATGTGAGGGTGGGTGTATATGACTCCCAGCAGTGGGCTGCAATATGAGGGGTGGGTGCAGAGGACTCCCAGCAGTGGACAGACATATGTGGGTGGGTGCACATCACTACCAGCAGTGGACAGACATATATGGGTGGGTGCAGAGGACTCCCAGCAGTGGCCTGCAATATGAGGGGTGGGTGCAGAGGACTCCCAGCAGTGGACAGACATATGTGGGTGGGTGCAAATCGCTACCAGCGGTGGACAGACATGTGAGGGGTGGGTGTATATGACTCCCAGCAGTGGGCTGCAATATGAGGGGTGGGTGCAGAGGACTCCCAGCAGTGGACAGATATATGTGGGTGGGTGCACACCACTACCAGCAGTGGACAGACATATATGGGTGGGTGCAGAGGACTCCCAGCAGTGGCCTGCAATATGAGGGGTGGGTGCAGAGGACTCCCAGCAGTGGACAGACATATGTGGGAGGGTGCACATCACTACCAGCAGTGGACAGACATGTGAGGGGTGGGTGTATATGACTCCCAGCAGTGGGCTGCAATATGAGGGGTGGGTGCAGAGGACTACCAACAGTGGACAGACATATATGGGTGGGTGCAGAGGACTCCCAGCATTGGCCTGCAATATGAGGGGTGGGTGCAGAGGACTCCCAGCAGTGGACAGACATATGTGTGTGGGTGCAGAGGACTCCCAGCAGTGGAGAGAGACATGGTGGTGGGTGCATATCACTACCAGCAGTGGACAGACATGTGAGGGGTGGGTGTATATGACTCCCAGCAGTGGGCTGCAATATGAGGGGTGGGTGCAGAGGACTCCCAGCATTGGACAGAGACATGGGGGGGTGTACATCATTATCAGATGACCACAACTCCATGGGTGTATGTACGCATCCCTAACTTTGGACTATGATGATAGTGCCATAACAACACACCACTGACAGCAGTGTCCCACTCCCAGGAGGATGGCTGTCTTTCCCCCATTGCATGACACACCACATGTGGGTGTGAGGATAAATAACACATGCATACCCACCCCTGGCGGATGCAGCACAATACACACACTGAGATCATGCCACAACACTGTATAGTCATGTCACTGCCTACTAAAGTAAGAGAGCCAAAGGGAACACACACTGTCACGCACATCCCAGGACTGATAGCAATGTACAGGTGCTGGGCCAGCCACCAAGATGTTGTCTCTCATGGAAGGAATAGGGTGGAGTTCCCACAGATACAATGCCCCCAAATGTGAGTCAGGTGCCCAAGTACTATATGTGTGCTAGGCCGGGATTACACACATGTATAGTGCTGAAAAGGGAGAATTTCTCCATGAAGGCATTTCAACATACTCAATACACAAGTACAGTGACTAGCAAGGATGGCACAGACAATGCAGCCGGAGACATTGCTGAGCAGGCATGGCCATAGTTGAAGGGATCTCTCACCAACAAAGGAAATGTAGACACAGGTCAGCACAACAATTGGGCGACTCTTTGCAGGGAAGATGTCAGATGCCACAGAGGAAGGAACACTCCTTGGGACAATGTCTCAAAACCAAAAAAACACACTACCAATTATGTTTTTCCAGAGACCCTGTGATGGCACGCAGATACCATGGTCCACCTCAAGACCATCAGACTAGAACTTTTCTCAGAACCATAACACATTACCACAACACCAACTCCTGGAGCCTCAGCACCAACATCAATACCTGAAATGCAATAGTGTTCAAAGTAAAAATAATATGCTTTATTCAGCATAAAAAACAAAATTTAGAAATAACACTATATACAAAGGCCAATGGCCAGTCTATTATAGAAGTCCTTGGGGGGACACATGGGCACGCCTGTTCCCTAGCTTGCCTGCACTCACAGTGGAACCCTCAGGTTCATCGACCGGGGGGGGGGGTCATCATGTGGGGAAGGACCAGGCACCGCAGGGACAGGAGGGGGAAGGGTAGGTGTGGTGGGCGCAAGGGTGGACGCCTCCACCACAGGGGGTGGAGCAGTGCCAAAGGTGGAGGTGAGCTCGGCGCTGCACACTTCTGCCAGGGCGTCCAGAGTAACCCCTGCACCAGAAGAAACCCCAGGACCAATGGAGGGGGGGGTGGAGGGATGGGGTGCAGTGCTCTTGGGGGGGGTGGACATGGCGGTGGACTCAACTCCCCTGCCCGGGGACTTCATCACTCACTTGCGGGGTGGTGTCATAGTGGGGGTGAGGTCCCGCTCAGCCATGTAGACCTCTTTGTGTGACATTTTGGCAGGGGAGCCAAGGGGAGTGCTTTTGGAGGGACTGGGTTGTGAGGCCTGCGGACTCAGACTGTGGCTGCGTGTATGGCTTTTTGCCCCAGACCCAGTGGGTGTGCCTACATCCCCCTGAGTGTGCGTGCCAGGATGTGTGCGCTTGCCCTTACTTGGTGGTGTGCTGCCTGTGTCTGGTGGGGTGTGTGCTTGGGAATGTCTGGGTGTGCATGGGACAGGTATGGGAGAGGGAAGTGTGGATGGAGCTGGGGTGGGGGGGACGAAACTCTGCAGGAGACTCACTGCTGCCATCAGGGAAGAGTCCATGGACTGCAGAAACCGGCGTTGGTCAGAAATCGTTGCTGACATGCCCTCCATGAACGACACCATCTGTGTCAGCAGTGTGGTGTGGCCAAAGAGGACATGCAGCATCGATGACTGCCCAACCTGCAACTGCCGCTGTATGTCCACAGACTCTGCACTGAGGGCAGCAGGGGTGACAGGGGCAGGGGGTGCGGTGCCTGGCACAAAGGAGACATGGTGGTGCTCTGCACAGACAGAAGGGACTGGAGCAACTGGGAGGGTGGTGATGGGAATGGAGAAGGTTGGGACAGATGTTGGGCTGCTGCCAAGTGTCGTAGCAGCCTCCGCCCCCTCGATGAGGTCAGCCTCGGACCCGTCTGCGTCGTAGTTGGTCTTGCCACCAGACCGGTCCTCTGACTGACTTCCCTCGCCCTCCGTGGCACTGGCTCCCGCAGACTCGCCAGCACTGGTGGCACTGGTGCTGGGTCCCTCCTCCAGGTCCGTGCAGGTGTCTCCCTCGGTTTCCGATGATGATGCTGTGGGCAAGGTGAAGATACAGAAAAACATCTGTATACATCTGAGTACAAAACCAATAGGTCACAGTGCATATCAGGCAATGCATTATGAGTAACAGCTAGATTACTCCGCACATAGGTAAGCCCTGTACTCCCCAGTTGGTAGACCCATCATGCCACTTGGACACAAGGAAAAGTAGGACACACCAGCCCAAAACTTAAATGAGAAATATACTGAGAAGCTAGTGTCTGTGAACAGGTGAGCACAGCAATACAATGAAGTCATGCCACCTCTTGTTTACCCTGAAAGAAACAGGAGTGGTGCACCCAAGGCAAACTAACAGACCTCAATACTAAAGGTGTCCCCACACTCAGAGACCTGTAAGTACTTTGGAACACAAAACAAAAACATTTTTGTCCCTTGGGAATAACACTACTTTACACAATCGACATGTTTAAAATGTGGGAATGTGCCATTTTGTGAACAGAACACACATGTGCCTGTATAAAAGATGTCTCCCAAGGAGGTGCACACAAAACTACATTTACCCAGTCATTGAAGAAGCTGGCAGCCTTATTTAAAGAATCCACTGTCCGAAAGAAATGGTGTTGCAGAAAGTACATATACATGGGCCCACGGAGGTCTTGATGACTTGACACTCGTAAGTTGGTATCACCAACAACCAAGGACTTACCCAAATTTCACAACACTGTGGGAACATGTATATGTATAATCTGCAAAACAGTCTCATTAGAACAGTGGCTTCTTTTAAAATGTGCCAGCGTGTTCCCTGAAAGTGTAAAGATGGTTTTTTGTGCACTTCCTTGGGAGACATCTGTCATGCAGGCGCATTATTGTATTTAACAACAAAACATCAAACCAAAGCATATAAAACATGAAGACCTGTTGACAAATGTTGTGAGTGCCAAGGGACAATACTTTTTGACTAACAACTTGAATTATGTCAATTGTCACATGGCCATCCGTTACCTGATGACACACTTGGCAACACATCTGACCCACTGCCTGTCATGTGGAGTGGCACACATGTCCAAACCCAGGACAATGCATAAGCTAATGGGCCTGCAATTGTGTTGTAAAAAGGCATACCTGCACTGAGGAGACACCCTCATGGCAAGCCAGAATGTTCACACAGATGGCATCACACAAAAACCAAACTACGTAGCATCTGGACCACACACTGGTGCAAAAAATGTATGAGCAGGAATCATGTATTTAAACAATTTACACATGCTGCAAAGCACAAACATTAAACCCTGCACAACATGACTGGGTCACTGCACGTTGAGTCTCTGTCCAGCCAATTATCACACACAGGTCAGACCTGGCAAGGAGACATATGGTTTGGCCATGTAGGCCTCGCCCGCACAAACCCCCCATACCTGAGACAATGTGATTGAGACAGATCAAGAAGTGACACCTCTTAATCAGGGTTTACAAAAATGTGCAGCAAGAATTCCCAAATGTACTCCACATCACCTCGTGAGGCAGGCAACACATATTTGTGACAAACAACCATCAACAGATAGTTGTGAATAGACACACAGGCACTGCCCAGTGTGAGTATGCACAAGCCAAATGGGGTCTCCCTGTCCAGTGGACACATGTAGCACACTTTGGATAAATACAAATGAGGCCAGGGAAAAATGGGACAGAGGCCAACCTATGCTGAACACACAGAGAATGGGCACAGTGTTGGATGACACACATGATGACGAGGCAAGGGTGTCTCAGGGGACTGTAGTGGGCACACTGCTCCTTGTTCCTGGAATGATCTGACTGTAACATAAGCAACCGTCCTGGCACTATGCATATCTCCCACTCATGCACATCATGTCTGAGGCTACAACATTGGTCATGCATGCTGCAAGTGTGTCCATTTGAAACCTCACACTCCTATGTTGAGACTCATCATCAGTGCCAACAAAGATGGCCCACCAACAGAGTGAACAGGACAGGGCACAGGCAAGGTGCCAACACATGTCACAGACCACCCTCACACATGATGCATAAAGCAATGTGCACTTGGATTATCTGGCAGACTAGATGACCATGTGCAATTGTGCTCACACACAGACCAGGGGACACATGTCAAGGAGGGGAAGGGATAAATAAGAGCACCGGTTGACTTTGGGGAACAGAATATGCACTGCACATATAAACCCTGGCAGTGTATCCAGGCTACAGAGCACTTCCAAAAGCTGGTGACACACAACAAACAGACATGTACCTACCCCCTCCTTGCTGCTGTCCCTCCTGTAACTGCCTATCCAGGTCAGGGAAGACCACCGCCAGGACACGCTTCATGTGGGGGGTCAGGCGTCGGCGCCCGCTGTGGGGGCGTGGAGGTGAGAGCCCCAGCTGGACCAGGGCGATCCGCCGGGTCCAGCACCAGATGTCCTGCCACCGTTTTCTGACTTGTGCTAGGCGCCGAATGCGATCCCCCGCCGATCTCACGGCCCTGACGATCCGCTTCCAGATGACCCTTCTTCTCGTAGGCAGTTACCTGTGAGGATGACAAAGTGAGACAACATCACTACACCTGCTCCATGTCACAGAGACACACATTTGAACATCTTTGATATGTTGAACAGTGCATAGGATGCTGCCAAGGAATTTCTTCTTTCTCATATGGACATTGGCCTCTGTGGAAGCCCCAATGCACTACATGGCATTGAAAGTGCACAGGTGGCATGAGGGGTGCTACACACTCCCTGATCATGGCACACACTGTGCATCACATGCAACACCAGGCTGATGGACAGCACCTCAAAGCAGTTACATGCCCCAGGCCACGGACGCAACCTCAGCTGAGTACGCAGACACACACAGGCACAGATCAACCATCTGCCATTGGCAACAGCAGATACAAACCCCACTCTGCACATGTGCCACTTGCCTGTGGGGGGGTCACAGGTGTCGGGCTAGCTCAGCAAGTCAGACACACACCACGGCTTACTTCTCACATCAGATGGGTAGAGCTGTTGCCTCCTCCATGCAGCTGTGGTGTAACACTTCACATTGACATTCACTCACATGACAAGGAACATTCACACACATCAATGTCCAGGAGGGCGTACACATCACTGTGACACTCTCACCACAGGTCCACTCAACTCATACACATCTGTGGGTACAGTCACCTGTCACACCGGGGGGACCACTGAAGCACCTCAGGACAATAGCCAAAAAATGCCACCAAGGAGTTGCCAGGCTGAATGTGTCATGCACCATGCAGTGAATGTCACAGTAAGCACAATGCAAGTGAGGAGTGCACACAGGAAATACCTCATGCTCTGCATGAGAGACATAAGCCTTTCCCCCCCTGGGACCCACTCTAAACAACATTGCATGTCTGTCACACCTGGACCCAAAGCCAGAAGTGACAGTCACAAAAAAGGTGCACAGTCAAAGTTAGTGGAGTCAGCACTCACCTGCTCCCCTGGTCTCCCATACAGGCTGGGGTACTGTGGGAGGAGGACATTCAGCAATGCCTCATTCTCCTCAAGTGTGAATGGCTGGGCCTTCTCCACAGTCCGCGACATGGTGCCAGAGGAAGCAGAGACAGCAGCAGTGTGTTCGACAGGAAAGTTGTGTACGGCCCGTAACACGCGTACCCCTACGGCACCACTACAATAGTGATACCGAACGTACCCACGCAATGGATGTGTGAGTACGGTGCGTATCACTATTGTAGTGGTGCCGTAGGGGTACGCGTGGTACGGGCCGTACAGAGGCTCGGAGAGCGTGTGTACGGTCCGTAACATGCGTACCCCTACGGCACCACTACAATAGTGATACGGACCGTACACATACTCTGAGAGCGTGTGTACGGTCCGTACCACGTGTACTCCTACGGCACCACCTCTATAGTGGTACGGGCCATACACACTAGCGTGTGTACGGTCCGTAACATGCGTACTCCTACGGCACCATCACTATAGTGGTACGGGCCGTACACATGCTCGGAGAGCGTGTGTACGGTCCGTAACACACGTACCCCTACGGCACCACTAGAATAGTGATACGGACTGTACACACGCTCTGAGAGCGTGTGTACGGTCCGTACCACGCGTACTCCTATGGCACCACCACTATAGTGGTACGGGCCATACACACGAGCGTGTGTACGGTCCGTAACACGCGTACCCCTACAGCACTACTACAATAGTGATACAGAACGTACCCACGCAATGGATGTGTGAGTACGGTGCGTATCACTATTGTAGTGGTGCCGTAGGGGTACACGTGGTACGGACCGTACACACGCTATGAGAGCATGTGTACAGTCCGTACCACGCATACTCCTACGGCACCACCACTATAGTGGTACAGGCCGTACACACGCTTGGTGAGCATGTGTATGGTCCGTACCATGCGTACTCCTATGGCACCATCACTATAGTGGTACGGGCCGTACACATGCTCGGAAAGCATGTGTACGGTCCGTAACACGCGTACTCCTACGGCACCACTACTCTAGTGATACGGGCCGTACACACACTCTCAGAGCGTGTGTACGGGCGGTTTCACACGCTTACACTGGTGATAGGAGGCGCACATGAAAGGAATGGAGGTCTCCGACTCGCACAAGGCTGTCCATCAAGTCATTGTCATTGCAGACTCTCATGTGTAGGGCCTAGGTGTGTCAAACAGTTATATTGCACATGTCTTCTCATGTAGTTGCACAATTGATGTGGGATGACCTGTGTACACATGTCATGTGTGATGGGGCACTATGTGGCACACTTCCCCTTCACACTTTGCACATGTGTGCCTGTAGTACAAGCGTGTCAAGCACAGCATCACTGGTATGGCACAGTCACCACCACCCGCAACTGTCCCCGGATGCCAGGGACAGGGACACTAACAACTGACATTTCACGATCAGCGTGCCCCGATGTGACTATGTCATGTGTGTGTCATGTGTTCCCATGAGCTTGCTGTTAGTGTTCGGTCAACTACATCTGCTGTTGCTGCATCCAACATGTGTCTGTGTGGAGATGGGCATGGCACACAGCTACGCACACCATGCCACATGTGGATTCCCACGTAAGCAGGGTCTGTATGCATCGGGCATCATATTTTCACATGAGGACATATCTGCGTCGTCTCAATGTCTATGTTTTCTGTTTTCACGTGTACCCCTTCATTGCTATGTGTTTGATCTGTACATGTGACATTCCATGTGACCTGTGCGTCTAGCTTGCCGTCAGCTGTATGTATGAGATGACATCCTTTAAATGCAGCTATGTGGATGTATGTCACTCCTGTGATGTCTCTGGCTGTTCACTCAGACTGGTCCCCAGGTCGTTTCAGGGCATGTCATGTAGACTTGCCAATCAACGGGTGTATCTGGCTTTTTGAAGGAGTCTCACCAAGCTGGCATACGTGTCCTAGATGTATTGCACAGACTAGACTCTGTATTTATCTGATGTGTAGTAGCAGTTTAGCATGTGCTCTGTTCATTGATATTGATGTTGTTATGCTCTAAATCTTCGTTATTCAATACAATTTTCTGCAGGGCACCACCTGTCCCCCGACCAATGCCAGACTTGGGTTCCATGAGGGAACATGCCTGCATCCGACGTTACAGATTGACTCAACAGTTGATTGAGGACTTGACCGACAAGCTGGCACCACACCTCCAAGCGCGACACAGGTATCCTACTGCGCTGACCCCCAAGATGAAGGTGATGGCAGCCTTACATTTTTTTGCCACAGGTACACTTCAATTCGCCATAGCTGATGTTGGTGGCATGTCACAGACAATGTTCAGCCGTGTCCTGCGTGATGTTTTGGCAGCCATGTTGGAGCACCTTAATGAATTCATCCATTTTCCTACTCCTGAGGAGTTGACAGGTGTCAAGGGTGATTTCTATGCCCTGGGAGGGATGCCACATGTCATTGAGTCCATTGATGGTACACATGTGGCTTTGGTACCACCACAGACACAGGAGGTAGCCTATCGCAACCGTAAATATTACCACTCTATAAATGCCCTTGTGGTGTGTCTTGCTAACATGCTGATTTCCCATGTCTGTGCACGTTTTCCAGGGTCAGCACATGATGCCTACATCATGAGGCGTAGCAGGGTGCCAGAAATGATGCTGCGGCTGCACAACGAATGAGCATGTCTTGTTGGTGGGTATACTCTGTTTGTCCTGTGTGTTGCGGTATATTTGGCTCTTACGGCAGCTCCTGACCCACTTATTTACATGATGTTTCCATGTAGGGGACTCTGGCTATCCCAACATGCCATGTCTGATGACACCTCTCCGCAACCCAAGATCAGCTGCAGATCACCGGTACAACAATGCACATGGGCAGACCAGGCGAGTGATTGAGAGGACGTTTGGCCTGCTGAAGAGCCGATTCCGGTGCCTTCACAAGACAAGCGGGTCCCTCCCATATGCACCGGCGAAGGTCTGCACAATCTTCCTTGTGTGCTGCATGCTGCACAACATGGCAGTGGAGAAGGCAGTGCCACTCATCCTGGAGCAGGATGAGCAGGAACATCCACCCGTGGAGGATGAAGGGCTTGGTTACGAGGCAAGTGAGGAGGAGGAGGAGGAGGAGGAGGATATCCGGAGTCAGCTCATACGCAACTTCTTCTCATAATGGTGAGTCACTGGGTCTGAATGTGCACGCTTGTAGCCTTGGGTGGCATATGTTGCAATGTGTGTGTCCAGCTGACTGTATGCTAAGTGACTTAGATATGTGTTCTGATGTGTCACTCGAGTGATGATGTCATTCCACACATTTTAGCAGAGACACTTTCTTTTAAATTAGCATGGGGACAACATTGTTCATGTTTAGTAAATGACCATGTATGCGTAGAAAAATCTTTGCGCTGACTTCTTGTGTGTCTGTCATTCC
Organism: Triturus cristatus; assembly: GCF_964204655.1. Classification (NCBI taxonomy): domain Eukaryota; kingdom Metazoa; phylum Chordata; class Amphibia; order Caudata; family Salamandridae; genus Triturus; species Triturus cristatus. The sequence continues at coordinate 42,342,358 of NC_140582.1, read as the reverse complement.
CAGGTTCTTGCGCATCTTGTCTGCTCGTGTCATCATTGTCCTCCTGCTATTCCTCAAGATTAATGCAACGTGTGCTGAATCAGCGTTCCATGCACGGACATGGGGAAATGTCATTTTGGGTAAGGATTGCAGCAAGGCATTTTGGGGGTGGTACGTGTTTGGAATGTGTGGGGACTGCTCCTGTGCATGTTGTGTTACCATGCATACATGTCGACTCACCATGGGGCACATAACATGTAGCATGACTCCCATGAATTGATAGTCACCCTTCGTGACAGTCATCTGTAATGGATTTAGGATTCTGGTAAAGGCATCAATGTATGTAAAACTTCCCTCTGAAACATACGGGATGCTACGGGTGGACATAGTGTGGGACATGCCCATAACAGGCTCAATGGGGAATTGCAGCCTTGCTGTGTGCAGCAGGAGGTGTTTGGCTCATCCCCTTAACTTGTGTGCCAGTTCATTTGGATTTACAACATCCGTGTTGTGAAGGGGGTGTCCAGCGTAGGTCCCACATGTTCAGTCAATTGACCTGTGAGTCTGTTCATATTGATGCATTTCCCTTAGCGTGAGTTTGAGTAATAAAGGTGTTCCTCACCCTCCAAAGTGCCTCATCTCTGTCAATGCAGGTCTCTTGACACTTTGCATGCGTCATCTCTGGCATAGTTGTCAAAGATTGTGCATATGAGTGTATGTGTAGTTCGGCAACATGCATGCAGTTCTTCGTGGCTAATAATCTCTATTGTGCATGAAGTCCATGGTTGTGTATGTATTTGGACAGGTTGCTTCCCCCAACTGTCCGTCCACGCCTGCTGAGGGTGTGTCTCCTGTGCGCAGCTCGGCCTTCTGTTTCCTGATCCTGTGTCAGTCATCTTTGGTGATTGTTCATCCATTTTCTCTGGGTGAGCCATGAGTAACCTGACACTCCTTCCTTTACGTACGCCTATTCCAGTTGTCCTTTATGACATCCTTGTCTTTGTGTGCTACTTTCGGCCTAGTTTCCAGTACATGCCGCCTGCTGCTGCGGCCCCTGCGGCAAGGGCCCACCAAGTTCCCAGATTCTGCAACCCACTTGCCTCCAAGATGCTCCTCTCTTCCTCCCTCCACCCATTCATTAGGCTGTCATCAGCTTGTCTGTGCCACTGTTGCGGCCACGCAGTGGAAAAGGCAGGACCGTCAGCACATGCAACGTGCACATTGCACGACCCTCGTGTCCTTGCATGACCCACATCACACAACAGTCTCATGTTGCTGCCACCCTCCAAGCAATGTCCAACCGAAAATCAACCGCATGCTCTCAGGCATACCCTAAGTGCACACACGACACCTTCGCATGCTGAGTGTGCAACTCCAAATGCCTACACAGCGCTGCCCCGCCTTCCAGGCCCTGTCACACCAACCAGGTCATGTCCCTCCTACTCCACACCGGCTCCGTCCAACAGCACGCCATTGGACTCTGTTACCTCCTCAACACAACAGGCCCACACATCACCTTCATGACAGTGACCTGGATAAAAGCATCCTCCGCACACAACTTCTTCATTGCCATCTCAGACGGATACAAGAGCACCCGCAGGGACGGCACTAACAATCCCAGAGGATGAATTGATATCTATTCCCAAGTATGCACTCATGGTCACAAATCCGGTTTGGCACAAACCCCCTGCAAACCCTCACAGTAACACTCATCTACAGATCTCCAGGCCTACATCCACAATTCCGCTAAGCCATCAACACGTCCATCTTCACGCATGCCCTCACATCCACAGGATACATGTGGCTGTGGGCCAGGAACTTCTGGCTGGATGAGGACCACACCAGCATCCATCATTGGTCTATCCACATTAGCATCCACGTCTCCGACAAGCAACACACTGCCACACACCCCGCTACCAATCCCCCAAAGATGCTTGATGTAAGTCAACACAGACATGCTGTGTGGGACACTGGAACCAACACCACAGCAACACCCTGCTACCTAACACACTGGATCTGCAACTGATCCAACAATCTCGACACGTTGACAGACTTTCCTCTGACACACATCAACAATTAAGCCACCTGGGACGAGGCAGACCTACTGGACTCATACACGTCTAGCAGGACTCTTGTGCACAGCTTGCAACACAAATAACCATCAGTGGCCTTACAACCCTGGAAAACGGCACACACAGCCATCACCATGTCATCAGCAAGGACAATTGGAGATCCTTCAGATGGTGCAGAGGCCAAAAAAGCGCACAACATCAAGGAGCTCATCAGCATTGTGAGTGCACTGACATCAGCTCTCCATCCAAAAGGCAGCCCACCCTTGCAAGGCTAAGCCAATCCCTTGCAACTTTCTGCCACTGTAAGCTCATGGACATACATGCAAGCCTTGGCACACAGAGGCAGAATGCACTATTATACGCGGGACCAAGCCCCCTCAGGTTTAGCACTTCCATCATCAGGTGATACAACACCCAGCTCATGTGCAACATCCACTGGGGATCTCCATCAGGCCCCTTCCCACACAACATCTCAACCACATCATTCCCCATCCTTGTAGCCCCCGTTCAGCACATCATGTATGTATCATTGGAGTTAGCCGCATTCCATGGTAGATAGAGGCATGCAGTGATCCAGGCCTTTCTTAGACAACGGACGGAGGGAACGCAGGCTCTCAAGGAACATCACCGTGCTTCCCTAGCCAGCAAATGTCATCAGGAAGACAGTCAACGAGCAACTGACAAACCTTCTCCATGCAAAGAGCGCCAGGCAACCTGCACAAGACCGTCTTCCACAGTAATCACCCCACTGCAACCGTCATCATTGCCACCAACACCGACAACTTTGCCCTGCTCAACAATGGTGAGGCCACCCCCCTTGACCTCTCTACATTATGCTCACACACTGTCAGCTCACACATCTCCAACACTGGTATCCAGGGGATGGACCTGGATGAAATCACCAAGTAGCTCACCAGCAAGGCCATGGGAGTGGGACTCCAGCCTTCAGCATGTAGTACAGTGGCATCATCTGGCACATGGCCCAGGGCTCATCTCTCAGCGTGTCAATCTTCAATGTGTCCAGGAGCCCCCTCTTCACCATCACATACGCACACAACCTCATCATCATCTCGTATGCCATTGACAGCCAGCTGCTCCTCACCCTCACCAAAGACACAGTCATTGCCAGTTCCAACCTTCAAGAAGGCATGAGGTCCATTGATGAATGGCTGAACATCAGCCACCTGAGGCTGGACTTGTATAGGACTGAGGTAATCATCTGAGGATTTGCCCCTTACAGCTGGGTCAACTCCTTGTGTCCCAACCGCCAGGGCACTGCACCAGCACCCAGTGGCCACGCACACAAGATGGTGTGCATCATGGACTCGTCGCTCACAATTGCCATGCAACTCACCAGCATCTGTACCACATGCTGCAACACCCTCTGCATGATGCACATGATCCACAGATCGATCCACTCCAAGGCAAGACAGACCATCCCCCAGGTCCACGACATCAGCCGAGTCAACTACAGCCCCGCAGTCTACGGAGCAAGTACAGCCAAACTCCCAGAAAACTTGTCCACATCCAGGGTGCATCTGCACACCTCAGCAACTACATCCCGTGCCCCAGCTACATCACCGTCCACCTGAGATAGCTGCAATGGATCACTGTCTGCTGCAGTAAGACCTTCACACTCCTCACCCACACTCAGGAGGCAGTCCACAACCCCAGACCCCAAACCAACCTTGGACGTCTGTCATCCAAGACCCCGTTGGGCCAACTCCGTGCATCCAACTTTGCCCTGGCCAACATTCTTCACATCCACCGAACTCCAGCATGCAGGACATATTTCTCCCACCTGGCCAAACATACCTGGGACTCCATCCCCTGGAACCTCCACATGAGCCATGACCTCTACGCCTTAATGATACTCTTCCAAATTGGTCTGTCCGCACAGTATTGCAAGCCCCCCCTCAGCAGCTTGAGGCCATCACGGGTGAGTATTGTGCTCCATGTCTGTATTGGATTACACATTGTGACTCATGTGTGTCCTGTACCTGACTCAGATCCCAGGGTATGGATGGCTGGAGTTAGTTCAACACTCAGGCATTGTTTGACATTTCCCCACACGTATGTTGTGGACTCATACAAAATGACTGCAACATCTAATTAAAGAAATGTAGTTTTATTCTCGGTGGGGGGCATGTTTTGTGGGAAAAAATAGGTGGTATACATTGTGCCTAGAATCCAAAGTTCACAGGGGGAGATGGGATCCTTGGCATTTGAAGTCATCAGAGTCCAGACCACAGTGTTTGTCCTCATTGGTCAGACTGTGACCAGCAAGTCCATGTGGCAGAGAATGTCAGTGAATGAGGTGCTGCTGTTGCGCATGAAGGCCAGGTGCCAGGCCAGGTGACCTGGGAGATGTGGATGGTCCGCTGCCTCTCACGGTCTTTTCCGTGGACGACCCACCTTCCTCGCAGGACCCTCAAATGCAGGCCTTGACGATGTTTGGGACGCTCCGTCGGACGAATCCTCCTCCCTCCCTGTGGCTGGTGGTGGTCTTCGCCTGGTGGCACAGGGAGGGTTGCCCATGTTGTCGGCGATCCGACGGAGTGAACGGCTTATATCCGTTTGCACCGCCAGGAGCTCAGCCAGTCTTGCCTCCATCCGTCCTTGGTGTTGTTGTTGACTGGCGTGTTGCTCGGCCTGCTGATTCTTAATCTCTGTGAGGGTCTCCACTACCTGGCTGATGGCCCTGGTGTCACGCCGGTATGTGTCCATGATGTTGCTTATGTGTGACATACCGGTCCCTTCAGCTGGCTGGTCAGGTTCTCGCCTTCGCCTGCCTCCACTCCCACCACCCCTGCCCACACGAGCCTGGCCTGCCGTTGTAGGCACATCGGGTCTACAGGACCCCTGAGGGATGGCAGTTGCGGGGTTGTCTGCCTCCTCCTGGGGGTGGTGGTTGGCTCAGATGTACCTGAAGCAGGTGCTGCAGGGGCTTGGACACCAGAGGGTCCAGGTGGGTTGGGATCATCCGCGGAATGTTGAGAGGCGTCGCTGCCGGTGGGATCAGGTTCCTCCCGAGCCTGGGACTGTGATTCTTCCCCCCCCATTGTTGGGGGGAGATCCATGACGTTGTCCTGTGTGTGAGAGAGAGACAATGTTAATGCTGTTTCATGCGACATCCATGTTTCATACATATTCAAGTTGGCACAGTTCCTCCAGGTAGTTGTATGTGCCTAGCATTCCCCTCAATGTTCACTTGTGGATGGGTATGTTGCGGGGGACAGATTGATATGTTCTCCTGAGTGTTTGACATGTAGATTTTTGGCTTGGATGATTCTTTGGCTATGGATTGATCTTGTTGTGTCACATGTCCATTGTGAGAGTGGGTAAATCCATTGCCTGCCCCGGGGGTGTGTGCTTGTGTAAGGGGTGTGTGTGACAGGGCCTGCTGGTGGGTGTAGTGTGTTTGGCAGTGGGTCTCCTAGGTGATGTATCTGTCCCCTCATGGAGCATGCTGCCATGACAGTGAGTGTGAGTTCCTGTCCTAGATTTCTGAGCTTGTGGTGTCGGTGTTTGAGTTTACAGTGGTCACAGGAGGGCCTTGTGCTGCCTACAGCAGGGCCAAGTGTCAGCTACCTTGTCAGTACTTTGCCAGTCCCTGTGCATTGAGCATGGTGCATGGGTATGTACCTGGGCCATATGGGCTGAGGGCAATGGTGTCTGATTCTGAGTTGAACAATGTGTTTTGTGAGCCCCACCCTCCCAACGTCCCGGACATCCAGTCTTGGGTTAGTGCTTCATGTAGCCTGGGACATGGCATGGCCTTGCTTTGTGAATGGGGCATATACATGTTAGTGGCATTAGCGTTGTTTTTGAGTGTGGTTGTGTCCGGTGAGGGCTTGGCGGTAGTTGCGTGCATTTGGTGTAGTTGGGGTGTGGATGCCATTACCCCCATGTTACATAAGTTGTTTGTGTACTCACCAGGCTCTGCAACTCCTTCGACCCCGTGTACTCCCACCGCCGGAAACAGGGCCATCACCTTCTCCTCCCAGGGATGGTGATGTACCGGTCTGCGGGCAGCCCACCTCCAGTGATGTTGCTCTGGGCGTAGTCCTCGTTCATTTTCCGCTTGACTGCCCTCCGCAGATCGTACCACCTGGCTTGGTATTCATTCCTGGTCCTTCTGATGGGCGCGACAGCATTCACCCTATCGACGATCCTCTGCCACAGGCGTGATTTTTCGGCTATGCTGGTCTGTCTGACCAATGTTCAAAAGAGCTGTGGCTCGACTCTGATGACTTCGTTGACAAGGATGTCCAGCTCCTCCCTTGTGAACTTTGGATTTTTGTCTGTGGGCATGGTGTGGGGTGAGGGTGTGGATGGTTGTGGGTGTGTGGGTGTGAATGTGAAGGTGTGTGTGGGAATGTGAAGAGGGGGTATATGTGAAGGAGTGTGTGTGAAGGTGTATATGTTAAGGTGTATGGGTGCAGTTGTTGGGGTATGCTCTGTAGCTGCAGTGAGTCTGTTGCAAAGGCTCATGGTTTGTGTGTGTGGGCCCTTTTTATTGGTCCATTTGTGGGTGTGCCTGAGTTTGAAATTTTGGTGGGTGTGTTATAAGAGGTGGTTGTGAGTTTGGGCCTCTGTTTGCCTGTTTGGATGTGCCAGGTCAGTCATTTTGATGTATTTTCTACTGTAGACGTGTTTTGTGGTGTTGTGCGAGTCAAATTGACCCCCCTTGTGCTGTTTTACAGTGTCCTGCTTCAGTACGAGTCGTTTTCGCGTATGTAAGGTGCGTACATACGCGATGTTGTTGTACCGTCCTCGCATACGCAATGTTGTTGTAAGGTCCGTACATACGTGATGCTGGGTGACAAGGCTGGGGTACGGTGCGTACAAGTACGGGGCTGGGGTACGGTGCGTACAAGTACAGGGATGGGGTACGGTGCGTACAAGTACGGGGCTGGGGGACGGTGCGTCCAAGTACGGGGATGGGGTATGGTGCTGGGGTATGGTGCGTACAAGTATGGGGCTGGGGTACGGTGCGTCCAAGTACGGGGCTGGGGTACGGTGCTGGGGTATGGTGCGTACAAGTACGGGGCTGGGGTACGGTGCTGGGGTACGGTGCGTACAAGGACGGGGCTGGGGTACGGTGCTGGGGTACGGTGTGTACAAGTATGGGGCTGGGGTACGGTGCGTCCAAGTACGGGGCTGGGGTACGGTGTTGGGGTACGGTGCGTACAAGGACGGGGCTGGGGTATGGTGTGTACAAGTACGGGGCTGGGGTACGGTGCGTACAAGGACGGGGCTGGGGTACGGTGCTGGGGTATGGTGAGTTCAAGTACAGAGCTGGGGTACGGTGCTGGGGTACGGTGCATCCAAGTACGGGGCTGGGGTACGTTGCGGACATGGGGGTGGCAGGTACGGTGCTGACATACGGGAGGTACGGTGCTGACATACGGGGGTATGTGCGGACATATGCGGGGGTAGGGGGGGCTGCATGACTCGTATCCTGGGCACAAGTTTACCCGGAATACGAGTGGTACAGAGTTTGCTCCGTACGGGACGTTTTACATACGCTTGTGTAATCGGAAGGGCGGTACGGATCGTACTTGTGCGCTCGGACTTCAGTTTTACGATTTGTACGTAAAACTGTCCGCGTACGTCTCGTAGACCTTTTCCCGATACGATTCGTATGTATTTTTCAGGTACGAATCGTACTTCACCGGTGGGACGGGACTTGTACGATTCGTACGTAAAAATATACGGATACGAGTAGTACGGGTAATTCTTTTACCCGATCGGAATCGGCACCAAAGTGTCTAGCAGCACTAGCAGCACACCTTCATAGGCAGGGCATACATGTTCATCCATACCTAGACACCTGGCTAGTAAGAGCAAACTCATACAAGAGATGCAAAGAGCATATTAATTTTTTTCATTCTTTTATTAACTTTGTGCACTTTTATCTGTTGTTACAGGCATACATGGTATCTCATTGATTACAGTTACAGAAAAGATCATGTCAACAGTTTAACAGAACATCCGTGGAATACTGGCATAGAAACTGGCAACTTAGTCTCTGTGACTGGTGTCCAGGTTGCCATAGCATCAACTACAAAGTTAAGAACATTTGTTTGTGTAACGATTAGTTGTTTTTCACATTATGCAACATACACAGTTCGGTGCTTGTAGGCACGGATACAGCCAATTTCAACTTATGGCAGAGTTCTTTCAATTCTAACAAGTATTACAAAAGGCAAAAATAAACCATAAAGAAAAACATTGAGCCTCCGATAGTCCCCCATCCACTCTCTTGTATACATTTTTGTGGCTGCCCTGTTAGCGCATTTCCCACTTTCTCCCAGTTGTGTCACGTTAGCCTGTGTGAATCATGACGGACACTTATTTGCTAGTATAGTAAGATGGAATATACATGAGTGGCACGTCTGTGTGTACTGGTGATCCACACGTGCATCAGACAGTGGAGCCCCATGTACCAGCGTACAAGAAGCCTACCACGCCCCATGACATGTAAATATTGCACGACCAGGTGTGTCTGCGGATCAGTAGCCATGTCTCCCCATTTGGTTGCCAGTGTGGCTATCAGTGAACGATGCACGAGAAACTGCCCTGGAAGAAACCCCTCATCCTCTACTAGGAACGTATATGGTATAAGTGCTCCTTCTCGGCAGAGGTCCACAAGGGTCTGGACGCCTTTCTCCTGCCACCCCTCAATTGCTTGTGCTGTCAGCACTACATGACCACTTGGGGACCCCACCAATTGTATTGCCGGTGCATAAGGAGTCACGGCCCGGGTGATATATACACCTCTGCAGGAACATTTGTATGCCACGGCAAGCAACAATGGCCTGGGTTTCTTCGCCTTTGTGCCAGGGTGAAAGAGCCCAATAATTTGACTCAGTGAATAGGGAGGCTGTGTAGTTGCCATATCTGCACGGTGTCTGTCGCCCAACCACCTGGCTTTCCACTGCCACTGAGCAGCTAAGTAGTAGTGTTCAAAAAATTATATGGCCAATCCCCCTTGATATGTTGGTAAGTAAAGCTTTTGTAACTGCATTCCGTGTCGTGCCTTGCTTCATATGAAGTCCCTAACCTGTTTCTACAGGGTAGTAAAGAAAGAGGCTGGAATATACAGAGTTAGGTTCGCGAAGTAATACAGAAGCCGTGGGTGGACTACAATGGCTAGTGCCACTCTTCCTGTTACGGTAAGTAGGAGTGTGCCACAAATTTGCATTTGCAATCGGATGGCTGTCAGGGCTCTTCCCAGGGTCCCATCAAATAGATCTTGTGGCTGACGATAGACCCGGATGCCTAGGTAGCGAAAGGGGCCTTTTCTCCACTGCACTGCTCTACCATTAATGGTAAGGCCTGGGTTGCGATTCCTTCATTGAATGTGTATATGCAGGACTTTTTTACATTGACCCAGAGCCCAGAAATGGCGGCAAAGTTCTGTAACAAGTGTGCCAGCTGGTTAGGGACCCTCTCTATATCCCTATTATAGACTAGGAAATCGTCAGCATAAAGATATACTTGGTGTACGGCATCTCCCAGTCTGTCGAGCAGTGCTTCCGCCAGCGGCTCTATTACGAGGGCAAAAAGGAGAGGGGTTAAGAGGCACCTCTGTCTAGTTCCCCTTCACAGCTGTACGGTGGGAACTATGTAAAGCAAATTGACAAGCTGTAAGAACTGTGGGCCTAGGTCATATTTCTACAACACCACTGCTAGGTAGTCCCACTCTAGGGAATCAAAGGCTTTTTGCAGGTCTAATATGAGGTAGCCTGCTCTCGGCCATTCCTGTACAGCGTCGGTCGCTACCCTGAAAAAGCGCCTCAGGTTAAGGGAAGTGCTCCGGGATGGCACAAAACCATTTTGGTCGGCGTGGACCAGCCTGGGAACCACTGGCGCCAGTCAATCCGCTAACACCTTTGCCAGAATTTTGTAGTCTCTGTTGAGCAGGGCGAGAGGCCTATAAGAATTAAGTTCCACGGGATCTTTGTCCTGCTTTAGTAGGGATACGCTTCTTGCATTGAGGGAGGAAGCTTACGCTCTTCTATGGCAGTCTCACGCATCAACCTAATGAGGTATAGTTTCAGCACACCGGCACTGGGGGGGGAATGGAAGCGGGGAAGGAGTTGTTGGGGATTTTGGTGATGTTGGGTCTTGTGTATGGCTATTGCGATGGGGCCCACACCCTGCCCCGGCAACTTTGGCAGCAGCATCCACTACAGAGCCACATGTTGTTCCTCCAAGATGTGAGGTGGGGGGCTGGCTCAAGGGCAGGGGGGGACCCAGTTGTCGAAAAGCGGGACACTCTGCTGTATGCAATGTGCCTATTTTGTTGTCTGGAAATCAATAAAACAAAGTGAAACCTAAGGCAGTGGTGTAAAGGGCCAGAAGACGTGGCATGAGCTGGTCTCCATATGCTTTATAAAAATCCGACGGTAGGCCATCTGGCCCAGGCGTTTTCATGGAGGTTAGGGATCCAATGGCATCCCTATCTCCTCCAATGAGAGCTGCTCATTCAGCGCCACCTGGTGTTTGTTTGTTGCTGTACACAATTGTATGGAGTTAAAAAACATCTCTAACCTCTGCATGTTGCAGCACCCGCGAGTTTGATAGAGCTGCATGTAGTGTTGCGCCATCGCTTGGTGTATTTCATGTTGGGTAAACAACATATGCCCTGTGTCTGTGCATATAGCCCTGATGGGAGCACGGTAGTACTCCTGTTTAATCAGCCAGGTGAGCAGCCAGCCGGCCCGATCCGCCAAGCCATGTGTACAGGCTGTGTGTGCTGTATAGTTGTCACATTTCAGGTACTTTAACAGGTCAGTATGCTCATCTCACAACTACTCTAGGCGTTGCGGGTCTCTTCCGCTTCCCTCCCCTTCTTGCTCCTGACGCTTTTCTAAAGGGAGGTACAGAGGTGTTTGCAGATATTCCATGTAGCTACCATACAGTGCCCCCTGATTGTTGTTTTGTAGGCTTCCCACTCTATTGCTGCGCTACACGGCGTGTCTTCGTTGAGCTCAAAATATGTGAGAGTGGCCGTCCCTAGCGATGAGCGGAACTCTGGGTCTTCCAACACACTAGTCTGCAGGCGCCATGTCGATATTGGGGGACGGTCTGCCTCCCACCTGAGCTGCATCCACAGCAGGGGATGATCGGAGTGGGTCTGACCTAGATAGTCTGTTTTTTTAATTACATGGAGCATCGAGGGTGAGCCTACTAGCCTGTCAAGGTGCACATGCAGCCCAAGGACCGCTGAGTAGTGCAAAGAAACATGAGGTCTACCAGTTTCCAGTGTGCAAGCCAGTCCCTGAGAGCCTGAGCGTTGAACGTGACAAGAGTTTTGTGAAGAGGTGGAAACTATCTATCTAGGTCCACGTTAAGCACTGAATTAAAATCCCCTCCTACCAACCAGGGGAGTCCAGCCCACGGAGCTAGCTTCTCTGAGAGGCGCACAAGGAAAGATGCCTCATCCACATTGGGGCATATATGGAACCCAATAACATTGGCTGACCATTAATGCGTATCGGCCATCAGCATCGGTAATGTCTTCCTGCACAAACGGGATCTCTGCCCTTACCTAAATCAACGTGCCACGCGCGTGGGTCGAGTATGTGGTGCCAAAAACCTGACCTCTCCATTAGGGGTGGGCGGAATTTGCGAAATTCACTTTCGCAAATTATCGCGAAAATGTCACAAATCTCCGCAAACACGTGGAAATATCGCAAAGATGCGGAAGTTTTTTTCCCGCCCGTTTGCGATATTTTCTGCATGGTTGCGGTTCGCCAACTTACCCCTACGGTTGCTCGCGGGCGCGGCCATCTTGTTTTCAGTTGTCTCGCGGTGCATGATCGCGAGAAGAAAGACGTGATCGCGCGACGCATGACGTCACTGCGGACGTGAACTGGCGCAAAGGGCTAAAACAATACAACATCTCATGGAGAACGCGACCGGATCGGGAAAACTTGTCGACGAACGCGGGGATTCAGGTAAGGCGACCGCGCGCGCACGAGAATGTATTATTTTACAGCGCGAGCAAGAAACAAATTATCGCAAAGCTGTGGAATGCGGAAATTTTGACATTTCCGCGCTCTCCGAGGAACGCAAAAATGCAAAATTATCGCAATTTCGGCGAACGGATCGGAAATTTTGCCCAGGCCTACTCTCCATCGCCTGTGCAGCTTTTCCAGTTCTGTGTGTGTCATGTGTGTCTCTAGTAGTAGGGCAATGCCAATTGAATGGTGCTGTAGGTAGGCAAAGATCGAGTATCTACGTGTGGGTGTGTGCATTCCGCGTATATTCCACGTGATTGTGTTGGTGCACGTCATGGCTGATGTGTATGCCTGTTAGGGGGGTGCGAGACGGACAGCATAATTTCGGGCACGCGGTGTAGGATGCAAAGAGCATATTCATCAAGTAATAAGTACTCTATACCAGCTAGGATTCTCAACACACTTGGAGAAGTCATCTCCAGAGCCAGAACAAGAGAAAATGATATTGGGCCAGAATAAATTTAATTCAGGGGAAAGTATTCCCTGGCGAGAAGAGAACAGTAGCACTGTTGAAGGACATACAGATATACCGCAAGGGGCAGGCTCTGACAGAGAGGTTGGTGCGGAAGCTATTAGGAATGATGGCTTCCTGCATCCCTCCGATAACAAACATAAGTCTCTACATGAGACCAATTCAGGAATGGCAACAAGTTCAATGGTCACAGACAATGGGGAGTTGGGAAGATCTAGTGGTTGTCTCGCAAAGGATAGAAGGGATAGCGTGGTGGAACAGGTCAGATATACCACAAGAAAGAACATTTACACAACTAACTCCAACTGTAACCATAACAACAGACACCTCACAAAGGGGATGGGGAGCACACATGAACAATCTAACAGTAAGGGGACTTTGGAAAGACCAGGATGTAGTACATCCTGAAACTAAAACAGTATTGCTAGCCTTTAAAGCCTTTCAAAAAGAGATATGAGGAAAAACAGCAGTGACACAAACAGACAACACAATCACCATGTTTTACATAAACAAGCAGGGTGGGACTCAGTTTCTACCACTGTGAAGATTAACACAAGGAATGTGGGATTGGGCTATTTAAAGAAAAATGGAGATCCTTAGCAGCTCACCGACCAGGAAGGATAATGTCAAAGTAGATAGACTGAGCATACAAGTTTCATGGTCTCAAGAATGGGAACTGAACCAGTCAGTGCTCACAAAGATCTTTCCAAAATGGTGAATACCAGAGGTAGATCTGTTTGCTATACCTCTGAATGCGAAATGCCAGCGCTCTGCCTCCAGACAATATTGCCACCAATTCATGGAGAATGCACTGTTGATAGATTGGTTAGGGACATTTGTATACAGTTTTCCACCCGATACCACTTCTTCACAAGGTAATCATCAAATGCAGAATCCGTTGCATGACTCTGATACTAATTGCATCACAGTTGGCTAAACAAATATGGTTCTCAGAACTAGACTAGAAAGTGGTATGTAGCTAAATGGAAATGATACTCACTCTAGTGTCTTAAGGAAGGATTATTAGACAAGATCACCAGAGATAAGACAGTACTGAAGTTCTTAACACACCTTCTAGACTTTAAACTGACTTATGCATCCTTGAAGGTTCATTTAGCAGCAGTAGTGGTGCACACAAGGTGCACACAAGGGTCATATTGAAAGACGTTTCTTCTTGTCACCAGTCATTAAGCGGTTCCTAGAAGGAGCAAAAAGAATTGCAACTCCAAAAAAGGTACCCACAAGTGATCTAGATATCGTGCTCAACAAATTCATAAAGGCACCATTTGAATTGGTACACCAGGCGACATTACAAGTGCTCACACTAAAGACTGCCTTTTTAGTGGCCATAACATCACTGCACAGGGGTAGTGAATTACAAGCACTCACCTTACAGAAACCTTATTTTAAAGTTTGTAAAGTCAGAATTGTCATGAGAACTTACCAGAAATTCATGCAAAAAGTTATCTCACAGTTCCATATGAACTACAGTATACAGTTGCCAAGTTTCTTTCAGAAACCTAAAATGTACGCAGAGAGGACATTACACACTTTGGACACTAGACGTGCAGTAATGTATTACTTCGAAAGAACAAAGGCTGACAGGAAAACAAAACACCTCTTTGTATCATTTGGAAAGAGTTTTCTAGAAAGGCCTGCTACCAAGAACACATGTGCAAGATGGATAGCTCAAACTACTCAGTTGTGGCACAATAATGCAGGAGAGACATTACAAAACACTCTGGAGGTGCATTCAACAAGAAAAAAGGGATCAAATATTGTCTTTTTAACAAATACGCATTTTCAAGATATTTGTATAGCAGCAACATGGCCATCAGTGCAGACGTTCACAAAGCACCATTGTGTAGATATTCAGATGAACAAGGAAGCTCAAGTAGGACAAAATGTCCTACAACATCTGTTTTGAAATAATTTTCGTCTTCAACCCAACCACCACTGTAGAAACAAACCACTACAAAATCTATGCACAGCATGTGAATCCAGAAAACAATTCATGCTGCAAAACGTATAGTTTCTTACCTGTCTGTGTAGTTTTGCAGCTCAAAGAATTTTCTGGATTGACAAGCGATTCCAACTTCCTCTGTCAATAAAGATAGAAGGAAGCAAACAAAAACCAAAAAGGAATCTGAAGATGGCGACCAAAGGTGGGGGCTTCTGGAGGAAGCACGAAGAAGTCACAAGGGGACACCAAATGGAGATCCTTTGATGCCCACCAATACCAGAAAACAAAATGTAGATGGTCAAAAGGTTCTTAGGAGAATTCTGGACCCAACCACTAGAGGGTGTGATAATGCACAGCATGTGAATCCTGAAAATTCTTCAAGCAGCAAAACTGCACGACATGTAAGAAACTATATGTTACTTACCTTCGGTCATGCATTATCTGGTAGAGAAAAGATCTTGCTGTAGATTCCATACCAACCAACCCATCCCCCCTCCCACGTGGACAAGTTTCTAGGGATAGGGCTGATCCCTTTCAGGGTCTTAGTTTGGACACACCAGTCTCAATGCACTTTAAGGCGCCACACTCTTGGCTTGGAAAGTCATGAAAAGTGACTGACATCAGCGTGCCGAGGTGGCGCCCATATAGGTGAAACGGACGTCACTTCTAGCAAAGATAACGCCAAGGACGCCACGCAGAGCTGATCGATGCCACCTACCGGCGCGCTGGGGTACCACTCACGCAAAAATCTTCCAAATCCAGTCTGATGCCTGGGAAATTCAAAGGTTAGGAATCTGCGGCTAGATCTTGTCTCTACCCGATATTACATTACCAAAGGTAAGTAACTTGTTTCTCAGGTTACGTGGTCAGGGTGACTTTGTCCAGGAATTATTCTATAACTTCTCCCTCGGCCAGATTCAACTTGCTAAATATGTTATAATGTTGCACAAATATGTTGTGTATCTCTGTGTGTGTATTTTAGTGTGTCATCTTTGTCTCCGGGTGTTCGTACCATGCTTGCACAGCACTATGGAGTAACTAGCAATGTTAGAAGTTACCCCACTGTGCCCCCTCTTTGTTCTATCTATTCATGTATTCTTTGTGAGAAAAGAGACCAAGCCTCTGCGCCTCTTTGGCATGGAGTTTCATCACGCCCAGATGGTCTAGGCACCAGGCCTGGTCGAAGAACACTCTGACGTACATGTCACTCAGTGAGTCCTCCAGCCGGGTGAGCTCCGACTGTAGTGACTTTTCAATGTCAATCTGTTTACCCACACCATGTCTTCTGACCAACGCTTTAATTGTCTCCCAAACTGTAAATGAGAATGCAGAGTCCTTATTGTGTTGGAAGTACTCCTGTATAGTGTTTACTAAAGAATCTCTGAATGCTGGGTCTTGCAGCAACTCGGGATGAAGCCACCCTGTAGGAATCAGCTACACTCCTTCCCCATTCTAAGCGTATCAGGAGTGGGGGATGGTCTGAGAAGGTGTGAGCCAGGTATTCTGTCTGGGAGGATATCCCTGCCATTGCTGGTGAAACCAATAGTGTATCCAGTCTGACATGGAAGTGATGCGCTGGGGAATAAAATGTGTACTCCCTTGTTTTTATATGCATATGTCTCCAAAGATCTAGTAGATTTCAGTTCTCCACCCATTCCCAAAAATCACTGGCCACTCTCCGAGTAGGGGAGTCAAAGAGCAGAGGGGTGGATCGATTCAGTTGAGATATTGAGATGTCTTCCATTTAGTTATATTCTCCACCCTGTATTCTTTCCACGTGGGTGGTATGGCCGAATATCGGCTCAAAGGACTCCAATAATTTAATCTGATTAATATTAAAGACATAAATGCTGCCAGTTTCTATTGTTGCCCCGTCCAGAACCTGGTGAATGAGTGTGTATCTGCCCTCTTTTTCTAGCCTTTGTAAAGAGCAGTGGATCGGTACCCCTGCCCAAATCCATATAAATGATCTCCTAGCAAAAGAGGAGTAACTGATAGCATAAACCCATCCCCTCCATCTCGATTGCAATCTGGAGATCTAAGCTAAGTGAGTTTCCTGGAGTAGGGCAAAATCAACACCCCTCCTCTTCATACACAATATACCTGATATCGTTTGCAGGCTGAATGCACAGCGCTGACATTCTATGTGAGGATGGTATAACTATGGGACAAGGAAGTCATACTGAAGCCAGGACACTCGCTATGACCCTGTCCCCCAAGAACATGACCCTGGGTGATCAGGCTCACATGTTGGCATCTGAAGCTGTCCCATTCAAGTGGCTGACCCTGTGTGCCATGACACCCTGAATTTTATGTACCTGTGGAACTGAAATAAACAGTCCCCAACTCTCAGGGTGCTAAAACAAAGGCTAGGGCCCCAAAACTCTGCAAACCATTAACATGTGCTACAGTGACTCAGCAGCAAACGTCCATCAAGGAACTCCAGTGGAGGAGGTCCATTGCCTAGACTGGAGCAGGCCTCCAGCCATTCACCAACACTTGAACGCTCAGGTCCTCTAGATGTGACGGCAGAGGGTCTCAGAGGAAACTGAGTCAAAGATTGTTGGCTGAGCGCAGCATCCAGCCCTGGCCCCGGGGGGGGGGGGGGATGCGGGGTTTCCTCTGAAGACAGGTCCTAGTCAGTGCCAGCACGGGATGAGTCCTACAGATTGCCCCCAACGTCATGCAGGATGAGCTACTTATGTGGCTCGTTGCCTTCAGAGCTGCCACCCTGTCAAGATCCATCTACCTCATTGTCGGGCAACCTCCTGCAAAGCGTGACCTAAATCACCCCTTCAGTCAGGGTGAGCAACAAGTGGAAGCTGCATCTAGCCCATTTTGATGCTTATTGTTAGACCTGGCACCATTGGCGTGAGTCTCCCTTCCATTTTTTGCTGTGTCTCCTCTGTTTTTGCTTGTTATAGATGCTCTGGGCGCTGTGCCACTGACATTCAGTGCCACAGCGCGAATGCTCCCTTTGCAAAGATGACATGTGAATTGGTACATCCATGATTGGCTTATTTGGTTTACCTGTTTGTCCCTAGTAGCGTGGCCTGTGTGTGCCCAGGGCTGGTAAACCAAATGCTGTTGGAGGGCCTGCAGCATTGGTTTGTGCCACCCACAGAAGCAGCTTGTAAAGTGTGTCTCAGACCTGCCACTGCAGTGTCTGCGTGCAGTCTAGAATTGCCATCTTAAGTGTGAAGTGCACCCATTTCCCAGCCCCTGAACCTTCCCTTGGCATCCTGTAAGCCACCCTTATGATAGGGTGCATTGTATGTGTAAGGTAGGACATGCTCTGATCTGTGTAGCATGTCCTAGTAGTGAATTACACCCAATTTCGTTTTTCACTACTGTAAGGCTACCTGTTCTCCATAGGCCAGAATGGGAGGTCTGGGCTATTACATCCTATAGTCCTAACTGACCCACAGAACATGGTAGGAAAACGAATTTAGTATGCCTGAGCTCAGAATATTAAAATACATCTTATAGTGAAGGTTATTTTTATATTCTGTGTTTGAAACTACCACTTTTAGAGTATAGGTACTTTCTTGCCTAAGCCTTCCAGTGTGCTCTGCTATTATGTGTATTGGCTGTCTGGTTTTGGAGGGACAGGGCAGGCTGAGTCAGACCTGGGTTGAATAGAGAGATCTGCCTTGGAGTGAGGGGAGGGTTAGCTCCTGCACTTGAATAGGGCTGTGCCTGGTAAGGTGAATGCTGGCTCCACCTCCCACTGTGCGTCTGAAGGCAGACCCCTTCTTTCTGAAAGGAAGGATGCACCCTGGTAAACAAAGTGCTCCAGAGCTGGGCAGAACTGGTTCTGGCTGGGTTCAGAGACTTGTGACTCCTAAGAACAAAGACTTTGGGGGCATAAATATTTGTGCCCAAACCCCTACAATTTGTATTGCTCCTGGACAACAAGAAGAACCTCTGTCCGTGTGACTACAGGAATCTGCAGGAGAAGGACTGTCCTTGTGCTTGTGTGCTGTTTCTTGGACTGGCCTGCAGAGGAAAAGGACTTGGAAGGAACTTTGATTTTGTGGCTACAGCAATCACCCAAGGGCCAGAAGAGAGCTAGCCTCCTGCAGGAGTCTCAGGCACACCAGACTCACCCACCAGCCTCCTGTGCCCTCCCAGCGACGATTTCTATCTGCAGGTGAGGATCCTGTGAGTTCCAGGGCCTCTAGTTCTACTGCTGAGAAAAGATTGCTGAAAATTGTCGCTAACCCCTGTTAGCGAGCCGCTGCAGCTGGTGAGCGTAAGAACAATCGTCGCTCTGCTGCCGCCGAGTGCTCGCTACCGGATATCGACGCCTCATCTGTCAGCGGGCCTGAAAACGCCCGCTATCCCGAAGATTATCGCTTCATCTGTCAGTGGGCCTGAAAACGCCCGCTATCCCGAAGATCATCGCTTCATCTGTCAGCGGGCCTGAAAACGCCCGCTATCCCGAAGATTATCGCATCACCCGTCAGCGGGCCTGAAAACGCCCGCTATCCCGAAGATCGTCGCAGAGCCTGTCAGCGGGTCCCAAAACACCCGCTATCCCGAAGATCGTCGCAGAGCCTGTCAGCGGGTCTGAAAACGCTCGCTAACCCAAGTATTTGAATCGCCTGACGGCGGGCCTGAAAACGCTCGCTAAACCCAAGGATTGTCGCATTGTTTGTTAGCGTGCCCCAAAGTGCTCGCTAACCCCAAATCATCGCACCAAGCTCATCGCAGCGCGGACGCCGAGCATTCGCCATTTTCCCCGCATCGTATCAGGATCGTCGCTCCCTTGCGGAGCGCCATTTTCTTCTATCGCAGCAAGATCGCACACGCACCAGGCTCGGTGCATCATCCTCCCTTAGCAGCAAGGATTTTATCGCATCACCGGCTTAGCGTGAAGAAGTTTGTCGCTTTGTCCTGCCCGCAACCCAGCGCATCATCCTCCCTTGCGGTAAGGATTCAACGCATCGCTGGTTAGCGTGAGGAAATTTATCGCTACAACTCCTTAGCGACATTTTTGTTGCTTTGCTACAGAATCCAGATACCTTTTGAGTAAAAGGGTCGCAGAGACCACTGCATTGAACTGAACATCATTTAGTGCACCTTGAACTATTTTTGCAGCATTTTTAAAGTAACCATATTTTTCTAGTATTGTGGATTTTTACTGTTATTGGTCTTGTGATTAAGTCTTTATAAATATACCTATTTTTTTATAACTACTTGAGTGGTGTCCATTTGTAGTGTTCCTCATTGTATTACTGTGTATGGTCATAAATGCTTCACACACTGCCTCTGAGATAGGCCTAGCTGCTCGTGCTACGTTACCACAGGGTTGAGAAGGGGTTATCAAAGGGTGTAGGCTGCTTTCTCTGACTTAGGAAGAAGGGTCCCTACTTGGACAGTGGCCAGCCATTGCCGACTAGAGACCCCCATTTCTAACACTTATTGATCCAGTCCCATACATCCGCTGGGTTATCAAAAAAGAGTGAGCGGTCATCCACAACTAGCTTGAGTCATGTTGGGAACAGCAACATTTATTGAAGGCCCAACTCTCTGAGTGTATGTTTCACTTCCACTAATGTGGCTTTGTGGGTTGGAAGGCTAGCATATAGTCTAGGAAGATGGGGAGAGTGCTATTGTTGAGCTTTAGAGGGCCTGATTCCTTCGCAGCTCATAGCAGAGATTCTCTATCTCTATAATTGAGTAGTCTGGCTGCCAATGGGCATGATGCTGCCCCAAGTACTGGGGGTTTTGCTTTCAACCTGTGCGCCCTTTCCAGTACAAAGAATAGAGTTAGTCTCTATGAGGCCATGGTGGTGCGGATCTGTGTTGTCAGGTATTCCACCTTGTCATTGTCTTTGATCCCTTCTAGAAGGCCCACAACTCGCACATTGTTGAGTCTACTGTGCCCCTCTGTGTCTGTTGCCCTTTTATCTAGCTGGTCTACTGTTTTGATGAGTGACTCAACCTAAAGTGTCTCTTTAGACCATGTTTGATAGGGCTCACGTGTGTGAGGCATTTTCATTATTTTTCACTGTGTCCGCTAGTTTGAAGTGGTAGTCCAAGGGAATGCTCATATCTATCACCACATGTCATTTTATGCTTCCAGGGTCATCCTGTTGGCAGTAATAGTGTTAAGGATACAATGCAGTTTGTCCAGGGCAGGAATCCTTTCTGATTGGTCCCTACTCATTGAATTGTATCTCATCCATATATGGTGGGGTGCATTCCGGGCTCAAATGGAGGCATCCCCCAGGCTCCCTTATCGATCTGGT
This sequence comes from Triturus cristatus, assembly GCF_964204655.1. Classification (NCBI taxonomy): domain Eukaryota; kingdom Metazoa; phylum Chordata; class Amphibia; order Caudata; family Salamandridae; genus Triturus; species Triturus cristatus. Next base: position 42,321,581 of record NC_140582.1, on the reverse strand, counting down.
GAGGCCAATCATTCACGATCCCCAGGGGCAATCTGCAGCATCCTCTCTGTGCTCCCCGTCTCCAGCGAGATCCTCCCTGTGTGGCAGGGTACTGGGTCAGTGGGAGTCCCCTTCAGAGGAGTATCTGTAGGTTCAAGCAGGGTTTTATGTTAGTGTGGGCTGCCTGAAGGAGGGGGGATGTATGAGCCACTGGTTCTTTTCAATGGGGGTTCTGGGTCATTGGTTAAAGAAGAGGCAGGGAACACCTTTGCTGACTCTCTCAGTTGTGACGCCTGGGGCCTATATCCCAGACGTGGGCTGTAGCCCTCCCGTTTGCAGCAAGCCTCATCCTCCAGGGTCTCCGGGTTAGCAGTGGTCAGAGCACTGAGCCACATCTTGAGTAAGTGCAGCACGAGGTACCAGGCTAGTGAGACTTTCAAGGGTCTTCTTTTCTGTCCGTCTCCCAGATCCGGCAGGCCTCCGTCGGGGCATCAAGTTCATGGCCCCTCTGGGCCCTGGCGTAATAGAGAAGGCAGCCTGTGTAGCCTGCCACATCCATCAGTAGCTCTGAAGTAGCACTGCTTACAGGCTCAGGGGGAACAGCAGGCCCTGTCGCCTCTCCTTCTTGTCACTCCTCCATCGTTGTTGACCTTCGTCTAAGTCTCCCAGATTGCAGGGAGCCAGCGGTCTTTGCGGTCTCAACTGAGGCAGGCCAGCAGTTAGGTTCATGTGTGATGCACTGCTACAACAGCCCCAGGCTCCCCTGCAGTCATGTCGTCACCGGCTTGGGCCGGTTACCAGTTTGGGCTATCCGTCGCTTCTCTCATCGCAGTTTGACCCGTCACACTGCAAAATTAATCTTAAAAGCCGCAAGCAAATTTTAGTGGTGAGGTACTGCTTAGTGAGAGTCGGATGGGCATAGGTAATGACAGGATCACTTTATACAAACAAAGGAAGGAGCGGAATAATAATACTTAATTAAACAATTAAATATTGTATTCCAAAAGATGCAGTCCAAAGAGTATCTTCCAATTGAATTCTTTATTTCTTTCTTTTTTTCCTTTTCAGAATTTTCATATTTGAGGTTCCAACAAATTATTGCGTTGATTTGTACATAATCAATTAATTCCAAATCGCTACCCTTCAGTCAAAGACATGAGTAATTGAACATCATGCAACTCTGTAGTAGTCATATCCGAACTTTTAATGGTAGGTTTTACATTTACATTTTTCTCGAGCGTGGAAAAGAAACTCTTCAATTTCAATAGTCTAGAAAATCTGAATAAGTCAATCTCTAATTCTGTATAATTACATGAATTTTTAGGCCAAAATGACAATCCTTTCTTCAGAACACTTAACTCTTCTGATTTTAAATTTCTGTTAGAGAGATTAATAACCTCCAATTCCTCTCCACAATCATCATTATTGATTTCTCCCTCATCCAAAAAAATGCCTACTTCTTGTTCTTGTCCTGACTGCGAGTTCCAATCCTAGTATTTCCTACGCTTCCTCCCCCTTCTTGTTCTGTAATAACTTTTTTCTTTCCTCTTTTTATCCTCATTATTTCCTCGGAAAAAGATGAGCTTTTCATTAGTGCACCTTCCACTGCTCCCACTAGTGGTGGTTCGTCAATTGAAGAAATACTTGAACTACTGTAATGAACTGAACTCAATTCTCCCTGATTTGTGGTTCCCCTTACTTGTTTCAATTTAGGAACCTCATCATAGCCCTTAGCGAATGTAAAGACTCTGCCTTGATTATAATCTCTCTCATCTCTGCGTAATTTACTCAATTTTTTATCCTTAATTTGTAACTGATGTCTGCTAATAATGTCTTTTAAGATAGCACAATTTTTATCAGTTAGTTCAGGTAAATTCATCTCCTTAATTTCTTTTTCTAAATCTGCTATATGAATTTTTAGCTTCTCAACTTTTCTCTCCGCATTCTTAACCAGTATTCCCATCATTGTGAAGGATGATGCATGTACATTTTCTTCCCACTCCTTGAGATGATCCTCCTCGAGGTCGTCAAAGGGGGGAAACATTATTATCCTCAGACCCCTAGGTATTCTTTGTTGGTCCAAGTAGTTCTTTAATGTCACCCCATCCCACCATTTGGATAGTTTCAATTTTTTCAACTTCTCTAATTTTAGAAATCTATCCCTCAAACTATTATTGGATACATCCTTCCTCATTATTGATTTAGATGACTTACTTTGTTGGAATAATTCTGCAGCTAATTTTTCTCGATCATCTTCCATATTTTTAATTAAACACTATGCTCCTGTGCCACACACCCTATAAATCTAATCAACTAACTACAACGATGAGGGTTATAACTCCGTGTGCACCAGAGAGTATATTCCGTGTAATTATTACTAAGAACTTTCAATTTGTTGTCTTCCACTCTACTTCCAGCAGCCCACCGTTAAAGCCACTCAAATACAAAAGATATATTATACAAACAAAGGAAGGAGCGGAATAATAATACGTAATTAAACAATTAAATATTGTAATCCAAAAGATGCAGTCCAAAGAGTATCTTCCAATTGAATTCTTTATTTCTTTCTTTTTTTCCTTTTCAGAATTTTCATATTTGAGGTTCCAACAAATTATTGCGTTGATTTGTACATAATCAATTAATTCCAAATCTCTCCCCTTCAGTCAAAGACATGAGTAATTGAACATCATGCAACTCTGTAGTAGTCATAGCCGAACTTTTAATGGTAGGTTTTACATTTACATTTTTCTCAGGCGTGGAAAAGAAACTCTTCAATTTCAATAGTCTAGAAAATCTGAATAAGTCAATCTCTAATTCCGTATAATTACATTAGTTTTTAGGCCAAAATGACAATCCTTTCTTCAGAACACTTAACTCTTCTGATTTTAAATTTCTGTTAGAGAGATTAATAACCTCCAATTCCTCTCCACAATCATCATTATTGATTTTTCCCTCATCCAAAAAAAATGCCTACTTCTTGTTCTTGTCCTGACTGCGAGTTCCAATCCTGGTATTTCCTATGCTTCCTCCCCCTTCTTGTTCTGTAATAACTTTTTTCTTTCCTCTTTTTATCCTCATTAATTCCTCGGAAAAAGATGAGCTTTTCATTGGTGCACCTCCCACTGCTCCCACTAGTGGTGGTTTGTCAATTGAAGAAATACTTGAACTACTGTAATGAACTGAACTCAATTCTCCCTGATTTGTTGTTCCCCTTACTTGTTTCAATTTAGGAACCTCATCATAGCCCTTAGCGAATGTGAAGACTCTGCCTTGATTATAATCTCTCTCATCTCTGCGTAATTTTCTCAATTTGTTATCCTTAATTTGTAACTGATGTCTGCTAATAACGTCTTTTAAGATAGCATAATTTTTATCAGTTAGTTCAGGTAAATTCATCTCCTTAATTTCTTTTTCTAAATCTGCTATGTGAATTTTTAGCTTCTCAACTTTTCTCTCCGCATTCTTAACCAGTATTCCCATCATTGTGAAGGATGATGCATATACATTTTCTTCCCACTCCTTGAGATGATCCTCCTCGAGGTCGTCAAAGGTGGGAAAAATTATTATCCTCAGACCCCTAGGTATTCTTGGTTGGTCCAAGTAGTTCTTTAATGTCACCCCATCCCACCATTTGGATAGTTTCAATTTTATCAACTTCTCTAATTTTAGAAATCTATTCCTCAAACTATTATTGGATACATCCTTCCTCATTATTGATTTAGATGACTTACTTTGTTGGAATAATTCTGAAGCTAATTTTTCTCGATCATCTTCCATATTTTTAATTAAACACTATGCTCCTGTGCCACACACCCTATAAATCAAATCAACTAACTACAACGATGAGGGTTATAACTCCGTGTGCACCAGAGAGTATATTCTGTGTAATTTTTACTAAGAACTTTCAATTTGTTGTCTTCCACTCTACTTCCAGCAGCCGACCGTTAAAGCCACTCAAATACAAAATATATATTATACAAACAAAGAAAGGAGCGGAATAATAATACGTAATTAAACAATTAAATATTGTAATCCAAAAGATGCAGTCCAAAGAGTATCTTCCAATTGAATTCTTTATTTCTTTCTTTTTTTCCTTTTCAGAATTTTCATATTTGAGGTTCCAAAAAATTATTTCGTTGATTTGTACATAATCAATTAATTCCAAATCTCTCCCCTTCAGTCAAAGACATGAGTAATTGAACATCATGCAACTCTGTAGTAGTCATATCCGAACTTTTAATGGTAGGTTTTACATTTACATTTTTCTCAAGCGTGGAAAAGAAACTCTTCAATTTCAATAGTCTAGAAAATCTGAATAAGTCAATCTCTAATTCCGTATAATTACATTAGTTTTTAGGCCAAAATGACAATCCTTTCTTCAGAACACTTAACTCTTCTGATTTTAAATTTCTGTTAGAGGGATTAATAACCTCCAATTTCTCTCCACAATCATCATTATTGATTTTTCCCTCATCCCAAAAAAATACCTACTTCTTGTTCTTGTCCTGACTGCGAGTTCCAATCCTGGTATTTCCTATGCTCCTCCCCCTTCTTGTTCTGTAATAACTTTTTTCTTTCCTCTTTTTATCCTCATTAATTCCTCGGAAAAAGATGAGCTTTTCATTGGTGCACCTCCCACTGCTCCCACTAGTGGTGGTTTGTCAATTGAAGAAATACTTGAACTACTGTAATGAACTGAACTCAATTCTCCCTGATTTGTTGTTCCCCTTACTTGTTTCAATTTAGGAACCTCATCATAGCCCTTAGTGAATGTAAAGACTCTGCCTTGATTATAATCTCTCTCGTCTCTGCGTAATTTACTAAATTTTTATCCTTAATTTGTAACTGATGTCTGCTAATAACGTCTTTTAAGATAGCATAATTTTTATCAGTTAGTTCAGGTAAATTCATCTCCTTAATTTCTTTTTCTAATTCTGCTATCTGAATTTTTAGCTTCTCAACTTTTCTCTCCGCATTCTTAACCAGTATTCCCATCATTGTGAAGGATGATGCATATACATTTTTTTCCCACTCCTTGAGATGATCCTCCTCGAGGTCATCAAAGGTGGGAAAAATTAATATCCTAAGACCCCTAGGTATTCTTTGTTGGTCCAAGTAGTTCTTTACTGTCACCCCATCCCAACATTTGGATAGTTCCAATTTTTTCAACTTCTCTAATTTTAGAAATCTATCCCTCAAACTATTATTAGATACATCCTTCCTCATTATTCATTTAGACGACTTACTTTGTTGGAATAATTCTGCAGCTAATTTTTCTCGATCATCTTCCATATTTTTTATTAAACACTATGCTCCTGTGCCACACACCCTATAAATCTAATCAACTAACTACAACGATGAGGGTTATAACTCCGTGTGCACCAGAGAGTGTATTCCATGTAATTATTACTAAGAACTTTCAATTTGTTGTCTTCCACTCTACTTCCAGCAGCCCACCGTTAAAGCCACTCAAATACAAAAGATATATTATACAAACAAAGGAAGGAGCGGAATAATAATACGTAATTAAACAATTAAATATTGTAATCCAAAAGATGCAGTCCAAAGAGTATCTTCCAATTGAATTCTTTATTTCTTTCTTTTTTTCCTTTTCCGAATTTTCATATTTGAGGTTCCAACAAATTATTGCGTTGATTTGTACATAATCAATTAATTCCAAATCTCTCCCCTTCAGTCAAAGACATGAGTAATTGAACATCATGCAACTCTGTAGTAGTCATAGCCGAACTTTTAATGGTAGGTTTTACATTTACATTTTTCTCAGGCGTGGAAAAGAAACTCTTCAATTTCAATAGTCTTGAAAATCTGAATAAGTCAATCTCTAATTCCGTATAATTACATTAGTTTTTAGGCCAAAATGACAATCCTTTCTTCAGAACACTTAACTCTTCTGATTTTAAATTTCTGTTAGCGAGATTAATAACCTCCAATTCCTCTCCACAATCATCATTATTGATTTTTCCCTCATCCAAAAAAAATGCCTACTTCTTGTTCTTGTCCTGACTGTGAGTTCCAATCCTGGTATTTCCTATGCTTCCTCCCCCTTCTTGTTCTGTAATAACTTTTTTCTTTCCTCCTTTTATCCTCATTAATTCCTCGGAAAAAGATGAGCTTTTCATTGGTGCACCTCCCACTGCTCCCACTAGTGGTGGTTTGTCAATTGAAGAAATACTTGAACTACTGTAATGAACTGAACTCAATTCTCCCTGATTTGTTGTTCCCCTTACTTGTTTCAATTTAGGAACCTCATCATAGCCCTTAGCGAATGTAAAGACTCTGCCTTGATTATAATCTCTCTCGTCTCTGCGTAATTTACTAAATTTTTATCCTTAATTTGTAACTGATGTCTGCTAATAACGTCTTTTAAGATAGCATAATTTTTATCAGTTAGTTCAGGTAAATTCATCTCCTTAATTTCTTTTTCTAATTCTGCTATCTGAATTTTTAGCTTCTCAACTTTTCTCTCCGCATTCTTAACCAGTATTCCCATCATTGTGAAGGATGATGCATTTACATTTTTTTCCCACTCCTTGAGATGATCCTCCTCGAGGTCATCAAAGGTGGGAAAAATTAATATCCTAAGACCCCTAGGTATTCTTTGTTGGTCCAAGTAGTTCTTTACTGTCACCCCATCCCAACATTTGGATAGTTCCAAATGTTTCAACTTCTCTAATTTTAGAAATCTATCCCTCAAACTATTATTAGATACATCCTTCCTCATTATTCATTTAGACGACTTACTTTGTTGGAATAATTCTGCAGCTAATTTTTCTCGATCATCTTCCATATTTTTTATTAAACACTATGCTCCTGTGCCACACACCCTATAAATCTAATCAACTAACTACAACGATGAGGGTTATAACTCCGTGTGCACCAGAGAGTGTATTCCGTGTAATTATTACTAAGAACTTTCAATTTGTTGTCTTCCACTCTACTTCCAGCAGCCCACCGTTAAAGCCACTCAAATACAAAAGATATATTATACAAACAAAGGAAGGAGCGGAATAATAATACGTAATTAAACAATTAAATATTGTAATGCAAAAGATGCAGTCCAAAGAGTATCTTCCAATTGAATTCTTTATTTCTTTCTTTTTTTCCTTTTCCGAATTTTCATATTTGAGGTTCCAACAAATTATTGCGTTGATTTGTACATAATCAATTAATTCCAAATCTCTCCCCTTCAGTCAAAGACATGAGTAATTGAACATCATGCAACTCTGTAGTAGTCATAGCCGAACTTTTAATGGTAGGTTTTACATTTACATTTTTCTCAGGCGTGGAAAAGAAACTCTTCAATTTCAATAGTCTTGAAAATCTGAATAAGTCAATCTCTAATTCCGTATAATTACATTAGTTTTTAGGCCAAAATGACAATCATTTCTTCAGAACACTTAACTCTTCTGATTTTAAATTTCTGTTACAGAGATTAATAACCTCCAATTCCTCTCCACAATCATCATTATTGATTTTTCCCTCATCCCAAAAAAATACCTACTTCTTGTTCTTGTCCTGACTGCGAGTTCCAATCCTGGTATTTCCTATGCTCCTCCCCCTTCTTGTTCTGTAATAACTTTTTTCTTTCCTCTTTTTATCCTCATTAATTCCTCGGAAAAAGATGAGCTTTTCATTGGTGCACCTCCCACTGCTCCCACTAGTGGTGGTTTGTCAATTGAAGAAATACTTGAACTACTGTAATGAACTGAACTCAATTCTCCCTGATTTGTTGTTCCCCTTACTTGTTTCAATTTAGGAACCTCATCATAGCCCTTAGCGAATGTAAAGACTCTGCCTTGATTATAATCTCTCTCGTCTCTGCGTAATTTACTAAATTTTTATCCTTAATTTGTAACTGATGTCTGCTAATAACGTCTTTTAAGATAGCATAATTTTTATCAGTTAGTTCAGGTAAATTCATCTCCTTAATTTCTTTTTCTAAATCTGCTATCTGAATTTTTAGCTTCTCAAATTTTCTCTCCGCATTCTTAACCAGTATTCCCATCATTGTGAAGGATGATGCATATACATTTTTTTCCCACTCCTTGAGATGATCCTCCTCGAGGTCATCAAAGGTGGGAAAAATTAATATCCTAAGACCCCTAGGTATTCTTTGTTGGTCCAAGTAGTTCTTTACTGTCACCCCATCCCAACATTTGGATAGTTTCAATTTTTTCAACTTCTCTAATTTTAGAAATCTATTCCTCAAACTATTATTGGATACATCCTTCCTCATTATTGATTTAGATGACTTACTTTGTTGGAATAATTCTGCAGCTAATTTTTCTCGATCATCTTCCATATTTTTAATTAAACACTATGCTCCTGTGCCACACACCCTATAAATCAAATCAACTAACTACAACGATGAGGGTTATAACTCTGTGTGCACCGGAGAGTATATTCCGTGTAATTATTGCTAAGAACTTTCAATTTGTTGTCTTCCACTCTACTTCCAGCAGCCCACCGTTAAAGCCACTCAAATACAAAAGATATATTATACAAACAAAGGAAGGAGCGGAATAATAATACGTAATAAACAATTAAGGTGCCGATTCCAATCCTGTAAAAATTTTCCCCGTACGAATGTTATCCGGATTTTTTTCCGTACGAATCGTACAAGTACCGTACAAACTGGCAAGTACGATTCGTATGGGAAAAATTCCATACGAATCGCATTGGGAAAATTCCCCCACACGTCCTCGGGTCGGAAAATGTGTCCGACACGTCCCCGGACGATTTTACGTACGAATCGGAAAACTGAAGTCCGAGCGCTCAAGTACGATCCATCCCGTCCGTCCGATTGTACAACCGTATGGAAAAAACACCGTACGGACCGAACTCCTATAGCAACCATGGAGACATGTGCCCGCATACGCGCCGAACAACCCCCCCAGCCCCCATATGTACGCGCCGAACACACCCCCTAGCCCCCGTATGTACGCGCCGAACATCCCCCCAGCTCCCGTATGTATGCTCCGAACACCCCCCCAGCCCCCGTATGTACGCGCCGAACACCCCCCAGCCCCATATGTACGCACCGAACATCCCCCCAGCCCTCGTATGTACGAGCCAAACACCCCCCCAGCCCCCGTATGTACGGAGCGTACACCCACCCGTGTATCTACGGAGCGTACCCCCACCCTTGTATGTACGGAGCGTACCCCCACCCGTGTATGTACGGAGCACACCCCCACCCGTGTATGTACGGAGTGTACCCCCACCCGTGTATGTACGGAGCGTACCCCCACCCGTGTATCTACAGAGCGTACCCCCGCCCGTGTATGTACGGAGCATACCCCCACCCGTGTATGTATGGAGCATACCCCCACCCATGTATGTACGGAGAGTACCCCCACCCGTGTATGTATGGAGCATACCCCCACCTGTGTATGTATGGAGCATACCCCCACCCGTGCATGTACGGGCCGAAACCCCACCACCTATGGACGGTGCGGACCAACACCCTGGCCGTGTCTGTACGCACCCTACCCCAGGCCCCTACAACAGCACCCTCACCCAACATCGCGCATGTACGAGTCGTACTAAGACATAGCAAAGCTCAGCACTGTACAACAACATGGCCAATGTACGCACATTACAGACGCCAAAAACACTCGTACTGAACCAGGACAAAGCAAAACAACACAAGGAGAGTCAATTCGAATCGCAGAACACCACAAAACATATCCAACAAGCCAAAATACATCCTATACACTGACCTGCAACTGCCAAACAGCTAAACAGAGGCCCAAAACACAACCACTCCTTATAACACACCCACCCAAAGTTCAAACACAGCCACACCCACAAATGGACCAATATAAAGGCCCAACACACACAAACCATGATCCTTTGCAACAGATCCACTACTGCCAGACCCCAGAGACAACGCACTGCACCATACTACAACCATCAATACACCTCACACTTGCACTCCTTCACACAACCACCATCACAAACACCCCCTCATCACATTCACACACACACCTTCACAACCACACTCACACACCCACAACCATCCACACCCACACCCCACACCATGCCCACTAACAAGAATCTAAAGTTCACAAACGATGAGTTGGAGATCCTTGTTGACGAAATCATCAGAGTCGAGCCACGGCTCTTTGGAACATTGGTCAGACAGACCAGCATATCCGAAAAATCTGCCATGTGGCAGAGGATCGTTAAATCTGTGAATTCTGTTGGGGCCACCAGAAGGACCAGGCATGAATGCCAAGCCAGGTGGTACGATCTGCGGAGGACGGTCCGCCGCAAAATGACGGAGGATCATAACCAGGGGAACACCACTGGAGGAGGGCCGCCCAGCAGACCGGTACGCTACCATCCCTGGGAAGAGAAGGTGATGGCCACGCTGCCGCCGGTGGGAGTACATGCAGTAGAAGGAGTCCGAGAGCCTGGTGAGTACACAAACAACGCACCTCACATGGGGGGAAAGCCATCCACAACCAAAAACCCAATTATGCACTCAACCACCCCAAAGCCATCACCGGACACAACCACACTCCAAAAACACACACATGCCACTAGCGGCTCCATGCCCCATGCACCAAGCAAGGCCATGCCAAGTCACAGGCCACACAAAACACCAACACAAGACAGGATGTCCCAGATGCCGGGAGGGTGGGGCTCAAAATTAACATTGTGCAACTCAGAAGCAGACAACAATGCCCTCAGCCCATATGGCCTAGGGCAGAGCCATACAAACAGTGTGTCCCCACACATTACTGTGTTGCCTGCAAATGGTGGCCGCGTTGCAGGATGACATGGGTATGAAGGCATAATTTGCACATAACATCAGCTAATGAAGAGGCATCACTCTGAAAGAGTGTCAGCACACACCGCCACAGCAGCAGCGCTGACTCAGACACTCCGCCCAATGGGTGCCTGGAGATTAGAAACAAAGCCATATGAACAAGCCAATGGCCTTTGAAAGACCTGCAAACTGTGTGTGCCCAGGAAGCTGGGCTGAGGTGACAGGGTGACAGACAGAGGGAGGGAGAGGGGGAGAGAGAGGGAGGGAGACAGAGGGTGACAGAGGGAGACAGACAGAGGGAGGAGGGTGACAGAGGGAGGGAGAAAGGGAGACAGAGGGAGACCAAATCACCCTTGGGGGGTGTGGCCATGTCCGCTCGTCAGCAGGTGGACTGTGTGCATGTAGATAAGGTCTGCCAGTGCGTTAACCCCCCCTTTTTCCTTTGATAAACACTGGACCATATGTCAATCTGTGCACGAGTAGATCCTTGCTGCAGGCACAAACCTAACCTTACACCCTGTATACCCACTCACTGTGTTTGTTAGAACCCAGTCACAAATGCATAAGTTACCTACCTGCATTTTCACATTGTATGGAAAAAACATAATTTGCCCACGTACAGTGCAACACGTAAGGCGGCTCTGCATGGCTCGCTACGCCCGCTCACTACACTGCTGACTGCGTTCCAAAAATATGCATCAACTAAGAGTGTGTCACACATAGGTAAAGTGTTGAAAGCTGTGGCCAAGGGACATACCCATGCACAAGTGCACTCTGAGAGGAATGCTAGACATATCCAACTACCCAGAGGAACTGTGCCAACTGTAATATGAATGAAACATGGATGTCGCATGTAACACTATTAACATTGTCTCCCTCACACACAGGTCAACGTCGTCGATCTCCCCCCAACACTGGGGGGGAAGAATCACAGGACCAGGCTCCACCTGAAGAGGATCCCACCGGCAGCGACGACTCTCACCACTCCGTGGATGACCCCGACCAACCTGGCCCCTCTGGTGCCCAAGCACCTGCAGCACCTGCGTCAGGTACAACTGTGCCAACCACCACCCCCATTCCTGCCACATCCCAGGATACACCAAGGAGCCCTGCTCGCACACAACAATGCAGCCAGTCTGTCCAGGAGGGACAAGGTACTCCGGGCACCCAGGAGGAGGCATGCGACACCGCCAATGCCATCCCTCAGGGGTCCCGGAGACCCGATGTGCCCACAATGGCAGGCCAGGCACAAGTGGGCAGGGGTGGTGGGAGTGGAGGACGGCGGAGGCGCGAGCCTGACCAGTTAGCTCAGGAACCGGTAATGTCACACGTCAGCAACATCCTGAACACATACCGGCGTGACACCAGGGGCATCAGCCAGGTAGTGGAGGCCCTCAACGAGCTTAAGAACATGCAGGCCGAGCAATATGCCAGTCAACAGCGACACCAAGGACGGATGGAGGCAAGACAGGCTGAGCTCCTGGCGGTGCACACGGACATGAACCGTTCACTCCGTCGGATTGCCGACAACATGGGCAACCCTCCCTGTGCCACCAGGCGAAGATCACCACCAGCCACAGGGAGGGATCAGGAGGAGGAGGATTCATCCGACGGAGCATCACAAGCATCGTCACGGCCTGCTTCTGAGGGTCCCCGGAGGAAGGTGGGTCGTCCACGCAAAAGACCGTGAGAGTCAGCGGAACATCACCATCTCCCAGGTCACCTGGCCTGGCACCTGGCCCTCTGGCCCAACAGCAGCACATCATCAAATGACATTCTCTGCCACATGGACTTGCTGGTCACTGTCTGACCAATGTTGACAAAGACTGTGGCATCGACTCTGATGACTTCCAATGGCAAGGATACCAACTCCCCCAGTGAACTTTGGATTCTACACACCCGGAAAGCACCTCTTGTCATCCCCCCAACACGTACCCCACCACAAATAAAAATCATCACAATCAAGAGATGATGCCGTCATTTTGCATTATTCCATTACATGTGTGTGTTGTAAAGTCAAACCATGCCTGAGTTTTGAAATAACTCCAACCATCCATACCCTGGGGTCTGAGTCTGGCACAGGACACACATGGGTCAGAATGTATCATCCAATACAGACATGGAGCACCCTACTCACCCGTGATGGGCCCAACCAGTGAGGGGGTGCCCGCACAACTGTGCCGACAGACCTATTTAGAAGAACAACAGTCATGCGCAGAGGTCAGGGATCATGTGGAGTGTCCTGGGGTGCTACTCCCAGGTATGTGTAGACAGGTGGCAGAACCATGTCCTGCATGCTTGAGTCAGATGGATGTGGAGAAAGGTGGCCAGACCAAGGTTGGATGCATGGAGATGGTACAATGGGGTCATGGATGACAGTGCCACAAGGTTGTGTTGTGGTCGTGGGCTGAATCCTGAGTGTGGGCGTGGATTGTGAAGGTCATCCTGCAGCTGCGAGTGATCCATTCCCGCTATCTCTGTTGGACGTTGATGTGGCTTGGTCGCCGGATGTAGAAGCAGAGCTGTGCAGATGCACCCTGGATGTGGACAAGTATCATGGGAGTTGTAACGTACATGTCCGTAGAGTGCAGGGTAGGATTAGAGACGGATGTTGTAGTTGACCTGGGGGATGGTCTGTCTTGCCTTGAGGTGGATGGAACTGGGGATCTTGTGCATAATGCAGAGTGTGCTGCAGCATGAGGCACAGATGCTGCTGATCAGCATAGCACATGTGAGCAAACAATCCATGGTGAACACCAGCTCGTGTGCGCGGACACTGTGTGCCCTTGCTGCAGGGCCTGCAGCAGCATGCGCCATGTGAAGAAAACAATGGCGCAAGTTGCACACAAATACAAGGATGTCAGGAAGGAACAACGCAAAAGGTGTATGATAAGGAAGGAATGTCAGGTTCAACATGGCACACACACAATGGATGCACGTGCAGCACAGTGGCCGTCGTGGAGACTGACATGCCACAATACCTACACAGCCATGTACATCATGCACAATACAGATTATAAACCCTGACAAACAGCTTGCATCTTGCTACGCTACACATAGACTCATAGGCACTATCTCTGATAACTATGCCAGACATGCCGCATGCACAGTGGCAACAGACCAGCATTGACATTGATGAGGCATCTTGGAGGCAGAGGGACACCTTTATGAGTCATGTGTGTCGGAATGCAAATGCATCTCTGTTAACACATACACAGGTCATGTGGATGAACATGTGGGACAGACACTGGCACCCCCTTTGCACCACAGATGCTGGAAAATCATAGAACTGGCACACAAGTGATGGGTTACAGCTAAACACCCCCTGCTGCTCACGGAGAGGCCGCTATACACCATTGAGCCTCTAATGGGGAAGTCCCACACCATGTCAACCCGGTGCAACCCGTATGTTTCCGAGGGCAGTGTTACACACATTGATGCCTTCATCACAATCCACTATCCCATTATAGATGACTGTCACCAAGTCTGACCATCAATTCAGGTGAATCCAGCTCCATGTCATGTGCCCCATGGGGATTCTACATGTATGCAAAGTAACCAAACAGGACCAGGAGCAGTGCACACACATTCAAAACAAATACCACACCCAAAAAGCCGTGATGCATCCCTTACCCTAAGGAGATTTTCAAACTTGTCCGTGCATGTAACGCTGATTCAGCACATGTTGCTGTGTTCATGAGGAATAGCAGGACCACAACAATGCCACCAGCAGACAGCATGCGCAAATACCTGGGGATGAGAGACACACAAGAAGTCAGCCAAAAGAAGCACATCCGCATGCATGCGCATGTACTCAACACGTATAAGGTTGTCAACATGCTAGGTGACAATGATGGCTCAGGAAAAACATTCTTCTATTGCACCATCTCTCGAGTGACACATCCAAACACACCTCTGACTCACTTGGCATACATGCAGATGGACCCACACATTGCACCACATGCCACACACGGCCCAATGCGTGCACACTCAGACACTGGAACTCACCACTAAGCAAAGAAGTTGCGTATGAGCCGACTCCGGATGTCCTCCTCTGCCTCCTCCTCCACATCACTTGCCTCATTACCAAGCCCTTCATCCTCCACGGGTGGATGGTCCTGCTCATCCGGATCCAGGATGAGTGGCACAGCTTTCTCCACTGCCATGTTGTGCAGCACGCAGCACACAAGGAAGATTTTGCAGACCTTCACCGGTACATATGGGAGTGCGCCGCCGGTTTTGTGGAGGCAACGGAATCGGCTCTTCAGGAGGCCAAACGTCATCTCTATCACTCACCTGGTCCGCCTATGGGCGTTGTTGTAGCGGTGCTCGGCAGCCGTGCTGGGGTTGCGGAGAGGCGTGATCAGCCATGGCATGTTGGGATAGCCAGCGTCCCCTACATGGAAACATCATGGACAAAAGTGGGTCAGGAGAAGCAGTAAGACAGGAAGTTGACGCTAAATACAGGACTGACAGAGTATACCCACCAACAATACATGCTTGTTCGTTGCACAGCTGCAGCATCATTTCAGGCACCCTGCTACGCCTCATGATGTAGGCATCGTGTGCTGATCCTAGAAAACGAGCACAGACATGGGAAATCACCATGTTGGCAAGACACACCACAAGGGCATTAATGGAGTGGTAATGCTTGCGGTTCCTATACGCTACCTCCTGTGCCTGTGGTGGTACCAAAGCCACATGTGTTCCATCTATGGACCCAATGACATGGGGCATCCCTCCCAGGGCATAGAACTCACCCTTGACACCTGTCAACTGCTCAGGAGTTGGGAACTTGATGAACTCATCCAGGTGAACCAACATGGCCTCTAAAAAATCATGCAGAACACGGCTGAACATGGTTTGGGACATGCCACCAACATGAGCAATGGTATATTGAAAGGTACCCGTGGCAAAGAAATGTAGGGCTGCCATCACCTTCATCTTGGGTGTCAGTGCAGTAGGATACCTGTGTAGCGGTTGGAGGTGTGGTACCAGCCTTGCCGTCAAGTTCTCACTCAATGGTCAGGGGAAGCGGTAGCGGCGTATACAGTCATGTTCCCTCAGGTCAGCCAAGTCCGGAATTGGTCGGGGAGAGGCGGAGCCCTGCAGTAATTTGGAAGGGACAACGAAGAGTGAGTTCAGTACAACAACAATGTCAATGTACTGACCACATGTTCAACAGGCAATACACATATGCTACATACAGAGTCAGGTCTGTGCAATATGCCCTGAACACGTATGCCAGGCAGGTGACACTCCTACCAAGAGCCAGCTACAAACGTGGATTCTGAACCTCCACATGCCATGGCATGAAACTAGCTGTGGGCCAGTGTAAGTGAACATGCAGACGCATTACAGGAGTGACTGACATCCACATATGTGCAGAAGAAGGATGTGTATCATACAGACAGGTTGCCGAACACTAGAGGCACAGGTCACATGTCATAGAAAAAGGGCAGACCACACACCTTGCCATGAAGGAGTACATGTCAAGACTGATCACACATACATTGAGACTACGCAGATATGTCCTTGTCTCGCAAGTCCGTGTTCGATGCATACATACACACGTTACGTTGGATTCCACATGTGGCCTGGTGTGCATAATAGTGTGCCATGCCCATCTACACACAGACACATGTTGGTTGCAGCAACTGCAGATGCATTTGACGGAACACCAACAGCAAGCTTATGGGAACACATGACACACACATGACATAGTCACTTCGTGCAATGCGGGTAGACACATGTCAGGCATAATAATTCCTGTAACTGCCATCAGGGGACATTTGCGGGTGTTGGTGACTGTGCCATGCCAGTGACGCATCAGTCAACAAGTCTGTACTACATGCACACATGTCAAAGGAGTGAAGGGGATGTGTGGCACATAGTGCACCATCACACATGACATGTGTACACAGCTCATCACACATCTATTGGCTTCACACCTCAGGAGTTATGTGCCACATCACAGCCTGACACACCTATGCCCCACACATGTAGTACTGCACAGACAATGCCTTGATGTCCAGCCTTGGCCAAGTATGACAGCTCAATTCCTTTCTGTGTGCCGCCTGTTACCACTGTCAGGTGTGAAACACAATGTACATACGCTCGGAGGGCGTGTGTAGAGTCCCTATCACTATGGGAGTGCTGCCGTAGGCGTACGCCATAGTAATACGGACCGTACACGCGTGTGTACGGTCCCTATCACTATGGGAGTGCTCGCGTATGCGTACGCCATAGTAATACGGACCGTACACACGTGTGTACGGTCCCTATCACTATGGGAGTGCTCGCGTATGCGTACGCCATAGTAATTCGGACCATACACGCGTGTGTAGGGACCGTATCACCATGGCCTACGCCTACGGCAGCAGTTCCATAGTGATAGGGACCGTACACACGCGTGTACGGTACGTTTCACTGGAGTAGTGGTGCCCTAGGGCCGTGTAACGCACCGTACCTGTGTGTGAATATTGAAATAACATAGGGGACACATGAGAGACAAGTATAAGGGCCTAAATGCATGCTGGTTGTCATGGAGACCGAGTTTGAATTTTAAAATTTTGCATCAGGTGGCCAGCAAAAGTCGGTTGGAGACAATATACTTTGTTGCAAAGTGGTTGTTGACTTGACATCATGCTCAATTTTTTAAAACATGCAAAGGCACTCACTGGAGTAGGTTTAAAGGGATTGGAGGAAACGTAGGATGCAAATGTGAGTGACCAATCACTCTGTACTCCTGTAAATGAAACAGCCCAGAAAGGCAGATATAAGGCAGCCAGGTCCCATGAGAGAGCACATGCCTGCACATCCTTTCATTCCACAACACTGCTGCTGCTCGTGATTCCTCTGGCACCATGTCCAGGTCTGTGGAGAGGGCCCAGCCATTTACCCTGGAGGAGAATATGGCATTGCTGGATGTCATCCTCCCACAGTACCCCAGCCTGTATGGGAGCAGGTGAGTGCTCACTCCACTAGCTTAGACTTTGCCCCTTTTTCGTGACTGTGACTTCTGCCATTGTGTCCAGGTGTGACAGACATGCAATGTTCTTTAGAGTGGGTCCCGGGGGGGGAATGCCTCACTTGCATAGTGTTTACTGTGACAATCACTGCATGGTGCATGCCACATTCAGCCTGGCTAATCCTCCTGGGAATGTTGTTACTACAGTCCTGATGTGATTCTGTGGTCCCCCAGTGTGACAGGTGACAGTACCCACAGATTTGTGTTAGTTTAGTGTACCTGTGGTGAGAGTGTCCAAATGATGTGGTCGTCCCCTGGACATTGGTGTGTGTGTAAGTCCCCTGTCATGTGGGTGAGTGTATATGTGGAGTGTTGCACCCCAGCTGCATGAGGGATGGATTTCCCTACCCATCTGATGTGAGCAGGGAGCAGCGCTGTGTGTCTGCCGTGCTGAGCCAGCCCCACACCTGTGACCCCCCCAGTCTAGTGGCACATGTGCAGAGTGAGGTTTGTACCCGCAGTTGCCAATGGCAGGTGATTATGCTGTGCCTGTGTGTGTCTGTGTACTCTGCAGAGGTTGCATCAGTGGCCTGGGGCATGTGACTGCTTTGAGGTGCTGTACATAATCCTGGTGTAGCTTGTGATGCACAGTGTGAGCCTGGATCATTGATTGTGTCGCACCCCTCATGCCACCTGTGTACTTTCAATGACACATAGTGCATTTGGCCTTCCCCAGAGGATAATGTCCCTATGACAAAGGTGCAATGAATTGGCTGCATACTGTGCCCTGTTCAAACCTGCAAAATTGTTATAATGTGTGTCTCTGTGACATTTATCAGGTGTATTAAAGTGTTCTCACTTTTGCATCCTCACAGGTAGGCGTCTATGCCAAGGGGGAGATATGGAAAGAAGCCGTCAGTGCTGTGAGGTCGGTGGAGGGTCGGAAGCGGCGCCTGGCCCAGGTGAGGAAACGCTGGCAGGATATCTGGTGCTGGACGAGGAGGATCGCACGGGTCCTGCTGGGGGACTCACCAGAGAGCCACAAGAACCGTGGGCGCCGGCGCCTGACCCACATCCATAAGCGTGTGCTACTGGTGGTCTTCCCTGACTTGGATAGGTGCTTACAGGAGAAGCAGCAGCAGGAAGGGGGTAGGTACATGTGTTTTTGTTGTGTGTCACCAGCTTTTGGAAGTGCGCTGTCTCATGGATACACTGCCAGGCTTTAAATGTGCAGTGCAGATCCTGTTCCCCAAAGTAAACCGGTGCTGTTCTTCCTCCCTTCCCCTCCTTGACATGTGTTCCCTGGTCTGTGTGTAGTCACTCTTGCACAAGGTTATCTAGGCTGCCAGTTTATCCAAGTGCCCAATGCTTGCAGCATCATGTGTGGGGGTGGTGTGTAACAGGTTTAGGGACCTTGCCTGTGCCCTGTCCAGTTCAGTCATTGTGGGGTCCATGTTAGTTGGCACTGATGGTGAGTCCCGACATAGGAGTGTGTCTTACAAGTGTACTGCCTTACAGCATGCATGTCCAATGTTGTGCATGATGTGCATGAGTGGGACATATGCATAGTGCAGGGACGGTTTCTTCAGTTGCAGTCATTTCCATACAGGACCATGGAGGAGTGTGGCCACTACTGTCCCCTGGGACACCTTTTCTTAGGTATCATGTGTGTCATCCAACAATGTGGACATTCTCTGTGTCTGCACCATAGGTTGGGCTCTGTGGCATTGTACCCTGGACTAATTTGTGTTTACGTTAAGTGTGCTCCATGTGTCCACTGTACAGGGTGACCCAATTTGGCTTGTGCATACTCACAGTGCCCATTGCCTGTGTGTCTTGGTACAACTATCTGATGATGGTTGTTTGTCAATAATATGAGTGGTGAGCCGCACAAGGGGTAGTTAAAGTACATTTTGGAGTTCTTGATGCATATTTTTGTAAACCCAGATTAAGAGGTGTAAGTCCTTGCTCTGTCTCAATCACATTGTCTCAGGTAGGGGGGGGGGGGTTTGAGCGGGCAAGGCCTACATGTCCAAACCGTATGTGTCCTTGCCAGGTCTGGCCTGTGTGTGATGATTGTCTGAACATACACTCAACATGCAGTGACCCAGTCATGTTGGGCATGGTGTAATGTATTTGCTAAGCAGCATGTGCCAAAAGTAAAAAGACATGGTTCCTGCTCATTCCTTTTTTGGCAACGGTGTGTGGTCCAGATGCTGTGCTCGACTGTCCCCAGAGACTAGCTCCTCTGTCTCATTTGATATCAAGTTATTTGCTGTTGTGTCATGCTCTCCATTGTTTCTCAATGGCATGGTGGGTCAAACAACTGTGTGGTGCAGGGCCTACATATGTGTGTAGTATTGTAGATGTTACTCATGTTGCTTTTCATGCTATGCACTGTGACATATGTAGTTTTGAATCATGTGTCATATGTATACAGGTGTCTGATTATTTCCTGTCTCTTCACCTTGCCCACAGCATCGTCGGGGGACACGGAGGGAGACACTAGCACGGACCTTGCAGAGGGATCCAGCAGCGGTGCCACCAGTGCTGGCGAGTCTGGCTCAGCGAGTGGCACAGAGGCCGAGGGGAGTGAGGCGGAGGACCTGTCCAGTCCCACCACCGACTATGACGCTGACGGGTCCGAGGCTGAGCTCCAAGAGGGGGTGGAGGCTGCTCCCACAGCTGAAAGCAGCACTCCATCTATCGCCGCCCCCTCCATTCCCATCACCGGCCTCCCACTTGCTCGGTTCCCTTCCCGCCGTGCTAGGCGACCACATGTCTCCTTCTTGCCAGGCACCGCACCCCCTGCCCCTGTCTCCACTGCTGCCGTGAATGCCGAGTCTGTGGACATTGTGCACCAGTTGCAGGTTGGTCAGACATCGGTGCTTAATGTCCGCCATGGCCACACCCGAGTGCTCACACAGATTGAGTCGTACATGGAGGGCATGTCAGCTGCGATGTCTGACCAACGCATGTTGCTGAGGTCCATAGACTCGACACTCACTGCAGTAGTGGGTCTCCTGCAGCGCTGTGTCCCCCCTACCCCTGCACCATCCACACTTTCCACTCCCATGCCTGTCCAAAGCACACCCAGACGTCCCCATGCACGCACCCCACCAGACACAGGCAGCACACCACCAGGGAAGCCCATGCGCACACCTCCCATCACGCACGCACAGGGTGAAGTAGGCACACCCACTGGGTCGGGGGGCAAACGGAAGACACGCAGCCACAGTGGGAGTCCACATTCCTCACGACCCACTTCCTCCAAATCCACTCCCCTCAGCTCTCCTGTCCAAGAGTCGGACAAAGGGTCAGTCCTGTCCAGTCTGTCCATCGGCCCCAGTGTGGCACCACCCCGCAAGCGGTGGAGGCAGGACACGGGCAGGGTAGTTGAGTCCCCCCCTGTCCACACCCTCCCCCAGTAGCGCTGCGACCCATCCCTCCGACCCCCCCCTCCTTGGGGCCTGTGGTTCCTTCGGGTGCAGGGGAGACGCTGGGGGACCTTGCAACCATGTGCAGCGCCATTCTAACCACCACCTTTGGTGCTGCTCCACCCCCTGTGGTGGAGTCCTCCATCCCTGCACCCACAACGCCTACCCTTGCCCCTCCTGTCCCTGCGGTGCCTGGTCCTTCCTCCCCACATGATGTCCCCCCCCGTGGAAGAACAGGAACTATGAACTGTGCAGGCAAGCGAGGGGACACGCGTCCCAATGTGTCCCCCATCAGGAATTGAATATGGACTGCCCTATGGGCCTTGTGAATAGTGAACATTTAAAAACAATTTTATTTTCATGCTGAATAAAGCAATGTTTTTTTTCATTTGAACACTACTGCTTTTCTGGTATTGCTGTTGGTGGTGCTGCTCCATGATTTGGGGTGGTGATAATGTGTTAGGTGTCTGGGAAATGTAGTGCTGTGCTGCTCATGGGGTGCACCCTGGTATCTGTGTGACATCACAAGGCCTTTGCTAATGATCTTTGGTCATGTAAGCTCTTACTGCATGGTGACATTGTCCCAAGGTGTGTTCCTTCCTCTGTGGACCCTGACATCTTCCCTGCAGGGTGTTTTCAAAATGTTGTGCTGAGCTGTGTCTACATTTCCTTGGTGTGTGATGGATCCGTTCAACTTTGGCCATGCATGCTGGGCAATGTCTCCACCTGCATCATTAGTGGCATCCTTGGTGGTCACTGTACTTGTGTATGGAGTATATTGACATGACTTCATGTGGACATGTTACCTGTTACGCACTATGCATGTGTGTACTCCCAGCCTCGCACACATGTGTTACGTGTTCTGCAGGCTCTTTGAGCACCTGACTGACAATTGTGGGCATTGTAACTGTGGGGACTCCACCCTTTTCTTTCCATGGGCACTGCTGGGAGGACTCTGCACCCACCCCTTCTGTGTCTGGGCACTGCAGGGAGTGATAGGCACCCACCCCTCCTATGTCTGGGCACTGCTGGGAGGACTCTGCACCCACCCCTCCTGTGTCTGGGCACTGCTGTGAGTGATAGGTACCCACCCCTCCTATGTCTGGGCACTGCTGGGAGTGATAGGCACCCACCCCTCCTATGTCTGGGCACTGCTGGGAGTTATAGGCACCCACCCCTCCTATGTCTGGGCACTGCTGGGAGGACTCTGCACCCACCCCTCCTATGTCTGGGCACTGCTGGGAGTGATGGGCATCCACCCCTATGTCTCTGTCCACTGTTGTGGATCGTAGCACGACAGCCACCCACCCGCCTGCACCCTTGGTGCAGTACACTGCTCACCTGACCATCAACCCCCCCATATACTGGTCAGATGCTGCACCAGGCACTATGACATCATTCGTGGCGTGTGTACGCCATGTATCAATGATGTACTGGTGCCCTAGGGGTAGGCGTGGTATGAGCCATACCCACGCTCTGGAGGCCTGGGTACGGCCCGTAGCAAGGCCTTTAGAATGGGGGTACGGTGCGTAACCCCATTGTTGGGGTGCCGTAGGGGTACGCACTGTACCCAGGCCTTCAGAGCGTGGGTACGGGTCGCACCACGCATACCCCTACGTCACCCCAACAATGGGGGTGCGGCCAGTACCCATGTTCCATAGGCCTGGGTACGGGCCATACCAGCATTGTTGGGGTGACGTAGGGGTACGTGTGGTATGACTCGTACCCACACTCCTAAGGCGTGGGTACGGGCTGTACCCCTACGTCACCCCAACAATGCTGGTACGGCCCGTACCCAGGCCTATGGAACGTGGGTACGGGCCGTACCACCATGGTTGGGGTGACGTAGGGTTACGCGTGGTACGACCCGTACCCACGCTCTGAAGGCCTGGGTACGGTGCATACCCCTATGGCACCCCAACATTGGGGGTACGTACCGTACCCAGGCATTGAGAGCGTGGGTACGGGTCGTACCATGCGTACCCCTACGTCACCCCAACAATGCTGGTACGGCCCGTACCCAGGCCTTTAGAACGTGGGTACAGGCCGTACCGCCATTGTTGGGGTGACGTAGGGCTGGGCGTGGTATGACCCGTACCCACGCTCTTAAGCCGTGGGTGCGGTACGTACCACAATTGTTGTGTTGCCGGTTTGCGTCAACATCCACTTCCGTTGTGGCGGACGCAGGCCTTGGTGGACACGCCCCCACCCCCTCGAAGTGACCAGGCCCTGGAGGTCAGGTATATACAGGGCATGTATGATTTGTGACTTGGGTGGGGGTTATGTTTCCTGCCCCCCCCCTCTTACCCTGGGTGTTGTTCTGACCTTCTGCGGCGTCAGCGTCAGTTCCTGTAGAGCAGGTGGACTGCTATGAGGGCCGGGATGACACGTAGGTTCGGGTCCATGGCTGTCCGTCGCGTACAGGTGCTCCTTCTGCGCGTCGTCCTGATTTCCCGGCAGTTTTTGGCTGCCGGAAAATATAATCCGTGCGGGGTGACGTCGGTACGAATAGTACTTCCTGGTTCGTGAAATGCTGCCTGAATGCGCCCGGATGTCACGTCGGCGCTGTCCCGGATCACATTCGTATGTATTTTTTCGTCGGTCGGTGTTTTTTGTACGATTCGTACGGACATAGTGTTTCCGTACGGATCGTACTTGCATATTTGTAATGTTTTGTTACCGGGTACGAGTCGGACGGAGAAAATGCTCCGTCCGACGGTTCGTACCCGGTTTCTCCAGGATCGGAATCGGCCCCTAAATATTGTAATCCAAAAGATGCAGTCCAAAGAGTATCTTCCAATTGAATTCTTTATTTCTTTTTTTTTTTCTTTTCAGAATTTTCATATATGATGTTCCAACAAATTATTGCGTTGATTTGTACATAATCAATTAATTCCAAATCTCTCCCCTTCAGTCAAAGACATGAGTAATTGAACATCATGCAACTCTGTAGTAGTCATATCCAAACTTTTAATGGTAGGATTTATATTTACATTTTGCTCAAGCGTGGAAAAGAAACTCTTCAATTTCAATAGTCTAGAAAATCTGAAAAAGTCAATTTCTAATTCCGTATAATTACATTAATTTTTAGGACAAAATGACAATCCTTTCTTCAGAACACTTAACTCTTCTGATTTTAAATTTCGGTTAGAGAGATTAATAACCTCCAATTCCTCTCCACAATCATCATTATTGATTTCTCCCTCATCCAAATAAAAATGCCTACTTCTTGTTCTTGTCCTGACTGCGAATTCCAATCCTGGTATTTCCTATGCTTCCTCCCCCTTCTTGTTCTGCAATAACTTTTTTCTTTCCTCTTTTTATCCTCATTAATTCCTCGGAAAAAGATGAGCTTTTCATTGGTGCACCTCCCACTGCTCCCACTAGTGGTGGTTCGTCAATTGAAGAAATACTTGAAATACTGTAATGAACTGAACTCAATTCTCCCTGATTTGTTGTTCCCCTTACTTGTTTCAATTTAGGAACCTCATCATAGCCCTTAGCGAATGTAAAGACTTTGCCTTGATTATAATCTCTCACATCTCTGCGAAATTTACTCAATTTTTTATCCTTAATTTGTAACTGATGTCTGCTAATAACGTCTTTTAAGATAGCATAATTTTTATCAGTTAGTTCAGGTAAATTCATCTCCTTAATTTCTTTTTCTAAATCTGCTATCTGAATTTTTAGCTTCTCAACTTTTCTCTCCGCATTCTTAACCAATATTCCCATCATTGTGAAGGATGATGCATATACATTTTCTTCCAACTCCTTGAGATGATCCTCCTCGAGGCGTCAAAGATGGGAAAAACTTAATATCCTAAGACCCCTAGGTATTCTTTGTTGGTCCAAGTAGT
This sequence comes from Triturus cristatus, assembly GCF_964204655.1. NCBI lineage: Eukaryota > Metazoa > Chordata > Amphibia > Caudata > Salamandridae > Triturus > Triturus cristatus. The sequence continues at coordinate 42,296,540 of NC_140582.1, read as the reverse complement.
TCTTTAATGTCACCCCATCCCACCATTTGGATGGTTCCAATTTTTTCAACTTCTCTAGTTTTAGAAATCTATCCCTCAAACTATTATTGGATACATCCTTCCTCATTATTGATTTAGATGACTTACTTTGTTGGAATAATTCTGCAGCTAATTTTTCTCGATCATCTTCCATATTTTTAATTAAACACTATGCTCCTGTGCCACACACCCTATAAATGAAATCAACTAACTACAACGATGAGGGTTATAACTCCGTGTGCACCAAAGAGTATATTCCGTGTAATTATTGCTAAGAACTTTCAATTTGTTGTCTTCCACTCTACTTCCAGCAGCCCACCGTTAAAGCCACTCAAATACAAAAGATATATTATACAAACAAAGGAAGGAGCGGAATAATAATACGTAATAAACAATTAAATATTGTAATCCAAAAGATGCAGTCCAAAGAGTATCTTCCAATTGAATTCTTTATTTCTTTCTTTTTTTCCTTTTCAGAATTTTCATATATGATGTTCCAACAAATTATTGTGTTGATTTGTACATAATCAATTAATTCCAAATCTCTCCCCTTCAGCCAAAGACATGAGTAATTGAACATCATGCAACTCTGTAGAAGTCATATCCGAACTTTTAATGGTAGGTTTTACATTTACATTTTTCTCAAGCGTGGAAAAGAAACTCTTCAATTTCAATAGTCTAGAAAATCTGAATAAGTAAATCTCTAATTCCGTATAATTACATGAATTTGTAGGACAAAATGACAATCCTTTCTTCAGAACACTTAACTCTTCTGATTTTAAATTTCTGTTAGAGAGATTAATAACCTCCAATTCCTCTCCACAATCATCATTATTGATTTCTCCCTCATCCAAAAAAATGCCTATTTCTTGTTCTTGTCCTGACTGCGAGTTCCAATCCTGGTATTTCCTGTGCTTCCTCCCCCTTCTTGTTCTGTAATAACTTTTTTCTTTCCTCTTTTTATCCTCGTTATTTCCTCGGAAAAAGATGAGCTTTTCATTGGTGCACCTCCCACTGCTCCCACTAGTGGTGGTTCGTCAATTGAAGAAATACTTGAACTAAACTCAATTCTCCCTGATTTGTTGTTCCCCTTACTTGTTTCAATTTAGGAACCTCATCATAGCCCTTAGTAAATGTAAAGACTCTGCCTTGATTATAATCTCTCTCATCTCTGCGTAATTTACTCAATTTTTTATCCTTAATTTGTAACTGATGTCTTCTAATAATGTCTTTTAAGATAGCATAATTTGTATCAGTTAGTTCAGGTAAATTCATCTCCTTAATTTCTTTTTCTAAATCTGCTATCTGAATTTTTAGCTTCTCAACTTTTCTCTCCGCATTCTTAACCTGTATTCCCATCATTGTGAAGGAGGATGCATATACATTTTTTTCCCACTCCTTGAGATGATCCTCCTCGAGGTCGTCAAAGGTGGGAAAAATTAATATCCTAAGACCCCTAGGTATTCTTTGTTGGTCCAAATAGTTCTTTAATATCACCCCATCCCACCATTTGGATAGTTCCAATTTTTTCAACTTCTCTAATTTTAGAAATCTATCCCTCAAACTATTATTGAATTCGTCCTTCCTCATTATTGATTTAGATGACTTACTTTGTTGGAATAATTCTGCAGCTAATTTTTCTCGATCATCCTTCATATTTTTAATTAAACGCTATGCTACTGAGCCACACACCCTATAAATCAAATCAACTAACTACAACGATGAGGGTTATAACTCCGTGTGCATCAGAGAGTATATTCCGTGTAATTATTACTAAGAACTTTCAATTTGTTGTCTTCCACTCTACTTCCAGCAGCCCACCGTTAAAGCCACTCAAATACAAAAGATATATTATTTAAACAAAGGAAGGAGCGGAATAATAATACGTAATTAAACAATTAAATATTGTAATCCAAAAGATGCAGTCCAAAGAGTATCTTCCAATTGAATTCTTTATTTCTTTCTTTTTTTTCTTTTCAGAATTTTCATATATGATGTTCCAACAAATTATTGCATTGATTTGTAAATAATCAATTAATTCCAAATCTCTCCCCTTCAGTCAAAGACATGAGTAATTGAACATCATGCAACTCTGTAGTAGTCATATCCGAACTTTTAATGGTAGGATTTACATTTACATTTTTCTCAAGCGTGGAAAAGAAACTCTTCAATTTCAATAGTCTAGAAAATCTGAATAAATTAATCTCTAATTCCATATAATTACATGAATTTTTAGGACAAAATGACAATCCTTTCTACAGAACACTTAACTCTTCTGATTTTCAATTTCTATTAGAGAGATTAATAACCTCCAATTCCTCTCCACAATCATCATTATTGATTTCTCCCTCATCCAAAAAAATGCCTACTTCTTGTTCTTGTCCTGACTGCGAGTTCCAATCCTGGTATTTCCTATGCTTCCTCCCCCTTCTTGTTCTGTAATAACTTTTTTCTTTCCTCTTTTTATCCTCATTATTTCCTCGGAAAAAGATGAGCTTTTCATTGGTGCACCTCATACTGCTCCCACTAGTGGTGGTTCGTCAATTGAAGAAATACTTGAACTACTGTAATGAACTGAACTCTCAAGGATCATCATCCTTCACAATGATGGGAATACTGGTTAAGAATGCGGAGAGAAAAGTTGAGAAGCTAAAAATTCGGATAGCAGATTTAGAATGGATGAGGGAGAAATCAATAATGATGATTGTGGAGAGGAATTGGAGGTTATTAATCTCTCTAACAGAAATTTAAAATCAGAAGAGTTAAGTGTTCTGAAGAAAGGATTTTCATTTTGTCCTGAAAATTCATGTGATTATATGGAATTAGAGATTGATTTATTCAGATTTTCTAGACTATTGCAATTGAAGAGTTTCTTTTCCACGCTTAAGAAAAATGTAAATGTAAAACCTACCATTAAAATTTCAGGTATGACTACTACAGAGTTGCATGATGTTCAATTACTCATGTCTTTGACTGAAGGGGAGAGATTTGGAATTAATTGATTATGTACAAATCAACGCAATAAGTTTTTGGAACATCATATATGAAAATACTGAAAAGGAAAAAAAGACAGAAATAAAGAATTCAATTGGAAGATACTCTTTGGACTGCATTTTTTGGATTACAATATTTAATTGTTTAATTACGTATTATTATTCGGCTCCTTCCTTTGTTTGTATAATATATCTTTTGTATTTGAGTGGCTTTAACGGTGGGCTGCTGAAAGTAGAAATGGAAGACAACAAATTGAAAGTTCTTAGTAATAATTACACGGAATATACTCTCTGGTGCACACAGAGTTATAACCCTAATCGTTGTAGTTAGTTGATTTGATTTATAGGGTGTGTGGCACAGGAGCATAGTGTTTAATTACAAATATGGAAGATGATCGAGAAAAATTAGCTGCAGAATTATTCCAACAAAGTAAGTCATCTAAATCAATAATGAGGAAGGATGTATCCAATAATAGTTTGAGGGATAGATTTCTAAAATTAGAGAAGTTGAAAAAATTGGAACTATCCAAATGGTGAGAAGGGGTGACATTAAAGAACTACTTGGACCAACAAAGAATACCTAGGGGTCTTAGGATATTAATTTTTTCCGCCTTTGACGACCTCGAGGAGGATCATCTCAAGTAGTGGGAAGAAAATGTATATGCATCATCCTTCACAATGATGGGAATACTGGTTAAGAATACGGAGAGAAAAGTTGAGAAGCTAAAAATTCAGATAGCAGATTTAGAAAAAGAAATTAAGGAGATGAATTTACCTGAACTAACTGATAAAAATTATGCTATCTTAAAAGACGTTATTAGCAGACATCAGTTACAAATTAAGGATAAAAAATTGAGTAAATTACGCAGAGATGAGAGAGATTATAATCAAGGCAGAGGCTTTACATTCGCTAAGGGCTATGATGAGGTTCCTAAATTGAAACAAGTAAGGGGAACAATAAATCAGGGAGAATTGAGTTCAGTTCATTACAGTAGTTCAAGTATTTCTTCAATTGACGAACCACCACTAGTGGGAGCAGTGGGAGGTGCACCAATAAAAAGCTCATCTTTTTCCGAGGAAATAATGAGGATTAAAAGAGGACAGAAAAAAGTTATTACAGAACAAGAAGGGGGAGGAAGCATAGGAAATACCAGGATTGGAACTCGCAGTCAGGACAAGAACAAGAAGTAGGCATGTTTTTTGGATGAGGGAGAAATCAATAATGATGATTGTGGAGAGGAATTGGAGGTTATTGATCTCTCTAACAGAAATTTAAAATCTGAAGAGTTAAGTGTTCTGAAGAAAGGCTTGTCATTTTGTCCTAAAAATTCATGTTATTATATGGAATTAGAAATTGACTTTTTCAGATTTTCTAGACTATTGAAATTGAAGAGTTTCTTTTCCACGCTTGAGCAAAATGTAAATATAAATCCTACCATTAAAAGTTTGGATATGACTACTACAGAGTTGCATGATGTTCAATTACTCATGTCTTTGACTGAAGGGGAGAGATTTGGAATTAATTGATTATGTACAAATCAACACAATAATTTTTTGGAACATCATATATGAAAATTCTGAAAAGGAAAAAAAGAAAGAAATAAAGAATTCAATTGGAAGATACTCTTTGGACTGCATCTTTTGGATTACAATATTTAATTGTTTAATTACGTATTATTATTCCGCTCCTTCCTTTGTTTGTATAATATATCTTTTGTATTTGAGTGGCTTTAACGGTGGGCTGCTGGAAGTAGAGTGGATGACAACAAATTGAAAGTTCTTAGTAATAATTACACAAAATATACTCTCTGGTGCACACGGAGTTATAACCCTCATCGTTGTAGTTAGTTGATTTGATTTATAGGGTGTGTGGCACAGGAGCATATTGTTTAATTTAAAATATGGAAGATGGTCGAGAAAAATTAGCTGCAGAATTATTCCAACAAAGTAAGTCATCTAAATCAATAATGAGGAAGGATGTATCCAATAATAGTTTGAGGGATAGATTTCTAAAATTAGAGAAGTTGAAATAATTGGAACTATCCAAATGGTGGGATGGGGTGACATTAAAGAACTACTTGGACCAACTTAGAATACCTAGGGGTCTTAGGATATTAATTTTTCCCACCTTTGACGGCCTCGAGGAGGATCATCTCAAGGAGTGGGAAGAAAATGTATATGCATCATCCTTCACAATGATGGGAATACTGGTTAAGAATGCGGAGAGAAAAGTTGAGAAGCTAAAAATTCAGATAGCAGATTTAGAAAAAGAATTTAAGGAGATGAATTTACCTGAACTAACTGATAAAAATTATGCTATCTTAAAAGACGTTATTAGCAGACATCAGTTACAAATTAAGGATAAAAAATGGAGTAAATTACGCAGAGATGAGAGAGATTATAATCAAGGCAGAGTCTTTACATTTGCTAAGGGCTATGATGAGGTTCCTAAATTGAAACAAGTAAGGGGAACAACAAATCAGGGAGAATTGAGTTCAGTTCATTACAGTAGTTCAAGTATTTCTTCAATTGACGAACCACCACTAGTGGGAGCAGTGGGAGGTGCACCAATGAAAAGCTCATCTTTTTCCGAGGAAATAATGAGGATAAAAAGAGGAAAGAAAAAAGTTATTACAGAACAAGAAGGGGGAGGAAGCATAGGAAATACCAGGATTGGAACTCGCAGTCATGACAAGAACAAGAAGTAGGCATTTTTTTGGATGAGGGAGAAATCAATAATGATGATTGTGGAGAGGAATTGGAGGTTATTAATCTCTCTAATAGAAATTTAAAATCTGAAGAGTTAAGTGTTCTGAAGAAAGGATTGTCATTCTGTCCGAAAAGTTCATGTTATTATACGGAATTAGAGATTGACTTATTCAGATTTTCTAGACTATTGAAATTGAAAAGTTTCTTTTCCACGCTTGAAAAAAATGTAAATATAAAACCTACCATTAAAAGTTTGGATATGACTACTACAGAGTTGCATGATGTTCAATTACTCATGTCTTTGACTGAAGGGGAGAGATTTGGAATTGATTGATTATGTACAAATCAACGCAATAATTTGTTGGAACATCATATATGAAAATTCTGAAAAGGAAAAAAAGAAATAAATAAAGAATTCAATTGGAAGATACTCTTTGGACTGCATCTTTTGGATTACAATATTTAATTGTTTAATTACGTATTATTATTCCGCTCCTTCCTTTGTTTGTATAATATATCTTTTGTATTTGAGTGGCTTTAACGGTGGGCTGCTGGAAGTAGAGTGGAAGACAACAAATTGAAAGCTCTTAGTAATAATTACACGGAATATACTCTCTGGTGCACACGGAGGTATAACCCTCATCGTTGTAGTTAGTTGAAATGACAGGATCACTGTTGGATGGCGAGAAGTGGCCAGAGCATACTAAGGTGCAACCATTTATAATTGTGGCTTGGCCATGACCCCATGATGGTAGCCATAATATTTTCAAATGAACCTGCCTTTTAATATGCTTGAACTTTTTTCCTTTGCATTTGTTATTACCAAAATTGTTTAACCAGTCCTTGTTTTCTTGTCCCTTGCTTAGGGTATAAGGTTACCATCATACTGGAAGGTGTAGTCTTAGTTATCTTCCACTGGCCCAATTGTAAGTAGCGCAAGATTAAAATGGTGGGTAATAGGTAGACTAACGACTAGTCCAATGTGTTCCTCATGAGAATGAGTAGTCAGTCAGTCTGGAATGTATTTTTCAACACACTGCCATAAAACCTAAATATAATATTCCTGAAACATAAATATATACTTAAAGAACATAATATACTGATATGAATTCATCATGTCATCATCCCAATGGCAAGGTTCTCTGGCTCAAAATCGATCCACAAAGAACAATTGATGGACAGATTGCAGAGCAATATCAAACGTTCACCCCAGTACAGAAATCTGGGCCCCAATCCATCTTATTTTTGCTCACCATGCCATTCCAGTTTGAACCCAGCCATGATCACATGAAGCACAGGGGCAAGACTGATCAGCATATAGCTGTGTCTGAACTGGGGTGGTGAAGTGAGCTAAAAAACAATGATGGATGCAACCCAGATCTGTGACTGGCGGTGAGTGCCTGAAAAGTTTCAGTGCTCTGTCCATCATCTCCTTGCATTTGCTTTGTTTGACCTAAATTGGCAGGGTATTCCCAGATGTGGGTTCCTGCTCACTTTCCCACTCGATTCAAGCTAGCCTGACTGATGAGGGCTGTTAGCCCAAAACCGGTCCCAGCAAGCTTGTTTCCACTCTGGGGAAAACATGGGTTGGCAGTTCTCAATGGACTGTTCCCATGAGGCTCAGGGTCAAGACTAATTTGTATATAGCTTTGTGTGAACTGGGGTGGCAAAGTGAGCTAAAGAAGGAGGATGGATTCAACCCAGATCTGTGACTGGGGGTGAGACTCTGAAAGGTTTCAGTGCTCCGTTCATCATCGCCTTGTGTTTGCTTTGTTTGCCCTAAGTTGGCTGGGTATGCCCAGACATGGGTCCCTTGCTCAGTTTGCCACCGGATTCAAGCTAGCCTGGCTGATGAGGGTGGTTAGCCCGAAACCAGTCCTAGGATGCTTCTTTCTGATCCAGGGAAGACATGGCTTGGCAGTTCGGGCTGGACTGTTCCCATGAGGCACAGGATCAAGACTGATTTGCAGATAGCTGTGTCTGAGCTGGAGTGGCGAAGTGAGCAAAAGAACGATGATGAAGTCAACCCAGATCTGTGACTGGGGGTGAGTGTCTGAAAAGTTTAAGTGCTCGGTCCATCATCTCCATGTGTTTTCTTTGCTTGCCCTAAGTTGGCAGGGTATGCCCAGATGTGGGCCCTTGCTCACTTTGCCACTAGATTCAAGCTAGCATGGCTGATAAGGGCTGTTAGCCCAAAACCGGTCCCAGGATGCTTATTTCAAGTCCAGAGAAGCCATGGCTTGGCAGTTCGGGCTGAACTGTTCCCATGAGGCACAGGGTCAAGACTGATTTGCATAGAGCTGTCTCTGAACTAGAGTGGCGAAATGAGCTAAAGAACGATGGTGGATTCAACCCAGATCTTTGACTGGGGGTGAGTGTTTGAAAAGTTTAAGCGTGACGTCCATTAACTCCCTGTGCTTCCTTTGTTTGCCCTAAATTGGCAGGGGATGCCCAGGCGTGGGTCCCTTGCTCACTTTGCCACTGGATTCAAACTAGCCTGACTGATAGCCCAAAACTGGTCCCAGGATGCTTGTTTCCGGTCCAGGGAAGACATGGCTTGGCAGTTCGGGCTGAACTGTTCCCATGAGGACCAGGGTCAAGACTGATTTGCATATAGTTGTGTCTGAACTTGGGTGGCTAAGTGAGCTAAAGAACGATGATTTTGCCACTGGATTCAAGCTAGCCTGCCTGATGAGGGCTGTGAGCCCGAAACCGGTCCCAGGATGCTTATTTCCGGTCCAGGGAAGACATGGCTTGGCAGTTCGGGCTGGACTGTTCCCATGAAGCACATGGTCAAGACTTGATTTGCATATAGCTGTGTCTGAACTTGGGTGGCTAAGTGAGCTAAAGAACGATGATGGATTCAACCCAGATCTGTGACTGAGGGTGAGTGTCTGAAAATGTTAAGCGCTCTGTCCATCATCTCCTTGTGTTTGCTTTGTTCGCCCTAATTTGGCAGGGTATGCCCAGACGTGGGCCCTTGCTCAATTTGCCACTGGGTTCAAGCAAGCCTGCCTGATAAGGGCTGTTAGCCCGAAACCGGTCCCAGGATGCTTATTTCCGGTCCAGGGAAGACATGGCTTGGCAGTTCGGGCTGAACTGTTCCCATGAGGACCAGGGTCAAGACTGATTTGCATATAGTTGTGTCTGAACTTGGGTGGCTAAGTGAGCTAAAGAACGATGATTTTGCCACTGGATTCAAGCTAGCCTGCCTGATGAGGGCTGTGAGCCCGAAACCGGTCCCAGGATGCTTATTTCCGGTCCAGGGAAGACATGGCTTGGCAGTTCGGGCTGGACTGTTCCCATGAAGCACATGGTCAAGACTTGATTTGCATATAGCTGTGTCTGAACTTGGGTGGCTAAGTGAGCTAAAGAACGATGATGGATTCAACCCAGATCTGTGACTGAGGGTGAGTGTCTGAAAATGTTAAGCGCTCTGTCCATCATCTCCTTGTGTTTGCTTTGTTCGCCCTAATTTGGCAGGGTATGCCCAGACGTGGGCCCTTGCTCAATTTGCCACTGGGTTCAAGCAAGCCTGCCTGATAAGGGCTGTTAGCCCGAAACCGGTCCCAGGATGCTTATTTCCGGTCCAGGGAAGACATGGCTTGGCAGTTCGGGCTGAACTGTTCCCATGAGGACCAGGGTCAAGACTGATTTGCATATAGTTGTGTCTGAACTTGGGTGGCTAAGTGAGCTAAAGAACGATGATGGATTCAACCCAGATCTGCGACTGGGGATGAGTGTCTGAAAAGTTTAAGCTCTACGTCCATCAACTCCTTGTGTTTCCTTTGTTCGCCTTAAGTTGGCAGGGTATGCCCAGACGTGGGTACCTAGCTCAATTCGCCACTTGATTCAAGCTAGCCTGGCTGATGAGGGCTGTTAGTCTGAAAGTAGATCATAAACAACCTGAACGATCAGGTAAAAAGAACCTAACCTAAGGGTGTCAGAAATCAATTGGATTCCGAAGGTCACCCAACAAGGAAGAAAGGGGCAAGACTTTTCCTTTCTTGAAGCCCTCACTCACCAGGGTTTCCCCACGGTGACATGCTTCATCATTGGGGTCCTCTCAGTCCTCTACGGGCTGAGGCGTGCTGCAACTTGCGGATTACATAGGAGCACTCAAAAAATACAGATTATGTGTAGTGCAAGTGTAGTGAAATGGAGTGGGACAAAGTGAGTTAAAATCATCAACTAGTGGGCCAAATACATTTTATTCTTGCTCCTAGCTGATTGGTTAAAAACGGGGTAATATGCTAAAGGCCCTAACTGTAATGGATAGGTGTACCTAGCATATGGTCAACTAGTTTCGAGCTTCCCCAGCTCTTCTTCAGGACTACACCGGGACCAGCCCAGTGTAAAAAACCACTCCTAGTAGACCTAATTAAGGTGAAAAAAGTGAGACGCTGCAACTAATAGGCATGCGTTATAATTAATACATACGTAAGTATACGTCTGGCAATATCTGTAGGGGGGGAACAACCTTTACAACGCAACTTTTACAACGCACTACACTTACAACACATTTTTTACAACGCAACATCCACTACAACGCATTCCATTACATAGCATGACACTACAACGCATTTTTAAAAACTACCTTTACAACGCATCCCATTACATCACATACTACCTTTACAACGCATACCATTACAACGCATAATATTACACTACACTATCCAACACTTACCCTACTGTTGCACCCCCTGGAGTTAGAATAGTAATTTTTACCCCTATACTATCCAACACTTACCCTACTGTTGCACCCCCTGGAGTTAGAATAGTAATTTTTACCCCTATACTATCCAACACTTACCCTACTGTTGCACCCCCTGGAGTTAGAATAGTAATTTTTACCCCTATACTATCCAACACTTACCCTACTGTTGCACCACCTGGAGTTAGAATAGTAATTTTTACCCCTATACTATCCAACACTTTCCCTATTGTTGCACCCCCTGGAGTTAGAATAGTAATTTTGACCCCTATACTATCCAACACTTACCCTACTGTTGCACACCCTGGAGTTAGAATAGCAATTTTTACCCCTATACTATCCAACACTTACCCTACTGTTGCACCCCCTGGAGTTAGAATAGTAATTTTTACCCCTATACTATCCAACACTTACCCTACTGTTGCACCCCCTGGAGTTAGAATAGTAATTTTTACCCCTATACTATCCAACACTTACCCTACTGTTGCACCCCCTGTAGTTAGAATGCAATTTAATATTATGCGTTGTAATGGTATACGTTGTAAAGGTAGTATGCGATGTAATGTAATGCGTTGTAAAGGTAGTTTTTAAAAATGCGTTGTAATGTCATGCTATGTAATGGAATGCGTTGTAGTGGATGTTGCGTTGTAAAAAATGCGTTGTAAGTGCATGCGTTGTAAAAGTGTGCATTGTAACGACATACATCCTCTGTAGGGTATAAGAACACATATATTAAAGGAACAAAAGGTCATTAGCAATGTAATAGAATCAATAGTGATCACACTATACACCAGTGTTGGTACACTCTTTTCTCTAAAGTGCCGCTATGTGGTTTCACAAGAAAGCATTAAATAAAGTATATTCTCCATGCAGGCGCTGTGCTGAGATGTGAGTAAAAATCCAATGAATGCAAAAAATTGCACATAAAACACTCATGCGTCTGACACAACATAAAACACATACAAGACTGACAAATGCACGATCTTACATACATTTTAGAAAGCAACAATATGCCTCATGGTCAACGGAGGGTGTGTGGAGATCTCGTACACCTAAAGAGATGATACATGAGGTCGTTAATAGAGTAGGGCTCCGTATCACTGGCAGGCCTTTGAGGGAAGGAAAACGGAAAAAGTACGATCTCCGTGGTTCAGGAGGGCGTGCTGGACTTCCCAAGGGGCTACCCACTTACTTGTACGTTGAAAACCACACTCTGGTACACCTACTGGAGCCCAAGCCTCACGGACCGCATACTACGTGGTCCCGAGCGGGGTGCCTGATATCTACGAGCATTTCCGCATGGAAAGCGTGAAAGGACTTGCCGGTGGAGGTCCTTTCCGTAGCGGCCATATTGGCTAGGGGATGCGTTATGAATTAAAATTCCCAAATATTATGTTCGCCGATCCTTACTAAAGGGGCGAAGTAATAATTATTTAAGAAATAACGGGAGATGCAAGGACTGATAACGAAGACTGGTATTCATGTGGCCATACACGAGGATTGATTCTATTACATTGCTAATGACCTTTTGTTCCTTTAACATATGTGTTCTTATACCCTACAGATATTGCCAGACGTGTACTTACGTATGTATTAATTATAACGCATGCCTATTAGTTGCAGCATCTCACTTTTTTCACCTTAATTAGGTCTACTAGGAGTGGTTATTTACACTGGGCTGGTCCCGGTGTAGTCCTGAAGAAGAGCTGGGGAAGCTCGAAACTAGTTGACCATATGCTAGGTACACCTATCCATTACAGTTAGGGCCTTTAGCATATTACCCCGTTTTTAACCAATTAGCTAGGAGCAAGAATAAAATGTATTTGGCCCACTAGTTGATTATTTTAACTCACTTTGTCCCACTCCATTTCACTACACTTGCACTACACATAATCTGTATTTTTTGAGTGCTCCTACGTAATCCGCAAGTTGCAGCACGCCTCAGCCCGTAGAGGACTGAGAGGACCCCAATGATGAAGCATGTCACCGTGGGGAAACCCTGGTGAGTGAGGGGACTCAAGAAAGGAAAAGTATTGCCCCTTTCTTCCTTGTTGGGTGACCTTCGGAATCCAATTGCTTTCTGACACCCTTAGGTTAGGTTCTTTTTACCTGATCGTTCAGGTTGTTTATGATCTATGTACAGATGGAGGGTGAACCTAACCTCTAAACCTCTAATTCCCCCCTTTTTTTGATAACCATTATTTACAGCGTGCAGCTGTGGGAAACCCAATTGCTTAAAATCTCTGTCTGACACTTCATTTTCACACATATCTTTAGACATCGCTAATATAAAATGACTGAAGTAACAGGTCTCACCTACTCACAAGAAGAGGTAGATAGAATCATAGCATCTATGCTTCCCCTGGCTGGGACCAGTACCAGGGATACCAATGAAGCTAGTCAATGCTGGGATGAGTTGACAGAACTGAAACGTGAACAAATAAAAACATTGATACACGGGATTATGATGACCGAGTATGTTAGAGCCAACATTGCACCACGTGGTCTGATAGTCAGAAATTAACCCTTTATCTTCCAACATGATAAACTCTTTAAGAACGATTGGTCATTAATATCCTGGCACTGTACCAGAGATTGGTTGGTGCTAATTATAAAAACAGCTACACGCCTATCAGAGGAAATGAAAATTGGCATTCATGACCTAGAGATTCGTCTGAAAACCTACCAGAGTACAGCAGAGCTAAAAAAGCGACTGGAAGAACTCAACTAAACCATGACTGAATTTGAAATTGGCTTAAAAGACGCTAAATACATAAAACTACAAAAAGATCAGAAAAATTTCTCACAAGAAAAAATGTATCCTTATACCAGGGAGAATTATATCCCAACAAAACGCAATCCAGGTTACAACACGGACAGCGATGGCTCTGACACCGGCTCAGATTTTTCAGATCCAGGTAGAAATTACAATCTTACAAACAGGAACAGATGACCAAGAGGAGGACGTCCAAGAAACAGGGGCGGACCAAGATTTGGTTGGTCCCCATATCAGCATTCCACCATACGCTCCTCCCCCACAGTTTTTCTATGGACCACCGCCATTTCATCAATCATACCCACCACAACCCTACCCTTACTGGGAAGAGTCTCAGAACCAAGAACAGAGTCAGTCTTTTTTAGGGAGAGGAAAGACCCCCCTAAGAGGAAAAAACAGACGAGGCCAACAGGTACAATGGGCTCAGCCCCTGGAAACGGTGAGGAGCCACACACGGAGTATGGGTCCACCGAACATGCCCTCAACGAGCAGCAACCAAGCCTTGTAGTCAATCTATCCAATCTCACTCTTACACCTATCCAAAAAAGTGTATTGGAAAAAGGACTAGGTTTTGTTCCAACAGCAACGTTGGATACATTTAAGTTGATCTGCGAATTGAAAGAGTTCATTCGCAGGATCAAATTGAAAGTCTATTTCAGAGACAAAGAACCAAACACTATCACCAAGACGGATACTGGATTACACAAACAATCTAATTTCACACCTCCAACCAATAACCTTCCCATTGAATTACTAGCTTTTGAAAAAGCAGTAATGAAGGAAATCACTGAAATGGACCCAAAGTCAATAAGGGTATTTCATAATACAAGCAAAATTGAACAAGAGGCTATCCACCAACTCTCAAATGAAAAATATCTCACAATAAAACCAGCTGACAAAGGTGGAGCAAAAGTCTTACAAAACACACTTGATTACCAAAAAGAATGTCTTCGGCTGTTGGCTGATGCAAGAAACTATTTGGCTATACCAAATGACCCCACAGAACGTCTACGGATAGAGATCGCAAGCTTGGTTGAGGAATCTCTGACCAATGATTGGATAAGTAAGAAAGAAGCGGATTTTTTGGAGAACAAGAAACCCATAATCCCTTATTTTTATACCATCCCTAAAATACATAAATCAATGGTCACGCCTCCCGGCAGACCAATAGTATCAGGGATAGGTTCAATTCTGGAACCTCTGTCAAATTTTGCAGACGCATTCTTACGACCATTGGTCCAAGCCACCGAAACGTATTTACAGGACACTAAAGCTGTCCTTTGTTTGATTCAGAATCTTGAATTTAACCCCATAACTAGCATACTGATCAGTTTGGATGTGGAGAGCCTATACACCAGTCTACTACACAAGGACACGTTGGATATCTTGGAGGAAGTACTCTTTCAAAACAATTGGGCATACCACACACCCAGACATGTGGTCCTTGAATGCTGTCGCCTAGCACTGACTGAAAATTTCTTTCAATTCAACGACTCTCTGTATAAACAAACGCACGGTACCAGCATGGGAAGCACCTTTGCGCCGAGTGTAGCAGGGCTCTATGTACATCACCTGGAGCAACACAAGATTCTCCACGATAACAATCCGCACATCGACCAGATCAAATTATGGAAAAGATACATTGATGATGTGTTTTTGATTTGGGAAGGTAGCGAAGGTGATTTTGAGTTTTTCCTAGTTTGGCTCAATCAACAAGACCCATTTCTGAAATTTACCTTCACTATGAGTAGGTCAAATCTGGTTTTTCTTGACCTCAACATAACAGCGCGCGAAGGTTGTCTGATTACCACCACACATTTCAAGCCTACGGCAAGAAACTGCCTCCTAGTATATGACGGTTTTCATTCCAGAAGTTTGAAAGACAACCTCCCTTTCGGACAATTTTTGCGCCTGAGACGCAATTGTACCACACAACATGATTACAACATCCAAGCAAAGGATCTATCACAGAAACTTGTGCAACGACAATACCTACAACATCTAGTGTCCAAGGCACAAAAAAGAGCTTCCAACAATAACCGGGAAGCCCTACTGGAACACAAAGCTGAGGATACAGAAAAGAACCGCAAAAGACAAATCTGTATCACCACCTTCAACATCGCATCAGACCAAGTGACTAAAATAATAAAAAAACATTGGCGAATCCTGAATAGTGGAGGTCTGGATTTACAAAAACCCTTGTTCAGTTACAGAAAAGCCAAACACTTGAGAAACTATCTAGTACACACCAGGTCCAACCCTACCAAGACTGTCGGACCTGTACGCTTGCTCCATCCATTACCTGAGGGCCATTACCCATGCGGTAACTGTAGTGTGTGTCACTTAACCAGTGCGACCAAAACTGTCACCTACAACAATGGCATGACATGGAATCTTTGATCCTTCACCAATTGCAAAACGACAGGTGTGATATATCTTATCACCTGCGTTTGCAACCTTCATTATGTGGGGATGACCACAAGAAAGGTGAACACAAGAATAACAGAACACCGAAGCAACTTTAGGTGTAAACGTAACAACACGAAAATGACCACTCATTTTCTTGAACAACAACACACACCTAATGACCTTAGCTGGGTCATTATTGAACATGTAGACAACCACCCCAACATCGAAAGAAAACTGCACGAAAAGGAGCAACGTTGGGTTTTCAAGTTACGGTCTGACACCAATGGTCTTAACGATGATATACCGTGGGGTCAATTTACTTCAAACTAAGGTTGATACATTTTTTACATTTTTTTCAGTATATTAACCTTTTCGTTATCCAGTTTCATTCTAAGTTGTTTTTCCTTGAATTCCTTAACTTTATTGATAGATTGTTAACTTTATTGATAGTTTGTTAAGGTTTTTTCGCGGGTTTAAGTCCACCTCCCTGCGACTATTTTTGAACCACAATATAATTATCTTAATTATATATATATAATAAAATATATAATAAAAAACCCCTGTGTTCCCTCATCAACATAAGCACTGTAGAGTTGGATTATATGATTATTTGCTCAGGTAACAATCCTCCAGTGTTACCAAGAACATCATTCCTGATATATCCCGATCCATCATGGCCACACCTTGCGAGATAATATTCTGTTTTTCCTCGTGTATGGCCACATGAATACCAATCTTTGTTATCAGTCCTTCCATCTCCCGTTATTTCTTAA
Organism: Triturus cristatus; assembly: GCF_964204655.1. Classification (NCBI taxonomy): domain Eukaryota; kingdom Metazoa; phylum Chordata; class Amphibia; order Caudata; family Salamandridae; genus Triturus; species Triturus cristatus. The sequence continues at coordinate 42,280,148 of NC_140582.1, read as the reverse complement.
ATAATTATTACGTCGCCCCTTTAGTAAGGATCGGTGAACATAAAATTTGGGAATTTTAATTCATAACGCATCCCCTAGCCAATATGGCCGCTACGGAAAGGACCTCCACCGGCAAGTCCTTTCACGCTTTCCATGCGGAAATGCTCGTAGATATCAGGCACCCGCTCGAGACCACGTAGTATGCGGTCCGTGAGGCTTGGGCTCCAGTAGGTGTACCACAGTGTGGTTTTCAACGTACAGGTAAGTAGGTAGCCCCTTGGGAAGTCCTTACAACAAACAAATGATGGACGGAATGCTGACAATGCAGACATTCTCCCCCAGTCAAGAGATCTGGGTTAAATCCATCGTTCTTTTGCCCACTACTCCACCCCAGTTTAGACATGGCCATATGCAAATCAGTCTTGACCCTGTGCCTCATGGGAACAGTCCAGCGCGAACTGCCAAGCCATGTCTTCCCTGGACCGGAATCAAGTATCCTAGGACCGGTTTCTGGCTATCAGCCGTCATCAGCCAGGATAGCTTGACTCCAGTGGCGTAGTGAGCACGGGTCCCACGCCTGGGAATACCCATCCCACTTAGGGCGAAAAGCGTTACAACAAACAAATGATGGACGGAATGCTGACAATGCAGACATTCTCCCCCAGTCAAGAGATCTGGGTTAAATCCATCGTTCTTTTGCCCACTACACCACCCCCGTTTAGACATGGCCATATGCAAATCAGTCTTGAACCTGTGCCTCATGGGAACAGTCCAGCCCGAACTGCCAAGCCATGTCTTCCCTGGACCGGAATCAAGCATTCTAGGACCGGTTTCTGGCTATCAGCCGTCATCAGCCAGGATAGCTTTACTCCAGTGGCGTAGTGAGCACGGGTACCACGTCTGGGAATACCCATCCCACTTAGGGCAAAAAGCGTTACAACAAACAAATGATGAACGGAATGCTGACAATGCAGACATTCTCCCCCAGTCAAGAGATCGGGGTTAAATCCATTGTTCTTTTGCCCACTACACCACCCCAGTTTAGACATGGCCATATGCAAATCAGTCTTGACCCTGTGCCTCATGAGAACAGTCCAGCCCAAACTGCCAAGCCATGTCTTCCCTGGACCGGAATCAAGCATCCTAGGACCGGTTTCTGGCTATAAACCGTCATCAGCCAGGATAGCTTGACTCCAGTGGCGTAGTGAGCACGGGTCCCACGTCTGAGAATACCCATCCCACTTAGGCCGAAAAGCGTTACAACAAACAATTGATGGACGGAATGCTGACAATGCAGACATTTTACCCCAGTCAAGAGATCTGGGTTAAATCCATCGTTCTTTTGCCCACTACACCACCCCAGTTTAGACATGGCCATATGCAAATCAGTCTTGACCCTGTGCCTCATGGGAACAGTCCAACCCGAACTACCAAGCCATGTCTTCCCTGGACCGGAATCAAGCATACTGATAGCCAGAAACCGGTCCTGGGATGCATGATTCCGGTCCAAGGAAGACATGGCTTGGCAGTTCTGGCTGGACTGTTCCCATGAGGCACAGGGTCAAGACTGATTTGCATATGGCCATGTCTGAACTGGGGTGGTGTGTTGCGCAAAATAACGATGGATTAAACCCAGATCTGTGACTGGGGGTGAATGTTTTGCCATTGTGCAGCATTCCGTCCATCATCTTGTGTATTTTGCTGTTCATCCTATGTGGGAAGGGTATGCCCAGACGTGGGTCCCGTGCTCACTACGCCACTGAAATCAAGCTATCCTGGCTGATGACGGCTGATAGCCAGAAACCGGTCCTAGGATGCTTGATTCCGGTCCAAGGAAGACTTGGCTTGGCAGTTCAGGCTGGACTGTTCCCATGAGGCACAGGGTCAAGACTGATTTGCATATGGCCATGTCTGAACTGGGGTGGTGTGTTGAGCAAAATAACGATGGATTAAACCCAGATCTGTGACTGGGGGTGAATGTTTTGCCATTTTGCAGCATTCCGTCCATCATCTTGTGTGTTTTGCTGTTCACCCTATGTGGGAAGGGTATGCCCAGACGTGGGTCCCGTGCTCACTACGCCACTGGAATCAAGCTATTCGGGCTGATGACGGCGGATAGCCAGAAACCGGTCCTAGGATGCTTGATTCTGGTCCAAGGAAGACATGGCTTGGCAGTTCGGGCTGGACTGTTCCCATGAGGCACCGGGTCAAAACTGATTTGCATATGGCCATGTCTGAACTGGGGTGGTGTGTTGAGCAAAATAACGATGGATTAAACCCAGATCTGTGACTGGGGGTGAATGTTTTGCCATTTTGCAGCATTCCGTCCATCATCTTGTGTGTTTTGCTGTTCACCCTATGTGGGAAGGGTATGCCCAGACGTGGGTGCCGTGCTCACTACGCCACTGGAATCAAGCTATCCTGGCTGCTGATGGCTGATAGCCAGAAACCGGTCCTAGGATGCTTGATTCCGGTCCAAGGAAGACATGGCTTGGCAGTTCGGGCTGGACTGTTCCCATGAGGCACAGGGTGAAGACTGATTTGCATATGGCCATGTCTGAACTGGGGTGGTGTGGTGAGCAAAATAACGATGGATTAAACCCAGATCTGTGACTGGGGGTGAATGTTTTGCCATTGTGCAGCATTCCGTCCATCATCTTGTGTGTTTTGCTGTTCACCCTATGTGGGAAGGGTATGCCCAGACGTGGGTCCCGTGCTCACTACGCCACTGGAATCAAGCTATCCTGGCTGATGACGGCTGATAGCCAGAAACCTGTCCTAGGATGCTTGATTCCGGTCCAAGGAAGACATGGCTTGGCAGTTCGGGCTGGACTGTTCCCATGAGGCACAGGGTCAAAACTGATTTGCATATGGCCATGTCTGAACTGGGGTGGTGTGTTGAGCAAAATAACGATGGATTAAACCCAGATCTGTGACTGGGGGTGAATGTTTTGCCATTGTGCAGCATTCCGTCCATCATCTTGTGTGTTTTGCTGTTCACCTTGGGAAGTCCAGCACGCCCTCCTGAACCACGGAGATCGTACTTTTTCCGTTTTCCTTCCCTCAAAGGCCTGCTAGTGATACGGAGCCCTACTCTATTAACGACCTCATGTATCATCTCTTTAGGTGTACGAGATCTCTACACCCCCTCCGTTCACCATGAGGCATATTGTTGCTTTCTAAAATGTATGTAAGGTTGTGCATTTGTCAGTCTTGTATGTGTTTTATGTTGTGTCAGACGCATGAGTGTTTTATGTGCAATTTTTTGCATTCATTGATTTTTTACTCACCTCTCAGCACAGCGCCTGCATGGAGAATGTACTTTATTTAATGCTTTCTTGTGAAACCACATAGCGGCACTTTAGAGAAAAGAGTGTACCAACACTGGTGTATAGTGTGATTACTATTGATTCTATTACATTGCTAATGACCTTTTGTTCCTTTAATATATGTGTTCTTATACCCTACAGATATTGCCAGACGTATACTTACGTATGTATTAATTATAACGCATGCCTATTAGTTGCAGCGTCTCACTTTTTTCACCTTAATTAGGTCTACTAGGAGTGGTTTTTTACACTGGGCTGGTCCTGGTGTAGTCCTGAAGAACAGCTGGGGAAGCTCGAAACTAGTTGACCATATGCTAGGTACACCTATCCATTACAGTTAGGGCCTTTAGCATATTACCCCGTTTTTAACCAATTAGCTAGGAGCAAGAATAAAATGTATTTGGCCCACTAGTTGATTATTTTAACTCACTTTGTCCCACTCCATTTCACTACACTTGCACTACACATAATCTGTATTTTTTGAGTGCTCCTACGTAATCCGCAAGTTGCAGCACGCCTCAGCCCGTAGAGGACTGAGAGGACCCCAATGATGAAGCATGTCACCGTGGGGAAACCCTGGTGAGTGAGGGGACTCAAGAAAGGAAAAGTCTTGCCCCTTTCTTCCTTGTTGGGTGACCTTCGGAATCCAATTGATTTCTGACACCCTTAGGTTAGGTTCTTTTTACCTGATCGTTCAGGTTGTTTATGATCTATGTACAGATGGAGGGTGAACCTAACCTCTAAACCTCTAATTCCCCCCTTTTTTTGATAACCATTATTTACAGCGTGCAGCTGTGGGAAACCCAATTGCTTAAAATCTCTGTCTGACACTTCATTTTCACACATATCTTTAGACATCGCTAATATAAAATGACTGAAGTAACAGGTCTCACCTACTCACAAGAAGAGGTAGATAGAATCATAGCATCTATGCTTCCCCTGGCTGGGACCAGTACCAGGGATACCAATGAAGCTAGTCAATGCTGGGATGAGTTGACAGAACTGAAACGTTAACAAATAAAAACATTGATACACGGGATTATGATGACCGAGTATGTTAGAGCCAACATTGCACCACGTGGTCTGATAGTCAGAAATTAACCCTTTATCTTCCAACATGATAAACTCTTTAAGAACGATTGGTCATTAATATCCTGGCACTGTACCAGAGATTGGTTGGTGCTAATTATAAAAACAGCTACACGCCTATCAGAGGAAATGAAAATTGGCATTCATGACCTAGAGATTCGTCTGAAAACCTACCAGAGTACAGCAGAGCTAAAAAAGCGACTGGAAGAACTCAACTAAACCATGACTGAATTTGAAATTGGCTTAAAAGACGCTAAATACATAAAACTACAAAAAGATCAGAAAAATTTCTCACAAGAAAAAATGTATCCTTATACCAGGGAGGATTATATCCCAACAAAACGCAATCCAGGTTACAACACGGACAGCGATGGCTCTGACACCGGCTCAGATTTTTCAGATCCAGGTAGAAATTACAATCTTACAAACAGGAACAGATGACCAAGAGGAGGACGTCCAAGAAACAGGGGCGGACCAAGATTTGGTTGGTCCCCATATCAGCATTCCACCATACGCTCCTCCCCCACAGTTTTTCTATGGACCACCGCCATTTCATCAATCATACCCACCACAACCCTACCCTTACTGGGAAGAGTCTCAGAACCAAGAACAGAGTCAGTCTTTTTTAGGGAGAGGAAAGACCCCCCTAAGAGGAAAAAACAGACGAGGCCAACAGGTACAATGGGCTCAGCCCCTGGAAACGGTGAGGAGCCACACACGGAGTATGGGTCCACCGAACATGCCCTCAACGAGCAGCAACCAAGCCTTGTAGTCAATCTATCCAATCTCACTCTTACACCTATCCAAAAAAGTGTATTGGAAAAAGGACTAGGTTTTGTTCCAACAGCAACGTTGGATACATTTAAGTTGATCTGCGAATTGAAAGAGTTCATTCGCAGGATCAAATTGAAAGTCTATTTCAGAGACAAAGAACCAAACACTATCACCAAGACGGATACTGGATTACACAAACAATCTAATTTCACACCTCCAACCAATAACCTTCCCATTGAATTACTAGCTTTTGAAAAAGCAGTAATGAAGGAAATCACTGAAATGGACCCAAAGTCAATAAGGGTATTTCATAAAACAAGCAAAATTGAACAAGAGGCTATCCACCAACTCTCAAATGAAAAATATCTCACAATAAAACCAGCTGACAAAGGTGGAGCAAAAGTCTTACAAAACACACTTGATTACCAAAAAGAATGTCTTCGGCTGTTGGCTGATGCAAGAAACTATTTGGCTATACCAAATGACCCCACAGAACGTCTACGGATAGAGATCGCAAGCTTGGTTGAGGAATCTCCGACCAATGATTGGATAAGTAAGAAAGAAGCGGATTTTTTGGAGAACAAGAAACCCATAATCCCTTATTTTTATACCATCCCTAAAATACATAAATCAATGGTCACGCCTCCAGGCAGACCAATAGTATCAGGGATAGGTTCAATTCTGGAACCTCTGTCAAATTTTGCAGACGCATTCTTACGACCATTGGTCCAAGCCACCAAAACGTATTTACAGGACACTAAAGCTGTCCTTTGTTTGATTCAGAATCTTGAATTTAACCCCATAACTAGCATACTGATCAGTTTGGATGTGGAGAGCCTATACACCAGTCTACCACACAAGGACACGTTGGATATCTTGGAGGAGGTACTCTTTCAAAACAATTGGGCATACCACACACCCAGACATGTGGACCTTGAATGCTGTCGCCTAGCACTGACTGAAAATTTCTTTCAATTCAACGACTCTCTGTATAAACAAACGCACGGTACCAGCATGGGAAGCACCTTTGCGCCGAGCGTAGCAGGGCTCTATGTACATCACCTGGAGCAACACAAGATTCTCCACGATAACAATCCGCACATCGACCAGATCAAATTATGGAAAAGATACATCGATGATGTGTTTTTGATTTGAGAAGGTAGCGAAGGTGATTTTGAGTTTTTCCTAGTTTGGCTCAATCAACAAGACCCAACTCTGAAATTTACCTTCACTATGAGTAGGTCAAATCTGGTTTTTCTTGACCTCAACATAACAGCGCGCGAAGGTTGTCTGATTACCACCACACATTTCAAGCCTACGGCAAGAAACTGCCTCCTAGTATATGACGGTTTTCATTCCAGAAGTTTGAAAGACAACCTCCCTTTCGGACAATTTTTGCGCCTGAGACGCAATTGTACCACACAACATGATTACAACATCCAAGCAAAGGATCTATCACAGAAACTTGTGCAACGACAATACCTACAACATCTAGTGTCCAAGGCACAAAAAAGAGCTTCCAACAATAACCGGGAAGCCCTACTGGAACACAAAGCTGAGGATACAGAAAAGAACCGCAAAAGAAAAATCTGTATCACCACCTTCAACATCGCATCAGACCAAGTGACTAAAATAATAAAAAAACATTGGCGAATCCTGAATAGTGGAGGTCTGGATTTACAAAAACCCTTGTTCAGTTACAGAAAAGCCAAACACTTGAGAAACTATCTAGTACACACCAGGTCCAACCCTACCAAGACTGTCGGACCTGTACGCTTGCTCCATCCATTACCTGAGGGCCATTACCCATGCGGTAACTGTAGTGTGTGTCACTTAACCAGTGCGACCAAAACTGTCACCTACAACAATGGCTTGACATGGAATCTTTGATCCTTCACCAATTGCAAAACGACAGGTGTGATATATCTTATCACCTGCGTTTGCAACCTTCATTATGTGGGGATGACCACAAGAAAGGTGAACACAAGAATAACAGAACACCGAAGCAACTTTAGGTGTAAACGTAACAACAAGAAAATGACCACTCATTTTCTTGAACAACAACACACACCTAATGACCTTAGCTGGGTCATTATTGAACATGTAGACAACCACCCCAACATCGAAAGAAAACTGCACGAAAAGGAGCAACGTTGGGTTTTCAAGTTACGGTCTGACACCAATGGTCTTAACGATGATATACCGTGGGGTCAATTTACTTCAAACTAAGGTTGATACATTTTTTACATTTTTTTCAGTATATTAACCTTTTCGTTATCCAGTTTCATTCTAAGTTGTTTTTCCTTGAATTCCTTAACTTTATTGATAGATTGTTAACTTTATTGATAGTTTGTTAAGGTTTTTTCGCGGGTTTAAGTCCACCTCCCTGCGACTATTTTTGAACCACAATATAATTATCTTAATTATATATATATAATAAAATATATAATAAAAAACCCCTGTGTTCCCTCATCAACATAAGCACTGTAGAGTTGGATTATATGATTATTTGCTCAGGTAACAATCCTCCAGTGTTACCAAGAACATCATTCCTGATATATCCCGATCCATCATGGCCACACCTTGCGAGATAATATTCTGTTTTTCCTCGTGTATGGCCACATGAATACCAATCTTTGTTATCAGTCCTTCCATCTCCCGTTATTTCTTAAATAATTATTACGTCGCCCCTTTAGTAAGGATCGGCGAACATAAAATTTGGGAATTTTAATTCATAACGCATCCCCTAGCCAATATGGCCGCTATGGAAAGGACCTCCACCGGCAAGTCCTTTCACGCTTTCCATGCGGAAATGCTTGTAGATATCAGGCACCCCGCTCGAGACCACGTAGCATGCGGTCCGTGAGGCTTGAGCTCCAGTAGGTGTACCACAGTGTGGTTTTCAACGTACAGGTAAGTAGGTAGCCCCTTGGGAAGTCCTTACAACAAACAAATGATGGACGGAATGCTGACAATGCAGACATTCTCCCCCAGTCAAGAGATCTGGGTTAAATCCATCGTTCTTTTGCCCACTACACCACCCCAGTTTAGACATGGCCATATGTAAATCAGTCTTGACCCTGTGCCTCATGGGAACAGTCCAGCCCGAACTGTCAAGCCATGTCTTCCCTGGACCGGAATCAAGCATCCTAAGACCGGTTTCTGGCTATCAGCCGTCATCAGCCAGGATAGGTTGACTCCAGTGGCGTAGTGAGCACGGATCCCACGTCTGGGAATACCCATCCCACTTAGGGTGAAAAGCGTTACAACAAACAAATGATGGACGGAATGCTGACAATGCAGACATTCTCCCCCAGTCAAGAGATCTGGGTTAAATCCATCGTTCTTTTGCCCACTACATCACCCCCGTTTAGACATGGCCATATGCAAATCAGTCTTGAACCTGTGCCTCATGGGAACAGTCCAGCCCGAACTGCCAAGCCATGTCTTCCCTGGACCGGAATCAAGCATCCTAGGACCGGTTTCTGGCTATCAGCCGTCATCAGCCAGGATAGCTTGACTCCAGTGGCGTAGTGAGCACGTGTCCCACGTCTGGGAATACCCATCCCACTTAGGGCGAAAAGCGTTACAACAAACAAATGATGGACGGAATGCTGACAATGCAGTCATTCTCCCCCAGTCAAGAGATCTGGGTTAAATCCATCGTTCTTTTGCCCACTACACCACCCCAGTTTAGACATGGCCATATGCAAATCAGTCTTGACCCTGTGCCTCATGGGAACAGTCCAGCCCGAACTGCCAAGCCATGTCTTCCCTGGACCGGAATCAAGCATTCTAGGACCGGTTTCTGGCTATCAGCCGTCATCAGCCAGGATAGCTTTACTCCAGTGGCGTAGTGAGCACGGGTCCCACGTCTGGGAATACCCATCCCACTTAGGGCAAAAAGCGTTACAACAAACAAATGATGAACGGAATGCTGACAATGCAGACATTCTCCCCCAGTCAAGAGATCGGGGTTAAATCCATTGTTCTTTTGCCCACTACACCACCCCAGTTTAGACATGGCCATATGCAAATCAGTCTTCACCCTGTGCCTCATGAGAACAGTCCAGCCCAAACTGCCAAGCCATGTCTTCCCTGGACCGGAATCAAGCATCCTAGGACCGGTTTCTGGCTATAAACCGTCATCAGCCAGGATAGCTTGACTTCAGTGGCGTAGTGAGCACGGGTCCCACGTCTGAGAATACACATCCCACTTAGGGCGAAAAGCGTTACAACAAACAATTGATGGACGGAATGCTGACAATGCAGACATTCTACCCCAGTCAAGAGATCTGGGTTAAATCCATCGTTCTTTTGCATACTACACCACCCCAGTTTAGACATGGCCATATGCAAATCAGTCTTGACCCTGTGCCTCATGGGAACAGTCCAACCCGAACTACCAAGCCATGTCTTCCCTGGACCGGAATCAAGCATCCTGATAGCCAGAAACCGGTCCTGGGATGCATGATTCCGGTCCAAGGAAGACATGGCTTGGCAGTTCTGGCTGGACTGTTCCCATGAGGCACAGGGTCAAGACTGATTTGCATATGGCCATGTCTGAACTGGGGTGGTGTGTTGCGCAAAATAACGATGGATTAAACCCAGATCTGTGACTGGGGGTGAATGTTTTGCCATTGTGCAGCATTCCGTCCATCATCTTGTGTATTTTGCTGTTCATCTTATGTGGGAAGGGTATGCCCAGACGTAGGTCCCGTGCTCACTACGCCACTGGAATCAAGCTATCCTGGCTGATGACGGCTGATAGCCAGAAACCGGTCCTAGGATGCTTGATTCCGGTCCAAGGAAGACATGGCTTGGCAGTTCGGGCTGGACTGTTCCCATGAGGCACAGGGTCAAGACTGATTTGCATATGGCCATGTCTGAACTGGGGTGGTGTGTTGAGCAAAATAACGATGGATTAAACCCAGATCTGTGACTGGGGGTGAATGTTTTGCCATTGTGCAGCATTCCATCCATCATCGTGTGTGTTTTGCTGTTCACCCTATGTGGGAAGGGTATGCCCAGACGTGGGTCCTGTGCTCACTACGCCACTGGAATCAAGCTATCCTGGCTGATGACGGCTGATAGCCAGAAACCGGTCCTAGGATGCTTGATTCCGGTCCAAGGAAGACATGGCTTGGCAGTTCAGGCTGGACTGTTCCCATGAGGCACAGGGTCAAGACTGATTTGCATATGGCCATGTCTGAACTGGGGTGGTGTGTTGAGCAAAATAACGATGGATTAAACCCAGATCTGTGACTGGGGGTGAATGTTTTGCCATTTTGCAGCATTCCGTCCATCATCTTGTGTGTTTTGCTGTTCACCCTATGTGGGAAGGGTATGCCCAGACGTGGGTCCCGTGCTCACTACGCCACTGGAATCAAGCTATTCGGGCTGATGACGGCGGATAGCCAGAAACCGGTCCTAGGATGCTTGATTCCGGTCCAAGGAAGACATGGCTTGGCAGTTCGGGCTGGACTGTTCCCATGAGGCACCGGGTCAAAACTGATTTGCATATGGCCATGTCTGAACTGGGGTGGTGTGTTGAGCAAAATAACGATGGATTAAACCCAGATCTGTGACTGGGGGTGAATGTTTTGCCATTTTGCAGCATTCCGTCCATCATCTTGTGTGTTTTGCTGTTCACCCTATGTGGGAAGGGTATGCCCAGACGTGGGTGCCGTGCTCACTACGCCACTGGAATCAAGCTATCCTGGCTGCTGATGGCTGATAGCCAGAAACCGGTCCTAGGATGCTTGATTCCGGTCCAAGGAAGACATGGCTTGGCAGTTCGGGCTGGACTGTTCCCATGAGGCACAGGGTGAAGACTGATTTGCATATGGCCATGTCTGAACTGGGGTGGTGTGGTGAGCAAAATAACGATGGATTAAACCCAGATCTGTGACTGGGGGTGAATGTTTTGCCATTGTGCAGCATTCCGTCCATCATCTTGTGTGTTTTGCTGTTCACCCTATGTGGGAAGGGTATGCCCAGACGTGGGTCCCGTGCTCACTACGCCACTGGAATCAAGCTATCCTGGCTGATGACGGCTGATAGCCAGAAACCTGTCCTAGGATGCTTGATTCCGGTCCAAGGAAGACATGGCTTGGCAGTTCGGGCTGGACTGTTCCCATGAGGCACAGGGTCAAAACTGATTTGCATATGGCCATGTCTGAACTGGGGTGGTGTGTTGAGCAAAATAACGATGGATTAAACCCAGATCTGTGACTGGGGGTGAATGTTTTGCCATTGTGCAGCATTCCGTCCATCATCTTGTGTGTTTTGCTGTTCACCTTGGGAAGTCCAGCACGCCCTCCTGAACCACGGAGATCGTACTTTTTCCGTTTTCCTTCCCTCAAAGGCCTGCTAGTGATACGGAGCCCTACTCTATTAACGACCTCATGTATCATCTCTTTAGGTGTACGAGATCTCTACACCCCCTCCGTTCACCATGAGGCATATTGTTGCTTTCTAAAATGTATGTAAGGTCGTGCATTTGTCAGTCTTGTATGTGTTTTATGTTGTGTCAGACGCATGAGTGTTTTATGTGCAATTTTTTGCATTCATTGATTTTTTACTCACCTCTCAGCACAGCGCCTGCATGGAGAATGTACTTTATTTAATGCTTTCTTGTGAAACCACATAGCGGCACTTTAGAGAAAAGAGTGTACCAACACTGGTGTATAGTGTGATCACTATTGATTCTATTACATTGCTAATGACCTTTTGTTCCTTTAATATATGTGTTCTTATACCCTACAGATATTGCCAGACGTATACTTACGTATGTATTAATTATAACGCATGCCTATTAGTTGCAGCGTCTCACTTTTTTCACCTTAATTAGGTCTACTAGGAGTGGTTTTTTACACTGGGCTGGTCCTGGTGTAGTCCTGAAGAACAGCTGGGGAAGCTCGAAACTAGTTGACCATATGCTAGGTACACCTATCCATTACAGTTAGGGCCTTTAGCATATTACCCCGTTTTTAACCAATCAGCTAGGAGCAAGAATAAAATGTATTTGGCCCACTAGTTGATTATTTTAACTCACTTTGTCCCACTCCATTTCACTACACTTGCACTACACATAATCTGTATTTTTTGAGTGCTCCTACGTAATCCGCAAGTTGCAGCACGCCTCAGCCCGTAGAGGACTGAGAGGACCCCAATGATGAAGCATGTCACCGTGGGGAAACCCTGGTGAGTGAGGGGACTCAAGAAAGGAAAAGTCTTGCTCCTTTCTTCCTTGTTGGGTGACCTTCGGAATCCAATTGATTTCTGACACCCTTAGGTTAGGTTCTTTTTACCTGATCGTTCAGGTTGTTTATGATCTATGTACAGATGGAGGGTGAACCTAACCTCTAAACCTCTAATTCCCCCCTTTTTTTGATAACCATTATTTACAGCGTGCAGCTGTGGGAAACCCAATTGCTTAAAATCTCTGTCTGACACTTCATTTTCACACATATCTTTAGACATCGCTAATATAAAATGACTGAAGTAACAGGTCTCACCTACTCACAAGAAGAGGTAGATAGAATCATAGCATCTATGCTTCCCCTGGCTGGGACCAGTACCAGGGATACCAATGAAGCTAGTCAATGCTGGGATGAGTTGACAGAACTGAAACGTGAACAAATAAAAACATTGATACACGGGATTATTATGACCGAGTATGTTAGAGCCAACATTGCACCACATGGTCTGATAGTCAGAAATTAACCCTTTATCTTCCAACATGATAAACTCTTTAAGAACGATTGGTCATTAATATCCTGGCACTGTACCAGAGATTGGTTGGTGCTAATTATAAAAACAGCTACACGCCTATCAGAGGAAATGAAAATTGGCATTCATGACCTAGAGATTCGTCTGAAAACCTACCAGAGTACAGCAGAGCTAAAAAAGCGACTGGAAGAACTCAACTAAACCATGACTGAATTTGAAATTGGCTTAAAAGACGCTAAATACATAAAACTACAAAAAGATCAGAAAAATTTCTCACAAGAAAAAATGTATCCTTATACCAGGGAGGATTATATCCCAACAAAACGCAATCCAGGTTACAACACGGACAGCGATGGCTCTGACACCGGCTCAGATTTTTCAGATCCAGGTAGAAATTACAATCTTACAAACAGGAACAGATGACCAAGAGGAGGACGTCCAAGAAACAGGGGCGGACCAAGATTTGGTTGGTCCCCATATCAGCATTCCACCATACGCTCCTCCCCCACAGTTTTTCTATGGACCACCGCCATTTCATCAATCATACCCACCACAACCCTACCCTTACTGGGAAGAGTCTCAGAACCAAGAACAGAGTCAGTCTTTTTTAGGGAGAGGAAAGACCCCCCTAAGAGGAAAAAACAGACGAGGCCAACAGGTACAATGGGCTCAGCCCCTGGAAACGGTGAGGAGCCACACACGGAGTATGGGTCCACCGAACATGCCCTCAACGAGCAGCAACCAAGCCTTGTAGTCAATCTATCCAATCTCACTCTTACACCTATCCAAAAAAGTGTATTGGAAAAAGGACTAGGTTTTGTTCCAACAGCAACGTTGGATACATTTAAGTTGATCTGCGAATTGAAAGAGTTCATTCGCAGGATCAAATTGAAAGTCTATTTCAGAGACAAAGAACCAAACACTATCACCAAGACGGATACTGGATTACACAAACAATCTAATTTCACACCTCCAACCAATAACCTTCCCATTGAATTACTAGCTTTTGAAAAAGCAGTAATGAAGGAAATCACTGAAATGGACCCAAAGTCAATAAGGGTATTTCATAATACAAGCAAAATTGAACAAGAGGCTATCCACCAACTCTCAAATGAAAAATATCTCACAATAAAACCAGCTGACAAAGGTGGAGCAAAAGTCTTACAAAACACACTTGATTACCAAAAAGAATGTCTTCGGCTGTTGGCTGATGCAAGAAACTATTTGGCTATACCAAATGACCCCACAGAACGTCTACGGATAGAGATCGCAAGCTTGGTTGAGGAATCTCTGACCAATGATTGGATAAGTAAGAAAGAAGCGGATTTTTTGGAGAACAAGAAACCCATAATCCCTTATTTTTATACCATCCCTAAAATACATAAATCAATGGTCACGCCTCCCGGCAGACCAATAGTATCAGGGATAGGTTCAATTCTGGGACCTCTGTCAAATTTTGCAGACGCATTCTTACGACCATTGGTCCAAGCCACCGAAACGTATTTACAGGACACTAAAGCTGTCCTTTGTTTGATTCAGAATCTTGAATTTATCCCCATAACTAGCATACTGATCAGTTTGGATGTGGAGAGCCTATACACCAGTCTACCACACAAGGACACGTTGGATATCTTGGAGGAAGTACTCTTTCAAAACAATTGGGCATACCACACACCCAGACATGTGGTCCTTGAATGCTGCCGCCTAGCACTGACTGAAAATTTCTTTCAATTCAACGACTCTCTGTATAAACAAACGCACGGTACCAGCATGGGAAGCACCTTTGCGCCGAGCGTAGCAGGGCTCTATGTACATCACCTGGAGCAACACAAGATTCTCCACGATAACAATCCGCACATCGACCAGATCAAATTATGGAAAAGATACATCGATGATGTGTTTTTGATTTGGGAAGGTAGCGAAGGTGATTTTGAGTTTTTCCTAGTTTGGCTCAATCAACAAGACCCATTTCTGAAATTTACCTTCACTATGAGTAGGTCAAATCTGGTTTTTCTTGACCTCAACATAACAGCGCGCGAAGGTTGTCTGATTACCACCACACATTTCAAGCCTACGGCAAGAAACTGCCTCCTAGTATATGACGGTTTTCATTCCAGAAGTTTGAAAGACAACCTCCCTTTCGGACAATTTTTGCGCCTGAGACGCAATTGTACCACACAACATGATTACAACATCCAAGCAAAGGATCTATCACAGAAACTTGTGCAACGACAATACCTACAACATCTAGTGTCCAAGGCACAAAAAAGAGCTTCCAACAATAACCGGGAAGCCCTACTGGAACACAAAGCTGAGGATACAGAAAAGAACCGCAAAAGACAAATCTGTATCACCACCTTCAACATCGCATCAGACCAAGTGACTAAAATAATAAAAAAACATTGGCGAATCCTGAATAGTGGAGGTCTGGATTTTCAAAAACCCTTGTTCAGTTACAGAAAAGCCAAACACTTGAGAAACTATCTAGTACACACCAGGTCCAACCCTACCAAGACTGTCGGACCTGTACGCTTGCTCCATCCATTACCTGAGGGCCATTACCCATGCGGTAACTGTAGTGTGTGTCACTTAACCAGTGCGACCAAAACTGTCACCTACAACAATGGCATGACATGGAATCTTTGATCCTTCACCAATTGCAAAACGACAGGTGTGATATATCTTATCACCTGCGTTTGCAACCTTCATTATGTGGGGATGACCACAAGAAAGGTGAACACAAGAATAACAGAACACCGAAGCAACTTTAGGTGTAAACGTAACAACACGAAAATGACCACTCATTTTCTTGAACAACAACACACACCTAATGACCTTAGCTGGGTCATTATTGAACATGTAGACAACCACCCCAACATCGAAAGAAAACTGCACGAAAAGGAGCAACGTTGGGTTTTCAAGTTACGGTCTGACACCAATGGTCTTAACGATGATATACCGTGGGGTCAATTTACTTCAAACTAAGGTTGATACATTTTTTACATTTTTTTCAGTATATTAACCTTTTCGTTATCCAGTTTCATTCTAAGTTGTTTTTCCTTGAATTCCTTAACTTTATTGATAGATTGTTAACTTTATTGATAGTTTGTTAAGGTTTTTTCGCGGGTTTAAGTCCACCTCCCTGCGACTATTTTTGAACCACAATATAATTATCTTAATTATATATATATATAATAAAATATATAATAAAAAACCCCTGTGTTCCCTCATCAACATAAGCACTGTAGAGTTGGATTATATGATTATTTGCTCAGGTAACAATCCTCCAGTGTTACCAAGAACATCATTCCTGATATATCCCGATCCATCATGGCCACACCTTGCGAGATAATATTCTGTTTTTCCTCGTGTATGGCCACATGAATACCAATCTTTGTTATCAGTCCTTCCATCTCCCGTTATTTCTTAAATAATTATTACGTCGCCCCTTTAGTAAGGATCGGCGAACATAAAATTTGGGAATTTTAATTCATAACGCATCCCCTAGCCAATATGGCCGCTACGGAAAGGACCTCCACCGGCAAGTCCTTTCACGCTTTCCATGCGGAAATGCTCGTAGATATCAGGCACCCCGCTCGAGACCACGTAGTATGCGGTCCGTGAGGCTTGGGCTCCAGTAGGTGTACCACAGTGTGGTTTTCAACGTACAGGTAAGTAGGTAGCCCCTTGGGAAGTCCTTACAACAAACAAATGATGGACGGAATGCTGACAATGCAGACATTCTCCCCCAGTCAAGAGATCTGGGTTAAATCCATCGTTCTTTTGCCCACTACACCACCCCAGTTTAGACATGGCCATATGTAAATCAGTCTTGACCCTGTGCCCCATGGGAACAGTCCAGCCCGAACTGTCAAGCCATGTCTTCCCTGGACTGGAATCAAGCATCCTAAGACCGGTTTCTGGCTATCAGCCGTCATCAGCCAGGCTAGGTTGACTCAAGTGGCGTAGTGAGCACGGATCCCACGTCTGGGAATACCCATCCCACTTAGGGCGAAAAGCGTTACAACAAACAAATGATGGACGGAATGCTGACAATGCAGACATTCTCCCCCAGTCAAGAGATCTGGGTTAAATCCATCGTTCTTTTGCCCACTACACCACCCCAGTTTAGACATGGCCATATGCAAATCAGTCTTGACCCTGTGCCTCATGGGAACAGTCCAGCGCGAACTGCCAAGCCATGTCTTCCCTGGAGCGGAATCAAGTATCCTAGGACCGGTTTCTGGCTATCAGCCGTCATCAGCCAGGATAGCTTGACTCCAGTGGCGTAGTGAGCACGGGTCCCACGTCTGGGAATACCCATCCCACTTAGGGCGAAAAGCGTTACAACAAACAAATGATGGACGGAATGCTGACAATGCAGACATTCTCCCCCAGTCAAGAGATCTGGGTTAAATCCATCGTTCTTTTGCCCACTACACCACCCCCGTTTAGACATGGCCATATGCAAATCAGTCTTGAACCTGTGCCTCATGGGAACAGTCCAGCCCGAACTGCCAAGCCATGTCTTCCCTGGACCGGAATCAAGCATCCTAGGACCGGTTTCTGGCTATCAGCCGTCATCAGCCAGGATAGCTTGACTCCAGTGGCGTAGTGAGCACGTGTCCCACGTCTGGGAATACCCATCCCACTTAGGGCGAAAAGCGTTACAACAAACAAATGATGGACGGAATGCTGACAATGCAGTCATTCTCCCCCAGTCAAGAGATCTGGGTTAAATCCATCGTTCTTTTGCCCACTACACCACCCCAGTTTAGACATGGCCATATGCAAATCAGTCTTGACCCTGTGCCTCATGGGAACAGCCCAGCCCGAACTGCCAAGCCATGTCTTCCCTGGACCGGAATCAAGCATTCTAGGACCGGTTTCTGGCTATCAGCCGTCATCAGCCAGGATAGCTTTACTCCAGTGGCGTAGTGAGCACGGGTCCCACGTCTGGGAATACCCATCCCACTTAGGGCAAAAAGCGTTACAACAAACAATTGATGGACGGAATGCTGACAATGCAGACATTCTACCCCAGTCAAGAGATCTGGGTTAAATCCATCGTTCTTTTGCCCACTACACCACCCCAGTTTAGACATGGCCATATGCAAATCAGTCTTGACCCTGTGCCTCATGGGAACAGTCCAACCCGAACTACCAAGCCATGTCTTCCCTGGACCGGAATCAAGCATCCTGATAGCCAGAAACCGGTCCTGGGATGCATGATTCCGGTCCAAGGAAGACATGGCTTGGCAGTTCTGGCTGGACTGTTCCCATGAGGCACAGGGTCAAGACTGATTTGCATATGGCCATGTCTGAACTGGGGTGGTGTGTTGCGCAAAATAACGATGGATTAAACCCAGATCTGTGACTGGGGGTGAATGTTTTGCCATTGTGCAGCATTCCGTCCATCATCTTGTGTATTTTGCTGTTCATCCTATGTGGGAAGGGTATGCCCAGACGTGGGTCCCGTGCTCACTACGCCACTGGAATCAAGCTATCCTGGCTGATGACGGCTGATAGCCAGAAACCGGTCCTAGGATGCTTGATTCCGGTCCAAGGAAGACATGGCTTGGCAGTTCGGGCTGGACTGTTCCCATGTGGCACAGGGTCAAGACTGATTTGCATATGGCCATGTCTGAACTGGGGTGGTGTGTTGAGCAAAATAACGATGGATTAAACCCAGATCTGTGACTGGGGGTGAATGTTTTGCCATTGTGCAGCATTCCATCCATCATCGTGTGTGTTTTGCTGTTCACCCTATGTGGGAAGGGTATGCCCAGACGTGGGTCCTGTGCTCACTACGCCACTGGAATCAAGCTATCCTGGCTGATGACGGCTGATAGCCAGAAACCGGTCCTAGGATGCTTGATTCCAGTCCAAGGAAGACATGGCTTGGCAGTTTAGGCTGGACTGTTCCCATGAGGCACAGGGTCAAGACTGATTTGCATATGGCCATGTCTGAACTGGGGTGGTGTGTTGAGCAAAATAACGATGGATTAAACCCAGATCTGTGACTGGGGGTGAATGTTTTGCCATTTTGCAGCATTCCGTCCATCATCTTGTGTGTTTTGCTGTTCACCCTATGTGGGAAGGGTATGCCCAGACGTGGGTCCCGTGCTCACTACGCCACTGGAATCAAGCTATTCGGGCTGATGACGGCGGATAGCCAGAAACCGGTCCTAGGATGCTTGATTCCGGTCCAAGGAAGACATGGCTTGGCAGTTCGGGCTGGACTGTTCCCATGAGGCACCGGGTCAAAACTGATTTGCATATGGCCATGTCTGAACTGGGGTGGTGTGTTGAGCAAAATAACGATGGATTAAACCCAGATCTGTGACTGGGGGTGAATGTTTTGCCATTTTGCAGCATTCCGTCCATCATCTTGTGTGTTTTGCTGTTCACCCTATGTGGGAAGGGTATGCCCAGACGTGGGTGCCGTGCTCACTACGCCACTGGAATCAAGCTATCCTGGCTGCTGATGGCTGATAGCCAGAAACCGGTCCTAGGATGCTTGATTCCGGTCCAAGGAAGACATGGCTTGGCAGTTCGGGCTGGACTGTTCCCATGAGGCACAGGGTGAAGACTGATTTGCATATGGCCATGTCTGAACTGGGGTGGTGTGGTGAGCAAAATAACGATGGATTAAACCCAGATCTGTGACTGGGGGTGAATGTTTTGCCATTGTGCAGCATTCCGTCCATCATCTTGTGTGTTTTGCTGTTCACCCTATGTGGGAAGGGTATGCCCAGACGTGGGTCCCGTGCTCACTACGCCACTGGAATCAAGCTATCCTGGCTGATGACGGCTGATAGCCAGAAACCTGTCCTAGGATGCTTGATTCCGGTCCAAGGAAGACATGGCTTGGCAGTTCGGGCTGGACTGTTCCCATGAGGCACAGGGTCAAAACTGATTTGCATATGGCCATGTCTGAACTGGGGTGGTGTGTTGAGCAAAATAACGATGGATTAAACCCAGATCTGTGACTGGGGGTGAATGTTTTGCCATTGTGCAGCATTCCGTCCATCATCTTGTGTGTTTTGCTGTTAACCTTGGGAAGTCCAGCACGCCCTCCTGAACCACGGAGATCGTACTTTTTCCGTTTTCCTTCCCTCAAAGGCCTGCTAGTGATACGGAGCCCTACTCTATTAACGACCTCATGTATCATCTCTTTAGGTGTACGAGATCTCTACACCCCCTCCGTTCACCATGAGGCATATTGTTGCTTTCTAAAATGTATGTAAGGTCGTGCATTTGTCAGTCTTGTATGTGTTTTATGTTGTGTCAGACGCATGAGTGTTTTATGTGCAATTTTTTGCATTCATTGATTTTTTACTCACCTCTCAGCACAGCACCTGCATGGAGAATGTACTTTATTTAATGCTTTCTTGTGAAACCACATAGCGGCACTTTAGAGAAAAGAGTGTACCAACACTGGTGTATAGTGTGATCACTATTGATTCTATTACATTGCTAATGACCTTTTGTTCCTTTAATATATGTGTTCTTATACCCTACAGATATTGCCAGACGTATACTTACGTATGTATTAATTATAACGCATGCCTATTAGTTGCAGCGTCTCACTTTTTTCACCTTAATTAGGTCTACTAGGAGCGGTTTTTTACACTGGGCTGGTCCTGGTGTAGTCCTGAAGAACAGCTGGGGAAGCTCGAAACTAGTTGACCATATGCTAGGTACACCTATCCATTACAGTTAGGGCCTTTAGCATATTACCCCGTTTTTAACCAATTAGCTAGGAGCAAGAATAAAATGTATTTGGCCCACTAGTTGATTATTTTAACTCACTTTGTCCCACTCCATTTCACTACACTTGCACTACACATAATCTGTATTTTTTGAGTGCTCCTACGTAATCCGCAAGTTGCAGCACGCCTCAGCCCGTAGAGGACTGAGAGGACCCCAATGATGAAGCATGTCACCGTGGGGAAACCCTGGTGAGTGAGGGGACTCAAGAAAGGAAAAGTCTTGCCCCTTTCTTCCTTGTTGGGTGACCTTCGGAATCCAATTGATTTCTGACACCCTTAGGTTAGGTTCTTTTTACCTGATCGTTCAGGTTGTTTATGATCTATGTACAGATGGAGGGTGAACCTAACCTCTAAACCTCTAATTCCCCCCTTTTTTTGATACACAAATGGCTGTTAGTCTGAAACCAGTCCCAGGATGCTTGTTTCCGGTCCAGGCAAGACATGGCTTGGCATATAGGGCTGGACGGTTCCGATGAGGCACAGGTTCAAGACTGATTTCCGTATTTTGATATAACTGTGTCTGAACTGGGGTGGCGAAGTGAGCTATAGAACGATGATGGATTCAATCCAGATCTGTGACAGGGGGTGAGTGTCTGAAAAGTTTAAGCTCTACGTCCATCATCTCCTTGTGTTTGCTTTGTTCGCCCTAAGTAGGTAGGCAATGTCCAGACGTGGGTCCTTGCTCACTTTACCACTTGATTCAAGCTAGCCTGGCAGATGAATATTGTTAGCCCGAAACCAGTCCCAGGATGCTTCTTTCCGGTCCAGGGAAGACATTGCTTGCAGTTCAGGCTGGATTGTTCCCATGAGGCACATGGTCAAGACTGATTTGGATATAGCTACGTCTGAACTGGGGTGGCAAAATGAGCTAAGAAATGATGATGGATTCAACCCAGATCTGTGACTGGGAGTGAGCCGCTGAAATGTTTCAGTGCTCAGTCAATCATCTCCTTGTTATTCATGTTATGAACAAGTATGAGTGTGTTGGAGAAAGAGTGTTCTTGCTCCCGCGATTACTGAGAGAGTCTGAGTTACATGTTCTAGGTTGTCTAATCTTTGGCACCTCCGCTGTAGTACGGAGAACAAATGAGACACTTTAGCTAGTCAGATAGGGGTTCCGGGCACTAAGGTGGGTTGTTGGTACACCACTATACACCGAGGTCTTGGTTTCCTGCGCGTAGTTCTGTATATGTGCAGAATCCCTGCAACATGGCACAACCAACATTCGGGTCTGGCTCTTATTCGCGAGACGCTTGAGTAGTACTTGTGCTTGTCCACAATTCCCTTGCTTCTGTTTCTGGAAACAACTGTGACGGTGTAACCTCCTATATTGATGATTTTATAGGTTTTTTCAAGCTTGATATTATTAAAAGGTGTTTACTTTTCGTATTTACCCTTTATTGCGCTGCCACGCATTAGGTTGTTGTATGTTCTTTTGTCTTCATGGCTGAAGTAGATATACCGGTGCATAGTCGCGCGACGCTCCATCGACATTTGACCAATTATGGAGTGCCCGACACGAGTGTCACTCTTAACTTTGTGGTTGGAGCTGATTCGGCTTACCGCTTTGAGGTTTTTTATACTTGAGTCACCTTTCCAGCAGTGGACGGAACTGATAATCTGTTCCATGTTTACACTCCCACAGCCCTTCCTAATGTATATCAACCTTATAGAACTCTTGAGGTTCCGTTGTCTGCATGGCAACACCAAATTTGGTTTTATGGCTCCCTCCCCCACCCAGTGACTCCGATTTGTATGGGCCCTTTATCTATTGATGGAGCTACTTGAACTGTTTTGGCTGGATACACACCACATCCACGGCATCTTGCAATTCCTATAGCGGAGCTCCGCGTATTGCACACCTCCTTAATACGGGTGCATAGGGCTGTTATACAATATGTCTCTCGCAACGTTCAGGTAGGACCACCTGGGCTTTCTGCGTAACCAGCTGGACCTGGCGGTGTGACTATCAGTCCCATTATGGTCAATTTGATAATGGGCAACCGTCCTCAAAATAATGATGATTTGCCTTATTGGCTTGCTGAAAAATTTGGCCAGCTGGAAGCTGTATTTCCAAAAAACTCTCCTGTGGAAAAAACACAGGATATTGACTATTAGTTTGCAGAAAGAATTAATTCCTGAAGTAACTGATTGTAACAATTGGAAAACGGTATTCGCGGCAGTATATGCGAAGTGTTTCGGCACTCCCTCAATGACCGTACTCCCCTCCGTGATTAAGCGTTTTCAGGATGAACACGGCCCAGAAGCGGCTGTTGAATTGGGGATGAGATTGGTCGGGGTGTTCGATGTAGTTGCTGATATGATCCTTGCTAATGTTGAGGGAGATGCTGTAAACTTTCAAATAGCTAATGCTTTGGCTCTTGTCCCAGAGCAGAACAGACCGCGCGAATTGCCGAAGATTATTGCCCAGGCTTATAAGACCATTGGCCGCAATAGATTGGGTGTTAGGCCTTTTGCTGAAACACCAGCTCAATCGCAAACACAACAGAAGTCTTAGTCTGATAAAGATGAGCGTCCAATCTTTAATCAAAAGAATTGGAGAACTAAGAAACTGGGTAGGTAGCAACAGAAACAAGGGTCGCATGCAATGTCACCGACACCCGAGTCTTCTGAGCGCACTTATGATTTGCGCGACCGCGCGAGAATTAGGTCTCCTGACAGGTTTCAGGTTCCTGATCAGTGTTCTCCTCGTTCTTCACAGGAAACATCAGGCTCACAGCCAGGTGGAGGTGAATGCACAGATCACGGAAGAGGTCGAGGTGCCCCACAGGGACGTGAGCAACTTCGTCAGACTGACGGAAAGGGGAAACAAGATGATTTTCCTCGTCAGCGCCCACAGTTTCAGAAAAAGAAAGTTGCAGCATTAACAGCTAGATATGCCACAGATGGTGAGGACCTGGTTCCAGAATTTAACTTAGGCAGTAACGCTGCTCGACAGCGAAGGGTAAGTCACCATAGTGCGACAGACACTGCGTCCATTTCTGGAGGCGACAGCAACTGAGACTTTCTTTACAGTCAAAACAGCAGACACTCGCCTGGATCCCCCTGACAGGCTATATGACATAATTCTTTTAATTGAAGGTGACATACAACAAGTTGTTGAAGGGATTTTTTGGGAAAATTTTACATCTTCTTATGACATTTTGTTGGCGGAGGCTGATTGGCCCCCACCTTTTGTTCTCGCTGCTCCGAGACGGGAGGAGGTGATTCTTTCAAGCTTTTCACGTAACGTCTCCAAGGAGCAGTCAAGGCCTGTTGCAGAAGAGTGGGCTTTGGTGCTTGCACCGGCTTTGTACCGTACTCATGTGGGCTGTGACAAAGACTCACAGCCCCATGAGATACCATTGCGGTCTATGCCTCAATATCCCCTCTGGCGGGAAGCGAAGGGCCACGTTTCTGAGATTCTGACACAGAGTATCAAGGAGTGATTGTAACATGTGTGTCACCAATGAATAACCCTCTTTTTACCATTACCAAACCCGATGGGTCGTAGCGCATAGTTTTAAATTTCCGGAATTTGAACTCTCATTGTCGCACTTTTGCAGTACAGAATACCCATAGTTCTGCTCTTGTAGACAGTTTTGTTCATAAAAAATATAAAACTATACTTGACATATCCAATGGTTTTTTCAGTCACAATCTGTCCCTGGCATGCATTCAATGGACTACATATACCGCCAGCGGTAAACAAAAACAGTTTAGGCGTTTAGCTATGTGCTATAAAAACGGCACTGTTGTTTCCGCCGCCTGTGTTGTCTCTTTGCTTGACAGCATAGACCCAGATGCATACTCGTACGTTGATGACATTTATCTCACAGACGACGAATTATGGCCACATCTATGCCGAGTTGACCGTATCATTGTTTTATTTGCATACTACGGATACAAATTTAACTTTGCAAAATCGCACATTGCAGAGTACACAGTGTTGTTCATGGGCTATGAGCACAATAATGAAGGTAGAGGCTTAGCGCCTCACTTCTTGGAGAAATGCGCATGTTTGCGACCTCCAACAGCGTACCAAGATGGAAAACCAGTGAGCAACTGGGCACAACTGAATATGACCTGCGAAATAGGGAATTCATAATTAAGTTTAACAAATAAAATTAGGCGTGCTTTTAGGGGCACACAGAAGTCTGTGTAAAAAGCAGCTGTAACATTCTACTTGTTTTATATCTGTAATTCTGCCCTATAACTTGCAATGCAAATACATTTGATTTGGTAAATGGACAAAATCTCCTTCCGAGGTCTGGATCTCAGTGTGCTCGGGAACCTTAAAACTGAATCAATGGCTCTTTCCAAATGCCAGTGGAGTAGCAAGGAGGGGGTGGACCGTCCTGGGCGACATGAGTTTTGAGGTCTGCAGTCTATCCCCCCCCCCCTGCCGCCTCCCCCCCACTTCTACCTACTGCAAACGTGCGGGAATCGCAAGCCCCTCTTTACCTACGACCGTCGCAGGAATCTGCCAGCAGCCACCCCCCCCAGACCAGACACACACACCCCCTCCTCCCC
This sequence comes from Triturus cristatus, assembly GCF_964204655.1. Classification (NCBI taxonomy): domain Eukaryota; kingdom Metazoa; phylum Chordata; class Amphibia; order Caudata; family Salamandridae; genus Triturus; species Triturus cristatus. The sequence goes on along the minus strand of NC_140582.1, from coordinate 42,254,935 downwards.
TGCTCTTACAGGTCTAGCTATGCCACTGCCAATTGCGGTCCTCAAACTGAGCACCAATGATTACTTCTCATTGCGAGTGGAAATGGTCCCCCAAGGCACTGGAAGGTTTTTACTCTATGATATGAATTAGTGGACCTTGGACGAAATTACTTAATTTTCACAGAGGGAAGTCCACGGGTCATCACAAAAAATTTGGACACTTTTGTATCAAGATCCCGATTCTCCATAAACTGGAAAAACAAATCTAAGAAACATTGCAAGCTATTGGCTATTCTTCAATTAATAGTGCATCATCTGTGTAGAAATATAGAGGAAGTGGGTGAGTCCTTATCTGTGGCATGACCTTCCTCCCGGCTATTAAGTATCCCTCCAAATCATTAATGTGCAATGTGGAGAGAATGGAGCCCATATACATCCCTGCCTCACCCCTTGCTTTTCCTAAAGTGACTTGTGCACTCACCGTTGCACCATATCTAATGCAAGCTTTTGTGTTAGTATGTCGCTGCAACAAGAAATTAACTGTAAGAGGATCAATGCCCAAGGCCAACATGTTGTGCCTCTACTTGTTCTAATTCACTCAATTAAATGCATTTGACAAATCCATAAAGGCCAAGTGTATGATACCCTTTTTTAGCAATCGTATATTTAGATTTCAACAAGTTGAGGCACTGATTGACCACTCCAATACCTCTACTCAGACTAGTTTCATTTTTATTGTTTTGCTGTCTGAAATGTCACTCGTTAGGGGGAGGCTTCGACAACTTTGTGTATGCTTTTTGTTTTGGGACTACATTGAGGCAACAACTGGCTCAAATTAAAAACTGCCTCATTGCACACCAAGATGATGAGTATGTTGCGCATGATTACTAAGTGGCCTTTCCAAAGGTACCTGTCAGTAATGCAGGGCCTCAGTCAGCGGCACTGATAGCAAACCCATGTCAGGACTTTTCCTTGACATTCAGAAGACTCTATGTCATCCTATCTTTCTCCAGCACTTCTGAAGCATGGGCCACCAGTGTATCTCTGACTGTCTTCTGTGCAAAAGCCTCCTCTACAGGTTCCACGGTTTAAAATATTCTACCTTGGATGATCTCGAGAAGCACATTATTTCTTCATCTGGCCATACTTCTTTTAAATTCAGGAACAGAGTAGAGGATAAGATAGGTTTCCCAGCAGCACGGCACCCTTGTAGTGAGCTAGGCTACAGAGGCGTGCCTGTCTAATTAGAGTAGGAGACATACCAACAAGGCCATCAATGAGTGCTCTCATATGAAAACCAGGCAAGTAGGCCTGGCATGAGTGTTCAGTGCTACATGTTTGTCTGTGTCACCCTGACTTCGACCAACTAGGAATTACAGATATCATGGGGCATCTACATAGTAGTCCTGATGAGAGCCACGTCCAATAGTGCCCTAACCACGCAGAAAAAGTAGATTGTAATATATCGTAATATATCGTAGAACTTTATTCTGACACCCGAGAACTATTTGCTTTTAGCCCTACTAGACTCACTGAAATAAAGGAATACCTTGGTGACCCCCAGGCACTCTTAACTTATCATTTAGTAGACCCCTTCTAGAAATGTATTTGGGATATTAGTCAAGCCCAAAGTTTGCTCCTTTGCATCATGGTACAATTTGCTCTCCCGTCAGTGTTGACTGTAGTGTTAACACTACAGTCAACACTAAGGGCACTCCCCTTAGTGTTGACTGTAGTGTTGACACTACAGTCAACACTGAGGGGAATGCAAATTGTGCACTGTGTGTACCATGATACAAAGGAACAAACTTTTCTGGGATATAGTGTAGTGTCTTGCCACACCCTTGTCCCTGCACAAGCTGATTTTCATGACCTCCTCCACCATTTATCACATGTTCCTAATGGTCCCTTTTGTAAACATTGCATTCTGGCCCATTGAATACACCTCATCCGACCCGATCCGGAGAGCACGGCCCGGGTATGGAGATTCCGGCCCAACTGCAGAGGTAAAGATACAACTCGTAAATGATCTCAGTGAATACCAAAAGTCGTAAAGCTAGACTTTTGTCTCAGATTACCTTTGTGAATCGACCCCTATATTTCTAAAGTAAGGAATTATAACCCTTTTGATGTGTAAAGTATAAATCTGAAGAAAAAAAACATAAAAAGTAGGAGGGATTTTTAACACTTCCCCTAACACGGACAAGTTTTGGTCAGAAAAGCATTTTGGAAACCTAATGGAAAGCATAATAAATAGACAATAGTCACAGTCCGGTATCTAAATAACAGCAACCTCTCCCATCTACTTAGCTCCAGACTCTGATCAAATGCCACACCACCATCTGGTCTTGAAAGTAGAAAATTCAGTCACAGTGAGTTTCACCATTTTTATATCTTCCTTCTTTATATGTATATTTCCTAGGAACAGAGCCTTAGCAGCTTTCTTATTCTGAGGTCGAATTAAAGAAGTATCAAGAAATGGTGAGAAAAACTCAGATCATTGAGGGCTTTCGAAATGTAGGCCAACCATGGGATGCTAGAAGCCTTATCAAGGTTTAAACAGTCCTTGAGCGGAGGGTCAGCCTCCGGGTTAGCCCCTTCCCGAGAGCCATAGTGCTATGAGGGCCCATCATTTAATCCAGTCTTCAAGGTATCTGAAGCCCAGTGCCTCATGTATATTAGGAGGAAGAGATGGGTGGGATGCATAATACCTTCCTAAGGAGACAAGATCCCTCAATCTGTAAGACACCACAATCAGTGGTTCCCAGCACCCCAGCACCAAAGACTGCAATAGCCATTCACTGACTATTATACTCCACAAAATATAGGGTAAGTCCCATCCACTTCAGAATAGCACGACTGAACCACTCAGATTTGACAGTTAAATAAGTACCAAACTAACGTTGGTGGCGCCATGTCGTGTAGTTCCTATAAACCTATATATGATCTGCACGTTTAGACAACATACACTGCGGTATTGGTGTCCAAACTGATTACGGACACCCCCACTGGGTATGTTAGCCTGTAAACCAGCTACCTCACAGTGCCACTGTGAACTCCACTTCCCAAGGAGAGAGAATAGTTCTTGGCAACTATCGAACATGACAACTCTGTCCCATTATGGATTGTGGAAACAGTGCAATACTTTTCGCTCAGTCACTCGTGCTCACTTTGTCCGAAAGAAATACACAGAATAAATGGTGGGGACGTTTTCTATAAGTATTTATTGAACCAGCGTCATTCTAGCGTAAAAAAGGTGTTCTGAAACAACCATAAGACAGAAGCAGAAATAAATGATTATACTCACTAACAGGGTGAAAGGATGGTAGATTCCTTCCGCATTTCTAAACCAATTAATACAGTCAGGTATGAAAAATACATGACTTTAATAATCAGTACGCCTATGATGCAACCCTTACTAGATGTACCTAAGTGTACTTAGCATGTATGTTCCATAAAGGCAAGATGCAAGGGACTGCGTCCAGCTATGGTATATATGCCTATGACTAGATACAGGTTTAAATACAACAATACATTCCTAATTTTTTTACCTTTTGTTTTATTGATTACTGCACATAGCAAACTTACTTGAAACACTCAATACACTTTAGTTAGGCAGGTGGTACAAGTAGGATTTCAGTGTTACTCTGTGGGCTCCTTTTTTCCCTTCACTTTTGCTTCCCAGTCCACACCGGCTTTGCCATTTCTGTGGAGGGAACAGAGGGACTGCTGTGACTGCCATTTGTGAGGTCAGCAGTCAAATCTCTCTGGTCTTTTTCTCAGCCCCATACTTAAATGTCAGCATGACGCGTACAAGCAGTTGGCACAAAACAAGCCTGATGACAGGAACCCTGCTTTTTTTATTTTTTTTTATTAGTTATATCTTCAATAAGGATGTATGATATTACAACGCGGGTTTTTACCACGCGTGCAGTTACATCGCATGCGTTACAACGCATGCGATGTTACAACGCTATGCCATTAGAACGCAAGTCTTTACATCGATTTGCGCTAGATGGCGTGCTGACATTAAAAAAGTGTAATTTACTATTCCAACTCCAGTCCACTTAACAGTAGGGAAGGTGTTGGGATAGTAAACTACACTATTTGTAATGTTAGCACGCCATCTAGCGCAAGTCGATGTACAGACTTGCGTTCTAATGGCATAGCATTGTAGCATCGCATGCGTTGTAACGCATGCGATGTAACTGCACAGCGTGGTAATAACCGCGTTGTAATGGCTGTTCCCCCTTCAATAATTACAAGAACAATATAACCAACATAACCAGCCAGTCATTGTTATAGCATATTCATATACATGATGTTGTCAAGTGCCATACAAAGGTTTACATATCAAAATATTGATCTCGTCAATTCCATTTTAGGCGAATTACCATGCTAGAGTAAATCCATGAGTCACGGGGGCTACAACCATCAGCATAAATACATGTAGACGCAAACATTCAGGACTCCCAGGCCATCATCATAGCTGTCATATTGCTCCACTTTAACCCGTGCAATTGGCCGTAAATTGTATTCTAGCACATAGCGTGGGGAAATCAGAGTGCTACCTCTTTTTGCGGAAAGTTCCCCCAGCTCCCCCCTTCACCCACTCCAGAGACTACCCATCCAAGGTGTCACCCTCTGTTTCCATGCCCTGACGCTCCCGAGCCCAACTCACAAACGGTTCCCAGATATCGCGAGGTCGGGACGCGGACGGCATCAACTCCCACAACGTGTTCAGCTGTGTATGCCCATATGTTACGTCAGCCAGCCAGCCTTTTAATGTAGGCACCCTCCGTCTGCCCCAATGCAGCGCCACTTGCCTTTTAGCGAATAATAGAAGCAGCGCATGCAATTTGCGCGATTTTGGTGGAGTGTCCCTGACATATCCCAATATACCAATTATGGGGGATGGGATATCTGAGCGCCCAACAATCTGGTTTACCAAATTGAAAATTTTAGACCAATACTTCTCTATCAGTGGGCAAGACCATGCTATGCGTAAAAAAGAGGCAGGGGAGTGCCTACATCTCCAGCACTCATCAGTCTCTCGGAGCCCCATTCTTTTTAGACTGATAGGGGTTCTGTAGAACCTGTATAAGTATTTAAAGTGTATTAATCGTATCTTATAGTTAGGGGAGAGCTCAGTAAGCTGCCCACAGCAGGAATTCCATTGTTCCTCGGACAGTGGGGATTGGAGCTCCCCATTCCAATACTGAAGGGATTTAGGTGTGACCACCGGCGCCGTGCTTTGCACTTGCCGGTAGATACGGGTGACTAACTTGCGCGGGGACGGGGAGACCACCACACCCTCCAAAGCAGTGAATGTCGGAGGGGCCTCAGGGAAGTCCCCGCTGAGTGTGCGGCATGCCGCCCGCAACCTGTGATACAAAAATAATTCAGAGAAAGGCACAGTACAGCCCTCCTCTGCCACCGGGGGTGACATGAACTTGTTGTCGGGGAAGAGGTCTGCAAATGTATGAAGGTGCATTTTACCCACTAGGTGTTTGGCAACTCCATCCGCAACACACGGCAGCATTGGGTTATGCATCAAGGGAAGCAGGGGGGCATAAAGCAACGGGACTCCAGCCCGCTTGCGCAACTCCTCCCACGCCCATTGTAGTGTCCCAGCAGTATCCACATCTCTAGGGCGTTTCGCTGTGGCACATATCGCTACATTTAGTGTAATTGGCGCTACTGCATCCCGCTCCACTGCCACATGTGGCTGAAAGGGAGTTGGGAGGGTCCAAAAATGCAAAAATTGGGCTTGAGCGCAAAGTGCATATAGCCTCATATCTGGGGCTCCCAGGCCTCCCTGCTTTAAAGGCAGCGTCAGCATGTTTCATGCCACCCTCGCGTGTCCGCCTGCCCAGGCTAGTGCAACCAGATGGGATCTCAGGGTGGTAAAAAAATGTGATGTGAGCGGAATCGGTATATTTGCAAATAGATAGAGGAATTTAGGTAATATAATCATTTTAGCCAGCGCTATCCTCTCTGTGAGGGACAGGGGCAGTTTTGCCCATATCTTCACCTTTTCTCCCAACCACATCATCGCTCTCCCATAGTTAAGATTCCAGATCGCTTGAAGGTCTCGACTGATCCATATTCCCAAATATTTGACCTCGTCTGCCTCCCATCGCAGGGGGTATTCAGAGGACATCCTCGCTGTATTATCAGTCAGGGGAAAAATTACCGACTTGGACCAATTGACGGAGATGCCCGCAAGACCCTCAAAGCGGACAAATTCACGTAATACCGGATTTAAGTGTTCGTCCGGATTGATAAGTTAGAGGGTCACATCATCCACGTATGGCGATATTAGGAGATTTCTAGAACTGAATCCTATACCCCTTGCCGTGTGATGCTGTCTGATTCTGCCAGCCAGAGGCTCCATAGCTATGGCAAACAACAGCGGGGAGAGGGGACAACCCTGCCTCGTTCCCCGCGAAATGGAGAAAGGTTCCGAAACCAGGCCATTTACCCTCACCCGGGCTCTGGGCATTGTGTATAGCAAGTGAATTTTTTTGATGAGGAGTGTACTAAAGCCCATCCTGCCTAATATAGTAAATAAATAGGGCCACTCCAGAGTATCAAAGGCCTTGGTGGCGTCTAAGAACACCACCGCAGCCCTAACATCTGGGTGCAAGTAATGCAGGGCTGAGAAGATCGTGCGTAGATTGTGTGAGGTTGATCTCCCTGGGATAAATCCCGATTGATCGGGGAGCGCTATCATAGGTAACATGGGCTGCACCTGGTTCGCAAGCAGCTTGGCAAGGATCTTCACATCTACATTTATCAAGGAAAGGGGCCTATAGGAGTCTAAGTCTTCTGCCGGTTTATCCGGCTTTAGCAGTGTGATAATCAAAGCTTCACGCATGGATGCAGGCAAGACGCCCGTCTCCAAAGCTTCTTCATAAACTGCTAACAGTCTGGGCGCCAGCTCCTCAGTGTATGCCTTATAAAAGGTCGTGGTTAGGCCATCCGGACCCGGCGCCTTATCTGGTGGTAGGCTCTTTATGACCTGTGCCACATCCGTGGCGTCTATCGGGAGGTCCACTCCATGTATTCCCTGTGTGTGTTATTAAACCATACCAACGCAATTGAATCCAAAAAGGATTCCAACCCAGCCGGGCACGTTTCCTGGGTAGTTGTGTATAATTTAGAGTAAAAATCAGAAAAGGCCCCAAGGACCGCTTCTTGTCCCCTAACCTGGACGCCAGATTTTGTGCGCAGTTCATGTATGTATGTCGCAGATCTTGGTGCTTGTAACATTCCTGCTAATGCTTTCCCTGTTCTTCCACCCTCACCATACCGTCTATCCTCCGCATATTTACCTAAAAATGTAACCTCAAGCTGCGCTTCCTCGGCATATTTCAATAACTTGGCTTTCATCAGACTCGCCTCACATTGTTCGCCAGTATCAAAAAATGTTTGTTTGAGTTTTTTTATAGGGCCTCCAGCGATACAAGGGTGCTCCGTATCACCCTTAACACTCCAGCCTGCCGGGCAATACACTGGCCTCTAATGACAACTTTAAATGCTTCCCATAGGGATGTCTCAGTGTCTACCGATCCTGCATTAAGTTCAAAATAGTCAGTGATATCCTTCCTAATCTCCTCCTTAAATGCATCATCTAGTAGAGCGTGAGGTGGGAGGCGCCATGTAAATGCCGGGCGTAGACCGCCCGGGAGCATCAATTTCAACATGCAAGGAGCATGGTCAGATGGAGAACGGGCATATATTCTACATCCACAGTCCACAGGGCTATGTCTCGCGACACTAGCCAATATTCTAGGCGGGACCAAGCGTTGCGGAGGGCCGAGATGCAGGTGCCCTCCCTCAGTGCCTCATGTCTGTTACGCCAAATGTCAATGAGTTCGCCATCAGCTATTATTTCCTGTAGCGCGGTATTGGCCATCGGGTTCAGTGCACGAGCGGCCCCTTTCCTGTCCAGTTTGTCATCAAGAACCGCATTGAAATCTCCCCCCCAGAGAATCGTATTGCAACCAGTAGCTCTAACTTGTCCCCAAATCTTGGGAAAAAAAAGTGGGAGAGTCAATATTGGGACCATAAACAGCCACAATAATCAACGAGAGGCCACATATCCGTCCCTGTACCAAAACATACCGACCCTCCGGGTCGCATTGGACCGATCCCTCCCTCCAATCCAACCCTCGTCTGATCAATATTGCCACCCCACGGGCATAGTTGGAGTAGATAGCCGAATAAACGTGTCCCCACCTATTATGCCGCAAGTGCTGGGATGGTGCGGTATTTAAGTGCGTTTCCTGCAACAGGCAGACATCTACATTGTCACGTACTAAGTAGGCATGCACCAACCTTGTCTTCCTATGGTCATTTAGCCCCCGAACATTCCAGGTCAAACAATTCAACGTTTTATTTGCTTTGTGCATATCCCGCTATAGTCCAGAAGAGGATAATAACAGTACGACGAGACTCATTCCATATGCAGAGGACACTAGACCTACATTGTATGATCTTGGTGCTGGCATTGAACAAGTAAACAGACCCTACCCTCCTCCCCCCACCCACTCCAACCCCCCACTGGGTTGTAGAGTACCCAACCCATCTAATAACCCTAAACCTACATAAAACAAGCAAGGGAACATTCCAGAGGGGGTCTAGCTATGCCGGCTTCTACCCTGTATTTAACAGGGTGGCCAGAAAACCTGCAGGGGATGTGAACCGCCCAAGACTCATTTATTTAAAAAAAAGAAAAAACATTAGAACAGACAGTGTGAATTGGCGTCCAGAGGCATTCAAATGCACACTACAATTGACCATATTCCAGCCCCCAGTCGAATAATTTGATAGGTCCCATATATTCACAATACGATACCCATGTTAATCATTGTCACTCAGCCGGCCTCCTGCTGCTTCCGCTTCACCCCGATGCCCTTTTGTTTTCTTGACTCCCACATGCTTGGCGAACTTCAATGTCGATTTAGCGTCAGTAAATATGTGGGCAGTTCCCTAAAACGTCACTTTCAGTTTAGCGGGGTATAGAAGAGAGTATGGAATCTGCGCTTGTAGGAGAGCCCGCTTTGCTGGAAGAAATTCAAGACGTGCCGCCTGGACAGCTGGAGTGAAATCTGGGTAGAATGAGATATTATTGCCTTTATGCGTGATGCTGCGTTTTTCCCTGGCCATTCGTAGGATGAGATCACGATCATGATAGTTCAAAAGCTTCGCAATAATAGGTCGAGGCGGCGCCCGAACAGGAGGTTTCTGTCCCAGGGACCTGTGTGCCCGCTCCACCACAAACATCGTGGACAGGTGTGGATCAAATAGCTCGTGCAACAGGTCAGTTATGTAGGTTTCCATTTTTGATATCGCCGTTGTCTCCGGAATACCAGTAACGCGAAGGTTATTGTGCCTTGACCTTGCTTCCAAGTCTTCATTCTTAGCCCTGATGACGCGAGCAGTTTGTCCATATGTAGCAATTCGTCCTTCGTTTCAACTTGGAATTCATGAAACTCCGTTTGACGATTATCAAGCGTATCCAACCGCATCTCGTGGGTTGCCACCTGTGATTTCACAGAGTTTAATTGAGAGGTTAAATTATCCAGTTTAGTGTCGATATTGCGTAGGCTCGAACGCATCTCCAGCATAATCGTCCGCAAATCCTCTCCCCGATCTTCGGCCGTGGGATCCCGCTGCTCCTCCGCTGGAGTCTCCGGCTCCAAGTCCGCCTGCCGCGTGGAGCGCTTATGTTCGATGGTCAGCTTTGGCTGCTTAGAGTCCTGCTTGCCCATTGCCGGTAGGATGCACCAATAACTCGCGGAAATGAGCAGCAGATACACCCCCCGAGTCCACAACAGCAGATGTTGGGCGGCAATGCCGCTTCACATCCTGGGCAGTGCCGCCCCCTGTCTATGCTTATTTTTGGGATTTGGAAGGCTTTGGCCGTACCGCCGATGCACACCACGTGCCGCTATGTTACTTAGGCCAGCTTCACCACCAGGCAACCGCAGCTTCAGCAGGTGGCGAGGCCCACCGCCCCCCACCAGGTATCCTCCAGGGGAGACTTTCCAACAGCGGCTCGCTAGATCACAGATTGCACAGGGGGTTGGCAATGTAGCACCTACCCACAGACGGCAAAAAGCAGGTGAGTCCTCGCCAGCTCCGGCACAGAGACCAGCAACCTCCACACCAGTAGATCACATGTGACCCCTACACCAGCTCCACTTTCGTAGAGGGCCCAGTCTCCAATTGTTCCACAGATGCCCCCACTCGTGCAGTAGCAAAAACCCACACCAGAGGCGAATAGTGCCGCGATCGTGTATGAGGTCGAGTGCAGCCGGGGCCTCTCCTAGTCCGGCCAGCAGTGGCGCCCCCAGGCACCGGCAACAAGTGCAGCCACCGATGCCCTCCGGGCAGCCAGGATTCGTCACCGCGACCCCAGGAGCCCCAGCCGTTATGTATTTGTATCGTGACAGCCCTCTGGATGTGCATACGTCTTCCAGGTGCCAATGCTGCCCCGCCGAGGCGCTTCTCACAGGCCTTCACACCAGCGCTCCCAAGATGGTGGCCCCACACCTCTCCATTCACTGACCGATATGCCGTGTCAAACGTCTCGCCGCCATCATAAGCCCGTCCCAACACTCCAAAGCTCCAGCGTCATCCACACATATGCGGCGCTCCCCGGGGCACCCGATCACCACTCCGCCTACCGCAATGGCATCTGGCGCACAGCGCAGCGCCTCGATCTCCTGCCGGCCTCTGTATCGCCATTCGACCCAGCAGGCATCAGATGCAGTCAGCGCCACAGCCCTTCACCACCGGGGGGGGGGAGGGAGACATCTGCCACCAGAGGCAATCAACTTATGGCCAGTCCAGGCTCCGCTCCTCCCAATCACAGGCCGCGCTCAGCAGGTTCGCCTCGGCCTCGATTTCCAGCGCCTCCCGTCTACGCACCAGCAGATACCGCCGGCTTCCCTCGTTTCGGACTCCAGCGGGTCACAGCTCCAAGCCGCCCGAGGCAGGACAGGTATGAGGGACCTCCGCTGATGCCGCACTGCTACACCAGCTATTTCTGACGGTCTGGGCAGTTCGTCATCACCCCGAAGTGCAGGATAAGTAAAGGATAGTTTTCCGGCTGGCGGAGCACACTCAGAGAGCGGCCATTTCGCTGCTCAGCAGGCCACACCCCCCAGGAACCCTGCTTTTTTAATAGAAAGGCAAGTCATTTATCCCAGACTCCCTATTTTAACAATGAGCCAAAGCCATTAAGGACCTGGCCATCTCGCACAGGGTCCCCAAATTGCTCTGTACCTCTCAACTCTCCTTTGTGCTGGAAAGACTTACCTTTTGTGCTGACTGTGCCATTTCCTGCTCTATCTACCTCCCATTGGAGTCTTCTAGTGGGCGGGAGGGTATCCACCCTGTTTTGATGCAGTCCTTGGAGGAAAAATCTATCTTTCAGTAACCGGACCATGCTCCAAGGCCTTTATTGTAACACACGATCTAGTACAAAACATGGCACTGAATTTTGAAATCTAATCTCCTCCAATCAGTTGGATATTTGCTTTATTTCTGAAACCTGGCTACATCCCCTGCATTTTCTGCAAGACTTTCTCTTGACGCTGGCCTTCCAGCGATATTAGTGTTATTTAACCTGTCAGCAATATTTGATACCGTCTCTCATTCCATCTTGCTCTACAGACTTTATGAAATTGTTATCCATGGGAAAGCTTTGAGCTGGCTCAAGGACTTTCTGGATAACAGGACCATGACGGTGTTCCTTGATTAATTTAAGTCTCGCAGTATGACGCTGGACAAGGGGGCTCTTCAAAGCTCGTCCTTCAGCCTCATGCTTTTCAACATCTATGTGGCAGCCCTTGCCCAAATAGTCAAATAATGTGGCTTTGAAGACATCTCAAATGTGGATGACACACAATTGATCATCTCATTGAGACACAAACCAGAAAAAGGCAAAAGTAGGGTTGTTGAATGTAGGAGGAAAGTCACTTGCTGAATGACTTCAAATTCTCGACAGCTTAACGTAGACCAAGATTTTGCTGTTTGGCCAGGCCCACTGGTCTGACAACTGGTGGCCTTCTGAATTAGGTTCTGTTCCTCACAAGGCCTTAAAATTTTTCAGCATCCTGGTTGATGGGTATCTCTCCGTGAGAGAACAGATTATGTCAACATGTGGCACATTCTTTGGTATTATGCACATGCTCAAAGAAGTGTTTCAGTGACTCCCATTAAGCTCTAGAAGAACTCTTATTCAAGTGCTCATTGTGACCCACCTTGATTATGGGAATGCAGTGCTGGTAGCTACTAATGAGTCACTACTGTAAATTGCAAGTGTTTCAGAATACCTCTGAAGGTTCAGTCTGCAAAGTTCCTTCTGGCTCTCCTTCGGTACCTACTCTAAAACTCCTTCACTGACTTTCTTTGAAAAAACGTGCCTTGTTTAAGCTTCTTTGTCTCATTCAGAAATCTTTTTCTGGCATAAGTCCATTGTATCTTCTAGAGAAATGTCTTCCTTGCCTGCCCAGTAGGAACTTCAGATCTAAGGATCAACTAGTGCTATGTCCCCGCAATATCCGTCTGGCAAAACAACGCAGTCGTCATTTTCCTATCTTGCTCCTCATCACTGGAACAAACTTCATTTTCTTATCCATTCCTGCTGAAACTTCAACAGTTTTAAAAAAACTCCGAAAGATCTGGCTATTCTGAATTTCGTTTCTGCCTAGAATTGCTTAGAGTGCCGAGGTACTCCTTCAGGAGTGAGTCACCCACACTATATCAAATCCCATTAAGATAACAAGGAGTAATTTGTGCACTTACAATTAAGTAAGTATAATAATCCACCTGATGTTGACTTAGAGAAAGGGAAATGACAATGAGGTGGACCAACCACAAAAAAAAAGATTTTTAATCAAACAGAGTCCTGCTACAATAAATTCAATAATTTCTTTCTTATGTCTTCTATCATGGTTCATAATACAAAGTTATCCAAACTAATACCAGCCCATATTGAACATGTAAGACAACTTCTGTATCAATAAATATCAACGAGGAGTCTGGTATACTTTTAACAGGTAAAATAATTCTTCCACACAAAGTCCATTCCTAATTGATAGCAATTGGGCAGGAGCGAGCACAGGTGCTGTAGATGAGGGCGGGGGGGTAGGACAAGTGTTCTCAGTGAGTAAAGTGAGTTTTGACTCGATGTGGAACCAATATCACCAAAATAGGGGCCAACTGGGCCTGAAGCAGGGTACTGAAGCTTATGAAGTAATCCTCCAAAAGTCGTCCACCTCGTCTCACGGCCACTGCTGCATTAGAGTTTTAACCGTTGTGGTGTTGTACACTTTTTTCCTTTTACATTTAGGGCTACAACTATGGGTGAGCTGGAGACCTCGTTAGAGGTGTGGCCCATCTGGTTGATGAATGTAACCAGCAAGAGGCTAGCCACAGAGGCACTATATCAGTCAACCTCAATTGGCGGATCTACAGGGTGGTGTACATGAACTGAATCTGTGGAAAGGCTTCTCTTAGCAAGATCATTTTCACTGCTGATAACCCCAATCAATCTCTTTTAACATTTTAACGATGTACGTATCTCTGTATGTTGCACCACTGCTACCTCTGGCTGTTTCTTTTTCCCAATCCCTGGGTAGCACGGGGGGCTGTGCTTCACTGGCTGCAAAAAGATCAGATGTGATGTGAAGCATGACCTCTGTGAGAAGATGGACTGGTATATGATGTCCACTCCTGTAAGTGGGCACCTTGCACCAGTCCAAACAACCCTTATGGTGATTTAACCCCTTCAGCGCTGCGCGGATTCCCCCGCGGTGCTGAAGGGTTTGAGCGCGGGCGGGGCCATGACGGAACGGTTCCGTCATGAGCACAGCTCAACCGCTGCTCATGACGGAACCGTTCCGTCATGAGCATCGAAGGGGTTAAGAGGTCTTAGACAACCTTAGAAAGCTCTCTAAGTGGTATCTGTGGAGAGCAGCCTACATGCTTAGTCCAGAAGGAGCGTAAAGCAGCTTGTTTTACTAGAATTCAAACTTATAGTATAGATTAAGTAAAAAAGAACCACACCAAGTATTTATAAAAATATGTATGTATTATTTAATACTCTCTAATATTCTCAAGTATCTCCCACACAAAGATACAACAAAATGCACTTTAGCTAGAAATACAGTAAATAGCACAAAATACACAGAGGACCTTAAGGGGGCACCAAACCACATATTAGGAAAGTGGCATATGAACCATGACTCAAGTCGGGATGATGCTGAGAGGACGTAGATAGGGACATGACTGCGTGCTCCGTACAAGTCTATGTGCAAGTTGCAGGTGGATGTTTAAAGCTGAAGTAAATAAGTAAATAGTAAAAATGGGATACCTAGAAGACCCCGACTCTTGTGTCTAAGTTAAGTAAAGGGCCAGGCACACCTCTGATGACTCCTCATAAGGCAGGGTGTGTCCTATTTGCTGTGACAATTTGCAGCATGAAATGAACATTACTTTTTTTTAACACTTGAGTGGTTATCCATCAGGGTTGCTTGACCCTATAAATAATATGGAGTACAATTTTATATCATTCAGCGAATTGCCTGCCATTACATTGTCTAGGTGATATACAGGGCCGGACTGGCTATAGCGGGCACCGGGTGCTTCCCCGGTAGGGCGCTAGAGTGGGGGACGGTTTTGGACCCCTGGGGGCCGTTTTTGTTACCGGGAGTCGGCAATATCGGCCCCTGTAACAAAATCGGCCAAAACCGGCCCTCGCAAACTGCTCAGCTGCACTCCCCCTAGCCCCGGGGGGGGGGGGGCGGCTGAGCAGTTTGCCAGGGCCGGTTTCTGTTCCCAGTCTGGCCCCGGTGATATAGTATTACTGGGGCTAGTTGCAAGCCCCTTGTGCCGCTGGTACGTCACTGCTGGACTTGGCCCTTTTTGGCAGGTTCACCCCTGAACTTTTTGCCTCTGACATGGTGGTGGTGGTTTTAGGCCTCTGGGCACTTTAGCACTGTGGCCCAGTGTAAAGTGCGTGCGCTCTCTGTGTACATTTGGTGAGTTTGGCCTGCCCTCCCATAGGAATGCATGGGGGATAAGTGGGTCCATGGTAATTCCTGGTATGAGAGGAGTGCAGGGTCGAGTTTAGTATGTATGAACTCGTGAGGATAAATGCTGTGCAATGGTGTGCACAGATTTAGGGTGATGGTGGAGAAATGCCACTTTTAGAAGTTGGCATTTCTGTGTGCTATGTGTCTGCCTGCCTGATGTGAATTGCATGTCTGGCTTGTGATTGACAGAAGCTGAGAGGTGTGGGTGGCTCCAGAAGGGGCAGGGTGAGTCAGTGCTGAGCTGAATGGGACACATGGAGGAAGAGTGGTGGGAGGGGTAATCCCCTGACTCTGTATAGGATGGTGCTTCCCTAGTGAATGCTGACTCCGCCCCCCTGTGGTGTGTCTGATGGCGAGCCCCCCACCTGACAAATGGGAAGAGGAGCTTGGCAAACAAAGTGCTCCAAATCCCCCCTAAACCAGTTCTGACTGGTATCCCCAAGCCCTGTGCTGTGACACAAATGAGAAAGGGTGTATAAAAGAAGGGGCTGTGACCCCATGATGTTGTGCAGTCTTGTTTCCTGATTCCTGACGGGGCGTGCTGCTGCTGGGGCCCAGAAGGGCTGCCTGCCTGGGCCCAGCTATGCCCCTGGGACCTTTTGCTTCATTTTTTATCCTTAAGGACGTTATGCCACCTCCTGCGCCCTGGGAGCGCTTCGCTTTCACTTTTAAAGAGCACCTGGCTCTTTGCTGCTGCGGGGGAGCGTGCGCTTCGCAGAGCGGCGCTGCAGCCCTTTGAGGGAGAATCCTCAGTATAGGGATCCCCCTGTAATGCCGATCCTGGCGGGTGCCCACCCCACTTATTTTTATTTTAATCCGTGGGTGCCCACCCCACATGGCCGCCTATAGGCTCGGTTTGGTGGGTGCCCACCCCGCCATGATCTTTGACTGAAGCAGGAGCCCACCCCGCGTTTCACCGCCGTGGCTCCAGACATTTTGGAAGCCTTCTACAGGCCACTCTCAGCGTGACCTGGAAGAAAGGCAACCTTGCCTGGGACATGGGCGGGGCATGGAGGGTGCGGCCGGAAGAGTCCGGGGCTTCGGGGAGTTGAGGGAGCCGTGTGTGTTGCAGCCCAGGTGAAGTGAGGAGAAGCCAGGCGGGAGCCCACCCTGCACTGGCGAACGAAAGAGGGGGCAGAAGTCCAGTGCCGGTGGTGAGGCGGGGCTCCCATGTGTGAGGGAGAGCCCCACAATCGCAGCCGTGAGGAGGAAGCAGCCTGAAGCCTCGCGGGTTCCATATCGAAGTCCCGGTCCCGAGAAGGGGGACCGGGTGAAGCGTGCGCATGGTGAAGCGGGGCTCCTGGGAGTGGAGAGAGCCCCACAAGCGCAGCAGCATGTTGGTGTTACCAGCGGAGGGGACCCGAGGCACATTGTCGGTGCCTGCCCCCGCCGCATCCAAGAGAAGTCCCGGGTCCCAGGAGGGGCCCAGGCAAAATGCAGCAATGCGGCTCCAGCGCGAGGGAGACAAAGAGCTGGTGAGTAACAGCTCTTCTTGTTTCTGCCTGTTGAAGGCACAGATGCTGAGCGGCCCCATCTGATAGCGTGCCGCTCCAACGAGTGGGCCATTTTCAGTATACGGTGGTTTGGGGTGTGTCTGGGCACATTGTTGGAGCCCCGGTGCCAGTGCATATGGGATTTTCTTTTCCAGCTGCCCCAACTGATAACAGGCAGCTGCAACATTTTTGGCGCCATTCCCCATGATACTGAGTCCCAATGGAGACCCCAAGGGCCCAGTGAAAGCCCAGGCCTCATTTGATATTCACGGCTGCCCAGCAAGTAGTGGACAGCTGCTACGTTTAGGCCACAGTTCTTTGAGGGCATATTTTGAGAGAGGAGTGAGATGCACTCCTTTGCCCTAGCGCAATGGCACACTTTTGATTCTGCTGCATAGGCAGCAGCCCGGACATTCTGGACACAGGGTGTTTGAGCCCCTTTGGGAAGGCCAGTTGGCCAAGGGGTCAGTGATGTACAGGATATTAAGAAATGTGATGCTGTACTTTGATTCATGCCTCTAAATGCGTTTGGGGATGAGATTATGGGCGTAATGTGTTTATGCCAGCGAGATTATTTCCTACTGTGAGTATACCCCTAATGTAAGTGATGCTTCGGAGGTTAGGGTCTAAAATGTTAGACTGATGAGGTTGGCGTACAATGTGTTTGGTGCCTAATGTGATACTGTGCATAATGTGGTTTATGTTACAGGCTGATGCTGAGTACAGTGGTTACCAGTGATTACTTGTTGTACGTTTGTGATATGTCTTACTTTTACTAAGTTCGCTTTGTGATGGTTCTGACAGTGGTTCAGTGGGCCCTGTCAGGTGTATATAATCCCTTGTGGATATGACATAGTGCCAGGTGGCACGATGTATATTATGTGTTTACTATTCTAATGTGTTATGAGCATACAAAGGTTACTTTTGATATAACCTTGTGTGGAGTTCCTTTTGTGGTGTGCCTGGGATGTTGTTGCTGTGTGCGTGCGCAAACGCTTTTCACATGGCCTCCGGGATAAGCCTGACTGCTCTTGCCAAGCTACCAAGGGGGTGAGCAGGGGTTATCTTTGGCGTGTAACTCCCTTACCCTGACTAGAGTGGTGGTCTCTGCCGGGTTTTGGCACAAGCCTTAGCCAACCAGAAATCCAATTACTAACAGTCACCTTTTCCCATAATAAAAGTGTCACACTGGTGGCGCAAGGTGCTTGTAAATCTGCCCCACTATTTTTAGGATACCATTGTTTCTGTTTAAATAACCTAACAACGCGCATTCTTCTTTTAGATCAATTCGAGGACGACTTGCTTGCCCCCTCTCTTTTTTCTTAAGATTAAATGACAGAAGCACCAATTTCCCAGAAGGTGTATGTTTAGACATTTAAGTATGTTACAGTTGCTCGAGTATTACTCATTTCTAAAGCAATTCAATTATTTTGTTTAAAGGGAAAAAATAGTAAACCAAAAATAAAATTATCCAAACCACTATAGTCTCCTGTTTGCAATTTCCCAAGTGCATTCTCGGTAAGGTGGGTCCCGACCTACACATGTCAGAGGCACACTCAGCCCCTCTCTCGTCCTGCAAGCAAGAATCAATAGCTTGGATTAATCTCACACAACAGGTTGTGTGGGTGAGACGACAAGGGCGTAGTCAAGCATCCACTAACCCCCCACCCCCCACAGTTGTGCGAGCTTGTGACCCTGCCCCTACCTTTCTGATTGGGCCAATATTTTGACACTTGCTGCTAATGGTATCTTTAAAAGTCTGCCCTCGAGGCAGTCTGTACTTTTTTTCTGGAATGGGAGAAGTGTGTTTAGTTAGAAAGCATGCACATTTCCAAGGGCCCAAGGAAGTTTGTGTTTGCTGGAAGAGACGTTTGATCCCTGCATCTACGGGATATGCCCTCCCCATGGAGGTGGAGCTCAGTCGTGAAGTGGACTATGGAAGAGCCCCAGCTCTGCTCCGCAAATTTAGAGTGGGAGGGGCCGGTTCACAGAACTAACTTAAGACAAAATCCTAAACTTACTACTTTTGGTATTCACAGAAGTTAGGATTTTGTCTTAAGTTTGTCTTAAGACAAACTTAAGACAGACTTAAGACAGTCTTAAGACAGACTTAAGACATTCTTAAGACAGACTTAAGACAGACTTAAGACAGACTTAAGACAGACTTAAAACAGACTTAAGACAAAATCCTAACTTAAGTCTGTCTTAAGTCTGTCTTAAGTCTGTCTTCAGTTTGTCTTAAGTCAGTCTTAAGACTGTCTTAAGTCTGTCTTAAGACTGTCTTAAGTCTGTCTTAAGTTTGTCTTAAGACAAACTTAAGACAAAATCCTAACTTCTGTGAATACCAAAAGTAGTAAGTTTAGGATTTTGTCTTAAGTTAATTCTGTGAATCAGGCCCCATGAGTGCGGTAAATCTGGCGCTAGACGTCAGCAAGGGTGTTGAGTGCTACAGATGTACGAGTTTATCATTTGACTAAATCGGTATGGCTCATGCAGCATGGGTAAAATGTAACTTTTCGATCGAAGGTATTGGAGAGCTGTTCATGGGTACTAGATACATTACACAAAGACAATGCCCATATTATTTTTTGGTTGGCACGGGGTTTGGGGGCTTGTCCAGGATCACAAAGGGGTGAGCCAATGCCGAGACTCGAACCTACTTCCCCTTAGCTCCAAAAGGCGGCAACTCTAGTCTTATGCCACAACTTCTACAGCAATACTGGGGGAAAAGCAGAAGGTTCTAGAAAAGTAATGACTGTTGATTATCCGTTATGTACGTTAAGAGATCGAGGGTTATATAGGAACTACCAGACAGTCCTGCAAAAGTTTCCAAAAACACCAAAGAGGATTCCGCCAAGAGCACGTGCCAGGGGCATGAGCAGGGAGCTGGAGGACATCGGACGAATGTGTGATAAGAAAACATCTAATCAGGTAGAAGCAGGGATGGATTGGTAACGTGGGCACTCGGGCAATGCCCGAGGGGCCGGTGTCTAGTTCCAGCTGTGGGCTGCTTTTTGAGAAGTCTGGGGGGCCGATTTGGGTGGTTTCTGCATGGTTCGGATACCGCCAGCGGCCCAGTGGGTGCCTGAGTGGCCTTTCTGGAGGCAGATGGGAGTCCATTACCTCCCTTTTATCAACAGGCAGAAGTGTCACTCCCTTTCTCTCTCTGGGCCAGCCAATTAATGTGTAGGGGGCCTGAGCAGAAGTGACCTCACTTGTTTTCAGGTGTGTTTCACCGGTCAATAACTTAACCCTGGAAGCTGTCGGCTGGACTCCACCTAAGCTGTTTTTGGATCTTACACTCCCCGGCTATAAGGACAGGGCAGCCCGGGCCTTTCCAAAGCAGCGCACCACACCATTTTTAGGCCCTGAAGTGCGCCGTGGGCACAGCAGTTATTAAGTGCCAGGAAAGCCTCCAACCCGCACCCACTCCTACCAAACATGTCGGTAGTTGGGTAGAAGGTTTCGGGAAGGCCAAACTATTCCTAGCCTCATGACAACCATTTCCACTCTCTTCCCTCCACTGCCAGGATCATAACAACCTCCATCGCCATATTGACGCTTGCCTCAGGCAGTCCTGCCAAGTACCATGGATCAGGCGATAGGCTAATTCACTCGCTGCTTCCGCCTTGAGTGATCGCTCCCCTCGCTGCTCCTCACAGCGTGGTATCGTATTGCTGCATTGTAACCAAGTTGTGATATCTGCATAGCTCCATTTTTAGTAAGCTTCGTAATTTCATAGCGCTATTATCCCACAGCGCTTACATTGCTTTGATTGCATTGTTGTATGTGATTTCCCCCGGCGCCCTGCTCTGACCTCCCCTCCATTTTGATCCTGCTGTTGTTGTGTTCCCCTGAGCCCGCCACGCCTCCCAGCTGAGCCGCCCTCCCACAAGCACCCAAAAGCATTCCCCAAACCTCGCAGCGCTGTGATTCACTCGCTGCTTCCGCCTTGAGTGATCGCTCCCCTCGCTGCTCCTCACAGCGTGGTATCGTATTGCTGCATTGTAACCAAGTTGTGATATCTGCATAGCTCCATTTTTAGTAAGCTTCGTAATTTCATAGCGCTATTATCCCACAGCGCTTACATTGCTTTGATTGCATTGTTGTGTGTGATTTCCCCCGGCGCCCTGCTCTGACCTCCCCTCCATTTTGATCCTGCTGTTGTTGTGTTCCCCTGAGCCCGCCACGCCTCCCAGCTGAGCCGCCCTCCCACAAGCACCCAAAAGCATTCCCCAAACCTCGCAGCGCTGTGATTCACTCGCTGCTTCCGCCTTGAGTGATCGCTCCCCTCGCTGCTCCTCACAGCGTGGTATCGTATTGCTGCATTGTAACCAAGTTGTGATATCTGCATAGCTCCATTTTTAGTAAGCTTCGTAATTTCATAGCGCTATTATCCCACAGCGCTTACATTGCTTTGATTGCATTGTTGTGTGTGATTTCCCCCGGCGCCCTGCTCTGACCTCCCCTCCATTTTGATCCTGCTGTTGTTGTGTTCCCCTGAGCCCGCCACGCCTCCCAGCTGAGCCGCCCTCGCCCCTCCCCCTCCGCTATCCATATATGACAGTAGTTCCCACGCGCAGCGTTTACGCGCAGCGCCCGCGCCCAACCCGCGCCGAAGGTGCGCCAAAGGTAAGCCCGTCTACGCCCGTCCGCGCCTGGACCGCGCCCAGCGCCAGACCCCCTGCCCCTCGAGCTGCCCAGCCCTCCCGCATTACCTACGATGCCGCCTCCCTCCTAGCCCACGACCCCGGTCGCGCCCCCAACTGCGTCCATGCCGCTCCTGGACACACCCATGGCCCTTTCTCCTGCTACTCCTGCAAATTCAGCAGCACCGACAACATCTCTGCTATGTCCACACCACAGATTCCCGACCCCAACCACCTACAATGCATCCTTCTCAACACCCGATCGGTCCATAGGCATGCCATTGACCTATGGAATCTACTAGACACCATTTCCCCGGACATCGCCTTCCTTACGGAAACATGGATGAATGCTTCCTCCGCACCAGACATCACCATTGCCATCCCTGAAGACTATAAGATCACCCGCAAAGACCGTACCAGCCACACAGGAGGAGGAATCGCCATCGTCCACAAGAAATCTATCCGCATCTCAACCAGCTCTGACGTCAATCTCGCCAACTCCGAACATCTTCACTTCCAGATCCACATCGACCCCAAAACAACACTCAGAGGCACTCTCCTCTACAGACCACCAGGACCCCGCGCAAAATTCAGTGAAGACATCACGGACTTCATCACCCCACACGCGCTCCCCTCCAAAGATTACATCCTTCTGGGAGACCTCAACTTTCACCTTGAAAAGACCAACGACCACAACACCTCCACCCTCGTGGACAACCTCGCCAACCTCGGACTTAAACAACTAGTCACTTCCCCCACCCACATCGCAGGTCACACACTCGACCCCATCTTCACATCCAGCAATCATATCTCCTTCTGCCACACTACGGATCTCCTCTGGACCGACCACAGCTGCGTTCACTTCATCTACAACAAGCCGAAACCCATCATCCACTCCCAACCTACCCTGCAAAGAAACTGGAACAAAATCACCACGGACCAAATCTCCGCATCGCTCCTTCGAAACTCCCCAGCCCTCTCTTCTAACGCCAACGAAGCCGCCGCCAACCTCACCCTATGGTTATCCAACACCGCCGACACCTTAGCTCCACTGAAAAAACGTCAAAGCAAACCTGGCAGCAAGAAAGCCTCATGGTTCAACGATGATCTCAAGAAGTCCAAGAAACTCTGCCGCTCCCTTGAAAAGGCCTGGAAAAAAGACCCAACCACGAGCACCAAGGACGCCTTCAAAAGCGCCACCCGCACCCACCACCAACTGATCCGAAAAGCCAAGAAAACAGCTTTCAAGGATCGACTTGACAACAACGCCCACAACAGCAAGGAACTTTTCAACATCGTCAAGGAATTTTCCAATCCCTCGGCCAACTCCAACGACATCACCCCCTCTCAAACCCTCTGCGACTCCCTAGCCTCTTTTTTCCACAACAAGATTGCAGACATCCACAACAGCTTTGACAATCAACCCGGAAACCAACCCACCCTACCATCTGCTGACCACCTTCCCCCCGTGAACACCCTTAACGCTTGGAACCCAATCTCCACTGAGGACACCATCCGCCTGATGAATTCCATCCACTCAGGATCCCCCACAGACCCATGCCCTCACCACATCTTCAACAAAGCAGACTCCGTCATAGCACCGCACCTCCGAGACGTCATCAACTGCTCCTTCAACTCCGCTACCTTCCCAGAAGACTGGAAACACGCCGAACTCACTGCCCTTCTGAAAAAACCAACAGCGGACCCCACCGAACTCAAAAATTACCGCCCCATCTCGCTTCTTCCATTCCCGGCAAAAGTCATCGAGAAAGCCGTCAACAACCAGCTCACCGCTTTCCTCGAAGCCAACAAATCCCTCGACTCCTCACAGTC
This sequence comes from Triturus cristatus, assembly GCF_964204655.1. Classification (NCBI taxonomy): domain Eukaryota; kingdom Metazoa; phylum Chordata; class Amphibia; order Caudata; family Salamandridae; genus Triturus; species Triturus cristatus. The sequence continues at coordinate 42,231,868 of NC_140582.1, read as the reverse complement.
CGGCTTCCGAGCCAAACACAGCACTGAGACCGCCCTCATCGCAGCAACAGACGACATTCGAACTCTACTGGACAACGGAGACACAGTCGCCCTCATCCTCCTCGACCTCTCTGCAGCATTCGATACAGTCTGCCACAGCACCCTTCTACAACGCCTCAATAACATCGGAATCCAAGGAAAAGCACTTGAATGGATCACCTCGTTCCTCACCGGAAGAACCCAGAGAGTCCGCCTTCCTCCATTCAAGTCCGAGGCCTCTGAAGTCATCTGCGGCGTCCCTCAAGGATCCTCACTCAGTCCCACCCTCTTCAACGCATACATGAGCCCCCTCGCGGCCCTCGCACGCCGACACAACCTCAACATCATCTCCTACGCGGACGACACTCAACTAATCCTTTCTCTCACCAATGACCCTAGCACCGCCAAAACTAACCTACACGAAGGAATGAAAGAAGTTGCCGAATGGATGAAACAAAGCCGTCTGAAACTGAACTCAGACAAAACTGAAGTCCTCATCTTAGGTACATCCCCCTCTGCATGGGACGATTCCTGGTGGCCTGAAGCCCTCGGAAAAGCACCCATCCCGACAGACCACGCACGGAACCTAGGCGTCATCCTGGATTCTTCACTCTCAATGAACAGACAAGTCAGCGCCGTATCCTCTTCCTGCTTCAACATTCTTCGCATGCTCAGAAAAACATTTCGCTGGATCCCCCTCGAAACAAGGAAAACAGTTACCCACGTTCTAGTCACGAGCCGACTGGACTACGGAAACACCCTCTACGCGGGTACTACCGCAAAGCTCCAGAAGAAACTCCAACGAATCCAAAACGCATCAGCCAGGCTCATATTAGACATCCCTCGCAACGAACACATCTCTGATCACCTTAAAGACCTCCACTGGCTACCCGTCAATAAGAGGATCACCTTCCGACTGCTTACCCACGCACACAAATCACTCTACGACATCGGACCAGATTGCCTCAACTCTCGACTGTCCTTCTACACCCCCTCCCGCCAACTACGATCTTCCAGCCAAGCCCTCGCCACTATACCTCGCATCAACAAGACCACCATGGGAGGCAGATCCTTTGCATACCTGGCTGCTAAAACATGGAACTCACTCCCCGCCTACCTTCGCCTCACCCAGAACCACCTAGCGTTCAGAAAGCAGCTTAAAACGTGGATATTTGACAAATAATCCTCCTCCCCTTCCTAAGCGCCTTGAAACCCTCTGGGTACGTAGTGCGCTATACAAATTTTATGACTTGACTTGACTTGACTAATGTATTTCAGTGTGGTGGTCCGCATCACCGCACTGAAATGAAATGTCATGCATTATAACGCCTCCTCTGTGAAGCCGGAGCGCTGCTAAAATGTACCATGCTGAGAAAGCTGCAGTAGCAATGCGCTTTCAATGCTTCTCCTGGAAGCTCAGGGGCGGACTCATTTGCACACAGGCAGCTCTGTTAGCTGCAACAATGTATATAACCCAGTACACGCACCCGACACCACTTGGCAAATAATTTTCACTGATTGACATCAGGAGTCAGTGCCGGGAATGCCCAATGGCTACTTCCATTCCAGCAACTGTGTTTATGAGAACAAATCGGTTGTGTAGCAAACGGGCGGCATGTTTTGACATATACAGCAGGCAATCATGGCACTGCAGTGGTTATGATACCCGACCGAAACCGATTTTAGTGCTACCAGCGGCAGACTCGTGAAAGAGACTTCTGGCAACATGATGAAAGAGGCGCTCACCCAGCGGTGGTGTTTATTAATTAAATTGATCCACCCGAGACCGGATTGACCCGACCTCAGCCTACCCCAAACTAGAGGCCAGGCTGAGAGCCAACCAGGACCTCCTCAGCCCATAGCACTGTCACCAGTCCACTGAGTGTACAGTGCCTGCCAGAATCCTGCAACCTGGCGTTGGTTGCCGGGGAAGTAGGAGTCCACGACTGCGGCAGCCATGATAGGCCTGTTGCCGTGGCACCTGCTCACGCAGTAAAGAAAAAAGGTACTGTGCCTGATTCTTGTAATTGTACATAATTTGTTATGCATTTAAAAGTGCGCAGCGGTGATCAATCAATCAATCAAAGAATTTGTAAAGCGCGCTACTTACCCGTGAGAGTCTCAAGGCGCTGAAGGGGGAGTGCCGCTACCCCTCGAAGAGCCAGGTCTTGAGGAGTCTTCTGAAGGTGAGTAGGTCTTGGGTCTGCCATAGGTGGGTCGGGAGGGTGTTCCAGGTCTTGGCGGCAAGGTAGGAGAAAGATCTGCCGCCGGAGGGCTTTCGTTGGATGTGGGGGACAGCGGCGAGGGTGAGGCTGACGTAGCGGAGCTGGTGGCTGGGGGTGTAGAAGCTGAGTCTGCTGTTCAGGTAGGCCGGTCCGGCGTGGTGGAGTGCTTTGTGTGTGTGGGTGAGGAGCTTGAAGGTGATCCTCTTGTTGACGGAGAGCCAGTGTAGGTCTCTCAGGTGCGGGGTGATGTGGCTGCAGCGGGGGATGTTGAGGGTCTATCGGGCGGAGGCATTTTGGATGCGTTGTAGTTGACGCAGGTGTTTGGCTGGGATGCCTGAGTAGAGTGCGTTGCCATAGTCCAGCCTGCTGCTGACAAGGGCCTGTGTCACTGTTCTTCTGGTTTCGGTCAGGATCCACTTGTAGATCCTGCGGAGCATGCGGAGGGTGTTGTAGCAGGAGGAGGAGACGGCACTGACCTGCATCGACATGGAGAGAGAGGAGTTGAGGATGAATCCTAGGTTGCGTGTGTGGTCGGTGGGTGTCGGTGCTGTTCCCACTGTGATCGGCCACCAGGAGTCGTCCAAGGCTGAGGGGGTGGGTCCAAGGATGAGGACCTCTGTTTTGTCCGAGTTCAGCTTCAGACGGCTGCTCCTCATCCAGTCGGTGACGGCCTTCATTCTCTCGTGGAGGTTGGTTTTGGCGGTGTGCCGGTCCTTGGTGAGGGAGAGGATGAGCTGGGTGTCGTCGGCGTAGGAGATGATGTTGAGGTCATGCTGTCGGGCCACTTGTGTGAGGGGGGCCATGTAGATGTGGAACAGCGTAGGGCTGAGGGATGAGCCCTGGGGGACGCCGCAGATAATGTCAGTGGCTTCGGATCGGAAGGGTGGGAGGCGGACGCTCTGGGTTCTGCCGGAGAGGAAGGACGTGGTCCAGTCGACGGCCTTCTCTTGGATTCCGGCTTCTTGGAGATGTGTTTTTAGAGTGCGGTGGCAGACTGTGTCGAAGGCAGCTGACAGGTCTAGGAGGATGAGGGCTGATGTTTCGCCGTTGTCTAGTTGGCGCCTGATGTCGTCTGTGGCGGCGATGAGGGCTGTCTCGGTGCTGTGGTTTCGTCTGAATCCGGACTGGGACTGGTCTAGGATGTTGGTGTCTTCGATGTGGCGGGTCAGTTGTATGTTGACCATTTTATCAATGACCTTCGCCGGGAACGGGAGTAGGGAGATGTGCCGGAAGTTCTTGGGGTCCTCGGCGTGCTTCCAGCTGTCCGGGAATGTCGCTGTTTTGAAGGAGATGTTAATGACCTTTCGTAGTAGGGGTGTGATGGCTGCGTTTGCTTTGTTGAATACGTGGCGTGGGCAAGGGTTGGACGGAGATCCTGAGTGGATGGAGTTCATGACCTTGCGTGTCTCGTCATCATTGGCGTTGGCCCAGGAGGTCAGGCGGATGGTGTGGGTGGTGTTCGCAGGGTGGGTGGAGTCCGGCGTAGTTGTGGCGGTTGTGGTGTGGAAGCTGTCGTGGATGTTGGCGATCTTGCGGTGGAAGAAGGTGGCCAGTGAGTCGCACAGTTCTTGTGAGGGCGGGACGTAATTGGTGTTGGTGCTGGATAGTTCCTTCATGACGCTGAAGAGCTCTTTGCTGTTGTGTGCGTTGTTATCCAGGCGGTCTTTGAAGGAAGATCTCTTGGCTAATCTCATGAGGTGGTGATGTCTGCGGGTGGCGTCCTTTCGGGGCTGAGTGGATGTCCGGTGTGCGTTCGTGGAGCCATTTCTTCTCCAGTTTCCGGCATGCGTGTTTGGAGTTCTGGAGCTCGGTGGTGAACCAGGTGGCTTTCTTGCTGGTGTGACTGTTGGAGGGTTTCTTGAGCGATGCGAGGGTGTTGGCGCAGTCGTTGATCCACTGTCTGAGGTTGCGTGCGGTGGCGTCTGGGTCGGTGGGTTCGGTGGGTGGGTTCTGGGTGAGGGTGGTGGTCAGCTGATCTTCGGTGACTTTGCTCCGGCAGCGGCGGGGCATCAGTTGGGTGTGGTGGTGCGTGGTTGGTTTCTTGAAAGTGAAATGGATGCAGCGGTGGTCGGTCCAGTGGAGCTCGGTGGTGTGGTGGTAGGTGACGTGGGTGCTAGTGGAGAAGATGGGGTCCAGTGTGTGTCCGGCAGCGTGGGTGGGTGCAGTGACGAGTTGTCTGAGGCCGAGGTTGGCGAGGTTGTCGATCAGGGTGGCGGAGTTGGCGTCGTTGTTGTTCTCGAGGTGGAAGATCAGGTCCCCGAGGAGGATGTAATCCGTGGAGGCGCATGAGTGGATGCTGGCAAGGTTGGCGATGGAGTCGCTGAACTGTGCCCGGGGTCCGGGGGGTCTGTAGATGAGTGTTCCTCTGAGCATGGTGTTGGGGTCGGTGTGGATCCTGAAATGCAGGAGTTCGGCGGTGTTGAGGGTGTCGTCCGTGTGGGTGGAGACCTTGAGGGTGGACTTGTGCGCGATGGCTATTCCTCCTCTGATTCCGTTGGTGCGATCCCTGCGGGTGATCTTGTAGCCGTCCAGGATGGCTATAGCGATGTCAGGCGCCGAGGAGTCATTCCACCAGGTCTCGGTCAGGAAGGCAACATCTGGGGCGGATGTGTCGAGCTCTGGGTCCCAGAGCTCGATGGCATGTTTGCGTGTGGAGCGGGTGTTGAGGAGTATGCAGCGAAGGTGGTTGGGTCCGGTCCTTGGAGGTTTGGTGGCTCTGTCGCAGGTGAAGCTGCAGGTGTGGCAGGAGAAAGGTCCATGGGTGCGTTTCGGGGCAGCCTGGAAGCAGCGGTGGTCTCGGCCGGCATTGATAGCGTGGAGGGTGCTGGCATCGTAGCAGAGTCTGGTGGCGTGGCGGTTGCGGGGTCCCGGGGTTCTGGCACTGGGCGCGGTCCAGGCACGGACGGGCGCAGATGAGCTTGCCTCAGGCACGCCTCCGGCGCGCAGCGGCCACCATTTAAGGTGAGTTGGGAGGGAGGAGCAGCTGGGAGGAGGGAGCGGCGCGGCGAATAGCGTGGGAGCGGGACACAGAAGGCAAAAGGGGCAGGGCCGCAGGGGATCAGCGGCGGGAGCGGGGACAGCGGCGAGGGGTACAGAAGTCAAGAAGGGGGGAAGACTGGAAACAGGGGCACAAGAGGCACAAAAGAAATAAGGAAATAATACAGTTACAGTACAGTACAATTACTAAACACAACAATTGCGGCAGAAGACACGAACCAGCAGAGCAACAGCAGCGGCGAACTTACGAGGCAGGAGGCAGCAGGGGGGAAGGCACGGGCACAACTGGTGAAGCTGTGCGGCATGGGGAACGACCTGGCCTGCGAGCAGGGTCAGGGGTCACTCTCACCGCCGCGCAGCGGCCGCCATTTAAGGCGAGGTGGGAGGGAGGAGCAGCTGGGAGGCGGGAGCGGGCGGCGAATAGCGTGGGAACGGACACAGAAGGCAAACGGGAGCGGGCCGCTGGGGAGCAGCGGCGGGAGCGGGGACAGTGGTGAGGGGTACAGAAGTCAAGAAGGGGGGAGGACTGGAAACAGAGGCACAAGAGGCACAAAAAAAATAAGGAAATAATACAGTTACAGTGCAGTACAATTACTAAACACAACAATTGCGGCAGAAGACACGAACCAGTAGAGCAACAGCAGCGGCGAACTTACGAGGCAGGAGGCAGCAGGGGGGAAGGCACGGGCACAACTGGTGGAGCTGTACGACATGGGGAGCGACCTGGCCTGCGAGCAGGGTCAGGGGTCGCTCTCACCACCATGCAGCGGCCGCCATTTAAGGTGAGGTGGGAGGGAGGAGCAGCTGGAAGGCAGGAGCGGGGCGGAAAATAGCGTGGGAGCGGGACACAGAAGGCAAAAGGGGGCGGGCCGCTGGGGAGCAGCAGCGGGAGCGGGGACAGTGGCGAGGGGTACAGAAGTCAAGAAGGGGGGAAGACTGGAAACAGGGGCACAAGAGGCACAAAAGAAATAAGGAAATAATACAGTTACAGTACAGTACAATTACTAAATACAACAATTGCGGCAGAAGACACGAACCAGCAGAGCAACAGCAGCAGCGAACGTACGAGGCAGGAGGCAGCAGGGGGGACGGCACGGGCACAACTGGTGGAGCTGTGCGGCGTGGGGAGCGACCTGGCCTGCGAGCCTGATCCGGATCTGCCTGCAACTGGGTAACCGAGAACTGTGCAGTGACGTCATCTCTTTCAGTAGTTTTGTGCGAAAGCACACTAGCTCGTTTTGGGCCAGGGTGACTTAGCGCCAGTGATTTTGGTGCCACTGAACTTGAAGGTAGCGGGCAGCGTGGCCAACCCTGGGCGGTAGGCCTCTCAGTTATCAAAGATTTTTATCAGCGTACGCTAAAAGTCTTTACAAAATAATACAGCCTCTATGTTTCCCATTGCTTCATCTTACTTAGGAAAAAGTGTCACTCATAGTCGTTGAAATGTGACTCATAATTACTGAAAATTATGAACATGTCACACATGGCTATCTGAAACCTTGGCAGCTATGCTCAGGCACTGGTGACCTCGACGTCTCCTGTGCCCGTCTCGTCCTCCGCTATCCCGCTGCAGGTACTAGACTCACAGCCTTTTTCTCATGGGCAACACTGTCCTAACAGGCACACTCCTCCGGAAACGGCTGGCGGCACAGCTGGGGTGGTTGCTCCGCTCTCTTGATGAACCACATGGCCACATCTTCATGTGTGGCATCTCCTATGGTGGCGACATCAATTTATCCTGTCAATGAAGCTGGGAATGGCTTGTCCCAGTCGCCTTTTAGACCATGCCTGTGACCTCGCCCCTCCTTCCTTATCGGGCCTTTTGAACTCAAACCTCCCGGTCACACCCTGGCCTTTTAGGTCTCGCTGAGACAGCGCAAGCTGTCTCTTTGAGACATTTTGTAAGTGGGCTTTCAAAAGTGCTACCCACATGATTTGGCAGGCCTAAAGCTTGAGTGCACGATGGCGTGCACGTGCACAGCTGCTGCTCACACTCCCTCCTCCCCCTCCCTTTTCGTCAGCTTTAATCAGGCTTCTCTGATGCTGGCATTCCCCCCTCCCTTCTCGCCCAGCCCTTCTTGTCACCTCGGCTTGTTTATGCACAGCTGCTGCTCCCACTCCCTCCTCCCTTCTCCCTTGCTTGATCGCGATCACTTTCACTTTCGGCCAATGCTTGTTTGAGTTCTCATGTTACAGATGACTGTGCTCGAGAGCGTGACCATTTCTTGATACATCCAGGCTGAAAGCGGTTGCTTTAGGTGCTCAATGTTAAAACGCACCCTCAACACCCCCCCCTACCCTTTTCCCCAGCAATCACGTGCTCCACACATTGAGCAACTAGGTCAGTATCCCGGCTCTTACGTTGACCTTGTTTCCTGTAACTAAAATAAAAAGAGACCATGCTTCACAAACATCCCGTGCACAGGAAAAGCCCCACCTGGGCTGCTGCACCCTGCCCCCGTCCCTCGAGCCCACATTAATCCGCTTCCCACTGGGTGATTCCAACGTGTCCAGAAGTAAGCAACCGGCCAGGCGGCAGACTCCCACACACACCGAGATCACCAAGCAGAAGAGAAGGCCTTTAGCGTCTCGCACAGCCACTTACAGCAAATTTTGAAAATGTGATTGTACGTGATAAATATTTACTATCCCATCATTGAGCAGAGATACCACTCCCGGGCTTGATTTTTCTATGTGACCAACATGCTCCCAATGTCACATGCCAGCATTTTCTGTTAGACGCCGCTCGTTTGTGTGTTTTGATACATTTTCCCTTTATTACTAAAATCCTTTCACCCCCATAATTGGACTCCGGACGATATATAATCCCCCAAACAAAGACTCCATTCATGCACTATCATTTTGTAAGCTATGGGACTTGTAATTTATAATTGCATTTTTCCGTAAAAAAACGTCATTTAACCAGTCACGTTAAGCATCAATGTATATTGTTTCCGAGCGACCCAACTTCGGGGCCTAAATCTTTTCAAAGTTGTTCCCCAACGTTTAAAAGGTTATTTTTTGGGCACTCGTGTCCCGCTACACCGCCCCCACCACCTCAAATTCGAGTATGTTTACCCCCAACCTCTAAGGCAGAGCAACCTTGCCTTTTGCTCTCCCCTTCCTCGCTAAGTTTAAGTACCGTATGCTATTTTCCTTGCCTACTACGTGATTAATTAAAATCATATATTCTTAATCATTTGGTAGTAGCATTGTTTTAACATTATCCGATGCCTTGTGTGTCTGTAAATACAAAGTTGAGCAGGTGGAGGAAGCAGAACTGAGGACCTTTTTTGTGTTTGTGTGCCTGCGATTGGCAACATAACTTGCTTATTTACATTTCATCCTTCGTAGGTTGATAAATGAGTTCTGTTGAGCTGGGTAATATTAATACCCGCTGTTTAAAGGACAACAGAACTACAGGAGCCAGCGCTGGGTAAAAACAGTCGATACAGTATCTGTCTGTATGACCGATCTGTAGTGTGGTTTGTAAATGTTGATAATGCTTCCTGTCAGTTACACTCGGACTGCTTCAAGTCATGAACCAACCTGTCCAGATGTGAAACCCGAGGGCCTGAGCATTCGATGAATACTTTTGATAACCAGAGTATGAAATGCTGCAGCCAGCCTATGAACAGAGCTTCCTGCACTCTGATTAAATATCCAAGATTAACAGCAAGAGTGCTGACTCGGTCCTGGCAGTCATTCCCACTGCTGCAATAAACACAGCCCCGATCAATCGTCTTGGTAATAATGTTTCATCAGAAACGTTTTAAAAAATTCTGATTGTCGCCCTTTGCAAATGATCTGAAATATGCTGGTTACCGTTATGTTTTTTATATATTTGCTCGACTTCTCTTGGTGTATTTATCATTTGCATTTCTTTTCTGTGCATAATGGCATTGAGCAGGAAAAGCACACCAACTTCTCTATGTAAAGTATATCTTCTGTAGATCGATTTTATTAATGTTAACTAAGTAGTGTGTGACAAACTGTCAGGATTTTCACAAGAAAGTGTGGGAAACACAACAATTAACATCTTTCACAAAGCGGGAAATATTTCCTCTAAATCTTTGTAAAGATTACATAAAAATACAATGTGCAAATTCCCACGCCCTTGCTCTTATGCAGATCTCTTCCTATGCATTACAACAGCCAGCGAGTGAATTAAAATGCAGTGTGTTGAAGGTCACATTCAGGTCAGAAGTTTGATCAGGACGATGAAGTTCTATATGAAAAAGACAGCTATGTAGCCTAGTCAAATACAGAAATGGTCGACTGGGAGCACAGTACGAAAGCAGGTTAAACACTACTGGCAAAAGGGGTGGAGAAACAGATCAAGCATGAGTAAACATGAGGGAAACAACAGACACAATGAGATAGGGGGTACAGTCATCTCACATCCGCACAAGAAACAAACATCCATGCTCCTGACACATGGACAGGAAAGCGATACAATCTAATGGGTCACACTTGTGACAAGTGGCGCTGTGTGTTATACACACATTTTAGGGGGTCTGACAGGAGATGAAATGTGAACTCCTCCCACAAACACACAAGAACGGACCACCGTTGCAGACTTAAAACCTGCACTGGTGCGCGATTTTCAGCCAGTTTACCCGCTATATTACCTCACAGAGTCTGAAGGCTCGAGCACAAAGGCATGTTTGACATCAGAGAGGATGCTGGGAGTCCATCGGCCTTTTTGGTTGATTTCCACGTGAAGGCGATCCATTTACAAGCTTTGACATACCCAATAGGTCTCGCCTTTGGGACCTTATAAGTGTTTAGCCATGCAACAGTTGATGTTGTTGCCGCAAGGATATTGTGCTGCATAACTAAATACTTATAAGGTCCCAAAAGCGAGACCTATTGGCTATGCCAATGCTTGTTTTTATTGGCACGAGAGTGCGCCCTATTGCTGCTGTGCCCTTTGGTCTGCCGCCCACGGGGGCGGGGGATTTGCCTCCCTCCCTCTAGGGTCGGCTGCGCCTCCCGGTCAGTGATAATGGCAGCTGAAGTGCGAGAAGAATTATGCAAGAGTCAGGATTTTACCAGCATTGGGCAATACGCATAACAGTTGTGCACAGTCACTGTGACACATGCCTACACGTGCACCCTATTGCACACTCACATATGGTCAGTACAATGTGCACACAAACACACACACACTCATCTGCTGATGCTGGAGGCCCAACTCCTGCTCTCAACGGCTAGTCAAGAACCCCTATACCAGCTTAAGCTGGGGTGCCTACGACAGACTAAAATGTTTTATGGCCCTTCATAATTTTCAACCCTGTATCACACGCTATTTCAAGCCCGTAGGAGAAAATAATAAATCCTGGAAGAAGAAAAAAATAGTGTGGCACAGCTCTAGTATGGTGGGCCAAAGAAGCTTAAAATGTTAATAGAGACAAGTGTTTAAAGTGGAAAACAAAAATATAGAGGAGGCAAATGTAGTGAACCATCACGCAGGAAGGAAAGAGGAAGGGAAATACGGAAAGAACGAAGGACAGTTAAAAGGAAGCAGATAGAATATAGTTACTAGAAAAGAATAGAAGGATTGAAAGGGAAAAAGGAAAGGGGGGAAGGAAATTGAACATTAAGTTTGGAAAGAAGGGTAGCAAGAAAAAAAGAATAAGGAATAAAAACGAGAAATAAGGAAAGCAGAAACGTCGAATTATAAATGAAGCTGTAAATGCATCATTTTGAAGACTTCTTGCAAAATGTCCTCAGGGATACAAGTCCTACAGGCCTTCATTCAAAGGGTCAGGATCGAGCTCTTTGCTTGGGACATTTTATGTGGCTCAAAGTGGGGGGTCTACGCCCTTTGTGTAAAACGCATAGAATTATTTTTTTAATGCAATCCAGAGTAGTTTGTTTTCGCTTAATAGAGGTTCTTCTTACACCTATATATCCATTTATGTTGTTCAAAGTTTTAAGTGGGCTCCAGAATAAGAGCGTGCTTGGCCCAGCAAGTAATTTAGTTACAAGGAAGCTGTTTAATAAGCAACTGCCTAACTGTGTAAATCGAGTATGTTTACTTGAATAGGATTACAGAGCTGTGTCAAATCTCTAATAAGATGTGTCTGGATTGATTATCCCCAAGCGTGTTGGAACGATTCTTAGCCAAACAAAATTGGATTTGTTTAAAATAGCTATATCCTTAGCAGCGCTTAATGAATGTTGATAAAATACTGGGGACGAGATGCGTCATTAAAGATGTCTTTAGACGTCAGTAGAGCAACAGCCTTCCGAAGAAGTAGCCAATCCTTTAAGAAGCATTTAGAAAATGTCAGAAACATCTTGATGAAAGAGATGAGCCTCTAAAATATATACAAATCATCTATGTTTGAGAATACGAAAAGCAATTTGACGGCTCGTGGCACTAATCAAGGTTTTTATTGTGTTTTTTTTTTACAGAAACAGCTACCTTGGTCTAAACAGGAATCCAAGAAACTAAATAGAAAACGTCAACACTCATCACTTGTGGATGTCTGATCTTCTGCTGTACTATGTTATTAAAGACCATTCTTAGCGCTGACATCAAGAGTGGTTATTATCTTTACTACAATGTTAACAGGTCACTTTTCGGTTTTTGGGCGAGATTCACATCACATTTACAGAGGAAAGGAAGATACTTCAAGCTTAGGCATGGCTGATTGCTAATGGTTTTAGGAATTATTGTTCTGATAGTTTACTTACCGGTACTTATGTTATTTGTTCTTTAGTTTGAGTGTATTTAAAACAATAAATAGCACTCAATAGATTACACAAGCAAAGAGAATTAAATAAGACAGTAATAATAGGTATAAAATACAACACATAGCAAATGCAATGCTGTTGAAATATGTGCATGAGTACAGAGATAAAATATGTAATGCTGTAAAAAAACATGTAAATGTATGGGATGTATGAGGGAAGGAAGGAGGAGAAATAAGGATATATACAATTATGCAATAAAAGAGAAAATTAATACTAATAGAAACTGTAGACATTATGAAAAAGAATAACGCGAACATTACCTATAAACATTTGTAACACTACATAATAAGTTAATAATATAAATATAAAAAAGGCAGATGAAAGAGTTCAAGGGGGCTGCCTTACTTCATCAGACACAGTGATAGTTTTGTTTACAAGTGAACTACATTGAGATATATAAGCAAGAGACGTGGGCAAGATGGCGGCTGGTCAGTCAGCCGAGGGAGCTGGGTGAAACGGGCTCCCCTGCTAATGTCTCTTACCTGACTGTGTATGGAAAACTACTAGTGGAATGATTTGGCGTTTGGTGCTGTATCAGCAAGATGAGCTGCAGGCTTTTTTTGAGCATTTTATGTGCCTCAAGTTTTTCGAGTGAAGAGGCTCGCTGTTTGGTCAACGCTAATCGGCACCGGTATGGCTCCGAAGGCTCCCCCGAAAAATGCCAGGACTCGACAACCTTTAGGAGGCACTAATAGCCCGACAAAAACTTCTAAAAGTTTGCTGTCGGCAAGCGGTGCATCGAAGGAGGGGACTCCTAAGACTGTCCGTGCAAAACAAGGTGTCCACTCGCTTTTTAAGCTACAGAGTGCAAAGAACAATAAAAAACCGGCGAACCTACAGGACGTTAAGACGGAGAGCCTTGGAAGTGAAAGCAAACTAAATTTCACACCCGTAGCTGTAGCTTTGGACATAGCTGCAGAAGGCGTTACAGACTTCAGTTTCTTACCTGATCCAGTAGGTGGGCAAGTGATTTCCATGCTGGCTGCTGACTCTGGGAATGTTGCAACTTCGGTGGAAGACAGCAAGAACCGCAGTCCAGGTCAGTGCGCTAGCGAACTTAATAGAGGCATTATGGGTCCTGTAGTTTTACCGGCAAACCTTGAGACTGTATATGAGAAAACTAGCTGTAACAAAGTAAGTGCCACAAGTACTACGGTTGGAGGCATCCCTTCTGGGGGGGCTTTAATAGATGGGAGACTAGAACATCCTAAGGAGCAGGAAATGGGGGAAAAGTTTTATTTGATGTCTGACCACTCTACGTCATCGGAAGAAGGCAGCCTGAGTAAAGAATGGTGTGAAGACGATAGCGACAGCACAGGCTCTCTTGACGAAGAGAGTCAACTAGAAGAAAAGACATTGCTCAGGCCAGGAACAATCCGGAAGGCTAAGTCACAGGGGATCCCGGGAGAGCCTTTTGTTAATAACATACAGGAGACACTGGCCTGGGACTACTCGTTCTCAAGTAATATTACTGACGCAATTACTGGAGAAAGGGGCGATAACTTGAGCCTTGGCTGCGGGGATCAGGGGGCCCCTAAGGAGGTTACCTTACATTCTATCTACCAGCTTATTATGGCACACAGAGCAGAGACCAGAGCAGAAAGGTCCCGGGCCAAAGTGCCTGTCGTAAACTACAAAACTCAATTAAAAGAGTCGCCATAACTTGTGTAGATATAGCAGATAGAACATTTGAAGCTGAAGAGCGGATCTCAAAGCTTGAGGATGAACTGAACGTGCAGAAAGGGATCACAGAGATCTTGAAAGGTCAGAAGGAGGATGTTGTGTGGAAGCGCTCCGACTTAGAGAACCGAATGAGAAGGATTAATCTCCGTATTCTTGGTATACTGGAGGGCTCATTAGGATCAGATGCTCGTCAGTTCGTTATAGAGTTATTTTCTGAAGCTTTTCCAGATCTAAAGAACTGGGACTGGAAGACTGAAATACAAAGAGCTCATCGTTTTCCCTTCAAGCTGCGACAACAATCAAACCAGGACAATGTGCTACCCCGTCCCATCCTGATCTCTTTTAACAATTTCTTGGCCCGAGAAGCCGTGTTTCATGCTGCCAGACCCAACAGGAAGAGAAAGGGAAAAGGGACAAGAATTCTTTGTTAGACCAGACTTCTGTCAGGCTACAGTTGAGCGAAGGTGGCAGCTTCGCTCATTGATCCCGATGTTCCAGGCGAGGGGCGCACAAGTATTTCTGCTTAATCCTGCGAAGTTAAAAGTACTGCACCAGGGACATACATCTTTTTTTATATCGGAGAGTCAGGCCCAAGAATTCCTAAATTCAATATAACCAAAAATTGCTCCTAGAGCACTATGTCTATTCGAGGGAAGCAACACTATCAAATAATGGGTAGCTCTTATATCCGTATAGCTTCTACAAATATGTGGTCTTAACGACAAGAATAAAAGGAGAAGGGTACAAGAAGACCTTAAAGTCCTCTGTGCAGACTTGGTATGTCTGCAAGAGACACATATAGCTAATAAAGATTATAATTTATTAAACACCTTGGGGCTTAAAAGATTTGCACATACAACTCAGGATTGTAGGACAAAAGGAGTTGCAGTGCTTTGTAGAAATAATAGTGTTACCTGTGACAGAAAAATTGTGGATACATTTGGAAGATGGATCCTTATGGTAATTAAATGTGGCTCGGGGGTGTTTACGCTATGTTCAATATACTCTCTAGTTCTAGATGATCCATCAGTTCTGAAACATTTATCGACTGAGCTTCCATCTTGGCCAGCTCCTTATGTACTATGTGGGGATTTAAATATTAACGGGGCTAAAGATCCTGGCAGTATTGTAAGCGCAGACCGTAAACCACAAGTACGTAAAGCACTAAATGATTTGATATTTGATTTAGGGCTTACCGATGTATGGCCTAAGCTAAGGGGTCTCGATCCTGGATTCACCTACTATTCAGCTCCCCATCAAAAATGTGCCAGGTTAGATTACTTTTTAGTTTCACCATCGTTCCTAAAGGAAGCAAAAATTGAACTATATCCCAGGGTTTTATCACATCATAACACCTTAGTTTTTTAATTTCTTTGGGATGGGATGGTAAATATACATAAAAAATGGACATTTGAAAGGGCTATCCTCTTAGACCAAGACTATATTAAACATATGAGAGGCTGGATAGGTGAATTCTTCAGGTTCAATAAGGGCACCGCATCTCCAGGATTGGTCTGGGATGCGTTTAAGGCCTCGATACGAGGGGAGACCCTTAGATTTGGAGTACGTAGAAGGAAGAAATATACTGAACAAGTCAAGAGTTATTATCCGAAGCTTTCTCATTTGGAAATTGAATTAATAGCAAATATAAGAGATAGAAGGGAACTGTAACCTTGGACTCAATTTTAGTGACTAAATCAGCCTTAAATGATTTCTATCTAATTAAGCTTCCAGGCACAAATTTAGCTAAAAAGCAAGAGTATAATGAATATAGCGAAACTGTAGGATGATTGCTTGCAGTCAGGACCAGGCAACGAATATCTGCATGCCATATAAGTCAAATAAAAGATATGAACGGCGCTATAATACCTGACGAGAGCGAGATCAGAGAATCTTTTAAAGATTACTATAGGGCACTATATACAGCAGATATATTACCTGTCGAAGGCTATGATTCTCCTTTTTTACCCAAAGTAAAACTGACAACAGAGGAGGCGCATCGTCTGGAAGCAGAAATCTCATATGAGGAACTCCAGAAAGCGTTATATGATCTACCATCGGCCAAGGCTACAGGCACTGATGCCATACCATTAGAATTCTATAAAACCTTTTTTAAGGAAACAGGTGCGGAGCTTCTTGCTCTTTTTAATATCGTTAAGGGGAGAGTCGTTCCGCCGACCTCGTGGGGTTCGGCAAACATTGTAATATTTTTAAAGAAAAAGAAAGATCCCTTAAACATGGGCTCATATAGACCAATAACTCTTCTAAATAGTGATGCTAAACTATATTCTAAGATATTTGCCTCTCGTCTTAATAGAGTTATGCAACAATTGGTGTCCCGGTGGCAGCACAGATTTATTCAGGGAAAGGGGACAGAAGACCACATAAGGAGACTCATCACACTCTTAGATGCTTCTGATGTTCTAAAACTTTCTTTGGCAGTGGCCTTTCTAGACGCAGAAAAGGCGTTCGACAGGGTTTCTTGGAACTACCTGTGGAAATGTCTTGAAGCTAACAATATAGAAGATGGATTTATTAGGGCAATTCAGGCTCTTTATTATAAACCCTCAGCCCAGGTCCAGATCATGGGTGGTCTCTCAGAACCCTTTTTTATAGATAGAGGGACAAGATAAGGATGTCCATCCTCTCCTTTACTATATGCATTTTATATGGACCCTTTTCTTAGGCTCCTGGAGGGCTCAGAGAACGTATCTCCCTTTAGCCTGAATGATAGGCATACGAAAATATTGGCATATGCCGATGATGTGGCTGTTGTCACGTCGGAATTAGCTAAGACACTGGCCGAAGTCGAAATGTTGGCGGAGAAATTTGTCCGGGTTTCTGGCTACAGACTCAATAGGGAGAAAACTCAGATTGTAGCTAATACATTTATGACTTCTATAGACGATAGAATAGTGGAGGAGGCTGTGTACCTGGGTATTCGAGTCAGGGCACAAACCAAGGAAGTAGTAGAGGCAAATCTTACCCCTATAGTGACCAAAATTAAGAAGGATATGGGTCGATGGGACAATCTGAAGCTATCTATAATAGGTAGATGCAACCTGATTAAAATGGTAGTTCTGCCCAAACTATTATATATTTTTCGTACAATATCTCTGGAAATTCATAATATATGGTTTGGGCAGATCGAGCGGGAAATAGCGAGATTTATCTGGTCTTATAAAAAAACGCGCCGAGCAAATTGTTTTCTAACACTTCCAGTTGGAAGGGGTGGACTAGGTCTACCAAACTTTAGATTATATTACCTAGCGGCATCTCTCAAATATTACTGGCCTATGTTTCGAATAGATGATAATAGGATTACGATCTCAAATGAAGTACCCTCCATATTTGAGACTTTAATAGGCTCTGGAGCAAATGGCTGTCTTTTAAAAATATATGAGCCTAACTATTTTAAAAAGACCCGATTTAAGACGCTGATAACCGCATATCAAAACTGGACTCGGGTTAGAAAAAAACTTGGTATGGGCAGGTTTAGCAGATATACTCCTCTTCTGGATAATAGATCTCTGGAACATTGTTGGATGGATATTTTGGGAGGTGGATAAGGGCAGGGGTGCGTAGGATCGCAGACCTGTTGGATGGAGACCAGCTAGCCACGTTTGAGATAATTAAAATAGGTTTAATCTTAGGAACATGGATTTTTTTAAGTTCTTACAGATTAGGGATTTCTTTACTAAGAAAATAGGTGGCATAGTTGGGTTCTCCGAGATTTCTTTGTTGGAGGCTATTACTGGCAGGAACTCCCCTACAATTTCAAAGCTCTATAGGATACTCCTTGAAGGGGTACCAGTCGATATTGAAAAACATTCTACAAAATGGCAGGAAAGGCTGGAGGTTATAGATTCGTGTCTGGAAAGAGCTATTGTACTGGCTAATACAGTACTACTTACAGCAAATCTCCGGGCACAATGCTTTAAAACAGTCTTTGATCTCTATATTACTCCTGTCAAATTTATCAAATGGGGGGGTATGGAGGGTATTCATTGTTTTAGATGTAAAACCTTGGGGGCGAACTTGGTGCATATGTTCTCTACATGTTCAGAGTTGGAGCAATTAAGGTCTGAGGTTTCGACTTTTCTGCAACATGTTTTGAACAGAAAGATACTGTTAACCCCCCAACTTATGCTACTTGGAGTAGCCATACCAGAAGACAACTGTAAGGAGTTTCTGTTTAACGCGATGTCTGTACTTAGATTGTGTATCGCCTCCTCGTGGCTTGATCCTTTACCACCAACATTCGGGAAATGGAAAGCGCGACTGCTACATATATTTAACTTAGAGAATGCTCTTTATGCCCAAAAAGGGAAAAGAGGGAGAATTAAGGGACTTAAGATATGGAGACCACTTAATGATTGGGTGAATGATCTTAAGTAACAAAACTCAAATATAGGAGGGTTCGTCAATTTGGTTCTGTTTCCTTTTTTTTTCATTTTTATGTATAGGCAGTAAAAACTTGGTCTCTTGTCATACTATCTGAATAAGTTAACTGGTCTAGAACTGTCAATATTGCATCCTTTCACTTTGTACATGCTTATCAATGCTGGATGTAAAAAAAAAATAAAAAGAGATATATAAGCAGTCATGGAAAGCCATAACAAATATCTATTTATAGCTATTGATGTAGGAGAGACATAGTTGGTATACAGTCTATTATGGAAACATATAGAGTTCCACTAAGATCAAAAGGTAACGTTATGGGCTTGTTTCCAATTGGGCATTATTAAATGGAAAGCAACAGATGATAATCAATGTAGCAGCTTATGACATCGAGGTAAGTGAGGCCACTGAGGAGCTAAACTGCCCAGGAAAACATTTTTTGAGGACAATGGAATATCAGCCTTGAAAATCCTATTAATTTGCTGCCATACCAGTTGACAAAACTGGAATATGGAAGGGGATTCGAACAGCATATGTTTCAAACCAGCATTTGAGCATGAACCCAACCAGCAAGAGAAACTCAAATTTGGAGAAGAGGATTTTAGGGTCATGGGAGTAAATATTGAATGGTGGTAAACAAAGAAAATAGTTTGTGTGCTATTTGCAGCTCAAGTAGATGTATGATGTTTAAGTCAGATCTTACCCCACAGAGCAGTTGGCCAACTTCCTATGAAATGTTTTTCCCAAGACAACTCAGTTTTGGTTTAGTTCTATCATGGCTAACATGGAGTGACTTATAAGTACTAGAAGCCGAGGGGATGGTACCTATTAAAGGGGAAAGTATTGCTGATGTAGAGGGAAAGGGGTCGTGTGTGGTAGCATGGAAATGTAATGAGTGAGAGTGGTGTGTAGAAGATCATATTTTTTTCTAGAGGTAAATGATAGGGAAAATTGAGCTTGGAGATCAGAAAAAAACAGGATCTGATAGACTTTCAAAAGTTGCGATAACCGGCACAACCCTCTAGTTTGCCATGCTTTCCAATATAGAGAACGATTGTTAATTAGTAGAGATTTATTATGCTAAATAGGTTGTTTTTGAAATGTAGCCACGAGGGATAAGTAGAAGGTAAAAGAGGCATCAAGATGTTACAAGAATGGGTAACAACTGGAGTACGTATTTGCGAGATATTCGTTGTGAAAGGGAGGACTTCCTTAAAGTCAAAAGGAGAAATGAGAGACTTCTCCAACAATATCCATACGGCGGGATGTAAGGGGAGGTCTGTAGAAAGCCATTGACCGGATAGTTTTAAAGAGAAGGCATGATGATACTTCTTAAAATTTTGAAATTTGAGGCCACTGTCAGATTTATCTCTTTTCAAAATTGAAAGAACTATACATGGCGATTTACATTTCCAAAGAAACTTTGGTAAAAGGGAATCAATTCTTTTAATATAGTAATCGGGAATGTGATTTGGAATCATAGAGATAATATATAATCAGAGGAGCGAGCATCTTTTTGATAGACTCAATCCTACCCCACCAAGAGAGAAATAATGGCTGCCAATGAGTAAGGTTATTGTTTAGTTTTTCATTCATTTAATCAAAGTTTAGTTTGAGGGTATCTTAAATAGTCTGTGAAAAACACAGCCCAAAATATTTTATTTTGTGGGTTGCCTGGCGAAACCATTATGAGGGAAAAGTTGCTTATTACATAAACATTTAGAGGTAGTATTTATGACTTTATCAATATTAAGCTGATAAACTGACAGATGAGAGAAAGCAAAGACCTGATCAAGGAAAGGAGGGAGGAACTCTGTAGGATTAGAGCAATATAGGAGAATGTGATCAGCAGAGACTGACATCTTAATTTGTTGTGCCCCAATTTGAAAGCCAGAGATGTGTGGGTCTTGTCTAATTTTGGTTAAAAAGGCTTTGAGTTCTATAATAAACAAAAAAGGGCATAACAGGTATCCTTGTCATACACCTCTGAACCGGAGAAAATAATCCGATAGCATACCATTGGCAAAAATTGCAGTCTTAGGACCTGTATACAACAAGGAGGTGAAAGTAATCAGTTTGGGAAATAAAACCTAACCACTTTAATACTAAAAACATAAAATCCCATATGGTCCTATCAAAAGCTTTTTCTGAAACCAAAGAAAAAGCAGCAACAGGATGGTCCAAAGAGGATGCTTTACTTAAAATGTTAAAAAATACAGAAGCATTGTCAGAGGCCAGCCTGCCTTTCACCAGTTTTTTTTGGACCTATTAGACCAGGTAAGATGAGGTCAATACACAATGCTAAAATTTGAGCCAAAATGTCATAGTGTTAATGAAAGAAATGGGTCAATAATTCTTACAGTGCATGAGATCTTTATTATCTTTTACAATTAAACAAATCATGGCATCCAGGAAGGAGCCTTGAGAAAAAACACTATTAATTAAAGTGTTAAACAAGAGTAGAAGTTTGGGAAGGAGGTATTTTGCCCAGTGACTATAACATTTGATTATAAAACCATTAGGTCCAGGGGCTCTACCTCTACATAAGATAGAGACTGCATGGGTGATTTCTGCCAATACATTATCTGTACCTAAAGGCCAAAATCAAGATGCTGAGATTTAGGGGGTGGAAGGGATTGAAAATACGTAGCCAGATCTAAATGTAACTGCTGTGTCTCTGGGGAGTTTAGATTTGTATAGAAATTAACAAAATATTTTAAAATATCCTTGTCCTTAGAAAGAGTAATCCCCTCACTCCTCCTTAAAGATTCCACTCCTGTTCTATCCTTTCTAATTTTCAAATAGTTTCCCAGTAATTTCCCATTTTAGACATGTCAAGAAGTTTTGGTAGAAAGGTTTGAAAGCAGACGCTCAGATTGGAGCCCTCTGTGTTTCAGGAAGACCATATATACAAAGATTATTTCTGTGATTTTGATTTTCAAGATCCTCTGTGTGAATTTTAATTAGAGCAATTTCTGATTCTAGATGGGAAATGTGTGAAGCTGTAAGCTGAAGATTGACTGTTTTTTGCTACACCAGCAAAACTCGTTATTCCAAAGCAGACGATTTATCATCAAGATGTTGCATCATCTTAGTAGTCTCTTCCATAAAGGGTTTGTTTTAATGCACACATTTCTCAAGGATCACAACAATGGAGACCAGGGTAGATTTCACTGTTGAGGGGAGATCTTTTGTTGCCCACTTATTTCACTCTGCTGACATTTTACCTAGTGAGGATGTCTTTAGAATTGTTCTTTAGTGAGAGCCAAGTTTCTGAGAAGTAGGTTCATCCATATCGGTGTAAGTAGAATCAGAGTCAGATAATGCAACGTTGATGGAGGTACCAGATAACTCAAGGTTTCTTCCCCATATAACGTTAATGAGCTGACACGGAAAAATACCAGGACTGAACGGGATGCGGACAATCTCCCAAGGTAAAGAAGTAACCCAAGCACATTAGAGTTATTAAGAGCACATTGGATAAGACCAAAATGAACACTGAGGAGGAGAAATCGCCATGAGAACAACAATGAAAATCAGGGTGGGTATCTTCCCTGATGCACCTGCACAAAATGTATTGAATGAAAATGTAAAACAGCGCTCCAGAGATCCAAACCTCAAAGAGAAATAGACTACAAATTTACGTTGTTAACATTGAGACATGCTGCCACATCACATCCTTATAATTGCTGTTAAAAGAAAGGCTCCATAAAACCACCTCGATAAGTATGACAGGAGTGCTGAGGTAACAAACATCCTGCCAGGAAAGTACGCAAAAATGTGCTCACCTCCTGAATATAAAAAAGTACAATACACCTAAATTTAGGAGCAGTCACCACTTAGCAGAAGTCTGAAATGCCAGCTAGTTGATGTAGTGGGAGCAAGGCTGCTCCTGGAGCCTCAGCATGGCAAGACTTGTGCACACTGCCTCACAATATGGTGTGCCCAACCTCAAATTCACAAGAGAGAAATCCTCGGGCCAGGCTTTCACAAAACCGAGGAGTCACGGCAGAACAAAGGACGCCTCTTTGTCTCCTCCGCCAGTGAGTGCTATAGCTTACTCAGGTCCCAATAATGCTTCCGGTGTTCACCAGAGCTCAATGGTGCGCCGCCATCTTGAACAGCATCAAAACCACGCCCCTCCAGTCCTTATGCATTTAAGGTGAGGCCATAGCCACTTAGCAGGCCAACACTTGGGCATTTTATTTTTCTGTGTCATTCATGTCCTCTTTAGGCAACTTTGCAACTGTGGTAACGGTGACTGGCATTAAATTGTGTGTATATGCTGCAGAAGTGCTGAAATTAGAGGTGCAGGAGGTGTTTAGAGGATTTCAAAAGCTGAATGATCACTAAAGAGGCCTTCAAATTTTGTTTTTATCTCTTGCTGAACATTCAAAGCCAGATATCAAATGCCATGCAATGTCTTCTGACAAATTGCTGCTTATTCTTTTTTTTTACCATTGAAATCGATGTTTACCTTTCCCTCCCTTACTGCAAAGTGAGTGAGTTTTTCAACCAAGTTACGATGCTCTTAGAGGTCACAGTGTGAAAGGAGAAGGCTGCGGTATGTCAAATTTCTCCTAACACAAAACACAACTGATATCACAGTAAATGAACTTCATAAAAATTTCAAAATATATTCTGCAAACAAAGACCAAATGAGGCATTGCAATTTTTCCATTGTGGACTGTTGTGCATACAAAGATTTGAATAGAGACAGACCAAATTGAGACACTGTACTTGTGTGAGAACTACGCACAGAATCAGGGAGCTGGATCTGGCAAAACCTTGCTTGGGTGGAGGTGGTCAAAGGGACTTCACCATGTGCTGCCTGTGCACCTACGGCTGCCTGTCCTAGTCTGCGATGAGTGAAGCTGACAGATGTGGTTCACCCTAAGGCAGCAGGGCCTCCTCCTCAGAAGTCCATCATGGCCATGTTGGGGATGGTACCATCTCATGTGGACCAGATCAAGCAGCTGGAGACCACTTTGGAGAAGCACGCAAAACTGTCTGATAAAATACTGCAGGTCATACAGGACTCTAAGGTGGCAGTGGAAGCTCAACTGGGAGCTATGCAGGGCGAGACTGGATTAATACGAGCGGATCACATCTGCCTGTTGGAGCGAGTGGATGAGTCCTATTCCTTGCTGGCCTACCTTACGCATTCAATAAAGATTGTTCAATACCAACTGAAAACTCTTCAAACTGAGATGCGGATACCGAAAACCAGGGCTGAAGATGTCAAAGAATGCTTGTGCTGTAATAATATACACCTCCTGAGTTTCCCGGAAAGGGCTGAGGGCCCAAACACTGAGCTATTCCTCAAAGACTGCCTTATGACTATAGTACTGGCCAAAAAAGTACCAACATTTTCCTCCATCGGGAGAAAGGACAAGGTTCCAGGTCGTCCACCAGGGGCTCCACCACGCCTGATCATTGCTTGGTTGCTTAATTGGCGAGACAGTGGCTTACTTCTATAATTATCCAGAGCTAAAGGCCCTCAGACATACGAAGGCAATAGCACCATCATGGCGTATCTGGACTACACTGCAGAGGTCCGGAGATGACGCAGCACCTTTACGGTGGTTAAGGCTCAACTGCGTACCTTGAACCTCCCATATGCTCTGCTGTTCCCGGCCTTCTTGCATATGGTAGATGCTAATACCACACACTTCTTTATATCTCCAGAGAAGGCCTGGAGGTGGCTTTTCTTCTGCAAGGAGGTGCCCGAGCTGCCAGAACCCCCTGAGAATGACAAGATGGGCTGGTCTGAAAAGAAGACCAGGTGACGACACATGCACTCCTGCAGATCAGGACCACTGAGGAAGGCGGTTGCCGGGATCACAGCCCACACCACAAACTGATACCAATCGATTTCTCCAGACACAGATAAGGACTCTGATCTGGGTGCCCTCAGCTCGGACACCTCAGGGTTGGACATGTGGCAGACAACAATGGGTTCCCCTTGCCGGAACCTCTAAATTCCAGAGCTGGCATAGGTGCTGAGTCGCTAATGCTTTGAGTGGCGGGGGGATGCTCTTGGCCACCTAGTCATGAACTTTATGGGACCTCAGGGACACTATTGGATCCAAGCATGAGACATTGTTTTTGCTGGTTCTATGGTTAAGCCTGACTAGGGTAGCAGAAGCTTTAGTGCATAGATGAGTGACACTGCCTAGCCCCAGATAGAGTATTCCGTATTGACATGTTCATGTTGAATTGTTTGGTGTGTTGTGGCATGTCGACGGAACATGTGCAGGCCTGGGATTGGGGAGTTGTTTATCGCATTTGTATCACTGTTCTTTTTTGTGTTTTTCTTTACCCTTTGGCTGGTGGGCTGGGTGACGGGGTGGTTGAGGTGGGAGGAAATAAAGGGTAACGTTAATATCATCTGGTTTGCTGTGTTTTGATTGCATAGAATGGCTGACACATTTAATGCCCTGAATTGGAATGTACCATGCATGGTTACCCCTGCTAAGAGACACAGGATATAAAAATTCCTTAGGCACCATCATGTTCACTTTGCATGTTTACAAGAGACACAGAGACACATCTGACCACAGGGAGACTTGAAAAAGTTAGTAAACGCTGGAGCGGTTGAGTATATGGTACAAGCTTTTTGGCTTATGCCCAGGGGGTCTTGGTCTGGGTTGCTCCAGGAGTTCCCTTATAGAAGCGCAGGCTCCTGATTGACAGGGAAGGCAAATATGTGACCCTGGAGGAGTTCCTGGATGGCTGACCATTTTTCTTGCTAACTGTATATCCACTCAATATCTCACAGTGCAAGTTTCTGGACTCACTCGCTCTAGCTATGTTACTTGATCCACAAGCTCCGGGACTATGTAGCGGTGTTTAAACTGCATAAATGATAAAAACCTGGAAAGCTCTGTACCCCCGCTCCTGGCTACACAGGGTCTGCAAGCCACAAAGCACTTCCGATGCTGGACCCAGGCCCTTAATGTACATGATGTTTGGCACCTGGTACATCCCAGGGAGGAGGAATATTCGTATTCTGCAGCAGGACACTAGAATCATACTAGGCTACTCTTTCAAAACCACCGACTGTTGGCCTCTCATATCCAGATCTGAGTATCTAGACGGGACTCTATCTGACCATAATCCGTTGCAAGTCACGTTCAGATGGGGAAGGCCGAGGGCCCTCATACTGACCTGATGACTCTGTCCGGAGGCACTACAGGGCAGAGTGTATAGGGGTTACCATTGCTACACACCTCAGCCAGTACTTCGCCAATAACGCGGGCTTAGCGGACCCCTGAGGGCTCCATTGGGATGCCTTGAAGGTGATCATGAGAGGGCACTGTATTAACACAACATGGGGTGTTTGAACAGCACTTATGTGCACAGTACTGGACTTAGAACCTCGCATCCGAGCGACAGAGGCAGTGGCGGCAGTTGCTGCTCGTCCCCACCTCACAGCCTTACGTAATCAAAATATGAAAAAAATTGACCGATTGTGTGCTCTAGACTATAAGACCTCCGTGGCTTGCCTCTACGCAAATGGTGATAAACCAAGACGGTTTCTGCACTTTGAGATCCCCAGGACCATGATTGGCGCCATGTGGGACAATGTGGGCAAGATGGTGAAAAAACAAAGTGAGATCAATGACGCGTTTACATACTACGATGAGCGGCTATACTCCTCCACCTACCGAAACCGGCTCCAGCCCAACTGCGACATTACCTTCACACAGTAGCAATTCCTTGTTTGTCCCCGATACAGCTATGGGAATTAAAATAACACCTCCAGCAGGATGAGATTAAGCTGGCCATTTACCAGATCACTCACAATAACACCCTGGGTACCGACGGGTTTTCTGTGGAATACTATGCCGCCTATAAAGAAACCCTTGCCCCTCAACTATTGGTGCTTTACCAGGAGGCCCTTTCCAGGAACTCTTCAGGAGTCCCTAATAGTGGTGTTGCCCAAGCCAGGCAGGGGCCCTCTCGAGGTGGATTCCTACCATTCACTATCCATACTGAAAATGGATTATAAAATATTAAGCAAAGTTCTCGTCAACAGGCTGATCCCTGTGCTTGGTTCTACAGCCTACTCAGAACAGTGTAGGCTTGTGCAGCGATGAGCAACTCACTTTCATATCAGGTGCTTATATCATATCATTGATGTTGTATTTGTATTTTATAAAGCGCGACATTCATCCCAAGGAACATCACGCTACTAGGATAAACTGAAAAACTGTTTAGAATGAAATGTGGTACATGCTGTGTCCCCAGGAGCTGACCTTCCAGTAGAGGTTTCTCTGGATTTCAAGAAAGCATTTGATACGCTGGGTTGGTTCTACTTGCTCCAAGTGTTGGAGGCCTTTTGGATAGGCCCTGACTTCTTCCAATGGATCAAACTACTATACACTGCTCTTCAGGCAAGGGTCTGTACTGGCTGTCAGATTTCACATTCTTTCCCAATCGGTAGGGGGACACCACAAGGGTACTCCCTTTCACTGGTGACTTTGCACTGGCCATGGAGCTATTGGATCTCCAAATGTGCACCAGGGGCCCAGCATGGGGTGTCAGGGCATGAATGGACTTACACACTGTATCTTTGTACGCAGATGATGTCTTATTATTCCTCTGGGACCATGCTCCTGCCCTACTGGACCTTGATGCTCTACATGATACATTTGGAGGAGACATAACGGGTCTCATGATGAACTGGGGATAGTCCTGAATTTTCCGATTGCAGTGGGTAGCACCTGAACGTCGCTCGACACTGTGGAGGGATGCCAGCGCTGAAGTTATGAGACCTTTCGATATTTGGGTGTGAATGTCTGTCACACAGATAGGGACTCAGTTGATGGGAATTATGGTAAGACTCTGACTTTGCTGCGCCAATCCCTCAATTTTTAGGTAAGACTGCCTCTCTCACCTATGGGCAGAGCCTCAATAGCAAAGATGCTTATTCTCCCAAGGCTCTTATATTTTTTTGCTGCTCTGCCGGTAGTTCTCCTGAGGTCCTTTTTTGCTGCCTTATGTAGTTTAGAATCTGTCCTTATCCGGTATTCCAGTTACGGTCACGTGATTGTGGTTGCGAGAGAGTGAGCCGGATGACGGCGTAGCGAGCAGCAGAGCAGCGGGAGCTGCGGAAGTGTAGAGCAGAGCGAGCGTAGTGGGGCGAACAGAATGGAATGGAGGATATGAACGGTGAGAGGCGAAGAGAGGCTGAAGTGCCTGGGCGGGCGCAAGCGAAGAAACCTGTGGAGCTTACCGCCCCTCGCGGCTCGGCTCTGCTCCACTTTGCTAAACCCCGCCAGACTCCGCCAAATACCGCCAATCACAACTGTCCAAACCCGTCCAGCTTGGTGAGGGGAAGACCCTGCTGGAGACCACTGGAAACAGAGGGTGATCGCAGGCAATAGTTGGAGGCAAGCGCGGCTGCCCTTTAGCAGGCAGCCGCAGCAAGTGTGTGCCCTTGGCGTCTTGCGCAGGCTGCCTGACTAGTCCAGGTGCAGCCTGCAACACAGCCTTGTGAGCCCCACTTGCCTTGTCCTCGCTCGTCCTCGCTCCTGCTCCAGCCCTCCAATGTCTCACCATAATCATTGCTACCCATCACTAATCATCCCTACACCACCCCGGCCAAAGACACAAACCTGGTCCAGCTGTAACTCCATCCTGCCACTGACCTACTTCAGTTTTAACTCTGCTGTCCCAAGGCCATAGCCTATGTTCGACAGCACTAATCATCCGGAGCTGTGCTGCTTGAACCTGTGAGTCTGCGAGCGGAGATGTGCATTGGAGCGTGGGAGCTCGGCGCTCGGTGCATGGTGTAGCATTAGCGGCGCATCGGGCAGTGCCTGTCTGGTTGTGCCGGCCGGCCGGCTAAGGGTTCCACCGCATAGGTGACCCCACTCCCCTACCCCAGTCTATTTCCAGTTGGCAGGTGGCAGGAGTTCTGTGCCCCGCCTGTCAGCCCACTACCAACCACCTGGGGAACTTTCAATAGACCTTTAATAGACCAACAGATTTACAGGTTTGGGGGGTTGCTGAGGGCTTGAAGGAGGTGAAGAAGCTAAAGAAATTGATCGTGCAAAAGGAGTCACGGTGAGTCAGTGGGGGAGCCAGTGGGGTCACCACTCAACACTCTATATGTCATCCCAACCTTCCCCGCCCGCCTTTTGTGTACTCTCTCTACTCGTTTGCCTCTGCCCTCTTAAGGTTTATGCTAGCACCTGCTCGTAGGAGAACCTAAAAGATTAAAAGAATAAGATATGACCGCAAAGAAATTGAGCTCTGGTAAATTGCTATATACAAGAGCGTGCAAAATAACTAAAGCTAATCCTTTAAGGAACAACTCATTACAATTAAACATCTTGAAAAGTTTCAACACCATATTTTCCTTTTTTCCAAAAAAAGAGACAAGCTTAAATACAACAGAGATGTTGGAGTCTACTCGAGAAGCTCACGGAGAGGCTGAAGTAGACCCTGGAAAATCATCTCCAGTAGAACCTATTAAACTATCTTCCAAAACTGGAGGAACTTGGTCTATGGATGTCAAACACTCGGAATCTAGGGTGGCTACTCTTTGCTGGCAAATGTAACCATTCACTCCCTTGCTAATGTAGTTTCCCAACTTGAAGGGGTACCTCATCCAGTCCCAAAAGTTGGACACCCTATTATGGAAGATTTTACTCTCCCTGACCACAACATTAATATAAATCAGTCTTCAGAGATGTCTCACACACCTAATCTGTAGTCGTCCAGGATTCATATTCCTGCCACTTCACTCTCCTTCAATTTACGGGATACCCCTCAGGATCGCCCTGTTAAAATGCAGCTGTTTAGTAATACACCCAGCATATTAAATTAACGGGGATTGACTACTCCTTATGTATCCCTGAATTTTCACCCCTAAATAATAATCCAGAGTAAAAAATGCTGATGTCTGAATCATTACTTTGCCTGGAAAGAGTGCTGTCTTCTACCTTAGCCTGAATGGAGAAATCAGCAAGTAACTCCGACTTCATTCTGGAATCTCTTTTGGCCCTGACGAAGTTCATAGTCTCTGAGCAAAGACTCTCGCCTGGTAAATCCGGCCTACTTCTTTCCTGTAAGCCCAATCCTGGGAATGGGTCCTCTTCACTGATCCCTGCAATGTGCGCGCCCGGGCGCCAGCGCACGTAAGTCTCCCAGAGCACGCAGTGTAATATGCTAAGCACACTCAGCTGAGGCCCGTTCGCGACGCCGATTTTAAAATGCGTGCAGCATGAAAGGTGAAGGGAGACCATCCGAAGTTCGTTAACAAGTGGCTCTTGCTGCATTTCTTTTGTTTAAAAGGGCTCGGCTGTGGGGCAGATTGTATACTTTTTTTAAAGTACTCATGTTAAATTACAGCGCCCGTGTGCGCTGCAAGTAACATGAATACTTTCACAAAGGCACACAATCTGCCCCGCAGCTGTGCCCTATTAACAAATGAATGGCAGCAAGTCTACCAGCATGACGTGTGCTTTCAGGTGTTTCTAAAAGCACACGTCCTGCCTGTAGACTTGCTGAATCTCTTTTGATAATAAAGTGTGCCAGATTGTGTGCCACGCTCTATTATATAGGCACTATGTCAGAGAATGTAATTGGTGATATTCGCACACTCTTTCGACAGCGGGTGTTCCCCACTGTCCTCCTCTGCCCCCACAGACACCCCACAGTAAGCTGATTAAGACTTTTACACTTTTGATTGGGGCCGGGAGACTAAAGTTGTAAAAACATTGACCCCTTTTCTCTGACTAATATTAAATATTTTAACAAATGTATTATACCTGGACAATACTGTGCCAAGATTGCCGAGATGTCACATGACCTACTCCAGATGATGAAGCGCGGCAGCCAAGAGAATCAAACAGACGCAGAAGGGCACAAAATGATTCAATGATCGAATGACTCACTAAAGAACTTGCCACAGAGAAATGTGTCTGGTTGGTAGTAGATGTCCTACAGATGAGAAATCAACATGCCTCCACATCGGAATCGGATCAGGGTTTTTTCAGGAAAAGAGGTTCTTACAGACAACACTGTGACTTCGGAGATTTGGGCACGAGACATCTGACACCAATGACAGAAGATGACTTAAGCTAAAAATGTTTGTGCAAATTTGAGAGGGCATCTGAAGTCACGTGCTAAGTGTTGTATGTTGAGTCTCATTGCAGAGGTTTGGATCTGGAGTTGAGCTTAGCGAAAAGGGGGCATGAATAAACAGAAACAACTTGTGTATCTAAGTAATCCAGGTCGTAGCACACTCCTTTGTTCTTTCGACACACCACTAAACTACATCGCAATGGGAGACTACACAAAATATGTTCAGTATGTTCAAGAGATTGGCAAGGGTAGTTGGCTAAACCTCTGTCAGGGGGTGGGATTACAGACTACCTAGAAACAGGGCTTTAAACAGGGATGAAAAAACAGGGGTGGGTGTCTCTCGAAGAGGCCTGGCCAATGCAATTAAGGGCGTGGCTTAAAAACACATAAGCTAAAAATCTGTGCTTAACATAGTGTGCCGTCTGACTTGTATTTTGCTGTTTCTGTCACTGCATCCAGATATATGATACCACAAGAAACATCATACCTACAAGTCTGGACTATTGGCTTTGTCAATGGTGGCTAGGTGCATTAGATAAATAAGCAGCAACTATGGCTTGTATATAATATTGAAATTTTTTCCACTTAAAGCCCTGGTGACACCACAACAATGTTGCTGCTCCTGAGTTTCAAAAAGAGAAGGGAAATCCAGAGAGAAAATTACTCTCTTTAAAGGATTTCCCTTCCCCTACAACGCTCACATGGCATGATATCATGCCGTAACTTCTCCACTAGTGAGGAGTGAGCAGTGTGAGCAGCGCACATCGATGGTCCTGCTATCACTGCAGTCCGGAAGAAAATGGACCGCCTGTGCCAGGCCACAAAACAGAGCCCATTTCGAGGCCCCCTTTAATAGACTGCAGGTGCTCAGCACCGGTGAGACCCAGCCCACTTAAAGCCCTGCCTAGAAATGTATTAGGCAGAGTGCCCCCCCATGCCAATCTCTTAGGTGATCTATTACCTATGTATGCTGAAGAAATATTCAGACGACATGCTTGCAGACAAAACATTTGGTCCTTAAAGTACTAGATAAACTGCGCACGAAATAGAGGGGCCAAATTCATGGGACTACTTACTCTCCCATTGGAAGAGACACACGGATGTGGCTTGCACCTGATGTCCCATCTTTTTCGAGACTCTCCGCTTGGACACGCGGACAAGCGCCACACTGTTGGGGATCCAATATGGCTGCCTGCTTTCGAGGAGACCACAAAAAATTTAGTGTGTCCAACAAACCACTAAGGAGAGCTTTGGCAAAACCCTCAACAGCATGCCCATAAATAAACACAGGAGCACAGATGGTCCCATAATCTATGAGAATGTTACTGGTTCACTTGGATCCCTCCTCCTTGCATATGGATCTACACCTTTGTTTGAAATATCACTAAGCTCTGATATGTGTTGTATAATATGTCACAATTGCTTTACTTTTCAGCGGACCCTGCTGCAGAGGGTGGCGTGTGCTCAGAAAAGTAGGTATTTAACGCACATAAGGGCCACCTACTATAAATCTACAGACCTTGCTTTCTCGCCAGATCTGGGATTGTTTGGGTCTCGCCTACCACACAGCTCAATCTGTCTGGCTGTGAAAAGACCTATCGTAAACTTGCAGTGATCTTAGACGCTGCCCACTGCTTCCCATTGGTTGGCTTTAATTTCACTGTCAGCTTGCTCATTATTAATTTCCTTGTGTGGGCTTACCTTCCTTTCCTTTTTTCCCTCCTCCTGGAACATTGCGGGCCCGATTCACAGAACTTACTTAAGATAAAATCCTAAACTTACTACCATTTTGGTATTCACAGAAGGCACTTACTCATTTTGGTATTCACAGAAGGCACTTACTCATTTCGGTATTCACAGAAGTTAGGAGTCCTAACTTTAGGACTCCTAAATGCCTTCTGTGAATACCGAAAGTCTTAAAATTAGGACTTTTCTCAGTTTAGTAGTAGTATAGTTAGGACTCCTAACTTTAGGACCCCTAAATGCCTTCTGTGAATACCGAAAGTCTTAAAATTAGGATTTTTCTCAATTTAGTAGTAGTAAAGTTAGGACTCCTAACTTTAGGACTCCTAAATGCCTTCTGTGAATACCGAAAGCCTTAAAATTAGGATTATTCTTAGTTTAGTAGTAGTAAAGATAGGAGTCCTAACTTTAGGACTCCTAAACTGAGAAAAATCCTAATTTTAAGACTTTCGGTATTCACAGAAGGCATTTAGGAGTCCTAAAGTTACCAACCAACCACTGTTCCCTGTAAGGTGACCTTACACTGCCGCACACAGAGACAAAAAATTAGAGGGAACATTGGTCGACGCACCCACATGTGCGGTCTGGTTCCTGGCGCACATAGCTTTGGCTGCAGTGGACAGAGACCTTACACTGCCGAACACAGAGGAAAGAAATTAGAGGGAACATTTGTCCTCTTCCCCTCTATTTTTGGAGGATAACCCTAATCAGCTCAAATCTATTCAAACTGGCTCTCTTCCCCACGTGAAAGGACCGGACTTTAGCGTTCAGGCTGGTAAGCCCTTTTCTAGTAGGAAAACAAAATCAAATTGAAAGGTAAAGAAATGAAGATATACTCAACAAATTACACCCTTCGGCTCTCCAACCGCTTTTCGAACCTGAGAATTTAGCTTCAGTGGCTGTATCTATGTCCTGTCAGCAAGCTATGAAGGAAAATTCAAGTATAATTCGAAAGGTTTTTTCCATTTTCCTAAAAACAGGTGCAAAATTTCCTGAGTATCCTGAGAGGCTAAAAGTTGGTTGCTCGCCCACTAAGGAGAAAGATATCAAGAATAAAAGTAACAGCGTTTGTAAGAAGAAGAAGAAGAAGAAGGAAAAAAGGGAAAAATGTCGAAGGATAAATAGAAAAGTGCAAAATGGCTACGCTGCGACCCTAATCTAATTCTCAATCTATCATCGAACCCCGATTCAAACGTTATGTAGAAGGAAGATGGTCAAGCAGAAATCAATCTATTGGGACCATGTTCTCCTTTTTTGAACCCAAGTGCTCCAATTCAATCCTCCCAAGATGCATTTGTATTAGATATATGTGTTCCCTCTACTGTTCAGGGTAATTTGAACCCTAATGCTTCACTATCTGCTTCCTCCTTAGGTAATAAGGTTATTTATAATCCTAAAGAAAATCTTCCTGAGGTAACCTGCCAAGTCAATAACTCACCTTTTGCCCCTTACACCTTTGATTTCTTGTTTATTTTTGACCAAGAACAATATATGAATAGGCCCTTACTGCTGGGTTGCTTTGCTGAAATCCCTGGCCTCCAAATGATCCAAAGCAATGATCACGCTCTGGTTCAGGTTAAAAAATATAATAAATCTAGGGGAGCAAGAGTAACGTTTGCATCCAAAGCTATTTCCCATTTGATAATGTCACACAGTGATAAATTATGATGCTGTGGTATTGATGTTCTTATACCTGAAGAGGTGTTCCAAAATCAGCAATCTATTACTTATCCAGAAATCACCACAAGGGGCATACCCTTCCTGGAGATCCCTTGCAGGTCTCCCTTGGTAAAGAAGGAAGGAGGGTTTCACTCCTCACAGAGAAAAGACCCTGTATGCACTTCCTGCAGATCAGGAAGATGAGAAATGGAGTTGGGTAGCAGGCTCTCTTAATAAAACAAATAGATCCTTAGGCTTAAAATGTGGGAATTCTCCCCAGCAAGGATATTAATGTGATATCTTGGAACGCAGCCGCCTTAAGCACCAACAAAAATAAACTCTTATTTTTGAAAGAGCAGAGTGCTGATATAATATGTCTACAAGAGACTTGGATCACAAAGAACTGGTCCACTGAAGATAATTTAGTGCTGAGCCGGCCTGCGCTCCCTGTAAATAGAGGACATGCTAAAGGAGGCATTGCTATTATGCTAAGTACAGGTCTTAGATGGTCATATAAAGAATTCTTTCAAGCCTCTAACTTAACTCAGGCGATTAAGCTAGATCTCAAGGATACCCAAGATCACTCAAATTCCCTGTTGATTGTAAATGCATATTTACCTCCTGATGCATCTTACTCTCATCTACTAAAGGACCTATTTGTTTTTATCTTCTCTACCTTGGAAAGTGAAGATTGCAGGTTCCTAATGTTAGTTGGAGATCTGAATTCTAATGTCTCTTCTCATAGTATAAGGGTATTTTCTAACACCCCAAAAAACAAAGCCTTAAACATGCGCTCTGTCCAGTTTCCGAATAAAAGCAGGACAGACAAAAGAGGAGCTGCATTACTTGAAGGTCTGAGAAGCTTAGACCGTATAATTGCTAATGGGAGGTTAGAAAACAATATTCCTGCAAATTATACCTTTAAGGCGCCAACTGGTAGATCTATTATAGATTATCTAATTGATTCTGCAGATTTCTTTTGTAAACTCATAAGAATGGAAGTTTTGGGAAATGATTTTAGCGACCATATGTTGATCTGCTCTAAATTTGAATTTACTTGTGCTAAGGTACGCCCCTGGAACTTTAATGGCAGTACAGTAGGGTTTAATGCAACAAATAGTAGAATTCATTGGAATACTCCTGCAACCGCTAAACAAAAAAATAATTTGACAGTTCTGATAAGAGATCAGCAGCACTTAACAATGTGTGTGACTCTCCTCAATCTGATTTACTCTAAGCCTTTTCCCATAATGTAGGTTCTCTGGCTGCATCATGTAAATCATCGCATGTTCCAGCTAAACGGAGATCACATTCTAATCCATTGCTCACTATAAATAAGGAAATAAATAAATTAGTGAGGGCTCATTTCCTGAATTTTTCTCTCGAACGAAGTAATCTAATAAACCTTTTATAGAGGAAAAGATAGAGGAAAAAACGCTCCTTAAAGAACATAAAAGAAGATGGTGTATGGGTGCAATTAAAAGAGACGGCCTCAAAAAATATTTCTAAAAGGTACTGGGAAATAATCGCTGACTGCTGTGGCACAAGAGTGAAATCTCTCCCCATCCCTAATAAAGAAGAGGAATTGAAATTCCATCTGGTAGAACTCTACTCTGCGAATTCTAACTCTACTAGCTCTGTCCCTTCTGTACCCTACTCGCTCGAAGTCCCTGTATTCAACTATGCACCCTCAATGAGTGACATGGTAGGATTTATTAGAAAAATTAGACCCTCAGGAGCAATGGGGCCTGATGGAATTCCCATGAAGATAATTAAAAAGGAGCCAATGTTGTTGGCCACCTATCTAGCTCCACTGTTTAATTTTTGCTACTCTCAGGGGAAGACACCACCATCTTGGTCTGGAACTATTTTAATCCCTCTGTACATAAAGGGCCCTAGAACCCATCCAGGTAACTACCAGCAAATAGCCTTATTAGATGCGGTGGGGAAAATATTTGCACGTAGTATTCTTGATCACCTCACTGACTGGGTGGTGGAGAAGAAGGTCCTTCCGAAAGAGCAAACAGGTTTTAGGAAAAATCCTTCCACCCTGTATAACATCTCCATGTTGAAAGTAATTGAGGAGAAATACACGATTTCTCGTAGGTCAAAGGTGTATACGGCCTTCATAGGTTTTTCAACGGCCTTTGATAAGGTAGTAGCCATTACGATGGAGAAAATTGCATAAAATGGGAGTGCCCTCTCCCTTGCTATCTTTAATTATTGCCTTACATTCTCAATCATGGTGCCAGGTATTAATGGGATGAAACCAAGGCTTCTCATCTGTGATTCCCATAGAAAATGGCCTGAAACAAGGTTGTTTATTAGCACTGCTGTTATTTTCCTCATATATATCAGATTTACCCGAATGTTTTTCTCAGTTAGAGGGAGATACACCAAAAATAGGCAGCCGTTCTTTTGCATGTCTCCTATATGCTGACAATATAGCAGAGATGGACCTAACCCCTATTAGGCTGAACAGAAAGCTGATATCATTACAGAATTACACAGTGGCACATTTCTTGAAGATAAAGTTATCGAAAAGCAACATTTTAATCATGAAATGTAACAGAAGTAGAAAATCATGTAATTTTAAGTGGCAAATTGGTCATGAAAAGTTTGAGGTGGTAGATTCATATCTCTACTTAGGCAAACTAATAGCAGGCAGTACAAAGAATAAACTTCATATCGAACACAGTTCCTGTAAAGCTGCTTTTCACACTAATGGGTTGCGTATTTTCTATAGTGCAATGGGCAGAAGGCACTTTTTACATCTGCTCACGGTTTTCAAAGCAAAATTCCCTCCGACTCTGCCTTATGCTATTGAATCAATCCCTGTAAAGGGCTGATTTTTTTAGAAAGGATTGAAGGCCAGATTTTACGTAAAATATGTAATTTTAACACGTTAGTCCCATCAGCTGCCATTAGATTGGAATTTGGCTTGATAGGCTCCTATATCCAAGGTTTATCCAGGGTTTTACGTTGGGGATATCAGTAAAAAAATAGTGAGCCTTATACATTAAGAGGTTTCATGTGTCAAGAAATTTTCGCCGGCCTTGTAGGTAAATATACCCTCTATCGTGATTTTTCTTTGGCACTAAAAGTTTTCTGTGTACAAGAAGAATCAGTGATTACCCTCCCGCCTTCAGATTTTAAATCCTTTTTAGAAACCATAAGTGATAAGATCAGCTATAATAGAGATATTTCATTTTGTAATTTTAAAGAGAGATTAAAGATAATAGCCAGGATGAATTCTCTGAGAATTTCTCAGAAATATTTATCCTGGAATCTAGAACATGGAATTCGACGATGGCTTACCCTATGTCACATGAATCTTTTACATTTAAACGACTTAACAGTAAACTGGTCCTAGTGCATGAAAAATTGAAAAATCAGTAATTTCTGTGAGCTGAGCATTCAGAACCTGGATCATGTCTTGTTTTTCTGTCCAGCATTGGTTTTGAATCGTCGTCGCTGGCTTCGGCCGATGTTTTTACAAAATTATATTTAAAATGTAGCTTCAGCCCGCAACTTTCTCTTTTGCCCGAAGAACTAAGCAGTCTGTTTAAAACTATTCTACTTTTTTAAGGAGTTTATGTATATATTTAAATTTTTTATATATTCTTTTAAATGGGCTCTACTTATAGACACATGGCTCTCCCTTCAATTATGTGTTAACCCCCGAGCCTGATGTCCTTTTATGGAGTTTTGATATTCTCTCCTTTTTTGGATTGTATTTTGCACTTGTATTGGCTGCTACTCAACTGCTCTTTGCACAATTGGGATATGTTCTGTTACTCCCAATCTCTTGCTGCTAATTTCAAACTCAATTTTCCACCGAAGTTGGATTTTGGATTGTATTTTGCACATGTATTGGCTGCTACTCAAATGCTCTTTGCACAATTTGGGAATTGTTTTGTTACTCCCACTCTCTTGCTACTAATTTCAAACTCAGTTTTCTACCAAAGCTGTTACGTGTGGCTGTCAAAATGTTTTAGAAATTTGTATATGTAGTTGCTGCCATTAATGCGTTTTCGCACAAAATTAGATTAGATTTCGTTTTTTAGGTTTTGTTGTAAACGGAAAATGTATTGTTTATCCACTTATGCTGATTGTTTTAGAATACTTTTTTATCTTTTTACCAAGCAACTGATGTGATGTACATTATCCTATACTGATTATTACATGAAGCTGCTATTATTTAGTATGGACCTAAACTTATGTTACTTGTTTTGGTGGAAGTCTTTTATGTTTTTGTTGCTGCCCATGAGCCACTTGGTTGTAATGCTGAGAACCTTATCTGTCTCACTCATTAGGCTAATTGACAATATCCACTTATTGTATGTAAGGGAAAATCTAAGACCTGCTATGAAGACTTTCGATAGTCACTAATGGACTGACAAATTAATTGTCCTTATGTTTTATCATATTTCATGTAATAATTTGTATGTACATTGTTATGTGGACCTCATTGGAGATCCAAATCTTTAATAAATATTTAATTTAATTGAGTCTCGCTTGAAATGATTCATCGTCCAATGCTCGAAGGCGGGCCTGGGGTTCCAAATTTGGAAATGTATTTCATGGCAGCCTAGTTACAATGGCCTTTGTGCTGGCTAGCTGATATAGAAGCTGAGGAGGGAAGACTTATATGTGCAGACCTGTGTGACTTGGCTGTGCTGAATTGGTTGATGTGTCTGGGGGCCATGAAAGAAGACTGGGTTGTTCATTTGGCCAAGTTGGTCTAGATACGCTACATGCGACCTCGCCATGCACCGGTCCCTTATGCACCGCAGGTACCCCAATGGAGCACGCCCACTCTTAAGACCTTACTCCGGGTACACAACCCTTCCCCTTGGCACAAGGCGGGGACTGCTCAGCTGGGTGACTTGCATGAGAAGGTGGTTTGTTCTCCTTTTAAGGCCTGAGGAAGCTTCATGGATTGGGGCCAGTCCCCTTTCTTGCTCATAATGCAATAGTGACCGCGATTGGGACTACATGATCGACTGGACAGACCGAACCCCCATTGCATTCTGGATTACAATTCTTCCTGACACACAGCCTGGATCGCCAGGCAGTCTCAGCCCTGTACACTGCACTACACACAAGCCATGCTGACCTACAGACTTGAGACCTGACAAAAAATAGGATGATGCGGAGGAATAAATAGCCCACAAATTACAAGCAGGAAAAAACAAATGAATACCTACTTACAGGTACTAAGTCCCACAGTATTATTCATGCTTATTTTCATAATCACGTACCAACTCCAAATCAAATATAGAATAATTCTTTATCATTTCTGACAACACAAAAAGGGTTACAACTATATACACACAACAAATGGTTTACATAAACACAATTCCTTCATACCCATTTTTTGGAAAAAATGGTTGCTAAATATAAGCACAAGTTTTAAGCAAGCCGAAAAGAGAGAGAGGTAGTCCAACACACACATAAGGGGATTACTCAACCCTCAACACAGTCCAGTAAATTGTGTATTCAATTTCTTTATGTAACACTAATGTTCTGTCAGACTCCTCTGTTCTGTAAGGTCGATGCATTTCGGCCCATTAAATCGGGCCTCATTAGGACATGGGAAAAAGGAACAAACAATCTACAAAGTAATGTATGTTGTGAGATTCATCTATAAATGGTTGCTTGTATCGTTACATCATTCAATCATGTACATATCATACTGATTAGTGCCAATAAAGTCCATAAACTCAGTCAAGAGACATGCATCGAACCACTTTATGTGTGAAGAAAAACACACAAAGTTGTTTAATGTACCCTGGTTCAAAAGAATACCCTGATTCAGAAAAATGCTCAAGGCCCCTTTATTTATCAAAGATTAAAAGAAATACCATATCGTACACAGTTCCGAAGAGAAAAGTGCATCAGCGACAACAGTCTACACCAGCACAGAAAATAGGTTTGATAGGAAAGGAAGTTCTAAATTACACCTCAGGGTGGAACCAATTCAAATGAAGTATGAAAAGCCACCAGGGGAATTTACAGATTGAGTTGTCTCCTCTGTGAGGGGCACAGTGGTCTCTCCGAAAGATGTGCGTTTCTGTTTACAAATGCACATCTATACAATGAGAAAGGAAACTAAAAATAAACCAAAATGCGCACAACCAGGTGCTGTACAAATCCAAATCAATCTGAGCCTGCGGTTCACTTTTAGAACTGCAGCTAAATATATACACAAAAAACACAGGAG
Organism: Triturus cristatus; assembly: GCF_964204655.1. Taxonomy (NCBI): domain Eukaryota; kingdom Metazoa; phylum Chordata; class Amphibia; order Caudata; family Salamandridae; genus Triturus; species Triturus cristatus. Next base: position 42,192,052 of record NC_140582.1, on the reverse strand, counting down.
AGAGAAAGGGATTTTCATGAGTTGAAAGGGAATACTCCTGGTTCCCTTTGACCAAAGTAAACAAACAGTAGAAGGAGTACACCCGGGAGACCTCTCAATGGCTCCGAAATACTGGGAGAGGTGCACAAGAAGGGAAGTTCTCCTTTCTTAAAAAGTCCCCTCACTCACCAACCTAGTTGGGGACATGCTTCATTAGTAGGGTCCCACCCGAATAGCCGAATGCTATCCGGGTGTGCTTCGAAACCTGATTACAGTGAAGCAGGTTCGTTTTTTTGTGCAAGTGAGTGAAAAGTGATGAAAAATTGGCCAGATATCACTCACAATTTTTTTTTGTTCTGGAGCAACTGGACTATATTAGAAATGTTGGTAAGATGTCATTCTCGGTTAAATTGACCTCCAGTATCTTTGTAGTGAAAAAATTTGCATAAAAAGTGCATAAAAAGGTCTACATGTTTCAACCTGAAGATGGTAGTACCAGGTTTTCGTCAGGACCAGTGAACGTGACCAGGGAGGTATACACTCGCTAAGGTGTACCCTACCCGTGATCACTACAACCTAACCATGTACTCACAGTCAGGCATCTTTTCGTCTAATTTGTAGAAAGGAGAAAATCTGAAAAGACAAACATATGATCACAAGCAAACACAATACGTAGCTGTAATGTAGTGTCTAGAGGGTTAAGTTCTCCTTATGCTCCCAATAGCATTTATTAAGTATGTGAGAAATACACACATCTAGATGCAGATCTCTCTATTCACCACTGGGACACCTCACCCTGTCTCCTGGAATTCCCCAGCCCTGTCACTCAAACTCCAGACAGGGAATACACAGCCTAGCAGAGGCAGGTTTGAACGGTTAGGCAAGAAAATACCTACTTTCTAAAAGTGGTATTTTCAAACACAGAATGTTAAAACCAACTTCACTAAAAGATGTATTTTATCATCCTGAATTCAGGCATACTAAATTCGAATTTCTACCATGTTCACTGAGTCAGTTAGGATTATAAAATGTAATAACCAAACTGCCCATTCTGGACTATGGAGAACAGGTAGCCTTGCAATAGTGAAAAAAGAAAATGGCTGTAATTCACGATTAGAACATGCCACAAACACCAGGGCATGTCCTACCGTATCCTTACAATGCACCCTGCCCTTGGGCCTACCATAGGGGTGTCTGATATGAAGAAGAGGGAAGGTTTAGGGACTTGCAAGTGGGTGCACTTGCCCAGTCAGCATGACAGTATCAGACTGCATGAAGTCTCTGCAATGGCAGATCTTAGACACAAGTTTACAGGCTGCTTCTGTGGGTGGCACAACCAGTGCTGCAAGCCCACCAGCAGTATTTGGATTTACAAGCCCTGGGCACTCATGGTGCACTGTACTAGAGTCTGACAGGTAAACCAAACCAACCAATCATGGAATCACAAATTCATACATTAATTTACAATAGGGAGCATATGCACTTTAGCACTGGTCAGCAGTGGTAAAGTGCCCAGAGTCATAAAGCAGCCAACAGCAGGTCAGAAAAAATATAGGAGGAAGGCAAAAAGTTTTGGGATGACCCTGCAAAAAGGGCCAAGTCCAACAACTACCAATTACTGCCTCTTATTCTGTGAGGCACACGTCAAGATGTGTGTATTTCTCACGTTCTTAATACACGCTATTGGGAGCATAAGGAGCACTTATCCCTCTAGACACTACATTACAGCTAGGTATTGTGTTTGCTTGTGATTATATGTTTGTATTTGCAGTTTTTCTCCTTTCTACAAATTGGACGAAAGGACGCCTGAATGTGAGTACATGGTTAGGTTGTAGTGATCACGGGTAGGGTGCACCTTAGCGAGTGTATACCTCCCTGGTCACGTTCACTGGTCCTGACAAAAACCTGGTACTATCATCTTCAGGTTGGAACATGTAGACCTTTTTATGCACTTTTTATGCACATTTTTTCACTACAAAGATACCGAACGTCAATTTAACCGAGAGCGGCATCTTACCAACATTTTTAATATTGTCCAGTTGCTCCAGAATAAAAAAATTTTAGTGAGTTATATCTGGCCAATTTTTTATCACTCTTCACTCACTTGCACAAAAAAACTAACCTGCTGCACTGTAATCAGGTGTCAAAGCACATCCGGATAGCATTCAGCTATTCGGGTGGGACCCCAATGATGAAGCATGTCAACAACTAGGTTGGTGAGTGAGGGGTCTTTTGAAGAAAGGAGAACTTCCCTTCTTGTGCACCTCTCCCAGTATTTCGGAGACATTGAGTTGTCTCCCGAGTGTACTACTCCTACTGTTTGTTTGCTAAATATATAGACACTTTTTTGAGACCTTTTGTAAAGAAGATGAGATCATGCATAAGAGACACGATGGAATTGATTTCTAAAATAGAAAATCTTTAATTCGATATGAATAAACAACAATTGGATTTATTTGACATTGAAGGTTTGTATACAAACATCCCCCAAGACGAAGCTCTTGTTGTATTAAAGAATACCTTAGATCAGAGAGAGTGACCGCATCAGATCCCTATGGGATTTGTAGTATCATTAGCTAAAGAATAACTTTTTCCATTTCAAAGACATGTTGTTCTTGCAAGTGAAGGGTGTAGCGATGGGGTGTAGGTTCGCCCCAGAGAAAGCGAACATTGTCATGGATTGCTTTGAAAACTAGTGGATCTATAACTCTAGTAACCCTTTCAAACCACACATTTCCCAATAGTTTTGTTATATTGATGATAGATTGACGGTTTGGTAAGGATAATGCTACTCTAGAACTCTTTCATATATGGTTGAACACTAAACACCAGATCTAAATTTTAGAGTGTCCAGTAGCAATGACAAGATCAATTTCTTAGCTATATGGATCTTGAGCAAAAATGGAAGATTATAAGTGAGTTTATAAACTAAACTCACTGACCGGAATACATTACTACATTTTACAAGTGAACACCCTCGAAGTCTGAAAAGAACTTGCCCTAGGGGCAATTTCTAAGGATCCATCGAAATTGCACCAATAAAGAAGATTACTTTATGAAAGCAGAGATCCTGCAAAACAAGCTTTTTAAACGAGTATATTCAAAGAAGCTGGTGAAATCTGCCTTCAAAAGAGCATGGTTTACTCCAAAAGAAGAACTTGTGACCCCAAAAAATCGATCTGAGCCCAACCCTTTGACATGTGTCCTGACAAACAATCCTAAGGCGAACAAAATGTAAAAGATAATTTTACGCAATTGGAGGATTGTTAGCCATCTTGGCATTCCCAAACCCATGTTTTCCTTTAGCAAAGGAAAGAACTTACACCACCAAATCATTAAGGCAACCCAACCTATAGAGATAAACAAAATGTACGAGGAATGCTTGGTCTTGCTCCCTTGATTGGACATTTCAAATGCAACAACTGTACAGCCTGCCAGATGACTCCAAATCTATCATGATCAACAGCAAAAAAACTTTATGAAAACATTTTTCTAACTGTAACACAAAAAATGTGATTTACTGTCTTAAACGCCCATGTGAGATGTTTTACATAGGACAAACTACACAATCTGTGAAAAACACGCATCTTACAACATAAATCTAGACTGAGATGCATTACACAGGGTGCACCATTGGTACAGCATTATCAACAGTGCAAACAAAATGAGACTGAGATTCAGTGGTCCGTTTTGATTGTGGTACAAAACGCGAACAAATCAAAGCTACAGTTGGCCCTTGACAAGCTAGAGTCAAGAATGATCGAAAAATACAGAACAGCAGTACAAGGACTTAACGATTGACAAAATCTGGGCCCTCATATAACTTATCTACCTTTCATAGAGGTGCGAAACCCATATAGGTCCTGGGGCCTTAGATAAGCTTTGGGTTGAGGTAGAAATTGCTAAATGAATATCAGGACTTTTCTTGTTATGATGTTCACTGTTTTTATTGAATAGTCTATATTCTCTATGACACCTTTGTGATGTATCACTATAAATGCCAATAAAGATATAAAAAAAAGTATGCACAAAACCACATTTCTACAAATTGTTGTTTTTGCACAATATAGGTTTAGAAGTACAGATTCATACCTGACGCAATTTTGGTAGGCTTTTGTAGAGGGATTTTTAATGTAAAATGTGCTCTCTGTGCATGCCCTACCACTTCATGGTTTATGCACATATCGGGAACAATGTGCTTCTAAATGCACCCATGGATACATTCTACAAACCTGCCATCTGACTCTTTTGGTATACTACTTGCCCTCTATGTAACACTCTGGCTGTTCACAAACCCTGTGACATGTGTGGTGTTAGACTGATGGCAGCAGCAGCACCCTCATCCTGAAGATTGTTCCAGAAACACTGATAAGCTGGTTTGCTTATCTTCTACATAGTGCTAAGCCAATGGCAAAGGACCCGGCCATAGTGATCAATTGCCTCTAGGAAGCTGGTATTCTTATTTGCTGCTGGGTAGTGCAATAAGGGCTATGTATGATCAGACAGAGCAGGAGGCAGGTTTTGAATTTTCCTGATTTGTTATGATGCGGCCAGATAGTTCCACACAAGCATTCATTGATATATATGTGGCCCAGGTTCTAGTCAGCCCCTGAACTGAGTGATCAGTTCAGAAAGTTCTGATTCTGTTTGTAGATATACATTTTTACATAAGCATGGGGTACAGCAGAATCTTTGCAGCTACTGATTGTGTCCTGGGCATTGGCTTAGGTTAGAAGTCATGCCCTGGTGACCTGCTCACGGAAGGAAACACCTCTATCTGGCAGCAGATAGTGACTCCAAGAACACAGAATATTTGTTTTGACAAAAGGAATTCCAGTTGGGCAGGCAACCAGAGGGTGCTGGAGAGAAATTAGCAGTCTCTTCACACATGGCAGATACACAACCAGGGTACAAGTGCCAAATGGATTGCATACCACACCTGTGGAGAAACATAAAATAGGCTGCAAGAGGGGAAAAAGTGCCTAAGGATAAAAACAGCACAACAGTAGTTCACCCCGAAGATTCTGGAGTTCTGACTTCATTCTCCAGGTGATGTGTGTATGGCACTCTAATGCTTTCTGATGGGAGATGTGGAGATAGATGAAAATGTCGTTTTCTGGTCGGGCTGAGCAGCAGCATCGCTCATGTCTTGAGTAGCTCTTTTATCATGGAAATCAAGAGGTCTTCAAGGCGGGACACGTGGCAGACTCAGCATGCCCTAAGTTTCATGCAAGAGTTTGCTTCTTTCCCAGTCCCAGAGTCTTTCTATGACTCTAAAATGAGAGCTGCAACATAACCTTGGCCCAGGTCCTTCAGTTCCTCGTTCTAGTGCACAGAACTTCAACATGAAGTAAAGTGGATAAATTATGTTCTGGTTCACAGGCTGCTCATATCTCAAGTTGGTGTCAGGTCAGTGACAAATGAAGGTGTAGAGCTGGTAAATATGAAAGTAGCTATCTGAATTCCTCTGGAACAATCTTGTTATGCACTGGAGTCACATTTATCGAGGAAGCCATGATGGAATATCCCCAGAAGCCATGGTGATGGGCAGCACCCCATAATTATGCTGGACATGTATATCCTTTCAGAGAAACTACAACCAATCAGATGCCGTTGCTGGTAATGCAACTTATCTTCCTGAGCTTGATATATGATAAAGAACTAATTTTTTTGTGCGATGTCTTGGACTCATTTCTTGGTTAATTAGTTGTTTTCTGCACATAACAGGTATTACTGTTTGAACTGTCTCAAATCACAGGGCTGTCCACACAGGGTCTGCAGGTATAAAGAATGGATCACTGATGAAATATCGAGAAGGAGAATATCGACTTGCCAAAGTGGGGAGGAAAAAAGATAGTTGGTCAAAATATCGAATTTTTTAAATGTCCTAAAAGTAATGTAAAATTAATGAAATAATACATATAATTAACTAAAACATACTTAAAAATACATAAATAACTTTAAAATAATTAATGTAAGTAAAAAAATAAAATGTTTTAATACATATATATTAACGTAGTATTAATTAAAAATATTCAATATTTTTTGCGTAGGATAGCGGGCAGGTAAAATTTACTATTACCACTCCAGTAAGTGCAATAGTAGGGAAAGCGTTGGATAGCGGGAGGGTAAAAATTACTATTCCCACTACAGAGAGTGCAACAGTAGGGAAAGCGTTGGATAGCGTAGGGGTAAAAATTACTATTCCCACTCCAAAGAGTGCAACAGTAGGGAAAGCATTGGATAGAGTAGGGGTAAAAATTACTATTCCCACTCCAGAGAGTGCAACAGTAGGGAAAGCGTTGGATAGCGTAGGGGTAAAAATTACTATTCCCACTCCAGTGAGTGCAACAGTAGGGAAAGCGTTGGATAGCATAAGGGTAAAAATTACTATTCCCACTCCAAAGAGTGCAACAGTTGGGAAAGCGTTGGATAGCGTAGGGGTAAACATTATTATTCCCGCTACAGTGAGAGCAATAGTAGGGAAAGCGTTGGATAGCGTAGGGGTAAAAATTAATATTCCCACTCCAGTGAGTGCAATAGTAGGGAAAATAATAATTTAATATTTTATCAAAAAAAAATTAATTATTAATACCAAAAAAAGTATTAAAATTAATTACCAATCACACAATATTTAATCATTAATTAAGTATAAATACAAATATGTTTTTTAATTAATTACCTATTAATAATTAATTAACAACCAATTAATTTTCAATATACTAAAATTATTTCAATAATTAATTATTTACAATTAAATTACTTCCCACCATATTCCCCTATAAACCCACAACCCGCTACAAATAATAAATTAATACAATTAACATAATTTACAATTAAACAATTAATACAAATTAATTACCAATTAATGCAAATTATTTGCCAATTAATAATTAATCAACAACCAATTTTCAATACCAATCAATAATTACTTAATACCAAATAAATTACTTCCCACCCTATTCCCCTATAAACCCACAACCCGCTACAGAAGTAAAACGCAAAATATATTAAAAATAATTAATAATTCCCAAAAATTATTATTTAGGTGCTGATTCCGATTCGTTTAAAATAAATTTGCGTACGACTCGTATCCGTATTTTTATACGTATGAATCGTACAAGTACCGTACAAACGGTGAAGTACCATTCGTACGTGAAAAATACATACAAATCGCTACGGGAAAAGTCTACGAGACGTCCCCGGACAGTTTTACATACAAATCGTAAAACTGAAGTCCGAGCGTGCAAGTACGATCCGTACCGCCCATCCGAATAAACTGCATGTAAAAGGCACCGTACGGAGCGAACGCTGTAGCACACATGTACATGGGTAAACTTGTGCCCGGATACAAGTCGTACAGCCCCCCCTTCCCCCGCATATGTCAGCACCGTACCCCCGTATGTCAGCACCGTACCCCCCTCTCCACACCGTACCCCAGGACCGTACCCCAGCCCCACACCTGTGCGTGCCATACCCCAACACCGTACCGCAGGCCCGCAACTGTACGTGCCGTACCCCAACACCGTACCCCAGCCCTGTACATGTACGCACCGTACCCCAGCCCCCCACCTGTACGCGCCGCACCCCAGGCCCCTATCCCAGCCCCGTACCTGTACGCACTGTACCCCAACACCGTACCCCGGCCCCGCACCTCTACGCACCGTACCCCAACACCGTACCTCAGCCCCCCACCTGTACGTGCCGCACCCCAGGCCCGTACCTCAGCCCCGTACCTGTACGCACCGTACATCAAAACTGTACCCCAGCCCCCCACCTGTACGTGCCGCACCCCAGGCCCGTACCCCAGCCCCGTACCTGTACGCACCGTACACCAACACCATACCCCACCCCCGCACCTGTATGCACCGTACCCCTGGACCTTAGTGCCTGTACGCACCGTACCCCTACACCGCACCCCAGCCCCCCACCTGTACGCGACGCACCCCAGGACCATACCCCAGCCCCGTACCTGTACGCACCATACACCAACACCGTACCCCACCCCCACACCTGTATGCACCATACCCCAGGACCGTAGTGCCTGTACGTACCGTACCCCAACATCGTACCCCAGCCCCCCACCTGTATGCGACGCACCCCAGGACTGTGCCCCAGCCCCGTACCTGTACGCACCATACACCAACACCATACCCCAGCACCCCACCCAGCATCACGTATGTACTGACCTTACCTAGGCGAAAAATACACATACAGAACCAGGACACTGTAAAACAGCTCAAGGAGGGTCAATTCGACTCGCACAACACCACAAAACATGTCTACATGACAAAATACATCTCAATGACTGACCTGGCACATCCAAACAGGCAAACAGAGGCCCTAAATCACAACCACCTCTTATAACACACCCACCACAAATTCAAACCCAGCCACACCCACAAATGGACCAATAAAAAGGGCCCACACACACAACCCATGAGCCTCTGCAACAGACCCACTGCTGCCAGACCCCACAGACAAACAACTGCACCTTACTCACACCTTAACTTACACACCTTCACACAACCTCCTTCACAAACACCCCCTCTTCACATTCACACACACACCGTCACATTCACACCCACACACCCACAACTATCCACACCCACACCCCACACCATGCCCACAGACAACAATCCAAAGTTCACAAGGGTGGAGCTGGACCTCCTTGTCAACAAAGTCATCAGAGTCGAGCCACAGCTCTTTGGAACATTGGTCAGACAGACCAGCATAGCCCAAAAAACTAGCCTGTGGCAGAGGATCGTCGATAAGGTGAATGCTGTTGCACCCATCCGAAGGACCAGGCATGAATGCCAAGCCAGGTGGTATGATCTGCGCAGGGCAGTCAAGCGGAAAATGAACGAGGAATACGCCCAGAGCAACATCACTGGAGGTGGGCTGCCCCGCAGACCCGTACATTACCATCCCTGGGAGGAGAAGGTGATGGCCCTGCTTCCGCCGGTGGGAGTACATGGAGTCGAAGGAGTCGCAGAGCCTGGTGAGTACACAAACTACTTACGTTACATGGGGGCAATGGCCTCCACACCCCAAATACAACAAATGCACCCAACTACCCCCAAGCCCTCACCGGACACAACCACACTCAAACACCACGCTCATGCCACTAACATGTCCATGCCCCATTCACTAAGCAAGGCCATGCCATGTCCCAGGCTACACAAACCACAAACCCAAGACTGGATGTCCGGGATGCTGGGAGGGTGGGCCTTACAAAACACATTGTGACACTCAGAAGCAGACACCAATGCCCTCAGCCCATATGGCCTAGGTACATACCCATGCACCATGTCCAAGGCACAGAGACTGGCAAAGTACTGACAAGGTAGCTGACACCAGGCCCTGCTGTATGCAGCACAAGGCCCTCCTGTGACCACTGTACACTCAAACACTAACCCCACTAGCTCAGATATCTAGCACAGGAACTCATACTCACTGTCATGACAGCATGCACCATGAGGGGACAGACACATCACCTGGGAGACCCAATGACAAATCACACTACACACAACAGCAGGCCCGGTCACAACCCCCCCCCTTACACAAGCACACACCCCTGGGGCAGGCAACGGATTCATCCACTCTCACAATGGACATGTGACACAACAAGATCAATCCATAGCCAAATAAGCATTCTAGCCACAATTCTACAGGTCAAACACTCAGGAGAACATATCAATTTGTCCCCCGCAACATACCCATCCACAAGTGGACATTGAGAGGAATGCTAGGCACATCCAACTACCTGGAGGAACTGTGCCAACTTGAATATGTCTGAAACATGGATGTCGCATGAAACAGCATTGGCATTGTCTCTCTCTCACACACAGGGCAATGTCATGAATCTCCCCCCAACAATGGGGGGGAAGAATCACAGTCCCAGGCTCGGCGTGAAGATGATCCCACCGGCAGCGATGACTCTCACCACTCAGTGGATGACCCCGACCAACCTGGACCCTCTGGTGCCCAAGCCCCTGCAGCACCTGCTTCAGGTACATCTGTGCCAACCACCACCCCCATTCCTGCCACATCCCAGGAGACACCCAGGAGCCCTGCTCGCACTGAACAACACAGCCAGTCTGACCAGGAGGGACAAGGTTCTCCGGGCACCCAGGAGGAGGCAGGCAACCCTACAAATGCCATCCCTCAGGGGTCCCGTAGACCCGATGTGCACACAACGGCAGGCCAGGCTATTGTGGGCAGGGGGGGTGGAAGTGGAGGCAGGCGGAGGCAGGCGGAGGCGCGAACCTGACCAGCCAGCTGAGGGAACCGGTATGTCACACATACCGGCGTGACACCAGGGGCATCAGCCAGGTAGTGGGGAGCCTCACAGACGTCAAGGGGACCCTCGACGAGATGAAGAAACTGCAGGCCGAGCAACACGCCAGTCAACAACAACACCAAGGATGGATGGAGGCAAGACTGGGTGAGCTCCTGGCGGTGCAAAGGGACATAAGCCATTCACTCCGTCGGATCGCCGACAACATGGGCAACCCTCCCTGTGACACCAGGCGCAGACCAGCACCAGCCACAGGGAGGGAGGAGGAGGATTCGTCTGACAGAGCGTCCCAAACATCGTCAAGGCCTGCATCTGAGGGTCCCCGGAGGAAGGTGGGTCGTCCACGGAAAAGACTGTGAGAGGCAGCGGACCATCCACATCTCTCAGGTCACCTGGCCTGGCACCTGGCCCACTGGCGCAACAGCAGCACCACATCCAATGACATTCTCTGCCACATGGACTTGCTGGTCACATTCTGACCAATGATGACAATCACTGTGAACTCTCATGACTCCTAATGCCAAGGATGCCATCTCCCCCTGTGAACTTTGGATTCCATGCACCCGGTAGAGCACCTAATTTCATCTACCAAAACACGTACCCCACCGCAAATAAACAAATTTATTTGGTATCATGAGATGTTGCAGTCATTTTGCATTAGTCCGCAACATATGTGTGTGTAAATGTCAAACTATGCCTCAGTGTTGAACTGACTCCAACCATCCGAACCCTTGGATCTGAGTCTGGTACAGGACACACATGGGTCACAATGTGTCATTCAATGCAGACATGGAGCACAAAACTCACCTGTGATGGCCTCAAGCTGCTGAGGGGGGGCTTGCAATAGTGTGCGGACAGACCTATTTGGAAGAGTATCATTAAGGCGTAGAGGTCATGCTTCATTTGGAGGTTCTCGGGGAGGGAGTCCCAGGTATGTTTTCACAGGTGGGAGAACTATGTCCTGCATGCTGGAGTACGGTGGATGTGAAGAATGGTGGCCAGGGCAAGGTTGGATGCATGGAGATGGCCCAACGGGGTCTCGGATGACAGTGGTACAAGGTTGGTTTTGGGTCGGGGTTGTGGCCTGCCTCCTGAGTGTGGGTGGGGAGTCTGAAGGTCATCCTGCAGCACACAGTGATCCATTGCAGCTATCTCTGCTGGACGGTGATGTGGCTGGGGCACGGGATTTTGAAGCTGAGGTGTGCAGAAGCACCCTGGATGTGTACTAGTTTCCAGGGAGTGTGGATGTTCTAGCTCCGTCGAGGGCAGGGCAGTATTTGACATGGAGGTTGTCATGGACCTGGGGGATTGTCTGTCTTTACCTGTGGTGGATCTATCTGTGGATCATGTGCATAATGCAGAGGGTGTTGCAGCCTGAGGTACAGATGATGGTGATTACCATGGCAAATGTGAGTGAGCAATACATGATGCACACCATCTTTTGTGCGTGCCCACCGGGTGCCTGTGCAGGGCTCTTGCGGGTGGGACACAAGCAGTTGACCCAGCTGTAAGGGGACAATCCGCAGATGATTACCTCAGTCCTGTTCAAGTCCATCCTCAGGTGGCTGATGTTCAGCCATCCATCAATGGATCTCATGCATTCTTGATTATTTGAACTGCCAATGTCGGCGTCTTTGGTGAGGGTGAGGAGCACCTGGCTGTCAATGGCATACAAGCTGATGATGAGGTGCTGTGCGCATGTGATGGTGGTGAGGGGGGTCCTGGACACATTGTAGATTGACATGCTGAGAGATGATACCTGGGCCATGTGCCAGATGACGACACCATACTACATGCAGAAGCCTTGACTCCCACGCACATGGCCTTGCTGGAGTACAGAGCTGGTGGGGAGTAGGAGGGACATGACCTTGTTGGTGTAACAGGGCCTGGAAGGCATGGCAGCGCTGTGTAGGCAGTCGGAGTTGCACACTCATCATGCAAAGGTGTTGTGTGTGCGCTTCGTGTATGCCTCAGAGCAGCCGGTAGATATGCGGATGGACATTGCATGGAGGGTGGCTGCAACATCAGACTGTAGTGTGATGTGGGTCATGCAAGGCCATGAGGGTTGTGCAATGTGCACGTAGCATGTGCAGACGGTCCAGCCTTTGGCACCGCGTGGCGGCAACAGTGGCACAGACAAGCTGATGCCAGCCAAATGAATGGGTGGAGGGAGGAAGGGAGGAGCATCTTTTAGGCGTGTGTGTTGCCACATCCAGAAACTCTGTGTGCCCTTGCTGCAGGGGCTGCAGCAGCAGGCAGCATGTCCTGTAAAATATGCCACAAGTTGCACACAAAGACATGGATGTCAGAAAGGCCAACTGCAACAGGCGTATGTAAAGGAAGGAGTGTCCAGTTTCCAATGGCACACCAAGAGACAATGGATGCACAATCACCAAAGATGACTGACACCGGATCATGAAACTGAAGGCCGAGCTGCGCACAGGAAACACACCCTCAGCAGGTGTTGAGGGCCCGTTGTGGGGACCAACATGGCCAAATACATACACAACCATGGACCTCATGCACAATAGAGAATCAAATCCATCAAGAACACCATGCATGTTGCTCATCTACACATAGACTCATATGCACAATCTTTGACAACTATGCCAGAGATGCCGCATGCACAGTGGCAAGAGACCTGCATTGACAGAGATGAGGCACCTTGGATGCTGAGGAACATCTTTATTACTCAGGCCAACAGTAAGGGAAAGGCATCAATGTGAACAGACTAACAGGTCATTTGGCTGAACATGTGGGACCTACACTGGACACCCCCTTCACACCACAGATGCTGTAAATCCATTGAACTGGCACACAAGTGAAGGGTGTGAGCCAAACAACCCCTGCTGCACACGGAAAGGCTGGGGATGTCCCACACCATGTCCACCCGTAGCCTCCCGTATGTTTCAGAGGGAAGTTTCACACACATTGATGCCTTCCTCACAATCCACAATCCCATTACAGATGACTGCCACGTAAGGTGACCATCAAGTCATGGGAGTCATGCTACATGTCAGGTGCCCCATGGTGAGTCGACATGTATGCATAGTGACAAAACATGCACAGGAGCAGTGCCCACACATTCCAAACAACTACAACACCCAAAATGCCTTGTTGTAATCCTACCCAAAGGAGAATTGTCACCATGTCCATGCATGTAACGCTGATTCAGCACACGTTGCAATACTCATGAGGAATAGCAGGAGCCCAACGATGCCACGAGCAGACAGCATGCGCAAATACCTGGGGATGACAGACACACAAGAAGTCACGGAAAAGATACTCAACCTCATGCATGGTCATTGACTCTACAGGAATAAGGCTGTCACCATGCTAGTTTTAAATGTACTGTCTCATCCACAATGTGGGGAATGGCATCATCACTTGAGTGCCACATCAGAACACACCTCTAAGTAACTTAGCATACAGTGATGTGGACACACACATCGCAAGATATGCCACACAAGGCTAAAAGTGTAAACACTCAGACCCAGGGACTCATCATTATGAGAAGAAGTTCCGTATGAGCTGACTCCGGATGTCCTCCTCCTTCTCCTCCTCCTCCTCCTCCTCCTCACTTGCCTCATGACCAAGCCCTTCATCCTCCACGGGTGGATGTTCCTGCTCATCCCGATCCAGGATGAGTGGCACAGCTTTCTCCACTGCCATGTTGTGCAGCATGCAGCACACGAAGAAGATTTTGCAGACCTTGACCGGTGCATATGGGAGGGATCCGCCTGTCTTATAAAGGCACCGGAATCTGCTCTTCAGGAGGCCAAACGTCCTCTCAATCACTCGCCTGGTCTGCCCATGGGTGTTGTTGTAACGGTGATCAGCAGGTGTTCTGGGGTTGCGGAGAGGCGTCATCAGCCATGGCATGTTGGGATAGTCAGAGCCCCCTACATGGAAACATCATGTACAGAAGTGGGTCAGGAGAAGCTGTACGATACAAAGATACCGCTAAATACAGGACAAACAGAGTCAACCCACCAACAAGACATGCTTGTTTGTTGCGCAGCTGCAGCATCATTTCGGGCACCCTGCTACGCCTCATGATGTAGGCATCGTGTGCTGACCCTGGAAAACGTGCACAGACATGGGAAATCAGCATGTTAGCAAGACACACCACAAGGGCATTAATGGAGTGATAATGTTTTCTGTTTCGATAGGCTACCTCCTGTGCCTGCGGTGGCACCAAAGCAACAGGTGTCCCATCAATGGACCCAATTACATGGGGCATCCCTCCCAGGGCATGGAACTCACCCTTGACACCCTTCAACTGCTCATGAGTCGGAAAATGGATGAATTCATCCAGGTGCTCCAACATGCCTTCTAAAACATCATGCAGGACACGTCTGAACATGGTCTGGGACATGCCACCCACATCAGCTATGGTGATTTGAAAAGTACCGGTGGCAAGAAAATATAGGGCTGCCATCACCTTCATCTTGGGGGTTAGCGCAGTAGGATAACTGTGTCGCGGTTGGAGGTGTGGTGCCAGCCTGTTAGTCAGGTCCCCAATTAACTGTTGGGTGAATCTGTAACGGCGTATGGAGTCACGTTCCCTCATGGCACCCAAGTCTGGCATTGGTCGGGGGAGAGGCGGTGCCCTGCAGAAATTTGGAAGGAATAACGAAGAGTGAGTACATCACAACACCAATGTCAATAAACTGAGCACATGTTCTACTGCTAATACACATCTGCTAAATACAGAGTCTGGTCTGTGCAATACATTCAGGACACGTCTGCCAGCCAGATGCGACTCCTACGAAGAGCCAGCTACAACCGTTGATTGTCAAGTTCTACATTACATGCCCTGAAACAAGCTGTGGGCCAGTGTAAGTGAACTGCCAGAGACATCACAGGAGTGACATACATCCACATATCAGCTTTTGAAGGATGTCATCTCATACCGACAGCTGGCAGCAAACTACACGCACAGGGCACATGTCATTAAAAATTAGTAGCTCACACACATTGCGATGAAGGGGTACACGTGAAAAAAGAAAACACAGACATGGAGACGACGCAGATATGTCCTCATGTCTAAAGAACATATTCGAAGCATCCAGACACACGTAACGTCTGAATCCACATGTGGCATGTCGTGCGTATATGTGTGCCATGGCCATCTACGCACAGACACATGTTGGATGCAGCAACAGCAGATGCAGTTGACGGAACACCAACTGCAAGCTCATGGGAACACATGACACACACAACATAGTCACATCGCCCCACGCTGGTAGTGAGATGTCAGGTGTCAGTGTCCCTGTCCCTGGCATTAGGGGACTGTTGCGGGTGTTGGTGACTGTGCCATACCAGTGATGCAGTTACTGACACGTTTGTACTACATGCACACATGTGCAAAATGTGAAGGGGAAGTGTGCCACATGTTGCCCCATCACACATGCCATCTGTCCAGAGGTCATCACACTTCTATTGTGCAAAAACATGAGGAGAAAAGTGCCATATCACTGCCTGACACACATAGGCCCTGCACAAGAAGAACTGCACTGACAATGACTTGATGTTCAGCCTTGTGCGAGTGTGAGACCTCCATTCCTGTCCTGTGAACCTCCTATCACCAGTGGAAGATGTGAAACGCACCGTACACATGCTCTGAGGGCGTGTGTACGATACGTATCACTATATTGTGTTGGCGTAGTAGTACGCGTGTGTGTAAGGACCGTACACACGTACGTGTACGACCAGTATGTACACGTACGTGTACGACCAGTGTGTACACGTACGTGTATGACCAGTGTGTACACGTCTGTGTGGTGCACGGTCGGACACGTACATGTACGACCAGTGTGTACACGTCCGTGTACACACTGGTCGTACATGCATCTACGACCAGTATGTACACGGACGTGTACACACTGGTCGTACACGTACGTGTACAACCAGTGTGTACACGTACGTTTCCGACCAGTGTGTACACGGATGTGTACACACTGGTCGGACACGTCCGTGTACACACTGGTCGTACACGTACGTGTACACACTGGTCGTACACGTACGTGTGCGACCAGTGTGTACACGGACGTGTCAAACGCTATGTGCAACTGGTGCCATAGGGGTACGTGTAAAACGCACCGTACCTGTGTGTGGATTGCCAAATTACATAGGGGACACATGAGGGACAAGTATAAGGGCCTAAATGGATGCTGGTTGTCATGAAGACCGAGTTTCCAGTCGGTTGGAGACAATATACTATGTTGCAAAGTGGTTGTTGACTTGACATCATGCTCAAATTTTGAACCATGCAAAGGCCCTCACTGGGGTATGTTTAAAGGGATTGGAGGAAACTTAGGATGCAAAGGAGACTGACCAATCACTCTGTACTCCTGTAAATGAAACAGCCCAGCAAGGCAGATATAAGTCAGCCAGGACCCATGAAAGGGCACTTGCCTGCACAACCTTTCATTCCACACCACTGCTGCTGTCATTGCTTCCTCTGGCACCATGTCCAGGTCTGTGGAAAGGGCCCAGCCATTCACCCAGGAGGAGAATGAGGCGTTGCTGGACGTCATCCTCCCACAGTACCCCAGCCTGTATGGGAGACCAGGGGAGCAGGTGAGTGCTGACTCCACTAGCTTTGACTGTGCCCCTTTTTTGTGACTGTCACTTCTGGCATTGTGTCCAGGTGTGACAGACATGCAATGTTGTTTAGAGTGGGTCCCGGGGGGGGAATGCCTTATGTCTCCCATGCAGAGCATGATGTAGTTCATGTCTGCACTCCTCACTTGCATTGTGCTTACTGTGACATTCACTGCATAGTGCATGGCACATTCAGCCTGGCTAATCCCCTTGGGCATTTTAGTTCTATAGTCCTGATGTGATTCTGTTGTCCCCCCAGTGTGACAGGTGACTGTACCCACAGATGTGTGTGAGTTGAGTGTAGCTGTGGTGAGAGTGTCCAAATGATGTGTACGCCCCCTGGACATTGATGTGTGTGAATGTTCCCTGTCATGTGGGTGAGTGTCTATGTGGAGTGTTGCCCCACAGCTGCATGGAGGAGGCATATGCTCTACCCATCTGATGTGAGAAGGAAGCCGTGCTGTGTGTCTGACGTGCTGAGCTAGCCCCACACCTGTGACACCCCCCAGTCAAGTGGCACATGTGCAGAGTGAGGTTTGTATCCGCTGTTGCCAATGGCAGGTGATTGTTCTGTGCCTGTGTGTGTCTGTCTACTCTGCTGAGGTTGCGTGAGTGGCCTGGGGCATGTGACTGCTTTGAGGTGGTGTCCATCATCCTTGTGTTGCTTGTGATGCACAGTGTGAGCCATGATCAGTGATTGTGTTGCACCCCTCATGCCACCTGTGTACTTTCAATGCCATGTAGTGCATTTGGGCTTCCCCAGAGGCTAATGTCCCTATGACAAAGGTGCTATGAGTTGTCTGCATACTATGCCCTGTTCAAAAAAGCAAAGATGTTCAAATGTGTGTCTCTGTGACATGGAGCAGGTGTAGTGATGTTGTCTCACTTTGTCATCCTCACAGGTAACCGCCTACGAGAAGGGGAGAATATGGAAGCGGGCCATCAGGGCCGTGATGTCGGTGGAGTGTCGGTGTCGGCGCCTACCCCAAGTGAGGAAACGCTGGCAGGACATCCGGTGCTGGACCAGGAGGATCGCCCGGGTCCTGCTGGGGGACTCACCTCCACGCCCCCACGGCGGGTGTCGACGACTGACCCACCAGATGAAGCGTGTCCTGGCGGTGGTCTTCCCTGACATGGATAGGCGGTTACAGGAGGGACAGCAGCAAGGAGGGGGTAGGTACATGTGTGTTTGTTGTGTGTCACCAGCTTTAGGAAGTGCTCAGTCGCATGGATACACTGCCAGGGTTTATATGTGCAGGGCATATCCTGTTGTTCTTCCTCCCTTCCCCTCCTTGACATGTGCTCCCTGGTCTGTGTGTAATCACTCTTGCACATGGTCATCTAGGCTGCCAGTTAATCCAAGTACACAATGCTTGCTGCATCATGTGTGGGGGTGGTCTGTGACATGTGTTGGTACCTTGCCTGTGCCCTGTCCTGTTCAGTCATTTGGGGGTCCATAATTGTTGACACTGATGCTGAGTCTCAACATAGGAGTGTGAGGCTTAAAATGAACCGACTTGCAGCATGCATGACCAATGTAGTGGCCTTAGACATGATGTGCATGAGTGTGGGATATGCATAGTGCCGGGACGGTTGCTCCTGTTACAGTCAAATCATTCCAGGACCATGGAGCAGTGTGCCCACTACAGTCCCCAGAGACACCTTTTCTTAGGAATCATGTGTGTCATCCAACACTGTGGACATTCTCGGTGTGTTCAGCATAGGTTTGCCTCTGTGGCATTTTTCCCTGGCCTCATTTGTATTTACGTAAAGTGTGCTACATGTGTCCACTGTACAGTGTGACCCCATTTGGCTTGTGCATACTCACACTGGCCAGTGCCTGTGTGTCTATGTACAACTATCTGATGATGGTTGTTTGTCACTAATATGTGTGGTCAGCCTCACGAGGTGATGTTGAGTACATTTAGGAGTTCTTGATGCACATTTTAGTAAACCCAGATTAAGATGTGTAAGTACTTGCTGTGTCTCAATCACATTGTCTCAGGTAGGGGGGTTTGTGCGGGCAAGAACCTTTTGTCTCCTTGCCAGGTCTGACCTGTGTGTGATAATTGTCTGGACAGACACTCAACATGCAGTGACCCAGTCATGTTGTGCAGGGTTTAATGTTTGTGCTTTGCAGCATGTGTCAAAAGTTGAAATACATGGTTCCTGCTCATCCATTTTTGGCAACGGTGTGTGGTCCAGATGCTACGTAGTTTGGTCTGTGTGTGCTGACATCTGTGTGGACAATCTTGGTTCCCATGAGGGTGTCTCCTCAGTGCAGGTGCTCCTTGTTCCCACACAATTGCAGGGCCATTATCTAAGGCATTGTCCTGTGTTTGGACATGTGTGCCACTCCACATGACAGGTAGTGGGTCAGATGTGTTGCCAAATGTGTCATGATGGTACGGATGGCCATGTCACAGGTGGCATGATGCAAGTTTTTAGTCAAGCAGTCTTGTGCGTTGGCACTCACTACACTTGTCAACATGTCTCAATAGTTGATATGCATGACTTTGATGTTTTGTGGTGAATGACAATAATGTGCCTGCATGACAGCTGTCTCCCAAGGAAGTGCACAAGACACCACCTTTACAATCTTATTGGACACGCTGGTACATTTAAAACAAAGGCACAGTTTAGAAAAATATTTCTTTAGAGATGATACATATACAAGTTCCCACTGTGTGGTTGCATTTGGGTAAGTCCTTGGTTGTTGCTGATACCAACTTATGAGTGTAAAGTCATCCAGACCACCATGGTGCCATGTATATGTACTTACTGATACCCCATTTCTCCTTTACTGTGGCTTATATGATTTGGGCTGCCAGCTCATACAATGACTATGTAAAAGTAGGTTTTTGTGCACCTCCTTGTGTGACTTCTGTTATACAGGCACATGTGTGTTCTGATCAAAAAGTGGCACATTCACACATTCCAAACACGTTGATTGTGTAAAGTGTTGTGATTCCCAAGGGTCCACAATGTATTTATTATGGCTTTCATAATTACTCACAGGTCTCTGAGTGTGGGGACACCTTCAGCATTGGCGACAGTTATTTGCCCTTGGGGGCACCACTACTGTTTCTTTCACAGTGAACACGAGGTGGCATGCCTTCAGAGTCTGGCTGTGCTCAACAATTCCCAGACTCCATATCCTCTGTCTAATTGGATATCGAGTTATTAGCTGTTGTGTCCGTATTTTCATTGTTTTCAAGGGGCATGATGGGTCAACCAACTGGGGAGTGCAGGGCTTACATATGTGCGTAGTATTGTAGATGTTACTCATGATGCTTTTCATGATATGCACTGTGACCTATTTTGTTTGGACTCATGTGTCATATGTATAAAGGTGTCTGATTATTTTCTGTCTCTTCACCTTGCCCACAGCAACATCGGGGGACACTGAAGGAGACACCGGCACGGACATGGAGGAGGGATCCAACACCGGTGCCACCAGTGCTGGCAAGTCTGGCGCAGCAAGTGGCACGGAGGGCGAGGGGAGTCAGGCGGAGGACCTGTCTAGTACCAACACCGACTACGACGCAGACGGGTCCGAGGCTGAGCTCCCAGAGGGGGCGGAGGCTGTTCCAACAGCTGGCAGCAGCACTACATCTGTCGCCGCCCCCTCCATTCCCATCACCGCCCTCCCAGTTGCTCTGGTCCCTTCTGTCCTTGCTAGGCAACACTGTGTCTCCTTCGTGCAGGCACCGCAACCCCTGCCCCTATCTCCTCTGCTGCCCTCCCTGCCGAGTCTGTGGACATTCAGCGGCAGTTGCAGGTTGGGCAGACATCGCTGCTGAGTGTCCTTCATGGCCACACCAGACTGCTGACACAGATGGTATCGTACATGGATGGCATGTCATCAGCGATGTCTGATCAACGGATGTTGCTGAGGTCCATGGACTCGTCACTGACGGCAGCAGTGAGTCTCCTGCAGTGCTTCATCCCCCCTACCCCTGCACCATCCACACTTCCCACTCCCATGCCTGTCCCAAGCACACCCAGACGTCCCCAGGCACGCACCCCACCAGACACAGGCAGCACACCAACACGGAAGGGCAAGCGCACACCTCCTGTCACACACACTCAGGGGGAAGAAGGCACACCCACTGGGTCTGGGGCACACAGGCAGACACGCAGCCACAGTCGGAGTCCGCATTCCTCACTCCCAAGTCCCTCCAATGTCACACCCCTCGGCTCCCCTGCCCCACAATCGGAGAAGGACACCTACTTGGCTGTGCTGGGCCTCAGCCCCACTGGTTCACCAGCCCGCAAACGGGCAAGGCACTCCACGGGTAGGGGAGTTGAACTCCCCCCTGTCCACCACCTCCCCCAGTAGCGCTGCAACCCATCCCTCCAACCTCCCCCCCTCCATGGGGTCTGTGGGTTCTTCGGGTGCAGGGGAGACGCTGGCCGAGCTTTTGGACGTGTGCAGCACCCTGCTAACCTCCACCTTTGGCGCTGCCCCACCCCCTGTGGTGGAGTCGTCCGTCCCTGCACCCACAACACCTACCCTTCCCCCTCCTGTCCCTGCGGTGCCTGGTCCTTCCCCACATGATGCTCTCCCCCCAGTGGATGAACAGGAAGTGTCAACTGTGCAGGCAAGCTAGGGGAGACGCGTGGCGATGTGTCCCCCCCAGGACTTCGCATCTGGACTGGCCTATGGCCTTTGTAAATAGTTTTATTTTCTACGTTTTAATTTAATGCTGAATAAAGCATTTTGGTTTTCCTTTGCACACTATTGCTTTTCTGGTATTGATGTTGGTGCTGATGCTCCCTGAGTTGGGGTGGTGATAATGTGTTAGGTGTCTGGGAAATGTTGTATTGTGCTGCTCATGAGGTGGACCCTGGTATCTGCGTGCCATCACAAGGTCTCTGCAAATAAACTTTGGTCATGTATGCTCTTTGTGTTTGGAGACATTGTCCCAAGGAGTGTTCCTTCCTCTGTGGCACCTGACATCTTCCCTGCAGGGAGATGCACAATTGTTGTGCTGACCTGTGTCTACATTTCCTTGGTGGGTGACGGATCCCTTCAACTATGGCCATGCCTGCTCAGCAGTGTCTCCGCCTGCATCGTCTGTGCCATCCTTGGTAGTCACTGTACTTGTGTATGGAGTATGTTGCCATGCCTTCATGTAGAAATGGTCCCTTTTACGCACTGTGCATGTGTGTACTCCCAGCCTAGCACACTTATGTTACTTGTTCTGCAGGGGATTTGGGCACCTGACTCACAATTGTGGGCATTGTATCTGTGGCAACTCCACCCTATTCCTTCCATGGGAGACAACAACTTGGTGGCTGTCCCAGCGCCTGTACATTCCTATCAGTCCTGGAATGTGCGTGACAGCATATGTTCCCTTTGGCTCTCTTAGTTTACTAGCCTTTAACATGACTAGACAGTCTTGTAGCATGATCTGAGTGTGTGTATTGTGCTGCATCCGCCAGGGGTGGGTATGCATGTGTCATTTGTCATCACACACACATGTGGTGTGTCAGGCAGTGGGGGAAGGACATCCATCCTCATGGGAGTGGGACACTGCTGTCAGTGATGTGTTGTTATGGCACTCTCAACATAGTCGCACATTGTGGATGCCTTCATACACCCATAGAGTTGTGGTCATCTGAGGATGATGTACACACCCCATGTCTATGTCCACTGCTGGGAGTGATAGGCACCCACCCCTCATATGTCTGGGCACTGCTGGGAGTGATAGGCACCCACCCCTCATATGTCTCTGTCCACTGCAGGTATTCCTCTGCACACACCCCCATGTCTCTGTCCACTGCTGGGAGTGATATGCACCCACCCCCATGTCTCTGTCCACTGCTGGGAGTGATAGGCACCAACCCCTCATATATCTGGGCACTGCTGGGAGTCCTCTGCACCCACCCCTCATATGTCTGGGCACTGCTGGGAGTGATATGCACCCACCCCTCATATGTCTGGGCACTGCTGGGAGTGATAGGCACACCCACCCCTCATATGTCTGGGCACTGCTGGGAGTGATAGGCACCCACCCCTCATATTTCAGGGCACTGCTGGGAGTGATATGCACCCACCCCTCATATGTCTGGGCACTGCTGGGAGTGATATGCACCCACCCCTCATATGTCTGGGCACTGCTGGGAGTGATATGCACCCACCCCCATGTCTCTGTCCACTGAAGTGAATCCTAGCCAGACACCCACCCACCCGCCTGCACCCTTGGGGCAGTACACTGCTCTCCTGGGCATACACCCCCCCAATATACTGGTTAGATGCTGCACCAGGCCCTATGACAACATTCGTGGCGTGTGTATGCCTTGTATCACTGATATACTGGTGCCCTAGGGGTACGCGTGATGCGGTCCGTACCCACGCTCTGAGAGCATGTGTACGGGTCGTACCACGAGTACCCCTATGTCACCCCAACAATGGTGGGTACGGCCCGTACCACCATTGTTGTGGTGACGTAGGGGTACGGGCCGTACCCACGCTCTGAGGGCGTGGGTACGGCCCGTATCACTATTCTTGGGGTGACGTAGGGGTACGGCCCGTACCCACGCTCTGAGGGCGTGTGTACGGGCCGTACCACCATTGTTGGTGTGAGTAGGGGTATGGGCTGTACCCACGCTCTGAGGGCGTGTGTACGGGCCGTACCACCATTGTTGGGGTGACGTAGGGTTACGGGCCGTACCCACGCCCTCAGAGCGTGGGTACGGCCCGTACCACCATTGTTGGTGGGGCGTAGGGGTACGGGCCGTACCCACGCTCTGAGGGCATGGGTACGGCCCGTACCACCATTGTTGGAGTGACGTAGGGGTACGCGTGGTATGACCCGTACCCCCACCCTCAGAGAGTGGGTATGGCCCGTACCCCTACGTCACACCAACAATGGTGGTACGGGCTGTACCCATGCTCTGATGTAACCCTTTTTTCATGAAATATTGCTCAAACTATTGTTTCACCTGTACTCCTTTTTATCTTTGATGGATATATAAAAAGAATTGTGTTTAATTCACAAATCTGAATCCCCGTGTGTTTGTTTGTTTATAGCTGATGATTAGATCAATTGATTGACCTCACTTTGGTGTTAACTCATTTAAAAACACCTACCAATTAAGTTTTTGGAAATGTACAAGTAATTAGTTTGTTTCAAACAAAATCCCTTGTTGGCGTTACTACAGAGCATTAATAAACAGAAACAAGCATTGGCATAGCCAATAGGTCTCACTTTTGGGACCTTATAAGTATTTAGTTATGCAATTGTTGCATGGCCAAACACTTATAAGGTTCCAAAAGCGAGACCTATTGGCTATGCCAATGCTTGTTAACCTTTGTCACTAGAGTGAGCCCTACATGTTCATTCACCTTTTTAAAATTCCGATGCTTTGTGCTTAACTCACTCTTGGCCTACATCAGTTAGATATAAGGTGCTGTGCAGCCCAGGAGTGGTGACAAAAGAAGAAAGGAGTCTATCTAAAATTTATCGTTACAAGATGGAAACCGCACAACAACCTCAATTTCACTTCATTCACAGCAAAGAAATCACAACAGAGTGGCAATAAGTCTGACTCAAACTCTTGCACAGGATGCTCCTCAGTGCTGGATGGATGAAGTAGATCACACTATGGTGCCGATTCCGATCCGTTAAAACCCGGGTACGAACCGTCGGACGGCGAGTTTTCTCCATCCGACTCGTACCCTGGAAATACACCTTACAAACATGCAAGTACGATTCGTACGGAAACACCATTTCCGTACGAATCGTAAAAACCACCGACCGACAAAAACATACCCACAATTCTGATCCGGGACACAGCGGACGTGACGTCCGGATGGAGTCAGGCAGCGTTTCACGAACCAGCAAGTACGATCCGTGCCCACGTCACTCCGCACGGATTATATTTTACGGCAGCCAAAAACTGCAGGGAAATCAGGACGACGCGCAGAAGGAGCACCTGTATGCGACGGACAGCCATGGACCCCAACCTACGTGTCATCCCGGCCCTCATAGCAATCGACCTGGTGTACAGGAACCGACGCAGACGCCGCAGAAGGTCAGAACAACACCCAGGGGCAAAGGGGGGGGGGGGCAGGGGCAGGAAACATAACCCCCACCCAAGTTAAAAATCATACATGCCCTGTACATACCTGACCCCCAGGGCCTGGTCACTTCGGGGGGTGGGGGCGATTCCACCAAGGCCTGCGTCCGCCACTACGGAAGTCGACATGGACGTGAACCGCCAACACAACAATTGTGGTACGCACCGTACCCACGCCTTAAGAGCGTGGGTACGGGTCGTACCATGCCCACACCTACGTCACCCCAACAATGGCGGTACGGCCCATACCCACGTTCCAAAGGTATGGGTACGGCCCGTACCCCCATTGTTGGGGTGCCGTAGGGGTACGGCCCGTACCCACGCCTTAAGAGCGTGGGTACGGGTCGTACCACGCCCACCCCTACGTCACCCCAACAATGGCGGTACGGCCCGTACCCATTCCTTTGGGACATGGGTACGGGCCGTACCGCCTTTGTTGGGGTGACGTAGGGGTGGGCGTGGTACGACCCGTACCCACGCTCTTAAGGCGTGGGTACGGGCCGTACCCCTATGGCACCCTAACAATGGCGGTACGGCCCGTACCCATGCCTTTGGGACGTGGGTACCGGCCGTACCGCCATTGTTGGGGTGCCGTAAGAGTACGGCCTGTACCCATTCCGTTAGGACGTGTGTATGGGTCATACCACGCCTACCCCAACGTCACCACAACAATGGCGATACGGCCCGTACCCATGCCTTTGGGACGTGGGTGCGGGCCGTACCGCCATTGGTGGGGTGCCGTAGGGGTACGGCCCGTACCCATGCCTTTAGGAGGTGGGTACAGGCCGTACCGTCATTGTTGGGGTGCCGTAGGGGTACGGCCCATACCCAGGCCTTAAGGACATACCATAGGAGGGGTGGGTGCAGAGTCCTCCCAGCAGTGCTCAGACATAGGAGGGGTGGGTGCAGAGTCCTCCCAGCAGTGCCCAGACATAGGAGGAGTGGGTGCAGAGTCCTCCCAGCAGTGCCCAGACATAGGAGGGGTGGGTGCCTATCACTCCCAGCAGTGCCCAGACATATGAGGGGTGGGTGCCTATCACTCCCAGCAGTGCCCAGACATAGGAGGGGTGGGTGCAGAGTCCTCCCAGCAGTGCCCAGACATAGGAGGGGTGGGTGCAGAGTCCTCCCAGCAGTGCCCAGACATATGAGGGGTGGGTGCCTATCACTCCCAGAAGTGCCCAGACATATGAGGGGTGGGTGCAGAGTCCTCCCAGCAGTGCCCAGACATATGAGGGGTGGGTGCCTATCACTCCCAGCAGTGCCCAGACGTAGGAGGGGTGGGTGCAGAGTCCTCCCAGCAGTGCCCAGACATAGGAGAGGTGGGTGCAGAGTCCTCCCAGCAGTGCCCAGACATAGGAGGGGTGGGTGCCTATCACTCCCAGCAGTGCCCAGACATAGGAGGAGTGGGTGCCTATCACTCCCAGCAGTGCCCAGACATAGGAGGGTGGGTGCAGAGTCCTCCCAGCAGTGCCCAGACATAGGAGGGGTGGGTGCAGAGTCCTCCCAGCAGTGCCCAGACATATGAGGGGTGGGTGCCTATCACTCCCAGCAGTGCCCAGACATAGGAGGGGTGGGTGCAGAGTCCTCCCAGCAGTGCCCAGACAGGAGGCGTGGGTGCAGAGTCCTCCCAGCAGTGCCCAGACATAGGAGGGGTGGGTGCCTATCACTCCTAGCAGTGCCCAGACATAGGAGGGGTGGGTGCCTATCACTCCCAGCAGTGCTCAGACATAGGAGGGGTGGGTGCCTATCATTCCCAGCAGTGCCCAGACATAGGAGGGGTGGGTGCAGAGTCCTCCCAGCAGTGCCCAGACATAGAAGGGGTGGGTGCAGAGTCCTCCCAGCAGTGCCCAGACATAGGAGGGGTGGGTGCCTATCATTCCCAGCAGTGCCCAGACATATTAGGGGAGGTTGCAGAGTACTCCCAGCAGTGGACAGAGACATGGTGGTGTGTACACCATCCTACAATTAGCAAAACTCCATGGGTGCATGAAGGCATACACAAAGTGCGACTATATTGTTATGTTATGTTATGTTATGTTAGTGGAGATTTATAAAGCGCTCGGCTACTCAAAAAGAGTGTCCCGGCGCTAGGAGTAACCTGCCAAGAATCAAGGAGCTCATATGCGATTTCTTGAGACCTCACCAAGCGATGCGACAACAGTCTATAAGAGAAACAGCAAGGTTTTAAGGTGCTTTCTAAAGCTGTAGAGTTCAGAGGTACTTCTGAGGTCAAGAGGGAGGGTGTTCCATAATTTGCTAACCATCACCTGGAAGGAGCGACCACCCTTTCTGGTTAGAAGGAACTTTGGCACCTGAAGCAAATAGAGAGCAGAAGATCTTAACGTCCTCACCGGACAATAAGGGATAATTCGCTTTTGAAGATAAGCAGCTCCTATATTATGAAGCGCCTTAAAAGCAAGGACCAAAGCCTTAAAATCAATTCTATTTTTTATTTTGAGCCAATGAAGTTCCCTGAACAGGCTAGTCAAATGGGTCCTAGGGCCGACCCTCAGAACAGACCTGGCTGCAGCGTTCTGAACTAATTGCAAGCAATTCAGTAGAAATTTCGGAATACCCAAATAAAGGACATTTGCATAGTCCAATCTGGAGATAATAAGAGCCTGCACTACAGTCTGTCTATGAGACCTGGACAGGAGGGAAAGAAAGTTCCTCAACATTTTGATGAGCCTGAAACCAGTGCCAGTCACAGCTTTCACTTGCGACTTCATAGAGAAGTCGGAGTCCAGTAAGACTCCAAGATTTTTCACAGTGGACACAGGGTTGGGTGGTGAAGGCTGGTCCTGAGGCCACCAATTTTTCCATTCGTCTCCGGGCGAGTGGCCAAAAAAGATGATTTCCGTCTTAGCCGAATTACAGGCTAGCTGGTTCAGGCAAAACCATCCAAAGATATTAGACAGACATTCCCTGATTAAAACTTCATTAAACGGTTCATCCTTCCCATAGGAAAACAGGATTTGGGAGTCGTCAGCGTATGTTATGATCTTAGCTCCACATTTTTCAGCAAGAGAAGCTAAAGGGGCCATATATATATATTAAAAAGGGTCGGGCTCAACACTGAGCCCTGAGGTACTCCCACATTTAATGGGGAAATGGCAGCCGAGAAAGGAGGGGACCAAACAGACTGCTGACGCTCATTGAGGAAAGAAGAGAACCAGTTAAGAACCGTGCCCCGTAGGCCGCACTCCCTCAGTCTCTGAAGGAGGCGGTCATGGGGCACGGTATCGGAAGCAGCTGAAAGATCAAGCAGTATAAGAACTGCTTTTCCACCCTTATCGAGAGTGTTCTTGATGCTTTCCGAGATTTCTAACAGCGCTGTCTCGGTACTGTAATTTGCTCTAAAGCCAGATTGGCTAGCATGAAGGGCGTTGGTGGTTTCTAGGTGCTTGGTAATTACTGCATTGACATATTTTTCTAAGGTTTTAGCAAAGAAGGAAAGCAGCGTAATAGGTCTATAGTTATTTGTGACTGCGGGGTCAGCCGAAGTTTTTTAAAAAGAGGGAGTATCATGCCATGTTTCCAACTCAGCGGGACAGAGCCCGTACTTAGTGCAAAATTAAACACATGGTTGGTGGCCGGGTTCATAACTTCAGCAATTGATGGTAATATCTTGGCAGGGCACGGGTCAGAAGGCGCACCAGATTTTAATGATCTCATGATGGCTAGAGAGACATCCAGGGATATTGGCGGAAATTCTTCCAAAATATCCATCTGGGAGCCAACGAATAGATCAGAGGCGCTCTCGGAAATTAACTGTGGGGATACAGCGAAAGAGTCCTGAATGGATTTAATCTTGTTGTAGAAAAAAAGTGGCTATATTAGCCGTCCATACAGCCGTAGGAGTGAATGGATTCTGGGTAACACTAGGATTAACGAAATCCTTCACTACTTTAAAAAGTGCCTTGCTGCAATTTTTTGTAGACTCAATTTTATTACCTAAAAACTTTTTCTTCTCATTGCGAACTTTCGCAAAGTGGACTTTATAATTAGGGGGTATAGCGTTCGCAAGAGTGGGATTGGAGCCGTCATGGAGCCAGGTTTCAGTAATGAAAACCAGATCAGGCTTGTCGTCCCTTAAAAGATCATGTAAAATAAATTCATGCTTTTTCACTAAGCGTGCATTTACAAGAAAAGCCGTGAGCCTGCCCATCGCCCTATTATTAAGTTGAAGAGGGGATTTAGAGATGGAAACAGTCGCATCAGAGGCGCATGAAAGTACAGCCTCCCAGTACCCACACATTACAGACCATAGAGTCCATATTAGTAGCTAAATTAAAGGGAAAGCAAGTACAAGCTGGCATTCTAAGCCTAATTAATGCGGACTTACTGTATTTCCGCCTTAGCATATTCCCTTCATTCCTGTGAGTAGGGCCAGCTACAGCAGTTCGTGCGCCGTGCGCCGACAGAGCGCGGACGGGCGCAGACGGGCTTGCCTTGTGCGCGCCTTCGGCGCGTCCGCGGCACGCCCGCTGCGCGCGTCCGCTGCGCGCTAGCGCAGCGTCCCCCTTTAAAGTCTCCAGAGCGTCTAGAACGCTGACTGGAGTTAAGAAAATGGCGGCACTTCCTTTGAGTTAGAAAAGATAACCCCGGTTCGATTCCCCAACAGTTCTAAAGCACACAAGCAACAACACAATACATACAATAGATTTCGTTTTTTTTAAAAAGCAGAGCTATCGAGTACAGATAAAAAGTTTTAAAAACGGACTGTGCAAATAGGCAAATCTAAAAGATCGCAAGGAGAGAGAGATGCTTTGGCAGTCTCTCAGTTAAAAACGCGCGCGCTAGCCCAGCGTCCCCCTTTAAAGTCTCTAGAGCGTCTAGAACGCTGACTGGAGTGAAGAAAATGGCGGCACTTCCTTTGAGTTAGAAAAGATAACTCCACTTCGATTCCCCAACTGTTCTAAAGCACACAGGCAACAACACAATACATACAATAGATTTCGTTTTTTTTAACAAAAGTAGAGCTATCGAGTACAGATAAAAAGTTTTAAAAACGGACTGTGCAAATAGGCAAATCTAAAAGATCGCAAGGAGAGAGAGATTCTTTGGCAGTCTCTCAGCTAGAAACGCGCGCACTAGCGCAGCGTCCCCCTTTAAAGTCTCCAGAGCGTCTAGAACGCTGACTGGAGTGAAGAAAATGGCGGCACTTCCTTTGAGTTAGAAAAGATAACCCCGGTTTGATTCCCCAAATGTTCTAAAGCACACAAGCAACAACACAATACATACAACAGATTTCGTTTTTTTTTAAAAAGCAGAGCTATCGAGTACAGATAAAAAGTTTTAAAAACGGACTGTGCAAATAGGCAAATCTAAAAGATCGCAAGGAGAGAGAGATTCTATGGCAGTCTCTCAGCTAGCATATTGAGAGTGGCATGCCAACACATCACTGACAGCAGTGTCCTACTCCCATGAGGGTGGATGATCATCCCCCACTGCATGACAAACCACATGTGGGTGTGATGACAAATGACACATGCATACCCGCCCCTGGCGCTGGCAGCACAATACACACACTGAGAGCATGCAACAAGACTGTATATTCATGTGCCACCCTACTAAACTAAGAGACCCAAAGGGAACACACACTGTCATGCACATTCCAGGACTGATAGGAATGTACAGGTGCTGGGGCAGCCAACAAGTTGTTGCCTCCCATGGAAGGAAAAGGGTGGAATACCCACAGATACAATGCCCACAATTGTCAGTCAGGTGCCCAAAGACCATGCAGAACACATAACACATGTGTGCGAGGCTGGGAGGACACACATGCATAGTGCGGAAAAGGGAACATGTCTACATGAAGTCATGTCAATATACTCCATACACAAGTACAGTGACCACCAAGGATGCCACAAATGATGCAGGTGGAGACATTGCTGAGCATGCATGGCCAAAGTTGAAGGGATCCGTCACACACCCAGGAAATGTAGACACAGCTCAGCACAACAATTGGGAAACATCCTGCAGGGAAGATGTCAGGGTCCACAGAGGAAGGAACACACCTTGGGACAATGTCACCATACAGTAAGAGCTTACCTGACCAAAGATTATTTGCAGATACCTTGTGATGCCACACAGATACCAGGGTCCACCCCATGAGCAGCACACTACAACATTTCCCAGACACCTAACACATTATCACCACCCCAAATCATGGAGCAGCACCACCAACAGCAGGACCAGAAAAGCATTAGTGTGCAAATGAAAAACAAAATGCTTTATTCAGCATAAAAAATTATTGCAAAAGAAATGTCCACTATATACAGGGCTCATAGGCCAGGCCATGTGCGAAGTCCTGGTGGGGGACACTTTGGGACGCGTCTCCCCTAGCATGCCTGCACAGTTCACTGTTCCATATCATCCACAGAAGGGTGGGCATCATGTGGGGGGGAAGGACCAGGCACCGCAGGGACAGGAGCGGCAAGGGTAGGTGTTGTGGATGCAGGGACGGACGACTCCACCACAGGGGGTGGGGCAGCGCCAAAGGTGGTGGTTAGCAGGGTGCTGCACACGGTTGCAAGGTCTTCCAGCGTCTCCCCTGCACCTGAAGGAACCACAGGCCCCAAGGAGGGGGGGGGTCGGAGGGATGGGTTGCAGCACTACTGGGGGAGGGTGTGGACGGGGGGGACTCAACTACCCTGCCCGGGTACTGCCTCCACCGCTTGCGGGGTGGTGACACACTGGGGCTGAGGGACACACTGGCCATGAAGGACTCTTTATCCAACAGTTGGGCAGGAGAGCTAAGGGGAGTGGTTTTGGAGGAAGTGGGTTGTGAGGACTGCAGACTCCCACTGTGGCTGCGTGGCTGCTGTTTGCCCCCCGACCCAGTGGCTGTGCCTAGTTCCCCCTGTGTGTGCGTGACAGGAGGTGTGCGCTTGGCCTTCCCTGGTGGTGTGCTGCCTGTGTCTGGTGGAGTGCGTGCATGGGGACGTCTGGGTGTGCGTGGGACAGGCATGGGAGTGGGAAGTGTGAATGGTGCAGGGGTAGGGGGGACGGAGCGCTGCAGGAGACCCACTGCTGCAGTCAGTGACGAGTCTATGGACCTCAGCAACATCCGTTGGTCAGACATCGCTGCTGACATGCCCTCCATGTACGACACCATCTGTGTCAGCAGTCTGGTGTGGCCATGGAGGACATTAAGCTGCGATGTCTGACCAACCTGCAACTGCCGCAGAATGTCCACAGACTCGGCATTGACGGCAGCAGGGGAGACAGGGGCAGGGGGTGCGGTGCCTGGCACGAAGGAGACATGTTGTCGCCTAGCACGGACGGAAGGGACCCGAGCAAGTGGGAGGCCGATGATGGGAATAAAGGGGGCGGCGAGAGATGGAGTGCTGCTTTCAGCTCTGGGAGCAGCCTCCGCCCCCTCTGGGAGCTCAGTATAGAGTAAAGTGGTCCCAGCATACAGATCATTCAAAACAAAACATTAAAAAACACAGTCGACCAAACGGCTCAAAAAAGTTCGAATGCCATTTAATCACATCGAATAAGTTAAGATGTTTCAAATGGAGTCAACAATTTAAGCAACAATTTGTAAAAGTAAAACACGTGCCCAAAGAGAGGGATAGGAGAGTGAGTGAATTAGTGCGGAATTTGAAAGGAAGTGAACACAGTGGTAAATATACTAAATTACAATCAAATTGATCGGCATACTTTAATCTCTGCCGTATTTTATACACAGATTAAATCATAGTCACAATATCCACAATTCTGAGTAATGCCATATAAAGACGATCACAGTGCATCCTGTACTGTTGATGATATTGGCCAAAGATGTTGAGTCGACGTTTCGACCCCTTGAGTGTTGTAGGTGTTTGGTGCAACCTTACGAAGTGGGGTCTTCATCAGGACTGGGGTAAACAAAAAAGGAGCATGGGCACCTGAAGAAACAAAAAATGAATGAGTATAAGACTCATCGATCTCTTATTCAGGGGAACTAAAATAAATTAAAATATCAGCAAAAGTTACCATGTCTGTCGGAGGACAGGCCTCTAAGACGTCCGAAGGTCGTCAGAGAGAGAGGGGTTCAAACTCCTCGGTGGTAACAAACGGTCATAGAGAGTGGTGGACACCTAAAATGAAATTAGGTGGATCAAAACACAAAACCAAGGTAATTAGTTCAAAAAGTGGTCGCTCCCATAGTAAGCGGAAATAATTTACCGTAGACCGCAATTCTTTCGGGTTGTGTCTTAAACTTCAATGAACAGCAATGCCTGGAAATAAATCCAGGTGATTTGGACGATTGAACTGCTGAGAGTTAAACACCGCTAGTTCACCATCAGGGAATAAATCTAGAAAGAGGAAAATAAAAAATCGGTTGAATGGAGAGAGGGGACCCTGCAAGTGAACAATCGAAAAATTAGCTAGATACCAAATGTCAACAGAATTGCTCTAAAACTTAAAGCTATTCTAAGAAGGGTTGCGGTGAGACATCTCTGTCCTGTGCGTGAATCCAGTAGGATCACGAAGAAAGTAAAAATTTAAAATAAGGGGCACTGGATCGAAACAAAGTATCGGGAACTGACACAGCATGTTATATAACAAATGCGGACAATTCGCACTAGAATAGGGAGCCACAAAGGGCAGGTCAGGGTATCGCGGACAGTATACAAAGCCCCAATGTCAGCTTGGGAGTTTGAAATTGCTTACCCTGAGTCTCTGCTTCTGCTGCACAAGCGAATGGAAAGGGCGCGCCGGGAGCCCATATTATTAAGTAGGGAAACGCGAGGTCAACGCGTGTTCTCCGTTACCGTGCTGGCGCTAGATGCCGGTTAACAAACGTAATGAAGAAAAGACTATAGTTGGAAAAGTGCAGTCGCGAAGTAAACAAAGTCTTTGAGTTTTACAATTCGTGAACATGACAGGAGTGTAAACCTTGTAACGCATGTTAATGTGTCTGTAGGTTAAAAATGACCGTCAGAATCTAGCAAACCACATAGATAGCATTGATGGCCCAACAAGAAACATTGTAATTTGTATACATATTGGTTGAAAAACGATTTAACAATAAAATTCATTTCTCATTAGTGCAAATTAGTGAACAATAAATTTACAAGATGATAACTCTTTGACCTAGGTGGAGAAGAAAAACAGATATAACATATCCAGATATAATGCCAAATGATCAAATTTAAAGGACCGCTAATTTGGGCGTCAACAAAATCATTGAGTATTGCAGTTCTTAAACAAGACGGGCATGTAAACATTGTAGCGCATACTAATGTGTCTGTATGTTATAAAATGACCGTCAAAATCAAGCACAAAACATAGATAGCATTGATGGCCCAACTCAAAATGCACTATACGTTGTCATTTGTATACATGTAGGTTGAAAAGGATTTAGCATTAGAAATCAGTTCTCATTATAGTATATTGGTCAACGAGACGTTAACTCCTTGACCTAGGGAGAGGAGAGAAACAGATATATCATATACAGATATAGTTCCCAATGATTAAATGCGGAGGACTGCTAATTGGGCGTTGCTGCCATCAAGTTCATTAAGCCCATTAGCCACAGTGTCCATCATAGACATCCATTTAGATTCGCTCACATTGAGGATGGCTGATAAATTACCACCTCTGGGGCCCACCTTCACCTTCTCAAGAACCAGCCATTTAAGATCATCCGGTTTATGATTTTTTAAAAAACAGTGTTCAACGAGGGGAGCTCCCGCCACGTTACACCGGATTCTGCTGTGGTGTTGTAGAATTCTGGCTTTCACCTTTTGTTGTGTCTGTCCAATATAGAGTAAGCCGCAAGGGCAACCAATACCATAAATTACATTGAGAGAGTTACAGTTAGTGAAAGAGCTGAGAGTAATCGAGTGTCCTCTATACGTAAAGATCTTCGTTGTGTCAGTGGTATCGCAGGCCTTGCAGTGACCACACTTAAAATGTCCGATCACTGGTGGCAGGCTCCAAAGTTCTTGGATGGTCGGTGTTGTTGCTGTTTCTAGGAAAGAGTGGACTACATAGTCCTTCACGTTTCTCGCTTTCCTGAAGGAGTGCATCGGCGGGTTCGGTTGATCGATGTCATCAGCCACTAATTTCCAATGCTTATTGATCACTTTCTTAATTTCATTGCTTCGTGTCGAGAAAGTGGTGACACAAATCATTCTCTGCAATGCTGCATCTTGTTTGGCCTTGGGTGTTAGGAGGGTTTCCCTGGGATTGAACCATGCCCTCTTGCGTGCTTTCTTAACCAGTCTCCTCGGATATCCCCTTAATAGTAGTCGATTGCTCAAATCCTCAGATTCGACAAGGTAATCTTTTTTGGTGCAGTTTCTGCGGATCCTCAAAAACTGTCCAAAAGGTAAGTTATCCCTAAGGCCGCGTGGGTGGTGACTACTGTATCTAAGTAGGGAATTGCGTTCAGCAGGTTTCCGATACAATGTTGTGTGCAATTTGTTGTCCTCACAATAGATTTTGATGTCCAGGAAGGCAAGTTCTTTGGCATCCGAGTGTATCGTGAACTGGATGTTATCATTACGTAGATTGAGCCATTCATGAAACACCGCCAATTCAGTGGCGTCTCCATTCCAAATCAGGAGTATATCGTCAATGTAACGTCTCCATAAATTGATCTTGCCAGAGAATGGATTGTTGTTGAAGATGAATAGCCGTTCAAAGTGGTCCATGAAGATTATTGCTAGATCAGGAGCAAAGGCTGCTCCCATGGCAACACCTTTAGTCTGAATGTAGAAATCTCCTTGAAAGATAAAGAATTTTTTTTGCATGGCAATCGTCAAAAGTAGAATTATGAACTCTGTTGGAACTCTCATAGGTGCTGGTCTGGTATTAAGGACTTCACTCATCACCTCCAGGGCAGGTATCTGGGGAATGCTGGTATATAAGGACACGATGTCGCAGGTCACCAGTAGCTGGCTACTTGGATCAAAGGATAATTGGTCGACCAGGTTGATCGTCTGCATCGTATCCCTTAGATAGGCCTCAGTTTTCTCCGCCAGTGGTTTCAAAAAGAAATCCACATATTTACATAATGGTTCCAGTAGGGAACCGCATCCTGAAACAATCGGGCGTCCAGGTGGTTTATGGAAATCCTTATGAATTTTAGGTAGGGTGTATATAGTAGGCAAACGAGGATATTTCTGGTTGAGATACTCAAACTCAAGTTTGCTAAGTATACCTTGTCCATATGCTTCGGAGGTAACTTGCAAAATTTCTTCTGCCAGTTCTTTAGTTGGATCGGATCGTAATTTGGAGTAGCTTACACCATCTTGGAGCTGCCTCAAAATCTCATCCTTGTATGCAGTTGTATCTTGGATGACGATGGCACCACCCTTGTCGGCAGCCTTTATCACAATATCTCTGTTGTTCTTCAATTTGGTTAACGCTGTTCGTTCCAATTTCCTGGAATTGGGGATGGTATGTTTGTAGGTACCCAATAATTTCGTCACGTCGGTTAATACCATGTTCTCATATGCCAAGATCTTGCTGGACATCGCATTAGTGGGCGGGACAAAGGTGGAGGGGGCCCTTAATCCAGTGGCCGACTGTGATACATCAGAAGCAGAATGTTTGAAAAAATATCTCAAACGGATCTTCCTAAAAAAGGCATGTAATTCAACCCTAGTATCAAAGCTATTTGGATGAGATGTTGGTATGAAGGAGAGCCCCTTGGAAAGAATACGTTCCTCATCTTCAGTCAATGTGTACGATGAAATATTCACCAATGGGTTATCCTTTTCTACCATCTGTAGACCTTTCG
Organism: Triturus cristatus; assembly: GCF_964204655.1. Taxonomy (NCBI): domain Eukaryota; kingdom Metazoa; phylum Chordata; class Amphibia; order Caudata; family Salamandridae; genus Triturus; species Triturus cristatus. The sequence goes on along the minus strand of NC_140582.1, from coordinate 42,155,330 downwards.
TCTTGTTGATATTTCTCCATGGTTCTCCGTCTGAAAACGCACCTGCTTCCCTGCAGATGCCCTGCCTCTCTCCCAGTTGGTTGTGTTGGATTGTCGACCTCTCTGCGGTCCCCTTTGCCAAGTGCCTCGTCCTCTGGGGGGTCTCCATTGACCCTCGTCTAAAAAAGAGGGAGGGTAGTAGCCTTGTGGGGGATACCAGTTTTCACGGTAACTCTGGTCAGAGCTAGTGGATGGTTGCTCGTTGTCACTTCCAGAGATAAATGAAGAATCAGAGAAGTTGGTAAAGTTCCTTCTACCTCTATAAGAGCCTCTGCCCCTGCCCGTGAATCTGCCTTGGTTGTCCTGTTTGTAGTAATCCTCGTTTAGGTAGGGATAGGTGTTCTTTTTCTCATAGAAGCGGATGTCTTTTGCAAGTTTGTCCAATTTTTTATTCTGAGTTGTGAGCTCAAAGTCTTTTAAAGATTTAACCAAATTTGCCAAGGCCTCCTTGGCATTAGTTAGGGTTGAGTCACCGGCAATTTCCTGTTTGAGGGAGGAAATTTCTCTGGACAATGATTGTACTTGTTCTGCTGCCGTTTCAACTCCCAACACCATCCAGTGTCGTGAGGCGTTATTGGCCACAAAACTAAAGCCTTCTTTGAATTTCGGTATATCAACAAAAATAGCTGGTTCGTTCTTAATCTGTAGACCGACTGGTATTACATTGGCCTGGAGATATTTAGTGAGTAGGTGACCATGAAGGCGGGTACGTATTAACTTCTTCTCAAGGCGTTCTAAACGTGCCACTTTATCATTCAGAGTAAAGTCAATATTAGGGGTATCTGACGATAAAAATTGATTAGCAGGGTCCTGTAACAACCGATTAATATAATCCTCTGTGTATGAAAGAGTCTCACTCTCAGCCATCTTCTGAAAGGTGATTAATCACCAAAAGACCTCGCAGGTGTGCACCTGCTCTGAAGTAGTAAACGTAAAGGGTCAACCCATATGAAGTCACTGGGACCTGGGTAGAGAACAGTATAGAGAAAAGTGGTCCCAGCATACAGATCATTCAAAACAAAACATTAAAAAACACAGTCGACCAAACGGCTCAAAAAAGTTCGAATGCCATTCAATCACATTGAATAAGTTAAGATGTTTCAAATGGAGTCAACAATTTAAGCAACAATTTGTAAAAGTAAAACACGTGCCCAAAGAGAGGGATAGGAGAGTGAGTGAATTAGTGCGGAATTTGAAAGGAAGTGAACACAGTGGTAAATATACTAAATTACAATCAAATTGATCGGCATACTTGAATCTCTGCCGTATTTTATACACAGATTAAATCATAGTCACAATATCCACAATTCTGAGTAATGCCATATAAAGACGATCACAGTGCATCCTGTACTGTTGATGATATTGGCCAAAGATGTTGAGTCGACGTTTCGACCCCTTGAGTGTTGTAGGTGTTTGGTGCAACCTTACGAAGTGGGGTCTTCATCAGGACTGGGGTAAACAAAAAAGGAGCATGGACACCTGAAGAAACAAAAAATGAATGAGTATAAGACTCATCGATCTCTTATTCAGGGGAACTAAAATAAATTAAAATATCAGCAAAAGTTACCATGTCTGTCGGAGGACAGGCCTCTAAGACGTCCGAAGGTCGTCAGAGAGAGAGGGGTTCAAACTCCTCGGTGGTAATAAACGGTCATAGAGAGTGGTGGACACCTAAAATGAAATTAGGTGGATCAAAACACAGAACCAAGGTAATTAGTTCAAAAAGTGGTCGCTCCCATAGTAAGCGAAAATAATTTACCATAGACCGCAATTCTTTCGGGTTGTGTCTTAAACTTCAATGAACAGCAATGCCTGGAAATAAATCCAGGTGATTTGGACGATTGAACTGCTGAGAGTTAAACACCGCTAGTTCACCATCAGGGAATAAATCTAGAAAGAGGAAAATAAAAAATCGGTTGAATGGAGAGAGGGGACCCTGCAAGTGAACAATCGAAAAATTAGCTAGATACCACATGTCAACAGAATTGCTCTAAAACTTAAAGCTATTCTAGGAAGGGTTGCGGTGAGACATCTCTGTCCTGTGCGTGAATCCAGTAGGATCACGAAGAAAGTAAAAATTTAAAATAAGGGGCACTGGATCGAAACAAATAAATATGACCGTCAAAATCAAGCACAAAACATAGATAGCATTGATGGCCCAACTCAAAGGCTCCAAAGTTCTTGGATGGTCGGTGTTGTTGCTGTTTCTAGGAAAGAGTGGACTACATAGTCCTTCACGTTTCTCGCTTTCCTGAAGGAATTAGCAGTCCTCCACATTTAATCATTGGGAACTATATCTGTATATGATATATCTGTTTCTCTCCTCTCCCTAGGTCAAGGAGTTAACGTCTCGTTGACCAATATACTATAATGAGAACTGATTTCTAATGCTAAATCCTTCTCAACCTACATGTATACAAATGACAACGTATAGTGCATTTTGATTTGGGCCATCAATGCTATCTATGTTTTGTGCTTGATTTTGACGGTCATTTTATAACATACAGACACATTAGTATGCGCTACAATGTTTACATGCCCGTCTTGTTTAAGAACTGCAATACTCAATGATTTTGTTGACGCCCAAATTAGCGGTCCTTTAAATTTGATCATTTGGCATTATATCTGGATATGTTATATCTGTTTTTCTTCTCCACCTAGGTCAAAGAGTTATCATCTTGTAAATTTATTGTTCACTAATTTGCACTAATGAGAAATGAATTTTATTGTTAAATCGTTTTTCAACCAATATGTATACAAATTACAATGTTTCTTGTTGGGCCATCAATGCTATCTATGTGGTTTGCTAGATTCTGACGGTCATTTTTAACCTACAGACACATTAACATGCGTTACAAGGTTTACACTCCTGTCATGTTCACGAATTGTAAAACTCAAAGACTTTGTTTACTTCGCGACTGCACTTTTCCAACTATAGTCTTTTCTTCATTACGTTTGTTAACCGGCATCTAGCGCCAGCACGGTAACGGAGAACATGCGTTGACCTCGCGTTTCCCTACTTAATAATATGGGCTCCCGGCGCGCCCTTTCCATTCGCTTGTGCAGCAGAAGCAGAGACTCAGGGTAAGCAATTTCAAACTCCCAAGCTGACATTGGGGCTTTGTATACTGTCCGCGATACCCTGACCTGCCCTTTGTGGCTCCCTATTCTAGTGCGAATTGTCCGCATTTGTTATATAACATGCTGTGTCAGTTCCCGATACTTTGTTTCGATCCAGTGCCCCTTATTTTAAATTTTTACTTTCTTCGTGATCCTACTGGATTCACGCACAGGACAGAGATGTCTCACCGCAACCCTTCCTAGAATAGCTTTAAGTTTTAGAGCAATTCTGTTGACATTTGGTATCTAGCTAATTTTTCGATTGTTCACTTGCAGGGTCCCCTCTCTCCATTCAAACGATTTTTTATTTTCCTCTTTCTAGATTTATTCCCTGATGGTGAACTAGCGGTGTTTAACTCTCAGCAGTTCAATCGTCCAAATCACCTGGATTTATTTCCAGGCATTGCTGTTCATTGAAGTTTAAGACACAACCCGAAAGAATTGCGGTCTACGGTAAATTATTTCCGCTTACTATGGGAGCGACCACTTTTTGAACTAATTACCTTGGTTCTGTGTTTTGATCCACCTAATTTCATTTTAGGTGTCCACCACTCTCTATGACCGTTTGTTACCACCGAGGAGTTTGAACCCCTCTCTCTCTGACGACCTTCGGACGTCTTAGAGGCCTGGCCTCCGACAGACATGGTAACTTTTGCTGATATTTTAATTTATTTTAGTTCCCCTGAATAAGAGATCGATGAGTCTTATACTCATTCATTTTTTGTTTCTTCAGGTGCCCATGCTCCTTTTTTGTTTACCCCAGTCCTGATGAAGACCCCACTTCGTAAGGTTGCACCAAACACCTACAACACTCAAGGTGTCGAAACGTCGACTCAACATCTTTGGCCAATATCATCAACAGTACAGGATGCACTGTGATCGTCTTTATATGGCATTACTCAGAATTGTGGATATTGTGACTATGATTTAATCTGTGTATAAAATACGGCAGAGATTCAAGTATGCAGATCAATTTGATTTTAATTTAGTATATTTACCACTGTGTTCACTTCCTTTCAAATTCCGCACTAATTCACTCACTCTCCTATCCCTCTCTTTGGGCACGTGTTTTACTTTTACAAATTGTTGCTTAAATTGTTGACTCCATTTGAAACATCTTAACTTATTCGATGTGATTAAATGGCATTCGAACTTTTTTGAGCCGTTTGGTCGACTGTGTTTTTTAATGTTTTGTTTTGAATGATCTGTATGCTGGGACCACTTTTCTCTATACTGTTCTCTACCCAGGTCCCAGTGACTTCATATGGGTTGACTCTTTACGTTTACTCCCTCTGGGAGCTCAGCCTCGGACCCGTCAGCATCATAGTCGGTGGTGAGACTGGACAGGTCCTCCGCCTCACTACCCTCAGCCTCCATGCCACTCGCTACGCCAGACTCGCCAGCAATGGTGGCACCGGTGCTGGATCCCTCCTCAAGGTCCGTGCCAGTGTCTCCCTCGGTTTCCCCCGACGATGCTGTGGGCAAGGTGAAGAGACAGGAAATAATCAGACACCTGTATACATATGACACATGAGTCAAAACTACATAGGTCACAGTGCATAGCATGAAAAGCAACATGAGTAACATCTACAATACTACGCACATATGTAGGCCCTGCACCACACAGTTGGTTGACCCACCATGCCACTGAGAAACAATGGAGAGCATGACACAACAGCAAATAACTTGATATCAAATTAGACAGAGGAGCTAGTGTCTGGGGACAGTCGAGCACAGCATCTGGACCACACACCGTTGCCAAAAAAGGGATGAGCAGGAACCATGTCTTTTAACTTTTGGCACATGCTGCTTAGCAAATACATTAAACCATGCCCAACATGACTGGGTCACTGCATGTTGAGTGTATGTTCAGACAATCATCACACACAGGCCAGACCTGGCAAGGAGACATACGGTTTGGACATGTAGGCCTTGCCCGCACAAACCCCCCCCTACCTGAGACAATGTGATTGAGACAGAGGAAGTACTTACACCTCTTACTCGGGGATTAAAAAAATGCCCTACAATAAATCCTGAACTACCCCTCGTGTGCCTGACCACACATATAATTGACAAACAACCATCATCAGATAGTTGTACCAAGACACACAGGCACTGGCCACTGTGAGTATGCACAAGCCAAATTGGGTCACCCTGTACAGTGGACACATGTAGCACACTTAACGTAAATACAAATTAGGCCAGGGTACAATGCCACAGAGCCCAACCTATGCTGAAGACACAGAGAATGTCCACATTGTTGGATGACACACATGATACCTAGGAAAGGTGCCCCAGGGGACCATTAACTTAAGTCTGTCTTAAGTTTGTCTTAAGTCTGTCTTAAGTCTGTCTTAAGTCTGTCTTAAGTTTGTCTTAAGTCTGTCTTAAGTCTGTCTTAAGTCTGTCTTAAGTCTGTCTTAAGACAAACTTAAGACAAAATCCTAACTTCTGTGAATACCAAAAGTAGTAAGTTTAGGATTTTGCCTTAAGTTAGTTCTGTGAATCGGCCCCACAGAGTTTCTATATTTGGCCTCACACACACGCCTCTAAGATGCACCCCCCTTCCTCCCTCCACCCATTCATTTGGGTGTAATCAGCTTGTGTGTGACACAGTTGCGGTGGCAAAGGCTGGACCGTCTGCACATGCTACATGCACATTGCACGTGCCTCATGTCCTTGCATGTGCCACATCACGCTACACCATGATGTTGAGGCCACCCACCAAGCAATGTCCATCCAATACATCTGTTGCATGCACTCAGGCATGCAGTAATCGCCCACACAACACCTTTGCATAATGAGTGTGCAACTACAACTGCCTACACAGCGCTGGCACGCCTTCCAGGGCCTATCACAACAACAAGGTCATGTCCCTCATACTCCCCACCGGCTCTGTACCCCAACAAGGCCATGGGAGTGGTACTCCAGGCCTCAGCATGCAGTATGGTGTCGTTGTGGGACACATGGCACAGGTATTATGTCTCAGCGTGTCAGTCTACAATGTGTCCAGGATCCCCCTCTACACCATGACATGCGCACTGCATCTCATCATCATCTGGTGTCCGATTGACAGCCAGGTGCTCCTCACCCTCCCCAAAGACGCAGTCCTTGCCAGTTCTCATATTGAATAATGCATGGTATCCATTGACAGATGGCTGAACATCAGCCACCTGATGCTGGACTTGTACAGGACTGAGGTGTTCATCTGCGGATTGTCCCCTTACAGGTGGCTCAACTGCTTGTGTCCCACCCGCAAGGGCCCTGCACAGGCACACAGTGTCCACGCACACGAGCTGGTGTGCATCATGGATTGCTTGCTCACATGTGCTATGCTGATCACCAGCATCTGTACCTTAGGCTGCAGCACACTCTTCATTATGCACAAGATCCACAGTTCGATCCACTTCAAGGCAAGACAGACCATCCCCCATGTCAACTACAACATCCGTGTCAAATCCTACCCTGCCCTCTACGGACAAGTACATTACAACTCCCATGATACTTGTCCACATCCAGGGTGCATCTGCACAGCTCTGCTTCAACATCCGGCGACCCAGCCACATCACCGTCCAACAGAGATAGCTGCAATGGATCACTGTCAGCTGCAGAATGACCTTCACAATCCACGCCCACACTCAGGATGCAGCCCATGACCACGACCCCACCACAACCTTGTGGCACTGTCATCCAAGACCCCATTGTGCCATCTCCATGCATCCAACCTTGGCCTGGCCACCATTCTCCATATCCACCTGACTCCAGCATGCAGGACATAGTCCTCCCACCTGGCTACACATACCTGGGACTCCCACCCCAGGACACTCCGCATGATCCCTGACCTCTGCGCATGACTGTTGCTCTTCGAAATAGGTCTGTCCGCACAGTTGTGCAGGCACCCCCTCAGCTGGTTGAGGCCATCACGGGTGAGTATGGTGCTCCATGTCTGTATTGGATGATACATTGTGACCCATGTGTGTCCTTTGCCAGACTCAGACCCCAGGGTATGGATGGTTAGAGTTACTTCAAAACTCAGGCATGGTTTGACATTACAACACACACATGTCATGGAATAATGCAAAATAACGGCATCATCTGGTGATTTGATGATTTTTATTAGTGGTGGGGTACGTGTTTGGGGGGATAAAAAGAGGTGCTCGCCGGGTGTCTAGAATCCAAAGTTCACAGGAGGAATTGGTATCCTTGGCATTGGAAGTCATCAGAGTCCATGCCACAGTCTTTGTCAACATTGGTCAGACTGTGACCAGCAAGTCCATGTGGCAGAGAATGTCATTGGATGAGGTGCTGCTGTTGCGCCAGAGGGCCAGGTGCCAGGCCAGGTGACCTGGGAGATGGTGATGGTCCGCTGACTCTCATGGTCTTTTGCATGGATGACCCACCTTCCTCCGGGGACCCTCAGAAGCAGGCTGTGACGATGTCTGTGATGCTCCGTCGGACGAATCCTCCTCCTCCTGATCCCTCCCTGTGGCTGGTGGTGATCTTCGCCTGGTGGCACAGGGAGGGTTGCCCATGTTTTCGGCAATCCGACGGAGTGAACGGCTCATGTCTGTTTGCACCGCCACAAGCTCAGCCAGTCTTGCCTCCATCCGTCCTTGGTGTTGTCGTTGACTGGCATGTTGCTCGGCCTGCAGGGTCTTCATCTCCTCGAGGGTCCCCTTGATGTCTGTGAGGGTGGACACAACCTGGCTGATGCCCCTGGTGTCACGCCGGTATGTGTCCAGGATGTTGCGTACGTGTGACATACCGGTTTCCTCAGCTGGCTGGTCAGGTTCGCGCCTCCGCCGTCCTCCACTCCCACCACCCCTGCCCACTTGAGCCTGGCCTGCCGTTGTGGGCACATCGGGTCTCCGGGACCCCTGAGGGATGGCATTTGCGGGGTCGCCTGCCTCCTCCTGGGTGCCCGGAGTACCTTGTCCCACCTGGTCAGACTGGCTGCGTTGTTGGGTGCGAGCAGGGCTCCTGGGTGTATCCTGGGATGTGGCAGGAATGGGGGTGGTGGTTGGCACAGTTGTACCTGACCCAGGTGCTGCAGGTGCTTGGGCACCAGAGGGGCCAGGTTGGTTGGGGTCATCCACGGAGTGGTGAGAGTTGTCGCTGTCGGTGGGATCATCGTCACGCCAAGCCTGGTCCTGTGATTCTTCCTCCCCAGTGTTAGGGGGAGATCGACGACATTGCCCTGTGTGTGAGAGAGAGACAATGTTAATGGTGTTTCATGCAACATCCATGTTTCATACATATTCAAGTTGGCACAGTTCCTCTGGGTAGTTGGATATGTCTAGCATTCCTCTCACAGTGCACTTGTGGATGGGTATGTTGCGGGGGACAGATTGATATGTACTCCTGGTTATTTGGCCTGTCTAATGATTGTTGGGATGCTTATTTGGATATAGATTGGTCTTGTTGTGTCACATGTCCATTGTGGGAGTGGCAATTTCCGTTGGCTGCCCCGGGGGTGTGTGCTTGTGTAAGGGGGGTGTGTGTGACCGGGCATGCTGTTGGGTGTGGTGTGATTTGTCATTGGGTCTACCAGGTGATGTGTCTATCCCCTCATGGTGCATGCTGGCATGACAGTGAATGTGAGTTCCTGTGGTAGGTAGGTGGCATGTGGAGTTGGTGTTTGAGTGTACAGTGGTCACAGGAGTGCCTTGTGCTGTCTACAGCAGGGCCAAGTGTCATCTACCTTGTCTGTACTTGGCAAGTCCCTGTGCATTGATCATGGTGCATGGGTATGTCCCTTGGCCACAGCTTTCAACACTTTTCCTATGTGTGAAACACTCTTTGTTGATGCATCATTTTGGAACGCAGTAAGCAGTGTAGCGAGCAGGCATAGCGAGCGATGCAGAACCGCCTTACGTGTTGCACTGTATGGGGGCAAATGGTGCTTTTTCATATCTATTGGAGAATGCAGGTAGGTAACTTATGCATTTGTGACTGGGTTCTAACAAACACAGTGAGTGGGTATACTGGGTGTAAGGTTAGGTTTGTGCCTGCAGCAAGGATCTACTCGTGCACAGATTGACACATGGCCCAGTGATTTCCAACCGAAAAAGGGGTGGTTCACGCACTGCCAAACCTTGTCAACATGCACACAGTCCACCTGCTGACGAGCGGGCATGCCCACACCACCCAAGGGTGATTTGGTCTCCCTCTGTCTCCCTCTCTCCCTCCCTCTGTCACCCTCCTCCCTTTGTCTGTCTCCCTCTGTCGCCCTCTGTCGCCCTCTGTCTCCCTCCCTCTCTCTCCCTCTCCCTCCCTCTGTCTGTCACCCTCTGTCACCTCAGCCCAGCTTCCTGGGCACACACACTTTGCAGGGCTTTCAAAGGCCATTGGCTTGTTCGTGTGGCTTTGTTTAGGATCTCCCGGCCCCCATTGGGCAGAGTGTCTTTCAAAGTGATGCCTCTTCATTAGCTGCTGTTATGTGCAAATTGGGCCTTCATACCGATGTCATCCTGCGACGCGGCCACCATTTGCAGGCGACACAGTACTGTGTCGGGACACACTGTTTGTATAGCTCTGCCCTAGGCCATATGGGCTGAGGGCATTGGTGTCTGCTTCTGAGTTGCACAATGTGTTTTGTGAGGCCCACCCTCCCGGCATCACGGACATCCTGTCTTGTGTTGGTGTTTTGTGTGGCCTGTGACTTGGCATGGCCTTGCTTGGTGCATGGGGCATGGAGCCGTTAGTGGCATGTGCGTGTTTTTTGAGTGTGGTTGTGTCCAGTGATGGCTTTGGGGTAGTTGCGTGCATTATTGGGAGTTGGGTTGTGGAGGCGGTTCCCCTATGTGACGTGAGTTGTTTGTGTACTCACCAGGCTCGGCGACTCCTACTCCGTGTACTCCCACCGGCGGCAGCGTGCGCATCACCTTCTCCTCCCAGGGATGGTAGTGTACCGGTCTGCGGGCGGCCCACCTCCAGTGATGTTCCCCTGGGCATATTCGTCTGTCATTTTGCGCCGGACCGTCCTCCGCAGATCGTACCATCTGGCTTGGCATTCATGCCTGGTCCTTCGGATGGGCGCAACAGCATTCACCCGATTGACGATCCTCTACCACATGGTTGATTTCTCCGCTATGCTGGTCTGTCTGACCAATGTTCCAAAGAGCTGTGGCTCGACTCTGATGATTTCGTCGACAAGGATGTCCAGCTCCTCCCTTGTGAACTTTGGATTCTTGTTTGTGGGCATGGTGTGGGGTGTGGGTGTGTATGGTTGTGGGTGTGTGTGTGAATGTGATGAGGGGGTGTTTGTGAAGGTGGTTGTGTGAAGGTGTGCAAGTGTAAGGTGTAGTCAAGGTTCAAGTATGGTGCAGTGGGTTGTCTGTGGGGTCTGGCAGCAGTGGGTCTGTTGCAAAGGCTCAAGGTTTGTGTGTGTGGGCCCTTTTTATTGGTCCATATGTGGGTGTGGCTGTGTTTGAACTTTGGGTTGGTGTGTTATAAGACGTGGTTGTGGTTTGGGCCTCTGTTTACCTGTTTGGCTGTTGCAGGTCAGTGTATTGGATGTATTTGGGCTTGTTGGACGTGTTTTGTGGTGTTGTGCGATTCGAATTGACTCTCCTTGTGGTGTTTTGCAGAGTCCTGGTTCAGTATGAGTGTTTTTCGCGTCTGTAAGGTGCGTACATCGGCCATGTTGTTGTAAAGTGCTCACATTTGCTATGGCTTGGTACGACTCGTACATGCGCGATGCTGGGTGAGGGTGCTGGTGTAGGGGCCTGGGGTAGGGTGCGTACAGGCACAGGCAGGGTGTAGGGGCCTGGGGGTACATGCTGTACATACGGGAACCGGGGGTACGGCATGTACATAGGAGGGGGCTGGGGGTACGGCGCACATACGGGGGGGCTGGGGGTACGGCGCGTACATATGGGGGGCTAGGGGTATGGCGCGTACATACGGGGGGCTGGGGGTACGGCGCATACATAGGGGGGGCTGGGGGCACGGCGCCTACATATGGGGGTGCTGGGGATACATCACATACATGCGGGGGCTGGAGATACGTCGCGTACATGTGGGGGCTGGGGGTACGGCGCGTACATACGGGCGGGCTGGGGGTACAACGCGTACATACGGGATTGGGCTGGGTGTACGGTGCGTACATACGGGGGTGTTGGGGATATGTCATGTACCTACGGGGCTGGGGGTACGTCGCGTACATAGGGGGGGCTGGGGGCACAGCGCCTACAATAGGGGGTGCTGGGGATACGTCGCGTACATGCGGGGGCTGGGGATAGGTCACGTACATGCGGGCGCTGGGGGTACGGCGCGTACATACGGGGGGGCTAGGGGTATGCCGCGTACATACGGGGGCTGGAGGTACGGCGCGTACATACGGAGTTGGGCTGGGGGTACGGCGCATACATACTGGGGTTTTGGGGATATGTCATGTACATACGGGGGCTGGGGGTACGGCGCATACTTCGGGGGGGCTGGGGATACAGCGCGCACATACGGGGGCTGGGGGTGTTCGGCGCGTATGCGGGCACATGTTTGGACGTCTCCATGGTTGCTATTGATGTTCGCTCCGTACGGTGTTTTTTCCATATGGTTGTACATTCGGATGGACGGGACGGATCGTACTTGCGCGGTCGGACTTCATTTTTACGATTTGTACGTAAAAATGTACAGGGACGTGTCGGGGACTTTTCCCGACCCGAGGACATGTCAGGGAATTTTCCCAATACGATTTGTAAGTGGTTTTTCACATACGAATCGTACTTGCCAGTTTGTACGGGACTTGTACGATTCGTACGTAAAAAGATACAGATACGAATCGTACGGGGTATATTTTTCACGGATCGGAATCAGCACCTATGTGGGTGAGAGTTGTAACACAGGACATCACACACAGACAGAGTGCCTACTTGATGTGAGGACTCAGTAGTTCAAAACCTCCTAGACTGGCATACATTAGTGTAAACACAGTCCCCCCATTGCATCCTTGCATGGTAGTTCTGATGCCATGAAATTATTCCTGGTCCCCAAAACCAGTTGGGTGCATGCTGGTGAAAGCCCTACTTCACAAACTGGAGTCTACAAAAACAAACATACAACCCCCTTTAGGAATAAAGTCTCTCCCTTACTCTCACAAACAAAATATTTGATTATAAATAGAGCCTACTGGACTCCTGCTAAACTCAACAAGCTTAATCTCATTGAATCTCCCCTACGCTGGAATTGTGTCTCTCATGTAGGAGACCTACCTCATATGCTATTTTATTGCCCGATCCTGCAACCGTTCTGAGATATGGTCTACAAGTATATAACACACATTCTACCCATTAGACCATGCAGAGAATTCTCATATATTATGCTAGGATACTTAGATCCAAAAATACATAATGACAATGAACAGGACCTTCTCGATCTAATGCTCCCTATGGCGTGCAAAATAATTCTGTGTAATTGGAAGAACTTCAAGCAAATCAACTTCAAGATTTGGCAAGAGAGGGGCCAACAATACTGCTCTACAACTTTTCCCATGGCACTCAGCCCACAGAACAAATGTGGAATGCTATGGATTCAACCTCCTTCATCTTTAAGCCTCCATGACAACCCTTAAGAATCAACTCACCTAGGGGTATATAAGATGATTAACGCTCCCTAGCTGAACTTTGCTCGATATTCACCTCGTATGCCTACTACAGATATCCCTCAAGTGCACCTTGTGTTCAGTACTGCGAGCCATTGGTTTTATTATTTATTCTTTATTATGTTTTAGCTATATAACAGGATTTAACTCCTAGAAGTAGGCACTGAGATATTCTTAACCTGGAATATGTAGCACTGTATTATTATTAATGCTATTCAATATGTCACTGTCTTTATTGCTAACAAAAATTTATGAACAGGTATGACTCAATCTCGCTAACAAATTCTACACAATGACGGACACTTGCGTCTTTGCCCATCTGCTTTAATCTTATCTCTTCTTGTGTTTGGTATTTATGTTCACTGTCTCCTTAGTTCTTTTGTGTTCTAGTCTCTAAAATCTTCAATAAAAATTACTTGAAATCAAAAAATGTTTATAAATCGTATTTTGTTATCCACCTACTTCATAACGTAACATTTTCTCCAGGGCAGATATCCCGCCTTTAGCCAGTGATGACTATCTAACAACAGTTGCAGGCTGTGCTTTTTGAAAAAGTGCATTCAATGTTAAAAGTAAATATACGTGTCCCAGAATGCAAGTCACCATGGCTAAAAGCAAGGTTGGCTGACATATTAGACAAAACATGAGACCCATCTGTGCTCTGTCCAATGTTCTCTAGGCATCATGCCCCTGCCATTTGGGTTTTGCGTGCATTCACGATGAAAGATTCATATTAACAAATATTGAAAAATTCAGATGATAACATATGTTAGAACATTGGAATGTAGAGTGCTCCGGTCTTCTAATGGCTGTTAGAACCCAGAGAACAAAATTCCAATGTTCTTTTTCCGTTTCACAGCTGTTGCAGTGAACAACGGCCTCTCTGAGCCTTTGTATTTACAAATTAGAACATTCTGGCCTTGAGGGGTTGAACGTTCTAATAGCCGTAGAGGGTTCTACCTGCCATTAAAGGCCCGCTCCCATGGTAAATGCCCGAGCCAAAGCTGGAGCGGGCCTTGAATGGCTGGTAAAGCCTGCAAAGTCGGGCTCTAAGGCTATATCGGGGGCTTTTGCTTTGCCACATCACTAGAGCTGGTACTGTCACTGATTGCATTCCGCCACCAGAGTGGATGATTAATATAAAGCTTTTCAGGGGTTTGTGCTTTTATTTTAATTAACCAGTAGAAATTCTTTGGGTTTAACAGTGATTTCATGTTGTCCAATTATTATGTAGATGTCTCAACATTGTCCATTAAATTTAACTAAATAGTTAGCATTGGATCTCCATTAAGGGGCCGATTCTGATCTAGGTCGGAAGGGCACCGAATCGAGTTCAGCCGTAGCGGATCCGATTCCAATACTACTTTCCAGACCGATCCGTACATGGGTCCGGACGACGAAGTACGATGCGAAGATGCGCGAATTCTCCGACCGACTCATTCCCGGCTCCGACCCGGATCCGTCCAACTCGGTCGCATGCAAACCGACACGCGCAGTGGAGACGATTCCCAACCAAACTAGTACGATGCTCAAATCGGACAGCTCGACCGAGTTGAAACGTCTGGCTTGCAAAAGCTCCCGGAGTCGGACTTCAGGGTTCCGTGTCGGACCCCCCGACACCCGCAGCCGTATGACTCACACACAGGGGGAGACCCATGGGTCTCCCCCACACAGGCATGTACGGTGCAGATGGCACCGACGCATACCCACTGTAGTGGGCAAACTTGTACGAGACGTACCCATTCAGTCAATGGGAGCACATGTATACGTCGTACAACTGGCTCCCATTGCCTTCTATGGGAGTCTGACCGAACCGAGTCCGACAGCATACGTGCGCATCGTACTTGCTCGGTCGGACTGTAGGAGTCCGGCTCGGTAGGAAAACACACTGGATCCGGCTCAGTCAGAGTGCTTTCCTACCCGGATCGGAATCGGCACCTAGGGTGCCGATTCTGATCCTGTAAAACCCGGGTACGAACCATCGGACAGATCGTTTTCACCGTGCGACTCGTACCCAGGAATAACACCTTACAAACATGCAAGTACGATTTGTACGGAAACACCATTTCCGTACGAACCGTAAAAACCACTGACCGACAAAAACACACCCACAATTCTGATCCGGGACACCGCGGACGTGACGTCCAGACGGAGTCAGGCAGCGTTTCACGAACCAGCAAGTACGATCCGTGCCCACGTCACTCCGCACGGACTATATTTTACGGCAGCCAAAAACTGCCAAGAAATCAGGACGACGCGCAGAAGGAGCACCTGTACGCAACGGACAGCCATGGACCCCAACCTACGTGTCATCCCGGCCCTCATAGCAGTTGACCTGGTGTACAGGAACCGACGCAGACGCCGCAGAAGGTCAGAACAACACCCAGAGGCAAAGGGGGGGGCAGGAAATATAACCCCCACCCAAGTTAAAAACATGCATTCCCTGTACATACCTGACCCCCAGGGCCTGGTCACTTCGGGGGTGGGGGCGTGTCAACCAAGGCCTGCGTCCGCCACTACGGAAGCCGACATGGACGCGAACCGTCAACACAACAATTGTGGTACGCATCGTACCCACGCCTTATGAGTGTGGGTACGGGTCATACCACGCGCACCCCTATGTCACCCCAACAATGGCGGTACGGCCCGTACCCACGTCCCAAAGGCATGGGTACGGCCCGTACCCCCATTGTTGGGGTGCCGTAGGGGTACGGCCCGTACCCACGCCTTAAGAGCGTGGGTACAGGTCGTACCATGCCCACCCCTCCGTCACCCCAACAATGGCGGTACGGCCCATACCCACGTCCTAAAGGCATTGGTACGGTCCGTACCCCTACGGCACCCCAACAATGGGGGTACGGCCCGTACACATTCCTTTGGGACGTGGGAATGGGCCGTACCGCCATTGTTGGGGTGCCGTAGGGGTGGGCGTGGTACGACCCGTACCCACACTCTTAAGGCGTGGGTATGGGCTGTACCCCTACGGCACCCCAACAATGGTGGTACGGCCCGTACCCATGCCTTTGGGATGTAGGTACGGGCCGTACCGCCATTGTTGGGGTGACGTAGGGGTACAGCCCATACCCAGGCCTTAAGGACGTGGGTACGGGTCGTATCACGCCAGTGGACAGACACATAGGGGTGTGTGGCCATCAGCCCCAGCAGTGCCCAGACATAGGAGGTGTGGGTTCCTATCACTCCCAGCAGTGCCCAGACATAGGAGGGGTGGGTGCAGAGTCCTCCCAGCAGTGCCCAGACATAGGAGGGGTGGGTGCAGAGTCCTCCCAGCGGTGCCCAGACATAGGAGGGGTGGGTGCCTATCACTCCCAGCAGTGCCCAGACATAGGAGGGGTAGGTGCCTATCACTCCCAGCAGTGCCCAGACATAGGAGGGGTGGGTGCCTATCACTCCCAGCAGTGCCCAGACATAGGAGGGGCGGGTGCCTATCACTCCCAGCAGTGCCCAGACATAGGAGGGGTGGGTGCAGAGTCCTCCCAGCAGTGCCCAGACATAGGAGGGGTGGGTGCCTATCACTCCCAGCAGTGCCCAGACATAGGAGGGCTGGGTGCCTATCACTCCCAGCAGTGCCCAGACATAGGAGGGGTGGGTGCAGAGTCCTCCCAGCAGTGCCCAGACATAGGAGGGGTGGGTGCAGAGTCCTCCCAGCAGTGCCCAGACATATGAGGGGTGGGTGCCTATCACTCCCAGCAGTGCCCAGACATAGGAGGGGTGGGTGCAGAGTCCTCCCAGCAGTGCCCAGACATAGGAGGCGTGGGTGCAGAGTCCTCCCAGCAGTGCCCAGACATAGGAGGGGTGGGTGCCTACCATTCCCAGCAGTGCCCAGACATAGGAGGGGTGGGTGCCTATCACTCCCAGCAGTGCCCAGACATAGGAGGGGTGGGTGCAGAGTCCTCCCAGCAGTGCCCAGACATAGGAGGGGTGGGTGCAGAGTCCTCCCAGCAGTGCCCAGACATAGGAGGGGTGGGTGCCTATCATTCCCAGCAGTGCCCAGACATATTAGGGGAGGGTGCAGAGTACTCCCAGCAGTGGACAGAGACATGGTGGTGTGTACACCATCCTACAATTAGTAAAACTCCATGGGTGCATGAAAAAATACACAAAGTGCGACTATATTGAGAGTGGCATGCCAACACATCACTGACAGCGGTGTCCTACTCCCATGAGGGTGGATGTCCATCCCCCACTGCATGACAAACCACATGTGGGTGTGATGACAAATGACACATGCATACCCACCCCTGGTGCTGGCAGCACAATACACACACTGAGAGCATGCAACATGTTCCACCCTACTAAACTAAGAGACCCAAAGGGAACACACACTGTCACGCACATTCCAGGACTGATAGGAATGTACAGGTGCTGGGGCAGCCAACAAGTTGTTGCCTCCCATGGAAGGAAAAGGGTGGAGTACCCACAGATACAATGCCCACAATTGTCAGTCAGGTGCCCAAAGACCCAAAGACCCTGCAGAACACGTAACACATGTGTGCGAGGCTGGGAGTACACACATGCATAGTGCGGAAAAAGGAACATATCCACATGAAGTCATGTCAATATACTCCATACACAAGTACAGTGACCACCAAGGATGCCACAAATGATGCAGGTGGAGACATTGCTGAGCATGCATGGCTAAAGTTGAAGGGATTCGTCACACACCCAGGAAATGTAGACACAGCTCAGCACAACAATTGGGAAACACCCTGCAGAGAAGATGTCAGCGTCCACAGAGGAAGGAACACACCTTGGGACAATGTCACCATACAGTAAGAGCTTACATGACCAAAGATTATTTGCAGATACCTTGTGATGCCACACAGATACCAGGGTCCACCCCATGAGCAGCACACTACAACATTTCCCAGACACCTAACACATTATCACCACCCCAAATCATGGAGCAGCACCACCAACAGCAAGACAAGAAAAGCATTAGTGTGCAAATGAAAAACAAAATGCTTTATTCAGCATAAAAAATGATTGCAAAAGAAATGTCCACTATATACAGGGCCCATAGGCCAGGCCATGTGCGAAGTCCTGGTGGGGGACACTTTGGGACGCGTCTCCCCTAGCTTGCCTGCACAGTTCACTTTTCCATGGGGCAGGGGTGGGGCAGCGCCAAAGGTGGTGGTTAGCAGGGCGCTGCACACAGTTGTAAGGTCTTCCAGCGTCTCCCCTGCACCCGAAGGAACCACAGGCCCCAAGGAGGGGGGGGGGGTCAGAGGGATGGGTTGCAGCACTACTGGGGAGGGTGTGTACAGGGGGGGGACTCAACTACCCTGCCCGGGTACTGCCTCCACCGCTTGCGGGGTGGTGCCACACTGGGGCTGAGGGACACACTGGCCATGAAGGACTCTTTATCCGATAGTGGGGCAGGAGAGCTAAGGGGAGTGGTTTTGGAGGAAGTGGGTTGTGAGGACTGCGGACTCCCACTGTGGCTGCATGGCTGCTGTTTGCCCCCCGACCCAGTGGCTGTGCCTACTTCCCCCTGTGTGTGCGTGACAGGAGGTGTGCGCTTGGCATTCCCTGGTGGTGTGCTGCCTGTGTCTGGTGGGGTGCGTGCATGGGGATGTCTGGGTGTGCGTGGGACAGGCATGGGAGTGGGAAGTGTGGATGGTGCAGGGGTAGGGGGGGACAGAGCGCTGCAGGAGACCCACTGCTGCAGTCAGTGATGAGTCTATGGACCTCAGCAACATCCGTTGGTCAGACATCGCTGCTGACATGCCCTCGATGTACGACACCATCTGTGTCAGCAGTCTGGTGTGGCCATGGAGGGCATTAAGCTGCGATGTCTGACCAACCTGCAACTGCCGCAGAATGTCCACAGACTCGGCATTGACGGCAGCAGGGGAGACAGGGGCAGGGGGTGCTGTGCCTGGCACGAAGGAGACATGTTGTCGCCTAGAACGGACAGAAGGGACCCGAGCAAGTGGTAGGCCGGTGATGGGAATAAAGGGGGCGGCGAGAGCTGGAGTGCTGCTTTCAGCTCTGGGAGCAGCCTCGCCCCCTCTGGGAGCTCAGCCTCGGACCCGTCAGTGTCATAGTCGGTGGTGGGACTGGACAGGTCCTCCGCCTCACTACCCTCGGCCTCCGTGCCACTCGCTGCGTCAGACTCACCAGCACTGGTGGCACCGGTGCTGGATCCCTCCTCAAGGTCCGTGCCAGTGTCTCCCTCGGTTTCCCCCGACGATGCTGTGGGCAAGGTGAAGAGACAGGAAATAATTAGACACCTGTATACATATGACACATGAGTCAAAACTACATAGGTCACAGTGCATAGCATGAAAAGCAACATGAGTAACATCTACAATACTATGCACATATGTAGGCCCTGCACCACACAGTTGGTTGACCCACCATGCCACTGAGAAACAATGGAGAGCATGACACAACAGCAAATAACTTCATATCAAATTAGACAGAGGAGCTAGTGTCTGGGGACAGTCGAGCACAGCATCTGGACCACACACCGTTGCCAAAAAAGGGATGAGCAGGAACCATGTCTTTTAACTTTTGGCACGTGCTGCTTAGCAAATACATTAAACCATGCCCAACATGACTGGGTCACTGCATGTTGAGTGTATGATCAGACAATCATCACACACAGGCCAGACCTGGCAAGGAGACATCTGGTTTGGACATGTAGGCCTTGCCCGCACCATCCCCCCCTACCTGAGACAATGTGATTGAGACAGAAGAAGTACTTACACCTCTTACTCAGGGATTAAAAAAATGCCCTACAATAAATCCTGATTGTACACGAACTACCCCTCGTGCGCCTGACCACACATATAATTGACAAACAACCATCATCAGATAGTTGTACCAAGACACACAGGCACTGGCCACTGTGAGTATGCACAAGCCAAATTGGGTCACCCTGTACAGTGGACACATGTAGCACACTTAACGTAAATACAAATTAGGCAAGGGTACAATGCCGCAGAGCCCAACCTATGCTGAAGACACAGAGAATGTCCACATTGTTGGATGACACACATGATACCTAGGAAAAGGTGCCCCAGGGGACTGTAGTGGCCACACTCCTCCATGGTCCTGTATGGATATGACTGCAACAGAAACGACCGTCCCTGCACTATGCATATCTCACACTCATGCACATCATGTCTGAGGGCACAACATTGGTCATGCATGCTGTAAGGCAGTACACTTTTAAGACACACTCCTATGTCGAGACTCAGCATCAGTGCCAACTAACATGGACCCCACAATGACTGAACTGGCCAGGGCACAGGCAAGGTCCCAACACATGTCACACACCACCCCCACACATGATGCTGCAAGCATTGGGCACTTGGATTAACTGCCAGCCTAGATAACCTTGTGCAAGAGTGACTACACACAGACCAGGGAACACATGTCAAGGAGGGGAAGGGAGGAATAACAGCACGGGTTGACTTTGGGGAACAGGATATGCTCTGCACATATAAACCCTGGCAGTGTATCCATGCGACTGCACACTTCCAAAAGCTGGTGACACACAACAAACACACATGTACCTACCCCCTTCCTGCTGCTGCTTCTCCTGTAAGCGCCTATCCATCTCTGGGAAGACCACCGCCAGGACACGCTTCATTATGTGGGTCAGGCGCCGGCGCACACGGTTCTTATTTCCTTCTGGTGAGTCCCCCAGCAGGACCCGGGCGATCCTCCAGGTCCAGCACCGGATATCCTGCCAGCGTTTCCTCACCTGGGCCAGGCGCCGCTTCCGACCCTCCACCGACCTCACGGCACTGACGGCTTGCTTCCAAATCTCCCCCTTGGCATAGGCACCTACCTGTGAGGATGACAAAGTGAGACTACTTAAATACACATGCTACATGTCACAGAGACACACATTTGAACAATTTGGCTGGTTTGAACAGGGCATAGTATGCAGCAAACTCATTGCACCTTTGTCATAGGGACATTATCCTCTGGGGAAGGCCAAATGCACTACGTGGCATTGAAAGTACACAGGTGGAATGAGGGGTGCAACACAATCAATGATCCTGGCTCACACTGTGCATCACAAGCTACACCAGGATTATGTACAGCACCTCAAAGCAGTCACATGCCCCAGGCCACTGACGCAACCTCAGCAGAGTACACAGACACACACAGGCACAGGACAATCACCTGCCATTGGCAACTGCGGGCACAAACCTCACTCTGCACATTTGCCACTTGACTGGGGGGTGTCACAGGTGTTGGGCTAGCCCAGCACGTCAGACACACAGCACTGCTCCCTGCTCACATCAGATGGGTAGGGTATATGCATCCCTCATGCATCTGGGCTGCAACTCTCCACATAGACACTCACCCACATGACAGGGGACTTACACACACACCAATGTCCAGGGGACGAACACATCATTTGGACACTCTCACCACAGGTACACTCAACTCACACACATCTGTGGGTACAGTCACCTGTCACACTGGGGGGACCACAGAATCACATCAGGACTGTAGAAACAACATTCCCAAGAGGATTAGCCAGGCTGAATGTGGTATGCACCATGCAGTGATTGTCACAGTAAGCACTATGCAAGTGAGGAGTGCAGACATGCACTGCAGCATGCTCTGCATGGGAGACATGAGGCATTCCCCCCCCTCCCGGGACCCACTCTAAAGAACATTGCATGTCTGTCACACCTGGACACAATGTCAGAAGTGACAGTCACAAAAAAGGGGCACAGTCTAAGCTAGTGGAGTCAGCACTCACCTGCTCCCCTGGTCTCCCATACAGGCTGGGGTACTGTGGGAGGATGACATCCAGCAATGCCACATTCTCCTCCAGGGTGAATGGCTGGGCCCTCTCCACAGACCTGGACATGGTGCCAGAGGAATCACAAGCAGCAGCAGTGGTGTGGAATGAAAGGTTGTGCAGGCAAGTGCTCTCTCATGGGACCTGGCTGCCTTATATTTGCCTTGCTGGCCTGTTTCATTTACAGGAGTACAGAGTGATTGGTCAATCTCATTTGCATCCTACGTTTCCTCCAATACCTTTAAACCTACCCCAGTGAGGGCCTTTGCATGGTTTAAAAAAATTGAGCATGATGTCAAGTCAACAACCACTTTGCAACATAGTATATTGTCTCCAACCGACTTTTGCTGGGCACCTGATGAAAAAATGTGAACTTGAAACTCGGTCTCCATGACAACCAGCATGCATTTAGGCCCTTATACTTGTTCCTCATGTGTCCCCTATGTAATTTCACTATACACACACAGGTAAGGTGCGTTCCACGCCCCAAGGGCACCACTACTCCAGTGATACAGTCCGTACACGCGTGTGTAGGGTCCGTATCACTATGGTAGTGGAGCCGTAGGCGTACGCCATAGGGATATGGTCCGAACATGCATGTGTAGGGTCCGTATCACTATGGTTGTGTTGCCGTAGGCGTACGACATAGGGATACGGTCCGTACACGCGTGTGTAGGGTCCGTATCACTATGGTAGTGTTGCCGTAGGCGTACGCTATAGGGATATGGTCCGTACAAACGTGTGTATGGTCCGGATCACTATGGTAGTGTTGCCGTAGGCGTACGCCATAGGGATACGGTCCGTACACGCGTGTGTAGGGTCCGTATCACTATGGTAGTGTAGCCATAGGCGTATGCCATAGGGATACGTTCCGTACACGCGTGTGTAGGGTCCGTATCACTATGGTAGTGTTGCCGTAGGCGTACGCCATAGGGATACGGTCCGTACACGCGTGTGTAGGGTCCGTACAACTACCCATAGTGATACGGACCCTACACACGCGTGTACGAACCGTATCCCTATGGCGTACACCTACGGCAACACTACCATATTGATACGGACCCTACACACGCATGTGCGGACCGTATCCCTATGGCGTACGCCTACGGCTACACTACCATAGTGATACGGACCCTACACACGCGTGTACGGACCGTATCCCTATGGCGTACGCCTACGGCAATACTACCATAGTGATACGGACCCTACACACGCGTGTACGGACAGTATCCCTATGGCGTACGCCTATGGCAACACTACCATAGTGATACGGACCCTACACACGCCCTCAGAGCATGTGTATGGTGCGTTTCACACCTTACACTGGTGACAGGCGGCACACAGAAAGGAATTGAGCTGTCATACTTGGCCAAGGCTGGATATCAAGTCATTGTCAGTGCAGTCCTTCATGTCTCGGGACTAGGTGTGTCAGGCTGTGATGTGGCACATATCTCCTCATGTTTGAACCCAATATATGTATGATGAGCTGTGTACACATGTCATGTGTGATGGTGCACTATGTGCCACACATCCCCTTCACACCTTTGACATGTGTGCATGTAGTACAGACTTGTTGAGCAATGCGTCACTGGCATGGCACAGTCACCAACACCCGCAACTATCCCCTTATGCCAGGTACACGGATAATTACACCTGACATGTAAATTCCGGCGTGGCACGATGTGACTATGTCATGTGTGTGTCATCTGTTCACATAAGCTTGCTGTTGGTGTTCCGTCAAATGCATCTGCAGTTGCTGCATCCAACATGTGTCTGTGTGTAGATGGGCATGGCACACTATTATGCACACCGGGACACATGTGGAATCAGACGTAACGTGTGTATATATGCATCGAACATGGACTTGCGAGATAAGGACATATCTGCGTAGTCTCAATGTGTGTGTTAAGTCTTGACATGTACCCCTTCATGGCAAGGTGTGTGGTCTGTCCTTTTTTCAAGGACATGTGACCTGTGCCTCTAGTGTTCCGCAACCTGTCTGTATGATAAACATCCTTCTTCTGCACATATGTGGATATCTGTCACTCCTGTAATGCATCTGCCTGTTCACTTACACTGGCCCACAGCTAGTTTCATGCCATGTCATGTTGACCTTGAGAATCCACGTTTGTAGCTGGCTCTTGGTAGGAGTGTCACCTGCCTGGCATACGTGTCCAGGATATGTTGCACAGACCTGACTATGTATGTAGCATATGTGTATTGGCTGTTGAACATGTGCTCAGTACATTGACATTGCTGTTGTACTGCACTCACTCTTCGTTATCCCTTCCAAATTACTGGAGGGCTCCGCCTCTCCCCCGACCAATGCCAGACTTGGCTGCCCTGAGGGAAAGTGACTGTATACTCCGCTACCACTTCTCCCAACCTTTATTTGAGAACTTGACCGCAAGGCTAGCACCACACCTCCAACCGCTACACAGGTATCCTACTGCACTGACACCCAAGATGAAGGTGATGGCAGCCCTACATTTCTTTGCCATGGGTACGTTTCAATATACCATAGCTGATGTTGGTGGCATGTCCCAGACCATGTTCAGCCGTGTCCTGCATGATTTTTTAGAGGCCATGTTGGTTCACTTGGATGAGTTTATTCATTTCCCAACTCGTGAGCAGTTGACAGGTGTCAAGGGTGAGTTCTATGCCCTGGGAGGGATGCCCCATGTCATTGGGTCTATTGATGGGACACATGTGGCTTTGGTACCACCACAGGCACAGGAGGTAGCCTATCCCAACCATAAACATTACCACTCCATTAATGCCCTTGTTGTGTGTCTTGCTAACATGGTGATTTCCCATGTCTGTGCTCGTTTTCCAGGATCAGCACACGATACCTACATCATGAGGCGTAGCAGGGTGCCTGAAATGATGCTGCAGCTGCGCAACGAACGAGCATGTCTTGTCGGTGGGTATACTCTGTTAGTCCTGTATTTAGCATCATCTTTATGTCTTACTGCTTCTCCTGACCCACTTCTGTCCATGATGTTTCCATGTAGGGGACTCTGGCTATCCCAACATGCCATGGCTGATCACGCCTCTCCGCAACCCCAGAACGGCTTCCGATCACCGGTACAACAACGCCCATGGGCAGACCAGGCGAGTGATAGAGAGGACTTTTGGCCTCCTGAAGAGCCGATTCCGGTGCCTCCACAAGACCGGCGGGTCCCTCCCATATGCACCGGTGAAGGTCTGCAAAATCTTCCTCATGTGCTGCATGCTGCACAACATGGCAGTGGAGAAAGCTGTGCCACTCATCCTGGATCCGGATGAGCAGGAACATCCACCCGTGGAGGATGAAGGGCTTGGTGACGAGGCAAGTGATGTGGAGGAGGAGGAGAAAGAGGACATCCGGAGTCGGCTCATACGCAACTTCTTTGCTTAGTGGTGAGTTCCAGTGTCTGAGTGTGCACGCATTGGGCTGTGTGTGGCATGTGTTGCAATGTGTGTGTCCATCTGCATGTATGCCAAGTGAGTCAGAGGTGTGTTTGGATGTGTCACTCAAGTGATGGTGTAATAAAATAAGGTTTTTCCTGAGACACTATTTTGACCTAGCATGTTGACAACCTTATACGTGTCGAGTACATGCCCATGCATGCGGATGTGCTTCTTTTGGCTGACTTCTTGTGTGTCTCTCATCCCCAGGTATTTGCGCATGCTGTCTGCTGGTGGCATCGTTGTGCTCCTGCTATTCCTCATGAATACAGCAACGTGTGCACTGCTGAATCAGCGTTACATGCACGGACATGTTGAAAATTCTCCTTAGGGTCAGGGATGCAGCACGGCTTTTTGGGTGTGGTATTTGTTTGGAATGTGTGTGCACTGCTGCTGTTCATGTTTGGTTACTTTGCATACATGTAGAATCACCATGGGGCACATGACATGGAGCTGTATTCACATGAATTGATAGTCACACTTGGTGACAGTCATTTGTAATGGGATTGTGGATTGTGTTGAATGCATCAATGTGTGTAACATTGCCCTCGGAAACATATGGGATGCACCGGGTTGACATAGTGTGGGACATCCCCATTAGATGCTCAATGGTGAATAGCAGCCTCTCCGTGAGCAGCAGGGGATGTTTAGCTCAAACCCATCACTTGTGTGCCAGTTCTATGGATTTCCAGCATCTGTGGTGCAAAGGGGGGTGCCAGTGTAGGTCCCACATGTTCATCCACATGACCTGTGCATCTGTTAATATAGATGCATTTGCCTACCGGCGAACATGACTAATAAAGGTGTCCCTCAGCCTCCAAGGTGCCTCATCTCTGTCAATGCAGGTCTCTTGCCACTGTTCATGCGGCATGTCTGGCATAGTTATCACATATTGTGCATATGAGTCTATGTGTAGAGTAGCAAGATGCAAGCTGTTTGTCAGGGATTAGAATCTGTATTGTGCATGATGCCCATGGCTGTGTAGGTATTTTGCCATCTCAGTCCCCACAACGGCCACTTTGCTGATTATGCATCCATTGTCTGTGTGTGTGCCATGTTGAACCAGACACTCCTTCCTTAACATCCACCTTTTGCAGTAGTCCTTTCTGACATCCTTGTCTTTGTGTGCAACTTGTGGCATGGTTTTCAAGACATGGCGCCTGCTGCTGCAGGCCCTGCAGCAAGGGCACACCGGGCCCGATTCACAGAACTAACTTAAGACAAAATCCTAAACTTACTACCTTTGGTATTCACAGAAGTTAGGATTTTGTCTTAAGTTTGTCTTAAGACAAACTTAAGACAGACTTAAGACAGACTTAAGACAGACTTAAGACAAACATAAGACAGACTTAAGACAGACTTAAAACAGACTTAAGACAGACTTAAGACAGACTTAAGTTAGGATTTTGTCTTAAGTTTGTCTTAAGTTTGTCTTAAGTCTGTCTTAAGTTTGTCTTAAGTCTGTCTTAAGTCTGTCTTAAGTCTGTCTTAAGTCTGTCTTAAGAAAAACTTAAGACAAAATCCTAACTTCGGTGAATACCAAAAGTAGTAAGTTTAGGATTTTGCCTTAAGTTAGTTCTGTGAATCGGCCCCACAGAGTTTCTATATTTGGCCTCACACACACGCCTCTAAGATGCACCCCCCTTCCTGCCTCCACCCATTCATTTGGGTGTAATCAGCTTGTGTGTGACACAGTTGCGGTGGCAAAGGCTGGACCCTCTGCACATGCTACGTGCACATTGCACGTGCCTCATGTCCTTGCATGTGCCACATCACGCTACACCATGATGTTGAGGCCACCCACCAAGCAATGTCCATCCAATACATCTGTTGCATGCACTCAGGCATGCACTAATTGCCCACACAACACCTTTGGATAATGAGTGTGCAACTACAACTGCCTACACAGCGCTGGCACGCCTTCCAGGGCCTATCACAACAACAAGGTCATGTCCCTCATTCTCCCCACTGGCTCTGTACCACAACAAGGCCATGGGAGTGATACTCCAGGCCTTTGCATGTAGTATGGTGTCGTTGTGGGACACATGGCACAGGTATCATGTCTCAGCGTGTCAGTCTACAATGTGTCCAGGATCCCCCTCTACACCATGACATGCGCACTGCATCTCATCATCTGGTGTCCCATTGACAGCCAGGTGCTCCTCACCCTCCCCAAAGACGCAGTCCTTGCCAGTACTCATATTGAATAATGCATGGTATCCATTGGCAGATGGCTGAACATCAGCCACCTGATGCTGGACTTGTACAGGACTGAGATGCTCATCTGCGGAGTGTCCCCTTACAGGTGGCTCAACTGCTTGTGTCCCACCCGCAAGTGCCCTGCACAGGCACACAGTGTCCACGCACACGAGCTGGTGTGCATCATGGATTGCTTGCTCACATGTGCTATGCTGATCACCAGCATCTGTACCTCAGGCTGCAGCACACTCTGCATTAGGCACAAGATCCACAGTTCGATCCACCTCAAGGCAAGACAGACCATCCCTCAGGTCAACTACAACATCCATGTCAAATCCTACCCTGCCCTCTACGGACAAGTACGTTACAACTCCCATGATACTTGTCCACATCCAGGGTGCATCTGCACAGCTCTGCTTCAACATACGGCGACCCAGCCACATCACCGTCCAACAGAAATAGCTGCAATGGATCACTGTCAGCTGCAGGATGACCTTCACAATCCACGCCCACACTTAGGATGCAGCCCACGACCCCAACACAACCTTGTGGCACTGTCATCCAAGATCCCATTGTGCCATCTCCATGCATCCAACCTTGGCCTGGCCACCATTCTCCACATCCACCTGACTCCAGCATGCAGGACATAGTTCTCCCACCTGGCTACACATACCTGGGACTCCCACCCCAGGACACTCCGCATGATCTCTGACCTCTGCGCATGACTGTTGCTCTTTGAAATAGGTCTGTCCGCACAGTTGTGCAGGCACCCCCTCAGCTGGTTGAGGCCATCACGGGTGAGTATGGTGCTCCATGTCTGTATTGGATGATACATTGTGACCCATGTGTGTCCTGTGCCAGACTCAGACCCCAGGGTATGGATGGTTGGAGTTACTTCAAAACTCAGGCATGGTTTGACATTACAACACACACATGTCATGGAATAATGCAAAATAACGGCATCATCTGGTGATTTTGATGATTTTTATTAGTGGTGGGGTACGTGTTTGGGGGGATGAAAAGAGGTGCTCGCCGGATGTCTAGAATCCAAAGTTCACAGGGGGAGTTGGTATCCTTGGAATTGGAAGTCATCAGAGTCCATGCCTCAGTCTTTGTCAACATTGGTCAGACTGTGATCAGCATCTCCATGTGGCAGAGAATGTCATTGGATGAGGTGCTGCTGTTGCGCCAGAGGGCCAGGTGCCAGGCCAGGTGACCTGGGAGATGGTGATGGTCCGCTGACTCTCACGGTCTTTTGCATGGACGACCCACCTTCCTCCGGGGACTCTCAGAAGCAGGTCGTGACGATGTCTGTGATGCTCCGTCGGACAAATCCTCCTGCTCCTGATCCCTCCCTGTGGCTGGTGGTGATCTTCGCCTGGTGGCACAGGGAGGGTTGCCCATGTTTTCGGCAATCCGACGGAGTGAACGGCTCATGTCCGTTTGCACCGCCAGGAGCTCAGCCAGTCTTGCCTCCATCCGTCCTTGGTGTTGTCGTTGACTGGCATGTTGCTCGGCCTGCAGGGTCTTCATCTCCTCGAGGGTCCCCTTGATGTCTGTGAGGGTGGACACAACCTGGCTGATGCCCTTGGTGTCACGCCTTTGTGTCCAGGATGTTGCGTACGTGTGACATACCGGTTTCCTCAGCTGGCTGGTCAGGTTCGCGCCTCCGCTGTCCTCCACTCCCACCACCTCTGCCCACTTGAGCCTGGCCTGCCGTTGTGGGCACATCGGGTCTCCAGGACCCCTGAGGGATGGCATTTGCGGGGTCGCCTGCCTCCTCCTGGGTGCCCGGAGTACCTTGTCCCTCCTGGTCAGACTGGCTGCGTTGTTGGGTGCGAGCAGGGCTACTGGGTGTATCCTGGGATGTGGCAGGAATGGGGGTTGTGGTTGGCACAGTTGTACCTGACGCAGGTGCTGCAGGTGCTTGGGCACCAGAGGGGCCAGGTTGGTCGGGGTCATCCACGGAGTGGTGAGAGTCGTCGCTGCCGGTGGGATCATCGTCACACTGAGCCTGGTCCTGTGATTCTTCCCCCCCAGTGTTGGGGGGAGATCGACGACGTTGCCCTGTGTGTGAGAGAGAGACAATGTTAATGGTGTTTCATGCGACATCCATGTTTCATACATATTCAAGTTGGCACAGTTCCTCTGGGTAGTTGGATATGTCTAGCATTCCTCTCACAGTGCACTTGTGGATGGGTATGTTGCGGGGGACAGATTGATATGTATTCCTGGTTATTTGGCCAGTCTAATGATTGTTGGGATGCTTATTTGACTATGGATTGGTCTTGTTGTGTCACATGTCCATTGTGGGAGTGGCAATTTCCGTTGGCTGCCCCAGGGGTGTGTGCTTGTCCCAGGGGTGTGTGTGTGACCGGGCATGCTGTTGGGTGTGGTGTGATTTGTCATTGGGTCTACCAGGTGATGTGTCTATCCCCTCATGGTGCATGCTGGCATGACAGTGAATGTGAGTTCCTGTGGTAGGTAGGTGGCATGTGGAGTTGGTGTTTGAGTTTACAGTGGTCACAGGAGTGCCTTGTGCTGTCTACAGCAGGGCCAAGTGTCATCTACCTTGTCTGTACTTGGCAAGTCCCTGTGCATTGAGCATGGTGCATGGGTATGTCCCTTGGCCACAGCTTTCAACACTTTTCCTATGTGTGAAACACTCTTTGTTGATGCATCATTTTGGAACGCAGTAAGCAGTGTAGCGAGCGGGCGTAGCGAGCGATGCAGAACCACCTTACGTGTTGCACTGTATGGGGGTAAATGGTGCTTTTTCATATCTATTGGAGAATGCAGGTAGGTAACTTATGCATTTGTGACTGGGTTCTAACAAACACAGTGAGTGGGTATACTGTGTGTGAGGTTAGGTTTGTGCCTGCAGCAAGGATCTACTCATGCACAGATTGACACATGGCCCAGTGATTTCCAACCGTAAAAGGGGTGGTTCACACACTGCCAAACCTTGTCAACATGCACACAGTCCACCTGCTGACGAGTGGGCATGCCCACACCACCCAAGGGTGATTTGGTCTCCCTCTGTCTCCCTCTCTCCCTTCCTCTGTCACCCTCCTCCCTCTGTCTGTATCCCTCTGTCGCCCTCTGTCGCCCTCTGTCTCCCTCCCTCTCTCTCCCTCTCCCTCTCTCTGTCTTTCACCCTCTGTCACCTCAGCCCAGCTTCCTGGGCACACACACTTTGCAGGTGATGTTCCCCTGGGCATATTCGTCTGTCATTTTGCGCCGGACCGTCCTCCGCAGATCGTACCACCTTGCTTGGCATTCGTGCCTGGTCCTTCGGATGGGTGCAACAGCATTCACCCGATTGACAATCCTCTGCCACATGGTTGATTTCTCCGCTATGCTGGTCTGTCTGACCAATGTTCCAAAGAGCTGTGGCTCGACTCTGATGATTTTGTCGACAAGGATGTCCAGCTCCTCCCTTGTGAACTTTGGATTCTTGTTTGTGGGCATGGTGTGGGGTGTGGGTGTGGATGGTTGTGGGTGTGTGGGTGTGGTTGTGAAGGTGTGTGTGTGAATGTGATGAGGGGGTGTTTGTGAAGGTGGTTGTGTGAAGGTGTGCAAGTGTAAGGTGTAGTCAAGGTTCAAGTATGGTGCAGTGGGTTGTCTGTGGGGTCTGGCAGCAGTGGGTCTGTTGCAAAGGCTCATGGTTTGTGTGTGTGGGCCCTTTTTATTGGTCCATTTGTGGGTGTGGCTGTGTTTGAACTTTGGGTGGGTGTGTTAAAAGAAGTGGTTGTGGTTTGGGCCTCTGTTTACCTGTTTGGCTGTTGCAGGTCAGTGTATTGGATGTATTTGGGCTTGTTGGACGTGTTTTTTGTGGTGTTGTGCGATTCGAATTGACTCTCCTTGTGGTGTTTTGCAGTGTCCTGGTTCAGTACGAGTGTTTTTCGCATCTGTAAGGTGCGTACATCGGCCATGTTGTTGTACAGTGCTCACATTTGCTATGGCTTGGTATGACTCGTACATGCGCGATGCTGGGTGAGGGTGCTGGTGTAGGGGCCTGGGGTAGGGTGCGTACAGGCACGGGCAGGGTGTAGGGGCCTGGGGGTACATGCCGTACATACGGGAACCGGGGGTACGGTGTGTACATAGGGGGGGCTGGGGGTACAGCGTGTACATACGGGGGGCTGGGGGTTCGGCGCATACATACGGGGGGGCTAGGGGTACGGCGTGTACATACTGGGGGCTGGGGGTACGGCACGTACATACGGGGGGGCTGGGGGTACGGCGCATACATAGGGGGCTGGGGGCACGGCACCAACATACGGGGGTGCTGGGGATAAGTTGCGTACATACGGGGGGCTGGGGGTATGGCGCGTACATACGAGGGGGGGCTGGGGGTACGGCGCGTACATACAGGGGGCTGGGGGTACGGTGCGTATGTACAGGGTGCTGGGGGTACAGCGCGTACATACGGGGGTGGCGGGGATATGTCGCGTACATACGTGGGCTGGGGGTACGGCGCGTACTTGGGGGGCTGGGGATACGGCACGTACATACGGGGGCTGGGGGTGCGGCACGTTCTTGGGGGGGCTGAAATCCTCTTTTATTTCATTAAAAAATTCTGACATGCAGACTGAAACATGCACTTTCAATACCAGCAGCAGTTTTCCCTGGTGAGCAGTAGCTTTACTACAGTGATCTAATGAGCAAAAAGAGTGCTAACATTCTGAATTTATGGCAAATGTGTGACACATCTGAATGCCTTCTTGATGGAATCAAAGTAAAAAACTGAAAGTATTTCCTACTGAGGAGACTGCAGTAAATAAGGAAATTAGGAAACTTCATAACAAATAAGTCTCCCAAGATGGCCACCAGAGACAAAAGAGCCCAAATGTAGCCCAAATATCACCCAGATGTAGCCCAAGTATAGCCCAATGACAGAATGTCCCAGAGTGTTCTTAAAAACAACTAGAGCGCTTACTGCCGTCATTATGACAAAAGTATGGAACACCTGAAGCCATCTTGATTGGAATAAACTGGTAACACTTAAAACATTTAATTTAAAAAGGAACACAATGAGGGGGTTCATTTTGCCATAGAAATTATGATTAATGCTGAAGAAAGAAAATGAGGGCACATTTTGAGTGACTTCTCAAATCCTATTCTATTTCATTAAAAAATTCTGACATGCAGACTGAAACATGCACTTTTAATACCAGGAGCAGACTTCCATGGTGAACAGTAGCTTTACTACAGTGATCTAATGAGCAACTAGAGTGCTAACTTTCAGAATTTATGGCAAATGTGTGACATATCTGAATACCTTCATGATGGAATCAAAGTAAAAAACTGAAAGCATTTCCTACTGAGGAGACTGCAGTACATGAGGAAATTAGGAAACTTCATAACAAATAAATCTCCCAAGATGGCCACCGGAGACAAAAGAGCCCAAATGTAGCCCAAAATCTCCCAGATGTAGCCCAAATATAGCCCAATGACAGAAGTGTGCAAAACACTTATTATTTTGTGTTTTTGCAGTGTTATATAGTGCAGACTTGTCAGGTATTGGAGTGCTTTACATGAGCATTGGTTACATCACACAAGAACAAATTCATTTTGGTTGTAGACATGGGGAGACTAAGTGATTTGACCAGAATCACAGAATGTCGAGCTGAAGCAGAAACTCCAACCTGGTTCCCCAGTTGCAAAGTCTGCAGTTCTGGAAGTAACACCACATCCTCTCTCCTAAGTGCAACATTTAATCAAGTGGTCAACTGGATAAAAAAACATAAAGATAACAAATAATTTAAAAGTGCTTTGTCGCTATTTGAAAACTCAGAAAATATGTCCTTATTTTAGTCTTTTAGAGCACTAACCATAATTTTGATGCCAATAAGACCCTCTCATATATGTAATTTCTAAAGGAAATGCTCTTGGTATTACAGTTTTGATTACATCAAGATGACATCAGGCGTTCCACACTTTTGTAATAAATATAGAATGTTAGCAATCTAGTTGTTCATTAGGATACTGTTGAGAGGCAGAGGCCAGGGGCACGGACTCTGAAAATTGAAGGCAGGTAGGAGGGTGCAAAGGCAACAATTTAACCACACTGAGCAGGCAGGAAGGGCCGTGGCAGCACAACAGACTATGGAGGGCAGTGGAAAGGGGGGCAGGGGCAACAAACTAACAATACAGGACTTGCAAGAGAGGCTGTGGCAATGTAATAGACCATTGTGGGCAGAAGGAAGAGGCAATGGTAGTACAACCACACATGCCACCAGACCCGATTCAGCCAGGAAACGTCCAATGTTTTTAAGCTCAAATGGGCTTTATTTGCTCTGTCTCCTGTCTACAATCTCCTCTTTTTCAATGTAACTCAAAGGGGAAAATCAATACCCCAGTTTTTTTTTCAAAATCTCCCTCTTACCAAGTTCAAAATGTTCGCAAGTATGGTACATTGGATCATGGAAGGAAATGGGGTAGGGACATGGACTTGGATAACAGAGGACAGGAGGGACATGGAGAGGTGCACCAAACTGACCCTGCAGGGCAGGCATCAGGGTTTGCAGCAGCACAATACACCACACAGGGCATGCGGGACGGGAGTGCAGCACAACAATCCATAGAAAGCAAGAGGGAGGGGACAGGACCATGCACATGGACAACAGAGAACAGAGGGGCAAGAGGCAATGGTAGCTAGCTGACCATAATGGACAGACAGGAGAGAACGCTGCAGCATAACAGACCATAAAGGGCAGTAGGGAAGGATCAGGGGCATTACAATGGAACAGACAAGCAGGGAGGGAGGGAGTAGGGGTCTGCACATGTAAACAGAGGGCTGGGGGCAAGGGGGCAGGGCAGGAGCAGCAAGATAGCCATGGAGGTCAGGCAGGATGGGCACTATAAGCAAGACACACCATGAAGAGCAACAGTGAGACTGTGATGGCATACACACAGACCATTGAGGGAAGGTGGGAAGGGTCAGGGGCAGCTAACGGACCACACAGGGAAGGTGGGAGGGGCCATGGCAGCACAGAAGACCATGCATGGCAAGTGGGAGGGTTAGTGGCAGCACAATGGCTATGATGGGCAAGAAGGAGGGTGCAGGGGCATACACAAAGGACGATGGAGGATAGAAGGGAGGGTCAGGACCTGTGCACAGACAAGAAAGTTCAGGGGAAGGGGCCTCACAACAGACCGCACGGGGCAGGCAGGAGGAGCAGTTGCAGCACAACAGACCAGGGAGGGCAGAAGGGTGTGGCAGTACAATGGACCATGTAGGACAGGAGGAAGAGGATAGGGGCATGGCATGTGGACAGGCAGGGTGGAGGTGGCAGGGACAGGTTACAGTCATCTGACAATGCTAGGCAGGTGGGAGGGGAGTGGCAGCTCAACGGAACACTCAGAGTAGATAGGAGTGGCAGGTCCATGGAACATGGTGGGCAAAAAGGATGGAGCAGGGGCATGCACAAAGACATCGGAGGGCAGGGGGAAGGAGAATAGGGGCAGCAAGCTAAGCACAGAGTTTAACAGGAGGTCAATGATGGGGCATAGAATTGGGCAATGGAGGGCAGGAGGAGGGGACTGGTACATCATACTAAATTGAGGGCAGTGGCAGCATATCAGACCATGCATGGCATGAGGGAGGAGGCTAGTCCATGGATTCACACAACAGAGGAAATGGAGGAGGGGGATGGGGCAGCAAGCTAACTGTTCAGAGAAGGCGAGTATTAGGAACTTTATTGTTTTTAAAACGTGTGTCTGTGCGAACTACTTAAAATATTAACAAGTATGCAGCATAATCTCACTTTTATTCAGGAAGAAGAGGACGTTTGTGACAGTGACTCCGGGCTCACTTGGCAGAAACACCCCCTGACCCTCCACCTCCTATCGCAAAATGTAATGCCCGTGAAAAGGGTAGGTGAACACAGTGTTATATAGAACATAGTCCTGAGAGCACGATTGAAAATGAAAACTAGATATAGTGTATGGTATAAACTATGCACCAAAAAGTGTGATATAAGATGAACCGGGCGTGAAATATAATATGCAATACATTGTGCGCAATGACAGATTCATTGGAGAGCGTGAGATAGCACAGGCACTAGCGCGCGCTATGCGATGTGCGCCTTGGAGTGTAATATGCACAGGGCAGTGTTGTGTAACCTAACTATTCTCTAAAGTTGTAATATAAAATATGTGCTGGGGAGTGTAACGTTGCATATGCACTGTGACAAAGATATGGATCCCAGATTGTAATATGTATGGCATAGCACTGTGCGTTATAACATAGGCATCGAGGAAGGCACGTTAGATGGGGCAATATAATCCGTGCGAAGACAAGTGTGGCATGACATATTCACGGGGTGGTGTTACAGTGCACATGGGCTAGAGAGTGTCATAGCATATGCACTAGCTGGTGGAATACAACACAGAGGTGTGTGGCACTCGGCAGGCAATGGTGGGTGTAACACAGCATTGGGCTATGCCAGGAGCGCGCTGTGACTCTCAAGTGATGTTCGTCCCCTTTCCAGAGAGTAAAATAAAAAGTATTACACATCCGGCAGTGGATGTGTGTTTTATTAACCGTGAGGGGGGTTTCTTACATAGTTTTGGTCGAATTTTTGTCGAATCCCCTTTGAATGGCTTGGTGTGCATGTGTATTAAATGTGCCTGTCAATAGCTACCCATGTTTGTATAAATAAACGACAAGGGTGTCTACCGGGATTAGGCACGGTAGGGCATCAGACATGTCAGAGCTTCACTAGTGGTGTAAATACATTCCACGTGGATTCATTGTATGCATAGTCGCCTTTTAATGAATATCACTCAAATCGTCATGGTGATAGGTACGTACGGTTTGCCCAGCATGTCCTAGGTGTGTCTATAAATATATATTTTTTTTAAATAATAAAAAACAGTGGCCGGCCCTGGGGATTGGGGTCAAAAAAATATAATTAGGAGACAGGCCCTGGGGGATGGGGTCATCAGGGCCAATAAATTAGAATAAGAAGGGGAACCACACAGCCCCCCTTCTTAAAAAACTTAAAATAAATAAAAGACTGGCATCGTGCCGGAGGCCACGCCCCCTCCTTGCAGCACTCTGCAAACGCACCCCCTGGCGAGTTGTAAGTTGGGGAAATAATTCCTCTTCAATACTGAGGGTCCCTGAGGGCCAACTAGCCCAACAGGCATCTCCAGTATGCGACAGGGAGCTGCGCTGCAGACAGCTGTTCTGAGGCCAAGCCCCTTTTTACACCTCTCTGAAACGCAGCTCTGTGGCGCTTACTGGAGGTACCTAGTGGTCTAGTTTGACCCTAGGGACCCTTAGGATTCAAGGGGACTTAATCTCTCAACTTAGAACAGCCACAGGGCGCATTTACACAGTGGTGAAGGGAGGGGATGGGGCCTGAGGTGACGTGTGCAAACACGCACTATGGCACGTTTTAAATTGGGGATATAATTTCCCTTCAATACTGAGGGCCCCTGGGGGCTAACTAGCCCACCAAGTGCTTCCAGTAAGCGCCACTGAGCTGCATTGCAGAGAGGTGGTCCAGGCTCTGCCACTTTTTACACCTCTCTGCAATGCAGCTCTGTGGCACTTACTGGAGGTACCTAGTGGGCTAGTTGGACCCTAGGGACCCTCAGGATTCAAATGAACTTAATCTCCCAACTAAAAACAGACACAGGGCGTGTTTACACAGTGGTGAAGGGAGGGGACGAGGCCTGAGTTAACGTGTGCAAAAACGCCCTGTGGCCTGTTTTAAGAGGTAGTTGTAATCCCCCTGCCCTATTATAAACTAGGGGCTTACAGAGGAGGTCATGCTAATCACAGGGGGCCCCCAACACATAATGTTCCCTAGTGTATGTAGGTGTTTTCACTGAATTCTAAGTGTCTTTTAACATAGCACTGGCTCTAGGACTGGTTAGTCAGACTCAGTTACCACCAGTATCCGTCTGAAAAAGTTGAGGGTACAGGATGATTTTGCAACAAGGATTCTTTCTGCTCTTCTTTTTGTTCTTTCTGCACGTTATCCTTCTTCCTGCACTTTTCTTTGTCTTCGAGGACTTCTGTTGCTTCTTTCTGCACTTCTTTTTTTTCTTTCTGTGCATTTTTTCTTCTTTCTCCACATGTCCTATCTCTGTAGGCATAGTTAGAAATTAGCATTTAAAAAACCTTTGAAATTCACAGAAAAAAACATAGGTTTCAGGCACGTTATAGTTAGGAATTAGCATTTAAAAAACATCAGAAATTCACTGAAAAAACCATAGGTTTCAGGGGTCTTATAGTTAGCTGGACTTTTCACTTGTACAAAACCATTGAAATTCCCCCGTTATAGTTAGTTCAGCTAACTATAACTCGCGCGCCCGCAATGCACTGCTGATGACGTCACATATTACATCACTCATGACATGGTCAGTGACATCACTCATGACATCACTGATGACATCTCAAATGACATCACTGATGACATCACTCCTTGACCTAGGGAGAGGAGAGAAACAGATATATCATATACAGATATAGTTCCCAATGATTAAATGTGGAGGACTGCTAATTCCTTCAGGAAAGCGAGAAACGTGAAGGACTATGTAGTCCACTCTTTCCTAGAAACAGCAACAACACCGACCATCCAAGAACTTTGGAGCCTTTGAGTTGGGCCATCAATGCTATCTATGTTTTGTGCTTGATTTTGACGGTCATATTTATTTGTTTCGATCCAGTGCCCCTTATTTTAAATTTTTACTTTCTTCGTGATCCTACTGGATTCACGCACAGGACAGAGATGTCTCACCGCAACCCTTCCTAGAATAGCTTTAAGTTTTAGAGCAATTCTGTTGACATTTGGTATCTAGCTAATTTTTCGATTGTTCACTTGCAGGGTCCCCTCTCTCCATTCAAACGATTTTTTATTTTCCTCTTTCTAGATTTATTCCCTGATGGTGAACTAGCGGTGTTTAACTCTCAGCAGTTCAATCGTCCAAATCACCTGGATTTATTTCCAGGCATTGCTGTTCATTGAAGTTTAAGACACAACCCGAAAGAATTGCGGTCTACGGTAAATTATTTCCGCTTACTATGGGAGCGACCACTTTTTGAACTAATTACCTTGGTTCTGTGTTTTGATCCACCTAATTTCATTTTAGGTGTCCACCACTCTCTATGACCGTTTGTTACCACCGAGGAGTTTGAACCCCTCTCTCTCTGACGACCTTCGGACGTCTTAGAGGCCTGGCCTCCGACAGACATGGTAACTTTTGCTGATATTTTAATTTATTTTAGTTCCCCTGAATAAGAGATCGATGAGTCTTATACTCATTCATTTTTTGTTTCTTCAGGTGCCCATGCTCCTTTTTTGTTTACCCCAGTCCTGATGAAGACCCCACTTCGTAAGGTTGCACCAAACACCTACAACACTCAAGGGGTCGAAACGTCGACTCAACATCTTTGGCCAATATCATCAACAGTACAGGATGCACTGTGATCGTCTTTATATGGCATTACTCAGAATTGTGGATATTGTGACTATGATTTAATCTGTGTATAAAATACGGCAGAGATTCAAGTATGCAGATCAATTTGATTTTAATTTAGTATATTTACCACTGTGTTCACTTCCTTTCAAATTCCGCACTAATTCACTCACTCTCCTATCCCTCTCTTTGGGCACGTGTTTTACTTTTACAAATTGTTGCTTAAATTGTTGACTCCATTTGAAACATCTTAACTTATTCGATGTGATTAAATGGCATTCGAACTTTTTTGAGCCGTTTGGTCGACTGTGTTTTTTAATGTTTTGTTTTGAATGATCTGTATGCTGGGACCACTTTTCTCTATACTGTTCTCTACCCAGGTCCCAGTGACTTCATATGGGTTGACTCTTTACGTTTACTCCCTCTGGGAGCTCAGCCTCGGACCCGTCAGCATCATAGTCGGTGGTGAGACTGGACAGGTCCTCCGCCTCACTACCCTCAGCCTCCATGCCACTCGCTACGCCAGACTCGCCAGCAATGGTGGCACCGGTGCTGGATCCCTCCTCAAGGTCCGTGCCAGTGTCTCCCTCGGTTTCCCCCGACGATGCTGTGGGCAAGGTGAAGAGACAGGAAATAATCAGACACCTGTATACATATGACACATGAGTCAAAACTACATAGGTCACAGTGCATAGCATGAAAAGCAACATGAGTAACATCTACAATACTACGCACATATGTAGGCCCTGCACCACACAGTTGGTTGACCCACCATGCCACTGAGAAACAATGGAGAGCATGACACAACAGCAAATAACTTGATATCAAATTAGACAGAGGAGCTAGTGTCTGGGGACAGTCGAGCACAGCATCTGGACCACACACCGTTGCCAAAAAAGGGATGAGCAGGAACCATGTCTTTTAACTTTTGGCACATGCTGCTTAGCAAATACATTAAACCATGCCCAACATGACTGGGTCACTGCATGTTGAGTGTATGTTCAGACAATCATCACACACAGGCCAGACCTGGCAAGGAGACATACGGTTTGGACATGTAGGCCTTGCCCGCACAAACCCCCCCCTACCTGAGACAATGTGATTGAGACAGAGGAAGTACTTACACCTCTTACTCGGGGATTAAAAAAATGCCCTACAATAAATCCTGAACTACCCCTCGTGTGCCTGACCACACATATAATTGACAAACAACCATCATCAGATAGTTGTACCAAGACACACAGGCACTGGCCACTGTGAGTATGCACAAGCCAAATTGGGTCACCCTGTACAGTGGACACATGTAGCACACTTAACGTAAATACAAATTAGGCCAGGGTACAATGCCACAGAGCCCAACCTATGCTGAAGACACAGAGAATGTCCACATTGTTGGATGACACACATGATACCTAGGAAAGGTGCCCCAGGGGACCATTAACTTAAGTCTGTCTTAAGTTTGTCTTAAGTCTGTCTTAAGTCTGTCTTAAGTCTGTCTTAAGTTTGTCTTAAGTCTGTCTTAAGTCTGTCTTAAGTCTGTCTTAAGTCTGTCTTAAGACAAACTTAAGACAAAATCCTAACTTCTGTGAATACCAAAAGTAGTAAGTTTAGGATTTTGCCTTAAGTTAGTTCTGTGAATCGGCCCCACAGAGTTTCTATATTTGGCCTCACACACACGCCTCTAAGATGCACCCCCCTTCCTCCCTCCACCCATTCATTTGGGTGTAATCAGCTTGTGTGTGACACAGTTGCGGTGGCAAAGGCTGGACCGTCTGCACATGCTACATGCACATTGCACGTGCCTCATGTCCTTGCATGTGCCACATCACGCTACACCATGATGTTGAGGCCACCCACCAAGCAATGTCCATCCAATACATCTGTTGCATGCACTCAGGCATGCAGTAATCGCCCACACAACACCTTTGCATAATGAGTGTGCAACTACAACTGCCTACACAGCGCTGGCACGCCTTCCAGGGCCTATCACAACAACAAGGTCATGTCCCTCATACTCCCCACCGGCTCTGTACCCCAACAAGGCCATGGGAGTGGTACTCCAGGCCTCTGCATGCAGTATGGTGTCGTTGTGGGACACATGGCACAGGTATTATGTCTCAGCGTGTCAGTCTACAATGTGTCCAGGATCCCCCTCTACACCATGACATGCGCACTGCATCTCATCATCATCTGGTGTCCGATTGACAGCCAGGTGCTCCTCACCCTCCCCAAAGACGCAGTCCTTGCCAGTTCTCATATTGAATAATGCATGGTATCCATTGACAGATGGCTGAACATCAGCCACCTGATGCTGGACTTGTACAGGACTGAGGTGTTCATCTGCGGATTGTCCCCTTACAGGTGGCTCAACTGCTTGTGTCCCACCCGCAAGGGCCCTGCACAGGCACACAGTGTCCACGCACACGAGCTGGTGTGCATCATGGATTGCTTGCTCACATGTGCTATGCTGATCACCAGCATCTGTACCTTAGGCTGCAGCACACTCTTCATTATGCACAAGATCCACAGTTCGATCCACTTCAAGGCAAGACAGACCATCCCCCATGTCAACTACAACATCCGTGTCAAATCCTACCCTGCCCTCTACGGACAAGTACATTACAACTCCCATGATACTTGTCCACATCCAGGGTGCATCTGCACAGCTCTGCTTCAACATCCGGCGACCCAGCCACATCACCGTCCAACAGAGATAGCTGCAATGGATCACTGTCAGCTGCAGAATGACCTTCACAATCCACGCCCACACTCAGGATGCAGCCCATGACCACGACCCCACCACAACCTTGTGGCACTGTCATCCAAGACCCCATTGTGCCATCTCCATGCATCCAACCTTGGCCTGGCCACCATTCTCCACATCCACCTGACTCCAGCATGCAGGACATAGTCCTCCCACCTGGCTACACATACCTGGGACTCCCACCCCAGGACACTCCGCATGATCCCTGACCTCTGTGCATGACTGTTGCTCTTCGAAATAGGTCTGTCCGCACAGTTGTGCAGGCACCCCCTCAGCTGGTTGAGGCCATCACGGGTGAGTATGGTGCTCCATGTCTGTATTGGATGATACATTGTGACCCATGTGTGTCCTTTGCCAGACTCAGACCCCAGGGTATGGATGGTTAGAGTTACTTCAAAACTCAGGCATGGTTTGACATTACAACACACACATGTCATGGAATAATGCAAAATAACGGCATCATCTGGTGATTTGATGATTTTTATTAGTGGTGGGGTACGTGTTTGGGGGGATAAAAAGAGGTGCTCGCCGGGTGTCTAGAATCCAAAGTTCACAGGAGGAATTGGTATCCTTGGCATTGGAAGTCATCAGAGTCCATGCCACAGTCTTTGTCAACATTGGTCAGACTGTGACCAGCAAGTCCATGTGGCAGAGAATGTCATTGGATGAGGTGCTGCTGTTGCGCCAGAGGGCCAGGTGCCAGGCCAGGTGACCTGGGAGATGGTGATGGTCCGCTGACTCTCATGGTCTTTTGCATGGACGACCCACCTTCCTCCGGGGACCCTCAGAAGCAGGCTGTGACGATGTCTGTGATGCTCCGTCGGACGAATCCTCCTCCTCCTGATCCCTCCCTGTGGCTGGTGGTGATCTTCGCCTGGTGGCACAGGGAGGGTTGCCCATGTTTTCGGCAATCCGACGGAGTGAACGGCTCATGTCTGTTTGCACCGCCACAAGCTCAGCCAGTCTTGCCTCCATCCGTCCTTGGTGTTGTCGTTGACTGGCATGTTGCTCGGCCTGCAGGGTCTTCATCTCCTCGAGGGTCCCCTTGATGTCTGTGAGGGTGGACACAACCTGGCTGATGCCCCTGGTGTCACGCCGGTATGTGTCCAGGATGTTGCGTACGTGTGACATACCGGTTTCCTCAGCTGGCTGGTCAGGTTCGCGCCTCCGCCGTCCTCCACTCCCACCACCCCTGCCCACTTGAGCCTGGCCTGCCGTTGTGGGCACATCGGGTCTCCGGGACCCCTGAGGGATGGCATTTGCGGGGTCGCCTGCCTCCTCCTGGGTGCCCGGAGTACCTTGTCCCACCTGGTCAGACTGGCTGCGTTGTTGGGTGCGAGCAGGGCTCCTGGGTGTATCCTGGGATGTGGCAGGAATGGGGGTGGTGGTTGGCACAGTTGTACCTGACCCAGGTGCTGCAGGTGCTTGGGCACCAGAGGGGCCAGGTTGGTTGGGGTCATCCACGGAGTGGTGAGAGTTGTCGCTGTCGGTGGGATCATCGTCACGCCAAGCCTGGTCCTGTGATTCTTCCTCCCCAGTGTTAGGGGGAGATCGACGACATTGCCCTGTGTGTGAGAGAGAGACAATGTTAATGGTGTTTCATGCAACATCCATGTTTCATACATATTCAAGTTGGCACAGTTCCTCTGGGTAGTTGGATATGTCTAGCATTCCTCTCACAGTGCACTTGTGGATGGGTATGTTGCGGGGGACAGATTGATATGTACTCCTGGTTATTTGGCCTGTCTAATGATTGTTGGGATGCTTATTTGGATATAGATTGGTCTTGTTGTGTCACATGTCCATTGTGGGAGTGGCAATTTCCGTTGGCTGCCCCGGGGGTGTGTGCTTGTGTAAGGGGGGTGTGTGTGACCGGGCATGCTGTTGGGTGTGGTGTGATTTG
Source organism: Triturus cristatus (assembly GCF_964204655.1). Lineage (NCBI taxonomy): Eukaryota > Metazoa > Chordata > Amphibia > Caudata > Salamandridae > Triturus > Triturus cristatus. The sequence goes on along the minus strand of NC_140582.1, from coordinate 42,112,021 downwards.
TCATTGGGTCTACCAGGTGATGTGTCTATCCCCTCATGGTGCATGCTGGCATGACAGTGAATGTGAGTTCCTGTGGTAGGTAGGTGGCATGTGGAGTTGGTGTTTGAGTGTACAGTGGTCACAGGAGTGCCTTGTGCTGTCTACAGCAGGGCCAAGTGTCATCTACCTTGTCTGTACTTGGCAAGTCCCTGTGCATTGAGCATGGTGCATGGGTATGTCCCTTGGCCACAGCTTTCAACACTTTTCCTATGTGTGAAACACTCTTTGTTGATGCATCATTTTGGAACGCAGTAAGCAGTGTAGCGAGCAGGCATAGCGAGCGATGCAGAACCGCCTTACGTGTTGCACTGTATGGGGGCAAATGGTGCTTTTTCATATCTATTGGAGAATGCAGGTAGGTAACTTATGCATTTGTGACTGGGTTCTAACAAACACAGTGAGTGGGTATACTGGGTGTAAGGTTAGGTTTGTGCCTGCAGCAAGGATCTACTCGTGCACAGATTGACACATGGCCCAGTGATTTCCAACCGAAAAAGGGGTGGTTCACGCACTGCCAAACCTTGTCAACATGCACACAGTCCACCTGCTGACGAGCGGGCATGCCCACACCACCCAAGGGTGATTTGGTCTCCCTCTGTCTCCCTCTCTCCCTCCCTCTGTCACCCTCCTCCCTTTGTCTGTCTCCCTCTGTCGCCCTCTGTCGCCCTCTGTCTCCCTCCCTCTCTCTCCCTCTCCCTCCCTCTGTCTGTCACCCTCTGTCACCTCAGCCCAGCTTCCTGGGCACACACACTTTGCAGGGCTTTCAAAGGCCATTGGCTTGTTCGTGTGGCTTTGTTTAGGATCTCCCGGCCCCCATTGGGCAGAGTGTCTCTGAGTCTGCGCTGCTGCGGCGGTGTGTGCTGACACTCTTTCAAAGTGATGCCTCTTCATTAGCTGCTGTTATGTGCAAATTGGGCCTTCATACCGATGTCATCCTGCGACGCGGCCACCATTTGCAGGCGACACAGTACTGTGTCGGGACACACTGTTTGTATAGCTCTGCCCTAGGCCATATGGGCTGAGGGCATTGGTGTCTGCTTCTGAGTTGCACAATGTGTTTTGTGAGGCCCACCCTCCCGGCATCACGGACATCCTGTCTTGTGTTGGTGTTTTGTGTGGCCTGTGACTTGGCATGGCCTTGCTTGGTGCATGGGGCATGGAGCCGTTAGTGGCATGTGCGTGTTTTTTGAGTGTGGTTGTGTCCAGTGATGGCTTTGGGGTAGTTGCGTGCATTATTGGGAGTTGGGTTGTGGAGGCGGTTCCCCTATGTGACGTGAGTTGTTTGTGTACTCACCAGGCTCGGCGACTCCTACTCCGTGTACTCCCACCGGCGGCAGCGTGCGCATCACCTTCTCCTCCCAGGGATGGTAGTGTACCGGTCTGCGGGCGGCCCACCTCCAGTGATGTTCCCCTGGGCATATTCGTCTGTCATTTTGCGCCGGACCGTCCTCCGCAGATCGTACCATCTGGCTTGGCATTCATGCCTGGTCCTTCGGATGGGCGCAACAGCATTCACCCGATTGACGATCCTCTACCACATGGTTGATTTCTCCGCTATGCTGGTCTGTCTGACCAATGTTCCAAAGAGCTGTGGCTCGACTCTGATGATTTCGTCGACAAGGATGTCCAGCTCCTCCCTTGTGAACTTTGGATTCTTGTTTGTGGGCATGGTGTGGGGTGTGGGTGTGTATGGTTGTGGGTGTGTGTGTGAATGTGATGAGGGGGTGTTTGTGAAGGTGGTTGTGTGAAGGTGTGCAAGTGTAAGGTGTAGTCAAGGTTCAAGTATGGTGCAGTGGGTTGTCTGTGGGGTCTGGCAGCAGTGGGTCTGTTGCAAAGGCTCAAGGTTTGTGTGTGTGGGCCCTTTTTATTGGTCCATATGTGGGTGTGGCTGTGTTTGAACTTTGGGTTGGTGTGTTATAAGACGTGGTTGTGGTTTGGGCCTCTGTTTACCTGTTTGGCTGTTGCAGGTCAGTGTATTGGATGTATTTGGGCTTGTTGGACGTGTTTTGTGGTGTTGTGCGATTCGAATTGACTCTCCTTGTGGTGTTTTGCAGAGTCCTGGTTCAGTATGAGTGTTTTTCGCGTCTGTAAGGTGCGTACATCGGCCATGTTGTTGTACAGTGCTCACATTTGCTATGGCTTGGTACGACTCGTACATGCGCGATGCTGGGTGAGGGTGCTGGTGTAGGGGCCTGGGGTAGGGTGCGTACAGGCACAGGCAGGGTGTAGGGGCCTGGGGGTACATGCTGTACATACGGGAACCGGGGGTACGGCACGTACATAGGAGGGGGCTGGGGGTACGGCGCACATACGGGGGGGCTGGGGGTACGGCGCGTACATATGGGGGGCTAGGGGTATGGCGCGTACATACGGGGGGCTGGGGGTACGGCGCATACATAGGGGGGGCTGGGGGCACGGCGCCTACATATGGGGTGCTGGGGATACATCACATACATGCGGGGGCTGGGGATACGTCGCGTACATGTGGGGGCTGGGGGTACGGCGCGTACATACGGGCGGGCTGGGGGTACAACGCGTACATACGGGATTGGGCTGGGTGTACGGTGCGTACATACGGGGGTGTTGGGGATATGTCATGTACCTACGGGGCTGGGGGTACGTCGCGTACATAGAGGGGGCTGGGGGCACAGCGCCTACAATAGGGGGTGCTGGGGATACGTCGCGTACATGCGGGGGCTGGGGATAGGTCACGTACATGCGGGCGCTGGGGGTACGGCGCGTACATACGGGGGGGCTAGGGGTATGCCGCGTACATACGGGGGGCTGGAGGTACGGCGCGTACATACGGAGTTGGGCTGGGGGTACGGCGCATACATACTGGGGTTTTGGGGATATGTCATGTACATACGGGGGCTGGGGGTACGGCGCATACTTCGGGGGGGCTGGGGATACAGCGCACACATACGGGGGCTGGGGGTGTTCGGCGCGTATGCGGGCACATGTTTGGATGTCTCCATGGTTGCTATTGATGTTCGCTCCGTACGGTGTTTTTTCCATACGGTTGTACATTCGGATGGACGGGACGGATCGTACTTGCGCGGTCGGACTTCTTTTTTACGATTTGTACGTAAAAATGTACAGGGACGTGTCGGGGACTTTTCCCGACCCGAGGACATGTCAGGGAATTTTCCCAATACGATTTGTTAGAGGTTTTTCACATACGAATCGTACTTGCCAGTTTGTACGGGACTTGTACGATTCGTACGTAAAAAGATACAGATACGAATCATACGGGGTATATTTTTCACGGATCGGAATCAGCACCTATGTGGGTGAGAGTTGTAACACAGGACATCACACACAGACAGAGTGCCTACTTGATGTGAGGACTCAGTAGTTCAAAACCTCCTAGACTGGCATACATTAGTGTAAACACAGTCCCCCCATTGCATCCTTGCATGGTAGTTCTGATGCCATGAAATTATTCCTGGTCCCCAAAACCAGTTGGGTGCATGCTGGTGAAAGCCCTACTTCACAAACTGGAGTCTACAAAAACAAACATACAACCCCCTTTAGGAATAAAGTCTCTCCCTTACTCTCACAAACAAAATATTTGATTATAAATAGAGCCTACTGGACTCCTGCTAAACTCAACAAGCTTAATCTCATTGAATCTCCCCTACGCTGGAATTGTGTCTCTCATGTAGGAGACCTACCTCATATGCTATTTTATTGCCCGATCCTGCAACCGTTCTGAGATATGGTCTACAAGTATATAACACACATTCTACCCATTAGACCATGCAGAGAATTCTCATATATTATGCTAGGATACTTAGATCCAAAAATACATAATGACAATGAACAGGACCTTCTCGATCTAATGCTCCCTATGGCGTGCAAAATAATTCTGTGTAATTGGAAGAACTTCAAGCAAATCAACTTCAAGATTTGGCAAGAGAGGGGCCAACAATACTGCTCTACAACTTTTCCCATGGCACTCAGCCCACAGAACAAATGTGGAATGCTATGGATTCAACCTCCTTCATCTTTAAGCCTCCATGACAACCCTTAAGAATCAACTCACCTAGGGGTATATAAGATGATTAACGCTCCCTAGCTGAACTTTGCTCGATATTCACCTCGTATGCCTACTACAGATATCCCTCAAGTGCACCTTGTGTTCAGTACTGCGAACCATTGGTTTTATTATTTATTCTTTATTATGTTTTAGCTATATAACAGGATTTAACTCCTAGAAGTAGGCACTGAGATATTCTTAACCTGGAATATGTAGCACTGTATTATTATTAATGCTATTCAATATGTCACTGTCTTTATTGCTAACAAAAATTTATGAACAGGTATGACTCAATCTCGCTAACAAATTCTACACAATGACGGACACTTGCGTCTTTGCCCATCTGCTTTAATCTTATCTCTTCTTGTGTTTGGTATTTATGTTCACTGTCTCCTTAGTTCTTTTGTGTTCTAGTCTCTAAAATCTTCAATAAAAATTACTTGAAATCAAAAAATGTTTATAAATCGTATTTTGTTATCCACCTACTTCATAACGTAACATTTTCTCCAGGGCAGATATCCCGCCTTTAGCCAGTGATGACTATCTAACAACAGTTGCAGGCTGTGCTTTTTGAAAAAGTGCATTCAATGTTAAAAGTAAATATACGTGTCCCAGAATGCAAGTCACCATGGCTAAAAGCAAGGTTGGCTGACATATTAGACAAAACATGAGACCCATCTGTGCTCTGTCCAATGTTCTCTAGGCATCATGCCCCTGCCATTTGGGTTTTGCGTGCATTCACGATGAAAGATTCATATTAACAAATATTGAAAAATTCAGATGATAACATATGTTAGAACATTGGAATGTAGAGTGCTCCGGTCTTCTAATGGCTGTTAGAACCCAGAGAACAAAATTCCAATGTTCTTTTTCCGTTTCACAGCTGTTGCAGTGAACAACGGCCTCTCTGAGCCTTTGTATTTACAAATTAGAACATTCTGGCCTTGAGGGGTTGAACGTTCTAATAGCCGTAGAGGGTTCTACCTGCCATTAAAGGCCCGCTCCCATGGTAAATGCCCGAGCCAAAGCTGGAGCGGGCCTTGAATGGCTGGTAAAGCCTGCAAAGTGGGGCTCTAAGGCTATATCGGGGGCTTTTGCTTTGCCACATCACTAGAGCTGGTACTGTCACTGATTGCATTCCGCCACCAGAGTGGATGATTAATATAAAGCTTTTCAGGGGTTTGTGCTTTTATTTTAATTAACCAGTAGAAATTCTTTGGGTTTAACAGTGATTTCATGTTGTCCAATTATTATGTAGATATCTCAACATTGTCCATTAAATTTAACTAAATAGTTAGCATTGGATCTCCATTAAGGGGCCGATTCTGATCTAGGTCGGAAGGGCACCGAATCGAGTTCAGCCGTAGCGGATCCGATTCCAATACTACTTTCCAGACCGATCCGTACATGGGTCCGGACGACGAAGTACGATGCGAAGATGCGCGAATTCTCCGACCGACTCATTCCGACCCGGATCCGTCCAACTCGGTCGCATGCAAACCGACACGCGCAGTGGAGACGATTCCCAACCAAACTAGTACGATGCTCAAATCGGACAGCTCGACCGAGTTGAAACGTCTGGCTTGCAAAAGCTCCCGGAGTCGGACTTCAGGGTTCCGTGTCGGACCCCCCGACACCCGCAGCCGTATGACTCACACACAGGGGGAGACCCATGGGTCTCCCCCACACAGGCATGTACGGTGCAGATGGCACCGACGCACACCCACTGTAGTGGGCAAACTTGTACGAGACGTACCCATTCAGTCAATGGGAGCACATGTATACGTCGTACAACTGGCTCCCATTGCCTTCTATGGGAGTCTGACCGAACCGAGTCCGACAGCATACGTGCGCATCGTACTTGCTCGGTCGGACTGTAGGAGTCCGGCTCGGTAGGAAAACACACCGGATCCGGCTCAGTCAGAGTGCTTTCCTACCCGGATCGGAATCGGCACCTAGGGTGCCGATTCTGATCCTGTAAAACCCGGGTACGAACCATCGGACAGATCGTTTTCACCGTGCGACTCGTACCCAGGAATAACACCTTACAAACATGCAAGTACGATTTGTACGGAAACACCATTTCCGTACGAACCGTAAAAACCACTGACCGACAAAAACACACCCACAATTCTGATCCGGGACACCGCGGACGTGACGTCCAGACGGAGTCAGGCAGCGTTTCACGAACCAGCAAGTACGATCCGTGCCCACGTCACTCCGCACGGACTATATTTTACGGCAGCCAAAAACTGCCAAGAAATCAGGACGACGCGCAGAAGGAGCACCTGTACGCAACGGACAGCCATGGACCCCAACCTACGTGTCATCCCGGCCCTCATAGCAGTTGACCTGGTGTACAGGAACCGACGCAGACGCCGCAGAAGGTCAGAACAACACCCAGAGGCAAAGGGGGGGGCAGGAAATATAACCCCCACCCAAGTTAAAAACATGCATTCCCTGTACATACCTGACCCCCAGGGCCTGGTCACTTCGGGGGTGGGGGCGTGTCAACCAAGGCCTGCGTCCGCCACTACGGAAGCCGACATGGACGCGAACCGTCAACACAACAATTGTGGTACGCATCGTACCCACGCCTTATGAGTGTGGTTACGGGTCATACCACGCGCACCCCTATGTCACCCCAACAATGGCGGTACGGCCCGTACCCACGTCCCAAAGGCATGGGTACGGCCCGTACCCCCATTGTTGGGGTGCCGTAGGGGTACGGCCCGTACCCACGCCTTAAGAGCGTGGGTACAGGTCGTACCATGCCCACCCCTCCGTCACCCCAACAATGGCGGTACGGCCCATACCCACGTCCTAAAGGCATTGGTACGGTCCGTACCCCTACGGCACCCCAACAATGGGGGTACGGCCCGTACACATTCCTTTGGGACGTGGGAATGGGCCGTACCGCCATTGTTGGGGTGCCGTAGGGGTGGGCGTGGTACGACCCGTACCCACACTCTTAAGGCGTGGGTATGGGCTGTACCCCTACGGCACCCCAACAATGGTGGTACGGCCCGTACCCATGCCTTTGGGATGTAGGTACGGGCCGTACCGCCATTGTTGGGGTGACGTAGGGGTACAGCCCATACCCAGGCCTTAAGGACGTGGGTACGGGTCGTATCACGCCAGTGGACAGACACATAGGGGTGTGTGGCCATCAGCCCCAGCAGTGCCCAGACATAGGAGGTGTGGGTTCCTATCACTCCCAGCAGTGCCCAGACATAGGAGGGGTGGGTGCAGAGTCCTCCCAGCAGTGCCCAGACATAGGAGGGGTGGGTGCAGAGTCCTCCCAGCGGTGCCCAGACATAGGAGGGGTGGGTGCCTATCACTCCCAGCAGTGCCCAGACATAGGAGGGGTAGGTGCCTATCACTCCCAGCAGTGCCCAGACATAGGAGGGGTGGGTGCCTATCACTCCCAGCAGTGCCCAGACATAGGAGGGGTGGGTGCCTATCACTCCCAGCAGTGCCCAGACATAGGAGGGGTGGGTGCAGAGTCCTCCCAGCAGTGCCCAGACATAGGAGGGGTGAGTGCCTATCACTCCCAGCAGTGCCCAGACATAGGAGGGGTGGGTGCCTATCACTCCCAGCAGTGCCCAGACATAGGAGGGGTGGGTGCAGAGTCCTCCCAGCAGTGCCCAGACATAGGAGGGGTGGGTGCAGAGTCCTCCCAGCAGTGCCCAGACATATGAGGGGTGGGTGCCTATCACTCCCAGCAGTGCCCAGACATAGGAGGGGTGGGTGCAGAGTCCTCCCAGCAGTGCCCAGACATAGGAGGCGTGGGTGCAGAGTCCTCCCAGCAGTGCCCAGACATAGGAGGGGTGGGTGCCTATCATTCCCAGCAGTGCCCAGACATAGGAGGGGTGGGTGCTTATCACTCCCAGCAGTGCCCAGACATAGGAGGGGTGGGTGCAGAGTCCTCCCAGCAGTGCCCAGACATAGGAGGGGTGGGTGCAGAGTCCTCCCAGCAGTGCCCAGACATAGGAGGGGTGGGTGCCTATCATTCCCAGCAGTGCCCAGACATATTAGGGGAGGGTGCAGAGTACTCCCAGCAGTGGACAGAGACATGGTGGTGTGTACACCATCCTACAATTAGTAAAACTCCATGGGTGCATGAAAAAATACACAAAGTGCGACTATATTGAGAGTGGCATGCCAACACATCACTGACAGCGGTGTCCTACTCCCATGAGGGTGGATGTCCATCCCCCACTGCATGACAAACCACATGTGGGTGTGATGACAAATGACACATGCATACCCACCCCTGGTGCTGGCAGCACAATACACACACTGAGAGCATGCAACATGTTCCACCCTACTAAACTAAGAGACCCAAAGGGAACACACACTGTCACGCACATTCCAGGACTGATAGGAATGTACAGGTGCTGGGGCAGCCAACAAGTTGTTGCCTCCCATGGAAGGAAAAGGGTGGAGTACCCACAGATACAATGCCCACAATTGTCAGTCAGGTGCCCAAAGACCCAAAGACCCTGCAGAACACGTAACACATGTGTGCGAGGCTGGGAGTACACACATGCATAGTGCGGAAAAAGGAACATATCCACATGAAGTCATGTCAATATACTCCATACACAAGTACAGTGACCACCAAGGATGCCACAAATGATGCAGGTGGAGACATTGCTGAGCATGCATGGCTAAAGTTGAAGGGATTCGTCACACACCCAGGAAATGTAGACACAGCTCAGCACAACAATTGGGAAACACCCTGCAGAGAAGATGTCAGCGTCCACAGAGGAAGGAACACACCTTGGGACAATGTCACCATACAGTAAGAGCTTACATGACCAAAGATTATTTGCAGATACCTTGTGATGCCACACAGATACCAGGGTCCACCCCATGAGCAGCACACTACAACATTTCCCAGACACCTAACACATTATCACCACCCCAAATCATGGAGCAGCACCACCAACAGCAAGACAAGAAAAGCATTAGTGTGCAAATGAAAAACAAAATGCTTTATTCAGCATAAAAAATGATTGCAAAAGAAATGTCCACTATATACAGGGCCCATAGGCCAGGCCATGTGCGAAGTCCTGGTGGGGGACACTTTGGGACGCGTCTCCCCTAGCTTGCCTGCACAGTTCACTTTTCCATGGGGCAGGGGTGGGGCAGCGCCAAAGGTGGTGGTTAGCAGGGCGCTGCACACAGTTGCAAGGTCTTCCAGCGTCTCCCCTGCACCCGAAGGAACCACAGGCCCCAAGGAGGGGGGGGGGTCAGAGGGATGGGTTGCAGCACTACTGGGGAGGGTGTGTACAGGGGGGGGACTCAACTACCCTGCCCGGGTACTGCCTCCACCGCTTGCGGGGTGGTGCCACACTGGGGCTGAGGGACACACTGGCCATGAAGGACTCTTTATCCGATAGTGGGGCAGGAGAGCTAAGGGGAGTGGTTTTGGAGGAAGTGGGTTGTGAGGACTGCGGACTCCCACTGTGGCTGCATGGCTGCTGTTTGCCCCCCGACCCAGTGGCTGTGCCTACTTCCCCCTGTGTGTGCGTGACAGGAGGTGTGCGCTTGGCCTTCCCTGGTGGTGTGCTGCCTGTGTCTGGTGGGGTGCGTGCATGGGGATGTCTGGGTGTGCGTGGGACAGGCATGGGAGTGGGAAGTGTGGATGGTGCAGGGGTAGGGGGGGACAGAGCGCTGCAGGAGACCCACTGCTGCAGTCAGTGATGAGTCTATGGACCTCAGCAACATCCGTTGGTCAGACATCGCTGCTGACATGCCCTCGATGTACGACACCATCTGTGTCAGCAGTCTGGTGTGGCCATGGAGGGCATTAAGCTGCGATGTCTGACCAACCTGCAACTGCCGCAGAATGTCCACAGACTCGGCATTGACGGCAGCAGGGGAGACAGGGGCAGGGGGTGCTGTGCCTGGCACGAAGGAGACATGTTGTCGCCTAGAACGGACAGAAGGGACCCGAGCAAGTGGTAGGCCGGTGATGGGAATAAAGGGGGCGGCGAGAGCTGGAGTGCTGCTTTCAGCTCTGGGAGCTCAGCCTCGGACCCGTCAGTGTCATAGTCGGTGGTGGGACTGGACAGGTCCTCCGCCTCACTACCCTCGGCCTCCGTGCCACTCGCTGCGTCAGACTCACCAGCACTGGTGGCACCGGTGCTGGATCCCTCCTCAAGGTCCGTGCCAGTGTCTCCCTCGGTTTCCCCCGACGATGCTGTGGGCAAGGTGAAGAGACAGGAAATAATTAGACACCTGTATACATATGACACATGAGTCAAAACTACATAGGTCACAGTGCATAGCATGAAAAGCAACATGAGTAACATCTACAATACTATGCACATATGTAGGCCCTGCACCACACAGTTGGTTGACCCACCATGCCACTGAGAAACAATGGAGAGCATGACACAACAGCAAATAACTTCATATCAAATTAGACAGAGGAGCTAGTGTCTGGGGACAGTCGAGCACAGCATCTGGACCACACACCGTTGCCAAAAAAGGGATGAGCAGGAACCATGTCTTTTAACTTTTGGCACGTGCTGCTTAGCAAATACATTAAACCATGCCCAACATGACTGGGTCACTGCATGTTGAGTGTATGATCAGACAATCATCACACACAGGCCAGACCTGGCAAGGAGACATCTGGTTTGGACATGTAGGCCTTGCCCGCACCATCCCCCCCTACCTGAGACAATGTGATTGAGAGAGAAGAAGTACTTACACCTCTTACTCAGGGATTAAAAAAATGCCCTACAATAAATCCTGATTGTACACGAACTACCCCTCGTGCGCCTGACCACACATATAATTGACAAACAACCATCATCAGATAGTTGTATCAAGACACACAGGCACTGGCCACTGTGAGTATGCACAAGCCAAATTGGGTCACCCTGTACAGTGGACACATGTAGCACACTTAACGTAAATACAAATTAGGCAAGGGTACAATGCCGCAGAGCCCAACGTATGCTGAAGACACAGAGAATGTCCACATTGTTGGATGACACACATGATACCTAGGAAAAGGTGCCCCAGGGGACTGTAGTGGCCACACTCCTCCATGGTCCTGTATGGATATGACTGCAACAGAAGCGACCGTCCCTGCACTATGCATATCTCACACTCATGCACATCATGTCTGAGGGCACAACATTGGTCATGCATGCTGTAAGGCAGTACACTTTTAAGACACACTCCTATGTCGAGACTCAGCATCAGTGCCAACTAACATGGACCCCACAATGACTGAACTGGCCAGGGCACAGGCAAGGTCCCAACACATGTCACACACCACCCCCACACATGATGCTGCAAGCATTGGGCACTTGGATTAACTGCCAGCCTAGATAACCTTGTGCAAGAGTGACTACACACAGACCAGGGAACACATGTCAAGGAGGGGAAGGGAGGAATAACAGCACGGGTTGACTTTGGGGAACAGGATATGCTCTGCACATATAAACCCTGGCAGTGTATCCATGCGACTGCGCACTTCCAAAAGCTGGTGACACACAACAAACACACATGTACCTACCCCCTTCCTGCTGCTGCTTCTCCTGTAAGCGCCTATCCATCTCTGGGAAGACCACCGCCAGGACACGCTTCATTATGTGGGTCAGGCGCCGGCGCACACGGTTCTTATTTCCTTCTGGTGAGTCCCCCAGCAGGACCCGGGCGATCCTCCAGGTCCAGCACCGGATATCCTGCCAGCGTTTCCTCACCTGGGCCAGGCGCCGCTTCCGACCCTCCACCGACCTCACGGCACTGACGGCTTGCTTCCAAATCTCCCCCTTGGCATAGGCACCAACCTGTGAGGATGACAAAGTGAGACTACTTAAATACACATGCTACATGTCACAGAGACACACATTTGAACAATTTGGCTGGTTTGAACAGGGCATAGTATGCAGCAAACTCATTGCACCTTTGTCATAGGGACATTATCCTCTGGGGAAGGCCAAATGCACTACGTGGCTTTGAAAGTACACAGGTGGAATGAGGGGTGCAACACAATCAATGATCCTGGCTCACACTGTGCATCACAAGCTACACCAGGATTATGTACAGCACCTCAAAGCAGTCACATGCCCCAGGCCACTGACGCAACCTCAGCAGAGTACACAGACACACACAGGCACAGGACAATCACCTGCCATTGGCAACTGCGGGCACAAACCTCACTCTGCACATTTGCCACTTGACTGGGGGGTGTCACAGGTGTTGGGCTAGCCCAGCACGTCAGACACACAGCACTGCTCCCTGCTCACATCAGATGGGTAGGGTATATGCATCCCTCATGCATCTGGGCTGCAACTCTCCACATAGACACTCACCCACATGACAGGGGACTTACACACACACCAATGTCCAGGGGACGAACACATCATTTGGACACTCTCACCACAGGTACACTCAACTCACACACATCTGTGGGTACAGTCACCTGTCACACTGGGGGGACCACAGAATCACATCAGGACTGTAGAAACAACATTCCCAAGAGGATTAGCCAGGCTGAATGTGGTATGCACCATGCAGTGATTGTCACAGTAAGCACTATGCAAGTGAGGAGTGCAGACATGCACTGCAGCATGCTCTGCATGGGAGACATGAGGCATTCCCCCCCCTCCCGGGACCCACTCTAAAGAACATTGCATGTCTGTCACACCTGGACACAATGTCAGAAGTGACAGTCACAAAAAAGGGGCACAGTCTAAGCTAGTGGAGTCAGCACTCACCTGCTCCCCTGGTCTCCCATACAGGCTGGGGTACTGTGGGAGGATGACATCCAGCAATGCCACATTCTCCTCCAGGGTGAATGGCTGGGCCCTCTCCACAGACCTGGACATGGTGCCAGAGGAATCACAAGCAGCAGCAGTGGTGTGGAATGAAAGGTTGTGCAGGCAAGTGCTCTCTCATGGGACCTGGCTGCCTTATATTTGCCTTGCTGGCCTGTTTCATTTACAGGAGTACAGAGTGATTGGTCAATCTCATTTGCATCCTACGTTTCCTCCAATACCTTTAAACCTACCCCAGTGAGGGCCTTTGCATGGTTTAAAAAAATTGAGCATGATGTCAAGTCAACAACCACTTTGCAACATAGTATATTGTCTCCAACCGACTTTTGCTGGGCACCTGATGAAAAAATGTGAACTTGAAACTCGGTCTCCATGACAACCAGCATGCATTTAGGCCCTTATACTTGTTCCTCATGTGTCCCCTATGTAATTTCACTATACACACACAGGTAAGGTGCGTTCCACGCCCCAAGGGCACCACTACTCCAGTGATACAGTCCGTACATGCGTGTGTAGGGTCCGTATCACTATGGTAGTGGAGCCGTAGGCGTACGCCATAGGGATATGGTCCGAACATGCATGTGTAGGGTCCGTATCACTATGGTTGTGTTGCCGTAGGCGTACGACATAGGGATACGGTCCGTACACGCGTGTGTAGGGTCCGTATCACTATGGTAGTGTTGCCGTAGGCGTACGCTATAGGGATATGGTCCGTACAAACGTGTGTATGGTCCGGATCACTATGGTAGTGTTGCCGTAGGCGTACGCCATAGGGATACGGTCCGTACACGCGTGTGTAGGGTCCGTATCACTATGGTAGTGTAGCCATAGGCGTATGCCATAGGGATACGTTCCGTACACGCGTGTGTAGGGTCCGTATCACTATGGTAGTGTTGCCGTAGGCGTACGCCATAGGGATACGGTCCGTACACGCGTGTGTAGGGTCCGTACAACTACCCATAGTGATACGGACCCTACACACGCGTGTACGAACCGTATCCCTATGGCGTACACCTACGGCAACACTACCATATTGATACGGACCCTACACACGCATGTGCGGACCGTATCCCTATGGCGTACGCCTACGGCTACACTACCATAGTGATACGGACCCTACACACGCGTGTACGGACCGTATCCCTATGGCGTACGCCTACGGCAATACTACCATAGTGATACGGACCCTACACACGCGTGTACGGACAGTATCCCTATGGCGTACGCCTATGGCAACACTACCATAGTGATACGGACCCTACACACGCCCTCAGAGCATGTGTATGGTGCGTTTCACACCTTACACTGGTGACAGGCGGCACACAGAAAGGAATTGAGCTGTCATACTTGGCCAAGGCTGGACATCAAGTCATTGTCAGTGCAGTCCTTCATGTCTCGGGACTAGGTGTGTCAGGCTGTGATGTGGCACATATCTCCTCATGTTTGAACCCAATATATGTATGATGAGCTGTGTACACATGTCATGTGTGATGGTGCACTATGTGCCACACATCCCCTTCACACCTTTGACATGTGTGCATGTAGTACAGACTTGTTGAGCAATGCGTCACTGGCATGGCACAGTCACCAACACCCGCAACTATCCCCTTATGCCAGGTACACGGATAATTACACCTGACATGTAAATTCCGGCGTGGCACGATGTGACTATGTCATGTGTGTGTCATCTGTTCACATAAGCTTGCTGTTGGTGTTCCGTCAAATGCATCTGCAGTTGCTGCATCCAACATGTGTCTGTGTGTAGATGGGCATGGCACACTATTATGCACACCGGGACACATGTGGAATCAGACGTAACGTGTGTATATATGCATCGAACATGGACTTGCGAGATAAGGACATATCTGCGTAGTCTCAATGTATGTGAGATCAGTCTTGACATGTACCCCTTCATGGCAAGGTGTGTGGTCTGTCCTTTTTTCAAGGACATGTGACCTGTGCCTCTAGTGTTCCGCAACCTGTCTGTATGATAAACATCCTTCTTCTGCACATATGTGGATATCTGTCACTCCTGTAATGCATCTGCCTGTTCACTTACACTGGCCCACAGCTAGTTTCATGCCATGTCATGTTGACCTTGAGAATCCACGTTTGTAGCTGGCTCTTGGTAGGAGTGTCACCTGCCTGGCATACGTGTCCAGGATATGTTGCACAGACCTGACTATGTATGTAGCATATGTGTATTGGCTGTTGAACATGTGCTCAGTACATTGACATTGCTGTTGTACTGCACTCACTCTTCGTTATCCCTTCCAAATTACTGGAGGGCTCCGCCTCTCCCCCGACCAATGCCAGACTTGGCTGCCCTGAGGGAAAGTGACTGTATACTCCGCTACCACTTCTCCCAACCTTTATTTGAGAACTTGACCGCAAGGCTAGCACTACACCTCCAACCGCTACACAGGTATCCTACTGCACTGACACCCAAGATGAAGGTGATGGCAGCCCTACATTTCTTTGCCATGGGTACGTTTCAATATACCATAGCTGATGTTGGTGGCATGTCCCAGACCATGTTCAGCCGTGTCCTGCATGATTTTTTAGAGGCCATGTTGGTTCACCTGGATGAGTTTATTCATTTCCCAACTCGTGAGCAGTTGACAGGTGTCAAGGGTGAGTTCTATGCCCTGGGAGGGATGCCCCATGTCATTGGGTCTATTGATGGGACACATGTGGCTTTGGTACCACCACAGGCACAGGAGGTAGCCTATCCCAACCATAAACATTACCACTCCATTAATGCCCTTGTTGTGTGTCTTGCTAACATGGTGATTTCCCATGTCTGTGCTCGTTTTCCAGGATCAGCACACGATACCTACATCATGAGGCGTAGCAGGGTGCCTGAAATGATGCTGCAGCTGCGCAACGAACGAGCATGTCTTGTCGGTGGGTATACTCTGTTAGTCCTGTATTTAGCATCATCTTTATGTCTTACTGCTTCTCCTGACCCACTTCTGTCCATGATGTTTCCATGTAGGGGACTCTGGCTATCCCAACATGCCATGGCTGATCACGCCTCTCCGCAACCCCAGAACGGCTTCCGATCACCGGTACAACAACGCCCATGGGCAGACCAGGCGAGTGATAGAGAGGACTTTTGGCCTCCTGAAGAGCCGATTCCGGTGCCTCCACAAGACCGGCGGGTCCCTCCCATATGCACCGGTGAAGGTCTGCAAAATCTTCCTCATGTGCTGCATGCTGCACAACATGGCAGTGGAGAAAGCTGTGCCACTCATCCTGGATCCGGATGAGCAGGAACATCCACCCGTGGAGGATGAAGGGCTTGGTGACGAGGCAAGTGATGTGGAGGAGGAGGAGAAAGAGGACATCCGGAGTCGGCTCATACGCAACTTCTTTGCTTAGTGGTGAGTTCCAGTGTCTGAGTGTGCACGCATTGGGCTGTGTGTGGCATGTGTTGCAATGTGTGTGTCCATCTGCATGTATGCCAAGTGAGTCAGAGGTGTGTTTGGATGTGTCACTCAAGTGATGGTGTAATAAAATAAGGTTTTTCCTGAGACACTATTTTGACCTAGCATGTTGACAACCTTATACGTGTCGAGTACATGCCCATGCATGCGGATGTGCTTCTTTTGGCTGACTTCTTGTGTGTCTCTCATCCCCAGGTATTTGCGCATGCTGTCTGCTGGTGGCATCGTTGTGCTCCTGCTATTCCTCATGAATACAGCAACGTGTGCACTGCTGAATCAGCGTTACATGCACGGACATGTGGAAAATTCTCCTTAGGGTCAGGGATGCAGCACGGCTTTTTGGGTGTGGTATTTGTTTGGAATGTGTGTGCACTGCTGCTGTTCATGTTTGGTTACTTTGCATACATGTAGAATCACCATGGGGCACATGACATGGAGCTGTATTCACATGAATTGATAGTCACACTTGGTGACAGTCATTTGTAATGGGATTGTGGATTGTGTTGAATGCATCAATGTGTGTAACATTGCCCTCGGAAACATACGGGATGCACCGGGTTGACATAGTGTGGGACATCCCCATTAGATGCTCAATGGTGAATAGCAGCCTCTCCGTGAGCAGCAGGGGATGTTTAGCTCAAACCCATCACTTGTGTGCCAGTTCTATGGATTTCCAGCATCTGTGGTGCAAAGAGGGGTGCCAGTGTAGGTCCCACATGTTCATCCACATGACCTGTGCATCTGTTAATATAGATGCATTTGCCTACCGGCGAACATGACTAATAAAGGTGTCCCTCAGCCTCCAAGGTGCCTCATCTCTGTCAATGCAGGTCTCTTGCCACTGTTCATGCGGCATGTCTGGCATAGTTATCACATATTGTGCATATGAGTCTATGTGTAGAGTAGCAAGATGCAAGCTGTTTGTCAGGGATTAGAATCTGTATTGTGCATGATGCCCATGGCTGTGTAGGTATTTTGCCACCTCAGTCCCCACAACGGCCACTTTGCTGATTATGCATCCATTGTCTGTGTGTGTGCCATGTTGAACCAGACACTCCTTCCTTAACATCCACCTTTTGCAGTAGTCCTTTCTGACATCCTTGTCTTTGTGTGCAACTTGTGGCATGGTTTTCAAGACATGGCGCCTGCTGCTGCAGGCCCTGCAGCAAGGGCACACCGGGCCCGATTCACAGAACTAACTTAAGACAAAATCCTAAACTTACTACCTTTGGTATTCACAGAAGTTAGGATTTTGTCTTAAGTTTGTCTTAAGACAAACTTAAGACAGACTTAAGACAGACTTAAGACAGACTTAAGACAAACATAAGACAGACTTAAGACAGACTTAAAACAGACTTAAGACAGACTTAAGACAGACTTAAGTTAGGATTTTGTCTTAAGTTTGTCTTAAGTTTGTCTTAAGTCTGTCTTAAGTTTGTCTTAAGTCTGTCTTAAGTCTGTCTTAAGTCTGTCTTAAGTCTGTCTTAAGAAAAACTTAAGACAAAATCCTAACTTCGGTGAATACCAAAAGTAGTAAGTTTAGGATTTTGCCTTAAGTTAGTTCTGTGAATCGGCCCCACAGAGTTTCTATATTTGGCCTCACACACACGCCTCTAAGATGCACCCCCCTTCCTGCCTCCACCCATTCATTTGGGTGTAATCAGCTTGTGTGTGACACAGTTGCGGTGGCAAAGGCTGGACCCTCTGCACATGCTACGTGCACATTGCACGTGCCTCATGTCCTTGCATGTGCCACATCACGCTACACCATGATGTTGAGGCCACCCACCAAGCAATGTCCATCCAATACATCTGTTGCATGCACTCAGGCATGCACTAATTGCCCACACAACACCTTTGGATAATGAGTGTGCAACTACAACTGCCTACACAGCGCTGGCACGCCTTCCAGGGCCTATCACAACAACAAGGTCATGTCCCTCATTCTCCCCACTGGCTCTGTACCACAACAAGGCCATGGGAGTGATACTCCAGGCCTTTGCATGTAGTATGGTGTCGTTGTGGTACACATGGCACAGGTATCATGTCTCAGCGTGTCAGTCTACAATGTGTCCAGGATCCCCCTCTACACCATGACATGCGCACTGCATCTCATCATCTGGTGTCCCATTGACAGCCAGGTGCTCCTCACCCTCCCCAAAGACGCAGTCCTTGCCAGTACTCATATTGAATAATGCATGGTATCCATTGGCAGATGGCTGAACATCAGCCACCTGATGCTGGACTTGTACAGGACTGAGATGCTCATCTGCGGAGTGTCCCCTTACAGGTGGCTCAACTGCTTGTGTCCCACCCGCAAGTGCCCTGCACAGGCACACAGTGTCCACGCACACAAGCTGGTGTGCATCATGGATTGCTTGCTCACATGTGCTATGCTGATCACCAGCATCTGTACCTCAGGCTGCAGCACACTCTGCATTATGCACAAGATCCACAGTTCGATCCACCTCAAGGCAAGACAGACCATCCCTCAGGTCAACTACAACATCCATGTCAAATCCTACCCTGCCCTCTACGGACAAGTACGTTACAACTCCCATGATACTTGTCCACATCCAGGGTGCATCTGCACAGCTCTGCTTCAACATACGGCGACCCAGCCACATCACCGTCCAACAGAAATAGCTGCAATGGATCACTGTCAGCTGCAGGATGACCTTCACAATCCACGCCCACACTTAGGATGCAGCCCACGACCCCAACACAACCTTGTGGCACTGTCATCCAAGATCCCATTGTGCCATCTCCATGCATCCAACCTTGGCCTGGCCACCATTCTCCACATCCACCTGACTCCAGCATGCAGGACATAGTTCTCCCACCTGGCTACACATACCTGGGACTCCCACCCCAGGACACTCCGCATGATCTCTGACCTCTGCGCATGACTGTTGCTCTTTGAAATAGGTCTGTCCGCACAGTTGTGCAGGCACCCCCTCAGCTGGTTGAGGCCATCACGGGTGAGTATGGTGCTCCATGTCTGTATTGGATGATACATTGTGACCCATGTGTGTCCTGTGCCAGACTCAGACCCCAGGGTATGGATGGTTGGAGTTACTTCAAAACTCAGGCATGGTTTGACATTACAACACACACATGTCATGGAATAATGCAAAATAACGGCATCATCTGGTGATTTTGATGATTTTTATTAGTGGTGGGGTACGTGTTTGGGGGGATGAAAAGAGGTGCTCGCCGGATGTCTAGAATCCAAAGTTCACAGGGGGAGTTGGTATCCTTGGAATTGGAAGTCATCAGAGTCCATGCCTCAGTCTTTGTCAACATTGGTCAGACTGTGATCAGCATCTCCATGTGGCAGAGAATGTCATTGGATGAGGTGCTGCTGTTGCGCCAGAGGGCCAGGTGCCAGGCCAGGTGACCTGGGAGATGGTGATGGTCCGCTGACTCTCACGGTCTTTTGCATGGACGACCCACCTTCCTCCGGGGACTCTCAGAAGCAGGCCGTGACGATGTCTGTGATGCTCCGTCGGACAAATCCTCCTGCTCCTGATCCCTCCCTGTGGCTGGTGGTGATCTTCGCCTGGTGGCACAGGGAGGGTTGCCCATGTTTTCGGCAATCCGACGGAGTGAACGGCTCATGTCCGTTTGCACCGCCAGGAGCTCAGCCAGTCTTGCCTCCATCCGTCCTTGGTGTTGTCGTTGACTGGCATGTTGCTCGGCCTGCAGGGTCTTCATCTCCTCGAGGGTCCCCTTGATGTCTGTGAGGGTGGACACAACCTGGCTGATGCCCTTGGTGTCACGCCTTTGTGTCCAGGATGTTGCGTACGTGTGACATACCGGTTTCCTCAGCTGGCTGGTCAGGTTCACGCCTCCGCTGTCCTCCACTCCCACCACCTCTGCCCACTTGAGCCTGGCCTGCCGTTGTGGGCACATCTGGTCTCCAGGACCCCTGAGGGATGGCATTTGCGGGGTCGCCTGCCTCCTCCTGGGTGCCCGGAGTACCTTGTCCCTCCTGGTCAGACTGGCTGCGTTGTTGGGTGCGAGCAGGGCTACTGGGTGTATCCTGGGATGTGGCAGGAATGGGGGTTGTGGTTGGCACAGTTGTACCTGACGCAGGTGCTGCAGGTGCTTGGGCACCAGAGGGGCCAGGTTGGTCGGGGTCATCCACGGAGTGGTGAGAGTCGTCGCTGCCGG
This sequence comes from Triturus cristatus, assembly GCF_964204655.1. Classification (NCBI taxonomy): domain Eukaryota; kingdom Metazoa; phylum Chordata; class Amphibia; order Caudata; family Salamandridae; genus Triturus; species Triturus cristatus. The sequence goes on along the minus strand of NC_140582.1, from coordinate 42,091,508 downwards.
TGGGATCATCGTCACACCGAGCCTGGTCCTGTGATTCTTCCCCCCCAGTGTTGGGGGGAGATCGACGACGTTGCCCTGTGTGTGAGAGAGAGACAATGTTAATGGTGTTTCATGCGACATCCATGTTTCATACATATTCAAGTTGGCACAGTTCCTCTGGGTAGTTGGATATGTCTAGCATTCCTCTCACAGTGCACTTGTGGATGGGTATGTTGCGGGGGACAGATTGATATGTATTCCTGGTTATTTGGCCAGTCTAATGATTGTTGGGATGCTTATTTGACTATGGATTGGTCTTGTTGTGTCACATGTCCATTGTGGGAGTGGCAATTTCCGTTGGCTGCCCCAGGGGTGTGTGCTTGTCCCAGGGGTGTGTGTGTGACCGGGCATGCTGTTGGGTGTGGTGTGATTTGTCATTGGGTCTACCAGGTGATGTGTCTATCCCCTCATGGTGCATGCTGGCATGACAGTGAATGTGAGTTCCTGTGGTAGGTAGGTGGCATGTGGAGTTGGTGTTTGAGTTTACAGTGGTCACAGGAGTGCCTTGTGCTGTCTACAGCAGGGCCAAGTGTCATCTACCTTGTCTGTACTTGGCAAGTCCCTGTGCATTGAGCATGGTGCATGGGTATGTCCCTTGGCCACAGCTTTCAACACTTTTCCTATGTGTGAAACACTCTTTGTTGATGCATCATTTTGGAACGCAGTAAGCAGTGTAGCGAGCGGGCGTAGCGAGCGATGCAGAACCACCTTACGTGTTGCACTGTATGGGGGTAAATGGTGCTTTTTCATATCTATTGGAGAATGCAGGTAGGTAACTTATGCATTTGTGACTGGGTTCTAACAAACACAGTGAGTGGGTATACTGTGTGTGAGGTTAGGTTTGTGCCTGCAGCAAGGATCTACTCATGCACAGATTGACACATGGCGCAGTGATTTCCAACCGTAAAAGGGGTGGTTCACACACTGCCAAACCTTGTCAACATGCACACAGTCCACCTGCTGACGAGTGGGCATGCCCACACCACCCAAGGGTGATTTGGTCTCCCTCTGTCTCCCTCTCTCCCTTCCTCTGTCACCCTCCTCCCTCTGTCTGTATCCCTCTGTCGCCCTCTGTCGCCCTCTGTCTCCCTCCCTCTCTCTCCCTCTCCCTCTCTCTGTCTTTCACCCTCTGTCACCTCAGCCCAGCTTCCTGGGCACACACACTTTGTAGGTGATGTTCCCCTGGGCATATTCGTCTGTCATTTTGCGCCGGACCGTCCTCCGCAGATCGTACCACCTTGCTTGGCATTCGTGCCTGGTCCTTCGGATGGGTGCAACAGCATTCACCCGATTGACAATCCTCTGCCACATGGTTGATTTCTCCGCTATGCTGGTCTGTCTGACCAATGTTCCAAAGAGCTGTGGCTCGACTCTGATGATTTTGTCGACAAGGATGTCCAGCTCCTCCCTTGTGAACTTTGGATTCTTGTTTGTGGGCATGGTGTGGGGTGTGGGTGTGGATGGTTGTGGGTGTGTGGGTGTGGTTGTGAAGGTGTGTGTGTGAATGTGATGAGGGGGTGTTTGTGAAGGTGGTTGTGTGAAGGTGTGCAAGTGTAAGGTGTAGTCAAGGTTCAAGTATGGTGCAGTGGGTTGTCTGTGGGGTCTGGCAGCAGTGGGTCTGTTGCAAAGGCTCATGGTTTGTGTGTGTGGGCCCTTTTTATTGGTCCATTTGTGGGTGTGGCTGTGTTTGAACTTTGGGTGGGTGTGTTAAAAGAAGTGGTTGTGGTTTGGGCCTCTGTTTACCTGTTTGGCTGTTGCAGGTCAGTGTATTGGATGTATTTGGGCTTGTTGGACGTGTTTTTGTGGTGTTGTGCGATTCGAATTGACTCTCCTTGTGGTGTTTTGCAGTGTCCTGGTTCAGTACGAGTGTTTTTCGCATCTGTAAGGTGCGTACATCGGCCATGTTGTTGTACAGTGCTCACATTTGCTATGGCTTGGTATGACTCGTACATGCGCGATGCTGGGTGAGGGTGCTGGTGTAGGGGCCTTGGGTAGGGTGCGTACAGGCACGGGCAGGGTGTAGGGGCCTGGGGGTACATGCCGTACATACGGGAACCGGGGGTACGGTGTGTACATAGGGGGGGCTGGGGGTACAGCGTGTACATACGGGGGCTGGGGGTTCGGCGCATACATACGGGGGGGCTAGGGGTACGGCGTGTACATACTGGGGGCTGGGGGTACGGCACGTACATACGGGGGGGCTGGGGGTACGGCGCATACATAGGGGGCTGGGGGCACGGCACCAACATACGGGGGTGCTGGGGATAAGTTGCGTACATACGGGGGGCTGGGGGTATGGCGCGTACATACGAGGGGGGGCTGGGGGTACGGCGCGTACATACAGGGGGCTGGGGGTACGGTGCGTATGTACAGGGTGCTGGGGGTACAGCGCGTACATACGGGGGTGGCGGGGATATGTCGCGTACATACGTGGGCTGGGGGTACGGCGCGTACTTGGGGGGCTGGGGATACGGCACGTACATACGGGGGCTGGGGGTGCGGCACGTTCTTGGGGGGGCTGGGCATACGGCGCGTACGTACGGGGGCTGGGGGTACAGTGCGTACATACGGGGGCTGGGGGAACGGCACGTACTTGGGGGGGCTGGGGATATGGCGCGTACATACGGGGGCTGGGGGTACGGCGCGTACATACGGGGGGAGGATGTTCGGCGCGTATGCGGGCACATGTTTGGACGTCTCCATGGTTGCTTTTGATGTTCGCTCCGTACGGTGTTTTTTCCATACGGTTGTACATTCGGACGGACGGGACGGATCGTACTTGCGCGGTCGGACTTCATTTTTACGAATTGTACGTAAAAATGTACGGGGACGTGTCGGGGACTTTTCCCGACCCGAGGACCTGTCGGGGAATTTTCCCAATACGATTCGTATGTAGTTTTTCACATCCGAATCGTACTTGCCAGTTTGTACGGGACTTGTACGATTCGTACGCAAAAAAATACGGATACGATTCGTACGGGGAAACTTTTTAACGGATCGGAATCAGCACCTAAGTGTGACACCATAAAGGTGTCCTTGCTTTTAACAACTAAACTCTCAATGGCAATGTTTTTAGCTCATATGTACATTTTATTGTTGAAATTAAAACTACAAGCACCAGAAGACAAATGTTCTTTTGCGAAATAGCCATGATTGGCTCCATTTGTCACATATGACAGGGGAGTTCTTTAGCAGCTATGTCAGTGGCTCAGGTAGACACAGCAAATGCACTGATTCAGTTTCTAAGCTGGGCCTATCCTGTGTGTTTACTCTTCACATATAAATATAGTCTGTCAGAAGCAGGCAGGCCCAAGCCAGATTCAAAGTTTGCAATGCTCTGTAAACAACAGCAGTGCAAGTTCTGCACAAGGGTAAGATATCAGTTTTTCGCAGGACCTAGGTTGAGTGAGATACCAGAGTTGTTGCGTGTATGCTACCCTTGGTGCACTGGTATATGTATTTAATGAGAATCCAACAAAAGTTGTGACGACGGATGCCAGCTCTTTTGGGTGAGAAGCAACTCTGGAGCTGCTCCACACAGGCCAATTACTCTCTGTTGGAGGGCAGGATGGAATGATGGCAGCCAAGCAGCTGTTTCATTTTCAGGATGTCTGTCAAGAACATCATGTGGTGGTCATGATGGACATTATGGTGAAAGCAGCTTACATAAACAACCAGGAGGGCCCCAGGTCAAGGCCCCTGAATTTAGTGGCCAGGCAATGTATTGGCTGGGCAGAAACTCATCTTCTTTCCATTTCAGCAGTTCACTTTAGGGAGTGAGCAATGTGGTTGCAGACTCTCTCAGTTGGGTTTTTTTCCCCTCGCAGTAGATGTCTCTTGCAGTGTCCATATTCAAGGAAATTTGTCAGAGGTTTAGGGTTCCTTTTCTAGATCTGTTTGTCTCCCAATTCAGCACTCAGCTTCGGACGTTTTGTGCACGGACCTCACAGGTGGGAGCACCTTACTACTATTTCCATGGCCAAACAAGCTTCCCTATGCATTCCCTCCTTTTCCCCTAATTCAGAAAGAAGACAGGGTGATGATTCTAGTGGTCCCATTTTGGCCCAGGATGGTGCGGTTTCCAATTCTCGGGTCCCTAGCCCTTCAAGATCCGTGGTTGCTTCTTCTTCATCCTTCCCCTCGCAGGTTTACATCAAGGGTTCTTTCCCAGAGGCTTCAACTTACAGTTTGGAGGTTGAAAGGTAGAGATGGCAGCAGCAGGGATTAGCGAATCGCCTGGCGGTATGGAGTTCCCATCATCCTTTCACCTTACATTCGTATGGGCAACATTTGGGTAAATGTCAGTCCTAGCATAAGGATCAGTTTATCTCTCCAGCTGCTTGTTCCCTTCCTGAGGTCTTGAAATTCCTATGGGATGGGTATGAGAAATAGTTTTTGGTATCCACATTGCAGGATCAGTGGGCTGCTATTGATTCAACTTAAAAGTTTATTAGTCTTTACACAACATATACATTTGATATAAGAAAGAAATGCTCATATGAAGTAGATGTGCACCTCGCACACACAAGAGAAATCCTAACTTATAGTAAAGATAGTCATAGAATATTTTCAGAACAGCAAGTCTTAGTGTTGCTGTTTTGTACTGCGGTAGCAGTGGCATTAGTCTGTGTAGTTTTGACCCATCTAAACTTCTTTGGGAGGTTTGAACTTCCTGGTGCCATCTTATACCTTTACAGTAAGGTCTTGAGGGTAGGATATTTAAATCTGATTAGCAATCTGTGAGTTGGTTACCAATTATTGATTCTCAATGGGCAACCAGCTTTGACACTTTACTTTCCTGAATCTCTTAATGCGATGAGCAAGATTAATCGGAGGACCACACCCCAATAGTAAATAAGCTTGAGTATAAATATACCCAGTTAAGAAATACTGAGTAACATGCCAAAACGAGTAATAAAAATCTTTTAGGCTTCCACTGGATCAGAACTTTGGTAGCATTTTGGATGGTTTTGTCCATTGACTTGAAGCAATCATGGTGTCCTATTCACAAATAGAGTCCAAACCCAAAATTCCTAGGATTCGCAGAACTGAAGAATCTATGGATTACAAGTGCCACATTTCCAAAGATGACTAATAACAGCAGAAAGTAGTCTGAGTATTAGCAGGAATGGATGCTGCATGCATTTGCACTGATTGCGATGTTTTGAAATGGCTGTCTGATGTTATGCAATGTTGTGTGCATGTGGCGCTTAATGGAAAGAACTTGAAGTGGTTATCGGGTTTGTAGCGGTCTAACATCCAAGGATACACACCTACGTAGTGGTCTCAGTGTAGAAGACACTGCATGTAGTTGTCTGCTGTGTTGTGCTGTTTTCTGTGAGATGTTGTCAACAACATCTTATGTATAGGGACTTTATTGTGTATGATAGTGAGAAGAAATTGAAATAGTTGATCTCAAGTGCCCAAGGTTAGACTCCGCTGCTCGAAGTTTCATTTAAAGTGAATGTTAATGTAGAATATCGAAGAATAATTTAGTTAGCCTGTGACAGTGATAATCTGTGTTTATTTAGTGGAGCAGATAGATTTAGTTGTTAAAATTGCTTGCCTTCTATTGTTTATTTGTTTAGAAGACCTCGCTGAGAAAATGGTGAAGGAAGGTGAGCTTCTACAACAAGCGAGATCTACGTCAGAGTGTGCCAAGCTAGGATTGGTTGGTTGCTGTAAAGCCACACTGAGATTGGTTGAATATATCATAGAGAGTCACAGTGTTATTGCTTGTGATTGCCAAATAAAGGATTGAGGGAGAAATTAATTTCCTGGTTTACCGAAAAACATTTGTGAATTCTAAATTTGCTTTGTGAAGATCATTACAGGTAGATGTGACAATACCTGTTAGAGTAGGAGAAGATGTACCAGCTGAGGGTTCGCCAAGATACATTGTAATGATGGATAAATGATTACTCACATGTATTTGGCTATAACTATAGCACATACTAACGGAACAAGATGAGGCCCTACAATTTCCTAATTAGGGGACATTTAATTTGAGGATCATTGAACATTTGAGGAGGAAATTATATGAAATGAGATCACCTCCTAGACCTGCTCCATTTGAAGTATTAAATACATGGGAAAACATAGTCCACTGGAAAGAGAAAGAAAAGTATCAGAGAAGATACAGGAGAGCTATAGATACTTATGCAGAAGCTACATGGAATGCACAACAGAAAGCTTGGAGATATGAAATTACTGAGGGAATGAGACTGTATCCGATCATAACAGTGGAAGGCAAGATTAGGGGTAAACGAAAAGAAAAGAGGAAGCATCTACAAATAGAACCGACAGACATTACAGTTGATGATGAGGATGGTGATTTACCCAAAGACTTTATGAGTGATTTATTGTTAAATAATCCACTGCTGGAGCAGAGTTTTCTGTTGAAAATTTATCGAGTTTTAAGCTCCAGTTTCGTCTATATGTTATGATTTTAAAACACTAATTAGTAACGATTAATTAATAGTTTGTTTTGTCTGGACTAATCAATATTACTAATGAGAGAAACTACACGTGGGATGCATATATGTTGCTTAATAATAGTGTGCGGTTTATTCACAAATGTTATTTGTTTTGTGTTTTGTGCGTTTTAAATAACGTGTACTAATGCTTTATTGTGTTGCAGAAGGCTAGATAAGTACATACACATAAGGGTATTAGAGGGGTTTAACACTGTACAATCATTATGATGTGGTAATGTTGTTTTTGTCTCTTTTAATTAAGATGGTCCGTTTTGGCCTAGATAAAGATGGCTGCCTTTTACAGCCTGCGCTCGAGTGATCGAATTTTGATGAGAGGCCTTGCTGAATATGGTCGAGAGTCACCTGACCACAGTATTTGCCTGGTTTAAAAGTTTTCCGTGAGGACAGCAGCTCCGGGAACGGGTCCAAATGCCCTTGGACAAGGATAAAGTCACAATGAACAATGACAATGCTGCGGTGGCTCTGCTAAGATATCAAGGAAGAGCGTTTTCGAAAGAAACATTTGCAAACTCGAGTTTCCTTCTTCCGTCTTTTTATTTTTGTGATTTTTCCTGAGCAGAGATTTTCTAAATGTATCTAAAGACTTCCTTTCCTGCTCGCTCTGTTCAGTGGCTCAACGGATATCTAACATTTGTTTGTTACCTTTGTTTGCAACATATACTATAAGTATGTTAGACTAGAGAGGGTCCACGTTCATTCATTTGTTCGTTCGCTGGTTCATTCTTTCATCGCGTTTGGACGTTTCCTATGCTGAGGACGGCGGCTCGAGAGACTTTACCTGTCCTGTCCTGGCCTGTCCTGTCCCATTTAGCTAGAATAGGTAACTATGAGAATAACGATTTTGCTAATGTTTGGCTTTACTTTTGAATTAATTTTAGATAAACAAGCTTTTGTTTGAATTACAGTGTCGGGTGTTTATTCTTTGTCATTTTATTGAGTTTCAAATGTATTTCTTATGTTCAAAATCATGACTCAAGGCAATGTCATTAAGGTCGCATTGACCTCATTGTAGATGCAGATTGGTCTAGGTTTTCTCTCCTATATTCAGAGTGGATAGAGTAATAGCGTGAATTTAGTGATATGGGCCCTAGCGTATGATGTGTGACTGCGTGTGTGACTGTAGATTTACTCTGTCCGTGGAAGCAGGGAGAATTTATATGCGCCGATCTGCAGCACCACCACCATACCATTCACTCATTTCCCCTGTTAGAGGAGAAACAGGAATGGCGGCTCATTTGAACCAGATTGCTTTAAACACACCTGATGCTTTAACTGGTTCACTGATAGAATATCGATGCCCAAAATATCCCCATATACAAATATCTATGCAAAAATGTTGATGTCAAAAATATCGACATCCCATATTGAAAATGGTAAGTACAAAAAATTATTAAACAAAAATATCGATGTAAAAATATAGAAGCACAAAATATTAATAAAAAAAATAATAATAATGTTAAATATATTAAATAATAAAATACACTTTAAAAAGATTTAGATTCAATATACATTTTAACAAATATGATCAAATAAATGTAATTTAAAAAATAGTTTAACATACATATATAAAATGTAATATATATATATATATATATTTATATATATATATATATATATATATATATATATATATTACCTACTGGCGGTCGCCAGTAGGTAGTTATAGTTAGGACCACGTTTCCATAGGAAAACCTCAACATTCTATTTTGAATAACTTTGGCGCCGGTCGACGAATCCTCGCGAATTTCTCAAAATAGGTGGGGCGCTACGGTCCGCTCCTACCCTGAAAGTCTCGGGGGGATCCGTCAAGCGGGGGCTGAGATAAAAGGGGGGTCCCAAAACGCGTTTTTCCCATGCATTTTTCCATAGGACCTTTAGAACGACCTACAGCCCGAACGGCTGAACAGAATTACTAGAAATTTGGCAGAGAGGTAGTCCGTAGGTCAAGGAAGTGCCTTTTGTAGGTTTGGTGTAAATCAGTTCAGTAGATTTTGAGAAAATAGCCTTTAAATCAATATATATATCTGAGCCAGCTTACGGTACGCTTACCGTACGCTTACGGTAAGCGTACGGTGGCGTGCGCGAGCGCGATTCTGATTGGCTCTTAGATCTTAGTAAACATTCGAATCGGCCGAAACCAGGAAGCGGCGGCCGCCATTTTGTGTATTTCACTCTGAAAAAAAAGAGTGAAAACAAGGAAAGGGGGCAATGAGGAGAGTTACAGACCCCCTAACAATTGTAAGGGGGTCAAAGAAGGACAGAAAAGTACAAAAAAAACATTTATTGATTTTAAAAAAAATCACGGGGTACGCGTACGGTAAGCTCACGGTAAGCGTACGGTAAAAAAAATAAAAATAAATAAATGAAAATCAGATTTAAGAGTTTAGAAATTAGGGAGCTCTAAAAAGAGCTGTTGTGTTTATAGAGTCATTTTTTTAGTGGTACCTACAAGTAAGTACCGATGCAGAGTCTAAGGTTCAAGAGGAAGACTCTGTTCCCTTCATCATTGAAGTGCACACCATCTCCTCTATAAATGTCTTGCATGTCGTAACGCAAGTTGTTGTGGTAAATGGCACCCATACCATAGTCACGGAGGAAAGCAGAAACAGATTTGTTGACGTGCTTTCTTGCTTTGTCAATCTGTGGACAGAAATGATTGGACCAGTTCCATTTTTGCCTTTGGCATATGTTGGAAAACACAAAGGCAGTTTTAGGGAAAAGTGTAAACAGTTGTGCAAAGGTGTCCTTCATAAGCATTTCCAGACCTACCCCAGTCAAAGTGCCTAGGTCATTGCCACCACAGTGCACTATTATGAGGTCAGGGTGTTGGATTTGCATGAAGGATTTCACCAATGGCATCAATTGGTGCCACTTTAACCCTCACTGACCAATCCATTTAATGTCTACATTTGGCAAAGCAAGGTCTCTCACCATATCTGTTTTCTCTGCAAACTTTTCACTCCAGAAGACATAGCTGTGCCCTACAATCCACACTGTGAACATCTTCAAAGGAGAACTGGATGCACTCAGGAGGTGTCTTTCAGTAGAATGGCAATATGAAAAGAAAGACAGTTTGGAAATGGAGGCATACATATTTTTTACAAAACAAAAAGAACTGATTGGCTGTTTCATACCATTCTAGAAAAAAAACTAGGCTGTATGTGAAAATTAATAGAAGCATGTTTTGTATTGGTACAAAAAAATGTGTAACCAAAGAACAGTACTATGGATTTGCAGTTAGGATTGAAAAGTCAAGCACTCTTGCTCTGTGGAATTGAAACATTGTGTGTCGATCTTCTGACCTAACTGCACACAGCAGTGTTCCATGAGCTGTTGCTATGGTAGCAGGCAGAAGTCAAGTTGGGGGAAGGGTACTAGGCAGAAGTCAAGTTGGGGGCAGGGTACTTTTGGAAAAGGGTTGGTTTTCAACCAATAGAAATGTGTCATTACATTTGAAAAAAAGGGGGAAGCACTGAGATTTGAAACTTACATGTATATGTGTGGAAAAATAGAGGGAAAGTTTGCCATTATCTGGTTCTGCTGAGAGGAGAGAGGTGTAGAGAACAGAGATCCTGGCTCTGATAATCTGCTGTTTGAGTGACACATTTCTTTCACAACTAACTAATTTTAAAGGTGAGTTTACAGTTTGAGAGGGGATGTATGTGGTAACTTAAGAAATGAATAATAGAAATGGGAATTGTTTTTGTTGTAGTTACACATGGTGGATTCATAATGTGTCAGTCTGTAAAAGAGATTTTCACTTGGCCCGAAAAAAAAAGAGCAGTAAGTGTGCTTTCAAATTGGCAAAGAAATTTCGTTTTGGCACTAATGTGAAAACATGACTCTGTGTCCATAGAAGAATTATAGGCAGAAATTTATTGCGTCTTGCTCTGGTGATTTCACAGTTGCAGTAGATGGAAAAGAGGAGCGAATTTTTGGGGGAAGAAGCAGAGGCTTAGCACACACCCATGTGCTTGCCATGTATAGTCATGCACAGTAATTAGAAGCGAGTGGGGTTTTCAGGTTTAAGTCTGTAATGCAAATACATTCAGCATCACTAAGGCTGGTTGCTCCTGCTGGAGTGTAGGAAGTCACAGAGAATACACACGGTGGTGGTCTGAAAAAAAAACAGCTTGGACATGTGCATTTAAATAAATTTAAAAAAAAGGTTTCAGAATGTGTCAGTCTGTAAAAGTGATTTCAAAGTGTAAAAAGAGATTTTCACTTGGCCCAAAAAAAAAAGAGCAGTAAGTGTGCTTTCAAATTGGCAAAGAAATTTCGTTTTGGCACTAATGTGAAAACATGACTCTGTGTGCATAGAAGAATTATAGGCAGAAATTTATTGCGTCTTGCTCTGGTGATTTCACAGTTGCAGTAGATGGAAAAGAGGAGCGAATTTTTGGGGGAAGAAGCAGAGGGTTAGCACACACCCATGTGCTTGCCATGTATAGTCATGCACAGTAATTAGAAGCGAGTGGGGTTTTCAGGTTTAAGTCTGTAATGCAAATACATTCAGCATCACTAAGGCTGGTTGCCCCTGCTGGAGTGTAGGCAGTCACAGAGAATACACACGGTGGTGGTCTGAAAAAAAAACAGCTTGGACATGTGCATTTAAATAAATTTTAAAAAAAGGTTTCAGAATGTGTCAGTCTGTAAAAGTGATTTCAAAGTGTAAAAAGAGATTTTCACTTGGCCCAAAAAAAAAAGAGCAGTAAGTGTGCTTTCAAATTGGCAATGAAATTTCGTTTTGGCACTAATGTGAAAACATGACTCTGTGTGCATAGAAGAATTATAGGCAGAAATTTATTGCGTCTTGCTCTGGTGATTTCACAGTTGCAGTAGATGGAAAAGAGGAGCGAATTTTTGGGGGAAGAAGCAGAGGCTTAGCACACACCCATGTGCTTGCCATGTATAGTCATGCACAGTAATTAGAAGCGAGTGGGGTTTTCAGGTTTAAGTCTGTAATGCAAATACATTCAGCATCACTAAGGCTGGTTGCCCCTGCTGGAGTGTAGGCAGTCACAGAGAATACACACGGTGGTGGTCTGAAAAAAAAACAGCTTGGACATGTGCATTTAAATAAATTTAAAAAAAAGGTTTCAGAATGTGTCAGTCTGTAAAAGTGATTTCAAAGTGTAAAAAGAGATTTTCACTTGGCCCAAAAAAAAAAGAGCAGTAAGTGTGCTTTCAAATTGGCAATGAAATTTCGTTTTGGCACTAATGTGAAAACATGACTCTGTGTGCATAGAAGAATTATAGGCAGAAATTTATTGCGTCTTGCTCTGGTGATTTCACAGTTGCAGTAGATGGAAAAGAGGAGCGAATTTTTGGGGGAAGAAGCAGAGGCTTAGCACACACCCATGTGCTTGCCATGTATAGTCATGCACAGTAATTAGAAGCGAGTGGGGTTTTCAGGTTTAAGTCTGTAATGCAAATACATTCAGCATCACTAAGGCTGGTTGCCCCTGCTGGAGTGTAGGCAGTCACAGAGAATACACACGGTGGTGGTCTGAAAAAAAAACAGCTTGGACATGTGCATTTAAATAAATTTAAAAAAAAGGTTTCAGAATGTGTCAGTCTGTAAAAGTGATTTCAAAGTGTAAAAAGAGATTTTCACTTGGCCCAAAAAAAAAAGAGCAGTAAGTGTGCTTTCAAATTGGCAAAGAAATTTCGTTTTGGCACTGATGTGAAAACATGACTCTGTGTCCATAGAAGAATTATAGGCAGAAATGTATTGCGTCTTGCTCTGGTGATTTCACAGTTGCAGTAGATGGAAAAGAGGAGCGAATTTTTGGGGGAAGAAGCAGAGGCTTAGCACACACCCATGTGCTTGCCATGTATAGTCATGCACAGTAATTAGAAGCGAGTGGGGTTTTCAGGTTTAAGTCTGTAATGCAAATACATTCAGCATCACTAAGGCTGGTTGCTCCTGCTGGAGTGTAGGCAGTCACAGAGAATACACACGGTGGTGGTCTGAAAAAAAAACAGCTTGGACATGTGCATTTAAATAAATTTAAAAAAAAGGTTTCAGAATGTGTCAGTCTGTAAAAGTGATTTCAAAGTGTAAAAAGAGATTTTCACTTGGCCCAAAAAAAAAAGAGCAGTAAGTGTGCTTTCAAATTGGCAAAGAAATTTCGTTTTGGCACTAATGTGAAAACATGACTCTGTGTGCATAGAAGAATTATAGGCAGAAATTTATTGCGTCTTGCTCTGGTGATTTCACAGTTGCAGTAGATGGAAAAGAGGAGCAAATTTTTGGGGGAAGAAGCAGAGGCTTAGCACACACCCATGTGCTTGCCATGTATAGTCATGCACAGTAATTAGAAGCGAGTGGGGTTTTCAGGTTTAAGTCTGTAATGCAAATACATTCAGCATCACTAAGGCTGGTTGCCCCTGCTGGAGTGTAGGCAGTCACAGAGAATACACACGGTGGTGGTCTGAAAAAAAAACAGCTTGGACATGTGCATTTAAATAAATTTAAAAAAAAGGTTTCAGAATGTGTCAGTCTGTAAAAGTGATTTCAAAGTGTAAAAAGAGATTATCACTTGGCCCGAAAAAAAAAGAGCAGTAAGTGTGCTTTCAAATTGGCAAAGAAATTTCGTTTTGGCACTAATGTGAAAACATGACTCTGTGTGCATAGAAGAATTATAGGCAGAAATTTATTGCGTCTTGCTCTGGTGATTTCACAGTTGCAGTAGATGGAAAAGAGGAGCGAATTTTTGGGGGAAGAAGCAGAGGCTTAGCACACACCCATGTGCTTGCCATGTATAGTCATGCACAGTAATTAGAAGCGAGTGGGGTTTTCAGGTTTAAGTCTGTAATGCAAATACATTCAGCATCACTAAGGCTGGTTGCCCCTGCTGGAGTGTAGGCAGTCACAGAGAATACACACGGTGGTGGTCTGAAAAAAAAACAGCTTGGACATGTGCATTTAAATAAATTTAAAAAAAAGGTTTCAGAATGTGTCAGTCTGTAAAAGTGATTTCAAAGTGTAAAAAGAGATTATCACTTGGCCCGAAAAAAAAAGAGCAGTAAGTGTGCTTTCAAATTGGCAAAGAAATTTCGTTTTGGCACTAATGTGAAAACATGACTCTGTGTGCATAGAAGAATTATAGGCAGAAATTTATTGCGTTTTGCTCTGGTGATTTCACAGTTGCAGTAGATGGAAAAGAGGAGCGAATTTTTGGGGGAAGAAGCAGAGGCTTAGCACACACCCATGTGCTTGCCATGTATAGTCATGCACAGTAATTAGAAGCGAGTGGGGTTTTCAGGTTTAAGTCTGTAATGCAAATACATTCAGCATCACTAAGGCTGGTTGCCCCTGCTGGAGTGTAGGCAGTCACAGAGAATACACACGGTGGTGGAATGAAAAAAAAAAACAGGTTGGACATGTGCATTTAAATAAATTTAAAAAAAAGGTTTCAGAATGTGTCAGTCTGTAAAAGTGATTTCAAAGTGTAAAAAGAGATTTTCACTTGGCCCGAAAAAAAAAGTGCAGTAAGTGTGCTTTCAAATTGGCAAAGAAATTTCGTTTTGGCACTAATGTGATAACATGACTCTGTGTGCATAGAAGAATTATAGGCAGAAATTTATTGCGTCTTCCTCTGGTGATTTCACAGTTGCAGTAGATGGAAAAGAGGAGCGAATTTTTGGGGGAAAAAGCAGAGGCTTAGCACACACCCATGTGCTTGCCATGTATAGTCATGCACAGTAATTAGAAGCGAGTGGGGTTTTCAGGTTTAAGTCTGTAATGCAAATATATTCAGCATCACTAAGGCTGGTTGCCCCTGCTGGAGTGTAGGCAGTCACAGAGAATACACACGGTGGTGATCTGAAAAAAAAAAAAAGCTTGGACATGTGCATTTAAATAAATTTTAAAAAAAGAGCAGTTTGTGTGCATTCAAAATGGCAAAGAAATTTCGTTTTGTGACTGTTGTGAAAAGAAATGTAGTAATATATTTAAATACAATAAAGGATTTTTTTTTTTAGTTTTTTTCAGGTATTGCTGAAGAACAGTGAACAAAATTTAAGATGCCTACAAAATCTCGAGTTCAAAAAACGCTAAAAAAAAAACTATATTTGAGGACAACTGGAGGACCAAAGTTAGTAGAAGATGCTGATGTTGGGAAAAAGAAAAAATCTTCTGGTAAGCAAAAAAAACAATTCCTAAACAAAATATTGAAAACAAACAAAAATGTACAAAATGTCTGTTCTCGGAAAAATGTAACAAAACCTACAGAACAGCAAAAAATTGAGGATTTAGTTAATGCAAATATACCTTCTGCAATTGAAAAGTTTAACATAAACAGAAAAACAGCATTTAAAGAGATACGTAGAAAAATGTTTCAGAGAAGAGTTATGTCCAATTTGATAAAGGATATAAAGAAATATAAGCAAAAGGCTAAATATTATAAGAGAAAAAAAGAAATTGAAGCCATTGCAGCAAAAGCATTAGAATTAAAAAGGAAACTATTCATATTAATTTTGAATAGGATGCGTACATTAGATAAAATGGTTAATGTACTGAAATCACAAAGCAAAAGCAAAAGAGTAGTGAACAGAACAAACTTTTGTAAAGTGTTTTTAGGAAAGTGGATGCATAGTTCAAGTAGTGAACCTTTTTTTAATGAAGAAAGCTATTTTCAAAGTAATAGTTTGCTGCATGCAGTTGACACCAGAGGTCGTTCATACGAAGTAAAAAATGGTTGCATAATGGAGAAGGAGATAATGGTTCCAAGAGATGAGGTACAAGTGATGGCAGATGAGGCAATGGGGAGACGTCCTAAAGCCCCAGTGTACACTTGGAATTGTAGTAGTATTTGCACTGTGCGTCAGGAATCTATTGACAGATTTCGAGAGTTTCTAAGAGAATATAGTAAAAAAAGTGTAAAACAAAAGATTAAGGTGCTTCAAAGTCTGGATCCATGCAGAGTGAGAGAGAATACTGGTTTGCAGGGTCATTCTCTTGCTTGTCTATCTAGAAAAGTGTGCAATAGTGTTTTCCATCATTTTAGGATGCTGGCTGTTCATCATACTGAAATGAGAAAGTTTGTGAGACGGTTGTATTTTGCCAAAAGTCCAGCAATAAAGTTAAATGAATTGAATAGGGCTCTGTTCCGAGGAACGGTATCAGATGTAGAGAAGGTTGTTGATGAAATTCAGTTTTGTTACTTTGGTCCTGAAGAAAACAGTGCAGAGAAGGACACAGTAAATGAGGCAGAAGTGGAAGAGAATGTAGAACCCTCTGTAAGTAACACATTTAATGATCACATAACAAAATTTGCAATAGTCTCTAATGAAAGACCAAATGTTACTTGTATTTGTTGCCGCAGAACTCATTATAGAAAACAAACTAGGAATGTTGATCTCTACAGAAAGAGTGAAAATGAAGATAATTATAAGTGGATGGATTTTGCCACATATATATTTCTTGAAAATTGTTTTGAATTGGGTGAAGATCAGCGTATTTGTAAATACTGCTACAACAAGTTAGAGGAAAATAGAATGCCGACCAGAGCTGTACATAATAATTTAGAATTGGATGCTATTCCTGCTGAACTTTCTGAATTAAATACATATGAGTCTATACTCATTCAATGTGTTCATCCGTTCCAGACCATAGTACGTATGGAGCCCAAAACTGGTAAATTACCTCCTTCAGATTTACTGAGAGGTTTAAAAGGTAGAGTGGTGTATTTGCCCTTGGATTTGAAAAAAAATATGGAAACTATTGATGCAGATACTTTGGAAACTGAACCATTAATTATTCTGGTTAATGGTGTCCCTACAAAGAATAAGAAGATTTGGCAGGAGCTGGTAGATGTGCGGAAAGTACAAAGAGCAAATTTGTATTTGAAAAAAAATAACAAATGGTATGAATCAATTTATATACAAGAAGAAGAAGAAGAAGAAGAAGATTTACAAGGAGACACAGAAACACCAACTGGACAAATTGAAAAAGTGGACAAGTCAAAGGAAGAAGAAATTTATGAACATTTTAGCATACATCCTCTCCATTCGAAAGAAGTTATGGGAGACAATATTGATCTCTTTCAGATGAAGAAAGCAAAAGGAAATCCCGTGAGTGTATGGGAGGAGAGCTTGGAAGCTCGATGTTTTCCCCAGCTGTTTCCTACAGGAAAAGGAGGACGATACGATGAACGTCCAGAACAGATTCCAGCTTCTGAGTATCGGACTACAAGACTATATGCTGAAGATCCCAGATTTCGACAAAGTATCCCTTATTTGTTCCACCTTTTATTTGAAAGCGACTTGTCTGCACTGTCTTATGCAGTAAATCACATTTTAAAAAGTGGAGTACATTTACAAAATGTGTCTGCTAAGGATTTTATGGAGAAAGTGCAGCACCGAGATGATCATTTGGAAACACAACTGATCAATCTGATGGCTTGTCAGCGTGGGACAAATGAATATTGGTTCCGACGCCATGGTGAACTAAAATGCATGTTACGCAACTTAGGAACACCAACATGGTTCCTTACCCTAAGCTGCGCCGAGTACGCTTGGGATGATTTACTGGATTTTCTACGAGAGGCCAATTCAAACATTGAAAACATCGAATACAAGACAGCAGGAGAACTGTGCTCATTGGATCCGGTTAATGTTTGCAGATATTTCAATCATAGATTTGAGGCTATGATGTCCTTCATCTGCAATAAAAAAAATCCACCCCTTGGAGAAGTAGTGGATTTCTTTTGGAGAAAAGAGTACCAGGCAAGAGGTGCTCCTCATATTCATATGCTGCTGTGGATCAAGGATGCCCCAAAGTTTGGAACAGATACTGATGAAGCAGTGTTATCTTACATTGAAGAATATGCAACATGTGCTATACCTAAAAGCACAGAAGAGAACAAGTTAAAGGAGCAAGTTCTACGTTTCCAAAGTCATCGGTGTGGAAAATACTGTCGACGGAAATACAAGAGCAAAGAAAAATACTACACTAAATGTCGATTTGGATTTCCTAGACCTGTTCTTACAAATGGAAGAGTCAACAGTTTTATGTCAGCTGTGAGACATACTATCACAAGAAAATCACCTAAGAATACCTACAACCTTAAAAGAAAAGAAGAATCAAAAAATATAAATGACTACAACCCAGTCATTTTATCCATGTGGAACGCTAACATGGATATACAGTATGTTGCTGACAATTCCATTGCTGTTGCTCGATATGTAACGTCTTACATTACGAAATCAGAAAAAACAGAATTGAAGGAAATGTGGGAAGAGATTTCTCACGAGAAGACTGTCAGTAAGAAGCTGTACAGTTTCAGTTTGAAGATGTTATCGCATCGAGAAATTGGATCCTACGAATGTTCAGATAGGTTATCTTCTGCAAGTCTCTACTCGAAGTCAAGAAGAATAATTTGGGCAAGTTTAGGCCTTGCAGCAATGAGAAATCGGGTACTGAAATCTGTTGGAGAAATTGAATATTTGGCTGAGAATGACCCAGAAAGTACAGACATATTGAAAACAAACATGTTGGACACATATTATCCCAAGAGAAGTCATCATCTGGAGAACATGTGTCTCTATGAAGTGCTGCAGAACTACATTTATTCACGGAAAGCTGCAGAAGACATCAACAGTGGAAAATATAAAGTTGTTGGTGAAGAAGGATGTTTGGTGAAGCAAACCAAAGGAAGTTTGATAAATCACCGGAAGCTGAGTTGCGACACTACCGACAAGAAAGAATTTTACTACTTGGCTCTTTTACAGTTGTTTAAACCATGGCGTACAGAGGATGAACTACTGGGAGAATTCCAGAGCTATGAAGATTCTTTTAATGCTTGCAAAGACAGCATACAATGCAGTACATTCTCAACTTATCTGCAAATGTTAAATGAAGAAATTGAACAGGAAACTACAATTGCAGCAGAAATAGCTAGAGACAGTTCTCAGGACAGCCAAAGTTCAGGAACATACAGTCAAGATCCCCTAGGACAACCAATCGTTGAAAATGAAGCATCAATAGCCATGAATGAAGTGGAAACGGCTATGAATCAAGCTCAAGAAGAATTTATAGACTTAGAAAATTTGGAAAGACAACTGAATCAAGAGCAGCAACAAATTTATGAAGAGATCAAAAACAAAATTGATCACGGATTTCTACATATCAAAAAAGAGTGCTCATGCACATCATTTCATCCAATCAGGATGTATGTAAGCGGACAAGCTGGCACTGGAAAAAGTTTCCTAATTAAAGTCATCAGAAGCTACCTAAAGCAAAAAACGGATTCTACTTTGTCTTGTGTGGTTACTGCTCCAACTGGGTTAGCAGCATATAACATAAAAGGAATCACCTTACATCGTTTGCTAATGTTACCAGTGGAGCATGAGAACAAAATACAATTCAACAAGCTAACTGGAGAAGCATCCTTAGAAGTGTCAAGAGTATTGAAGAAGATGCAAGTTCTCATTATTGATGAGGTGAGCATGGTATCAAACTTAATGCTTGCCTTTGTGCATTTAAGAATGCAGCAAATTTTGAAGACAGACTATGACGTGTTATTTGGTGGAAAACACGTCATAGTTTTTGGGGATCTTTTGCAACTTACTCCAGTTAAAGGACAACCAGTGTTTAATACTGTGACACATGAAGACACGAAGAAGTCATTGGGAAGCATTGGAAATACAAATATTTGGTCCTTCTTTGAGTACAAGGAACTTACAACTAATATGAGGCAAGCAAACGATGAAGAATATGGAAGTATTCTGAAAGATATCAGAATTGGACTACTCACAGAAGTTGGCAAAAAAGCATTACAGAGTCGGCTGTTACATAACTTATTTCCAAAGGAAGAAATAGTTGCAGAGAAAATATACAAGAATATTGCAGAAAACAAAAGTGTCATCTGCTTAATGCCAACTCTACGTGAATGCTCAATATTTAATGAGGAGCTTTTGAAATTGGAAAATGAAGACATCATGAAATTGGAAGCAGTGGACAAAATTGAGGATGGAAGAATTACTGTCACAGTAACAGGCAAACTGAAAAATAAATTGGACTCACTAGAGAAGAATATCTCCAAAACAGCAGGATTAAAAAAAAATCTATATGTTTGCATGAACTGTAGAGTGTTTTTAAGGAGAAATTTGGATGTTGAAAAAGGCTTAGTGAATGGAGCGATGGGAAGAGTTGTGGGTTTTATTAATTATCAGAAAAAAGATGGAATTGAATGTTTAAAAATAAAATTTGATCAGATAGAGGAAGTTAAAGACATTTGTCGTTGTTCAGTTCGTTTCATGCTTGTGAAAGACTTATATGTACGTAGGAAGCAGTTTCCGTTTTCACTAGCATATGCTGTAACTATCCACAAGTCTCAAGGATTGACTGTAGATTGTGCATTTGTGAACATTGGTTCAACTGTGTTCAAAGAAGGTATGGCATATGTAGCTTTGTCACGAGTCAAAACATTATCAGGTTTATTCATGATTGACTTTGATGATTCTAAAGTTAGTGCTGATACAAACTGTGTAAAGGAGTATAATAGATTAAGAAGAACCTATGCTCCTCATTTAGGTCAGTATCCTGTGTTGGAGAAACGTGTAGTTTCTCGTAAAAGGAGAAATGAGAATATCTGTAATGAAGATGTAGAGAAGAGGAAAAAAAAGAGGAGTGATGTAATTGCAAGCAAAAAGAATAAGGAAAATGAAGAACAGGTTGTAGGATGTCATTTTGAAAATAGCTCTGGTGTCAACTGCTACGCTAATGTAGTGCTGAATGTTGTATTTTATCTGGAAAGTTTGCAAGAGCAGATAATAGTAAATCAGGGAAAAAGATTCTGTTCAGAGCTCAGTCTCCTTTTTCAAAAGCTGAGTAAAGATAAAACTCAAATAGAAAGTGCTACTGACATTAGAAAACTTTTAGATGTATGTTCAGGACGAACACAGTTTTCTCAAAATGTACAGCAAGACGCACAGGAATTCTTGTTGTTTTTTCTTCAGGTAGTGGAAGAAGAAGGAGTTCCCATTGACATTTTTTTTGGTCTCTCTTATAAATGGGAACATAGTTGTGAAAATTGTTATAATATATGTGGCTCTATTGTTGATAATGAAAGGTTTATTTATTTGACATTGCCAGAGAGTAAAACAGTCACTTTTGCAAAATTAGTTAAAGATGCTAATCATAGCATGAAATGTGGTGAGTGTAATTCTGACATGTTTTCAACATTAATTTTAAGGGAATACGGACAGTATGTAATTTTAATGATGCAACGATGTAGAGCTGATGGTTCAAAATTGGATACTTTAATAAAGAAGTTTACAGGACAGCAATTATCAATTTCAGGAAAAACTTTTGTAACTGTTGCAATAATTTTCCATGATGGACCTACTGTTACTTCTGGACATTACACAGTTTATCTTAAATGTGAAAAAGGCTGGACACTGTGTAATGATTCCCAATTGATTTTCAAACAACGTTTGCCTTTTGATTTAGCAAATTCCTATCTAATCTTTCTGAAACCTAAATTTTAGAGAGACTTGGCAAGATCTGGACAAAATAATTTTACCATTTTACTGGATTACCATTGCAATTTTGTAGAAAAAATATTTTTTAAAATTATCATTTGGCCTAAAGGAAAGATAACCAATTGTAATGTGGACTTTTTAAATTTTTAATGCAATTTTGAAAAACCAATAATTTAGAGATAATCGGTAACTTCTGCACATTTTAAATTTTGGAATGCTATTGGACTGCCATTGGAAATTTTTACAAAAATGATTTAAAAAATTACTATTTGGCCATGTGGAAAAGTAACCAATTCTATTGTGGACTAAATAAATTATTCAAAAAATTTTTGTGAACCAAAATGTTACAGAGAATCGGTGAGATCTGGACAGATTAAACTTTAGAATTTTAATGGTTTTCCCTTGGAAATTTATTCCAGGGAAAAAAAAAAAATACAATTTGGCCTAAAGGAAATAAAATCAGATGTATTTTGGAGTTATTTGAGATATAATATTGTGATTATACTCCTGAAACAAAAATATCAGACGGTATTTTAAAGAAAAAAGTATTGTTTTTAGATGATATTTTTTTAGAATAATATGCATTTCTGTAATGATAAGTTTAAGTGAGAAGAGATTCTGGGCTTTTTTAATACAATCTTTGAGATTGTTATTTTTTTTTGCCCGCTGTAAAATGATGAATGCAATTGCTTTCACAATTTATAGTGAAATGCAATATATTCTGAAAACAGCAAAAATAAGGCAAAAATATTTTTTGGTAAAAAATGTAAATATGTGTACTGTATTATAAAATGGTTTAAAAATATTAATACTTTTTTCTTTTTTTTCAGATCAATATAGAAAATTTTCGTAAACTACAACCATTTAAAAAACTATTTTTTAAAAAAACAAATGAATAAATATTTTTTTCAGTGAGTATGGTAAGTCAATAGTAATAATTGTAGTCTCTCAAGGACCTTGTAATGTGAAAAATGATTTTTAGTGTTTTTTTTAAAAAATAAAAAAAAAGGTACGCTTACCGTACGCGTACGGTAAAAAAAAAAAAAAAAGTTTTTTAAAAAAAATGTAAAAAAAAGATGAAAGATAAGGTTGGCTCTTAAAAGAACCGTTGTGTTCATGCAGGGACAGAGGAAAGGAACCATGGGAAAATCATTCAAAGCTACAAATGTGCTGATCTATTTTGTTATTCACTAGGGAAACACTGGTCTCCCTATAACAAATTAGAGCTTTACAAAATGTGCAATGAATATCAACCTTCCGAAATCGAGGGTTCATTTCCAGAGGGCCAGCAAAAGGAGATTCTCCCCCCACAGATGAAGGGCTCACCTGAGCTGCAGAAGAAGGAGTAAGCTCTGCAGGTGATGGTCCAGGCTGAGCTGCTGTGGATGTACTGGCTCGTCTTTCTGAAGAGTTACCTCCAAAAAGTTGAGCATGTGTCCTTTTGTGTACATCCTTGAGGTGCCTCATCATGGTGTGATTCCCAAAGGAATACTTCCTGTCAGGATTACCTCTAGAAAGTACACGCTGACACAGCTTGCAAGTAACTAAGGGTGCATTCACCTTTTGCTGGCCTTCTGGAAAAGTAAAATAATCCCAAACATAAGAAGGCTTTACTTTCCTCGCTCTCTGCCTCAAGACAGTGCTGCTGGTGCTAGCCTCACTCTCAGAAGAGCTCTGCTGTTCTGCCATCGTATCCCAAAGACAAACCAGCTCCTTCTCCCAAGGGATCACAAGCAGAAATGAGGGGAATGGGTGTGGTGTAGGAGAGTTCTAGAACTGAAAGTAGTTTCAACCAATCAAAAGTTGTGTTTCATGATCACATGACCAACCGTACGCTTACGGTACGCTTACGGTACGCTTACGGCAAAAAGTACGCGTGCGCGTAAAAAAGACACGCGCTTGCGCGCATGCGCATAACAGTCATTTCCCGGCACTTCCGCGTAACGTGCGCGTGTTGCGTAAGCGCGCACGCGTCCCACGCGCAGTACGCGCGCTACGCAAAGTACGTAACTATACGCAAGCAGCGTAGATAGATTACGGACGTTGCGTAAACCGTACGCTTACCGTGAGCTTACGGTACGCGTACTATAAAAAAAAAAAAAAAAAAAAAAAATAATCTAGAAATAAATTTTACTTGTTTATTTTAAAAAATTTATATAAAATAAATATTTAATGATTTTAAAAAATTAAGCATAGTCTTTATAAAAGGTAAAAAATTAAATTAAAAATATGTTTGAAAAAAATGAAGAAAAAAAAAAAAAATAGCATTTAAAAAACCTTGCAAATTCACTGAAAAAAACATGGGTTTCACACACATTATAGTTAGGAATTAGCATTTAAAAAACCTTAGAAATTCACTGAAAAAACCATAGGTTTCACACACGTTATAGTTAGGAATTAGCATTTAAAAAACCTTAGAAATTCAGTGAAAAAACCATAGGTTTCACACACGTTATAGTTAGGAATTAGCATTTAAAAAACCTTAGAAATTCAGTGAAAAAACCATAGGTTTCACACATGTTATAGTTAGCTGGACATTTTACTCGTAAAAAACCAATGAAATTGCCCCGTTATAGTTAGTTCAGCTAACTATAACTCGCGCGCCCGCAATGCACTGCTGATGACGTCACATATTACATCACTCATGACATGGTCAGTGACATCACTCATGACATCACTGATGACATCTCAAATGACATCACTGATGACATCACTGATGACATCATCCTTGTGATAGAGTGGCAGACCTCCTCTCACCTTAATATAAGCTTTGATACACACATTCAAAAATAGAGACTAAAAATTTCAAAACAATGGACATACCAATACCAGTTACAACAACCTCTTCAGTAATTCAAAGATCCACATACACATCCACTCATTCACCAACAGTCCTACACAGTCACTCATACATGTACTCACTCATCATATGTACTCATACATCTATACATCCTGTTACACAATGCCACTCATCCATAAAGTTACTCACACACGTAGTCACTCATGCTAAAAAAGAATAAAACATACATTTACTTGCATATACAGTAATACACACACCACCATACTTACTTCTACGGAAACTTACACATACTTAGTCTTTTAAACAATCACTTATAGAAACACATACTTATTCATACAGGAACTCTTTCAATCTCTCCCTCTCATATATACTCACATATATACACCAATACTCACATATACTAGTTTAAAACATATGTAGTTACTCCTGAAGACACTATTGAGACAGTCATTCACTCACTAACACACCCATACACACACTCATCCACCCATACAGTCCTGCACACATGCTGTCTTCAACACATACAAACAGTGAGTCACTCATTCATGCATCTATGCACTACGTAATACCCCCCACCGTACCATGCAGACACTCAGACTGATACTCAAAAAAACAACTAATAACCTATATAGACACCCATGTAGCTACTCACCAACCCATGCAGCCACTTATACACAAAGTGAGAGATACACTTAATCAGTCAGTTACACAATCAATTTTTCAAAAACAAATCATCCATTTAGACACTTATATACCCATTTATTCTTCCATCGACCTTGAGATATACATATATAAAACATATTTAATTTTCAGAAAAACACACATTCACTGGATGATGTCATCAGTGATGTCATCAGTGATGTCATTTGAGATGTCATCAGTGATGTCATGAGTGATGTCACTGACCATGTCATGAGTGATGTAATATGTGACGTCATCAGCAGTGCATTGCGGGCGCGCGAGTTATAGTTAGCTGAACTAACTATAACGGGGCAATTTCATTGGTTTTTTACGAGTAAAATGTCCAGCTAACTATAACATGTGTGAAACCTATGGTTTTTTCACTGAATTTCTAAGGTTTTTTAAATGCTAATTCCTAACTATAACGTGTGTGAAACCTATGGTTTTTTCACTGAATATATATATATATATATATATATATATATGTTCCATCGAATGCCACTCATAATGCCGAACTCCGTAGACGGGTGCCTCCGTTGCGTGTGAGTGGCTTGCACGCATAATATTTCACATCGATTTCCCAAGGGAACGGATCACTCTGCGGGTTTCCTTATAAAAGCACTTTTATTATCAATATTCCAGTAGACGCGTTTCAGCATTCAGCCCTTTTCAATACTGGTTTTTTATGTGAAGTCACATGCTTGATTTGAAATACACAGGCTTGTTGTCCCATTGGTTCCCCATTTCGTAACCATGGCAGCACAATGTTCAATCCACGCGTGCAGCCATCTTGGAGTGTATTGAGGTATAGTTCTCCAAAATAGGATTATTATGTCTATTTTTGCAGCATAAGTTGCCTTTTCCTCAGTGGTGTCTCGCCTATTGGCTGATTGTGTGGCACGCTGGTTGTTCATCGTAGACGCGATGTTCTCTGTGTTTCCGTGCTTCGTATCCCTCGTTGCCACAATCCTCATTTACAAAAGGCATGTATGAAGACGCCGGTCTTTGTAGCCAGAGACCGGCGTCTTCATACATGCCTTTTGTAAATGAGGATTGTGGCAACGAGGGATACGAAGCACGGAAACACAGAGAACATCGCGTCTACGATGAACAACCAGCGTGCCACACAATCAGCCAATAGGCGAGACACCACTGAGGAAAAGGCAACTTATGCTGCAAAAATAGACATAATAATCCTATTTTGGAGAACTATACCTCAATACACTCCAAGATGGCTGCACGCGTGGATTGAACATTGTGCTGCCATGGTTACGAAATGGGGAACCAATGGGACAACAAGCCTGTGTATTTCAAATCAAGCATGTGACTTCACATAAAAAACCAGTATTGAAAAGGGCTGAATGCTGAAACGCGTCTACTGGAATATTGATAATAAAAGTGCTTTTATAAGGAAACCCGCAGAGTGATCCGTTCCCTTGGGAAATCGATGTGAAATATTATGCGTGCAAGCCACTCACACGCAACGGAGGCACCCGTCTACGGAGTTCGGCATTATGAGTGGCATTCGATGGAACATATACTTACTTGTGCCAGAACCGCTGCACCCATGAAAAGCATGTAATCCGTGATGGAGACATTACTAAATGTCAAGACTCTGGCTACAAAGACCGGCGTCTTCATACATGCCTTTTGTAAATGAGGATTGTGGCAACGAGGGATACGAAGCACGGAAACACAGAGAACATCGCGTCTACGATGAACAACCAGCGTGCCACACAATCAGCCAATAGGCGAGACACCACTGAGGAAAAGGCAACTTATGCTGCAAAAATAGACATAATAATCCTATTTTGGAGAACTATACCTCAATACACTCCAAGATGGCTGCACGCGTGGATTGAACATTGTGCTGCCATGGTTACGAAATGGGGAACCAATGGGACAACAAGCCTGTGTATTTCAAATCAAGCATGTGACTTCACATAAAAAACCAGTATTGAAAAGGGCTGAATGCTGAAACGCGTCTACTGGAATATTGATAATAAAAGTGCTTTTATAAGGAAACCCGCAGAGTGATCCGTTCCCTTGGGAAATCGATGTGAAATATATATATATATATATATTATCTACTGGCGGTCGCCAGTAGATAGTTATAGTTAGGACCGTGTTTCCATTGGAAATCTGCAACATTCTATTTGGAATAACTTTGGCGCCGGTTGACGAATCCTCGCGAAATTTTCAAAATAGATGGGGCGCTCCGCTCCTACCCTGAAAGTCTCGGGGGGATTCGTCGGGCGGGGGCTGTGAAAAAAGGGGGGTCCCAAAACGCGTTTTCCCCATGCAATTTTCCATAGGGACCTTTAGTCCAAGGTACAGCCCGGACGGCTGAACAGAATTACTTGAAATTTGGCAGAGAGGTAGTCCTCAGCTCAGGGAAGTGCCTTTTGCAGGTCTGGTGTCAATCTGTTCAGTAGTTCCTGAGAAAATCAAAAGTAAAATCATATATATATGTGGGCGGAGCCTAACCACACATCTCATCCTGAGATCTGATTGGCTGTCAGCACTTCATCCAAGAAGTGTTGGCAGCCATCTTGGGACCAATATACATGATAGCACCTCATTAAAAAGCATTGCAGTTAATAGAAGGTTTTAAGACTTTAGTTACATTATAAATCATTTGTTGATGGTACCATACTCATTTTAGGAATTGTGGTATGTTCTAAGGTGATTTCACCATGTGAAAAAGCCTTCTGCTGGGATATCATGATTGAGAGAAAAATATTTTCTCATGCTTTTCCCACAGAGGTGATCTATAAGCTAAACTGAGAGCTTATTTTCTGTAAATTCACATTATGTTTCTCAGTCATGTGAGAATGAAGTCTGACATTCTCAGTAAAACATGTACATCCAACAAGGGCAGAGACTGTCAGTTGATTCCTTTGTGTTCTACTGCAGCTTCCCAGTGTTCCAAAGAACAACTAGAGCGCTAACTGTCCTACTTATGATAAACGTATGGCACACCTGAAGCCATCTTGCTTTGATTAAAGTGGTAACTCTTAAAACATTTAATTTAAAAAGAAACAAAATGAGGGGGTTAATTTTTCCATAACAAGTATGATTAGTGCTGCAGAAAGAAAAACTAGGGCACATTTTGACTTCTGAAATCCTCTTTTATTTCATTAAAAAATTCTGACATGCAGACTGAAACATGCACTTTCAATACCAGCAGCAGTTTTCCCTGGTGAGCAGTAGCTTTACTACAGTGATCTAATGAGCAAAAAGAGTGCTAACATTCTGAATTTATGGCAAATGTGTGACACATCTGAATGCCTTCTTGATGGAATCAAAGTAAAAAACTGAAAGTATTTCCTACTGAGGAGACTGCAGTAAATAAGGAAATTAGGAAACTTCATAACAAATAAGTCTCCCAAGATGGCCACCAGAGACAAAAGAGCCCAAATGTAGCCCAAATATCACCCAGATGTAGCCCAAGTATAGCCCAATGACAGAATGTCCCAGAGTGTTCTTAAAAACAACTAGAGCGCTTACTGCCGTCATTATGACAAAAATATGGCACACCTGAAGCCATCTTGATTGGAATAAACTGGTAACACTTAAAACATTTAATTTAAAAAGGAACACAATGAGGGGGTTCATTTTGCCATAGAAATTATGATTAATGCTGAAGAAAGAAAATGAGGGCACATTTTGAGTGACTTCTCAAATCCTATTCTATTTCATTAAAAAATTCTGACATGCAGACTGAAACATGCACTTTTAATACCAGGAGCAGACTTCCATGGTGAACAGTAGCTTTACTACAGTGATCTAATGAGCAACTAGAGTGCTAACTTTCAGAATTTATGGCAAATGTGTGACATATCTGAATACCTTCATGATGGAATCAAAGTAAAAAACTGAAAGCATTTCCTACTGAGGAGACTGCAGTACATGAGGAAATTAGGAAACTTCATAACAAATAAATCTCCCAAGATGGCCACCGGAGACAAAAGAGCCCAAATGTAGCCCAAAATCTCCCAGATGTAGCCCAAGTATAGCCCAATGACAGAAGTGTGCAAAACACTTATTATTTTGTGTTTTTGCAGTGTTATATAGTGCAGACTTGTCAGGTATTGGAGTGCTTTACATGAGCATTGGTTACATCACACAAGAACAAATTCATTTTGGTTGTAGACATGGGGAGACTAAGTGATTTGACCAGAATCACAGAATGTCGAGCTGAAGCAGAAACTCCAACCTGGTTCCCCAGTTGCAAAGTCTGCAGTTCTGGAAGTAACACCACATCCTCTCTCCTAAGTGCAACATTTAATCAAGTGGTCAACTGGATAAAAAAACATAAAGATAACAAATAATTTAAAAGTGCTTTGTCGCTATTTGAAAACTCAGAAAATATGTCCTTATTTTAGTCTTTTAGAGCACTAACCATAATTTTGATGTCAATAAGACCCTCTCATATATGTAATTTCTAAAGGAAATGCTCTTGGTATTACAGTTTTGATTACATCAAGATGACATCAGGCGTTCCACACTTTTGTAATAAATATAGAATGTTAGCAATCTAGTTGTTCATTAGGATACTGTTGAGAGGCAGAGGCCAGGGGCACGGACTCTGAAAATTGAAGGCAGGTAGGAGGGTGCAAAGGCAACAATTTAACCACACTGAGCAGGCAGGAAGGGCCGTGGCAGCACAACAGACTATGGAGGGCAGTGGAAAGGGGGGCAGGGGCAACAAACTAACAATACAGGACTTGCAAGAGAGGCTGTGGCAATGTAATAGACCATTGTGGGCAGAAGGAAGAGGCAATGGTAGTACAACCACACATGCCACCAGACCCGATTCAGCCAGGAAACGTCCAATGTTTTTAAGCTCAAATGGGCTTTATTTGCTCTGTCTCCTGTCTACAATCTCCTCTTTTTCAATGTAACTCAAAGGGGAAAATCAATACCCCAGTTTTTTTTTCAAAATCTCCCTCTTACCAAGTTCAAAATGTTCGCAAGTATGGTACATTGGATCATGGAAGGAAATGGGGTAGGGACATGGACTTGGATAACAGAGGACAGGAGGGACATGGAGAGGTGCACCAAACTGACCCTGCAGGGCAGGCATCAGGGTTTGCAGCAGCACAATACACCACACAGGGCATGCGGGATGGGAGTGCAGCACAACAATCCATAGAAAGCAAGAGGGAGGGGACAGGACCATGCACATGGACAACAGAGAACAGAGGGGCAAGAGGCAATGGTAGCTAGCTGACCATAATGGACAGACAGGAGAGAACGCTGCAGCATAACAGACCATAAAGGGCAGTAGGGAAGGATCAGGGGCATTACAATGGAACAGACAAGCAGAGAGGGAGGGAGTAGGGGTCTGCACATGTAAACAGAGGGCTGGGGGCAAGGGGGCAGGGCAGGAGCAGCAAGATAGCCATGGAGGTCAGGCAGGATGGGCACTATAAGCAAGACACACCATGAAGAGCAACAGTGAGACTGTGATGGCATACACACAGACCATTGAGGGAAGGTGGGAAGGGTCAGGGGCAGCTAACGGACCACACAGGGAAGGTGGGAGGGGCCATGGCAGCACAGAAGACCATGCATGGCAAGTGGGAGGGTTAGTGGCAGCACAATGGCTATGATGGGCAAGAAGGAGGGTGCAGGGGCATACACAAAGGACGATGGAGGATAGAAGGGAGGGTCAGGACCTGTGCACAGACAAGAAAGTTCAGGGGAAGGGGCCTCACAACAGACCGCACGGGGCAGGCAGGAGGAGCAGTTGCAGCACAACAGACCAGGGAGGGCAGAAGGGTGTGGCAGTACAATGGACCATGTAGGACAGGAGGAAGAGGATAGGGGCATGGCATGTGGACAGGCAGGGTGGAGGTGGCAGGGACAGGTTACAGTCATCTGACAATGCTAGGCAGGTGGGAGGGGAGTGGCAGCTCAACGGAACACTCAGAGTAGATAGGAGTGGCAGGTCCATGGAACATGGTGGGCAAAAAGGATGGAGCAGGGGCATGCACAAAGACATCGGAGGGCAGGGGGAAGGAGAATAGGGGCAGCAAGCTAAGCACAGAGTTTAACAGGAGGTCAATGATGGGGCATAGAATTGGGCAATGGAGGGCAGGAGGAGGGGACTGGTACATCATACTAAATTGAGGGCAGTGGCAGCATATCAGACCATGCATGGCATGAGGGAGGAGGCTAGTCCATGGATTCACACAACAGAGGAAATGGAGGAGGGGGATGGGGCAGCAAGCTAACTGTTCAGAGAAGGCGAGTATTAGGAACTTTATTGTTTTTAAAACGTGTGTCTGTGCGAACTACTTAAAATATTAACAAGTATGCAGCATAATCTCACTTTTATTCAGGAAGAAGAGGACGTTTGTGACAGTGACTCCGGGCTCACTTGGCAGAAACACCCCCTGACCCTCCACCTCCTATCGCAAAATGTAATGCCCGTGAAAAGGGTAGGTGAACACAGTGTTATATAGAACATAGTCCTGAGAGCACGATTGAAAATGAAAACTAGATATAGTGTATGGTATAAACTATGCACCAAAAAGTGTGATATAAGATGAACCGGGCGTGAAATATAATATGCAATACATTGTGCGCAATGACAGATTCATTGGAGAGCGTGAGATAGCACAGGCACTAGCGCGCGCTATGCGATGTGCGCCTTGGAGTGTAATATGCACAGGGCAGTGTTGTGTAACCTAACTATTCTCTAAAGTTGTAATATAAAATATGTGCTGGGGAGTGTAACGTTGCATATGCACTGTGACAAAGATATGGATCCCAGATTGTAATATGTATGGCATAGCACTGTGCGTTATAACATAGGCATCGAGGAAGGCACGTTAGATGGGGCAATATAATCCGTGCGAAGACAAGTGTGGCATGACATATTCACGGGGTGGTGTTACAGTGCACATGGGCTAGAGAGTGTCATAGCATATGCACTAGCTGGTGGAATACAACACAGAGGTGTGTGGCACTCGGCAGGCAATGGTGGGTGTAACACAGCATTGGGCTATGCCAGGAGCGCGCTGTGACTCTCAAGTGATGTTCGTCCCCTTTCCAGAGAGTAAAATAAAAAGTATTACACATCCGGCAGTGGATGTGTGTTTTATTAACCGTGAGGGGGGTTTCTTACATAGTTTTGGTCGAATTTTTGTCGAATCCCCTTTGAATGGCTTGGTGTGCATGTGTATTAAATGTGCCTGTCAATAGCTACCCATGTTTGTATAAATAAACGACAAGGGTGTCTACCGGGATTAGGCACGGTAGGGCATCAGACATGTCAGAGCTTCACTAGTGGTGTAAATACATTCCACGTGGATTCATTGTATGCATAGTCGCCTTTTAATGAATATCACTCAAATCGTCATGGTGATAGGTACGTACGGTTTGCCCAGCATGTCCTAGGTGTGTCTATAAATATATATTTTTTTTAAATAATAAAAAACAGTGGCCGGCCCTGGGGATTGGGGTCAAAAAAATATAATTAGGAGACAGGCCCTGGGGGATGGGGTCATCAGGGCCAATAAATTAGAATAAGAAGGGGAACCACACAGCCCCCCTTCTTAAAAAACTTAAAATAAATAAAAGACTGGCATCGTGCCGGAGGCCACGCCCCCTCCTTGCAGCACTCTGCAAACGCACCCCCTGGCGAGTTGTAAGTTGGGGAAATAATTCCTCTTCAATACTGAGGGTCCCTGAGGGCCAACTAGCCCAACAGGCATCTCCAGTATGCGACAGGGAGCTGCGCTGCAGACAGCTGTTCTGAGGCCAAGCCCCTTTTTACACCTCTCTGAAACGCAGCTCTGTGGCGCTTACTGGAGGTACCTAGTGGTCTAGTTTGACCCTAGGGACCCTTAGGATTCAAGGGGACTTAATCTCTCAACTTAGAACAGCCACAGGGCGCATTTACACAGTGGTGAAGGGAGGGGATGGGGCCTGAGGTGACGTGTGCAAACACGCACTATGGCACGTTTTAAATTGGGGATATAATTTCCCTTCAATACTGAGGGCCCCTGGGGGCTAACTAGCCCACCAAGTGCTTCCAGTAAGCGCCACTGAGCTGCATTGCAGAGAGGTGGTCCAGGCTCTGCCACTTTTTACACCTCTCTGCAATGCAGCTCTGTGGCACTTACTGGAGGTACCTAGTGGGCTAGTTGGACCCTAGGGACCCTCAGGATTCAAATGAACTTAATCTCCCAACTAAAAACAGACACAGGGCGTGTTTACACAGTGGTGAAGGGAGGGGACGGGGCCTGAGTTAACGTGTGCAAAAACGCCCTGTGGCCTGTTTTAAGAGGTAGTTGTAATCCCCCTGCCCTATTATAAACTAGGGGCTTACAGAGGAGGTCATGCTAATCACAGGGGGCCCCCAACACATAATGTTCCCTAGTGTATGTAGGTGTTTTCACTGAATTCTAAGTGTCTTTTAACATAGCACTGGCTCTAGGACTGGTTAGTCAGACTCAGTTACCACCAGTATCCGTCTGAAAAAGTTGAGGGTACAGGATGATTTTGCAACAAGGATTCTTTCTGCTCTTCTTTTTGTTCTTTCTGCACGTTATCCTTCTTCCTGCACTTTTCTTTGTCTTCGAGGACTTCTGTTGCTTCTTTCTGCACTTCTTTTTTTTCTTTCTGTGCATTTTTTCTTCTTTCTCCACATGTCCTATCTCTGTAGGCATAGTTAGAAATTAGCATTTAAAAAACCTTTGAAATTCACAGAAAAAAACATAGGTTTCAGGCACGTTATAGTTAGGAATTAGCATTTAAAAAACATCAGAAATTCACTGAAAAAACCATAGGTTTCAGGGGTGTTATAGTTAGCTGGACTTTTCACTTGTACAAAACCATTGAAATTCCCCCGTTATAGTTAGTTCAGCTAACTATAACTCGCGCGCCCGCAATGCACTGCTGATGACGTCACATATTACATCACTCATGACATGGTCAGTGACATCACTCATGACATCACTGATGACATCTCAAATGACATCACTGATGACATCACTGATGACATCATCCTTGTGATAGAGTGGCAGACCTCCTCTCACCCTAATATAACCTTTGATACACACATTCAAAAATAGAGACTACAATTTTCAAAACAATGGACATACCAATACCAGTTACAACAACCTCTTCAGTAATTCTAAGATCCACATACACATCCACTCATTCACCAACAGTCCTATACAGTCACTCATACATGTACTCACTCATCATATGTACTCATACACCTATACATCCTGTTACACAATGCCACTCATCCATAGAGTTACTCACACACATAGTCACTCATGCTAATAAAGAATCAAACATACATTTACTTGCATATACAGTTATACACACACCACCACACTTACTTCTATGGAAACTTACACATACTTAGTCTTTTTAACAATCACTTATAGAAACACATACTTATTCATACAGGAACTCTTTCAATCTCTCACTCTCACATATACTCACTTATATACACCAATAGTCACATATACTAGTTTAAAACATATGTAGTTACTCAAAAAGACACTATTGAGACAGTCATTCACTCACTAACACACCCATACACACACTCATCCACCCATACAGTCCTGCACACATGCTGTCTTCAACACATACAAACAGTGAGTCACTCATTCATGCACCTATGCACTACGTAATACCTCCCACTGAACCATGCAGACACTCAGACTGATACTCAAAAAACCAACTAATAACCTATATAGACACCCATGTAGCTACTCACCAACCCATGCAGCCACTTATACACAAAGTGAGAGACTGATACAGATATTTACATATTTAAACATTACTCACTAAGCCATGTATTCACTATGATACACTTAATCAGTCAGTTACACAATCAATTTTTCAAGAACAAATCATCCATTTAGACACTTATATACCCATTTATTCTTTCATCGACCTTGAGATATACATATATAAAACATATTTAATTTTCAGAAAAACAGACATTCACTGGATGATGTCATCAGTGATGTCATCAGTGATGTCATTTGAGATGTCATCAGTGATGTCATCAGTGATGTCACTGACCATGTCATGAGTGATGTAATATGTGACGTCATCTGCAGTGCATTGTGGGCGCGCGAGTTATAGTTAGCTGAACTAACTATAACGGGGGAATTTCAATGGTTTTGTACAAGTGAAAAGTCCAGCTAACTATAACACCCCTGAAACCTATGGTTTTTTCAGTGATATGTATATATATATTCACTGAAAAAACCATAGGTTTCAGGGGTGTTATAGTTAGCTGGACTTTTCACTTGTACAAAACCATTGAAATTCCCCCGTTATAGTTAGTTCAGCTAACTATAACTCGCGCGCCCGCAATGCACTGCTGATGACGTCACATATTACATCACTCATGACATGGTCAGTGACATCACTCATGACATCACTGATGACATCTCAAATGACATCACTGATGACATCACTGATATCATCCAGTGAATGTGTGTTATTCTGAAAATTAAATATGTTTTATATATGTATATCTCAAGGTCGATGGAAGAATAAATGGGTATATAAGTGTCTAAATGGATGATTTGTTTTTGAAAAATTGATTGTGTAACTGACTGATTAAGTGTATCATAGTGAATACATGGCTTAGTGAGTAATGTTTAAATATGTAAATATCTGTATCAGTCTCTCACTTTGTGTATAAGTGGCTGCATGGGTTGGTGAGTAGCTACATGGGTGTCTATATAGGTTATTAGTTGGTTTTTTGAGTATCAGTCTGAGTGTCTGCATGGTTCGGTGGGGGTATTACGTAGTGCATAGGTGCATGAATGAGTGACTCACTGTTTGTATGTGTTGAACACAGTATGTGTGCAGGACTGTATGGGTGGATGAGTGTGTGTATGGGTGTGTTAGTGAGTGAATGACTGTCTCAATAGTGTCTTTATGAGTAACTACATATGTTTTAAACT
Source organism: Triturus cristatus (assembly GCF_964204655.1). NCBI lineage: Eukaryota > Metazoa > Chordata > Amphibia > Caudata > Salamandridae > Triturus > Triturus cristatus. The sequence goes on along the minus strand of NC_140582.1, from coordinate 42,056,043 downwards.
AGTATATGTGACTATTGGTGTATATATGTGAGTATATGTGAGAGTGAGAGATTGAAAGAGTTCCTGTATGAATAAGTATGTGTTTCTATAAGTGATTGTTTAAAAGACTAAGTATGTGTAAGTTTCCGTAGAAGTAAGTGTGGTGGTGTGTGTATAACTGTATATGCAAGTAAATGTATGTTTGATTCTTTATTAGCATGAGTGACTATGTGTGTGAGTAACTCTATGGATGAGTGGCATTGTGTAACAGGATGTATAGGTGTATGAGTACATATGATGAGTGAGTACATGTATGAGTGACTGTATTGGACTGTTGGTGAATGAGTGGATGTGTATGTGGATCTTAGAATTACTGAAGAGGTTGTTGTAACTGGTATTGGTATGTCCATTGTTTTTTAAAATTTTAGTCTCTATTTTTGAATGTGTGTATCAAAGGTTATATTAGGGTGAGAGGAGGTCTGCCACTCTATCACAAGGATGATGTCATCAGTGATGTCATCAGTGATGTCATTTGAGATGTCATCAGTGATGTCATGAGTGATGTCACTGACCATGTCATGAGTGATGTAATATGTGACGTCATCAGCAGTGCATTGCGGGCGCGCGAGTTATAGTTAGCTGAACTAACTATAACGGGGGAATTTCAATGGTTTTGTACAAGTGAAAAGTCCAGCTAACTATAACACCCCTGAAACCTATGGTTTTTTCAGTGAATTTCTGAGGTTTTTTAAATGCTAATTCCTAACTATAACGTGCCTGAAACCTATGGTTTTTTCTGTTAATTTCAAAGGTTTTTTAAATGCTAATTTCTAACTATGCCTACAGAGATAGGACATGTGAAGAAAGAAGAAAAAATGCACAGAAAGAAACAAAAGAAGTGCAGAAAGAAGCAACAGAAGTCCTCAAATACGAAGATAAGTGCAGGAAGAAGGATAACGTGCAGAAAGAACAAAAAGAAGAGCAGAAAGAAGCCTTGTTGCAAAATCATCCTGTACCCTCAACTTTTTCAGACGGATACTGGTGGTAACTGAGTCTGACTAACCAGTCCTAGAGCCAGTGCTATGTTAAAAGACACTTAGAATACAGTGAAAACACCTACATACACTAGGGAACATTATGCGTTGGGGTCCCCCTGTGATTAGCCTTACCTCCTCTATAAGCCCCTAGTATATAATAGGGCATGGGGATTAAAACTACCTCTTAAAACAGGCCACAGGGCGTTTTTGCACACGTTAACTCAGGCCCCGTCCCCTCCTTTCACCATTGTGTAAACACGCCCTGTGTCCGTTTTTAGTTGGGAGATTAAGTTCATTTGAGTCCTGAGGGTCCCTAGGGTCCAACTAGCCCACTAGGTACCTCCAGTAAGTGCCACAGAGCTGCGTTGCAGAGAGGTGTAAAGTGGCACGGCCTGGACCACCTCTCTGCAATGCAGCTCAGTGGCGCTTACTGGAAGCACTTGGTGGGCTAGTTAGCCCCCAGGGGCCCTCAGTATTGAAGGGAAATTATATCCCCAATTTAAAACGTGCCATGGTGCGTGTTTGCACACGTCACCTCAGGCCCCGTCCCCTCCCTTCACCACTGTGTAAACGCGCCCTGTGGCTGTTCTAAGTTGAGAGATTAAGTCCCCTTGAATCCTAAGGGTCCCTAGGGTCACACTAGACCACTAGGTACCTCCAGTAAGCGCCACAGAGTTGCGTTGCAGAGAGGTGTAAAAAGGGGCTTGGCCTCAGAACACCTGTGTGCAGCGCAGCTCCCTGGCGCATACTGGAGATGCCTGTTGGGGGCGCGTTTGCAGAGTGCTGCATGGAGAGGGCATGGCCTCCGGCACTATGCCAGTCTTTTATTTATTTTATTTTTTTAAGAAGGGGGGCTGTGTGGTTCCCCTTCTTATTCTAATTTATTGGCCCTGATGACCCCATCCCCCAGGGCCTGTCTCCTAATTATATTTTTTTGACCCCAATCCCCAGGGCCGGCCACTGTTTTTTATTATTTTTAAAAAATATATATTTATAGACACACCTAGGACATGCTGGACAAACCGTACGTACCTATCACCATGACGATTTGCGTGATATTCATTAAAAGGCGACTATGCATGCAATTAATCCACGTGGAATGTATTTACACCACTAGTGAAGCTCTGACATGTCTGATGCTCTACCGTGCCTAATCCCGGTAGACACCCTTGTCGTTTATTTATACAAACATGGGTAGCTATTGACGGGCACATTTAATACACATGCACACCAAGCCATTCAAAGGGGATTCGACAAAAATTCGACAAACTATGCAAGAAACCCCCCTCACAGTTAATAAAACACACATCCACTGCCGTATGTGTAATACTTTTTATTTTACTCTCTGGAAAGGGGACGAACATCACTTGCGAGTCACAGCGCGCTCCTGACAGAGCCCAATGCTGTGTTACACCCACCATTGCCTGCCGAGTGCCACACACCTCTGTATTGTATTCCACTAGCTAGTGCATATGCTATGACACTCTCTATCCCATGTGCACTGTAACACCACCCCGTGAAAATGTCATGCCACACTTGTCTTCGCACGGGTTATATTGCCCCATCTAACGTGCCTTCCTCGATGCCTATGTTATAACGCACAGTGCTATGCCATACATATTACAATTTGGGATCCATATCTTTGTCACAGTGCATATGCAACGTTACACTCCCCAGCACATATTTTATATTACAACTTTAGAGACTAGTTAGGTTACACAACACTGCCCTGTGCATATTACACCAAGGCGCATATCGCATAGCACGCGCTAGTGCCTGTGCTATCTCGCGCTCTCCAATGAATCTGTCATTGCGCACAATGTATTGCATATTATATTTCACGCCTGGTTCATCTTATATCACACTTTTTGGTGCATAGTTTATACCATACACTATCTAGTTTTCATTTTCAATCGTGCTCTCAGGACTATGTTCTATATAACACTGTGTTCACCTACCCTTTTCACGGGCATTACATTTTGCGATAGGGGGTGGAGGGTCAGGGGGTGTTTTTGCCAAGTTAGCCCGGAGTCACAGTCACTAACGTCTTCTTCTTCCTGAATAAAAGTGAGATTATGCTGCATACTTGTTCATATTTTAAGTAGTTTGCACAGACAAAATGTTTTAAAAACAATAAAGTTTCTAATACCCGCCTTCTCTGAACAGTTAGCTTGCTGCCCCATCCCCCTCCTCCCTATCCTCTGTTGTGTGAATCCATGGACTAGCCTCCTCCCTCCTGCCATGCATGGTCTGATGTGCTGCCACTGCCCTCAATTTAGTATGATGTACCAGTCCACTCCTCCTGCCCTCCATTGCCCAATTCTATGCCCCATCATAGACCTCCTGCTTAAACTCTGTGCTTAGCTTGCTGCCCCTATTCTCCTTCCCCCTGCCCTCCGATGTCTTTGTGCATGCCCCTGCTCCATCCTTTTTGCCCACCATGTCCCATGGACCTGCCACTCCTATCTACTCTGAGTGTTCTGTTGAGCTGCCACTCCCCTCCCACCTGCCTAGCATTGTCAGATGACTGTAACCTGTCCCTGCCACCTCCACCCTGCCTGTCCACATGCCATGCCTCTATCCTCTTCCTCCTGTCCTACATGGTCCATTGTACTGCCACACCCTTCTGCCCTCCCTGGTCTGTTGTGCTGCAACTGCTCCTCCTGCCTGCCCCGTGTGGTCTGTTGTGAGGCCCCTTCCCCTGAACTTTCTTGTCTGTGCACAGGTCCTGACCCTCCCTTCTATCCTCCATCGTCCTTTGTGCATGCCCCTGCACCCTCCTTCTTGCCCATCATAGCCATTGTGCTGCCACTAACCCTCCCACTTGCCATGCATGGTCTTCTGTGCTGCCATGGCCCCTCCCACCTTCCCTGTGTGGTCAGTTAGCTGCCCCTGACCCCCTCCCACCTTCCCTCCATGGTCTGTGTGTATGCCATCACAGTCTCACTGTTGCTCTTCATGTTGTGTCTTGCTTCTAGTGCCCATCCTGCCTGACCTCCATGGCTATCTTGCTGCTCCTGCCCTGCCCCCTTGCCCCCAGCCCTCTGTTTACATGTGCAGACCCCTACTCCCTCCCTCCTGGCTTGTCTGTTCCATTGTAATGCCCCTGATCCGTCCCTCCTGCCCTTTATGGTCTGTTATGCTGCAGCCTTCTCTCCTGTCTGTCCATTATGGTCAGCTAGCTACCATTGCCTCTTGCCCCTCTGTTCTCTGTTGTCCATGTGCATGGTCCTGTCCCCTCCCTCTTGCTTTCTATGGATTGTTGTGCTGCACTCCCGTCCTGCATGCCCTGTGTGGTGTATTGTGCTGCTGCAAACCCTGATGCCTGCCCTGCAGGGTCAGTTTGGTGCACCTCTCCATGTCTCTCCTGTCCTCTGTTATCCAAGTCCATGTCCCTATCCCATTTCCTTCCATGATCCAATGTACCATACTTGCGAACATTTTGAACTTGGTAAGAGGGAGATTTTGGAAAAACACTGGGGTATTGATTTTCCCCTTTGAGTTACATTGAAAAAGAGGATATTGTAGACAGGAGACAGATCAAATAAAGCCCATTTGAGCTTAAAAACATTGGACGTTTCCTGGCTGAATCGGGTCTGTTGGCATGTATGGTTGTACTACCATTGCCTCTTCCTTCTGCCCACAATGGTCTATTACATTGCCACAGCCTTGAAGGAGGGTAGATTTTGTATCACAGGGGGCCCCTGGCCCGTTCTGTCCACACCTGAAGTATGAGACCCTTGTCCTTGCCCTGCCAGCCGCATTTGTAGGCCGTATTAAATTGACCAGCAGGTCCTGTGTTGCTATATAATTATCCTGAGACATCCTTACCACTCAGCCAGCATAAAACCCCTGTGTAGGCCCTTCTGTTCAATATGTAGGCCTCTTTGTTAAATTGACCATAGCTCTGCAATTTTAGTGTATAGCAGTCTGAAGGCAGGTCTGCGAGGCCTTCTGCTCCAAACTAGTAGCCCCCACCCTACCCGAGTGCTCCGTGCTCGGTATCAAAGTTCAACATCCCCCTGAAGCTGTCGACATACAGTAGGCTGCATCCTGGACTGGTACTTGCTTCCTGGGCAGGTTTCCCGCTTTTAAGGAAGTGGCAACCGCAGAGCGTCAAGTTAGGAGAACTGAGGAGATTTTATACATGAATATATTGAATTCCTGTACAATACCCATTATTTTCTGCTTGCTCTATGGAACTTACGATAAGCGATTGGCCTGAGAGACTGACCTTTTCACCCAGTCCATTGTCAGCATTAAGTGGGTAAATGACGAAATGTCTGGTAAAATCTGCAGACGAAGCTTTTGGGTAGCATACGTAGGTAGATGTAGCGTGCAAAGGAGCCCACAAAATGATATAAAAAGGGAGCACCCACAGATATCGACGGACAACCTCGCCGTCTGTATGTAGGTTAACAGGCTGTGCAGGTTTTCCCCAAGAACTGGGAGCTCTTGTCTTCCTTTGCTTAAAATGTCTTGCTCTGCTTTGCTTGAAGTATCTTATTCTATTTTACCTATATGAAATGTCATGTTATGTTTAACCATTGTTCTCTTTACTTTTGCATTTAAAAGATGTTGTATTGTAATTGCAGGAATGCTTGCTCTAAGAGTAAATGTGAGTGTCCCTAGGTAACATTTTCCTTGGTGTAACTTGTTTCTCATGATGCATTTATAGATGTGTTTTCTCTCTCTCTCTGTCAGTCCATTAATTGAGATACAGAGAATATCATGACAGCTGTATGATTATCTGGATTCTGTATTTTGTACTTTGTCTCTATTCTGCGGTTTCTTTGAAGTTGCATCTTCTCATTAAACTGCCATTGTATTCTGCCTCCAATTCCATGTCTCATATGTCTGTTTTCTTCATTTTTGGAGCAAGCGTTCCTAGGCACCCCGGCTCAAATTAAGGTGCCCCTTTTGTCCCTGACTCACTCTCCTGCTCAGTTCTGTGGTGGCTCCCGGGGCTCTGGGGACCGCCCCTAGCTTCCTTGACCCGTAATAGATCTTCCCTCCAACAGCCTCTCTTGCAAGTCCTGTATTGTTGGTTTGTTGCCCCTGCCCCCCTTTCCACTGCCCTCCATAGTCTGTTGTGCTTCCACGGCCCTTCCTGCCTGCTCAGTGTGGTTAAATTGTTGCCTTTGCACCCTCCTACCTGCCTTCAATTTTCAGAGTCCGTGCCCCTGGCCTCTGCCTCTCAACAGTATCCTAATGAACAACTAGATTGCTAACATTCTATATTTATTACAAAAGTGTGGAACGCCTGACATCATCTTGATGTAATCAAAACTGTAATACCTAGAGCATTCCTTTGGAAATTGCATATATGAGAGGGTCTTATTGGCATCAAAATTATGGTTAGTGCTCTAAAACACTAAAATAAGGACATATTTTCTGAGTTTTCAAATAGCGACAAAGCACTTTTAAATTATTTGTTATCTTTATGTTTTTTTATCTAGTTGACAACTTGATTAAATGTTGCACTTAGGGGAGAGGATGTGGTGTTACTTCCAGAACTGCAGACTTTGCAACTGGGGAACCAGGTTGAAGTTTCTGCTTCAGCTCGACATTCTGTGATTCTGGTCAAATAACTTAGTCTCCCCATGTCTACAACCAAAATGAATTTGTTCTTGTGTGATGTAACCAATGCTCATGTAAAGCACTCCAATACCTGACAAGTCTGCACTATATAACACTGCAAAAACACAAAATAATAAGTGTTTTGCACACTTCTGTCATTGGGCTATATTTGGGCTATATCTGGGTGATTTTGGGCTACATTTGGGCTCTTTTGTCTCCGGTGGCCATCTTGGGAGATTTATTTGTTATGAAGTTTCCTAATTTCCTCATGTACTGCAGTCTCCTCAGTCGGAAATGCTTTCAGTTTTTTACTTTGATTCAATTATGAAGGTATTCAGATATGTCACACATTTGCCATGAATTCTGAATGTTAGCACTCTAGTTGCTCATTAGATCACTGTAGTAAAACTACTGTTCACCATGGAAGTCTGCTCCTGGTATTAAAAGTGCATGTTTCAGTCTGCATGTCAGAATTTTTTAATGAAATAGAAGAGGATTTGAGAAGTCACTCAAAATGTGCCCTCATTTTCTTTCTTCAGCATTAATCATAATTTCTATGGCAAAATGAACCCCCTCATTGTGTTCCTTTTTAAATTAAATGTTTTAAGTGTTACCAGTTTATTCCAATCAAGATGGCTTCAGGTGTGCCATACTTTTGTCATAATGAAGACAGTAAGTGCTCTAGTTGTTTTTAAGAACATTCTTGGACATTCTGTCATTGGGCTATACTTGGGCTACATCTGGGTGATATTTGGGCTACATTTGGGCTCTTTTGTCTCTGGTGGCCATCTTGGGAGACTTATTTGTTATGAAGTTTCCTAATTTCCTCATTTACTGCAGTCTCCTCAGTAGGAAATACTTTCAGTTTTTTACTTTGATTCCATCAAGAAGGCATTCAAATGTGTCACACATTTGCCATAAAATCAGAATGTTAGCACTCTTTTTGCTCATTAGATCACTGTAGTAAAGCTACTGCTCACCAGGGAAAACTGCTGCTGGTATTGAAAGTGCATGTTTCAGTCTGCATGTCAGGATTTGAGAAGTCACTCAAAATGTGCCCTAATTTTTCTTTCTGCAGCACTAATCATACTTTTTATGGAAAAATGAACCCCCTCATTTTGTTCCTTTTTAAATTAAATGTTTTAAGAGTTACCACTTTAATCCAAGCAAGATGGCTTCAGGTGTGCCATACATTTATCATAAGTAGGACGGTTAGCGCTCTAGTAGTTCTTTGGAACACTCTGGAAAGCTGCAGTAGAACACAAAGGAATCAACTGACAGTCTCTGCCCTTGTTGGATGTACATGTTTTACTGAGAATGTCAGACTTCATTCTCACATGACTGAGAAAGATAATGTGAATTTACAGAAAATAAGCTCTCAGTTTAGCTTATAGATCACCTTCCAAACCTCTGTGGTAAAAGCATGAGAAAATATTTTTCTCTCAATCATGATATCCCAGCAGAAGGCTTTTTCACATGGTGAAATCACCTTAGAACATACCACAATTCCTAAAATGAGTATGGTACCATCAACAAATGATTTATAATGTAACTAAAGTCTTAAAATCTTCTATTAACTGCAATGCTTTTTAATGAGGTGCTATCATGTATATTGGTCCCAAGATGGCTGCCAACACTTCTTGGATGAAGTGCTGACAGCCAATCAGATCTCAGGATGAGATGTGTGGTTAGGCTCCGCCCACATATATATATTGATTTAAATGCTATTTTCTCAGGAACTACTGAACAGATTTACACCAGACCTACAAAAGGCACTTCCTTGACCTGAGGACTACCTCTCTGCTAAATTTCAAGTAACTCTGTTCAGCCGTTCGGGCTGTAGCTGTGTCTAAAGGTCCTATGGAAAAATGCATGGGAAAAACGCATTTTGGGACCCCCCTTTTTTCTCAGCTCCCGCTTGACGAATCCCCCCGAGACTTTCAGGGTAGGAGCGGAGCGTAGCGCCCCACCTATTTTGTAAATTTCGCGAGGATTCATCGACCGGCGCCAAAGTTATTCCAAATAGAATGTTGCGGATTTCCTATGGAAACAGAGTCCTAACTATAACTATCTACTGGCGACCGCCAGTAGATAATATATATATATATATATATATATATATATATATATATATATATATATATATATATATATTTCCTTTAAAACAATTATTAAACTATTCATTTTAATTTATTGATAAATTTTATACATCTGTAATAATTTACAAATAAATATATTTATATGTTTACATACACTTATAAAATCTAATGAAAACATTATATTATAAATTATTTAAGTCTTCAAAATTAAATTTTGCACTCCATTGCGTGCAACAGTGGGGAAAGTGGTGGATAGCAGAGGGGTAAAAATTACTAATCCAACTTCAGTGAATGCAACAGTAGGGAAAGTGTTGGATAGCAAAGGGGAAAAAATTACTATTACCACACCAGTGGGTGCGACAGTAGAAAAAGTATTGGACAGCGGATAGGTAAAATGTACTATTCCCGCAACAGTAGGTAAATTGTTGGATAGCGGAGAGGTAAAAATTACTATTCCAACTCCAGTGGGTGTAACAGTAGGGAACGTTTTTTATAGCTAGGGGTAAAAATTTCTATTCCCACTCCAGTGAGTGCAACAGTAGAGAAAGTGTTGGATAGCGGAGGGGTAAAAAATACTACTCCCACTCCAGTGAGTGCAACAGTAGGGAAAGTGTTGGATAGCGGTGGAGTAAAAAATACTACTCCCACTCCAGTTTGTGCAACAGTAGGGATAGTGTTGCAAAGCGGAGGGGTAAAAATTAATATTTCCACTGGAGTAATTTCAAAATTAAAAACAAGCAAATCAACAACAACACAAAAGATTTAAAAAACACAAAAATTTAAAATATAGACAAGTTTTAAATATTACAAAAGATAGAAACAGATTAGAATGTTAAAAAGATCTAATAAGATTATTTAAAACATTTCAAAAATAATTTAAGAAGCAACAAACTTTTTTGATGGAAAGTTTTCATAAACAAAAACATTAATTATTACATAAATGTAATATTTTGTTTTTCCTACCCCGTAACACCACAAAATTCACAATACACATTTAGTTTTTTCTTTTAAAAAAATGTACCTCCATAATTAACATATTGGATTAACAATCAAACAAATATTATTGATTTAAAAAAAAAGTTAAACAAATAAATCTTAATTTACTCCCCAAATGTTACCCTTATAAAACCAAAACACACACACAATATAACAATAAAAACACTTATCATAAATATTTATTAATTGATAAATTAATATTAAAAATCAGAAAGATATTAATTAAACATAAATTACTTTCAACCCTCTACCCCAGTAAACATCACAACCCACACCTTAAAATCATTACACAATTTTCATAACTAATTTTACATTAATAAATGAATTTCAATTAACAACTTATTAATTAATTTAAAAGAATTTACTTCCCACCCTTTACCACTATAAACCCCACAACTTACATTAAAAGTGATTACACAATTGCCATATTTTAATATTAATTAATTACCATTCATTAACAAACAATTATTAATGAATTATAAATAAATGACTTTCCACCCTATTCTCCTATAAAACCCACCACCCACTCCTAAAAAAATGACACAATTAACATATTTAATTATAAATTAATTAATATTAATTAACAATAATTTAATACATATTTAATAATAAAATAACTCCCACAATTAACAGTATAAATTAAAAATTAGATAAATACATATTAATAATACATTAATTATAATTAAATTACTTCCCACCCTATTCCCCTATAAACCCACAACGCACTCCTAAATGAATGACACAATTAACAAAATTGCTAATTAATTAATTAATAATAATTATCAGCCAATTGATTAATAATTATGAATAAATTGATTCAAACAATTAACACTATAAAATCTAAATTAAATAAATACTAATACATACAAAATAATTATTAATTTATTATAATTAAATTACTTCCCACCCTAATCCCCTATAAACCCACAACCCACTACAGAACTTAAAAACGCTAAATTTAATTAAGATAGCATTAATAATTACTAAAAATGTAACACATGTTAAAAAACAAAACAAATTCTTATACAAAAAATAGATCACATCCTTTTAAAATACATACTAAAATACATACCTCTAATTAAAACATCGATATTTTAAACAACTATGGTGCCGATTCTGATCGGGTAAAAAATTTTCCCGTACGACTCGTATCCGTATTTTTTTACGTACGAGTCATACAAGTCCCGTACAAACGACGAAGTACGATTCGTACCGTATAAATACATACGAATTGCTTCGGGAAAAGTCTACGAGACGTCCGCGGACAGATTTACGTACGAGTCGTAAAACTTAAGTCCGAGCGCACAAGTCCGATCCGTACCGGCGTCCCGAATACACAAGCGTATGGAAAACGTCCCGTACGGAGAGAACTTTGTACGACCCCCCCACCCCACCCACGCATGTACGCGCCGTACCCCAGCACCCACGTATGTACGCGCCGAACCCCCCCACCCCAGCACCCGCGTATGTACGCGCCGTACCCCAGCACCCGCGTATGTCCGCGCCGTACCCCCCCACTCCAGCACCCGCGTATGTGCGCGCCGTACCCCAGCACCCACATATGTACGCGCCGTACCCCCCACCACAACACCCGCGCATGTACGCACCGTACCCCAGCACACGCGTATGTAAGCGCCGTACCCCCACCACAGCACCCACGTATGTATGCCCTGTACCCCCCACCCCAGCCCCGTACTTGGACGCACCGTACCCCAACACCGTACCCCAGCGTTGCGTATGTACGATTCATACAACACCATTGCATATGTGAACACTGTACAACAACATAGCCATGGACGCACCTTACATACGCGAAAATGACTCGTACTGAACCAGGACACTGTAAAACAGCACAAGGACCGTCAATTTGACTCGCACAACACAACAAAACACGTCTACAGGACAAAAAACAACTAAAACACCGATCTGGCACATCCAAACAGTCAAACATAGGCCCAAACTCACAACCACCTCTTATATCACACCCACCAAAAGTTCAAACACAGCCACACCCACAAATGGACCAATGAAAAGGGCCCACAATCACAAACCATGAGCCTTTGCAACAGACCCACTGCTGACAGACATCACACACAAACAACTGCACCCATACACCTTAACTTAAACACCTTCACACAACCTCCTTCACACAGACCCCCTCTACACATACACACACACTTACACATTCACACCCACACACCCACAACCATCCACACCCACACCCCACACCATGCTCACAGACAAGAATCCAAAATTCACAAGGGAGGAGCTGGACATCCTTGTCAATGAAATCATCAGAGTCGAGCCACAGCTCTTTGGAACATTGGTCAGACAGACCAGTATATCCCAAAAAACAAGCCTGTGGCAGAGGATCGTCGATCGGGTGAATGCTGTTGCGCCCATCAGAAGGACCAGGAATGAATGTCAAGCCAGGTGGTACGATCTGTGCACGGCATTCAAGCGCAAAATGAATGAGTAATACGCCCAGAGTAACATCACAGGAGGTGGGTTGCCCCGCAGACCGGTACATTACCTTCCCTGGGAGGAGAAGGTGATGGCCCTGCTTCCACCGGTAAGAGTACACGGAGTTGAAGGAGTTCGAGAGCCTGGTGAGTACACAAACAACTCACATAACATGGGGGGAATGGCATCCACACCCCAACTACAACAAATGCACTCACATACCCCCAAGCCCTCAACTGACACAACCACACTCAAACAACGCTCAGGCCACTAACATGAGTATGCCCCATTCACAAAGCAAGGCCATGCCATGTCCCAGCCTACACAAACCACAAACCCAAGACAGGATGTCCGGGATGCTGGGAGGGTGGGGATCACTAAACATATTGTACAACTCAGAAACAGACACTATTGCCCTCAGCCCATATGGCCCAGGTACATACCCATGCACCATGCGCAATGCACAGGGACTGGCAAAGTACTGACAAGGTAGCTGACACTTGGCCCTGCTGTAGGCAGCCCAAAGCCCTCCTGTGACAACTGCAAACTCGAACACAAACACAACAAGCTCTGAAGTCTAGGGCAGGAACTCACACACACTGACATGGCAGCATGCGCCATGGTGGGACAGATACATCAGCTGTGAGACCCACTGCCAAATCACACCACACCCACCAGCAGGCACCGTCAATCAATCAACAATCGATCAGGGTACTTGTAAGGCGCGCAATTTACCTGTCAGGGTCACAAGGCGCAGAGGGGGGGGGGTTCCACCAATGCTCGAAGAGCCAGGTCTTGAGGAGTCTCCTGAAGGCAAGTAGGTCTTGGGTCAGTTGTAGGTGGGTTGGGAGGGTCTTCCAGGTCTTGGCGGCGAGGTAGGAGAAGGATCTGCTGCAGGCAGGCATACGTTGGATGCGGGGGACAGCTGCAAGGGTGAGGATGCCGGAGCGGAGCTGGTGGGTGGGGGTGTAGAAGCTGAGTCTGATGTGCAGGTTGGCCTGTCCGGCGATGTGGAGTGCCTTGTGTGCGTGGCTGAGGAGCCTACAGGTGATCCTCTTGTCGATGTGGAGCCAGTGCAGGTCTCTCAGGAGGGGGTGATGTGGCTGTGGCGGGGGGCGTTGGTGATCAGTTGTGCCGAGGCGTTTCAGAAGCGTGGTAGCCGCTGTTGGTGTGTGGATGGGAGTCCTGCATAGAGTGCAGTGGCGTAGTCCAGTCAGCTGCTGACGAGAGCCTGTGTCACTGTTCTACTTGTTTAAGTCGGGATCCACCAGTAGATCCGGCGGAGCGTGCGTAGGGTGTCGTAGCAGGAGGAGGAGACGCTGTTGACCTGCTTGGACATGGAGAGGGAGGATGTGAGGAAACAATCCTAGGTTGCGTGCATGTTTGGTGGGTGTAGGTGATGTCCCCAGAGCGATCGGCCACAAGGAGTCGTCCCAGGGTGAGGGTGTGGGTCCCAGGATGAGGACCTCCGTCTTGTCCGAGTTCAGTTTCAGATGGCCGCTCCGCATCCAGTCGGCGATGGCCCTCAGACCCTTGTGGATGTTTGTCTTGGCGGTGTGAGGGTCCTTGGTGAGGGAGAGGATGAGCTGGGTGTCGTCGGTGTAGGAGATGTCTTTGAGGTTGTGGTGGCGGGCCACTTGTGTGAGGGGGGCCATGTGGATGTTGAACAGCGTTGGGCTGAGTGATGATCACTCACCCCTCACACAAGCACACACCCCTGGGGCAGCCAATGGAGTCACACACTCTCACAATGGACATGTGCCACAACAAGATCAAGCCACAGCCAAAAAAGCATCCAATGCCAAATGCGACATGTCAAAGACCCAGGATAACATTTAAATCAGTCCCCTGCAACATACCCATCCACAAGTGAACATTGATGTGAATGCTAGGCACATACAACTACCTTGAGGAACTGTGGCAACCAGAACATGTATGAAACATGGATGTTGCATGAAACAGCATTAACATTGTCTCTCTCTCACACACAGGGCAACATCATGGATCCCCCCCCAACACTGGGGGGGAACAATCACAGGCCCAGGCTCGGCAGGAAGATGATCCCACCGCCAGCGACGACTCTCAGCACTCTGTGGATGACCCCAACCAACCTGGACCCTCTGGTGCCCAAGCCCCTGCAGCACCTGCGTCAGGTACATCTGTGCCAACCACCGCCCCCATTCTTGCCACATCCCAGGAGACACCCAGGAGCCCTGCCCGCACAGAACAACTGAGCCAGTCTGACCTGGAGGGACAAGGTTTTCCGGCCACCCAGGGGGAGGCAGACAACCCTGCAAATGCCATCCCTCAGGGGTCCCGTAGACCCGATGTGCCCACAACGGCAGGCCAGGCTCATGTGGGCAGGGGTGGTGGGAGTGGAGGCAGGCGGAGGCACGAACCTGACCAGCCAGCTGAGGGAACCGGTATGTCACACATACGCCACATCTTGGAGACATACCGGCGCAACACCAGGGGCATTAGCCAGGTAGTGGGGACCCTCAATAAGATTAAGAACCAGCAGGCCGAGCAACACGCCAGTCAACAACAACACCAAGGACGGATGGAGGCAAGACTGAGCTACTGGCGGTGCAAACGGACATAAGCCGTTCACTCCGTCGGATTGCCGACAACATGGGCAACCCTCCCTGTGCCACCAGGCGAAGACCAGCACCAGCCACAGGGAGGGAGGAGGAGGAGGATTCGTCTGACGGAGCGTCCCAAGCATCGTCAAGGCCTGCATCTGAGGGTCCTGCAAGGAAGGTGGGTCAACCACGGAAAAGACCGTCAGAGGCAGCGGACCATCCACATCTCCCAGGTCACCTGGCCTGGCACCAGGCCCTCATGCGCAACAGCAAGTCGTAAAAGAAAATAATGCCTCGGGATTGATCCACAATACTACTAAATGAAGAGGTAGATTAGTTATCTCTTCTTGTACAGATTATTTTTATAGATGAATCTAAATATTTCAATCCTAAGTCAAAGGAAGACCAGCACGAAAATATATACACTTGACTAATAAATGTCAAAAACAATCATTGCTATTTTATTTTTCGCAATATATATAAACAAGTTTTACATATATATACACATATTTATATTTCACATTTACATTTTACACCATTTCTCTTTGCCCTACTAATTACTCAGGATGCTTTCGATACTTTATCACACCAGCATTCCTTTTTTGAAATGAAGATCACTCTCTTAGAGAAACTCAAGGGTTTATCTATTTAACCATATATTCATAGAGTGTCCTTTATATCTATTTGGTCATATTTAAATTCATATGGGTGTCTTCAAAATATCTGTCGACGCGTTTCAGCCTTAATTATTTCAGGCCTCTTCAGGACTAGGGCAGTTGAATGTGCAAATTCATAATTCAACCTAAAAATTAAATGAACCTTTTTTACTCAATATGTACAACATATTTACCATTATATACAAATATACATCCATGGGAACCACAGACTCAAGGAGTCTAACAAGATATAATGTTTGAATGTTTATGTTCAAGTGTTAATCTGAAGGGGCGTCCAACCACTAATTTAACACACCCTCTGTTGTGCGTTTTCCAATTGCTCAAAATCAAAACGTGCTCTAAAAAAAGTAAAAGTGTAGTGTATTTAATTAGGCCTAAACCGTCACCAATTTGAAAAAAACATCACCAATTTGAAAAAACATGCCTAACGTGGCTATATCTAACTATCTCCCTGTATCTCTTGCCTACTAGTCATCACCATTTATCGGTAGATTACTTTACTTACTGAATGAATGGCGGGAAATTCGTATTGTAACCGAAATTCTAAGGGACTTCTCCTTAGTTATATTTTCTTTTTTTCTTTTTAATTCCTAATGCAAAAAAACACACATGTGCACACCTCTATCAATTATATACATTATGTTATATATATATATACACACATTAAGATTCCAACCTCGAGAAACTATTCCTCATACCTTGCACCTTCTGATGCGGGTGTTTTCTTTCCCTGCTACTGCCGAATTCTTACTGGTAACATCACTTATATCGCTGCGAGATAACGCTCTTAATTCTATCTCCTTCTATTGTATACTCCACTCAATGACGAGTTCTTTCTGGCACATCACTATACACAGAAAAAAGGGGGAAGCCGTTTAAATTACTTGATATCCGCTCGATACCTCCAAGGTTCACGTTATGTCTTTATACAGCATCCTCATACACACGTACCTTGTATCGTTGAAAAATCAATCTCTAAGTCCTCTCTCTTTCTAACCGCGTACTTCTTTCAATCCGCCGCGTGAGACGCGGAAGTCCGTCTCCCTATAACCACGTTGATACTAGACACTAAAAACGGACCAATTTGTAGTCAAAGGATATCGAAAGCGGACTGTTATTTCTCAGGACAATAGCGACTACTCACACATTTCAAAGATGGAAGGCGCCAAGACCACACTGGAACAATGATCTAGTGATTTTATATTAAAGGGTTCCTCTCTGTTTAAAAAAGCTTGCCAAAAAATCTTATTTATATATCGCCAATGGCAGTAAAATATCTTAGATCCATACAGCCCAATGGTAGGAGCATCTCCCATATTGTTGTTTCCACGTTGGTGGTATCTTCTCATCTCGTTATTTCTCTACATAACTCAATCCTCACCCGTCCTTAAAACCAAAAATAAAATAAAATAAAATAAATTAAAATAAAAAGGTGATGGATAAGCAAATGAAAAGGAAGAAGAAATAAATAAAGATACAGAAATTAATTATTGTGTTGGACATAGTACCTTAAGACCCATTATTGGAACGCCACACCTTACAATCTTCAAGTCCATATTTTCATCCCATCCAATTGGTGGGAAACAATTTATTGTAATAATGCCCAAATCTCATCCTTGTCATTAAGGCCCCTTACAGCAGTATGATATTTCTCAATTAGTCTAGCTTCCAATCTGTTTAGTTTAATTTGGAGGTTCTCACTTTTCACATCGGAAATGTGAAATGTGAAAAGTGAGAACCTCCATGGCTGGGGCATGGTCTGTCTTTCCCTGGAGTGGATCTATCTGTGGATCGTGTGCATCATGCAGAGGGTGTTGCACCCTGAGGTACAGATGCTGGTGATTAGCATGGCAAATGTGAGTGCCAAATCCATGATGCACACCATCTTGTGTGCGTGGGTACTGGGTGCATGTGCAGGGCTCTTGCGGGTGGGACACACGCAGTTGACCCACCTGTAAGGGGACAATCCTCAGATGATTACCTCAGTCCGGTACAAGTCCAGGCTCAGGTGGTTGATGTTCAGCCATTCATCAATGGATCTCATGCCTTCTTGAATGTTGGAACTGCCAATGGCTGCGTCTTTGGTGAGGGTGAGGAGCCCTGGCTGTCAATGGCATTCAAGCTGATGATGAGGTGCTGTGCGCATGTGATGCCGGTGAGGGGGACCTGGACACATTGAAGATTGACACGCTGCGAGATGATACCTGGGCTATGTGCCAGATGATGCCACTATACTACATGCTGAAGGCTTGAGTCCCACTCCCATGGCCTTGCTGGTGTACGTAGCCGGTGGGGAGTAGGAGGGACATGGCCTGGTTGGTGTGACAGGGCCTGGAAGGCGGGGCAGCGCTGTGTAGGCAATTGGAGTTGCACACTCATCATGCAAAGGTGTTGTGTGTGCGCCTAGGGTATGCCTGAGAGCAGGCGGTAGCTCCTTGGATGGACAATGCTTGGAGGGTGGCTGCAACATCAGAGTAGTGTGATGTGGGTCATGTAAGGATATGAGGGTCGTGCAATGTGCACGTTGTATGCGCTGGCGGTCCAGCCATTGGCACCGCGTGGGCGCAACAGTGGCACAGACAAGCTGATGCCATCCAAATGAATGTGTGGAGGGAGGAAGGGAGGAGCATCTTTGAGATGTGTGTGTTGCCAAATCTGTAAACTTTGTGTGCCCTTGCTGCAGGGGCCGCAGCAGCAGGTGGCATGTACTGGAAACTATGCCACTAGTTGCACACAAAGACAAGGATGTCAGAAAGGACTACTGCAACAGGCATATGTAAAGGAAGGAGTGTCCGGTTTCCCATGGCACACCCAGAGACAATGGATGCACAATCACGAAAGATGACTGACACCGGATCATGAAACTGAAGGACGAGCTGCGCACAGAATACACACCCTCAGCAGGTGTTGACGGCCTGTTGTGGTCACCAACATGCCCAAATACATACACAACCATGGACATCATGCACAATGGATATTCAAATCCCTGAAGAACTGCATGCATGTTGCTAAACTACACATAGACTCATATGCACAATCTTTGACAACTATTCCAGAGATGCCGCATGCAAAGTGGCAAGAGATCTGCATTGACAGAGATGAGGCACCTTGGAGGGTGAGGAACACCTTTATTACTCAGGTTCACACCTAGGGAAATGCATCAATATGAACAGACTCACAGGTCATTTGGCTGAACATGTGGGACCTACACTGGACACCCCCTTCACAACACAGATGCTGTAAATCCTATGAACTGGCACACAAGTGAAGGGTGTGAGCCAAACACCCCCTGCTGCACACGGAGGGGCTCCAATTCCCCATTTATCCTCTCATGGGGATGTCCACACTGGTCGTACACGTACGTGTATGACCAGTGTGTGCACGTACGTGTACGACCAGTATGGACACGTACGTGTACAACCAGTGTGTACACATACGTGTATGACCAGTGTGTACACGTACGTGTACTATGGCAGTGTACACACTGGTTGTACTGGTCGTACATGTACGTGTTCACACTGGTCGTACACGTATGTGTACACACTGGTCATACAC
Organism: Triturus cristatus; assembly: GCF_964204655.1. Lineage (NCBI taxonomy): Eukaryota > Metazoa > Chordata > Amphibia > Caudata > Salamandridae > Triturus > Triturus cristatus. The sequence continues at coordinate 42,037,075 of NC_140582.1, read as the reverse complement.
ATACGTGTACACACAGGTCATACACATACGTGTACAACCAGTGTGTACACTGCCGTAGTACACATACGTGTACACACTGGTCATACACGTACGTGTCCACACTGGTCGTACACGTACGTGTACACACTGGTCATACATGTACGTGTCCACACTGGTCATACACATACACGTACACACTGGTCATACACGTACGTGTCAAACGCACTGTGCAACTGTTGCCATAGGGGTACGTGTGAAACGGACCGTACCTGTATGTGGATAGCTAAATTACATAGGGACACATGAGGGACAAGTATTAGGGCCTAAATGCATGCTGGTTGTCATGGATACCGATTTTCAAATTCAAATTTTCCATCATGTGGCCTGTAGAAGGCAGTTGGCAACTAAATACAATGTTGCAAAGTGGTTGTTGACTTCACATTATGCTCAAATTTTGAACCATGCAAAGGCACTCACTGGTGTATGTTTAAAGGGATTGGAGGAAATGTAGGATGCAAATGAGACTGACCAATCACTCTGTACTCCTGTAAATGAAACAGCCCAGCAAGGCAGATATAAGTCAGCCAGAACCCATCAGAGGGCACTTGCCTGCACTACCTTTCACTCGACACCACTGCTGCTGCCTGTGCTTCCTCTGGCACCATGTCAAGGTCTGTTGAGAGGGCCCAGCCATTCACCCATAAGGAGAATGAGGCATTGCTGGATATCATCCTCCCACAGTACACCGGCCTGTATGGGAGACCAGGGGAGCAGGTGAGTGCTGACTCCACTACCTTTGACTGTGCACCTTTTTTGTGACTGTCACTTCTGGCATTGTGTCCAGGTGTGACAGACATGCAATGTTGTTTAGAGTGGATCCCGGGGGGGAATGGCTTATGTCTCCCATGCAGAGCATAATGTAGTTCCTGTGTGCACTCCTCACTTGCATTGTGCTTACTGTGACATTCACTGCATAGTGCATGGCACATTCAGCCTGCCCAATCCTTTGGGCCATTTTTGTGCTATAGTCCAGAGGTGATTCAGTGCCCCCCGGTGTGACAGATGACTGTACCCACGGATGTGTGTGAGTTGAGTGGAGCTGTGGTGAGAGTGTCCAAATGATGTGTACGCCCCCCGGAAATTGATGTGTGTGAATGTTCATTGTCATGTGGGTGAGTGACTATGTGGAGTGTTGCACCACAGCTGCAAGGAGGAGGCAACAGCTCCACCCATCTGATGTGAGAAGTAAGCCGTGCGGAGTGTCTGACTTGCTGAGCTAGCACCACACCTGTGACACCCCACAGGCAAGTGGCACATGTGCAGAGTGAGGTTTGTATCCGCTGTTGCCAATGGCAGGTGATTGATATGTGCATGTGTGTGTCTGTGTACTCTGCTGAGGTTGCGTCAGTGGCCTGGGGCATGTGACTGCTTGGTGGTGCTGTCCATCAGCCTGGTGTTGCATGTGATGCACAGCGTGTGCCTTGATCAGGGAGTGTGTTGCACCCCTCATGCCACCTGTGTACTTTCAATGCCATGTAGTGCATTGGGGCTTCCACAGAGGCTAATGTCCCTATGACAAAGGTGCTATTTGTTGCCAGCATACTATGCCCTGTTCAACATATCAAAGATGTTCAAATGTGTGTCTCTGTGACATGGAGCAGGTGTAGTGATGTTGTCTCACTTTGTCATCCTCACAGGTAACTGCCTACACCAAGGGGGAGATATGGAAGCAGGCCGTCAGGGCCGTGAGATCGGTGGAGGGTCGCAGTCGGCGCCTAGCTCAAGTGAGGAACCACTGGCAGGACATCCGGTGCTGGACCCAGGTGATCGCCCGGTGCCAGCTGAAGGACTCACCTCCACGCAAGCACGGCGGGGGCCGACGCCTGACCCACCAGATGAAGCGTGTCCTGGCGGTGGTCTTCCCTGACTTGGATAGGCGATTACAGGAGTTGCAGCAGCAGGAAGGGGGTAGGTACATGTGTGTTTGTTGTGTGTCACCAGCTTTTGGAAGTGCTCAGTCGCATGGATACACTGCGAGGGTTAATTTGTGCAGTGCATATCCTGTTCCCCAAAGTCAAACAGTGCTGTTCTTCCTCCCTTCCCCTCCTTGACATGTGTTCCCTGGTCTGTGTGTAATCACTATTGTACATGGTCATCTAGGCTGGCAGTTAATCCAAGTGCACTTTGCTTTCTCCATCATGTGGGGGGGTCAGAGACATGTGTTGGTACCTTGCCTGTGCCCTGTCCTGTTCAGTCATTTGGGGGTCCATATTAGTTGGCACTGATGCTGAGTCTCAACATAGGAGTGTGAGTTTTCAAATGAACAGACTTGCAGCATGCATGACCGATGTTGTGGCCTCAGACATGATGTGCATGAGTGGGAGATATGCATAGTGCCGGGACGGTAGCTCATGTTACAGTCAGATAATTCCAGGACCATGGAGCAGTGTGCCCACTACAGTCCCCTAAGACACCCTTGCCTCGGAATCATGTGTGTCATCCAACACTGTGCCCATTCTCTGTGTGTTCAGCATAGTTTGGCCTCTGTGGCATTGTTCCCTGGCCTCATTTGTATTAATGTAAAGTATGCTACATGTGTCCACTGGACAGGCTGACCCCATTTTGCTTGTGCATCCTCACACTGGGCAGTGCCTCTATGTACAACTATCTGTTGATGGTTATTTGTCACAAATATGTGTTGGCAGCCTCACGAGGTGATGTGGAGTACAATTAGGAATTCTTGATGCACATTTTAGTAAACCCAGATTAAGAGGTGCAACTTCTTGATCTGTCTCAATAACATTGTCTCAGGTATGGGGGGGTTTGTGCGGGCAAGGCCTACATGTCCAAACCTTATGTCTCCTTGCCAGGTCTGACCTGTGTGTGAAAATTGTCTGGACAGGCATTCAACATGCAGTGACCCAGTCATGTTGTGCTGGGTTTAATGTTTGTGCTTTGCAGCAAGTGTCAAAATTTAAAATACATGGCTCATGCTCATCCATTTTGCCACCAGTGTGTGGTCGAGATGCTACGTAGTTTGGTCTGTGTGTGCTGACATCTGTGTGGACATTCTTGCTTGCCATGAGGGTGTCTCCTCAGTGCAATGTGCTCCTTATCCCGACACATTGCAGGCCCATTAGCTAATGCATTGTCCTGGGTTTGGACATGTGTGCCACTCCACATGACAGGCAGTGGGTCAGATGTGTTGCCAACTGTGTCATCATGGTACGGATGGCCATGTGACAGGTGGTATGATTCAAGTTTTTAGTCAAGAAGTATTGTACCTTGGCACTCACTACACTTGTCAACATGTCTCAATTTTTCATATGCTTCATTTTGCTAGTTTGTTGTGAAGGACAATAATGTGCCTGCATGACAGATGTCTCCCAGGGAAGTGAAAAGAAAGTACTTTTACACTTTCCGTGGACACGCTGGCACATTTTACAGAAAGGCACAGTTCGATTACCACTTGTTTTCTGATTATACATATCCATGTTCACACAGTGTGTTTGCATTTGGGAAAGTCCTTGGTTGTTTCTGATACCAACCTACGAGTGTCAAGTCATCCAGACCCCCGTGGTGCCATGTATATGTACTTACTGATACCCCATTTCTTCTTTACAGTGGCTTATTAGAATTCGGCTGGCAGCTCATACAATGACTGTGTAAATGTATTTTTGTGTGCAGCTCATTGTGTGACTTCTGTCATACAGGCAGATGTGTCTTCTGTTCACAAAGTGGCACATTCACACATTCTAAACATGTACATTGTGTAAAGTGTTGTGAGTCCCAAGGGATCGCAATGTTTTCGGTTAGGGTTTCCAAAGTACTCACAGGTCTCAGAGTGTGGGGACACCTTCAGCATTGAAGTGTGTTATTTGGCCTTGGGTGCACCAATACTGTTTCGTTCACAGTGAACAAGTGGTGGCATGCCTTCATAGTCTTGCTGTGCTCAACTGTCCCCAGACACTAGCTTCTCAGTATAATTCGATATCAAGTTATTTGCTGTTGTGTCATAATCTCCATTGTTTCCAAGTGGCATGGTGGGTCAACCAACTGGGGAGTGCAGGGTTACATATGTGCGGACTATTCTAGATGTTACTCATGATGCATTTCCTGATATGCACTGTGACATTTTTGTTTGGACTCATGTGTCTGTTGTATACAGATGACTGATTATTTTCTGTATCTTCACCTTGCCCACAGCATCATCGGAGGACACCGAGGGAGACACCTGCACGGACGTGGAGGAGGGATCCAACACCGGTGCCACCACTGGTGGCGAGTCTGCGGGAGCAAGTGGCATGGAGGGCGAGGGGAGTCAGGTGGAGGACCTGTCTAGTGACAACACTGACTACGACGCTGACGGGTCCGAGGCTGAACTCCTCGAGGGGCGGAGGCTGCTACAACACCTGGCAGCAGCACTACATCTGTTACCGCCCCCTCCATTCCCATCACCGCCCTCCAAGTTTCTCCGGTCCCTTCTGTCCGTGCTAGGCAACACCGTGTCTCCTTCGTGCCAGGCACCGCACCCCCTGCCCCTGTCCCCCCTGCTGCCCTCAGAGTCTGTGGACATTCTGCGGCAGTTGCAGGTTGGCCAGACATCGATGCTGAATGTCCTCCATGGCCACACCAGAATGATGACACAGATGGTGTCGTACATGGAGGGCATGTCATCAGCGATGTCTGACCAACGGATGTTGCTGAGGTCCATGGACTCTTTACTGATGGCAGCAGTGAGTCTCCTGCAGCGCTTCGTCCCCCCCTACCCCTGCACCATCCACACTTCCCACTCCTATACCTGTCCCAAGCACACACAGACATTCCCAAGCACGCACCCCACCAGACACAGGCAGCACACCACCATGTAAGGGCAAGCGCACTCCTCCTGGCACGCACACTCAGGGGGATGAAGGCACACCCACTGGGTCTGGGGCACACAGGCATACACGCAGCCACAGTCCGAGTCCGCATGCTGCACTACCCAGTCCCTCCAAAGGCACTCCCCTCGGCTCCCCTACCACACAACCTGACAAGGAGGCCTACTTGGCTGTGCTGGGCCTCAGCCCCTCTGGCTCTCCAGCCCGCAAATGGGAACGGCACTCCACGGGTAGGGGAGTTGAGTCCCCCCCCTGTCCACCCCCTCCCCCAGTAGCGCTGCACCCCATCACTCCGACCCCCCCTCCTTTGAGCCTGTGTTTTCTGCGGGTGCAGGGGATACGCTGGGCGACCTGGCAGCAGTGTGCAGCACCGAGTTGACCTCCACCTTTGGTGCTGCCCCACCCCCTGTGGTGGAGGCATCTGTCCCTGCACCCACCACACCTACCCTTACACCTCCTGTCCCTGCGGTGCCTGGTCCTTCCCCACATGATGCCCCCCCCAGTCAACGAACCTGAGGGTTCTAATGTGCAGGCAAGCTAGGGGAGACGCGTGGCCATGTTCCCCCCCCAGGCCTTCTGATCTGGACTGGCCATGTGCCTTTGTAAATAGTGTCCTTTTATAAATTTTCATTTCATGCTGAATAAAGCATTTTCTTTTCACTTTGAACACTATTGCATTTCAGGTATTGATGTGGGTGCTGATGGTCCCGGAGTTGGGGTTGTGGTAATGTGTTATGTTTCAGGAAAAAGTTGTAGTCTGATGCTCATGGGGTGGCCCATGGTATCTGCGTGCCATCACAAGGTCTCTGCAAAGTATCTTTGCTCATGTGTGCTATTTGTGTTTTGAGACATTGTCCCAAGGAGTGTTCCTTCCTCTGTGGCACCTGACATCTTCCCTGCAGGGAGTTGCACTTTTGTTGTGCTGACCTGTGTCTACATTTCCTTTGTTGGTGACGGATCCCTTCAACTATGGCCATGCCTGCGCAGCAATGTCTCCGGCTGCATCGTCTGTGCCATCCTTGCTAGTCACTGTACTTGTGTATTGAGTATGTTGTAATGCCTTAATGGCGACATTCAGCATTGTCCACACTATGCATGTGTGTTATCCCAGCCTAGCACACAATTGGTTCTTGTTCTGCAATGTATTTGGGCACCTGACTGACAATTGTGGGCATTGTATCTGTGGGAACTCCACCCTATTCCTTCCATGAGAGGCAACATCTTGGTGGCTGTCCCACAACCTGTACATTCCTATCAGTCCTGGGATGTGCGCGACAGTGTGTGTTCCCATTTGGCTCTCTTAGTTTAGTGGGCATTGACATGAGTATACAGTCTTGTGGCATGATCTCTGTGTGTGTATTGTGCTGCATCTGCCTGGGGTGGGTATGCATGTGTCATTTGTCCTCACACCCACATGTGTTGTGTCATGCAGTGGGGGAAAGACATCCATCCTCATGGGAGTGGGACACTGCTGTCAGTGATGTGTTGTTATGGCACTATCAACATAGTCGAACATTAGGGATGTGTACATACACCCATGGAGTTGTGCTCATCTGATCATAATGTACACACCCCTATGACTCTGTCCACTGCTGGGAGTGATAGGCACCCACCCCCATGTCTCTGTCCACTGCTGGTATTCCTCTGCACCCACCCCTCACATGTCTCTGTCCACTGATGGTATTCCTCTGCACCCACCCCTCACATGTCTCTGTCCACTGCTGGGAGTGATATGCACACACCCCTCCCATGTCTCAGTCCACTGCTGGGAGTGATATGCACCCACCCCTCACATGTCTCTGTCCACTGCTGGGAGTGATAGGCACCCACCCCTCACATGTCTCTGTCCACTGCTGGTATTCCTCTGCACCCACCCCTCACATGTCTCTGTCCACTGCTGGGAGTGATATGCACCCACCCCTCACATGTCTCTGTCCACTGCTGGTATTCCTCTGCACCCACCCCTCACATGTCTCTGTCCACTGCTGGTATTCCTCTGCACCCACCCCTCACATGTCTCTCTCCACTGCTGAGAGTGATATGCACCCACCCCTCACATGTCTATGTCCACTGCTGGGAGTGATAGGCACCCACCCCTCACATGTCTCTGCCCACTGCTGGTATTCCTCTGCACCCACCCCTCACATGTCTCTGTCCACTGCTGGTATTCCTCTGCACCCACCCCTCACATGTCTCTGTCCACTGCTGGGAGTGATATGCACCCACCCCTCACATGTCTCTGGCCACTGCTGGGAGTGATATGCACACACCCCGCACATGTCTCTGGCCACTGCTGGGAGTGGTATGCACACACCCCTCACATGTCTCTGGCCACTGTTGGTATTTGTTGGACCCGGCCTCGTAGCGTGGCTCTACTTGTCCCCGCACCACCTAACCTGGTACCTGCAGCCCCAAGCATACGGCCTAGCCGATCCTTCCCACCAGAACACACGCACCCGACCCGGACATCCTCGTCCATGGCCTCTCTCCTTTCGGCCACCCCGGGCCCGCGTGCCCACTTCATGCACCAAGATGGCCACCCGGCCCCAGCGCGACCCGGGCCTAGAGGCGCCACTCCGGCTGGAGGACATCACGCTTCCAGGGGATGAGAGAGGGAGGAGCAGTTTCTATCGCACCTCTGAACTCCCCTGGGACGATGGGTTTCGATCGGCCCTCCGGCCTCCCTGAGGGCTGGCTCCACGCCTGCTGGGTGTCTAGGACTCCTCCCGACCCGGCCCTGAAAGGATCAAAAGACAATGGCAGGAAACCCCGACAAGCGACCCCCAGGTGACAAGACCCCTGCCTGCACAGACTCCGGACATCAAAGAGGGGTCGACCTATAACAAGGGGTGCTCTGAAACTGTCCGGCAGATTCGACGCTGGAACAACGAGAGCCTGCTGACGCGGTTGCGGCTCCTGGAACTTAGAACCACCTGAGCCCTGCTGAGTGACTCGCGGCTCCCTGAAGATCGTAAGACCTCCGAACTGTACCTGAGCCCTGCTGAGTGACTCGCGGCTCCCTGAAGATCGTAAGACCTCCGAACTTGCACCTGAGCCCTGCTGAGTGACTCGCGGCTCCCCGAAGATCGTAAGACCTCCGAACTTGTACTTGAGCCTGCTGAGTGACTCGCGGCTCCCTGAAGATCGTAAGACCTCCGAACTTGTACCTGAGCCCGCTGAGTGACTCGCGGCTTCCACAGACTCCACTGGTCCCGCCGGACCCCGACGACAACAAGCCTACCCCCCAGCTCGAGGATTGTGAGCTGTGCGCCGGGTACATCCTTGCCTTGAACCTTTTTGCCAGAGACTGTCCCGCTACCCCCTATCCCTTCCGAGACTCATTGAGCCCGCGCTCTCCTTGTACATATTTGCAGTGCTAACCTGTTTGATAAAGATTGGTTCCTAAGAACGCACGGTGTGGTGTTTCTGTGTCGTGTGGTGCCAGAAGTACGATCCTCGATACGAGACTTCTCCTCCTGAGGAGTCTCCCGCCAGTGCCCGGCTACGATACTTTGAGGGTGGGTCTCAGGGTAGTCAGGACCCCCTTTCCGGGCTCCTCTGAGGTCGCCGTCTAACATTGGTGGCAAGCGACGGGATTCGGGCCCATCACCGAGAGATCGTACCGTGAACGACGGACGCACTACCAACAAAGATGGCAGAAGGAAACACCATGATCCCCGCAGAAATCAACGCCAACAGGGTGTTCCAGGTGGAACAACTAGAAGAATACACACACAAAGAACTAAAGCAATTCTGCAAAGAACTTAGAATCGCTACCACCGGTCTCAACACCAAGGAAGATTTGCAGAAAGCACTGAAAGCCTGGGTGGATACCGGGGCCTCCCGCCCGGAAGACACGGGGGAACGCCCCGACGAGGCCGAACCCCCCCAAGGCGAAAGCAGCAGCAATCAGGTGCGAAGCATCATACCAGACGGGGGCCTATCCCCGGAGGAACTCGCGGACAGAGAGAGAAGCCGCAATCACGAACTCGAGTTAGCTAAACTCAAAATCGAAGGCGAATTAAAGTTAGCAGAGAAAAAGCTAGCAGTAGAGCAAATGCGCGTGCAAGGCGAGCTAGAGGAGAAGAAGCTCCAACGGGAACACGAAGGAAGGAAGCTCCAACTGGAGCACGAACGCAGCTTGAAAGAAATCGAGCTCAAGGCCAGGAGCGAGGAAGGGAGGCCCCCGGGAAACCGAGAGGCAACCTCCCCAGCGGAGCAGAAGGTCCACATCCCCAAGGATGTGGTCAAGGAATATTATAAAAACGATGACATTCAGCAATGGTTCAAGGCCTACGAGGTCGCCATGACCTCCCATCGGGTCCCGCAGAAGGACTGGGGGGCAGGGTTGTGGGGACGGTTTCTGAGCGAAGGAAGAGACACCCTGCTCGACCTACCCCTCTCTCTGCAGACCTCCTACAGCCACATGAAAGAGGCTCTACTCACAAGGTACGGTCTCACCCCCGAGATGTACCGTCAGCGATTCCGGGACTGCAGGAAAATCCCGGGCACCACCTGGGTGGAATATGTAAACTTTTTTAGTCGGGCCTTCGATGGGTGGGTCAAGGGCAGCAAAGTCACCACCCTTGAGGAACTCACCGACCTCCTATTATGGGAACACCTGGCTGCGAACTGCTTTGTGGAACTACGCCAGCATCTGCTTGACAGCAAACTCACCGATCCCAGGAAGCTGGCGGTGGAAGCAGACCGCTGGACCAACACCCGGGTCACCCGGGGCATGGTAGGAGAATACCCCCGAGCCAGTCAGGGACCACCCCGCCAGAGAGGAGGGGGGAACCAGGGAGGCCAGAGAGAGTCCCAGCCTAGTCCCCCGAAGACCCAATCTCCACCTTTACCAGCGCCCCCCCCCCGCCACCAGTAACCGGACCCCCCGGGAGACGGGGACACAGGGTAACCGTCACTTGTTTCCGTTGCCAGAAGCCCGGGCACTACGCCAATGACCCAGAATGCCCCATGGCCACCCAAAACACCCCTGCAAGACAGATAGCCAACATAGCTCTGGGGGAGGAGGTTGAGGAAACCGGGGAGTGGGAACCCGCAGCCATGGCCCTAGTATCCCTGGGAGATAGGGAGATGGTCCCTGGTAGCCTCCTGCCCTCCAACACGAAGAAATACGGGCAGCTCGTCAAGATCAATGGCCACCAAATAGAGGCCCTGCGGGACACCGGGGCCAGCATCACCGGTGTCCTCAGGCACTTAATCCCCGAGGAGCAGATCCTCCCCAACGTCTTTTGCCCAGTCATTTCCGCTGAGTGGGGTGGAGTGATAGGTAAACTGAGGGTTGCCGTACGAACCTCCCAGCCGGTCGACTGCCTCCTAGGGAACGACCTGGAGAGTTCTCCCTGGAAGCACGTCGAACGCAAGGCCCACCTAGAGATGATGGGGCTCCCCGAGTGGGTGTGCGCCACCACCCGATCCATGTCAGCTCGACTTCCCCCCCTGGGAGAAGTCGAAGACGCCCCGACCGAAGAGGTCAGAACAGTAACCCCCGAGGGTCCTCCCGTCCCCCCATCGGAGGGGCCCGTCGCCAGCGACGAGCCCTCCCTGTCCGACACCGCCCCGGTCCCTGAGTTAGGCAATCTACCCGAGTTGGCCCAATGGCGCCACGAGGGTGGGCCCACCCGGGAGGAGTTATGCCGGGAGCAAGCCACCTGTCCTTCCCTGGTCGGATTGCAGCGCCAGGCCGAGGGCCAAGCCGCAGGCGACCAAACTGGCACGCACCGAATTTATTGGGAGAATAGCATTTTGTATAGTGAGCAGAAGTCGGTGGAGCTGGGATCCGGACGGGTGCTGGTGGTACCCCTCCGCTTCTGAGACTTCCTCCTGGGCTTAGCCCACGACGTCCCCCTTGCCGGCCACCTGGGTCAAGACAAGACCTACAGCCGTCTCGTGACCCATTTTTACTGGCCTAAGATGAGAGCAGCCGTAGAAGCCCACTGCAAGTCCTGTCCCACGTGCCAAGCTAGCGGGAAGAGTGGGGGGAAGAGCAAGGCTCCCCTCCAACCCTTCCCGGTCGTCAGTACCCCCTTTGAACGAGTCGGGATCAACATCGTGGGGCCCCTAGACCCCCCCACCTCCCAAGGTCACCGTTTCATCTTGGTCCTGGTGGATCACGCCACCCGATACCCTGAGGCGATCCCCCTACGCACCGTCACGGCCCCCGTAGTGGGCCGGGCCCTGATGGGGATCTTTTCCCGGGTAGGGTTCCCCCGCGAGGTCGTGAGCGATCGCGGCACTAATTTTATCTCAAGGTACATGACGTCCCTGTGGCAACAATGTGGAGTGTCCTACAAATTCACTACCCCGTACCATCCCCAAGGGAACGGCCTAGTAGAGAGGTTTAACCGGACTCTGAAAGGGATGATCACCGGCCTAGAAGAGCCCCTCTGGCGTAAGTGGGACGTCCTGCTCCCCTGCCTCTTGTTCGCTTACCGAGAGGTCCCCCAGAAGTCCCTAGGGTTCAGCCCGTTTGAGTTGCTCTATGGACATCCCGTCCGAGGTCTCCTCAGCTTGGTTAAGGAAGGGTGGGAGGCGGCACCCCAGACCACCCCACGAGATGTGTTCCACTATGTTCTGACCCTCCGGAACCAGACCAGGAAGTTCCGAGCACTGGCCGAGGCCAACCTAGAGACAAGCCAAGAAGAGATGAAGCGCTGGTACGACCAGAATGCCACTCTGGTCGAGTTCCAGCCGGGCCAACAAGTATGGGTCATGGCTCCCGTGAAGCCAGGCGCCCTCCAGGACAGGTGGACCGGGCCCTACAAAGTGATTGAGCGGAAGAGTCCAGTCATATACTTGGTGGACGTCCAGTCGCCTCGGGATCCCCTCCGGGTCCTTCACGTGAACCGCCTCAAGCCTCACTTAGTGCGGACAGAACTGAGCCTCCTGCTGGCCACCGATGACGGGGCCGAAGATGAGTCCGATCCCCTCCCGGACCTCCTGTGTGTCAAGGAGCAGGATGGCTCCGTGGAGGGAGTGAACCTCTCCCCAGCTCTCACTGCCCAGCAGCAAGAGGACTGCCGCCAGCTACTAGGACAATTTGCCGACCTCTTCTCCCTGATCCCCCGAGTCACCGACTGGTGTGTCCATGACGTGGGCACCGGGGACAGCCCGCCGGTGAGACACCGAGCCTACCGGGTCCCCGACCGGGTCCGGTCCTACATTCAAGCTGAAGTCTCAAAGATGTTGACCATGGGGGTGATCGAGCCATCTGACAGTCCCTGGGCCAGCCCAGTGGTCCTGGTCCCGAAGGCAGCGGCCCCCGGTGTCGCCCCCGAGCTCCGGTTCTGCGTGGACTACCGGGGGCTCAATGACTTCACCCGAGCCGATGCCCACCCCATTCCACGAGCCGACGAGCTCATTGACCGACTCGGGGCAGCAAGGTTCCTCAGCACCTTCGACCTCACCTGCGGATACTGGCAAATTGCGCTCACCGAGGGGGCCAAGGAGCGGTCTGCCTTCTCCACCCCAGATGGGCATTACCGCTTCCGGGTAATGCCCTTCGGAATGAAAAATGCCCCGGCCACCTTCCAGCGACTGGTGAATAGAGTCCTGGCCGGGCTAGAACAGTTCAGCGCGGCCTATCTGGACGACATCGCCGTTTTCAGTTCCGGATGGAGTGAGCACCTCCAGCACCTCCGGAGGGTGCTAACCGCCCTGCGCCAGGCAGGCCTGACAGTAAAAGCCAGCAAGTGCCAAATTGGGCAAGGATTAGTAGTCTACCTGGGGCACCAGGTAGGGAGTGGCCAGGTCGCCCCTCTACAACCAAAGATCGACGCCATCGTGGCCTGGGAACCCCCCACCACCCAAACGGAGGTCCGAGCCTTTCTGGGCCTCACTGGCTACTACCGCAGATTCATCAAGGGGTATGGCAGCCTTGTCGGCCCCCTCACAGAGCTCACATCCAAAAAACAGCCAAAAAAGGTTCAGTGGACAACCGCCTGCCAGGAGGCGTTCGATGCCCTAAAGAAGGCCATGTGCACGGCCCCCGTCCTCCAGGCTCCCGACTACTCCAAGGAGTTTGTAGTCCAGACCGATGCCTCCGAGCATGGCATTGGGGCCGTCCTGTCCCAGATGAATGACCAAGGCCTGGACCAGCCCGTCGCCTTCCTCAGTCGGCGGCTGTTGCTCAGAGAACAGCGATGGAGTACCATTGAGCGCGAAGCCTTTGCCGTGGTCTGGGCACTCAAGAAAGTACGCCCTTACCTGTTCGGCACACATTTCAAAGTCCAAACCGACCATCGGCCCTTGCGATGGCTCATGCAAATGCGGGGAGAAAACCCCAAGCTACTGCGGTGGTCAATCTCCCTTCAGGGGATGGATTTCACCGTGGAACATCGCCCTGGTACGGACCACGCCAACGCTGACGGCCTCTCCCGGTTCTTCCGCCTCAGCGAAGAGAACCCCCCAAGATGATGGGCAGTTCTCTCCGGCTTTCAGCTGGGGGGGACGCGTGTTGGACTCGGCCTCGTAGCGTGGCTCTACTTGTCCCCGCACCACCTAACCTGGTACCTGCAGCCCCAAGCATACGGCCTAGCCGATCCTTCCCACCAGAACACAAGCACCCGACCCGGACATCCTCGTCCATGGCCTCTCTCCTTTCGGCCACCCCGGGCCCGCGTGCCCACTTCATGCACCAAGATGGCCGCCCGGCCCCAGCGCGACCCGGGCCTAGAGGCGCCACTCCGGCTGGAGGACATCACGCTTCCAGGGGATGAGAGAGGGAGGAGCAGTTTCTATCGCACCTCTGAACTCCCCTGGGACGATGGGTTTCGATCGGCCCTCTGGCCTCCCTGAGGGCTGGCTCCACGCCTGCTGGGTGTCTGGGACTCCTCCCGACCCGGCCCTGAAAGGATCAAAAGACAATGGCAGGAAACCCCGACAAGCGACCCCCAGGTGACAAGACCCCTGCCTGCACAGACTCCGGACATCAAAGAGGGGTCGACCTATAACAAGGGGTGCTCTGAATCTGTCCGGCAGATTCGACGCTGGAACAACGAGAGCCTGCTGACGCGGTCGCGGCTCCTGGAACTTAGAACCACCTGAGCCCTGCTGAGTGACTCGCGGCTCCCTGAAGATCGTAAGACCTCCGAACTGTACCTGAGCCCTGCTGAGTGACTCGCGGCTCCCTGAAGATCGTAAGACCTCCGAACTTGTACCTGAGCCCTGCTGAGTGACTCGCGGCTCCCCGAAGATCGTAAGACCTCCAAACTTGTACTTGAGCCTGCTGAGTGACTCGCGGCTCCCTGAAGATCGTAAGACCTCCGAACTTGTACCTGAGCCCGCTGAGTGACTCGCGGCTTCCACAGACTCCACTGGTCCCGCTGGACCCCGACGACAACAAGCCTACCCCCCAGCTCGAGGATTGTGAGCTGTGCGCCGGGTACATCCTTGCCTTGAACCTTTTTGCCAGAGACTGTCCCGCTACCCCCTATCCCTTCTGAGACTCATTGAGCCCGCGCTCTCCTTGTACATATTTGCAGTGCTAACCTGTTTGATAAAGATTGGTTCCTAAGAACGCACGGTGTGATGTTTCTGTGTCGTGTGGTGCCAGAAGTACGATCCTCGATACGAGACTTCTCCTCCTGAGGAGTCTCCCGCCAGTGCCCGGCTACGATACTTTGAGGGTGGGTCTCAGGGTAGTCAGGACCCCCTTTCCGGGCTCCTCTGAGGTCGCCGTCTAACAGTATTCCTCTGCACCCACCCCTCACATGTCTCTGTCCACTGCTGGTATTCCTCTGCACCCGCCACTCACATGTCTCTGTCCACTGCTGGGAGTTATATGCACCCACCCCTCGCATGTCTCTGTCCACTGCTGGGAGTGATAGGCACCCACCCCTCACATGTCTCTATCCACTGCTGGTATTCCTCTGCACCCACCCCTCACACGTCTCTGTCCACTGCTGGGAGTGATATGCACCCACCCCTCACATGTCTCTGTCCACTGCTGGGAGTGGTATGTACACACCCCTCACATGTCTCTGGCCACTGCTGGTATTCCTCTGCACCCACCCCTCACATGTCTCTGTCCACTGCTGGCATTCCTCTGCACCCACCCCTCACATGTCTCTGTTCACTGCTGGGAGTTATATGCACCCACCCCTCACATCTCTCTGGCCACTGCTGGGAGTGATATGCACACTCCCCTCACATGTCTCTGTCCACTGCTGGGAGTAATAGGCACCCACCCCTCACATGTCTCTGTCTACTGCTGGTATTCGTCTGCACCCACCCCTCACATGTCTCTGTCCACTGCTGGGAGTGATATGCACCCACCCCTCACATGTCTCTGTCCACTGCTGGGAGTGATATGCACCCACCCCTCACATGTCTCTGGCCACTGCTGGGAGTGGTATGCACACACCCCTCACATGTCTCTGGCCACTGCTGGGAGTAATAGGCACCCACCCCTCACATGTCTCTGTCCACTGCTGGGACTCCTAGGCAGACACCCACCCACCCACCCGCACCCTTGGTGCTGTACACTGCTGTCCTGGCCATGAACACACCCCAATATACTGGTTATATGCTGCACCAGGCCCTAAGCCAACATTCGTGGCGTGTGTACGCCTAGTATCACTAATGTACTGGTGCCCTAGAGGTACGGGTGATGCGGTCTGTACCCCCGCTCTGAGGGCGTGGGTACGGCCCGTACCACCATTGTAGTGGTGATGTAGGAGTACGTGCTGTACCCACGCCCTCAGAGCGTGTGTACGGCCCGTACCACGCGTACCACTACAATGGTGGTACGGGCCGTACCCATGCCCTCAGAGCGTGGGTACGGCGCGTACTCCTACATCACCACTACAATGGTGGTACGGGCCGTACCCACGCTCTGAGGGCGTGGGTATGGCCCGTACCACCATTGTAGTGGTGATGTAGGGGTGCGTGTGGTACGGGCCGTACCCACGCCCTGAGGGCATGGGTATGGCCCGTACCACCATTGTAGTGGTGATGTAGGTGTACATGCCGTACCCATGCCCTCAGAGTGTGGGTACAGCCCGTACCACACGTACCCCTACATCACCACTCCAATGGTGGTACGGGCCATACCCACGCCCTCAGGGTACAGCGCGTACCCCTACATCACCACTACAATGGTGGTACAGGCCGTACCCACGCTCTGAGGGCATGGGTATGGCCTGTACCACCATTGTAGTGGTGATGTAGGGGTATGCACCGTACCCATGCCCTCAGAGCATGGGTACGGCCCGTACCACACGTACCCCTACATCACCACTCCAATGGTGGTATGGGCCGTACCCACTCCCTCAGGGCGTGGGTACTGCGTGTACCCCTACATCACCACTACAATGGTGGTACAGGCCACACCCACGCCCTCAGAGCGTGGGTAGGGCGCGTACTCCTACATCACCACTACAATGGTGGTACGGGCCGTACCCACGCTCTGAGGGCATGGGTACGGCCTGTACCACCATTGTAGTGGTGATGTAGGGGTATGCACCGTACCCATGCCCTCAGAGCATGGGTACGGCCCGTACCACGCGTACCCCTACATCACCACTCCAATGGTGGTATGGGCCGTACCCACGCCCTCAGGGCGTGGGTACTGCGTGTACCCCTACATCACCACTACAATGGTGGTACGGGCCGTACCCACACTCTGAGGGTGTGGGTACGGCCCGTACCACCATTGTAGTGGTGATGTAGGGGTATGCATGGTACGGGCCGCACACACGCCCTGAGGGCGTGGGTACGGCACGTACTCCTACATTACCACGACAATGGTGGTACTGGCCGTACCCACGCCCTCACGGCATGGATATGGCCCGTACCACGTGTACCCCAACATCACCACTACAATGGTGGTACAAGCCGTACCCACGCCCTCAGGGCGTGTGTACGGCCCGAACCACGCGTACCCCTACATCACCACTACAATGGTGGTACGGGCCGTACCTACGCTTTGAGGGCATGGTTACGGGCTGTACCACCATTGCTGTTTTGACGGTTACGCGTACGCGGGGATTGGTGGACACGCCCCCCGAAGTGACCAGACCCTGGAGGTAATGTATGGCCAGTATATGGTATTTTTTAAATTAGGTAGAGGTTATGTTTCCTGCCCCTCGCCCCCCCCCCCTTTGCCCCTGGGTGTTAAGCTGACCTTCTGCGGAGTGCGCGGCAGTTTCGGTGCACCATGTCGTAGGCTAGGAGGGCCGGGATGACACGTAGGATGGGGTCCATGGCTGTCCGTCGCGTACCGCTGCTCATTCTTCGCGTCGTCCTCTATTTCCCGGGAGTTTTTGGCTGCTGTAAAAAATGATCCGTGCGGAGTGACGTAGGTATGAATCGTACTTGCTGGTCTGTAGAACGCTGCCTGACTCCGTCCGGACGTCACGTACGCGATGTCCCGGATCGGAATTGTGGGTATTTTTTCGGCGCACGTAGTTTTTTACGATTCGTACGGAAATGGTATTTCTGTACGAATCGTACTTGCTGGTTTGTAAGGAGCATTTCCCGGGTACGAGTCGTACAGAGAATACGCTCCGTATGGCCATTCGTACCCGGGTTTTAAAGGGATCGAAATCGGCACCTATATTTTTGCAAAACAATATGTACAACTTCAATATTTACAAAAACAATATTTCTTGCCTGCAAGTCGATATTCTTGACCACAATATTTTTCCTGTCGATATTTCTGTAGCACAATATTTAAAACTCGATATTTGTGTTTATTGACATTTTAAACTTGATATTCTGTCTGTGCACCACTTTGACTTGTTTCAGTTACTATTGAACCTATTATACCTTTTTACAATTCTGGGTCACAAGGAAATACTGCACACATGCTAATCGTTCCTACTGGAATTAATGCTTCAATTGGTAACCCAATAGACTTAACTGCGAGGCCAGTGCTTCAAGCACTTATGGTCTGACATAAGGAAATGTCACAGACAACAACAAATGAAGCAGTTTGATCCCACTAGTAGATTGGTCCAGAGATCATCACCATTTTACATGGCCAGATTTTGTGAACCTGCACAAATAAATTACACTACGTTTAAAATGGCAGTACCTTCAAGAATATCAAACTTGGATGAGCCTTTAATATCTATATCAACTGATGTGAGAATAGAGTCAACTAGTGGACATTCTAATAATATTACTCCAATAGATCAATTAGGTCCTAATCTACAAGAATTTGATGATTGGAAGAAATGATTATTGGTACTCTTAGTCCAGCATTATTACATGCTTCCCAGGAAGAAGAACTACTGTTTCTCTGTAAAGACATTACCAGACGATCAAGACAGACATATGAAAGGTTAGCTGTAGTAGCTCAGAAATATGAAATCGATGTACAGGAGTCAAATGTATTACAAAGGACTTACTAAAAAGAGTTTAGCAACAAAGACCTTTCTACCAGTAGATCGACAGGAATGAAGTTGCAAATTAAGGAAATAATGACATTGCTCAGAAAATGGAGCGAAAAAAAAAGGGAATGTAGATTGTTGTTAGAAATTGGATTTCTGGTTGGCTAGGGCTTGCGCCAAAGCCAGGCAGAAACCACCACTCTAGTCAGGGCAAGGAAGTTACACGCCAAAGATAACCCCTGCTCACCCCCTTGGTAGCTTGGCACGAGCAGACAGGCTTATCCCTGAGGCGATGTGTAAAGCGTTTGCGTGCGCACCCAGCAACAACACCCAAGGCCCACCACAAAGGAAACTCCACACAAGGTATTCTATAAAAATAGCCTTTGTATTATACACAACACATTAGATAAAAACACACACTCTACAATGTGCCAACAGGCACGGGCAGAATTTACAAGGGATTATATATACAGGGGACAGGGCCACATGGACCACTGCCAGGAATTAGCACTTAGAACATAGCACAAATCACCAATAGTAAACGTAGAACATAACACAAAGTAACTGTAGAGCACAACCAGTCTCTACTGGCGCAATAATGACCTCAGCGTCATCACACTAGCATCAGGTATAAAACCTATCCTGCATCTATCACAGGGGCATAAATCACATTATGCAATTCTCATTGGTCTAACTCATTAGACCTAACCACCTAGGTATAACTATACTAGGGGCGCACATCGCACAGGGAAGTACATTCTCCCTACCATCAACCTAAGCAGGTAAAACAACCTTCTAGGCAGAAATAACCACATTTAGAGGTATAAGACACAGGGTGCGCCAAACATACTATACACAGCACATTTCCTAGCACCAAAAGCATGAACACAGGGTGCGCAAAACGTACTACACCGTACATTTCCTAGCACCAAAATCACATCAGAGTCCAGGTTGCGCCAGAACCTAAACGTAGCAGCTGCCCACTACTTGCTGGGCAGCTGGGGACAAGCACAGGGCCTAAACGCTGCAGCTGGCACTAAGTGCTGCGCAGCTGGGGAAGGCAAATAGCGGCAGGGGGCTCTCATTAGCCCTTCAAAACAAACTGCGCCAATCCTTGGAGCCCTCTAGGCTCTAGAACAAACTGTGCCAAACGTGGGAGCCATCTGGCTCTGGAAATCATGTCCCCTGGAGCACACTGGCTCCTGAAAACAACAGGCCCCCATAGCGTTGGAGCGCAGGGGCGCCTTAAAACCAATATGTCCCCAACGTTGGAGTCCTTCTGGACTCTACACAAAGAATGCCCTGAATAGCGTTGGAGCGGCCCACTGGACACACGGGGCCGCTCTGACTCGGTGCCTCGCACCGAACACCAGGGGAATGCCTCTGATTACCGTTGGAGCCTCGTGCAGGCTCTAGAACTAAACATGATGGCCCCTTCGTTGGGGCGGCCCGCTGCTAGCCGGGGCCTCCCAGGAAGTCGGCACCGGCACTGGTGCCTCTCTCTCGCCCCCCCCCCCTTGAGCCCTCACTCACCGGGCCTCTGGGCGGGGACTCTGCTTCACCCGGTCACTCTCCTTCAGCATACGCGGGGCTTCCCTCAGCTCACGGGAGCCCCGGTATGCATTCCTCGTCTTCTGGAGTAGGTGGGCACAGCAGGGCTCTCACCATTCGTGGGGGTCCTGCTTCGCTTGCGCCGCATCCTGGCTCTTCTCCGTACTTCGGCCGCCACCGTGGGGCTCTCCCTCCAGCATGGGAGCCCCGCGTCATCACGTCGCGCCGGCCGCTTCCGTCCCGCGGCCCCGCCCACAACCAGGCGGGCCGCGGGCAGCAGCGACGATCTTCGGCAGCAATGAGGGGTAGGCTCCCTCCTACATGACCACGTACAGCGGGGTGGGCACCCGCTTATTCAAATATATAAAAAAAGAGGCGGCCATGTGGGGTGGGCACCCACTAAATAACGCTAAATGCGGGGTGGGCACCCGCGAATTTTCCCACGAAGCAAGTCACAAGCGGGGTGGGCACCCGCAAAAGCACGCATCATGGGGGAATCCCTAAGCTGGGGATTCCCTCTCTCGCTCGTAGCAGCGCAACGCTGCACAGCTCCAGCTCCTCTCGCTGGGGGAATAAAGCGCTCTCCAGGCGCTATGTTCAGGACCAGAAAAGCACCTTGCTGCAGGGAAAATAAAGCGCTCCCAGGGCGCTAGGCCAGCAACAAGCCTTGGCAAGGTAAAAGGAAAGTCCCAAGGGTCCAGAAGGTCCTAAAGGCATCCAGGGGGCAAGGTAGGGCCTAGGGGCCAGCACACAGGGCCCTCCAGCAGGGAGGTAGCCCCCATGGCGGTCCTTCCTGGGCCCCACCAGCAGCACGCCCCCCGTAGATTCAAGACAGAGCAAGAACATTTTGTAAGGGGACACAGCCCCTTTTTATACACCAAATCCCTTTGTTCTGGGTTCAGGGTGAGGGGGAAAACCAGTCGCAGCTGGTTGGGGAGCACCCTTGATGTGCTCAGCCCCTCACTCTATTCACTGGCAGGGCTAGGGTCGTCAGTCGCACCACAGGGGGCGGGGCCAGCATTGTGTGTGGAAAACCCTGCCCTATTCAGGACCCAGGTGTACTCCTCCCACCCATCTAGCTGCTGATCTCCCCATTCACCACTGGGTGACTCATCCTGACTCTGGGGAATCCCTAGCCCGTCACATGACATGACCAGCCAATCACACGACAGACACACTGCACACAGAAGTGCCCACCTCTAGAAGTGGCACTTCCATACTAGGTACATGCATGCCGCACACATCATCGCGCAGCATTCACTCCCACGAGTCCGCACATACCAAACTCGAGCCTGCACACCCCACGCATCAGGAACTACTAGGGACACATACATTCCCCATGCCTTCCTACGGGAGGGCAGGCCTATCTCACCACATGCACTCAGAGCACGCACGCACTTTACCCTGGGACACAGGGAAAGTGCGCAGAAACCAAAAAAATCACCACACCAAGTCACCAATAAAAAGCAAAAAGTTCAGGGGTGAACCTGCCAGAAGGGCCAAGTCCAACAATTGTCAAAGAAAAAGGAGACAAAAAAGTCATAATCTAGATGCCTCCAGTTGTCATCTTTGGAGAAGCAGAGGAAGTGCAAATGCTTCCTCTGAGAGAGGTTCCTGGAGGAGTATACATACATGTGGCTTGGACAAGGACTGATATTTTGTCTTTCACAAAACAGAGAGATAATTGGGTAGAATGGTATAGACAGATTGAAAGGTTTGGGAAGGTCCCATGGAAAAATGTGGGTGCCTTGTTTGTCATTGCGAATCCGCGTGACATATGGACAGAATGTAAGGTGGCTATGGATGGTTGTATGATGTTACAACGCATGCCATTCCAATGCATGCTGTTACAATGCATACCTTTACCCCGACTTGCTGTCAAGGGTGCGCTGGAAGTTGTGCAACAGCAGGGAAGGTGTTGGAGTTAACTCCAACACCTTCTACCCCTTGCAACAAGCCTTTCACGTTGAAACAACATGCGTTGTAATGGCATGCATTGCAATGCTTCCGTTGTAAAGAATGTTTCCCCTATAGACTGGCCTGATGTAGAACCACCTAGAGGCCCTAAAAAAGGAGCTCCATTACCACTGGTAATGAAGAAATACAATCAGGTGATTAATTTCCTAAAGCCAAAATCTCTCCTAAAGATATTGATTGGCTTTAAATTGACAGAACAAAACAAGAACTTAAAGAATCGATGAAAGCCTATTATGAAACGTTAATACGAGCAATAAGGTGGTCCTAATGAAAATGCCTCCTTTCAAAAAGAGGAAGAATGAAAATAAATACTGTATCTCTGATCAAACAAATTGATCCTTAGGCAAGTGATATACCAGAGAGAAAACAAGACACTCTTTACTGGAAACAGATTTGCATTTTATATTTGTTCTTTACAATAAATCAATAATACATACATACATTGGGAGAATTGTTTGAACATTTCTCAAAAAAGTGCATAAAGGAGTGTTCATAGGCATGCTCATGTGCAAAGTGAAATAGGAGGAAAAGAAACCATTAGAGAAAAACAGTTTTGCAGTTCTAAAATCAAACCTGTTGTTGTGTAACAAACGGGTGGGTATACAAATGTGGCCCCAAGCACAAAGGGGCCATTTCTGATGTTGGACGGACTAAGGTCCATCCGACATCGGTCAGGAGACTTAACTGACCGACCTGCTATCTTCGGTTACGGCCCTGCAAGTACGATGCGACCGAACCCTGTTCGGACGCACTCGTATACTTCACAATGGGAGCATGCATTCCGAGTGGAATGAATGCTTGCATTGTGAAAAGCAGGGGTGCAGTTCATCCCTGCACCCTGTGGCCGGCACCCCAAGGTGCCTGCCACACTGTGCAGGGATCCACAGAGGGGCACCATAGGTGCCCCCACCCATGCGGGCCCTACTGGGGGCCCCCAAAGACAGTTTCCGACTGCCTTTTCATAATGGAAAGACCGGCATGAAAAGGCAGTGAAAAACTGCCATCCTACTCCCTCCGTCGTAAAGAGGCCGCCGGGGGAGTAATGGCGGATTTCCGGATGGCGGACGGGCTCTCCCAGCCCGTCTGACGCCATCCGGAAATCCAAGTCAGATTCCTCTCCGACCGAGCCCATCGGAATGGCTCGATTGGAAAGGAATCCGGCTGGCACGTTCCGATTCGGGTGGAAGGGTTCCAAACATCATTCGGACCTTCCATCCGAATCAGAATCGGCCCCAATGTGTCCATACCCATGTGGGGTCAAAGGTCCTCAATTCTGAACCATAACACCATGAATGGTGGATCATCGCAGTGATGTGGGTCCATAAAAATTCAAGTTCCAAAATTGTTGGTGGTCAAATTAAGTAATTGAAAAAAACACTCTAATGAATCACCGTTCTATTTTCACAAAGAGAAACTCGTTGTCGAGTGGATCATAGCGGTCCTCTCAAAAGGGCAGCATCTGCTAGCAGCGCATCACCTGGTAGTGCATGGAAGGTTGGTACAAGCTTTTAGACAGTACAGTGGAATAGAAAACGTGGCTGGCAAAGAGATGGGACATTTTGTCTATGGATTTGGGTATTGCTTGAGACCTCATATTTCTTCAGTGATTCAGCAACACTTAAGTTGTTGGCAGAATAAACCAATTGATGAGGTCCTGCACTATGAAAAGTACTGTGGTGATGAAATTGACATAAACCATATAAAGCTTAAGGAAAATCTTATGATTGCACAAATGAAGGCTGTGCAAAAAGGACAGAATCAGTTGGGGTTTGGTCGTGGTGATCCGGTTGATTCTAGAACGGGTGTTGATGTGTCAGCTTTGAAGAAAACAAATCTTTGTCTTGAGTGTAGTATATTTATGTATTGGAATGGCAAGTGTCGATTTAGGGGCTGATTCCGATTCCGGCCGCAAAATGAACCGACTGGCACGGACCTGGACCGAATACCGACCGACACGGACCAGCGCCGTACGACCCGCAGTACGATGCAACGCGAGTGAATTACAACTGACACGTACGGAATACAAGCCGTACGACCGAGCCGTAGGGAAAATAGTGATCCGGACGGAAAACCTACGCGATTTTCACTGACCAACATGAACCCGGAATGGAACCGACCGACCGACCCGTACCCGCGATGTCCGATCCGCGCAGTACGATGCAATGCGTGTAAAACCAGACCGACTCGCACGGAGACCAAGCCGCACGACCGACACGCACAGACAACCGGGCACACAAGCAATAGAGACCGCCGCGACCGCCGCGTACCAAACACAGAAGATAGGCAGCGTGAACAAGGTGGAAAAGCCCGCACGAGACAACAGCAGCGTCCGTTTCCGTCACATGAACGTCTCCTTCATGTCTACAAAACCCAAAGGAAAAAAGACAAAAAAAGGAACAAACAAGCAATGACAAAGCCAATAAATACCAAAGAAAAAAACATGGGACAAAGACACACCCACAACTCCAACTATATAAAGGACTACAATCACTATCATCATCCCTTGCAAACAGGAGACACAGCCAGCAGCAAACACCATTACCCAGCAACCACAGACACACTCACAACTCACCCATCACACAACTCACACACCATCAGCACCTCATACAAAATCACACACACATACAACCAGCAAAACCAACACCAAACCGCCCTCACTTGCACCCTCACACACACATCCCTCACCACCACCACCCATCACCATGCGCCCAAAGAAGAATCCAAAGTTCACCGATAGTGAATTAGAAGTGCTGGTAGACAAGATCATCAGAGTAGAGCCACATTTGTTTGGTACATTTGTCCAAAGGACCCCCATGTCACAGAAAACCAAGATGTGGGCGAGGATTGTGGACAAGGTGAATGCTCAAGCACCAGTAAGGCGCACAAAGGACAATATCCAGAACAGGTGGTATGACGTGCGCAGGAGGGTCAAGAAACTCATCGAAAAAGATCACGCCCTGAGTCAGTGCACCGGCAGTGGCCCTCCTGCCAAACCAGTCTACTTCAGGACCTGGGAGGAGAAGGTGCAGGACATCCTACCACCAGAGAGCGTCCATGGCCTAACAGATATCCCAGAGCCTGGTGAGTACACAAACAACATACCCAAGATTGAGTGGCAAGGGGACAGTGAAACCATGCACCGCAAGCAAAGCTACACTAACTAATAGATAATCAGCCCAAGATGTGTTTGCCAGTCAGACACACACAATACCTGCCATCTCATAGTGACTGGGAACTGTGTCATGACATGCACCAACCTACAAACAAATAGAGCAAGCCAGTGGCACAAAGCCAAATAGACCCTGCCAGACAGTTTACCACCACAAACACACCACCTCACAGTGCAGCTGACTGTCAGGAAGAAATAGTGGGGATGCAGGTGAAGTGAGTGTATCCAAAAGCATGATGGGGCCTGTAGTCACAGATAATGCTCCCCCTCCTGATTGGCCCATCAAGACCTCTCTGAAACATGCCCACATCACAGGGAGTGGAAAATGACTGACAAGATGGCTGACACTGGGTCCTGCTGTGGGGAGCACAAGGCCCTGCTCAGGGTTGTGTGCAAATCAGAAGCAGGACACCACTGACTGACATCCTGAAAGACAACTTGCACGCCCTACAATGGAAGCACGTTTCATGATGGGAAGGAGGACTTAAAGCCCTGACCATACTTACCAGCATGTGGAGACACCCCCCCCCTCAACACAAACTCCACACAACTCACCGGGTACAATGCATTGACACACACCTCATTGAAATATCAGCAAACGATACCCCGTACTGGGTGCTGCTGTGTGAAGCACAGGGGCTCACTTTGGACTTGTAGCCAAACAAACACCAGGATTTCACAGTCAGCCATCTTGCCATTGCTGTCACACCCCCTCACAGGGAAGCAGAGTCAAGAGGGAGGAAGTATGTGCATGCTGGGAAGGGGGGTGTAGCCAAGAGTATGATGGGAGTTGCAGTCACAGACAATCTACACCCACCCACATGGCCCAGGAAGATCAAACTGAACCATACTCGCCTCACAGGGAGTGGGAAGGGACTGACACGATGTCTGACACTGGGCTCTGTTGTGGGGAGCACAAGGCCATGCTGGGAAATGCCCAACAACAAACATCAGGACTTCACAGTCAGCCATCTTGCCATTGCTGTCACACCCCCTCACAGGGAGCAGGGTCAAAAGGGAGGAAGTATGTGCATGCTGGGAAGAGGGGTGTAGCCAAGAGTATGATGGGAGTTGCAGTCACAGACAATCTACACCCACCCACAAGGCCCAGCAAGATCAAACTGAACCATACTCGCCTCACAGGGAGTGGGAAGGGACTGACAAGATGTCTGACACTGGGCTCTGTTGTGGGGAGCACAAGGTCATGCTGGGAAATGGCCAACAACAATATCAAACTCTGTCCGTGACAAGCTGGGAAAAAGCAGTGTACAGGCAGGCATCTGTTCGAAAAGTAGAAAATGTCATGTTTGTGAACCATCGATGCATGTAGAAACATAACTCACATTGTGTGTCTCTTCCAAACACAGGTGGTGCTGGGCACCCAGCACCAAATGATGAGCATACCCAGTCCCAGACTCTGGCGGACACTGAGCTCTCTGGTCTGACTCTCTCACTGTCCTCTTGGGATGACATCGACCAACCTGGCCCCTCCGGTGTGAGCCATCATGCAGCACCAGCAGCATCAACATCTGCACCCCCTGAACCCATGCCTCCTGCATCTGGACACCGACAGGGCACCCCCGCCAACACGGGCAGACCAAGGCCAATCAACACCCACAGCACAGGGACACAGGACCCCCTGGAAGCTACAGCAAACAACACCAGCAACACCACCCAAGGGGTCACAGTGTCACCTGTGCGTCCCGCCGCTGGTCCTACCCGTGTGGATAGGGGTGCTGGGAGGGGTGGGAGGCAGAGGGCGCGCCTTGCAGAGGGGTCTGGACTGCATGATGACCCCCACCTGGCACGCATCTTAGATGCGTACCAGGATAGCACCGGAGGATTTGGCCAGGTAGTGGGGATCCTCAAGGACATGCAACATGAGCAGATCGTCCACCATGCCCGCATGGAGGCCGAGTGGCTTGCCATTACTGCGGTGCATCGGGACATACTCCAATGCCTCCGCCAGATCAACACCAACCTGTCCACACCTCCCTGTGTGGCCACAAGATCTGTCGCAACACCATCTGCCAGTGCAACAGGGAGGGAGAAGGACTCTGGCGGAGAGTCCCCTGCACCGCAGAGGCCTGCACCTGAGGATCCCCCCCCCGGAAGAAGAGGGGCATCCGAAGAAGGACATGTGAGAGGCAGGTGTCCCAGCACATCCCCCAGGGCCTCTAAACCTGTCCTGGACAATGTTCTTTGTGCGCAACCCATTCACCTTGTCCAATCGCACACAAGTCGCCCACATGACATGGAGGGTTCATGTTGGGCCAATGTAGCAGATGACTGTGGACTTTACTCTGGACATTTTATCTACCAGCACTTCCAACTCTAATGTGAACTTTGGATTCCCAAACCAATGTACAGCACCCACCATCCTGTGCCCTTCCCACACACATGTTTGAAAATAACCTCACCAGTACACCATACTTGCCTCTGTTGTGATGCCGACTTGTCATGTTCAGGGAGATGTCGATCTGCTACACAACACAGTATGCCAAATACTGCAACAATGTGACCAACGTAAGGTGAGTCATGGTGATGTGACACATGTGAGAGAGACACACCACTATGGCACCACAACACATACTCACCATGGCCATGTTATTCATCACACACAATGATGGTGACTGGCTGAAACACATTGGCATGCACAGACACAACACCAACCCCAGTCAGTGGTAACAAGTCCACAGGTGAGGTAAGCAGATGTCACTCAGATGTGGGAAGAGAGACAATGCACACAAGAAAGTGTAGCACAGGTTCATTACACATCAGCAACACATTTATTCCACAATAGTTGTGCGGAAATTCTACGTAACAGTGGACACACATTCACAATGTGTTGGAGAATGGAAGTCCAGGGATGTGTGGTACATCAGTTGATGGGAATTGCCAACTTCCACACTGGTGTTGGCTTCTGGGTGTTGTGGGTCAGTGTTGACCAAACAACAGGCAAATTACCCTGGGAAGGACAGACACAAGACACAGTCAAAAGCACAGAAGAACAGGAGAGAACTGCAATACACATGCAAAAAACATGTTGCAAGACACCTACACAAAAACTAGTTAGCAGTACTACCCTATTGTGGAGTACACACCACCCGAATGGACACATCACTGCACGCATTCAGTCAAGTGGCACACAGACACACTCAGACAGCAACAGAGCTGCCACAACACATTCCAGGCTACTTCCATACATTCACATAGGATCCCTTGAAATTCACATTCAGGTGAAGAAGTTGTTGATGAGCTGTGAGCGGATGTCACCCTCATCCTCATCATCACTGGCATCTTGGCCCAGGCCAGGATCCTTCACAGGTGCCGGAGGTTGGTCATCATCATCGTCATCCTGGATGAGAGGCACCTCCTTCCGCACTGCCATGTTGTGTAGCATGCAGCATACAAGGATTATTTCGCACACCTTTGCTGGCTCATATGGGAGGGCCCCTCCTGTCTTGTTCAGGCAGCGAAAGCGGCTTTTCAGGAGGCCAAATGTCCGCTCAATCACCCTCCTGCTCCGACCATGGGCCTCATTGTAGTGCAGCGCGGCTGGTGTCACCGGGTTCCTGAGGGGTGTCAGCAACCACGGCATGTTGGGGTACCCGGAGTCACCTACACACACAAAAATGCAGTAGTAACTAAGTTTTTTAGGAATGCGGAATACAACATTGACAAACACACACAATGATAAACAGTCAGTACATACCGACAAGCCAGGCATGCTGAGCTGGCATCTGTGACATCAGCATTGCAATGCGACTACTCCTCATAATGTAGGCATCGTGCGCAGAACCAGGGAACCGTGCACACACAGGTCATTGTAACATTCTTGAAGCTGACTCACGCAGCTTGGGAATACAGATGCTGTGATTCATCGTGCACAGAATATCATCCAGACCTACACAGTGCATTGTCACTGTTTCCAGAACTTACCAGGGATTAACCATACTGCTATGGCTATAGCGAGTTGAAGTAAAGAGCTGGTCGGCCAAACCGTACCCCTGACTGCCAGCCTTTCCTCATACTGAGCACCCGGACGGGTCCTCTTGTGAGTAATACCCTTTCACTTCTCACTTGTGGCACATCACTAGTTAACAGGGCTGCGCATTAAGCAATCCAGATGTCCCTGCATCACTAGTCCTGAGGAGACCCCGTACTGATAGAAGGTCGAAACGCCGTCGACAAGCTGAAAGAGCGAACCATTGCCCAGCGCGTATTATTATATACAGTTGCTGTTTACAAAGAAATTATACAAGAATGGTCACCTTGTAAGATTTATGGAAACCTTGTATATAAATATACACCCTGTCACTTACGATTAGGTTCCATTTTTCACTTTGGGACACAGTGCACAAATATCTGTTCTATTGTAAATGTAAACAATGCATATAACAAGTCTGTTGTGTTTATAAAACAAGTCATAATTGTATAAATGTGTTGGTGGTTCCTTGCCCTCTGACATTATTCTACCCTCTTTTTATTGCGATTGCGCAAATTATATTGCTTGAATAATTTTTTATGAGTTCACAGGAACCGTTGTTTCCCTTTATAGAGCTGGCATCTGTGACATCAGCGTTGCAATCCGACTACTCCTCATTTTGTAGGCATTGTGCGCAGAACCAGGGAACCGTGCACACACATGTGTGATCGACATGTCAGCAAGACATACCACCAAAGCATTGATGGAGTGGTAGTGCTTCCTGTTACGGTACGCCTGCTCATGTGCCTGTGGTGGTATCAGGGCCACATGTGTCCCATCAATAGATCCGATGACGTTCGGCATCCTTCCCAGTGTATAAAAGGCATCCTTTATTTCAGGGAGTTCAGCTGGGCTCGGGAACTTGATATACAGGGCTAGGAAATGCAACATCCCCTCCAAGACATTGCGTAGCACCCGATTAAACATAGTTTGCGACATCCCACCAGCAGTAGCCACAGTGTACTGGAAGGTACCAGTAGCAAAGAAGTGCAGGGCTGCCATCACCTTCACCTCTGGGGTCAGTGCTGTAGGGTATGTCTGTCGGTAGCAGATGTGGTGCCAACTGCTCCGCCAACTCCTCAATCAGGGGCTTGGTGAAGCGATACCGTCTGATGCAGTTGCGTTCCTGCATGGTTGCAAGGTCTGGGAACGGTCGATGGACAGCTGGTGCCCTGCAGTACAGAGATGCACAAAGGAAGATTGTCAGTTCATCCACCCATGTGGCCATGACCAGGATCAATATCACTATGTAAGATCATGACATTACACAATGTACTGAGGTGTGTGCTGTTGGGCATGGACACATATGTCCCCTACATGACCACCGCCTCACATCTCAGTTGCACATGGCTAAGACTGCTTTTAACTAATGTGTGTTGCGCCGCGTCACGGATTGAATTGGTGACACGAGAGCGCGATTGTGATCTTTGTACTGTATTGTCTGTGAGGCTTTTTAACGGGGCTGGGAGAATTTGGGATGAATTGTATTGGATCTGGAAGTGTTTTTAGTTAAAGAATCGCATTAGACTTTTAAAACAACTTTGCACTGACCTGCTTTTTAAAACATGGAAGTGTTTTAGTTAAAAACTTGCAACAGACTTTTAAATTAATTCTGCACTTACCCGCACTTTAAAATTGACCCATCCTCGCGTTTGCGAGGGATTGAACTCTAGTTACGTCCGGCTGAGAAGTATTCTTCCTCACTTCCGGGTGCCATTTTAGCGCCTGAAGGACTGGGCTATTCTAAGGCCCAGCGGTGCCAGGGGACAACACCTGAAACCTTCGTGGGTTACCTGTTCTGGCGTACAAAACACAGAGACACGGGACACTTCCTGCGGCGTCAAAGATCAGCGTTTATTTACTGCAGGGATACAGAAGTCGCAAGAAGTACACAACGTGTAGGTTCTGAGAGACTGCTTCGAATTGCAAAAGTGGATCGCTCCTTTTATACACATTTTGGTCATAGCACAACATGGCAAACAAAGGTTACGACTCAGTTCCCACAATAAACTTCAAAAAGGGTCGCATTCATGTTTCAGAAGCCCAGAACATAATTACAGCAACATTGCCGGTTCCCAACTGTAAAACCACGTTATCCTCACATTAAGCACATTCCATTCTGACTGTAAACACATTAAGAGAAGGGACAGAAACAGATGCAAAGGAAGACCAAGGATGCACAACAGATTGAAAAAGAGTGTAGAGAGTAATAACAGAAACTTGATTGCAGGATCAAAGACCTCGTGCCTAATGCATGCATGACTGAAACAATACACTGGCACGGCAAGATGAGCCTTGAGCGGGGCCATCTGCCTTTGCCGTGTCATTTCCCTTATCATAAAAGATACCCTCAAAGAAACACGTGTCCTTCGTGAAAGCTTGGGAATCCCAGGGTCACAGAGCGGACAAGGTCCGTTCGCTGGCTACTTGAGGGCAAGAAACAAAATGGATGCCGCATCTAAAATGGAACCCGAGGGTTCGGATGGACATACCTAGAAATGAGACGATCCGTACATAGTAGCGTAGCGAAAACGCGTACACCTACTAAACTCGTCATTTGCGGTTCGTAGATACCAAACTCGTCCATATTCGAACACACCCAAAAAGTGTTGTTCCAATTCACACGGAACCTCACGCCGCCATCATTGTTGACGCTCTAGTGGTTCTTACTGGCACAGCTGACCCTCTATTTAGGAGGGGCCATGCAAGCGCGCAGTCCTAAGACTGCTTTTAACTAATGTGTGTTGCGCCGCGTCACGGATTGAATTGGTGACACGAGAGCGCGATTGTGATCTTTGTACTGTATTGTCTGTGAGGCTTTTTAACGGGGCTGGGAGAATTTGGGACGAATTGTATTGGATCTGGAAGTGTTTTTAGTTAAAGAATCGCATTAGACTTTTAAAACAACTTTGCACTGACCTGCTTTTTAAAACTTGGAAGTGTTTTAGTTAAAAATTGCAACAGACTTTTAAATTAATTCTGCACTTACCCGCACTTTAAAATTGACCCATCCTCGCGTTTGCGAGGGATTGAGCTCTAGTTACGTCCGGCTGAGAAGTATTCTTCCTCACTTCCGGGTGCCATTTTAGCGCCGCCATCATTGTTGACGCTCTAGTGGTTCTTACTGGCACAGCTGACCCTCTATTTAGGAGGGGCCATGCAAGCACGCAGCGCGCGTGCGCAGCGGGCGCGCCGATGGCGCGCCGGAGGCGCGCCAGAGGTAAGCCCATCTGAGCCCGTCCGCGCCTCGGCCGCACTCAGCATCAGCCAAGATGCTAGAACCGGGGTAAGTCTAATGAAATACTCTAGGGAGCAACTATTAGCCATAGGGAACGAGGTCAGTGGGGGGAAGAAAGTTATTGTGACGCCACAGCCTAGCCTGGTCCTTGAGTGTGGCTTGATTAACTGCCGCTCCTTAGCAAAACACCATCAGGAATTCTCTAATATGGTGGAAGATCTGCACTTGGATGTGTTATTCCTCACGGAGACGTGGTGTAGTGATGATTCCTCGGTGGAACTAGGGTTTGCTTGCCCGGAAGGCTATAAGATCTTCCACAAGCCAAGAGCTACTGGACGGGGGGGGGGGGTCGGGGTGATGTTTAAAGATACGTGGGGCTTTGCCCCATTTAAGGTTGATGAGGAGGCGGGCATTGAGTTACTAGGATTCTCCCTTCAAGAACAAAGAGGGAGGCTCCTTACAGGGATGGTTAGTTACAGACCCCCAAGTTCTAACACACAGTACCAAACGCTTCTAGATGTCATTGCGGCTCAGTCGCTGACTCATTCAAGAATGCTGCTTCTGGGGGATTTCAATATGTGGGAGAATTGTACCTTAGACGGCCACCTAAGAGATCTCAGGGAAACATGTGAGAGTTTTAGCCTGCATCAGCTGGTCCAACAACCTACCCATCAAGGAGGGCACATTTTGGATCTCCTGTTTGCTGATCTTAATGAAACTGAGGTGGTCAACATTCTACCTCAGACCTGGACTGACCACTCGTTGATCCAGTTTCGGATCTGTATACCTGACGGAAAAACAACTAGAATACCTCCTGTCACATATCGTATGGGAAGAGACTGGGCAAAACTCGTGAGGAGCAGGGCTGAGCCACTTTTTTACAATCTGCCGCCTTTTGATCCTCTTGAGTCAGTGGCCGAGAATTACCGTCTGTACCAGAAGTACATCCTTGATGTATTAGATCAGCATGTGCCTCTGAAACGCCTGAAGGTCAGATTAAAACACTCTGCACCGTGGTACACTGAAGAGCTGAGCATCACGCGTAGATCCTGTCGACAGGCAGAAAGGAAATGGCGCAGGCAGTATGATGAGCATGATAAAGTGGCTCTAAAAAAAAGTACAAGCTCAGTATAAAGAGTTGATGGCTAAGGCTAAGGCAGACTTTTTCATCAACTCTATCCTGACAACACCAAATAGCAACAGAGCCCTTTTTAAGATAATTAGGGACCTCTCTAATCCCACTAGTGTGGGAAATAAAGTGGTTGCGTCACAGGCGCTATGCGATAAAATCGCCTCTCATTTTGAGGAGAAAATCGCAAAAATTGTAGGAGGACTAAATATGTGTGACCCCTTTCCTCTAAATGATAATGGACATACGTCCCCGGAAGATCTAGGGAGAGTAACCTCACTGGAGTATTTTATACCACTCACTAATGAGCTGTTTAACAACTGTGTACAGAATGTGAGGTCAGGGTCGCCACTAGACCCCCTACCTAATAAGATCTGGAAAGAACATGCTTCAGCTTTGTTCCCTCGGTTGTGGCAGATATGCTGCCAATCTCTGGAGGAAGGGGTGGTACCTGAAACATGGAAGCTGGCAGTAGTTAGCCCATTACTAAAGAAGCCCTTCCTGGACCCAGGAGACCCTGCTAGTTTTAGACCCATTTCTCTGCTGCCTTTTCCTATAAAAATCATTGAAAAGGTAGTGAGTAGATCTCTCTCTGGGTATCTGGAGGAGTTCCATCTCCTGGATAAGAGCCAGTTTGGCTTTAGACCAGGTCACGGAACGGAGACAGCTCTGGTCACGGTGTTGGATAACCTTCGGATGCGGGCGGACAGAGGCCTTTCGTCAGTATTGGTCCTCTTAGACATGTCAGCCGCATTCGACACGGTTAACCACCGAATTCTGTTGAATAGGCTGGAGCATCTGGGAGTGAAGGGACGTGCCTTGAGATGGATACAATCCTATCTCACAGGGAGACAACAGGTGGTCTCCCTCCCTCCTTTTACCTCCAGTAGGACCCTGGTGGAACATGGGGTCCCCCAGGGATCGGCCATCAGCCCCATACTTTTCAACATTTATCTGCAGCCTTTAATTCCGATTATCAAAGCGTATGGGATCGATCTCATTAACTACGTGGATGACACCCAACTAGTGTTTTCACTGGAGGGAAAACGCGCCTTGACCATGGATGACTTCCAGAATTGTATGTGTCAGACATTGGACTGGCTCAGGGCTAACTCACTGCAATTTAATGGAGGCAAGACCGAGGTGATCTATTGCCCCCCGGCAGGAGTAAGAGATTTGCCCTTTGACTTTAGAATGGCCCCAGAAGTGGAACCCATTGTCCCAGTGACAAAGGTGCGGAACCTGGGGGTCATGTTCGACAATGACCTCCAAATGGCTCCTCAAGCTAAAAAAACAGTGGGGGTGTGTTTTGCTCTTATGAAAGCCCTACGGCAGATTCTACCTCTCTTGCCTGTGGAGAAAAGACCTTTGGTGGTCTGTAGTACCATTTTGAGTAGGCTGGACTACTGCAATTCTCTGTATCTAGGAGCTCCGCTTTACATCTACCAGAGTTTGCAGAGGGTCCAGTCTATGGCAGCCAAGCTGGCGCTGAATAGGAAACGTGGTTCCTCAACCACGCAGGCGCTTCAAGAGCTTCACTGGCTTCCTATGAGGGAAAGGGTTAAGTTTAAATCCCTGTGTATCGCCTATAGAGCGGCACATGGTCTTGGCCCTATCTCTCTACAAGAGAAAGTATTCTGGTACAAACCTCAAAGGACTCTCCGTTCATCGAATGCCTTCTTGCTAAATACTGGTAGGATTAAGAAGGCCAGGATGGGAGGTAGGGCCTTTAGTACAGTGGCCCCGCGACATTGGAATGAACTTCCCCTGAATATTAGACAGGCCAACTCCTTGATGGATTTCAGGCGAAGTTTGAAGACTTGGCTCTTTCCTAAGGAGAGACACATGGTCTCATAACTCTCTATCTCCTGACTGACACCGGCTTTCCATCTCCCCTCTTCTTTTCCGTTTTCTGATGCCACACACTTTGTTGGTCTAGAAGTTTTTTTCACCACAGTCCGAGCGCCAAGATACCCGTTGGGTGATAGTTGCGCGGTATAAGTACAAAATACAAATACAAATACATGAGTCCCATGTAGTGCAATGGTAATCATCTGGCTGTGTCACCCAACCTATGTATTGCTGCAACGTTCCAAACACACACCACAGTGACAAGTGAGGCCTGATGTCTCCCAGGCATCACAGATATTTGCCTTGCAGAAACCCAGGGTCTCTGTATCGCCACATCAACACAGCAATGGACATGGCGTAGCACGTACACACCACAAGGCAAGAGTAAGTCCCAAAGGTAGTGGCCACTGTTGTTCCTGCCGGCCCTACATGTACGTCTCTTAGACACACACCCCATCAAGGTTGATGCATATACCACATGGATGTGGAGACTGTCACCCATTGGGCACATTTGATCAGACACATCTGAGACACAACATGCACACAGACTGTGGGTGCACATCAGTATTGTGGCTACAGGTCTCACTGTGATGGACATGCCATCACCCCCAGGACTCAGGGTGTATGTGACATGTCCTAACCATATCCAACCTGAAACTGTGTCCGTGACTCATGCCCATTACAGTACAATTGCACATCACAGTGGTAATGTGCACAACACACAAAGGATTCTGCCCCCATGTACACGTGCACAGCCTGGGAGTGGCTGCACAAAGTACCACCCAACAAACCACATGTGGCCCCCCTTACATGCCATGGGACACTGTGTGGCCAATGCTGTAGTGTGATAGGTGCGCACAGGTGTCCCTGGCCAGCAAATGTGTGTTGCATCTGTATAATAGTCACACCAATGAGGACCGACACGGGTGACAATGCGTACGCATTGCACGGTTAATGACCGAGCCGTGCGTATGCTTTGCCATTGAATGCAATGAGGTCTGACGCGGGTGACAATGCGTACGCATTGCACGGTTCATGACCGAGCCATGCGTGCGCTTTGTCATTGAATGCATTGGGGTCCGACGCGGTTGACAATGCGTACGCATTGCACGGTTCATGACCGAGCCATGCGTACGCTTTGCCATTGCCTGCAATGAGGTCCGACACGGGTGGCTATTATGCATACGCGTCGGACAGGCATGGTCTGAGACAGGCGTACGCCTTGGCCATTGAATCGTATGGAGACGGGTGCATGTGTATATTAAAAATACGCGTTGTACAGTCAGTTGAACGAGCCGAGCGCACCCATTGGCTCCGGACTGTCATAGAGACGGATGCGGATTCAAAACTTGTACGAGTTGTGCACTGGAAATTCAGTTGGATGCCTACAACAATGTTGCAATTTCAAGTGTTCCATGAAGGTGAAGATTTGAACGATGCGGAAAGCCTGTACGAGTCGTATATTTAAATGGATTGGCCAGATTCATAGAATGCAACCGTGTTGGACCTATCACTTGGGACACATGGCACAGAGTCAGCCTCTGCAGCACAGATATAAGGCTGGCTGGCCCCCAGGGAGCTCACTTGCCTGCACTACATGCTACTGGACCACATCCCTGCTACCACTGCTGCTGTCTCTGCATCCTTTGGCTCCTGCTATGGCACGTACTCTGGAGAGGGCCCCAGCCTTCACTGAGGAGGAGAACCAGGCCCTGCTGGACGGGCTCCTTTCACAGTACAGCAAGCTGTATGGGAAACCAGGGAAGCAGGTGAGTGTGCAGTCCACTGCCTTCCTAATTGTGCATGTTGTCTGACTAGCAGAACTAGAAGTGTGTACACCAGTGGCAAGCATTATCACTGACTACTTTCATCCCCCAAAGTGTGTAGGTACATGTAATGAATAGGTTTCCTACTGCTAAAGTGCATTAGTGCAAGCGTAAACTATCCAGGCATTGTTAACATGTCAGACATGCATGTGATTTTTCCTTCCCCATGGTTGCACCACCTGTGCAATTCATTTCCCTTTGTGATGATGACATGTATATCCAAATGTGTGCTGCACAAATCTGGGGCATGTGTGTTAATGTACTTTTCACTTTATCATCCTCACAGGTTGCTGCCCACCAGAAGCAGGAGATCTGGCTGACCATCGTCCGGGCTGTTCGTTCGGTGGGGGGGTCTACAAGTAACGGATCTGCAACTGCTAGAAGAGGTGGCAGGACCTACGGGGCTGGACCCGGAGGATAGCTAGAGTCCAGCTGAAGCTGTCACCTCCACGCAGCAGGGGCGGACACCAGAACCTGACTCCTCACATGCTCCGGATACTGGCGGTGGTCTTCCCGGACCTGGATAGGCAGCTGAAGGCCAGATAGCAGCAGGAAGGGGGTAAGTCCATGCCCGATCTGTGTACTATGTCAGACATGCTAATAGCAGTCTTTTGGCCTGGTCACACTTCCACATTATGTAGGTCTTGTAGTCCAATACTCATGTCCCTCAATTGTGTGATGCGCCCTCCTCATCTGTTACACAGGTGTGGCCCCTACAGTCTGTTGCTTGTGCCACTAGGGCACTGTGTCCCTGCAGTCAGCTATGCTTCAGCTACCGGTCAGCATCTGTTCCCGTGACTCTGTTGTGTGTTTCATGGGTGGGTCAATTGTTTACACAATGCCTGAGATCTGACATGTGATCTGTGTGTGCCCTTGAGATGAGATTTGGCCAATGGAGCTGGGTGTACCCCCAAAGCCGGCAGTTGCAGTC
Organism: Triturus cristatus; assembly: GCF_964204655.1. NCBI lineage: Eukaryota > Metazoa > Chordata > Amphibia > Caudata > Salamandridae > Triturus > Triturus cristatus. Next base: position 41,999,201 of record NC_140582.1, on the reverse strand, counting down.
AAAAGCCTAGGCCTATATGTGGATAATAAATTATCCATGGAAAAACAAGTTACCACCGTAGTAGGCACCAGTATAGGCTTGTTAAGACAACTTAGGAAGATCGCGGCCCTACTCTCATTCTCTACCTTGAGACACGTGGTCTCAGCCACAATTTTGGCTAGGCTGGACTACGGGAACTCCCTTTATTTAGGTTTGCCACAGCGGCTGCTGGACAAACTACAGGGAGTCATGAACGATGCAGCTAGGTTGATATTTAAAAAACCCAGAAATGCCCATGCCTCTCCCCTGATGCAGGAGTTACACTGGCTACCAGTTCGCCAGAGAATTGTCTTCAAAGGGATGTGCATTGCTCACAAGGCTTTGCATGGTAAAGCACCAAAATACCTAAAATCCCGACTATCCCCTTACATACCGGGTAGGACTTTGCGTTCGTCGGACGCCACTTTTCTGTCTCAGCCCCGCTTTAAATTGACCACGGTGGGGGGCCGTGCTTTCTCCAACACAATCCCAGCCCTATGGAACAAATTGGATCCAGAGCTCAGGAAGGAGAGTAATTTACTTTCCTTCAGAAAAAAATTAAAAACCGTACTATTCAAACAAGCATGGAGCAGACCTTAGGTGTACAGCTGGTTTCAAGTGAATATAACATCTATCACGTAAATATGGTCAGACAGCGCTTAGAGACCCCTGTGGTTATAACGCGCCATACAAATTAAATAAATAAATAAATAAAATAAATAAATGTGTACCAATTGCTGGTCTGACTCGCAACATGTGGCTGGGGTATTCCAAACAAACCAATGCAGCAGGGGACTCCAATTTTTGGGCCTCAGGAGTATGTATATCAAGTATGTCACACTTGCTTAGCCACCTGACTACTGTCCAGGGCCAAACACTGTTTCACGTAGACCTGGCCAGTCATGCCTCCTCAAGGGCATTTAGAAAAACTCTGTAATCCCACTCCTGTGTATGAAATTGCAGGTTGTGCTTAGTGACATGTGCTCTCAGGTGTCTGCCTCTGTGTCATTAGGGTGTGGCTTGTTGTTACGTACAACTGGGGTGTCCATGATTCAGACTGTGAGAGACAAGACCTGTGTAACATATAGATGTGTGATCATCTGACAGCGCACAATGGTGTATGCAACTGTGTCCTTCATGCAGCTGGGTTACATGCATGGCAGACTGTGATGTGTTAATGTACAGGGATTTGTATTTGCAGAGACTCTTATGTATGATTTGCATGATGTGGGGTCTTCTAGGTCCTGGATATGTTGTTTGCATGGGATGGGCAAGTGCGCCGGTCATCTGCAGAATTAGCTTTACCCCTGAGCTAGGATTGTGAGTCAGTGCATATTGTTGTTGTCTGAATGCCCTGCTCCTGTGACAGGAGACAGTGTTGATTGACTTTCAGGGCATCCCAGTGCCATGGCATTTACCTTGCTATGAGTGATCCTGCATTGTGTTCAAGTGTGCACCATGCACCCCATTGTGGCATTGCCCATCAGGACATGAGTACATCATAGTGTGTGTTGCTGGCATGCATCACAAGAATGTGAAATTAGTCTCTGCCCATCCCTTCATTGGGACACCTGTATTGAGTCAGTGGCAAGAGATGTGCTGTGTGTATAGTGACATACCCCTACATGTTCACTTGCATGTACAACTAATGTGTGGGTGGTGCATGTTGGCACATTGGGATGTTAACATCCAACATGCAACAGACATATGTGTGAAAGTCGAGGAGGGATATGTGTGCCATGGTTGATGTTAAGAATGACAATTGTCTTATTCTAAACAGTGTTGGCACTTTGAGCTGTGTTCAGCTGATGATGCCAGGGCTTGCCCTGTGATGTGATGTACTCACTGTGGTGTGTGGAGTCGGTGCAAGTGACTGATGTTGTCCTCTTACTTCCTATTCCTATCCAGATACATCCACCGCCACAGGAGGGGACAGCTCCACGAACCAGGAGGAGCCACAGAGCCTTACAGGGACAGAAAGAGAGGAGTTGGGTGGACCCAGTGGCACGGAGGGCGAGTGGAGCCACACAGAGTAGTCGTCAGCACCATCCCCCCCAGCTGAGGGCCACAGTAGCTCTGAGGATGACTCCCTTGTGGAGGCGGGTGTCAGCAGCCACCAAACCTGAGCTAGTGAGACTGTCCCACCACTGCCACCACCACCACCACCCTCCCATCGGCTCCCATCCCAGAGGTCCCTATGGGCTTCCGTGTTTGTGAGCATGTTTCCTTTGTGCCAGGCACCGCACCCCCTGCCCCCGTGTCCCCTTCTGCCCTGAGTGAGGAGTCTGTGGACTTACTTTTTCAGATCCATGTAGGGCAGACGTTGATGCTGAAGGTCCTCCATGCACATACAGGTCTGTTGACACAACTGGTGTCATTCATGGAGGGCATTTCCTCGGGCATGTCTGCCCTACAGAGGACCAATCAGTCCGTGGCCTCCTCACTGACGGCAGCAGTGGCCCTCCTCCAACAGTCCTGCACCCCTCTTACCCCTGCACCACCCACGATTCCTAGCAGCCTACCTGTCCCAAGCACAGAAACACCCAAACCACACAAGCAAGCGCAGGGGACTGCTACCACCCGCACAGGGACTGGTTTGCAGACACACACACTATCATCCACAACCACTCCGCAGTCCTTCAAGACCACTCCATCCCAGCCCCCTTCCCTTGCATCACCTGCAACCCCATCTCCTCAGAAGCTCTTCCTCTGTGACCTTGGCCTCTTCCCCACCAACCCAGCAGATCCTGATTACAAGGGGAAGAGGAAGTCCCCATACACACAGGGGAGTGCCCCTCACACCCGGACACCCTCCCCCAGGCGCAGTCAGACAGAGACCCCCACCCGTAAGTCCCCCCGGCGCCAGAAGAGCAAGACCCCCCCGCCACCACGCAGCTTGAAGGCAATGTCTCCGTGCTCCATCCCCCAGGCCACCACTCCAGAGGTTCCCCCGCCACTCCCTGCCCCGGGTTCCCCCACCCACAGATACACCATCCCCAAAATGCTAAGGCCTTCCCCCCTAGCACTTGCTCCTCCACACCTGGTCAGACGGTTAGTGCCACTGATGTGGGGACAATCCCCCCCCTGCCCTGCCGACCTCACCTGCCCCCCATTCCCATCCCATGGATGTAGGCACTGCATTGGAGTCCACGACCACCCCGTATGACTTGGGTACTGCAGTGGTGACCCAATCCACTCCATCTGACCTGCACACTGGAGTTGTGCTGGCACCCACCCCATCTGACTTGTGCCTCACAGTTGTGACAGCACCCACCACTTCAGTCAGCTCCACTGCAGTTGCAAGTGTCTCGCCTGCATCCACCACCTCTTCACTGCCTCCTTCTGCTGCGCCCTGATCCTGTCCCTGCGGAGCCTAGCCTGCCCCCATGTATGCCCCTCCGAGGCGATGACCCCGTTCCTTAGCAGTGCAGGCAAGCAAGGTGTGACAGTTGTCACTCTACTTCACTCCTTGGCATTTGGACATGGACTGGCCATTGGCCTTTTGTTTGAACAGACGTTTAACTTTTAATATGCTGAATAAAGCTTTTTTCTTTATCCCTGTGTACTAGATTTAGCTGTACATTATGTTGATGATGTTTAACATGCCCTTGCACCTGTGATGCTTTGTTTACAATGTTGAATACTGATGTGTTGCTGTGAGGTACTCCCTGTGGTCCATGAGATATGTATCCTATTCTGGTGGGTATCTATGTCATCCTTTGCAGCTACCTGGGTGTGTCAGGATCAACTATTTATAGACATCTCTGTGAGCATTTCATTTGCATGGTCACATCTCTGGCTTGCACCCTGCACATATGATGTGCTTCCCCTTTGTCCAATTTGTCACTTCCACAGACTTTGTGCTTATCCACACTGGACCTACAGGTGTGGGCATCATTGGTATAGGAGCAACTGGGTCCTCTGTGAAACTTGCTAGACATATGTTTTTGGTATGCACAGATGACTTAGGGGAGACTCACGTACCCAGGCTGTTGTGACCAGAGCCTTCATTGTGTGGTAACTGATGGCTGACTGCCCAAGTGTTCTGCAGACAGGAGCGAGACGTGCGGTGAATATGTTTGGCACAGCTGGGCTTCCACAGGAGTTGGGTCCCCGCATGTAAGTGTGTTGTCCAGTGACCTGGCCTGGGCCCATGGTATGTGTTGTATGAGCATTTGTGTGTGTCCACATCCCTGTTCATACACAGACAGTGTTCCCTTGATATGTTCCTGTTGTTGATGCTTGCTGAGTGGTACTGGGTTCATCCCACTACTTTTCCAATGGGCTACCAGATGTGTGGGTGCGTGACACACTACTGTTTATTTGTTATATCATCATTGGGATTTGTCAGTTCTGAGTGGTGATGATGTTGTCAGACACAGATGGGACACAGTCAGGGTTCCTCAAGGCACCTGTTTATTTGCAAAATGATGTAGTTGTCCCTAGGTGGTACCTTTCAGTGATTGAGACATTTGTATGTGTGTGTGACTGCTCCCACTTGTCGGGTTCATGGCTGCGATGCTGGCAGGTGTCGGCATGTGTGCCTTGTGGTTCTCCTTGGCTTCTGCATTGTCCTGGGACTGTGGCAGGGATTCTGAAGGTTACGTGAGCTTTGAGGTCATGGCCATGTACTGCATACTGTGCAGTATGTCTGTCATTCCCCAGGGTTGTAAACTGTCCTTGTGTGATGTGTCTGTGCTCCTTAGTTCCTCCCAACATTCCTGTGTTTGTCATGGGTGCATGTGCAATGTCACCAGTCCATGTGGGCTTCACAGATACACATTGTTGCAGTTCAGGGTGTGTGGTGTTGAGGGTGGACTGATGTAAATGTTTGCATGGATGGTCCCCTAACTCCCGTTTGTCCATGGATGAGGGGCCATGCTGAGTGATTTGTGTTTGTGTATGTGTGATGTACGTTTGTGGCACAGGACACATGTCTGGGTTTCCCAGTTTGTAAGACATCTGCCTTTGTCATCACAGTGGAGGTGTCATGCATACTTGAGTCATCCCAATGTCTGGCCCCTGGGGGTAGTGCTGTTGTGTGTCAGTCTCTTTCTGTGTTAGTTGGTGTTCATTCCAGCTAATGTCATATGCCACTGAGGGTGTGCCAATGATGGTTTACTTTTGTATGGCACTTTGTCCACATCTGTGTCACTGTGGTTCAGCCCCCCACATGTGCTGTTTAGTTGCCTGGGGATACTGTGACACACACACACATATGCTGTGTCATATGTGCAGTGTGAGTTTGCCTGTTTTTGTTTGTGCATCTGCACCTGTCCATTGGTATTGCTGTTGTGGGCCTTTGTCTGGATGCTGTTTCTGTGATTTTGCCTGCTGTCCCTGTGAGTCATATCACATCATTTTGCACATTCATCCTTGTTGTTAGGTGCCATTGCTGGCATGGAATGTGAGTTTGTGAGCTGACACCTACAGTCTACACATGTTGTTTTGATTAGTGTGTCTATTTTCGAGATGTGTGTATGTTTTGTGATGGTCACTTCTGCTCTTGTGTCATTGTACACTGTATGCATTGTCAGCCCCCATGTGTGGTGCTTGTCTGCACATGGCCGAGAGTGTGTTATGTTTTCACAGCACTGTTAGCCTCACCACATCTCTGTGTGTATGGGACACAACCACTAGTTTGCCCCAGGAGTGTTTAATGTGTTAGGAGCAGGGATCATACATGCTGTTTGTTATTTGCAGCTTTGACCATGATGACACTTACCTTTTGGTCACTGTGATGAGGGAGGGTTTGGTCCCCATCACCACAGTGCTCAACAACTGCTGCATTTTGGAAGCCCCCACTTAACTTCTGTTCTACACAGTGAGGGGGTGTTCTTTTTACATTGTCACAGTGCTATAGTGATGCTTGCCTTGTGTATTTCACACTCATGTGTTGGTCACACATGTGCTGTTAGTTACATTGTATGTTTGAAGTCATAATCACTGTTGTGGGAATTTGTCACAGACTACACACTGTTGTCATGATGTTAGGGGGGATGTATTTTGCTGACATACCTGATGTTGGAGTATGCTGGATGTGTGGCACATCACCCATCATATGGCTGGGGTGGCAGGGGTGATGGGCAACATAAGCCCTATGGCTGGCAGTAGTGATGGGCAACATGAGCCCTATGGGTGTGGGTGGCAGGGGTGATGGGCAACATAAGCCGTATGGGTGTGGGTGGCAGTAGTGATGGGCAACAGGTCCACTATGGCTGGGGGTGGCAGGAGTGATGGGCAACAGGTCCCTTATGGGTGGGGGTGGCAGGAGTGATGGACAACAGGTCCCCTATGGGTGAGGGTGGCAGGAGTGATGGGCAACAGGTCCCCTATGAGTGGGGGTGGCAGGAGTGATGGGCAGCAGGTCCCCTATGGGTGGGGGTGGCAGGAGTGATGGGCAACAGGTCTCCTATGGGTGGGGGTGGTAGGAGTGATGAGCAACACAGTCCCTATGGGTGGGGGTGGCAGTAGTGATGGGCAACATGAGCCCTATTGGTGTGGGTGGCAGGGGTGATGGGCAACATAAGCCCCATGGGTGGGGGTGGCAGTAGTGATGGGCAACATGTCCACTATGGCTGGGGGTGGCAGGAGTGATGGGCAACAGGTCCCCTATGGGTGGGGGTGGCAGGAGTGATGGGCAAGAGGTCCCCTATGGGTGGGGGTGGCAAGAGTGATGGGCAACAGGTCCCCTATGGGTGGGGGTGGCAGGAGTGATGGGCAACAGGTTCCCTATGGGTGGGGGTGGCAGGAGTGATGGGCAACATAGTCCCTATGGGTGGGGGTGGCAGGAGTGATGGGCATCATAGTCCCTATGGGTGGGGGTGGCAGGAGTGATGGGCAACATCAGCCCTATGGCTGGGGGTGGCAGTAGTGATGGGCAACATGAGCCCTATGGGTGTGGGTGTCAGGGGTGATGGGCAACATAAGCCCTATGGCTGGGGGTGGCAGGGGTGATGGGCAACATGAGCCCTATGGCTGGGGGTGGCAGGAGTGATGGACAACAGGTCCACTATGGGTGGGGGTGGCAGGAGTGATGGGCAACATAGTCCCTATGGGTGGGGGTGGCAGAAGGGATGGGCAACATAGTCCCTATGGGTGGGGGTGGCAGGAGTAATGGGCAACATAAGCCCTATGGCTGGGGCTGGCAGTAGTGATGGGCAACATAAGCCCTATGGGTGTGGGTGGCAGGGGTGATGGACAACATAAGCCCTATGGCTGGGGGTGGCAGGGTGGCAGGAGTAATGGGCAACATAAACCCTATGGCTGGGGGTGGCAGTAGTGCTGGGCAACATGAGCCCTATGGGTGTGGGTGGCAGGGGTGATGGGCAACATAAGCCCTATGGCTGGGGGTGGCAGGGGTGATGGGCAACATGAGCCCTATGGGTGGGGCTGGCTGTAGTGATGGGCAACAGGTCCCCTGTGGGTGGAGGTGGCAGGAGTGATGGGCAACATGAGCCCTATGGCTGGGGGTGTCAGTAGTGATGGGCAACATGAGGCCTATGGGTGTGGGTGGCATTAGTGATGGGCAACAGGTCCCCTATGGGGGGGTGTTAGTGGTGCAGGCCATGCAACCCCTATGGTGGCCTGTTGTTAGTGGCCAGGATGTGGATCCCCTGTGTGCCATTTTGCGGGTACGTGTCGTTTGTTTATGTGGTAGGTGTTTGACTTACCGCCTGCGCCGTTGGCGTCGATTCCTGAGCCGGTCATAGATGTAGAGTACTGGTATGACCTGCGCGATGGGATTCATGATGTGTTTGTGTCGTACACGCTGCTTGTGGCTCCGTCTCGTACCCGCTGCAAGCTGGTCCGTCTCGTAGCCGTGTATTGAGTTGTGGCGCGAATCGTAGCTGATATGCTTGTTTTCCGGATGCTGTGATGTCCCGTACGCGGCGAGCCGTCCGGCGCGTAGGAAGTACGCATCGTACTTATCATGCCGGAAACTGCTATGGATACTGCTTCCGGGCGACTCGGTTCAGCGTTAGGAGTTAAGGCTCGGACGGAGAATGGAGCTTGAATCACAACCTACGTGTCGGTCGTGTTTTTGGCAGTTATGCGCATCGTACTTACTCTACAGGATGGACCGGCTACGGGCACGTGTCAATCGCACGGTAAGGCAACGGACTGCTGTCCGACCCGGTATCTGAATCGGACCCTTAATGTAAATAATTGTGGAAATCAGTTTCAGAATGTACAGTATGCACAGTCTCAGAGAAATAACATGGTCTATACTCAACAGACAAAAAGGCAAAGAGTAAGAAATCCTAATATGCCACAAGACCCTATACAACAACAGAATGTGTCAGTTCAGAGATACAGTATTAATCAGTCTCACAATGCAAAACCAAATTCCTTTGGAAATAAAGGAATAATCCAACAGTATTCAATGATCCAAACAGATGATTTATTTCAGCTCAGTCCTGTCAGCACGTAGGGGCCTGAGAGGGGAGGAGGACAGCTTATTGCAGCCTTAAAGGCAGATCTGGGTGGTCCTTATGTGAAAGTAGAGGTAAATGGGAATCATGTCTAATTGCTTGTTGACTCTGGTGCTACCCAGTGTACTGTAAAAACAGCAGAGGTTCCTGAGCTACCCTTCTCGGGATATCAAATCCAAGTTGTTGGAGTTACAAATAAATAAGTGTCCACCCCAGTTTCTGAAGCAGTGCGTGTCGTGTGTGATTAATTTCCTTCATTTAAAATCTTTATTCGATCTATTCACAAACAGATCATAAAAGCCCAATTTCATCAGATCAAACAAAAGTATAAAAACTATAAAACAGTTAAAATTGTATTTGGCTTTAGGGTAGCCCTTAAATCCAAGTTACTTGACACACACTCTTGCAGTAATTTAAGGCGGCAAACCCCTCAACTTTTTTTTTCTCAGACAGGCCCGTTGGAATGATGCTACCAAAAAACAGACATAAGGATTAGGAAGAGCCTTTAAAATAATACAATGCCACCCTACATTTGTTAAAATTGTGACACCTTAAAATTGGGAGAATAAACACTTCTCTTTCACTTTGATAAAAACTTACAAAACAATACCAGATGTAAATCAGACTGAGGCCAATAGTTGTCACAGGCACATCGACTCAAGTCTGCATGCTTGAACTTCTTCTCAGGAAACTCAGAGGGATGAAGTTCAAATGAAAGCGCAACAGGGTGAATATATGCTGGGCTATAGTGATGTGGGGGAGATAAGAGTAACATTCCCCAGATCTTTGCGGAATAAGGTCATATGTAGTGAGTGCTTTTTGGTGGTGGTTCTTTTCCCTATGACCAAAGTTAGCTCTCTGCATATATAAATCAATTATTTTCTGTTTGGGGACCTTGCTACAAGAGACAGGATCCCTGAACAAGTCTCCCTGCTCAATGGCATTTAATTCTGCCTCAACATATCTGAGCCATCTAATCCTGCTGTGACCCTCCAGCTTCAGGCAGTCACCAATTATATGTTGTGTTAAATTAACAGTCGACCTGTGCTAAATCGCTAAATCGAAAGGCACAGCAAGATCTGCGCCAGTCTAAAGAATTGGGCAGATAGGGAAGCCCTAATTCGAGGTGTAAAATCATGTAGTTGGATGATGATGGTGGTGATAAGTCCCTGGACTTAAAGAAGATGTCTTTCATTCTCTGCAATTGTTCAATGTGGTCGTTTCCCCAGACTTCCGCCCCGTGAGTTGCCACCGCCTCTGTTTTTGCTTGATAAATGTTTTTAATCGTGTCCACAGGGCTGGCTCCCAGCTTCTTAGCAAAACCTTTTATAGCTTGGAGACCTCTTTCCATACTCAGGGCTCTTGCTGCCACCAAGTTAGACCACAATTGTTTATTGTAGAACAGAACTTCCAGGTATGCGAAAGAGTCAAACACTTAAATTTTCTTTGAAGGCAGATGTAAGTGAGGGGATTTCGCCCCTCTGGGAGCTCCAGCTATAATGATGAAGGATTTGGTTTCGTTCACTCGAAGGTCTAGTGAAGCCATGAATGAGGCATATGAAGTTATAAGGCGCTGGAGGGCGACCCCTGTCCTAGCAATTAGGATTGCATCATCAGCGTAAGGCAATATTGGAAGGGGAATGTTGTCAAATCTAGGCACGTCTAGGGACGAGCCAGACAAGGCCACCTCCATCCCATTTGTGTAGATGGAGGGAAGGAAAGGGGCGAGGACGCATCCCTGCCTTTCTCAATCTTAAATGAACGCTTGCATTCCCCATTTATGCCATACCTCTCACAGGCAGTGGCATTGGCGTATAGCTAACAGATGAAACGGATGATAAGGGGATCAACCCCCATGCCCTCCATCATAAACCACAACTTCTGATGGGAAACACAATCGAAGGCTGCTGACAAGTCCATAAAGATCATGTATAACTTCCCACCTTTTGCCTTCGTATATTTATCTATGTAGAGCGAGAGGTTGGGGTATTGGTCCACTGTCCCCTTCCCTTTCTGGAAGCCATATTGCGCATGCATTAAGATGTTTCGTTCTTGTGCCCACTCCTCCAGCCTGGCTAATAACAGCCGGCCCATGAGTTTGGCAATTGTGTTCAGAACTGAGATAGTTCTTCGGGCTGCCCTTATCTCCGTTCTTAAAGATTGGAACTATGACACTATGGAGTCTATTACGGCCGCCATCGCCCCAGGAAATGGGACCGCCCGCTATGTGTGCAGCGGTCCCGCATGTGCAATTAGGATGAGCCCACCACAGTGGCGGGCCATTCCGCATTTTTTGCATTGCGGCAGGCGGTGCTGTCACCAGCACCCGCTGCAATACAAAAAAGGCATTTGTGCATTTGCATGCACAACATGGCAGGCACCGCGCGGTGCCTGCCACGTCGTCCATGCAAATGCAGGGAGGTACCATAGGTACCTTCCATGTGCCCCCCCACGCCCCCAACACCCTGGGGGCCTGCAACAAGTCCCCAACTGAGGAATCCGCATGCCTCGTTGCTGCCACGAAAAGGCTGCTTCCCGCTGACATTGTAATATGGATGGCGGTGTCTACCAGACACTGCCACCATATTCAACACTTTTCCGCCATCATAATATGGCGGGGGAAATTGGAGGCGGGCGTGGGATGATGTCGGGCAGATCACCACTGCCATGCGGGCGGTGGCGATCCGCCCGACATCATAATAGACCCCTATGTTTCCAGGATGGGGGTCCTACCTCTATGCTGTTAAAAACATTTATTATTAGGGGTACCCACATATCATAGTTGGCCTGGAAGAGGTTGATTGGGACCCCATCCGGTCCCGGGGTTTTTCCTGGAACACAGGTTGCCAACCCTTTTCTAACTTGGTGCAACAAGATGGTCAGGGTTCTATGGGAAGGGGGTGCTAGGTCAATTTGTGGGGGCTCCCGAATGGACTGTTGTCCGAAAATACCTTCAAAACGCCCAATCCACCCCTCTTCCTCTACATGTGTATCCAGGGATGGGTCTTTTGGGTCTTTAAAATATGGGGCATTTATGACTTTCCAAAACTCTCTACTATTTCCTGAGCTGGCGGCTTGTTCGAGGTCATCCCAGGCCTTCTCCCTTATGTCCTTTACTCGTTTATTTCTAGCCTGCTTATACTCATTTTACAGCGATCTTATCAGTGCTGAGTTTCTAGGCTGGGTTTTTAAGGCACTGACGAGGGCTCTCTTGGCTAGAGAGCATGATGAGTCAAACCATCGACTAGATTGTATGTCACTTACTGGTTTGTGTCCTGTGAGTGCAGCTTTTAATTTTATTAGTAGAGTTCTAAAATGAGTGACTAGTGGGGGGAAGACTCAGCCAGGCAGTGTAGGATGTCACCCCTTCCTTTGGCTATTATTGCATGTACCAGGTTCTGCTTCGCGACCTGTGCCCGCTTTAGTTGATATCCATTTTTTCTGGATAATACAATATTATCTGCTACCTGTAGATGTCTTTTCATTTTATGAGGGAGGCTTAAATGGATGAGTAGGATTGCGTGATCACTATGGCATGTAAATAGTTTGTCTGAGTGGTCCACTCTATCTCGTATTGCAGAAGAGACTTAAACAAAGTCAATCGTGGACTTGCAATTGTTCCTCCTGAATGTTTTCTCTATCTAACCTGTCTTTGAACTATTGATTATGCTCAGGTGCCTCGAGTATAATACTCTTTTGAGGGTATCACTGTATTCATTATGTGTAAAATGTAGGAGGAGGTTACCATGCAAGTCGTCCAACCCGCATACCCTAACCTCATTGTACTTACACAGGTATATGTTAAAATCCCCCATCCAGATTAAGCTGAATGGGCCCTTATGTGTGCGTAAGTTAAGTAATCATAACTCAATATTTAGGTCATCTGCCACTCGCTTCATGTTTCCTCCAAATTCATTATTATAAAAGTTAATTAAAATCCAATGGCCATCATTTGTGAGGTCCAGTTTTAGGATTTGTAAGTAATTGTTCTGGAGGCCTACCTGCTTTACTTGTAAGGGTAGGGTATTGTAAATTAAGGTTATTAGTCCCCCTTTAGCTCTACCTGATGCTGAGGGCACCACTGGTGTATGAATAGCGCGGTACCCCACAAAAAAGACTGGCCCCTTAACCCATGTTCCCTGAAAACAGACAATATCCATCATTTGCCTGTGGTTCTGCCACTCAGGATTTCCTTCCTTCGAGGCGATCCCCGCCACATTCCATGATGCTAGACTATTCTTATGTCTGTCCACTGTTCTCTGGGATAGGAGGGGTGTAGAGGGCTCTTGCATAACAGGGACTAAGTTAGCTGGTGTAGGGACTGAAGGCAAGGGTAGGTGGATGGTGATGGTCAATCGCAAGCTCCCAGGTCTGAGAGGGGAGCAAAACGATTGAATAGCCCAACCCCCGAGGCAGTATTTGGGAGATCTAAATATCGCGGCGTGTACGGGCCTGGTCTTATCCTACCCCTCTGATCGATTCCTGGCAGTGGACCCTGTTTATAGGAGTGTTCCAGTTCTAAAGAAATTATCTGTGTGCTCCTAAAAGATGTTCAATGGAGGTTTCTAAGAAGGGAGGTACCTATGTGAGCTTCATTTAAATGCAATAGATTTAATGGAATTACCTACCCACCCTACTCTCCTAGCCATGACAATTTTATTAGCTGGCTGATGACTCCTCATTCCCCGGTCTATTAGATGATTTGTTAGCCAATGCAGACATTTGTCCATTAGCTGGGTGGTGGATTCGTTCTGCTGGTGCCGCAGAGGAGAAACATTTGCCAAGACCAACACCAGGCGCGAAGCTGACGGTGGGAGATGGAGAACTTGCTATAGGTGATTGTTCCCAATGTCCACAGGAAGGTCTTGAATTCTTAATGAATGAGATACTATTCTTGGTTCACCCAGCCCATGTGGTGCCTAGTGTTCTATATCCCTTCTATCCAAGAGCATTGAAGGTTGAACCTCCGATTGTCCATTGGCTTGACCATGAGCTAGGGGGGCCAATTCACCCCATACAGGTGTGCTTGGTGGAATACCCAGAGGCGGTAAAATGGTTGCACCCAGGCCGACATGCGTGTGAGATTGGGTCTTGTCCTTGGCTGAGGGTGGAAAATCTGCAGTCTGGGTCACCCTTAACGGTGGTCCGGGTATATTTTGGTACTCTAAGCCAACTAGTCTCTCCTCAATCTTGGTTAACTTGCCCATAATGGGGTCAAGTAAAGTGGTCATGAGATTGGTTACTTCTGCCCAAAAAGCTCCATCCAGGACTATTTCTCGAGGTTTTGTATTTGCAGTTAAGAGCGTTGATATTTCTGAAGTGTTTGGTAAAACTGTCTGAACGCGAACAGGCTTGGGTTTAGTAATTCAGGTGGTTTTTGGTTGTTTGGGCTTGGCGGCCCCACGGCCTCTTGGGTCGCTTTGCTGGGGGATCGGTTGCTGAGTCAGTGACGGATGGGAGTACAACATTCCTCCTGTTAAAGGTCGGTGACAATTGAGTGATTGGTGAGGGCTCCCGTTGGCCAGGTAGAAAATCATCAGATTATGCCAATTATGTCAATGGAGTATGAGGAGCATTCTCAAGGGGGCTCCCTAGTGGTGCTCTATTAGAAAGGAGAAGTGGTTCAATAGATAAGAGTCTCTCTGTCAGCTAAATTCCCACCTCCTGCTTTCTCCACCAGAACCTTCTGTCTCCCCATGATGGCAATTAATTAGATAATAATAAATAGAATAAGATAGTACCTTAGGTCAGGAGCAAGACTTTAAAGGGGAGGCCCAGCCCAGCCTCCTCCAGGCTCTCACGGACATGGGCATGCCTGCCCTAGGCCCGGGCTTAGCATAAAATCACCCACGCTCCAACTACTGTCCCTAATAAACAACTAAATTATGTGTGATTCCATTCCAGTGATTTAACTTGAATGCGATTTGTTATGTAAATTAAGTTGTGCAATATACAATAACCTGAATGGTATTGAATGGTATTAATTTTCATACAAATGATGAAGATGTTGTTTTTAAGCTTGCCAGTAAAAGTTCTGATATTGAAATGGATCCACTTTTAACAACAAATGACATGCCCATAGAATTAGGAGGCACTGTGGTAACTAAAGTTTGGGAATTTTGTGGAATTTTAAATTGGGGAGCATGTCCCTCTCACCTCTTCTGCAATACTATGGAGGATTCCTTATTACACTAGCACCAAGGTGAGAAAGGGAGACAGGAGGAGGAGCTTTTTCTTTTGCCTTTTCCGGCGAAACCGTTATTTTTTAAGTAAGGAGTGACTTTGGCAGCAATGATATCGAGCACGAACTGCAAATAATAAATAAGGCCTCCTTTTAACTCGGACTATTTATATTCATGGTATAAGTGCACTGCGATAAGATTTGACATTGTGATGTTATTTAATGCTATTGAGCAGGATTTATGGAACATTACCAGTCTAAAGATATGTATAACATTACAAGTGCACTTTGTACATGGTACAATTGGATTTAAGGCCTCCAATACTGTGCATGACAAGACTGCTCACCTGTGATCAAGGCTGATTGGAACAGCTGAAATGACTATGGGAAATGAAGAGAAAATGCTGCCACTTTGATTGTAATAAAACGCGGGTTCTTGGAATTGGGCTTTGATAATCTCTTCTGTGCGTGATCATATATATATATATATATATATATATATATATATATATATATATATATATATATCCAGACGAGAACTCCATGAAGGGGGCCCCCAACCCTGCAGGGCAGCCTCTGTTGACGGGAATGGAGAGACCCGTTGAAGCACGACGTGCACATATCAGAGAGACACAGAAGCCCGATGCTGGATTCCATCAATGCATTTATTCATCTGGGAGAAAGCAGCAATTTAAAACCCTACGCGTTTCAGCAGATTGCTTTGTTCACAGGTGAGTAGGATTGCTAGCAGTATTGGCATCATTATATCACGTGGCTCAGCGTTTTCCTGCATATACCAGCATGCACCTTCATTGTTCTTGCAATTCTGTGATAAGGTGCGCATTTAAATAAAACTCAATAGTGTCACTGCACCTTGCACAAGTTCATTTTCAAAGTGCATTTCTTCATGTTATTATTTTTAGCGCACGAAAAGCCACATGCTTTGCATATAGAATTTCTAGCACATTCACAATCCATGTTGCTGCTCCTCATTGGCCTATCTTGCACGACAGTCCAGAATCTCCAAAGGGAGGCAGATACTTCCCTCATCACCCTTTCTCACCTTTCAAAACCACAGTATTCACGGCAAATCCATTTCTTTGGAATGAAGGCGAGCGGGTCATGCCCCCTGTAATAAATCCAGACGAGAACTCCATGAAGGGGGCCCCCAACCCTATATACCAAATGAATTGCGGTTCTGCTGGCGTGCTTCCAGATCGCTGGTGGTGCACACAAGGTAGCGCTACCACCAGCGCTAGAAATGTAAAGAAATATCTCCAAAACCTTCTATAGGAGCCGGCACTCGTCATCATGGGTTTGCTCCCGTTTATTATGTCAATCACATCAGACACAAGAAACAGAACAGGCACTATATATATTTTCACTGAAAAAACATAGGTTTTACAGACGTTATAGTTTGGAATTAACAGTTACAAAACCTTAGAAATTCACTGAAAAAACCAAAGCTTTCAGGGACGTTATAATTAGTTGGACATTTGACTCATATAAAACCAGAGAAATTCGCCCATTATAGTTAGTTGAGCTAACTATAACTCGCACGCCCGCAATGCACTGGTGATGACATCACATATTACATCACTCATGACATGGTCAGTGATATCACTAATGACATCACTGATGACATCTCAAATGACATCACTGATGACATCACTCATGACATCATCCAGTGAATGTGTGTTTCAGTAAAGTTTAAATATTTTTCATATATATCTATGCCATGTTGTATTGAAGAATGAGTGAATTTACAAGTCCCTGAATGGATTATTTAGTAGGTGCGTGACTGACTGTATAAGTGAGTGATTGAACATGTGTTACTGAATGTTTGGGTTAGTGACTAAACTGTGTTAAAGTCTGTATTAGTGTCTCAGTTGGTGTATAAGCGGCTCCATGGGTTGGTGAGTAGCTACATGAGTGTCTATATGGGTTATTGATTTGTTGTCTGAGTATCTGTTTGAGTGCCTGAGTGTCTGTGTGGGTGAGTGGGGGGTGTGACTCTGTGCATACATGTCTGAGTGGATGATTAACTGGTTGTATGGATTCAAAAGTACATCTGGGAAGGGCTGTATGGGTGAGTTACTGTGTGTATGGGTGTGTTGGTGAGTGAATGAATGTCTCACTGGTATAGCCGGGGCGGCGGGGTACCGACGGATAGAGCGGGGCCCCTTTCCCTGAGTCGAGACCAGGTTGAGGTGAGGGCAGCACCCAATTCTTATGGGTACCCGGTTTGATATCTTCTGAACTGACCGGTGCGGTAGGACTATTTTATTCACGAAAACCCTTTTGATTTCTTTTTTCACGTTTTCACTGAACCACAGCAGTATCATAGGTCCTGATGAAAGCCCCGATACTTTTTGATCAGAAATGGGCAGAAACATGTAGACCACATTGCTATGGATATTAGCATAATGACAACTTATTTGTGCTAGATTGCCATATTGCTTTTTAAACATGACAGGGGTCCTCTACCAAATAAAGAACATTTGAGCACCCTTAGCCATTTTTAGTTACACGTTTATTATTTAATACTGCTGACCTTAGGATCTTCTTCACTGATCTATAGGTATAACGTTATCCCTGACAAAATCGTTGAGAGATCTGACAATAACCCTCCTTTGTTGCATCTTCTTTGTACGTTACCAGATCGCTATTCCAAGAACTGGTTCGTCATATTGAAGTGCACAGACCCAAATGATGAAAAAACTCACCACCCTAAGTGATTGATGGGTCCTGTTTCCAGAAGGGTTCTCTCTTATAGAGTTGTCAGATTAGGGGTAGGAATACTCTGGCCTGCTAGTTGTTGATTTTAACTCAGCCTGAGACCCGGGTTGTTACAGTGTTTATTTTATTGTAATTAAATAATCACCACTCGATCTGAATTGTGAGCCCTGCTGACCGCAGTGTAGGCCTGAGGCAGTGGTCATTAACGCCTCACAGCCATGTGCCATTGGATTCGGAAGCACGCAGTTGGCTGCACCTGATCCGAGGGGGTACACACAAATCATCACAAACTTTATCTTCTGACATCCTCAATCACAGAATCAAGACACCGTTTCACTGTCCCGACCTGCTGTACCGCGGTGTACTCCACCGACTGCAGTCAGCAAAGCCCAATAATCATGTGCAGCAGTTAGCTACGGAAGCACCGAGTCTGATGCACCTCAACGGAGGGAGTTCTGTCAAAACCAAGCAGCAGGTAATATCGGACATCGTCCATTTTGGGATCAAGAAACCGTTCCACTGTTGGGACCTGGAGTTTGAAGGGACTACCTTCATCTGCACTCTCAGATGCAGTCCTAACATCATCCATTCTGGGATCAAGACCCCGTTTCACTGTTCAGACCTGCTGTACCGCGGTGTACTCCAGCGACTGCAGTCACCCAACCCCAATAATCATGTGCAGCACTTAGCTACGGAAGCACAGAGTCTGATGCATGTCAACGGAGGGACTTCTGTGAAAACACACAAGCAGCAGGTAATATCGGACATCGTCCATTCTGGGATCAAGACAGTAGTAGTTCTAACATCGTCCATTGAGGGATCAAGACACCGTTCCACTGTTGGGACCTAGAGTTGGTTACAGCTGGTCGAAAGGAGTACCTTCATCTGCACTCTCAGATGCAGTTTTAACATCCTCCATTGTGGGATCAAGACACCGTTTCACTGTTGATACCTGTTGGACTACTGTGTTAATAGTATACAGAGCACTCCACTGTGCTGGGCCTCAGGCTGGGCACTGTCTGCCAGTGTTGCGGTAGCCAGCGTTGATCTCAGGAGCCTTCCCAGCTCGCAGACCTCGGCCCAGAAGCTTCTGCCGGCATGTGGTGGGCCCTCTTTCACATACGACGGTGTCGAAAGGTGAACTGTGGGGCATCTGTGCATCGCAGCGACCATTACGGTTTCTGGGTAGCAGCAGGCTGAGAGCATTATTCCCGAAGCCAACTTCTCTCACAGCGTCAGCCTCGTGGCGGTGTAAGCTGCGCAGACCTGAAGAGAACCACACCCAGAGAAACGTGCCTTTTATTCATACCCCCTACGCTAGCCTTGCGTACGCCGAGCCAGCCCACTACGCTAAAGATTTGGGGGTGGGAAAGGGCACGTATGCGCTATGTTTTCGAAATCTTCCCTACTGTTATGGTTCTGTCCACTATCTACTTCACTCAATAGACCATCAGTGTAGGTTGACATGTACATGTGTGTGCTCTGCATACTCAAGTCTGTCCGGCACATCCCCTCAACACTTTGCATTGTATACTTTTATAATCGAGAATCACTTGCCACCTTCGCACATACTTTGCTCCCATCTCTCCCGGCATTCTGTATTGTGTAACAGAGGTGCTATGCCATGTTTGCTTTGTGTACATGGCTAGCCACAGATCCCACAGTACGTAGTGTCATTGTGTCAGCTAGGTGTACATGTTGTTTGTCATGTTGTATGTGATTTTATAAGGTAGCGCGTTTATTTACGAGCAGTGGTTTCTCCCATTTACATATTGTTGTCTTAAAGAGGATACCAAAGTTTTCAAACAGGTGAAAAGTGCGACCACAATGGCAGTCATTTATTACTATGCAAGAATGTCCAACTGCACAACACTTCTAAGCTTACAGCCCCCAATCTTGCGTGCTTTCGCCGAACACATAGCAAATCAGTCACTCAAACGTGCATGATTTTCGCAATGGATTAAAAAGTAAAACCTTCAATACCGATGAAAAATTTGAATGGTTAATAAAGTTTTTTTAAAACAAAAACTTGTAACAATCTGTTCACAACATTGGAAACCTCTTTCGAGGACTACAGTCAGTGCCTGGGGGACACACCCCAAGTTCTGGGGGTGCACCTTGAAGTTCATAGCCACACTCACTTTCGGAGAGTGATACCCCGGAGCACGATACAACCACTAATATTATTTGACAAACTTTTAGGAAGTGCGCGCACTATACTTTTTTCCAAATAATAGAGAGACTGCCACACTGGTGATGTCACTGGAAGGCCTCCACCTGTAACATTTAAGCAAATGGTTATAACAGTTCAGAACTTTCTAGACAACTTATACTCTCCCCAAGTCACCCTCATTACCTTCATGTGTGTGTGGAATTTGCTTCTCTCTAGCTGACCTTATAGATAGATTAATCTGGGTGAATCAATCTTTTTCTATTCTTTTCTTTAGGGTGGAAGGAACTCAACCGTGGAAAGGAGCTCCGACTTGGCACTGAAACCCCCATCAGAATTGAAGGTGCGGCTGGTAAAGATGGTAAGTAAAAATATATATATATATTTGTATTTACTTGAAGAATGTATCGTAGGTAGAAGCTGGCCAGGTAAAATGAGCTGGAGCGCCTTGTGTGAGAACTTTGAAATGTTTGATTGATGGACCAAGCAGAATGGATTAGAAACGTATAAATAAGAGTTCCAAGTCTTGCGCTTCTCAAGAAGGAGTTCAAAGTCTATGCGCTGCAAAAGTGGGAGTTAGGTCAAGCGCTTCAAAAGTAGGGCGTCACAGAAATATCTACTTCAGGAAAATAAATATGCTCCAAAATACTGCTGCAATGTCGTAAGGGCTAAGTAAATTACCATAAGCGGCAATGCGAGAAAAGCTACTGTCTCTCAGCTGCAGGAACAAAAAATTGGAACTATAATAGGCTACGACAGTACCTGAATGGCTGCAATGGCGAGTTTAATTCTCACGCTAAGTAAACCTGGAGATTGCGAGCGTGGGAATACTCGCAAACTGAATTACTGGAATTGCTTGAAGCGCTGAGGAGAAACTCGACTGTTCCCTCAAACATGACAGTTGAAGTGCGCGGAGCACGTAGTGCGCGCGCGCGAACTCCAGAACACTACCTACAGAACACTGAGTGGAACACTAGAACGCTGACCTGAATTCAGTGACCACCATGTTTTAAGTGTCTTTCTAGGGTGGGGAAGGCGGGCTCAAGCCTGAGCATTAGCCGCAAATCTTCTAGCCACCCTGTGACTCCAACAAAGGGGTGAATACCAAAAGGTGTAACCCTGCCTAATCTTGAGGGTAGGGACTGTGTGTCTAGTAACTGAATCAGTGTGGCCAATCCTGACAGTATGTCCTTACTGTTTCAAAGCGGATAACTTCCTCTGGCAATCTCTATTCCCACCCACACAAAGTAACTCCCAAACTTCAACTTGGCCTTCAATACCTACTTTAAAAATAGATTTTATTAAACGGAGCAAACTGAAAGCGCTTTTGTTTCAAACAGAATTGTCCCTCACTTCTCTAAAAGTAATTTATCGACTGCAGATAGCACGAACTTCAAGTAAAATACACTACCTTTTAAATACAAACCTCCCATTACACTTTGTGAATTATTACACACTTTTCAACACATCTGACATTTAAGGTCTGGCACACTTTTTTAACACTGTCTCCTCCGGCCTTCTCACAGTCTTTCAAACTGTTTTTAGTCTAATACCAGACTTCATTCATTCGATCATCTCTGGAATAACAGCAACAGTGTCCATAATTCTCGCTCTGTTTGTGGCCATCCTACTACTATTTTAGATTGTTAAAAATGGCTGCACTCCCTGTGGTAACAAGCATGTCCGACAGAATATGCCTCTATGTGAAGCTACATCAATACCGTGAAAAAATGGAACAACCTTTCGGCTGCCTGCCTCTATCTATTATCGGAGCCAGCTACAACATGACATTTATTTATACACATACAATCTGCGTACAACCATCTTATTATTACAAAACTTGCCCAATCGACTGGTGAATGGATCTATGCCTTTCCAACATCCCAGCAAACGCTCCCGTTATCCAGCAGTTAAGGGAGTATATTGAAAACCATGAACTTGATTGTTCGGGCAGTGGAGCAATGGCGGATGCAACGCAGGAAGGTATCCTGGTGGAATGGGATTTCTGCGCAGCCGCGAAAGATCTCCTGCAACATGCGAGCTTTGACAACATCGCAGATTGCCTGCCAATTGAAATCGCCGCTCCAACATTCGAGGAACATTACTGTTCCTTCGAGGATATGAATTGGATCGCTTCGCTTTTCTCACACGATGGCAACAATCGCCTCTTGGAACATTACGCATTTCAAGCCGCTGAAGAAATTCCAGACTGCAATCTCCAAGACTTGTAAGAAATTCACTTTATTCTTGGATTGATTTTTTCCAACTTTTTTTACTTTTTCCTATTACATTTTTTAATACACTTCAATTGAACTATTTTCATATAATAACTTTCTAAATATGCTTAGGCATTTGAACTCTGTTTTCATTTTTGGCCCTTACGTCTCCACACTAACCAGGGATCGATGATGTAGCCTATGCAAATACGCTATTTACTTGCTGAATTAGCCTAAACCCGACATCCATTTTGAAACCAAATCTATTCTTTGTACACACGTCTCTCTGCCTGACTGTTATACATGAAGCCCTTTCACACAAATTATCTCATCCTCAGCCTCTGCTCATGAGCCGGCGATCAAGATAACAAAAACAGCATTGTTTAGGAACTGGTTGGCACAGTGTGGTAATCGTAGCCTACCTTTATTTTCATTCTACAATTTACAGTCATTCATGTCTAATAGGTATTGTTTATGTCACATGGAACTGTAACATGTAATGTGGAATTGACTGATGCAGGAGCTTAGGTTTGAAAACAGCAGAAGCGGTTGGATGCCTTAGCTCTTGCACCAGTGGTTCCATTTATGGCACTTACATAAAGACTCTTTTTATATAACTTGTAGATTCCATAGCTTTATCCCACACAGCCACTTTCTTAAACACACCTGATTTCACCATTTGTCTTCTGTGGCATTGCAACATTCTGCATTATATTCTTCACGATTATTTATTTATTTCTGCTTGCTAAAACACTCCATTTGAGTCTTCAGACCGGTAGGGGTGCGTAGTTTGCTTTCCACTCCCGCTATAGTCTAAACCCATACTAACACCACTTGTACAGCTATGCTACAGCGGCCAGTATGCTACAGTGCCCAGAGCACATCAGTTTACAGCAATCAGCTCACGGTTTCATGCCCGAGTGTACCGGCACCTCACCTCAGCACCATCTGACTCTGGGCAAAACAGCACTTTCACACCGCAAGGGGTGTATTAGACTTGGGGGTATCTAGTTGGCACATGTATGCATTTGTGACAAATAGGAACCCTCTCGTCTAGTCAGGGTAAGGGGATACACTCAGAGGCAGTGTGTAAAGCATTTGTGAACACATACAGTAATCAAGTGACAACACTACAGATGTACACCACACAAGTTTTATATCAAAAATAAGTATTCTTTATATAGATTTAGCACAAGACCATAAACGACAAAAATCCACAATACTGTTACTTAAAAATGGTAGTAGTTAGCTTAAGTCTCTTTAGTTCTTAAATGCAACACTTTAACTCAATGTACCTTTAGATGTGACACGCAGGGCAACGAAAGTGTTGCAACGATGTTGATGCGATGAAAGTTTGGTGCAAAGAAATAAAGACGTGAAGATCTTCCTGATGCGGCTCGCTTCTCCGATGGTGCGAGAAGACTCAACTTGATGCGTCAGCTGCAGCGGTGGCACCCTTTTTCAGTGATGCAACGACAGCGGCTTTGGCGGCGACACTCTGCTCCGACATTGCGAGACGCTTACACTCGATGCGATAACTGCAGCAGTTCCAATGGCGGCATGCTTCTCCGTGGATGCGAGGTGCTTTCCTTGATGCGGTGCAATGCAACAGCTACAGCGGCGTTATCCAAGATGCGACGGCAGCGGCTTCGACGGCGATACGCTTCTTCCTCGATGCGAGACTCTTCTCTTGATGCGGTGCAATGCGTCAGCTACGATGGTTGCGACGGTGACACGCTTCTTTGATGTTGCGGGGTGCTTCTCATGATGCGGTGCAATACGACAGCTACAGCGGCGACACCCTTGTTCAGTGATGCAACGGCAGCAGCTGCGACGGGGACACGCTTCTTCTCTGTGAGTCGCGCTTCCAGCTCCTTGCGACACGCAGTCCCTCAGAAGGCCCCAAAACAGCAGCAGGCACTTCCAAAGAACGCTGGGGAGCTGGTGGTTGAAGTCTGTTGTCCCTGAGACTTCAGAAGGAGGCAAGCTCTTTTCCAAGCCCTTGGAGATCCTTTACAAGTTGAGCAAAAGTACACACAAAGTTCCTTTCTCCTCTCTTTGGCAGTAGGCAACCCCTGCAGGCCAATCCCCCAGTTTCAGGGATAGTCTCTCCTCTGTTTCTTCTTGGTTCCTCTCCTCAGCAGAGGCGTCTTCTTGATTCCCAAAGTGATCTAAAATTCTTGGGTTGGGGTGCCAATATTTATACTAAGTTTTCCTTTGTTCTCTAAAGGCAGAGAGGCCTTTGCCTAGTCCAAACCAGTTCTGGTCAGTCTTGGAGCACTTTGTTTACATGACTCCTTCTTTCTTTTCAGAGTGCAGGGCAGAGACATCAGACACCCCACAGGAGGTGGAACCAGCATTGTGGAGGGAAGGCACAGCCCTATTCAGGTCCCAGGTGCAACTCCTCCCTCCCATCTAGATGGAGATCTCTCTATTCACCTCTGGGCTACCTCACCCTGTCTCCTGGAATTCCCCAGCCCTGTCACTCAAACTCCAGACAAGGAATACACAGCCTAGCAGAGGCAGGTTTGAATGGTTAGACAAGAAAATACCTACTTTCTAAAAGTGGTATTTTCAAACACAGAATGTTAAAACCAACTTCACTAAAAGATGTATTTTAGCATTCTGAGTTCAGGCCTACTAAATTCAAATTTCTACCATGTTCCCTGAGTTAGTTAGGATTCTAAGATGTAATAACCAAACTGCCCATTCTGGCCTATGGAGAACAGGTAGCCTCTCAATAGTGAAAAACGAAAATGGCTGTCATTCACTATTAGAATATGCCATACACACCAGGGCATGTCCTACCTTATCCTTACAATGCACGCTGCCCTTGAGCCTACCATAGGGGTGTCTGATATAAAGAAAAGGTAAGGTTTTAGGGACTGGCAAGTGGGTGCACTTGCCCAGTCAGCATGACAGTACCAGACTGCACGCAGGCTCTGCAATGGCAGGCCTTAGACACACTTTTACAGGCTGCTTCTGTGGGTGTCACAACCAGTGCTGCAAGCCCACCAGCAGTATTTGGATTTACAAGCCCTGGGCACTCCTGGTGCACTGTACTAGGGTCTGACAGGTAAACCAAACCAACCAATCATGGTAAAGTGCCCAGAGTCATAAAACAGCCAACAACAGGTCAGAAAAAATATAGAAGGGAGGCAAAAAATTCAGGGATGACCCGGCAAAAAGGGCCAAGTCCAACAGGGTGAATACTTCACTTCACACTCCCTGTATAGCACACCCTAACAACCCCACAGAGCTCACAGCGCTATAGTCTAAACCGATACTAATACCACTTGCACAGCTATGCTACAGCGGCCAGTATGCTACAGCACCCAGAGCACATCAGTTTACAGCAACCAGCTCACGGTTTCATCCCTGAGTGTACTGGCACCTCACCTCAGCACCATCTCACTCTGGGCAAAACAGCACTTTCACACTGCTAGGGGTGAATACTTTGCTTCACACTCCCTGTATATCACACCCTAACCACCCCACAGAACTCACAGCGCTATAGTCTAAACCCATACTAACACCTCCTGCACAACTATGCTACAGCGGCCAGTATGCTACAGCGCCCAGAGCACATCAGTTTACAGCAATCAGCTCACGGTTTCATCCCCGAGTGTACCGGCACCTCACCTCAGCACCATCTCACTCTGGGCAAAACAGCACTTTCACACAGGTAGGGGTGAATACATCGCTTCACACTCCCTGTGTAGCATACCCTAACCACCCCACAGACCTCATAGCGCTTCTACCCTCCTCTTTCCTACTCTTTTTGCCCTTTTTTCCCCTTGCTCACTTCAACGAAATCACAAAATGGCTGCCAACACTTTCTAGTTGCAACCACTCGCACCGCTCGCAGCCAATAAGCAACAAGCTCATGCTCGTAACGCCTCAGCCAATCAGAAGGCAGAATTCCCAAAAATCGATATCTGTAAATTTTGATATTTCTCCAAAACTACTGAACGGATTTACACCAAATAAACAAAAGTGTGCTTTCTAGACCAAGACCCTTCTACCTGCCAAATTTGGGGTAATTCCGTTCACTCGTTCGACCTGTAGCTTTGTCTAAAGATTCCTATGGAAATTAACTTGGAGAAAACACGTTTTGGGACCCGCCTTTTTTCCCGGCCCCCCCCTTGCCGAATCACCCCTAAACTTTCAACATAGGAACTGATATGAACAAAGAATTAGTCTGGAAAATTTCATGAAGATTCATCAAACGACGCCAAAGTTATCAGCAAAACAAAAACTTTTCTTCCTATGGAAACTTGGTCTTAACAATAACTACCTACTGGCGACTGCCAGTAGGTAATATATATATATATATATATACAAAGGTTTCACACATGTTATAGTTAGCTGGACATTTCACTCGTAAAAAACCAATGAAATTCCCCCGTTATAGTTAGTTCAGCTAACTATAACTCGCGCGCCCGCAATGCACTACTGATGACCTCACATATTACATCACTCATGACATGGTCACTGACATCACTCATGACATCACTGATGACATCTCAAATGACATCACTGATGACATCACTGATGACATCATCCTTGTGATTGTGTGTTTTTCTGAAAATTAAATATGTTTTATATTTATGTATATCTCAAGGTCAATGGAAGAATAAATGGGTATATAAGTGTCTAAATGGATGATTTGTTTCTGAAAAATTGATTGTGTAACTGACTGATTAAGTGTATCATAGTGAATACATGGCTTAGTGAGTAATGTTTAAATATGTAAATATCTGTATCAGTTTCTTACTTTGTGTATAAGTGGCTGCATGGGTTGGTGAGTAGCTACATGAGTGTCTATATAGGTTATTAGTTGGTTTTTTGAGTATCAGTCTGAGTGTCTGCATGGTTCGGTGGGGGGTATTATGTAGTGCATTGGTGCATGAATGAGTGACTCACTGTTTGTATGTGTTGAAGACAGCATGTGTGCAGGACTGTATGGGTGGATGAGTGTGTGTATGGGTGTGTTAGTGAGTGAATGGCTGTCTCAATAGTGTCTTTAGGAGTAACTACATATGTTTTAAACTAGTATATGTGACTATTGGTGTATATACGTGAGTATATGTGAGAGTGAGAGATTGAAAGAGTTCCTGTATGAATAAGTATGTGGTTCTTTAAGTGATTGTTTAAAAGACTAAGTATGTGTAAGTTTCTGTAGAAGTAAGTGTGGTGGTGTGTGTATAACTATATATGCAAGTAAATGGATGTTTTATTCTTTATTAGCATGAGTGACTATGTGTGTGAGTAACTCTATGGATGAGTGGCGTTGTGTAACAGGGTGTATAGGTGTATGAATACATATGATGAGTGAGTACATGTATGAGTGACTGTAGAGGACTGTTGGTGAATGACTGTATGTGTATGTGGTTCTTAGAATTACTGAATAGGTTGTTGTAACTGATATTGATATGTTCATTATTTTGAACATTTTAGTTTCTATTTTTGAATGTGTGTATCAAAGGTTATATTAGGGGAAGAGGAGGTCTTCCACTCTTTCACAAGGATGATGTCATCAGTGATGTCATCAGTGATGTCATTTGAGATGTCATCAGTGATGTCATGAGTGATGTCAGTGACCATGTCATGAGTGATGTAATATGTGACGTCATCAGTAGTGCATTGCGGGCACGCGAGTTATAGTTAGCTGAACTAACTATAACGGGGGAATTTGATTGGTTTTTTACGAGTGAAATGTCCAGCTAACTATAACATGTGTGAAACCTTTGGTTTTTTCATTGAATTTCTAAGGTTTTTTAAATGCTAATTCCTAACTATAACGTGTGTGAAACCCATGGTTTTTTCAGTGAATTTGCAAGGTTTTTTAAATGCTAATTCCTAACTATAACGTGAGTGAAACCCATGGTTTTTTCAGTGAATTTGCAAGGTTTTTTAAATGCTAATTTTTTTTTTTTTTCTTTTTTTTTTTACATATTTTTATTTTAATTTTCTATCCTTTTTTAAAGACTATGGTTAAATTTTAAAAATTCTACAATATGTTTTTTTTTACCATTTTTATAAAATAAACAGGTAAGATTTATTAGTATAACATATTTTTTTTTTTTCCTTATTTTTTTTTAAATTTTTTTTTTAACGTGCGCGTACGGTAAGCGCACGTCTTGCTTTAACTACATTAGATTTCTACGCTGTTTGCGTTCATTTACGCAATTTGCGTAGACGCACGTCACGCGTGCATAGCGCGTAACGCGTACGCTGCACGCGCACGTTACGCGGAAGTGAAGGGGCGTGCCTGTTTTGCGCATGCGCGCATGCGCGTGTCTTTTTTACGCGCATGCGTACTTTTGCCGTAAGCGCTCCGTAAGCGCACCGTAAGCGTAACGTACGCGCACGGTAGATCATGTGATCAAGAAACAAGACTTTTGATTGGTTTTTACAACTTTCAGTTCTAGAACTCTCCTACACCACACCCATTCCCCTCATTTCTGCTTGTGATCCCTTAGGAGAAGGAGCTGGGTTGTCTTTGTGATACGATGGCAGAACAGCAGAACTCTTCTGAGAGTGAGGCTAGCAGCACTACCTTGAGGCAGAGAAGGAGGAAACAAAAGACCTCCTTCATATGGGAGTATTTTACTTTTCCAGAGGGCAAGAAAAAGGTAAATGCACCCTTAGTGACTTGTAAGCTGTGTAAGCGTGTACTTTCAAGAGGGAATCCCAACAAGAAGTATTCCTTCGGGAATCACACCATGTTGAGACACCTTAAGGATGTACACGGAAGGACACATGCTAGACATACTGAAGGTAACCCTTCAGTAAGTCAACCAAGCACATCCACAGCAGCTCAGCCTGGACCATCATCTGCAGGGCCGAGTCCATCTTCGGCAGGTCAGGTGAGCCCTTCATCTGTGGGGGGAGCATCTCCTTTTTCTCGTCCTCTGGAAATTAACCCTCGGTTTCTGAGGGTTGAAATACGGTGCGCCACTTGTCATGATCTAATTTGTCATAGGGAGACCAGTATTTCCCTAGTGAACAATAAAATAGATCAGCACATTTGTCGTACCGACTAATATTCCCATTCTTTCTTTCCTCTGTCCCTGCATGAACACAACGGCTCTTTTAAGAGCCAACCTTACCTTTCAACTTTTTTTTATATATTTTTTAAAACTTTTTTTTGATTTTTTTTTTACCGTACGCGTACGGTACGCGTAATTATTTTTTTTTTTTAAAAAAACACTAAAAATCAATTATCACATTACAAGGTCCTTGAGAGACTACAATGAAAAACTGAAAATGTGATTGTGGAGAAGTGGAAAAAAGGGACCATGAAATTTTTGACTTACCATACCCACTCAAAAAAATATTTATTCATTTAATTTTTTTTTTTAATTGCTTTAAAAATGGTTCTAGTTTTCGAAAATTTTCTATCTCAATCTGAAAAAAAAGAAAAAAGTATTAATATTTAATAAAACATTTTATAATACAGTACACATATTTACATATTTTTCCCAAAAAACGTTTGCCTTTTTTTTGCTGTTTTCAGAATATATTGCATTTCACTATAAATTGTGAAAGCAATTGCATTCATCATTTAACAGCGGGCAAAAAAAAAATTAAC
Source organism: Triturus cristatus (assembly GCF_964204655.1). NCBI lineage: Eukaryota > Metazoa > Chordata > Amphibia > Caudata > Salamandridae > Triturus > Triturus cristatus. Next base: position 41,969,845 of record NC_140582.1, on the reverse strand, counting down.
AATCTCAAAGATTGTTTTAAAAAAGCCCACAATCTCTTTTTGCATAAACATAACTTTATAGAAATGCATAATATTCTTAAAAAATATCATCTAATATCAATACTTATTTCTTTAAAATACCGTCTGATATTTTTTTTTCAGAAGTATAATCACAAAAATATATCTCAAATAACTCCACAATACATCTGGTTCCATTTCCTTTAGGCCAAATAGTAATTTTAAAATTCTTTTTTGATTACATTTCCAATGGTAATCCAATAAAAATCTAAAGTTTAAATTGTACAGATCTCACCGATTGTCTGTAACATTTTGGTTTCCGAAAGATTAATTAATAATAAAATAAGTCCACAATAGAATTGTTTACCTTTCCGCATGGCCAAATAGTAATTTTAAAAATCTTTTTTGAATAAATTTCCAATGGCAATCCAATAACATTCCAAAATTTAAATTGTGCAGATGTTACCGATTTTTTCTTAATTTTTGGTTTTGCAAAGTTTCATTAAAAATTGAAAAAGTCCACATTACAATTGGTTACCTTTCCATTAGGCCAAATGATAATTTGTAAAATCATTTTTTTTGAAAATTCCAATGGTAATCCAATAAAATGGTAAAATTGTTTTGTACAGATGTTGCCAAATCTCTCTAAAATTTAGGTTTCAGGAAGATTAGATAGGAATTTGCTAAATCAAAAGGCAAACGTTGCTTTAAAATCAATAGGGAATCATTACACAGTGTCCAGCCTTTTTCACATTTAAGATAAACTGTGTAATGACCAGAAGTTACAGTAGGTCCATCATGGAAAATTATTGCAACTGTTACAAAAGATTTTCCTGAAATTGATAATTGCTGTCCTGTAAACTTCTTTATTAAAGTATCTAATTTTGAACCATCAGCTTTACATACTGTCGGTATTCCTTTAAAATTAACGTTGAAAACATGTCAGATTGACACTCACTGCATTCCATGCTATGATTAGCATCTTTAACTAATTTAGCAAAAGTGACTGTTTTACTTTCTGGCAATGTTAAATGAATAAACCTTTCAGAATCAACATTAGAGCCACATATATTATAACAGTTTTCACAACTATGTTCCCATTTATAAGAGAGACCAAATACATTTTCAATGGGAACCCCTTCTTCTTCCAGTACCTGAAGAAAAAACATCAAGAATTCCTGTGCGTCTTGCTGTACATTTTGAGAAAACTGTGTTCGTCCTGAACATACATCTAAAAGTTTTCTAATTTCAGTAGCACTTTCTATTTGAGTTTTATCATTACTCAGCTTTTGAAAAAGGAGACTCAACTCAGAACAGAATCTTTTTCCCTGATTTACTATTATCTGCTCTTGCACACTTTCCAGATAAAATGCAACATTCAGCACTACATTAGCGTAGCAGTTGACACCAGAGCTATTTTCAAAATTACATCCTACAACCTGTTCTTCATTTTCCTTTTTCTTTTTGCTTGCAATTACATCACTCCTCTTTTTTTTCCTCCTCTCTACATCCTCATTACAGATATTCTCATTTCTCCTTTTACGAGAAACTACACGTTTCTCCAACACAGGATACTGACCTAAATGAGGAGCATAGCTTCTTCTTAATCTATTATACTCCTTTACACAATTTGTATCAGCACTAACTTTTGAGTCATCAAAGTCTATCATGAATAAACCTGATAATGTTTTCACTCGTGACAAAGCAACATATGCCATACCTTCTTTGAACACAGTTGAACCAATGTTCACAAATGCACAATCTACAGTCAATCCTTGAGACTTGTGAATAGTTACAGCATATGCTAGAGAAAACGGAAACTGCTTCCTACGTACATATAAGTCTTTCACAAGCATGAAACGAACTGAACAACGACAAATGTCTTTAACTTCTTCTATCTGATCAAATTTTATTTTTAAACATTCAATTCCATCTTTTTTCTGATAATTAATAAAACCCACAACTCTTCCCATAGCTCCATTAACTAAACCTTTTTCAACATCCAAATTTCTCCTTAAAAATACTCTACAGTTCATGCAAACATATAGATTTTTTTCTAATCCAGCTGTTTTGGAAATGTTCTTCTCTAGTGAATCCAATTTATTTTTCAGTGTGCCTGTTAATGTGACAGTAATTCTTCCATCCTCAATTTTGTCCACTGCTTCCAATTTCCTGATATCTTCCTTTTCCAATTTCAAAAGCTCCTCATTGAATATTGAGCATTCACGTAGAGTTGGCATTAAGCAGATGACACTTTTCTTTTCTGCAATGTTCTTGTATATCTTGTCTGCAACTATTTCTTCCTTTGGAAATAAATTATGTAGCAGCCAACTCTGTAATGCTTTCGTGCCAGCTTCAGTGAGTAGTCCAATTCTGATATCTTTCAGAATACTTCCATATTCTTCATCGTTTGCTTGCCTCATATTAATAGTAAGTTCCTTGTACTCAAAGAAGGACCAAATATTTGCATTACCGATGCTTCCCAATGACTTCTTCGTGTCTTCATGTGTCACAGTATTAAACACTGGTTGTCCTTTAACTGGAGTAAGTTGCAAAAGATCTCCAAAAACTATGACGTGTTTTCCTCCAAATAACACGTCATAGTCTGTCTTCAGAATTTGCTGCATTCTTAAATGCACAAAGGCAAGCATTAAGTTTGATACCATGCTCACCTCATCAATAATGAGAACTTGCATCTTCTTCAATACTCTTGAAACTTCCAAGCATGCTTCTCCAGTTAGCTTGTTGTATTGTATTTTGTTCTCATGCTCCACTGGTAACATTAGCAAACGATGTAAAGTGATTCCTTTTATGTTATATGCTGCTAACCCAGTTGGAGCAGTAACCACACAAGACAAAGTAGAATCCGTTTTTTGCTGTAGGTAGCTTCTGAGGACTTTTATGAAGAAACTTTTTCCAGTTCCAGCTTGTCCGCTTACATACATCCTGATTGGATGAAATGATGTGCATGAGCACTCTTTTTTTTCATGTAGTAATCCGTGATCAATTTTGTTTCTGATCTCTTCATAAATTTGTTGCTGCTCTTCGTTCAGTTGTCTTTCCAAATTTTGTAAATCTATAAATTCTTCTTGAGCTTGATTCATAGCCGTTTCCACTTCATTCATGGCTATTGATGCTTCATTTTCAACGATTGGTTGTCCTAGGGGATCTTGACTGAGTGTTCCTGAACTTTGGCTGTCCTGAGAACTGTCTCTAGCTATTTCTGCTGCAATTGTAGTTTCCTGTTCAATTTCTTCATTTAACATTTGCAGATAAGTTGAGAATGTACTGCATTGTATGCTGTCTTTGCAAGCATTAAAAGAATCTTCATAGCTTTGAAATTCTCCCAGTAGTTCATCCTCTGTACGCCATGGTTTAAACAGCTGTAAAAGAGCCAAGTAGTAAAATTCCTTTTTGTCAGTAGTGTCGCAACTCAGCTTCCTGTGATTTATCAAACTTCCTTTTGTTTGCTTCACCAAACATCCTTCCTCACCAATGACTTTATATTTTCCATTGTTGATGTCTTCTGCGGCTTTCCGTGAATAAATGTAGTTCTGCAGCACTTCATAGAGACACATGTTCTCCAGATGATGACTTCTCTTGGGATAATATGTGTCCAACATGTTTGATTTCAAAATATCTGTACTTTCTGGGTCATTCTCGGCCAAATATTCAATTTCTCCAACAGATTTCAGTACCCGATTTCTCATTGCTGCAAGACCTAAACTTGCCCAAATTATTCTTCTTGATTTCGAGTAGAGACTTGCAGAAGATAACCTATCTGAAAATTCGTAGGATCCAATTTCTCGATGCGATAACATCTTCAAACTGAAACTGTACAGCTTCTTACTGACAGTTTTCTCGTGAGAAATCTCTTCCCACATTTCCTTCAATTCTGTTTTTTCTGATTTCGTAATGTAAGACGTTACATATCGAGCAACAGCAATGGAATTGTCAGCTACATACTGTATATCCATGTTAGCATTCCACATGGATAAAATGACTGGGTTGTAGTCATTTATATTTTTTGATTCTTCTTTTCTTTTAAGGTTGTAGGTATTCTTAGGTGACTTTCTTGTGATAGTATGTCTCACAGATGACATAAAACTGTTTACTCTTCCATTTGAAAGAACAGGTCTAGGAAATCCAAATCGACATTTAGTGTAGTATTTATCTTTGCTCTTGTATTTCCGTCGACAGTATTTTCCACACCGATGACTTTGGAAACGTAAAACTTGCTCCTTTAACTTTTTCTCTTCTGTGCTTTTTGGTATAGCACATGTTGCATATTCTTCAATGTAAGATAACACTGCTTCATCAGCATCTGTTCCAAACTTTGGGGCATCCTTGATCCACAACAGCATATGAATATGAGAAGCACCTCTTGCCTGGTACTCTTTTCTCCAAAAGAAATCCACTACTTCTCCTAGAGGTGGATTTTTTTTATTGCAGATGAAGGACATCATAGCCTCAAATCTATGATTGAAATATCTGCAAACATTAACCGGATCCAATGAGCACAGTTCTCCTGCTGTCTTGTATTCGATGTTTTTAATGTTTGAATTTGCCTCTCGTTGAAAATCCAGTAAATCATCCCAAGCGTACTCAGCACAGCTTAGGGTAACGAACCATGTTGGTGTTCCTAAATTCCGTAACATGCATTTTAATTCACCATGGCGTCTGTACCAATATTCATTTGTCCCACGCTGACAAGCCATCAGATTGATCAGTTGTGTTTCCAAATGATCATCTTGGTGCTGCACTTTCTTCATAAAATCCTTAGCAGACACATTTTGTAAATGTACTCCACTTTTTAAAATGTGATTTACTGCATAAGACAGTGCAGACAAGTCGCTTTCAAATAAAAGATGGAACAAATAAGGAATACTTTGTCGAAATCTGGGATCTTCAGCATATAGTCTTGTAGTCCGATACTCAGAAGCTGGAATCTGTTCCGGACGTTCATCGTATCGTCCTCCTTTTCCTTTAGGAAACAGCTGGGGAAAACATCGAGCTTCCAAGCTCTCCTCCCATACACTCACTGGAATTCCTTTTGCTTTCTTCATCTGAAACAGGTCAATATTGTCTCCCATAACTTCTTTTGAATGAAGAGGATGTATGCTAAAATGTTCATAAATTTCTTCTTCCTTTGACTTGTCCACTTTTTCAATTTGTCCAGTTGGTGTTTCTGTGTCTTCTTGTAAATCTTCTTCTTCTTCTTCTTCTATATAAATTGATTCATACCATTTGTTATTCCTTTTCAAATACAAATTTGCTCTTTGTACTTTCCGTACATCTACCAGCTCCTGCCAAATCTTCTTATTCTTTGTAGGTACACCATTAACCAGAATAATTAATGGTTCAGTTTCCAAAGTATCCGCATCAATAGTTTCCATATTTTTTTTCAAATCCAAGGGCAAATACACCACTCTACCTTTTAAACCTCTCAGTAAATCTGAAGGAGGTAATTTACCAGTTTTGGGCTCCATACGTACTATGGTCTGGAACGGATGAACACAATGAATGAGTATAGACTCATATGTATTTAATTCAGAAAGTTCAGCAGGAATAGCATACAATTCTAAATTATTATGTACAGCTCTGGTCGGCATTCTATTTTCCTCTAACTTGTTGTAACAGTATTTACAAATACGCTGATCTTCACCCAATTCAAAACAATTTTCAAGAAATATATATGTGGCAAAATCCTTCCACTTATAATTATCTTCATTTTCACTCTTTCTGTAGAGATCAACATTCCTAGTTTGTTTTCTATAATGAGTTCTGCGGCAACAAATACAAGTAATATTTGGTCTTTCATTAGAGATTATTGCAAATTTTGTTATGTGATCATTAAATGTCTTACTTACAGAGGGTTCTACATTCTCTTCCACTTCTTCCTCATTTACTGTGTCCTTTTCTGCACTGTTTTGTTCAGGACCAAAGTAACAAAACTGAATTTCATCAACAACCTTCTCTACATCTGATACCGATCCACGGAACAGAGCCCTATTCAATTCATCTAACTTTATTGCTGGACTTTTCGCAAAATACAACCGTCTCACAAACTTTCTCATTTCAGTATGATGAACAGCCAGCATCCTAAAATGATGGAAAACACTAATACACACTTTTCTAGATAGACAAGCCAGAGAATGACCCTGCAAACCAGTATTCTCTCTCACTCTGCATGGATCTAGACTTTGAAGCACCTTAATCTTTTGTTTTACACTTTTTTTTTACTATATTCTCCTTGAAACTCACGAAATTTATGAATAGATTCCTGACGCACAGTGCAAATACTACTACAATTCCAAGTGTACACTGGGGCTTTAGGACGTCTCCCCATAGCCTCATCCGCCATCACTTGTACCTCATCTCTTGGAACCATTATCTCCTTCTCCATTATGCAACCATTTTTCACTTCGTAAGCACGACCTCTGGTGTCAACTGCATGCAGCAAACTATTACTTTGAAAATAGCTCTCTTCATTAAAAAAAGGTTCACTACTTGAACTATGCATCCATTTTCCTAAAAACACTTTACAAAAGTTTGTTCTGTTCACTACTCTTTTCCTTTTGCTTTGTGATTTCAGTACATTAACCATTTTATCTAATGTACGCATCCTATTCAAAATTAAAATGAATAGTTTCCTTTTTAATTCTAATGCCTTTGCTGCAATGGCTTCAATTTCTTTTTTTCTCTTATAAAACTTAGCCTTTTGCTTATATTTCTTCACATCCTTTATCAAATTGGACATAACTCTTCTCTGAAACATTTTTCTACGTATCTCTTTAAACGCTGTTTTTCTGTTTAAGTTAATCTTTTTAGTTGCATTAGGTGTATTTGCATTAACTAAATTCTCAATTTTTTCCTGTCCTTTTCTATTGAAAACATTCTTTCCAGTACAGACATTTTGTACATTTTTCCTTTTTTTGAATATGTTCTTTAAAAAAATTTTTGTCTGCTTACCAGAAGATTTTTTCTTTTTCCCAACATTAGCATCTCCAACTAACTTAGGTCCTCCAGTTGTCTTCAAATATAGTTTTTTTTGTGGTCTTTCTTTACTCTGGATTTTGTAGGCATCTTAAATTTTGTTCACTGCTCTTCAGCAATACCTGAAAAAAACTAAAAAAAAATTCCTTTATTTTATTTAAATATATTACTACATTTTTTATGTTCTTTAGAAATCTTAAAATACTATAAACCCCTTTCCTATAAATGAAAATCACAATAACACCTTCACCAATTAAATATCTAAAAACAATTCCTGTGTGCACACATTATGAATCCACTTTTTAGATTCTTAAAAAAGCACATGTCCAAACTGCTTTTTCAGACCAGCACCATGTGTAACCTGGGTAACTGACTACACTCCAGCAAGGGCAACCAGCCTTAGTGATGCTGAATGTATTTGCATTACTGACTGAAACCTCAAACCCCACTCGCTTGTGAATACTGTGCATGATTCCACAGGGTAAGCAGCTGAGTGTGTGCTAAGAGTCTGCTTCTGCACCTAAAAATGGCTCCCCCTTTCCATCTAATGCAACTGTGAAATCACCAGAGCAATACGCAATAAATCTCTGCCTGTAATTCCTATTTGCACACAGAGTCATGTTTTCACATTAGTCACAAAACGAAATTTCTTTGCCAATTTGAAAGCACACTTACTACTCTTTTTTTTGGCAAGTGATAAACACTTTTACAGACTGACACATTATGAATCCACTTTTTAGATTCTTAAAAAAGCACATGTCCAAACTGCTTTTTCAGACCAGCACCATGTGTAACCTGGGTAACTGACTACACTCCAGCAAGGGCAACCAGCCTTAGTGATGCTGAATGTATTTGCATTACTGACTGAAACCTCAAACCCCACTCGCTTGTGAATACTGTGCATGATTCCACAGGGTAAGCAGCTGGGTGTGTGCTAAGAGTCTACTTCTGCACCAAAAAATAGCTCCCCCTTTCCATCTAATGCAACTGTGAAATCACCAGAGCAATACGCAATAAATCTCTGCCTGTAATTCCTATTTGCACACAGAGTCATGTTTTCACATTAGTCACAAAACGAAATTTCTTTGCCACTTTGAAAGCACACTTACTACTCTTTTTTTTGGCAAGTGATAAACACTTTTACAGTCTGTCACATTTGAATCCACTTTTCAGATTCTTAAAAAAGCACATGTCCAAACTGCTTTTTCAGACCAGCACCATGTGTAACCTGGGTGACTGCCTACACTCCAGCAAGGGCAACCAGCCTTAGTGATGCTGAATGTATTTGCATTACTGACTGAAACCTCAAACCCCACTCGCTTGTGAATACTGTGCATGATTCCACAGGGTAAGCAGCTGGGTGTGTGCTAAGAGTCTGCTTCTGCACCAAAAAAAGGCTCCCCCTTTCCATCTAATGCAACTGTGAAATCACCAGAGCAATACGCAATAAATCTCTGCCTGTAATTCCTATTTGCACACAGAGTCATGTTTTCACATTAGTCACAAAACGAAATTTCTTTGCCACTTTGAAAGCACACTTACTACTCTTTTTTTTGGCAAGTGATAAACACTTTTACAGACTGACACATTATGAATCCACTTTTTAGATTCTTAAAAAAGCACATGTCCAAACTGCTTTTTCAGACCAGCACCATGTGTAACCTGGGTAACTGACTACACTCCAGCAAGGGCAACCAGCCTTAGTGATGCTGAATGTATTTGCATTACTGACTGAAACCTCAAACCCCACTCGCTTGTGAATACTGTGCATGATTCCACAGGGTAAGCAGCTGGGTGTGTGCTAAGAGTCTGCTTCTGCACCAAAAAATGGCTCCCCCTTTCCATCTAATGCAACTGTGAAATCACCAGAGCAATACGCAATAAATCTCTGCCTGTAATTCCTATTTGCACACAGAGTCATGTTTTCACATTAGTCACAAAACGAAATTTCTTTGCCAATTTGAAAGCACACTTACTACTCTTTTTTTTGGCAAGTGATAAACACTTTTACAGACTGACACATTATGAATCCACTTTTTAGATTCTTAAAAAAGAAAATGTCCAAACTGCTTTTTCAGACCAGCACCATGTGTAACCTGGGTGACTGACTACACTCCAGCAAGGGCAACCATCCTTAGTGATGCTGAATGTATTTGCATTACTGACTGAAACCTCAAACCCCACTCGCTTGTGAATACTGTGCATGATTCCACAGGGTAAGCAGCTGGGTGTGTGCTAAGAGTCTGCTTCTGCACCAAAAAATGGCTCCCCCTTTCCATCTAATGCAACTGTGAAATCACCAGAGCAATACGCAATAAATCTCTGCCTGTAATTCCTATTTGCACACAGAGTCATGTTTTCACATTAGTCACAAAACGAAATTTCTTTGCCATTTTGAAAGCACACTTACTACTCTTTTTTTTGGCAAGTGATAAACACGTTTACAGTCTGTCACATTTTGAATCCACTTTTCAGATTCTTAAAAAAGCACATGTCCAAACTGCTTTTTCAGACCAGCACCATGTGTAACCTGGGTGACTGCCTACACTCCAGCAAGGGCAACCAGCCTTCGTGATGCTGAATGTATTTGCATTACTGACTGAAACCTCAAACCCCACTCGCTTCTGAATACTGTGCATGATTCCACAGGGTAAGCAGCTGGGTGTGTGCTAAGAGTCTGCTTCTGCACCAAAAAATGGCTCCCCCTTTCCATCTAATGCAACTGTGAAATCACCAGAGCAATACGCAATAAATCTCTGCCTGTAATTCCTATTTGCACACAGAGTCATGTTTTCACATTAGTCACAAAACGAAATTTCTTTGCCATTTTGAAAGCACACTTACTACTCTTTTTTTTGGCAAGTGATAAACACTTTTACAGTCTGTCACATTTTGAATCCACTTTTCAGATTCTTAAAAAAGCACATGTCCAAACTGCTTTTTCAGACCAGCACCATGTGTAACCTGGGTGACTGCCTACACTCCAGCAAGGGCAACCAGCCTTAGTGATGCTGAATGTATTTGCATTACTGACTGAAACCTCAAACCCCACTCGCTTGTGAATACTGTGCATGATTCCACAGGGTAAGCAGCTGGGTGTGTGCTAAGAGTCTGCTTCTGCACCAAAAAATGGCTCCCCCTTTCCATCTAATGCAACTGTGAAATCACCAGAGCAATACGCAATAAATCTCTGCCTGTAATTCCTATTTGCACACAGAGTCATGTTTTCACATTAGTCACAAAACGAAATTTCTTTGCCAATTTGAAAGCACACTTACTACTCTTTTTTTGGCAAGTGATAAACACTTTTACAGACTGACACATTATGAATCCACTTTTTAGATTCTTAAAAAAGCACATGTCCAAACTGCTTTTTCAGACCAGCACCATGTGTAACCTGGGTAACTGACTACACTCCAGCAAGGGCAATCAGCCTTAGTGATGCTGAATGTATTTGCATTACTGACTGAAACCTCAAACCCCACTCGCTTGTGAATACTGTGCATGATTCCACAGAGTAAGCAGCTGGGTGTGTGCTAAGAGTCTGCTTCTGCACCAAAAAATGGCTTCCCCTTTCCATCTAATGCAACTGTGAAATCACCAGAGCAATACGCAATAAATCTCTGCCTGTAATTCCTATTTGCACACAGAGTCATGTTTTCACATTAGTCACAAAACGAAATTTCTTTGCCACTTTGAAAGCACACTTACTTCTCTTTTTTTTGGCAAGTGATAAACACTTTTACAGTCTGTCACATTTGAATCCACTTTTCAGATTCTTAAAAAAGCACATGTCCAAACTGCTTTTTCAGACCAGCACCATGTGTAACCTGGGTGACTGCCTACACTCCAGCAAGGGCAACCAGCCTTAGTGATGCTGAATGTATTTGCATTACTGACTGAAACCTCAAACCCCACTCGCTTGTGAATACTGTGCATGATTCCACAGGGTAAGCAGCTGGGTGTGTGCTAAGAGTCTGCTTCTGCACCAAAAAAAGGCTCCCCCTTTCCATCTAATGCAACTGTGAAATCACCAGAGCAATACGCAATAAATCTCTGCCTGTAATTCCTATTTGCACACAGAATCATGTTTTCACATTAGTCACAAAACGAAATTTCTTTGCCAATTTGAAAGCACACTTACTACTCTTTCTTTTGGCAAGTAATAAACACTTTTACAGTCTGTCACATTTGAATCCACTTTTCAGATTCTTAAAAAAGCACATGTCCAAACTGCTTTTTCAGACCAGCACCATGTGTAACCTGGGTGACTGCCTACACTCCAGCAAGGGCAACCAGCCTTAGTGATGCTGAATGTATTTGCATTACTGACTGAAACCTCAAACCCCACTCGCTTGTGAATACTGTGCATGATTCCACAGGGTAAGCAGCTGGGTGTGTGCTAAGAGTCTGCTTCTGCACCAAAAAAAGGCTCCCCCTTTCCATCTAATGCAACTGTGAAATCACCAGAGCAATACGCAATAAATCTCTGCCTGTAATTCCTATTTGCACACAGAGTCATGTTTTCACATTAGTCACAAAACGAAATTTCTTTGCCAATTTGAAAGCACACTTACTACTCTTTTTTTTGGCAAGTGATAAACACTTTTACAGACTGACACATTATGAATCCACTTTTTAGATTCTTAAAAAAGAAAATGTCCAAACTGCTTTTTCAGACCAGCACCATGTGTAACCTGGGTGACTGACTACACTCCAGCAAGGGCAACCATCCTTAGTGATGCTGAATGTATTTGCATTACTGACTGAAACCTCAAACCCCACTCGCTTGTGAATACTGTGCTTGATTCCACAGGGTAAGCAGCTGGGTGTGTGCTAAGAGTCTGCTTCTGCACCAAAAAATGGCTCCCCCTTTCCATCTAATGCAACTGTGAAATCACCAGAGCAATACGCAATAAATCTCTGCCTGTAATTCCTATTTGCACACAGAGTCATGTTTTCACATTAGTTACAAAACGAAATTTCTTTGCCATTTTGAAAGCACACTTACTACTCTTTTTTTTGGCAAGTGATAAACACGTTTACAGTCTGTCACATTTTGAATCCACTTTTCAGATTCTTAAAAAAGCACATGTCCAAACTGCTTTTTCAGACCAGCACCATGTGTAACCTGGGTGACTGCCTACACTCCAGCAAGGGCAACCAGCCTTAGTGATGCTGAATGTATTTGCATTACTGACTGAAACCTCAAACCCCACTCGCTTCTGAATACTGTGCATGATTCCACAGGGTAAGCAGCTGGGTGTGTGCTAAGAGTCTGCTTCTGCACCAAAAAATGGCTCCCCCTTTCCATCTAATGCAACTGTGAAATCACCAGAGCAATACGCAATAAATCTCTGCCTGTAATTCCTATTTGCACACAGAGTCATGTTTTCACATTAGTCACAAAACGAAATTTCTTTGCCATTTTGAAAGCACACTTACTACTCTTTTTTTTGGCAAGTGATAAACACTTTTACAGTCTGTCACATTTTGAATCCACTTTTCAGATTCTTAAAAAAGCACATGTCCAAACTGCTTTTTCAGACCAGCACCATGTGTAACCTGGGTGACTGCCTACACTCCAGCAAGGGCAACCAGCCTTAGTGATGCTGAATGTATTTGCATTACTGACTGAAACCTTAAACCCCACTCGCTTGTGAATACTGTGCATGATTCCACAGGGTAAGCAGCTGGGTGTGTGCTAAGAGTCTGCTTCTGCACCAAAAAATGGCTCCCCCTTTCCATCTAATGCAACTGTGAAATCACCAGAGCAATACGCAATAAATCTCTGCCTGTAATTCCTATTTGCACACAGAGTCATGTTTTCACATTAGTCACAAAACGAAATTTCTTTGCCAATTTGAAAGCACACTTACTACTCTTTTTTTGGCAAGTGATAAACACTTTTACAGACTGACACATTATGAATCCACTTTTTAGATTCTTAAAAAAGCACATGTCCAAACTGCTTTTTCAGACCAGCACCATGTGTAACCTGGGTAACTGACTACACTCCAGCAAGGGCAACCAGCCTTAGTGATGCTGAATGTATTTGCATTACTGACTGAAACCTCAAACCCCACTCGCTTGTGAATACTGTGCATGATTCCACAGAGTAAGCAGCTGGGTGTGTGCTAAGAGTCTGCTTCTGCACCAAAAAATGGCTTCCCCTTTCCATCTAATGCAACTGTGAAATCACCAGAGCAATACGCAATAAATCTCTGCCTGTGATTCCTATTTGCACACAGAGTCATGTTTTCACATTAGTCACAAAACGAAATTTCTTTGCCAATTTGAAAGCACACTTACTACTCTTTTTTTTGGCAAGTGATAAACACTTTTACAGACTGACACATTATGAATCCACTTTTTAGATTCTTAAAAAAGCACATGTCCAAACTGCTTTTTCAGACCAGCACCATGTGTAACCTGGGTGACTGCCTACACTCCAGCAAGGGCAACCAGCCTTAGTGATGCTGAATGTATTTGCATTACTGACTGAAACCTCAAACCCCACTCGCTTGTGAATACTGTGCATGATTCCACAGGGTAAGCAGCTGGGTGTGTGCTAAGAGTCTGCTTCTGCACCAAAAAAAGGCTCCCCCTTTCCATCTAATGCAACTGTGAAATCACCAGAGCAATACGCAATAAATCTCTGCCTGTAATTCCTATTTGCACACAGAGTCATGTTTTCACATTAGTCACAAAACGAAATTTCTTTGCCACTTTGAAAGCACACTTACTACTCTTTTTTTTGGCAAGTGATAAACACTTTTACAGACTGACACATTATGAATCCACTTTTTAGATTCTTAAAAAAGCACATGTCCAAACTGCTTTTTCAGACCAGCACCATGTGTAACCTGGGTAACTGACTACACTCCAGCAAGGGCAACCAGCCTTAGTGATGCTGAATGTATTTGCATTACTGACTGAAACCTCAAACCCCACTCGCTTGTGAATACTGTGCATGATTCCACAGGGTAAGCAGCTGGGTGTGTGCTAAGAGTCTGCTTCTGCACCAAAAAATGGCTCCCCCTTTCCATCTAATGCAACTGTGAAATCACCAGAGCAATACGCAATAAATCTCTGCCTGTAATTCCTATTTGCACACAGAGTCATGTTTTCACATTAGTCACAAAACGAAATTTCTTTGCCAATTTGAAAGCACACTTACTACTCTTTTTTTTGGCAAGTGATAAACACTTTTACAGACTGACACATTATGAATCCACTTTTTAGATTCTTAAAAAAGAAAATGTCCAAACTGCTTTTTCAGACCAGCACCATGTGTAACCTGGGTGACTGACTACACTCCAGCAAGGGCAACCATCCTTAGTGATGCTGAATGTATTTGCATTACTGACTGAAACCTCAAACCCCACTCGCTTGTGAATACTGTGCATGATTCCACAGGGTAAGCAGCTGGGTGTGTGCTAAGAGTCTGCTTCTGCACCAAAAAATGGCTCCCCCTTTCCATCTAATGCAACTGTGAAATCACCAGAGCAATACGCAATAAATCTCTGCCTGTAATTCCTATTTGCACACAGAGTCATGTTTTCACATTAGTCACAAAACGAAATTTATTTGCCATTTTGAAAGCACACTTACTACTCTTTTTTTTGGCAAGTGATAAACACTTTTACAGTCTGTCACATTTTGAATCCACTTTTCAGATTCTTAAAAAAGCACATGTCCAAACTGCTTTTTCAGACCAGCACCATGTGTAACCTGGGTGACTGCCTACACTCCAGCAAGGGCAACCAGCCTTAGTGATGCTGTATGTATTTGCATTACTGAGTCCAACCTCAAACCCTTAAAGTATTCTTTATTTTTACCAGTACACCTTAATTTATCGTAAAAACATAGTCCATATTATTTTACATGTTCCTCACATTTAAATTTCTCCCAAAACACAAAATAATAAACACAACTTCAACAAAAGGAATTCCAATTCTATTATTCATTTCTTAATTTACCATATACATCCCCTCTGAAACTCTAAACTCACCTTTAAAATTAGTTAGCTGTGAAAGAAATGTGGCACTCAAACAGCAGATTATCAGAGCCAGGATCTCTGTTCTTTACACCTCTCTCCTCTCAGCAGAACCAGATAATGGCAAACTTTCCCTCTCTTTTTCCACACATATACATGTTAGTTTCAAATCTCAGTGCTTCCCCCTTTTTTTCAAATGTAATCACACATTTCTATTGGTTGAAAACCAACCCTTTTGCAAAAGTACCCTTCCCCCAACTTGACTTCTGCCTAGTACCCTTCCCCCAACTTGACTTCTGTCTGCTACCATAGCAACAGCTCATGGAACACTGCTGTGTGGAGTTAGGTCAGAAGTTCACCAAACAATGTTTCAATTCCACAGAGCAAGAGTGCTTGACTTTTCAAACCTAACAGCAAATCCATAGTACTGTTCTTTGGTAACACATTTTTCTGTACCAATACAAAACATGCTTCTATTAATTTACACATACAGCCTAGTTTTTATTCTAGAATGGTATGAAACAGCCAATCAGTTCTTTTTTTTATGAAAAAAATATGTATGCCTCCATTTCCAAACTGTCTTTCATTTCTTTTTACCATTCTACTGAATTACACCTCCTGAGTGCATCCAGTTCTCCTTTGAAGATGTTCACAGTGTGGATTGTAGGGCACAGCTATGTCTTCTGGAGTGAAAAGTATGCAGAGAAAACAGATATGGTGAGAGACCTTGCTTTGCCAAATGTAGACATTAAATGGATTGGTCAGAGAGGGTTAAAGTGGCACCAATTGATGCCATTGGTGAAATCCTTCATGCAAATCCAACACCCTGACCTCATAATAGTGCACTGTGGTGGCAATGACCTAGGCACTTTGACTGGGGTAGGTCTGGAAATGCTTATGAAGGACACCTTTGCACAACTGTTTTCACTTTTCCCTAAAACTGCCTTTGTGTTTTCTAACATATGCCAAAGGCAAAAATGGAACTGGTCCAATCATTTCTGTCCGCAGATTGACAAAGCAAGAAAGCACGTCAACAAATCTGTTTCTGCTTTCCTCCGTGACTATGGTATGGGTTCCATTTACCACAACAACTTGCGTTACGACATGCAAGACATTTATAGAGGAGATGGTGTGCACTTCAATGATGAAGGGAACAGAGTCTTCCTCTTGAACCTTAGACTCTGCATCGGTACTTACTTGTAGGTACCACTAAAAAATCACTTCATAAACACAACGGCTCTTTTTAGAGCCCCCTAATATCTAAACTCTTAAATCTGCATTTCATTTCTTTTATTTTATTTTTTTTCTACCGTACGCGTACGTTGAGCTTACCGTACGCGTTCCCCGCGATTTTTTTTAAAATCAATAAATATTTTCTTTGTACTTTTCTGTCCTTCTTTGACCCCCTTACAAATGTTAGGGGGTCTGTAACTCTCTCCCTTGCCCCCTTTTCAAGATATCACTCTTTTTTTCTGAGTGAAACACACGAAATGGCGGCCGCCGCTTCCTGGTTTCGACCGATTCAAATGTTTACTAAGATCTAACAGCCAATCAGAATCGCGCTCGCGCACGCCACCGTACGCGTACGGTAAGCGCACCGTAAGCGCACCGTAAGCTGGCTCAGATATATATATTGATTTAAAGGCTATTTTCTCAGAATCTACTGAACAGATTTACACCAAACCTACAAAAGGCACTTCCTTGACCTGAGGACTACCTCTCTACCAAATTTCAAGTAATTCTGTTCAGCCGTTCGGGCTGTAGCTGTGTCTAAAGGTCCTATGGAAAAATGCATGGGAAAAATGCGTTTTGGGACCCCCCTTTTATCTCAGCCCCCGCTTGACGAATCCCCCCGAGACTTTCAGGGTAGGAGCGGAGCGTAGCGCCCCACCTATTTTGAAAATTTCGCAAGGATTCGTCAACCGGCGCCTAAGTTATTCAAAATAGAATGTTGCGGATTTCCTATGGAAACGTGGTCCTGACTATAACTACCTACTGGCGACCGCCAGTAGGTAATATATATATATATATATAAATATATATATATATATATATATATATATATATATTTTCTCAGCCCCCGCTTGACGAATCACCCCGAAACTCTCAGGGTAGGAGCGGAGCGGAGCGGAGCACCCCATTAGTTTTGAAAAATTCGCGAGGATTCGTCAACCGACGCCAAAGTTATTCCAAATAGAATGTTGCGGATTTCCTATGGAAACACGGTCCTAACTATAACCATCTACTGGCGACCGCCAGTAGATAATTAATATATATATATATATATATATATATATAAAATATATATATATATATATATATATATATATATATATATATATATATATATTTTTTTTTATTTTTTTTTCCTTTTTTGAAGAAATTCCACAGTGTTTTAAGCAAAGGAACGACTCGCACTCCAGGGTTCGTTTTGCAAAAATACTTTAGTTAATGGCGACGCGTTTCGAGCAGACGCTCTTCTTCACAGGCCAACATTTCCAAAATACAAGTCCACCATTTCAAGTGTATGAACCAACATAAAAGACGGATCAAAACGCTCGTATTCCAAGCATAGAGTTAGACAACAGACTTACAGTTTATACAAATAAAACGCACTTCGATTTCTTCATCGTAACAAAGCGCCAGTTTTCAACATTCAAATGACACAAATTAGATTCAATAATTCCTAATTTGTACATATGCTTAATGACAAAGAAATCATCATGGCCAAGTGGCCCTTTATGTATAATACATCAGAATGTGAACGTAACAACAAATTTGTGTAAACAGTTATTTCTCATTTAGTCTGTTATAACATACGGGCTACTAAATTTTTTTCAAATCCAATGATTCCAATTCATCACACTCCACACAGCTAACTCTAATTATTAAAACATAATAGTAATCATCATTATTAAGGTCTTTTTCAAAAATCTAATTTGGTGAAAAGTGTATAGTTCAAAATAATTTCTTAAAATTCTAAATGCAGCAACGGAGAATAAGGGGCACTCAAGGGACGACTGTACCCAATACATCAGCAATATTTACAAATACTTAAATTAATATTTGCCTCATCATTTTTTTTCATCATTGAAACAGCGTTCCAAAACACTGTTAACGGAGAAGAATTCATATAACACTTTCAAATCTCCAATATTATGTCATGATGACGGAGAGCCCCCCACCACGACACCAGATAAACTTTACAATTGCGAATCATCGTAACAGGAACAGATATATATGCGCAAAGCAAGGAGCCAAATGGATACTCATCCAATGTGGACAAACAGTTCCTCATCTTCATTTAGACGAAAAGGGTTCTTGGACTCTAAGAGGATGATATAGTGTGATTCCAGCACTCTCAATTGTTTCTCACAATCTCCCCCTCTGGGGTTTGCCACAACACCCTGTCGATACCAAAGAATGAAAAACAATTAACATCTCTGTCATGATACTTTAACCAGTGCCTTGCAGTAGAATAATTCAGATCCACATTCTTAATTGCTCTTAAATGTTCAAGAATCCGCTTTTTTACAGGGAAAATCGTACTACCTACGTACATTTTGGCACATGGACACATTATCACATATACACAAAATTCCGTATTACAGTTCATAAATTTCTTTATGACACCTGTTTTACCTGTAGGTAAAGGGTATGTCTTGGTGTTTCTACTTGTACCACAGGCCTTGCACTTCCCACATTTAAAAAAACCTTTTTGCTGTTGTTTCCAAGTTAGTTTCTTTGACGCCCCCATATAGCTCTTCACAAGCATGTCTTTTAATGAGCGAGCTTTACGGTACGTTATCTGTGGATACGCATTGACAACTGAACCTATGACTGGGTCATTTCTGACCAAATGCCAATGTTTATTAAGCGTATCATTTACTGCTTTGGCTTCCACATTAAATGTGGTAATCATTCTGAGGTTAGTCTCACTTTTACCATTTCTGGGTCTTTTCACCAACAATGCTGCTCTATCCTGTTTCATTACTTTCTCTTTGGCAATTGCTAGAACATCTTCAGGATAACCTCTTGCCCTGAACCTCCGTAACATAGTCTCCTGTTCTCTTTCAAAGGCACGTACAGAATTACAATTACGTTTAGCTTGTAGGAGCTCCCCATATGGGATGCTCCATTTTAATTTGGGAGGATGGTGGCTCCTGGCATGTAATATACCATTGCCAGCTGTTGTTTTCCTATATAGGTCAGTTGTTATGACACCTTCCTCAATTTTTACAAGTACATCAAGGAAATCCATCTCATTTTTATCACACCTGTGTGTGAAACGAAGGTTGACCTCATTGTTGTCTAGGGTTTCAAATAATCTAATAATAACTTTTTTCTTTTTGAAGACAAGTGGTTTAAACAAGAGGTTGGCACGGCGATGGGAAGTTGCTTTGCGCCGAGCTACGCTTGTAAGATGATGGGATGGTGGGAGGAGCAACTGGTATTGATTGATGCGAATGAGGATTTGACGAAAAATATTGTTTTCTATACAAGATTTATAGACGATATTTTTCTAATATGGGGTGGATCAAAATTGGATCTTACTAGATTATTTGAAACCCTAGACAACAATGAGGTCAACCTTCGTTTCACACACAGGTGTGATAAAAATGAGATGGATTTCCTTGATGTACTTGTAAAAATTGAGGAATGTGTCATAACAACTGACTTATATAGGAAATCAACAGCTGGCAATAGTATATTACATGCCAGGAGCCACCATCCTCCCAAATTAAAATGGAGCATCCCATATGGGGAGCTCCTACGAGCTAAACGTAATTGTAATTCTGTACGTGCCTTTGAAAGAGAACAGGAGACTATGTTACGGAGGTTCAGGGCAAGAGGTTATCCTGAAGATGTTCTAGCAATTGCCAAAGAGAAAGTACTGAAACAGGATAGAGCAGCATTGTTGGTGAAAAGACCCAGAAATGGTAAAAGTGAGACTAACATCAGAATGATTATCACATTTAATGTGGAAGCCAAAGCAGTAAATGATACACCTAATAAACATTGGCATTTGGGCAGAAATGACCCAGTCATAGGTTCAGTTGTCAATGCGTATCCACAGATAACGTACCGTAAAGCTCGCTCATTAAAAGACATGCTTGTGAAGAGCTATATGGGGGCGTCAAAGAAACTAACTTGGATACAACAGCAAAAAGGTTTTTTTAAATGTGGGAAGTGCAAGGCCTGTGGTACAAGTAGAAACACCAAGACATACCCTTTGCCTACAGGTAAAACAGGTGTCATAAAGAAATGTATGAACTGTAATACGGAATTTTGTGTGTATGTGATAATGTGTCCATGTGCCAAAATGTACGTAGGTAGTACGATTTTCCCTGTAAAAAAGCGGATTCTTGAACATTTAAGAGCAATTAAGAATGTGGATCTGAATAATTCTACTGCAAGGCACTGGTTGAAGTATCATGACAGAGATGTTAATTGTTTTTCATTCTTTGGTATCGACAGGGTGTTTTGGCAAACCCCAGAGGGGGAGATCGTGAGAAACAATTGAGTGCTGGAATCACAGTATATCATCCTCTTAGAGTCCAAGAATCCTTGTGGTCTAAATGAAGATGAGGAACTATTTGTCCACATAGGATGAGTATCCATTTGGCTTCTTGCTTTGCGTATATATATCTGTTCCTTTTACGATGATTCGCAATTGTAAAGTTTATCTGGTGTCATGGTGGGGGGCTCTCCGGCATGACATAATATTGGAGATTTGGAAGTGTTATATGAATTCCTCTCCGTTAACAGTGTTTTGGAACACTGTTTCAATGATGAAAAAGATTGATGAGGCAAATATTAATTTAAGTATTTGTAAATATTGCTGATGTATTGGGTACAGTCGTCCCTTGAGTGCCCCCTTATTCTCCGTTGCTGTGTTTAGAATTTTAAGAAATTAATTTGAACTATACACTTTTCACCAAATTAGATTTTTGAAAAGGACCTTAATCATGAGGATTATTATTATGTGTTAATTAATTAGAGTTAGCTGTGTGGAGTGTGATGAATTGGAATCATTGGATTTAAAAAAAAAATTTAGTAGCCCGTATGTTATAACAGACTAAATGAGAAATAACTGTTTACACAAATTGGTTTTTACGTTCACATTCTGATGTATTATACATAAAGGGCCACTTGGCCATGATGATTTCTTTGTTATTAAGCATATGTACAAATTAGGAATTATTGAATCTAATTTGTGTCATTTGAATGTTGAAAACTGGCGCTTTGTTACGATGAAGAATTTGAAGTGCGTTTTATTTGTATATACTGTAAGTCTGTTGTCTAACTCTATGCTTGGAATACGAGCGTTTTGGTCTGTCTTTTATGTTTGGTTAATACACTTGAAATGGTGGACTTGTAAGTTGGAAATGTTGGCCTGTGAAGAAGAGCGTCTGCTCGAAACGCGTCGCCATTAGCTAAAGTATTTTTGCAAAACGAACCCTGGAGTGCGAGTCGTTCCTTTGCTTAAAACACTGTGGAATTTCTTCAATAAATAACACCGGGACCCGAAACCCGGTAACTCGCACCAACCCCGAAAGGAGAGAAGCTGGTGAAATCGGGAACCTTTCTGCTTAACATATATATATATATCTATATATATATATATATATATATATATATATATATATCTGTCAAAAACTCACACTGCGAACAACGCAAGAAACAGTTGCACTCAGGATGTATTCAGCAAAAAAAGTATTTATTGACTTGACGCATTTCGACACACTGTCTTTGTCAAAAAGTCATACAATAGATCACGGGCAGCCATGTCTTTTTAAAGAAGCATTTCCGGGTTGTAATCATAAACATAGAAGACATATTCACAACTATGCAAGTGTATCCTGAACATTTGTTGGAAGAAAGACTGTATTATTCAAACAACAAAACTTTATCGCGCATAATTGTCAACGAAGTCACAAATTGTTTTCTAAATAATATGAATGAAAATTCATAAATAAAATAATTATTATTATTAAGTTGACAACAAGAACAAATTAACTCGTATATAAAATACGTCAATACACGAAAATCGAAAAAATGCCAAGTGGCATATGTCTACTAGATATATAGAACAAATGGGCCAGTGCCCATATATGCGAGTTCAAGATGTGGGATTACAAAAGGAATGCAACTAAGTCAAAGATCTACATTCAAAACATGCCCATGATCAGTTTTGAATTGAAAACATAATCAGTCAGTATCGGAATAGCTTAGAAGCAAAAACCGGGGCAATAAAGAAAACACTACTGGAAAAAAAGGAAATATAAGCCTATATTAGGCATAATCAGCCCTGGTGTCTTGGATGCATGTGCATGATATAGACGAGTCAGGGTCTCACAGCCGTGAGGGGTTAGCGCAGTGGCGTCCTAATGTTTCATATAATAACAGATAGCACAAATTACAGAAATTCAAGAGAGGAGAGAGGAAAAAAGATTTTCAGCCTAGGTGGACATGGAGATCTTCCTCATGGTTGAGGCCTCCTGGGATCTTGCTTTGTAACTTTATTATGTATTCTGATTCCAGGCTTCGCAAATGATGTTCCCGGTCTCCTCCTCTCGTGGATGGCAAAACCCTGTCAATGCCAAAAAATGAGATTTTAGTGCTAATATCTTTAACACTAGGATGTAGCTGATCACAATGTTTGGCTATAGCATAAGACAGATCGCCATTTTTGATCGCGCGCAAATGTTCTAAACACACTTTTTCACCGGGAAGATTGTGCTTCCCACATTACGTAGGCCACAAATACACACCAAAACGTATACAACAAAGTCTGTGTTGCAGTTTATGAAACAGCTGATGTTACCTGTTTTACCATTAGCGATAATGAAAGTCTTAACATTTGTACTGCTAGTGCATGCTTTACATCTCCAACATTTGTGGAAACCTGGAAGTTCTTTTAACCAGGTTACACTTGGCCTTGATTTGGTTGTGAGGTGGCTATGTACCAAAATGTCTTTTAGCGACTGGCACTTTTTGTATGTCATATGTGGCGTGGGACTAACCTTTTTCCCTATCACAATGTAATTCCTGACTATGTGATTAAACAAAGAAGACTAGCTTAAGTTGACCAAAGTGATGCAGTACTCAAAGTAGTTCTGTCACAGACACCTTGTAGGTGTATTTATGAAGCCCTCACCCACCAACCTAGTTGGTGGCATGCTTCATCATCGGGCCCACCCAGTGACACCTAGTATGTCCCGGGTGTGCTACGACGCCTGATTACAGCGGAGCTGGTATATTGCTGAGAGTGCAGTGAGGTTGGGTGAATTGTGATTTAAAACGGCTTGGTGGTGGTCCCAGTACCCAAGGGTAAATTAAATTTTAATAACTGGGCCGACACCAGCGGCTAAAAGTAAGGCTACAGGACGTGTAAGGGTGGAGAGTTACTGCCCCCTGCGTCCTTCAGATGGTCGACATGTTTCAGCCAGTGCCTTAGAGTATTCTGGCTTTCCTCAGGACCGTTTTTAAAAGGGTGTGGTGAAAATAAAACAGACTTAGTGTTGTGGTACAGACTATGTGATACACTCACTAAGGCGTTTTTCTATGTGTGAGAGGGGGATTCCCTTCTCATGCATACCTGTACAAACAAACATTAAAAACAAGGACAAAACATTTGTAGAGAGAGTCAGTAGTCAATTTAGACATCCGGTCAACAATGCTTAGGTGGCCGGCACTATAGTGCAGGGTGAGAGGACTATAGTCGGCTAGGTGTGATGGTACTGGTGGTGCCATCAGAGTGAAAGTACGCAACTAATTAAGAGCGTGGTGTGGCTAAAACACGGAAATCACACTGAAGGCAGGTGACTTAGTGTAGCAGGGCGCAAGGAAAATGTTCTTACGCTTTGGGTTATTAGCCAAGGCTTCCTGGAGGGAAGCGGTAAGGGGATGACCCTATGAGAGAAAAAGAGATAGGCTGTGGGAGTTAGGGACCTGTGAGGGAAAAAGCGCTTACCCAGTTTGTTGTTTGGAGGCTTGTCAGGATTGTCATACTCACAGTCTTTCTGGTCAGTGCCTGCCTTGTACCTGTTGTCCCGCCGTCGTCCTCCGGTAGAAAGAGCCTCTCGACGTGTGGGCTTTTTATACTGAGGTTAACGAGGTAGCACCGCCCCTAGATGTAGTTGCTGCTCATGCTCGTAGTTTGCACACTAGTCTCTCGTGCATGCTCAGTGTATCAGCGGGTTGTTGCTCATGCTCATGAATTGCACACTAGTTCCTCGCACATGCTCAGTGTGAGTGCTTGATTTACAATGTAGGAGAATTGCACAATAGTCTCTCATGCATGCTCAGTGTATCAGCGGGTTGTTGCTCATGCTCATAAATTGCACACTAGTTTCTCGCACATGCTCAGTGTGAGTGCATGATTTACAATGTAGGAGATTTGTACTCCTGCCTTTGACATACGCTCAGTTTGATAGCGCGATTGTGTGAAGGTATATGTAAAAACTAGATTATGAAAAAACTACAATATGCCGCCAATGATACGGGGTAGGGGACAACACCAGTGTTAGGTGTGGCGTGGTCTTATATGCGCAGGCGCTAAGGGTTCAGTGTTGGTTATGTGTGCGTTATTGCTGGGAAAACATGCCTGCGGGACGCGCCGCCTCCCAGAGTGGTTCGGCCCATGAATTACTGTTAAGTGCGCGCAGCGCGCTAAGGTTGACATGGCAGAATGGGTGGGGTTGAAGCATGTGCCCAAGATGTTGGCAGTTTGGTGGTACACACAAGGGGGAGCATGATCAATAATTGTGTCCAGGGGGACTATGGCACGGGGGGCAACTGCGCACAGGCCAGGTGATGTGTGGGTCTAGGGTGTGACTGAGTTCCACGGTATGGCATCGTTGAGGCCATTGGTTTGGGTGGAAAGACGATATATCCAACGTTGTTCCTTGCTGAGTAATTTCTTCTCATTATCCACTGCCAGTTCCGGTAGTTGTTCAATGACGGTCCAGGTCAGGTCATTGGGAGTGTGTCCCTGGGTGATGAAATGACTGGTCAGTTTGCTAATGTTCTTCTTGCACCTGATTGTGCTCCTGTGTTCTGTTATTCTAGTTCTTATTTTTCGGGCGGTCATCCCAATGTATCGGAGGCCGCAGCTGCATGTAAGTAGGTAGATCACGTTACGTGAATTACAGTTTGTGTGGCTGCGTTGAGTCCACACTTTGTCTGGTTCTAATATCAGTGTTTTCGTATGGCTGGTGAGATGGCACACGCTACAATCATTGCATGGGTAGTGTCCAGAGATCTTAGGTAGGCCCCACGCATTCAGGATAGTATTGGGTTCTCTGTTGGTCAGGGGTCTGGGGCGGGTGCTCACAAGTTGGTCTTTCAGGTTGTTGCACCTTTTGTAGGCAAACCTGGGGGTTTCCCATTGTCGTTGTCCAGAGTTTAGAATTTTCCAGTTTTTACGTATGAGTTTCGCCACCTCATTGGAAGCTGTGTTGAATGTGGTGACACACGTGATGGGTTGGTCACTTTTGTCCTTGGGTACCGTTTCCAGGAGAGCCTCCCTATTTTGGTTCCTGGCTCTTTTCTTGGTTTTGTTGATAATGGCATGGGGGTAGCCTCTTTCCTCCAGTTTCTTAGACAAGTCTGCTGACTGATTTTTGTAGTCAGTTACTTGAGTGCAATTTCTGCGTATACGCAGGAATTGCTCAAATGGTAGGTTTTCCCTTAGAGGGCGGGGATGGAAACTTGTGTAATGAAGGAGTGAGTTCCTTGAGGTAGGCTTGTAATAGGTCGTAGTGATCAGTTGGCCATCTTTGGCCCATATGTTCAGATCAAGGAATGCCAGGTGGCTTGCACTCGAGGTGCTTGTGAATTTCAGGTATGGGTCTCTTTCATTGAGCCAAGTGAGGAAAAGTTGTAGAGTTGTTTCTGATCCCTGCCAGATCATAAGGATGTCGTCTATATATCGACGCCAGGTGAGAATATTCCTGGTATAGGGATTGGTATTGGGAGTGATGTGGGTCTGCTCAAAGAGGTGGACATAGAGTCCTGCTACGCTAGGAGCGAAAACGCTGCCCATAGATGTTCCGTTGGTTTGGAGGTACAGGCTTCCCTCATACTCAAAATAGTTTTCCTTTAGTGCTATTGTGGCACATTGGAGGATGAAGTCTCTAGGTGTGCGGTGCGGCCATGGGGACTCCATAAGTACCTGTCTCAGGACTTGGATGGTGGCGTCCTGGGGGATACTGGTGTAAAGACTTTCGATGTCCAGGCCCACCAGGAGTTGGGTTTCAGGGTTGAATTCGATGTTGTTGATGACTTGTAGTAAGTGTTTCGTGTCCTGGATGTAACTAGGTCTTTGCTGGACCAGTGGGTTAAGAAAGAAATCGCAGTAGCGAGAGAGAGGTTCCAAAAGGGAGTTGAGACCAGACACTATAGGTCTGCCCGGGGGGGGAAGAATGCCTTTGTGTATTTTTGGTACAGTGTAAAAGTATGGTACTTTTATCTTTTGAGGGCAGAGGTACTCTGCTTCTTGTTTGGAGATATGTTCCGCCTGGTGGGCGGTATTCACTAGGGCCTGAATAGTGCCTTGTAGTGAGTTGGTTGGGTCATGTTCTAGTTTCTTGTAGTTTCTTTGGTCGCTCAGTAGTCGGCGGCATTCGGTGTCATAGTCCTGCTTGTCTAAGAGCACAATGCCTCCTCCCTTGTCGGCAAGTTTTATTATGATGGAGGGATTGTTTTTGAGTTCCTGGATGGTTTCTCTGTCTTCCTTCGACAGGTTGTTGAAATAGTTGGTTGGTTCTAGATTCTCGACATCATTGTAAACAGCCAGTTCAAAAGTGGTGATCTCAGGGGGCACTGTGGATGGTGGCGGGGTGAAGGTGGATTTGGTCCTCAGGCCTGTGATGTTAGGGTTTTCCGTGGGGATTGAGTCATCCCTCGAGGATTTCTCGAAGAAGGCCTTGAGTTTTAGTTTCCTCATGAACTCCGCCAGTTCCACGTGCAATTTAAATTTGTCCAATCTAGTCGTGGGTACGAAGGATAGTCCCTTTTCTAGTACTGAGACCTGTTTAGGTGTCAGTGAGATGTTTGAAAGGTTAAACACCATGGACTCATGGGTTGCTTGATTCATGGTTTGCTGGTTCCCGGTTGGCTGGGTGCCTTCTGGCGAGTGTTCGCGCTCACTGGGTTGCCGTCTTCGGCCCAGTGTACTTGTGGTTGTGGGTTGTGTCTTCTCCTTCCGCGTGTTCTTCTGCCCTGTCCTAAAAAAGGAAGCCTGTGGGGTCCATGGTTTCCTGGGAATAGGGGCATGGGTCTTTCTGGTCAGTGCCTGCCTTGTACCTGTTGTCCCGCCGCCGTTTTAAATCACAATTCACCCAACCTCACTGCACTCTCAGCAATATACCAGCTCCGCTGTAATCAGGCGTCGTAGCACACCCGGGACATACTAGGTGTCACTGGATGGGCCCGATGATGAAGCATGCCACCAACTAGGTTGGTGGGTGAGGGCTTCATGAATACACCTACAAGGTGTCTGTGACAGAACTACTTTGAGTACTGCATCACTTTGGTCAACTTAAGCTAGTCTTCTTTGTTTAATCACATATAAATCCCTCGGGGACATGGACTAGCTTTCTAGTCCTCTCTCTCCCTCTTGTTACACGCATATATAGGCAGCGCACAGCTGCGAGAGTTTAACCACATCACCATGGCTGAGAACCATGGCCTTACCTTTACGGAGGAGGAGGTCAACGACATTCTCGCAGACCCCTCTTTTCAAGTTGATTTCAACATCGCTAATTCCATAGCCCAAACAACTGACTGGGAGACCCTCACTGAGAAAAAGAGAAACAGGATCCGCACCATCCTCCATGGAGCGATCCTAGCCCAATATGTCAAAACCAACACGGCCCCAAGAGGTCTGATTGTCACCAACGCACCCAGGATCTTCTTAGATGACCCCACCTTCAGGAAGGATTGGGCCCAGATCGCCTGGCATTGCACCAGGGACTGGATGATACTAATTATAAAAACTGCCAAACGTCTTTCAGAAGCTATTGTAATTGAAATCCAACTATCAGAAAGCCACTTCAAAACAACCCTGACAGCTTACAAAAAGAAATTAGACGATCAAAATAAAGAAATTAACGAGTACAAGGAGTACCTGACTCAAGCTAAAATCAAGAAATTTGAGAAAGACCTCAAAAAATTCAGTTATGCCAAAGTCTTTCCATACTCTGAAGAAGACTTCACCCCACCAGCCAATAATTCCAGTGCCTCAGACTCCTCAGCAGATGACAGTTCCGCATCTAGTGACTCTAGCAATAGCTCACACAAACGGGGTGGCAGAGGCCGCCGCGGACAACGCTGGCAAAACAACTGGCAGGGAGGACCACCTGGATATTACTTCGGGCCTCCAACTAACTTTGGCCCAATGCAAAACCCCTACTTCGGATACCAACAAGCGTATACACCTGGCCCCATGCCCCTATTCCCAGGAAACCATGGACCCCACAGGCTTCCTTTTTTAGGACAGGGCAGAAGAACACGCGGAAGGAGAAGACACAACCCACAACCACAAGTACACTGGGCCGAAGACGGCAACCCAGTGAGCGCGAACACTCGCCAGAAGGCACCCAGCCAACCGGGAACCAGCAAACCATGAATCAAGCAACCCATGAGTCCATGGTGTTTAACCTTTCAAGCATCTCACTGACACCTAAACAGGTCTCAGTACTAGAAAAGGGACTATCCTTCGTACCCACGACTAGGCCTGGGCGTAGTTCGCGAAGTAGCACTTCGCGAAGCTACGCAAAGTGAAGTTCGCACTACGCGAGCTACGCGTAGCACTTCGCGAACTGCGTAGTAGCTTGTTCGCACTGTGCCAGATGTCGTTTTCAATGATTGCACAGTGCGGACAAGCAACCGGCACTGTGCAATCATTGAAAATGGCATCTTGCACAATGCGAGCTGTAGTTTTCTGCTGCTCGAGTAGATTTTTAC
The DNA here is from genome assembly GCF_964204655.1 of Triturus cristatus. Taxonomy (NCBI): domain Eukaryota; kingdom Metazoa; phylum Chordata; class Amphibia; order Caudata; family Salamandridae; genus Triturus; species Triturus cristatus. The sequence continues at coordinate 41,940,879 of NC_140582.1, read as the reverse complement.
TCGAGCTTCAGCTTTCTCAACGCGAACTGGTAGTTTCTCATCGCGAGCGGTCGCGAGCATACGCGACCACTCGCAATGAGAAACCTGACCTCCTCGCGTTGGGAATCTCGCCGGGAGTTTTATTTTCCATGCTCGCGATCGCCAACTTGAAGTTGCTGATCGCGAACAAGGAAAAAGTCTCGCCGGGATGTCATTTTGCTTGCTCGCGGTCGCCAACTTGACGTTGAGGACCGCGAGCAAGCAAAAAATGACCGCAGCACTACGCAACACTACGCTACGCATGTTCGCACTGTGCTACGTGCAGTTCGCGTAGTGCGAAGTTGCGCGAACTTCGCAAACTACGCGAGCGTAGCGTAGTGCTTTGCCCAGGCTTACCCACGACTAGATTGGACAAATTTAAATTGCACGTGGAACTGGCGATGTTCATGAGGAAACTAAAACTCAAGGCCTTCTTCGAGAAATCCTCGAGGGATGACTCAATCCCCACGGAAAACCCTAACATCACAGGCCTGAGGACCAAATCCACCTTCACCCCGCCACCATCCACAGTGCCCCCCTGAGATCAACACTTTTGAACTGGCTGTTTACAATGATGTCGAGAATCTAGAACCAACCAACTATTTCAACAACCTGTCGAAGGAAGACAGAGAAACCATCCAGGAACTCAAAAACAATCCCTCCATCATAATAAAACCTGCCGACAAGGGAGGAGGCATTGTGCTCTTAGACAAGCAGGACTATGACACCGAATGCCGCCGACTACTGAGCGACCAAAGAAACTACAAGAAACTAGAACATGACCCAACCAACTCACTACAAGGCACTATTCCGGCCCTAGTGAATACCGCCCACCAGGCGGAACATATCTCCAAACAAGAAGCAGAGTACCTCTGCCCTCAAAAGATAAAAGTACCATACTTTTACACTGTACCAAAAATACACAAAGGCATTCTTCCCCCCCCCGGGCAGACCTATAGTGTCTGGTCTCAACTCCCTTTTGGAACCTCTCTCTCGCTACTGCGATTTCTTTCTTAACCCACTGGTCCAGCAAACACCTAGTTACATCCAGGACACGAAACACTTACTACAAGTCATCAACAACATCGAATTCAACCCTGAAACCCAACTCCTGGTGGGCCTGGACATCGAAAGTCTTTACACCAGTATCCCCCAGGACGCCACCATCCAAGTCCTGAGACAGGTACTTATGGAGTCCCCATGGCCGCACCGCACACCTAGAGACTTCATCCTCCAATGTGCCACAATAGCACTAAAGGAAAACTATTTCGAGTATGAGGGAAGCCTGTACCTCCAAACCAACGGAACATCTATGGGCAGCGTTTTCGCTCCTAGCGTAGCAGGACTCTATGTCCACCTCTTTGAGCAGACCCACATCACTCCCAATACCAATCCCTATACCAGGAATATTCTCACCTGGCGTCGATATATAGACGACATCCTTATGATCTGGCAGGGATCAAAAACAACTCTACAACTTTTCCTCACTTGGCTCAATGAAAGAGACCCATACCTGAAATTCACAAGCACCTCGAGTGCAAGCCACCTGGCATTCCTTGATCTGAACATATGGGCCAAAGATGGCCAACTGATCACTACGACCTATTACAAGCCTACCTCAAGGAACTCACTCCTTCATTACACAAATTTCCATCCCCGCCCTCTAAGGGAAAACCTACCATTTGGGCAATTCCTGCGTATACGCAGAAATTGCACTCAAGTAACTGACTACAAAAATCAGTCGGCAGACTTGTCTAAGAAACTGGAGGAAAGAGGCTACCCCCGTGCCATTATCAACAAAACCAAGAAAAGAGCCAGGAACCAAAATAGAGAGGCTCTCCTGGAAACGGTACCCAAGGACAAAAGTGACCAACCCATCACGTGTGTCACCACATTCAACACAGCTTCCAATGAGGTGGCGAAACTCATACGCAAAAACTGGAAAATTCTAAACTCTGGACAACGACAATGGGAAACCTCCAGGTTTGCCTACAAAAGGGGCAACAACCTGAAAGACCAACTTGTGAGCACCCGCCCCAGACCCCTGGCCAACAGAGAACCCAATACTATCCTGAATGCGTGGGGCCTACCTAAGATCTCTGGACACTACCCATGCAATGATTGTAGCGTGTGCCATCTCACCAGCCATACGAAAACACTGATATTAGAACCAGACAAAGTGTGGACTCAACGCAGCCACACAAACTGTAATTCACGTAACGTGATCTACCTACTTACATGCAGCTGCGGTCTCCGATACATTGGGATGACCGCCCGAAAAATAAGAACTAGAATAACAGAACACAGGAGCACAATCAGGTGCAAGAAGAACATTAGCAAACTGACCAGTCATTTCATCACCCAGGGACACACTCCCAATGACCTGACCTGGACCATCATTGAACAACTACCGGAACTGGCAGTGGATAATGAGAAGAAATTACTCAGCAAGGAACAACGTTGGATATATCGTCTTTCCACCCAAACCAATGGCCTCAACGATGCCATACCGTGGAACTCAGTCACACCCTAGACCCACACATCACCTGGCCTGTGCGCAGTTGCCCCCCGTGCCATAGTCCCCCTGGACACAATTATTGATCATGCTCCCCCTTGTGTGTACCACCAAACTGCCAACATCTTGGGCACATGCTTCAACCCCACCCATTCTGCCATGTCAACCTTAGCGCGCTGCGCGCACTTAACATTAATTCATGGGCCGAACCACTCTGGGAGGCGGCGCGTCCCGCAGGCATGTTTTCCCAGCAATAACGCACACATAACCAACACTGAACCCTTAGCGCCTGCGCATATAAGACCACGCCACACCTAACACTGGTGTTGCCCCCTACCCCGTATCATTGGCGGCATATTGTAGTTTTTTCATAATCTAGTTTTTACATATACCTTCACACAATCGCGCTATCAAACTGAGCGTATGCCAAAGGCAGGAGTACAAATCTCCTACATTGTAAATCATGCACTCACACTGAGCATGTGCGAGAAACTAGTGTGCAATTTATGAGCATGAGCAACAACCCGCTGATACACTGAGCATGCATGAGAGACTATTGTGCAATTCTCCTACATTGTAAATCAAGCACTCACACTGAGCATGTGCGAGGAACTAGTGTGCAATTCATGAGCATGAGCAACAACCCGCTGATACACTGAGCATGCACGAGAGACTAGTGTGCAAACTACGAGCATGAGCAGCAACTACATCTAGGGGCGGTGCTACCTCGTTAACCTCAGTATAAAAAGCCCACATGCCGAGAGGCTCTTTCTACCGGAGGACGACGGCGGGACAACAGGTACAAGGCAGGCACTGACCAGAAAGACTGTGAGTATGACAATCCTGACAAGCCTCTAAACAACAAACTGGGTAAGCGCTTTTTCCCTCACAGGTCCCTAACTCCCACAGCCTATCTCTTTTTCTCTCATAGGGTCATCCCCTTACCGCTTCCCTCCAGGAAGCCTTGGCTAATAACCCAAAGCGTAAGAACATTTTCCTTGCGCCCTGCTACACTAAGTCACCTGCCTTCAGTGTGATTTCCGTGTTTTAGCCACACCACGCTCTTAATTAGTTGCGTACTTTCACTCTGATGGCACCACCAGTACCATCACACCTAGCCAACTATAGTCCTCTCACCATGCACTATAGTGCCGGCCACCTAAGCATTGTTGACCGGATGTCTAAATTGACTACTGACTCTCTCTACAAATGTTTTGTCCTTGTTTTTAATGTTTGTTTGTACAGGTATGCATGAGAAGGGAATCCCCCTCTCACACATAGAAAAACGCCTTAGTGAGTGTATCACATAGTCTGTACCACAACACTAAGTCTGTTTTATTTTCACCACACCCTTTTAAAAACGCCCTGAGGAAAGCCAGAATACTCTAAGGCACTGGCTGAAACATGTCGACCATCTGAAGGACGCAGGGGGCAGTAGCTCTCCACCCTTACACGTCCTGTAGCCTTACTTTTAGCCGCTGGTGTCGGCCCAGTTATTAAAATTTAATTTACCCTTGGGTACTGGGACCACCACCAAGCCATTTTAAATCACAATTCACCCAACCTCACTGCACTCTCAGCAATATACCAGCTCCGCTGTAATCAGGCGTCGTAGCACACCCGGGACATACTAGGTGTCACTGGGTGGGCCCGATGATGAAGCATGCCACCAACTAGGTTGGTGGGTGAGGGCTTCATGAATACACCTACAAGGTGTCTGTGACAGAACTACTTTGAGTACTGCATCACTTTGGTCAACTTAAGCTAGTCTTCTTTGTTTAATCACATATAAATCCCTCGGGGACATGGACTAGCTTTCTAGTCCTCTCTCTCCCTCTTGTTACACGCATTCCTGACTATGTGCCAGTGCTTCTTGACTATTTTATGAATCTCCTGTGAGGCATGATTGAAAGTGGTAATGAGTCTTATCTCATGCTTCTCACTATTCTTCTCTTTGGGTAACAGTAAGCTATTCCTGCTTATTTTCTCTGCTTTATTGGTTGCTGTTCTGATGGTCCCTCCTGAATACCCTCTGTACTTAAAGCGAGCCCTCATGTGTTGTGCTTCTCGCTCGAAGGCATTAACGGTACTGCAATTACGTTTGGCTCTTAACAATTCCCCGTAGGGGATACTGTTCTTAAGTCCCGTGGGATGATGACTGCGTGCATGCAAAATGCTGTTACTGGATGTGGGCTTTCTGAAGAGGCTCGTATTTAATGTTTCATGCTCGACCTCCACTAGAATATCAAGAAACTCAATTTTTGTTCGATCGGTCTTGCTGGTAAACTGTAGATTTAATTTGTTTACCGACAAGCCTTGGATAAAACTGTCTAAAGAACTTTGTGGTCCGTCCCAAATTAGAAAAATATCATCTATATAACGGGTCCACAATATAAGATTATCCATATACTGTATGTTGTTGTCATGCCACAGATGTTCCGCCTCCCACCACCCCATAAAAAGACATGCATACGATGGAGCAAAGCAACTTCCCATCGCGGTACCTGTATACTGTTCATACCAATTATCTTCAAAGAGGAAACAGTTATTATACAGACAAAATTGTAACATAAGCAGTAGTATTTCAGTATGATCATACATCGTAGTGGGTCTGTCCCTAAGGTAATATTTGCATGCTTTTATGCCCAGATCATGTTCAATACAGGTGTATAGTCCAACCACATCAATTGTCGCTAAGATATACGTTTCTTTCCATGGAATTTCCTGTACTTTACTTAGAAAATCCATGGTGTCCCTACAATATGATGGTAGATTGAGGACATAAGGACAAAGAAAAAAATCAAGATAAATAGAAGTGTTCTCGAGGAGACTCTGTTTGGCTGATATAATGGGTCTCCCAGGGGGATCTGTTGGGTGCTTTTGCATCTTTGGCAGCATGTAGAAAACCGGAGTTACCGGTCTCTTGACCAACAAGAACAAATACTCGTTTTGACTTAGCATGTCATCCTCACGCCAGCCATTCAGAAGTTTGTGGTATTCTAAAATGGTCTTGTTGTATCTTGCCTGGCTGGATCTAAGATAGCAACCTGAGACCTCCAGTTGCCTCTTAGCCTCTGTTCAGTATTTGTTAATGTCCCATAGGACCACATTACCCCCTTTGTCAGAGGGTTTGATAACATAGTCAGTTGCTGCTTTCAAAGACTGTAAACCAGCCCTTTGCGCAGCTGTCAGATTTTTGGCAAAATTATTGCCCTCCTTTTTCCAAAGGGACAGTAAGTCAAGTAAGACAGCCTCATGGAATGTAAAAAACCACTAAAGAAGGGGAACCCCTAGGTAGATGGAGGTAGAGCAGCAGGGGATAAATCACAAGTAAACACGAAAATATCTGCTGTACCTATAATTATTTAGTTGATGCATCTAAGTCATTTTTTAAGGCAGAAAAACCACTCTATCTAGACCGTGTAAGGATTACATAACAAGTCAAAATATGGTGTTAATCAATTTTTTTAATTTTGAAATTAATTGAAAAAAACCTGCTTAATAAATACGCAGAATTTATAAATCACAGCAACAATTCAACAAAGCAAAGGACCTAATAGTCCTACAAGACATTGGTACCCATGGACAGTCTGTGATGTAAAATTATTCAAACATTCTCATTCATACTAAGATCCATTCACACCATAACAACAAGTAACACATACACCCTAAAATCTTAAAGGATGAACAATATACAGGCCCAAAATGGTAGGCGAGTCTTCTTAGGCGTAAAGCATACACAAGTAGGTACAATAAAGAATGACCGAGTATGGAAAGAAGAATGGAACAACAAAAGGATTATTCTAGTGAAATTGTAGGGTCTTAGTGGATCTGTGTAACGAACAGTTCAGTTTGAGACGCCGACGCGCGTTTCGGTGTAACACCCCCTTTCCCCGGGGTAACACCTTCTTCAGGGCCAGAAATTATTCAAGTGCGATTTCCATGGGACCAAGAAACCGGTTGAGAAGATATATACATCTCCTCACGTTCAATGACACGACTTCAGAGGTTCTTGCAGGGGGCGAGTATAACGATAGAGTGAAGCTCGTCCACTAGAGGGAGTGCTGGATCTGGGGTTAGCGGTTCATGGATTTTCTTTGTTGGTGCTTCTAGGCCGATAAGTAGAAATCAAATGTTTGGATTAGGAAAAGGCGTCTCGCTGCTCTGACTGGGCGTGCAACCTGCTGCAATGCTCCAGGGCTGATACGAAAATGGAATGGACAATGGCCGCAATGTCGTAAAGAGGTTTCCTAATTGTTTCGATCCTTTGTCTTAGTTCGTTCAGGATGCAAGGACTGCTGAAGCTTCTCCTCTGTCGGTTCGCCCCTCTCCGTAGAAAGAGAAACGACTTCTCTTTCTACGGAGAGGGGCGAACCGACAGAGGAGAAGCTTCAGCAGTCCTTGCATCCTGAACGAACTAAGACAAAGGATCGAAACAATTAGGAAACCTCTTTACGACCTTGCGGCCATAGTCCATTCCATTTTCGTATCAGCCCTGGAGCATTGCAGCAGGTTGCACGCCCAGTCAGAGCAGCGAGACGCCTTTTCCTAATCCAAACATTTGATTTCTACGTATCGGCCTAGAAGCACCAACAAAGAAAATCCATGAACCGCTAACCCCAGATCCAGCACTCCCTCTAGTGGACGAGCTTCACTCTATCGTTATACTCGCCCCCTGCAAGAACCTCTGAAGTCGTGTCATTGAACGTGAGGAGATATATATATCTTCTCAACCGGTTTCTTGGTCCCATGGAAATCGCACTTGAATAATTTCTGACCCTGAAGAAGGTGTTACCCCGGGGAAAGGGGGTGTTACACCGAAACGCGCGTCGGCGTCTCGAACTGAACTGTTCGTTACACAGATCCACTAAGACCCTACAATTTCACTAGAATAATCCTTTTGTTGTTCCATTCTTCTTTCCATACTCGGTCATTCTTGATTGTACCTACTTGTGTATGCTTTACGCCTAAGAAGACTCGCCTACCATTTTGGGCCTGTATATTGTTCATCCTTTAAGATTTTAGGGTGTATGTGTTACTTGTTGTTATGGTGTGAATGGATCTTAGTATGAATGAGAATGTTTGAATAATTTTATATCACAGACTGTCCATGGGTACCAATGTCTTGTAGGACTATTAGGTCCTTTGCTTTGTTGAATTGTTGCTGTAATTTATAAATTCTGCGTATTTATTAAGCAGGTTTTTTTCAATTAATTTCAAAATTAAAAAAATGGATTAACACCATATTTTGACTTATGTAATCCTTACACGGTCTAGATAGAGTGGTTTTTCTGCCTTAAAAAATGACTTAGATGCATCAACTAAATAATTATAGGTACAGCAGATATTTTCGTGTTTACTTGTGTAGCCTCATGGAATGTGTCTAATCCATCATGCAGTGTTACAGGGCTGAATTTGGAAATGGGTTTAAAGTCATTTCTCGATATTTTACTGACTTCCATATCCAAACTGATCAGGAGGTCTGGATCTGTATCTCAATCTCTGATACCAATCTGTATTTCCCTCATGTCAGCTATAGTGTCAATATCCCGTATAGCTAAGGTGGTATGTGCAGGGATCTGAGACGTAGGAGGCCTTGTATTAGAGGAAGAAACATTTTGTTTGGAAGTATATAGCTTCAGTAGTTTCAATTTCCGTAAAAATAAAAACAAGTCAATGCGTGTTTTGGCAAAGTCATAATTTGCAGTAGGACAAAAAGACAGGCCTAACTCCAAGACCAATCTTTCCTGGGTGGTCAGGATATGTTGAGAAAGATTAATGATAGTGAAATTAGAGTTTGGTTGCTTACCCATCATTTGTTTCTCTTCGATCGACTATATATATATATATATATATATATATATATATATATATATATATATATATATATATATATATATAGATATTACCTACTGGCGGTCGCCAGTAGGTAGTTATAGTTAGGACCGTGTTTCCATAGGAAATCTCAAAATTCTATTTTGAATAACTTTGGCGCTGGTTGACGAATCCTCGCGAAATTTTCAAAATTAATGGGGCGCTCCGCTCAGCTCCTACCCTGAAAGTCTCGGGGGGATTCGTCAAGCGGGGGCTGAGAAAAAAGGGGGGTCCCAAAACGCGTTTTCCCCATGCATTTTTCCATAGGGACTTTAGTCGCAGCTACAGCCCGAACGGCTGAACAGAATTATGAGAAATTTGGCAGAGAGGTAGCCATAAGGTCCATGAAGTGCCTTTTGCAGGTTTGGTGTAAATCTGTTCAGTATTTCCTGAGAAATTAGCATTTAAATCAATATATATATCTGTACGCGCGTACCGTGCGCGCACTGAGCAAGTCCTGTGCGCGCACCTTGCCGATCGCGAGCGCACTTCTGATTGGTTCTTAGATGTCAGTAAACATTCGAATCGGTGGAAATCAGGAAGCGGCGGCCGCCATTTTGTCTCTCGCATAAAGAGGGGGTGATAAACAAAGGGGGAGAACTTGAAAAGGGGGCAGAGTGGGGAGATATTGACCCACTAGGCATTGTAAGGGGGTCACAGTTGGACCTTGTAGGGCAAAAAAAAAGATTTATATTTTGAAAAAAAATATCGCCGAGTGCGTGCACCCAGCGCGCACCCGAAAAAAACCTTGAAAAAAAAATTGCATTTAAGTGTTTAGATATAAGGTGGCTCTAAAAAGAGCCCTTGTGTTTATTGTGTGTTTTTCGGTACCTACAAGTAAGTACCGATGCAGAGTTTAAAGTTCAAGAGGAAGACTCTGTTGCCTTCATCAGTGAAGTGTACACCATCTCCTCTATAAATGTCTTGCATGTTGTAACGCAAGTTGTTGTGGTATATAGAACCCATACCATAGTCTCTGAGGAAAGCAGAAATAGATTTGTTGACGTGCTTCCTTGCTTTGTCAATCTGCGGACAAAATTGGTTGGACCAGTTCCACTTTTGCCTTTGGCATATGTTAGAATATACGAAGGCAGATTGAGGAAAAAGCGACATCAATTGCACAAAGGTGTCCTTAATAAGCATTTCCAGACCTACCCCAGTTAAAGTGCCTAGGTCATTTCCACCACAGTGCACAATAATAAGGTTAGGCAGTGGGAGATGTAGAAAGGTTTTCACCAAAGGCATTAATTGGTGCCACTTTAACCCTCTCTGACCAATCCATTTAATGTCTACATTTGGCAAAGCAAGGTCTCTCACCATACCTCTTTTTTCTGCATACTTTTCACTCCAGAAGTCATAGCTGTGACCTACAATCCACACTGTGAAAATCTTCCAAGGAGATCTGGATGCACTCAGGAGGTGTCTTTCAGTAGAAAGGCAATATGAAATGAAAGACAGTTGAAAAAAGGAGGCACACATACTTTTTTTTATAAAAAAGAACTCATTGGCTGTATCAAACCATTCTACACTAAAAACTAGGCTGTATGTTTAAATTTTAAAAAGCATGTTTTGTATTGGTTGAGAAAAATGTGTGAACAAAGAACATTAGTTTGGATTTGCTGTTATGTTTGAAAAGTCAAGCAGTCTTGCTCTTTGAAAATGAAACATTGTCTGCTGAACTTCTGGCCTCTCTGCTCACACCTGTGTTCCATGACCTGTTGCTATGGTAGCAGGCAGAAGTCAAGTTGGGGGAAGGGTACATTTGGAAAGGGGTTGAAGTTTTCAACCAATAGAAATGTGTGATTTCATTTGAAAAAATGTGGGAAGCACAGAGATTTGAAATTAACATGTATATGTGTGAAAAAAGAGAGGGAAACTGTGCCATTAACTGGTTCTGCTGAGAGGAGAGAGGTGTTCAGCTCAGAGATTCTGGTCTGATAAACTGCTGTGTGACTGCCACATTTCTTTCACAACTAACTAATTTTAAAGGTGAGTTATGAGTTTGAGAGGGGGTGTTTGTGGTTAATTTAGATATAAAAAAAAGAATTGTGATTATTTGTTTAAAGTTGTGATTTACATTTTCTGTTTTGGGAGATATTTAACTGTTTTGAATATGTAAAATATTATGGAGTATGTTTTCACCATAAGTTAATGTGTACTGGTAATAATGAGGAATACTGTTTTGGGCCTACCATCAAACCATGAGTCTGTGTGCAGAGAAGAATTGTTGACAGAGATTTAATTTGCGTTGCTGTTGAAAAGTAAGACTTGCAGTTGAAAGAAAAGGACAGCTTCTTTTTAATTGTGATGGTTAGCATTTAGCAGAAATCACTTTGAAAGAAAAGAGAGGAAAATGGCAGCACATTTGAAAAAAGCTTTAGTTCTGTAAGAATTGATAACTCAGGAAAGGGGCAGCCTGTGTTTTGTGCCTACCAACACAGCATGAGTCTGTGTGTATATAGGAATTGTTGTCTGAGATTTAATTTGTGAAGTTGTTGTTCAGTAAGAAATGCAGTCCTAGGAAAGGGGCAGCCTGTGTTATGTGCTTAAAATGATGGCATGAGTCTGTGTGCACACAGGCATTGTGGGCAGAGATTTAATTTATGAAGTTGTTGTTCAGTAAGAATTGCAGTCCCAGGAAAGGGGCAGCCTGTGTTATGTGCCTAAAATGATGGCATGACTCTGTGTGCACACAGGAAATGTGGGCAGAGATTTAATTTATGAAGTTGTTGTTCAGTAAGAAATGCAGTCCCAGGAAAGGGGCAGCCTGTTGTGTTTACACAAATTATCCCTTAGCACACATGCACTGTTACATACATCCCTGCAGTCTTTATGCAGTTCTGGAAGTCTCTTTGCTCATCTGTCTTGCACCAGACAATACACAGTGTTCAGAAACACACTCTTGGCACACACGCAGCAGCTTCTCCAACACTCTCATGTGTAGTACTCAGCTCTGTGTGCTGTTTCAGATAGCACTGTGTAATGCAAACACATTCAGCGTCACCAAGGCCTCATTTAAATTGATCTAGTCTAATCACTCACCCTGTAACACATGGTCATGGTCTTAAGGAGCTGTTAGGACATGTGCTGTTTTCTGCTTCTGTAAATGATAAGGGAAATGTATCAGGCTGTAACAGTAATTTGGTACTATTCAGGGACACTGTTTTGTTCCAAAAAACATAGCATGAGTCTGTGTGCGCACAGGAATTGTGGGCAGAGATTTAATTTGTGAAGATGTTGTTCAGTAAGAATTGCAGTCCCAGGAAAGGGGCAGCCTGTTGTGTTTACACAAATTATCCCTTAGCACACATGCACTGTTACGTACATCCCTGTAGTCTTCATGCAGTTCTGGAAATCTCCTTGCTCATGTCTCTTGCAGCTGACAATACATAGTCTGCAGAAACACACTCTTGGGACACACGCAGCAGCTTCTCCAACACTCCCATGCGTACTACTCAGGTCTGTGTGTAATGCAAACACATTCAACGTCACCAAGGCTTCTTTTTCTTTGCTCTACTCTAAACACTCACCCAGGTTGCAGATACTTATGGTATGAAGTAGCTGTTAGGAAATGTGCTCTTTTCTGCCTCTGTGATTTTCCAGGTAAAATGTGTAAGGCTGTAACAGCAATTATCACTTGATCTACCAGAGTAGTAAATGTGCTTTGAATTTGCAAATCAAATTCTGTTTTCTGCTTAGAAGCACACCATGAGGCTGTGTGCGCACAGGAATTGTGGCCACAGATATAATTCGTGTTGCGGTTGTTCTGTTAAAAAATGCACTTGCAGGAAAGGGGCAGCTTGTTTTTTTTCAACTGTGGTGGTTAGTACTGTGCACAAATTAGTAAATCACAAATGAGAGACAAATGAAAAAACATTTGAAATAAATGAAAAGTAAAAAAAAATATTTTAATGAATTATAATTACAAAAAGGATTTTTTTTTAGTTCCTTGCAGGTATTGCTGAGCAACAGTGAAAAAAAAATGCCTTTAAGGACAAGAAAAAGGAAAGAAAAGCAACAACAAGTATATCTGGACAAAACTGGGAAAAAAAAATAGCAGGAGAAGCTGGAGATGGCAAAAAGAAAAAGTCTACTGGTAAGCAGAGCAGAGATTTCTTAAAAAAGATTTTCAAAAAACAAAAAAATGGCAAAAATAACTGTAAAACAAAGAGAGTTTTATGTACAATGCAAAAACACAGTCAACAGCAAAAAAAAAAGCTAATGTACAATCAGAAGTATGTCAAAGTGATTTAACACGAAAATTAGATTTTAAAAACATTCGTCGAAAAATGTTTCATAGAAGAGTGATGTTAAATTTGCTAAAGGATGTGAAAAAATATAAGAAAAAAACCAAATTTATTAGGAAAAAAAAATGTATAGAAAATATTGTAAGTAAGGCTTTGGAAATAAAAAATAAAAAAAAATGTATTCTAATTTTGAATAGGATGCGTAGATTAGAAAAATTAGTGAATGCAATGAGGTCACAAAGCAAAAGGAAAAGAGAAGTGAAAAAAAGTAACTTTTGTAAAGTGTTCTTGGGAGAATGGAAACACAGTTCAAGTACTGAACCATTTTTTAATAAAGAGAGTTATCTTCAAAGTAATAGTTTGTTGCATGCAGTTGTCACCAATGGTAGAGCATATGAAGTTAAGGATGGTTGTGTGATGCAAAAAGAGAAAATGGTCCCAAGAAATGAGGAAGAAGTAATGGCTGCTGAGGCTATGGGGAGACGTCCAAAAGCCCCAGTGTACACTTGGAACTGTAGTAGTATTTGTACTGTGCATCAGGAATCTATTGATAAATTACGTGACTTTCTAAGAGAATATAGTAAAAAGAGTGTAAAACAGAAGATGAAGGTGCTTCAAACACTAGATCCATGCAGAGTGAAAGAAAATACTGGTTTGCAGGGACATTCTCTGGCTTGTCTATCTAGAATAGTGTGTAAAAGTGTTTTTCATCATTTTAGGATGCTGGCTGTTCATCATACTGAAATGAGAAAGTTTGTGAGAACATTGTATTTTGCTAAAAGTCCAGCAGTAAAGTTGAATGAGTTGAATAATGCTCTGTTCCGTGGATCTGTATCAGATGTAGTGAAGGTTACTGATGAGATTCAGTTTTGTAACTTTGGTCCAGAACAAGAAAGTGCAGAAAAGGACACAGTAAATGAGGAAAATGAGGAACAGAATGTAGAACTCATTATTACTAAAAATTTTGAGGATGAAATGACAAAATTTACTATCACCTCTAATGAAAGACCAAATATTACTTGTATTTGTTGCCGCAGAAGTCATTATAAAATTCAAACAAGGAGTGTTGATCTGTATAAAAAAAGTGAAAATGAAGATAATTATAAGTGGAAGGATTTTGCAACATATATATTTCTTGAAAATTGTTTTGAATTGGGTGAAGAACAGCGTATTTGTAAATACTGGTATAATAAGTTAGAAGAAAATAGAATGCCGACCAGAGCTGTACATAATAATTTAGAATTGGATGCTATTCCTGCCGAACTTTCTGAATTAAATACATATGAGTCTATACTCATTCAATGTGTTCATCCGTTCCAGACCATAGTACGTATGGAGCCCAAAACTGGTAAATTACCTCCTTCTGATTTACTGAGAGGTTTAAAAGGAAGAGTGGTGTATTTGCCCTTGGATTTGAAAAAAAATATGGAAACTATTGATGGAGATACTTTGGAAACTGAACCATTAGTAATTCTGGTTAATGGTGTACCTACAAAGAATAAGAAGATTTGGCAAGAGCTGGTGGATGTACGAAAAGTACAAAGAGCAAATTTGTATTTGAAAAAAAATAATAAATGGTATGAATCAATTTATATAGAAGAAGAAGAAGAAGATTTACAAGAAGACACAGAAACACCAACTGGTCAAATTGAAAAAGTGGACAAGTCAAAGGAAGAAGAAATGTATGAACATTTTAGCATACATCCTCTTCATTCAAAAGAAGTTATGGGAGACACTATTGATCTGTTTCAGATGAAGAAAGCAAAAGGAACTCCCGTGAGTGTATGGGAGGAGAGCTTGGAAGCTCGATGTTTTCCCCAGCTGTTTCCTACAGGAAAAGGAGGACGATACGATGAACGTCCAGAACAGATTCCAGCTTCTGAGTATCGGACTACAAGACTATATGCAGAAGATCCAAGATTTCGTCAAAGTATTCCTTATTTGTTCCATCTTTTATTTGAAAGCAACTTGTCTGCATTATCTTATGCAGTAAATCACATTTTAAAAAGTGGAGTACATTTACAAAATGTGTCTGCTAAGGATTTTATGGAGAAAGTGCAGCACCGAGATGATCATTTGGAAGCACAACTGATCAATCTGATGGCTTGTCAGCGTGGGACAAATGAATATTGGTACCGACGCCATGGTGAATTAAAATGCATGTTATGGAATTTAGGAACTCCTACATGGTTTCTAACCCTAAGCTGTGCCGAGTACGCTTGGGATGATTTACTGGATTTTCTAAGAGAGGCAAATTCAAACATTAAAAACATTGAATACAGGACAGCTGGAGAACTGTGCTCATTGGATCCAGTTAATGTTTGCAGATATTTCAATCATAGATTTGAGGCTATGTTGTCCTTCATCTGCAATAAAACAAATCCACCTCTTGGAGAAGTAGTGGATTTCTTTTGGAGAAAAGAGTACCAGGCAAGAGGTGCTTCTCATATTCATATGCTGTTGTGGATCAAGGATGCCCCAAAGTTTGGAACAGATACTGATGAAGCAGTGCTATCTTTCATTGAAGAATATGCAACATGTGCTATACCTAAAAGCACAGAAGAGAAAAAGTTAAAAGAGCAAGTTTTACGTTTCCAAAGTCATCGGTGTGGAAAATACTGTCGACGGAAGTACAAGACGAAAGATAAATTCTACACAAAGTGTCGATTTGGATTTCCTAGACCTGTTCTTTCAAAAGGAAGAGTCAACAGTTTTATGTCAGCTGTGCGACATACTATAACCAGAAAATCTCCCAAAAATACATACAACCTAAAAAGAAAAGAAGAGTCAAAATTTATAAATGACTTCAAACCAGTCATTTTATCCATGTGGAATGCTAACATGGATATTCAGTATGTGGCAGACAATTCTATTGCTGTTGCTCGGTATGTGACATCTTACATCACTAAATCTGAGAAAACAGATTTGAAGGAAATGTGGGAAGAGATTTCTCACGAGAAGACTGTCAGTAAGAAGCTGTACAGTTTCAGTTTAAAGATGTTATCGCATCGAGAAATTGGATCCTACGAATGCTCAGATAGGTTATCATCTGCAAGTCTTTACTCGAAATCCAGAAGAATAATTTGGGTAAGCTTAGGCCTTGCAGGAATGAGAAATCGGGTAGTGAAATCTGTTGGAGAAATTGAATATTTGGCCGAGAATGACCCACAAAGTACAGATATTTTGAAATCAAACATGTTGGACACATATTACCCAAAGAGAAGTCATCATCTTGAGAACATGTGTCTCTATGAAGTGCTGCAGAACTACATTTATTCACGGAAAGCCACAGAAGACATCAACAATGGAAAATATAAAGTCATTGGTGAGGAAGGATGTTTGGTGAAGCAAACAAAAGGAAGTTTGATAAATCACAGGAAGCTCAGTTGCGAAACTACTGACAAAAAGGAATTTTACTACTTGGCTCTTTTACAGCTGTTTAAACCATGGCGTTCAGAGGACGAACTACTGGGAGAATTTCAAAGCTATGAAGATTCTTTTAATGCTAGCAAAGTCAGTATAGAATGTAGTACTTTCTCAACTTATGTCCAAATGTTAAATGAAGAAAATGAACAGGAAGCAAAAATTGCAGCTGAAGTAGCTAGAGACAGTTCTCAAGACAGCCAAAGTTCAGTAACACTTAGTCAAGATCCCCTAGGACAACCAATCATAGAAAATGAAGCTGCAGTAGCCATGACTGAAGTAGAAACAGCTATGAATCAAGCACAGGAAGATTCAATCGACTTACTAAATCTGGAACAACAACTGAACGAAGAACAAAAAGAAATTTATGAAGATGTCACCAAAAAATTGATCATGGATTACTACATGAAAAGAAAGAGTGCTCATGCACATCATTTGAACCAATCAGGATGTATGTGAGTGGACAAGCTGGAACTGGTAAAAGTTTCTTAATAAAAGTCATCAGAAGCTACCTACAGCAAAAAACAGCTTCAAATTTGTCTTGTGTGGTAACTGCTCCAACTGGGTTAGCAGCCTATAACAAAAAAGGAATTACCTTACATCACTTGCTAATGTTACCAGTGGAGCATGAGAACAAAATAGAATACCACAAGCTAACTGGAGAAGCATGCCTCGAAGTTTCAAGAGTGTTGAAGAAGATGCAAGTTCTCATTATTGATGAGGTGAGCATGGTTTTAAATGTAATGCTTGCCTTTGTGCATTTAAGAATGCAACAAATTCTTAAGAGAGACTATGACGTGTTATTTGGAGGTAAACACGTCATAGTTTTTGGGGATCTTCTGCAGCTCACTCCAGTTAAAGGACAACCAGTGTTTAATACTGTGACACATGAAGACACGAAGAAGTCATTAGGAAGCATGGGTAATGCGAATATTTGGTCGTTCTTTGAGTACAAAGAACTCACTACCAATATGAGACAAGCAAACGACGAAGATTATGCAAATATTCTGAAAGATATCAGAATTGGACTACTCACAGAAGTTGGCAAAAAAGCATTACAGAGTCGGTTGCTACATAACTTATTTCCAAATGAAGAAATAGTTGCAGAGAAAATATACCAGAACATTGCAGAAAAAAATACTGTAATCTGCTTAATGCCAACACTACGTGAGTGCTCAATATTCAATGAGGAACTTTTGAAATTGGAAAAGGAAGAGATTAAGAAAATGGAAGCAGAGGACAATATTCAGCATGAAAGAATTACTTTTACATTAACAGGCAAACTGAAAAATAAATTGGATTCACTAGAGAAGAATATTTCCAAAACAGCTGGATTAGAAAAAAATCGATATGTTTGCATGAATTGTCGAGTGATTTTATGGAGAAATTTGGATGTAGAAAAAGGTTTAGTGAATGGAGCTATGGGAAGAGTTGTGGGTTTTATTAATTACCAGAAAAAAGTTGGAATTGAATGTTTAAAAATAAAATTTGATCAGATGGAAGAAGTTATAGACATTTGTCGTTGTTCAGTTCGTTTCATGCTTGTGAAAGACTTATATGTACGTAGGAAGCAGTTTCCGTTTTCTCTAGCATATGCTGTAACTATTCACAAGTCTCAAGGATTAACTGTAGAAAGTGCTTTTGTAAACATTGGTTCTACTGTGTTCAAAGAAGGTATGGCATATGTTGCTTTGTCACGAGTGAAAACATTATCTGGTTTATTTATGATAGACTTTGATGACTTAAAAGTTAGTGCTGATACAAACTGTGTAAAGGAGTATAACAGATTAAGAAGAACCTATGCTCCTCATTTAGGTCAGTATCCTGTGATTGAAAAACATGTTGTTTGTCGGAACAGGAGATTTGAGAATATCTGTAATGAGGATGTACAGAAGAGAAAAAAAAAAGGACAGTGATGTGATAGCAAGGAAAAAGAAAAAGGACAGTGTTGAAGAGGTTGTTGGTTGCCATTTTGAAAATAGCTCTGGTGTCAACTGCTATGCAAATGTAGTGCTGAATGTTGTATTTTATCTTGAAAAGTTGCTAGAACAGGTAATAGTAAATCATGGAAAAAGATTGTGTTCTCTGCTGAGTCTCCTTTATGAGAAGCTGAGTACTGCTAAAACTGAAATAGAAAGTGCTACTGATGTTAGAAATCTTTTAGATGTATGTTGTGGTTCTACACAGTTTAAAGAAAATGTCCAGCAAGATGCTCAGGAATTCTTAATATATATTTTGAGTGTACTAAAAGATGAAGGAGTAGAAGTAGAAAACTTATTTGGTGTCTCTTACAAATGGGAACATTGCTGTGAAAACTGTATGTATTTTATACAAACAAGGGAACCCGAAAAATGGCTAAGGACCACGGGTATCAATTATATATGTAGAAAACAATGGTCCTGAGCAGACACTAAATTTTACATAAAATTAAATATAGACCACAATGGGTTACTATACACATCCGATGTCCAGCCGGACAGGGGATTTTTATTTTTCAGATACTAAAGGATATGGTCAAGGATAATGAAAACACTACATTTATCGTGGGGCACAATCCTGCACCCTACAGCATGGGGAACGTGCGGGGGGAAAAAAGGAATACCAATGCAGACAGTTTAGGACAAACAACAGTTACAGGCAAAGACTGAGAGCCGTTGCAACTTGCAGGCATAAATGAAGTTGTAGCAAGTTTGACAAAATAGAGACCACAACGAGTAAGCACAATGGATATTTGTGGCACTATTTTTAAAAAGTCGACGTTTCGATCCCAAGCTCATTGATTAACGGGATCATCTTCAGGACTAAATTTATAACATTTGCCTGGTTTTTAACGCCTGTCAGAGTAAAGAAAACAAAAAAAATAGCTTGTGTGAACAAGGGAAAACTTAGAACATATTAAGATTACTCGAAAGTTATAGCATGTCAGAAGGTCAAGGTTATCAATTGTGCACATGGAGTTGTGGTTAAAACAATCGTGCTCGGGCCTATTCCGGTCAAGTGAGTGGGGATTTGTTTGTGAGTGTGCTATGGCAAGCAGGATTTAATAAGTGACATTCAATGGGGGAATGATGAATGACTGGAGGTGTTTGGAAGTTTAAGGCATCGGCGGGCTACCTAGTTTCTACGTAAAAATGGTTTAAAAACTAGAACCACGTGAGTTATTAAAGGTGTGTGAATGTGCATTCCGATCGTGAGCGGCATGGGGGACAGTCGTATTTATTAAAAAATAAGAAAATAAGAACCGGTATTGGGAGGACGTGAAGTTATGAGAAACACGTAACCGGGGGTGTTAACCATTACGGAATGGCGCGTGACTCAGTGAGAAAAGTAAGTGTACCATGTATGCTTACCCCAATTGAGGACATAGGGGTATCACATATGGCAGGTCAGAGTGGAAACTGACAATGAAGAACAGCGTTGTTGCTTTTGGTTTGGTCGCTGTGAAAAAAGTTACATTGCGGTTGGATTTGGTGTGTCATAATCGATGTGGGGTTGGGATGTAAATGAGTCTAGGGCACATACCTTGCAGTTAAGGTTTCTATAAAACTTAGTGGGCGCTGGAGCGTGCTGCTCCTTGCCTGGATCGGCTGTTGGGTAGTTAGACTGTGGTGCAGATGGGCCACATTTCAATGCGCCAAGGTATTGCTTCAATATACTAATATGTTACAGTCCAAGCTTGAGGGAATTGAAAATAAGGGGAGGTTTTAGTCAAAGGCTGCCTAAGTGAGGAAAAATCCTTAAAACAGTCAATTACATCGGGGTGAGGGGTTGTCTTACCTGTGGAGAGATACAGCAATGGAGATCTCTGTCCTCAGCAACAATGTGCTGTGTAGTAACCGGCTCAATGGCAGGCACTGGGCGCTGGTGCTTAGTGCTCTCATTTAAATAGAGCGGGAAACCACTGAAGGACCTCAGAGGGGTGCCAAAAGGGAGGAAGGACTATGGATGGGTGATAGCTGTGTGTAACAGCGGTGGCCATCTTGGGTGAGTGAAAAACCAAGTGCGGTTAGTGTGAAGTGCAATGCAAGGGCGTGCGTAAGTGTCAATGTGTGACAAAAAAGGAGTAATTTACGCATTAACTTATTACAGGTATTTACAGAACATGCTTGGGATAATGGCCTGCACAATTGGAAGTAAAATTTGAACATGTACTGACGAATGTGGTATATACAGTTGAAAGTCACAGTTTGTGGCATATACAGGTACAAGTCAAGGTTAAGAATTTTCTCAAGAGATCAGCCAGAACAACCAATTAAAATCCAAGGTGTTGCAGTATGGTATTAGTCAATTCATAAGAGGGTAGTCCAGTCCTCATTCCTATTCAGGCCATTTTTGATTGTATCAAAAAGGATTATTGCTTTTAGTTCTTCACGGTTTAACAAATGGGTCATGTTGCCTCCTCTCTGTGGCAATTTGAGTACCTTCAGAATCGTCCAGCGGATGTCATCTTCGTTGTGTTTGGCATCCGTGAAATGTTCCACCAGTGGTGCGTTGGGTGTGTTACACCTGATACGACTTCTGTGCTGTCCAATTCTTGTCTTTACTTTTTGTGTAGTCTGGCCAATGTACAGTTTCATGCAAGGACAATGTATTAAATAGATAACATTGCAGGTATTGCAATTAGAGAAGGCATTCGAATTAACTGTAATGTTATTGGCAGTGAAACTTTTGCCTTCAATCGTAAAATCACAAACATTACAACCACCACATTTGAAATGTCCTAGGATAGGAGAAAGACCCCAAAAAGAATCAAGTGTTACATGGGGACAGTGGTGGGAAGAGCTGCTCTTACCAAGTGATCTTTCAAATTTCTGCTTTTACGGAAAGCGAATAGCGGTCTTTCAATGTTAAGACTACCTGCATTAATGACTGGCCAGTGCTGAATTATAAACTTTCTTATTTGGTTGGATACTGGTGAAAAGGTAGTGACGCAGGCTATTCTTTGCAGTTCACGTTTGGGTTTGGGAGTCAGAAGTACATCACGAGAGCAGTACCATGCCCTTTTGGATGCATTTTTTACTATCCTCTTGGGGTAACCACGATCTTTCAGTTTAGATGAGAGAGTGGCTGCCTCTCTGAAGTAGTCTGCTTTGGAAGAGCAGTTGCGCCTGATTCTCAGAAATTGAGAATATGGAAGTGAATCCCTCCGGGCCCTGGGGTGGTTACTTCCGTAACTGAGCAGCGTGTTCCGCTCAGTGGGTTTTCTGTACAGGCGTGTGAGCAATTCGCCTTCAGAGTGGAAGATTGTCAGGTCAAGAAGGGCAATGGCAGATTTATCAGTGGAGATCGTAAACGATAGGCCTGAGCAGTTGTTATTTAACCAATGAAGGAATTGTTGTAGTGCACTGATATCATGTCTCCAAATGATAAAAATGTCGTCAATATATCTTCGCCATAGGCAAATGCCTGGGAGGAATGGATTTGTGTCAGTGAGAATGGAACCTATCTCCAATTGGTCCATGAACAGAATCGCTAAGTTGGGGGCAAAAATTGCGCCCATAGAAGTCCCTTTGATTTGTTGGTAATACAGGTTATCAAAAGTGAAAAAATTTCTTGTCAAACACATTTCTAACAGTTGTAAAATGAATAGTGTTGGAACAGTATGGGGGCGGGGGCGGGAGTCAAGTGTTTTTTGTATTACCAATAGAGCCACTGTCTGTGGAATGTTGGTATACAGGGACTCTACGTCCATGGTGCATAGTGTATCTGATGTGGGGTCGAATGGATGGTGTTCGATAAGGTTTATCATAGCCATGCTATCTCTAACATAGCAGGCAGTGACAGGTACAAATTCTTTGATGAAGAAATCTACGTAAGAACCAAGAGGCTCAAGGATTGAGCCGCAGGCTGACACAATTGGGCGTCCAGGAGGGTTGGGAGAATTTTTGTGGACTTTGGGAAGGGTATAGATGACCGGTGTGCGTGGTGATTTCACATTTAAGAAAATGAATTCTTTTTTGCTTAAAAAGCCCTGACTGACAGCTTCAGTTGTAAGTTTCAAGATAAGGGCCTGAATTTCCTTGGTAGGGTTGCCTGGAAGTCTCTGGTAGTGTTCAGTATTGCCCAATTGGCGTAGGATTTCTGTTGTGTAAGTGTCTCTCTCCTGGAGCACTATGCCGCCACCTTTGTCGGCACTCTTTATCACCAGGGTTTCATTGGTTTTGAGCGTATTAATCGCTTGTTTCTCTTGGAGAGTAATGTTATAAGGTATAAATCTTTTTTTGCTCTCCAGATTGGCCAGATCTTTAAGTACTAACTTCTCAAAAGTCAGAATCTCCACCGGTAACATACTAGCAGTGGGTGAAAATGTAGATGGGGGACGGAAAGGGGTATTAGCAGTGTTGGTAGGGGATGGGTGGAGTTGAAAAAAGGCTTTAAGGCGGATCCGTCTAAAAAATCTGAGGAGTTCCGTTTGTAGCTCCATAAAGTTGGGACGGATAGTAGGTACAAACGAGAGCCCTTTCTTAAGCAAGGAAAGTTCAGACTCTGTTAATATTTGTTTGGACAAGTTGAAAATAGGAATGACATCCGTAATTGCTGTGGTATCGATGGGGGACTCTACCATTTGTAATAGTTGTTGCGTGTTTTGCGTTCCCCTGGTGGGTTGTACCACCGTTGTGTTTTCTTCGCTTTCCCTCGTTGTGGTGTGTCTACTTGGCCTCTGCCTAAAAAATTGTCAGAATGAGCTCCTCCTCGTCTTGTTGAGCTTGATCCTTCTGCTTGATCTGAGCTATCTGACGAGTCGGCAGAGGTATCTGAAAAGCCTACCAGGTTTTGGCGCCTGTTGAATCGACCCCACGGTCTACTATGTTGAAGGTTAGAGTAGAATCTATTGTTGTAAAAATCTTTTTGGAGATAGGGGTAGGTGTTTTCTATATTGTATAGTTTAATATCTTTTTTGATTTTATTAGACATTTTGTTCTGCTCTAGTCTATGGAAGTCAGCGATTATTTTTTCGACCTGTTCTAATAACTTCTTGGTTTCTTCTGTACTTCCTGAGTCCTGAAGCTGCTTTTCAATGTCCAAAATCTCAGCATCTAATGTTTTAAGGGTTTCAGTTGCAATATCTATTCCTAACACTAGCCAGTGTCGGGAACAGGTAGTGCCAATGTAACTAAAGTTGGAGATATATTTGGGATTGTCTGTGAAGATACCGGGGATGTTCCTGACTTGTAAGCCTACGGGGATTACTTCTGCTTTCAAATATTCCGTAAGCATTAACACCATTAATTGTAACCGGATTTGTTTTTTCTTAAGTTTTCCAAGTTGCTCGGGGAGAGAAGAGTTAGCGAGGGTTGGGGCATCCGGAGTGTATGAGAGAAGGGAGGGACCTGAGCATATTTTCTTAATGTAATCGTCTGAATAAAGAGGTGCAAGTGCTGACATTCTGAGCTAAAGAGTAATAGAGGGTGTAAAGACACATACAAGTGAGAGGTACTAGGAAGGCCCTGCCTGTAAGAAGGTAGGGAAGGGTATAGAAAACCCTTGCAATCCAGCGATTGCGCTAATCGTATTTTATACAAACAAGGGAACCCGAAAAATGGCTAAGGACCACAGGTATCAATTATATATGTAGAAAACAATGGTCCTGAGCAGACACTAAATTTTACATAAAATTAAATATAGACCTCAATGGGTTATTATACACATCCGATGTCCAGCCGGACAGGGGATTTTTATTTTTCAGATACTAAAGGATATGGTCAAGGATAATGAAAACACTACATTTATCGTGGGGCACAATCCTGCACCCTACAGCATGGGGAACGTGCGGGGGAAAAAAGGAATAACAATGCAGACAGTTTAGGACAAACAACAGTTACAGGCAAAGACTGAGAGCCGTTGCAACTTGCAGGCATAAATGAAGTTGTAGCAAGTTTGACAAAATAGAGACCACAACGAGTAAGCACAATGGATATTTGTGGCACTATTTTTAAAAAGTCGACGTTTCGATCCCAAGCTCATTGATTAACGGGATCATCTTCAGGACTAAATTTATAACATTTGCCTGGTTTTTAACGCCTGTCAGAGTAAAGAAAACAAAAAAAATAGCTTGTGTGAACAAGGGAAAACTTAGAACATATTAAGATTACTCGAAAGTTATAGCATGTCAGAAGGTCAAGGTTATCAATTGTGCACATGGAGTTGTGGTTAAAACGATCGTTCTCGGGCCTATTCCGTTCAAGTGAGTGGGGATTTGTTTGTGAGTGTGCTATGGCAAGCAGGATTTAATAAGTGACATTCAATGGGAGAATGATGAATGACTGGAGGTGTTTGGAAGTTTAAGGCATCGTCGGGCTACCTAGTTTCTACGTAAAAATGGTTTATGTAAAATGTAGTGAAAACTGTATGAACACATGCAGTAGTATGTTGATTCAGAAAGGTTCATATTTTTACCATTACCACAAAGTAAATCAGTGACTTTTAGTAAATTAGTTAAAGATGCCAATCACAACATGGAATGTTCTGAATGTAAATCAGACATGTTTTCAACGTTATTTTTACAGAAATATGGTCAGAATGTAATTTTAATGATGCAACGTTGTAGAGCTGATGGTTCAAAATTGGACACTTTAATAAAGAAGTTTACAGGACAGCAATGATCAATTTCTGGAAAAACTTTTGTTACAGTTGCAATAATTTTTCATGAAGGACCTACTGTAACTTCTGGACATTACACAGTTTATCTTAAATGTGAAAAAGGCTGGACACTGTGTAATGATTCCCAATTGATTTTAAAGCAACGTTTGCCTTATGATTTACCCAATTCTTACTTAATTTTTCTGAAACCTAAATTTTGAAAACTAAAAACTGCATCTAAAGAAAGCATTTTTTGTCATTTTAAGGGATTATAATTGAAGATGTCACTTAAAAAGGATTTTGAAATTACTATTTGGCCTAAAGGAAAAGTAATAAAAACAATTGTGGACTCCTTTGACAGAAATTATTTTGGCATGTGTGCTTTTGCGACAAGGTTTAAAGACGGTTTGTCTAGAAATTTTTTATTCATCTAGAGAAGTACTTGTGATATATATGTAATATTTCTAACAAGGTATATTTTAGTGAGGAAAGTTTTAGGGCTTTTTTTAAGCAATATTTCAGATTGTTTTTTTTTTGCCCACTGTTAAATGATGAATACAATTGTTTTCACTATTTTAAGTGAAAAATAAAAAATTCTGAAAACAGCAAAAAAGGGCAAAAAATTGCTTAGTAAAATATGTAAAAAGATGTAATGCTTTTTGTAATGTATGATTGAATATTAATAATTTTTTTCTTTTTTTGCTGAACTGGAAAGAAAAAAAAAAAAAAAAATTCTGTTCCCTTGCAAAATACTTTTTTAAATTTTTTTTTTAGAAAAAATATATATTTTTTAAAAAATAAGTGAAAAATATTAGTATTACTCAATTCTCCCTTTTCATGCTTCCATTTCTTCACCTCTTTATGAACTTTAATTTAAAAAAAAAAAAAAAAAAAATTAAAAAAAAACCCTTGGGTGCGCGCAGGGTGCGCGCATCTCAAAAAAATTTTTTAAAAAAAATCCCTCCAAAAAACTTTTTGGGGGGTTTAGTTTATAAGTGGCTCTTAAAAGAGCCCTTGAGTTAATGGAGGGAAACAGGAAGAGAAAAACGAAAAAAAAGAAAAAACATCTATGGCCTACTTGCACTCATGGGCATCAAATTTTCTCTGAATGAGATCAAGACTGGTCTCACCCACAGAAATAAGTTTACCGCAATCAGTGCAGCGTGTGGACAACCTAGCCAAACAAGGTGGTCCAAACAGAGGTGTGGAAGAAGGCAAAGGCACCACTGCAGAAGAAGTGCTCGGCTGAGCTGCTGAAGATGTGCTCGGCTGAGCTGCTGCAGATGTCGTCGGTAGAGCAGGTGGAGGGTTTGCTCCAGAAGCTCGACGAAAAGTCACTGGATGCATTTTGTCAACATGCCTCAACATAGTGTGAATGCTAAAAGAATATTTCTTGTTAGGATTCCCACGTGACAAGACCTTTTGACAAAGTACGCATGTAACTTTAGGTGCATTTACCTTTTTTTCTCCCTCTGGAAAAGTGAAAAACTGCCATATAAAGCTGTCTTTCTGCTTCCTGATCCTCTGCCTCTCAAGAGTGTCCTGGTCACTGTCTGAAGATGGTTGCTGTTCAGCCATTGTCTCTCAACAACAGAATAGCTCCTTCTCCAAAGGAATCAGAACTAATAATGAGGGGAGTAGGTGTGGTTTGGGAAGAATCTGGAACTGAAAGTACTTCAAACCAATCAAAAGTGATGATTCTTGATCACATGACTTGCCATGAGGGGATTGGGTGTGGTGTTGAAACAATTAGAAACTGAAAGTAATGATAACCAATAAGAAGTGCTGTTTTATTATGCATAAACCCGAGGTGGGCGCACTGCGCAAGCTCCGAGCGCGCACCTCGTGATTACGTATGCGCGAATGCGTAGGAGCGCATGTGCATACGTCATATGCGCGTACGTATCGCGCATACGTTGAACACGCGTATACGCGACCGTTATTGCGCGCAATTTTAGCGTATGCGGAAGTAAACCGCGTGGAGCGCGTAGGACGCATGCACGCATACGTACGTACGTACGCATACGTAGTGGGTGCGCGCTCCCAGCGCGCACTAGAACGTATATTTGCGTACGTAAATAACGTACGGCGGTATTCATAAAAAACTTACAAAATTGTACTAGGAGCGCGCTCAGCACGCGCTCTCCAAGAATTTATATTAAAAAAAAAAAAAAATGGAGAAAAATTAATTGCAAAAAATAAAAAAACTGTTCAACTTTATCCTAATTGTAATTTTTTTTAAAAAGCAAAAACAAATAAAAAGATACAGATTATATATAAATGAATACATAGGAATTTTATTTTTAATCTAAAAATTTTTTTTTTATTAAATATTAAAAAAATGTGCATTTAAAAAACCGTACAAATTCACTGAAAAAACCAAAGGTTTCACACACGTTATAGTTAGGAATTAGCATTTTAAAAACCTTGCAAATTCACTGAAAAAACCATAGGTTTCACACATGTTATAGTTAGCTGGACATTTCACTCGTGAAAAACCAATGAAATTCCCCCGTTATAGTTAGTTCAGCTAACTATAACTCGCGCCCCCGCAATGCACTGCTGATGACGTCACATATTACATCACTCATGACATGGTCAGTGACATCACTCATGACATCACTGATGGCATCTCAAATGACATCATTGATGACATCATCCTTGTGACAGAGTGGAAGACCTCCTCTCACCCTAATATAACCTTTGATACACACATTCAAAAATAGAGACTAAAATTTTCAAAACAAAGGACATACCAATTACATTTACAACAACCTCTTGAGTAATTCTAAGATCCACATACACATCCACTCATTCACCAACAGTCCTATACAGTCACTCATACATGTACTCACTCATCATATGTACTCATACACCTATACATCCTGTTACACAACGCAACTCATCCACAGAGTTACTGACACACATAGTCACTCATGAAAATAAAGAAAGAAACATACATTTACTTGCATATACATTTATACACACACCACCACACTTACTTCTACGGGAACTTACACATACTTAGTCTTTTAAACAATCAAGTATAGAAACACATACTTATTGATACGGGAACTTTTTCAATCTCTCACTCTCACATATACTCAGTTATATACACCAATAGTCACATATACTAGTTTAAAACATATGCAGTTACTCATAGAGACACTATTGAGACAGTCATTCACTCACTAACACACCCATGCACACACTCATCCACCCATACAGTCCTGCACACATGCTGTCTTCAACACATACAAAGACCGAGTCACTCATTCATGCACCTATGCACTACGTAATACCCCCCACCGAACCATACACACACTCACACTAATACTAAAAAAAACAACTAATAACATATATAAACACCCATGTAGCTACTCACCAACCCATGCAGCCACTTATACACAAATTGAGAGACTGATAAAGATATTTACATATTTAAACATTACTCAGTAAGCCATGTATTCACTAAGATACACTTAATCAGTCAGTTATACAATCAATTTTTCAAAAAGAAATCATCCATTTAGACACTTATATACCCATTTATTCTTCCATCGTCCGTGAGATATACATGTATAAAACATATTTAATTTTCAGAAAAACACACATTCACTGGATGATGTCATCAGTGATGTCATTTGAGATGTCATCAGTGATGTCATGAGTGATGTCACTGACCATGTCATGAGTGATGTAATATGTGACGTCATCAGCAGTGCATTGCGGGGGCGCGAGTTATAGTTAGCTGAACTAACTATAACGGGGGAATTTCATTGGTTTTTCACGAGTGAAATGTCCAGCTAACTATAACATGTGTGAAACCTATGGTTTTTTCAGTGAATTTGCAAGGTTTTTAAAATGCTAATTCCTAACTATAACGTGTGTGAAACCTTTGGTTTTTTCAGTGAATATATATATATAGATATATTATCTACTGGCTGTCGCCAGTAGACAGTTATAGTTAGGATCGTGTTTCCATAGGAAATCTCAAAATTCTATTTTGAATAACATTGGCGCCGGTTGATGAATCCTCGCAAAATTTTCAAAACTAATGGGGCGCTCCGCTCAGCTCCTACCCTGAAAGTCTCGGGGTGATTCGTCAAGCGGGGGCCGACAAAAAAGCGGGGTCCCAAAACGCGTTTTCCCCATGCATTTTTCCATAGGACCTTTAGACACAGCTACAGCCCGAATGGCTGAACAGAAATACTTGAAATTTGGCAGAGAGGTAGCCATAAGGTCAAGGAAGTGCCTTTCGCAGGTCTGGTGTAAATCTGTTCAGTATTTCCTGAGAAAATAGCATTTAAAAGCATATCAAATCTATACGCGCGCAGCGTGCGCGCACTGTGCAAGCCCTGTGCGCGCACCCTGCCGTGCGCGAGCGTAATTCTGATTGGTTGTTACATGTCAGTAAACATTCGAATCGGTAGAAATCAGGAAGTGTCGGCCGCCATTTTGTCTGTCGCACTGAAAAGGAAAGGTGGAGAATGTGAATAGGGGGCAGGGTAGGGAGTTCTTGACCCCCTAGCCATTGTCAGGGGGCCACAGTAGGACCACGAAGGGCCCAAAAAAATTTTTACTTTTTTTTAAAAACATCGCGACGTGCGCGCACTCTACGCACACCCAAAAAAAAAACCTGAAAAAAAATAGAAATAAAAATCATGTGTAAGTGTTTAGATATTAGGTGGCTCTAAAAAGAGCCCTTGTGTTTATTGAGTGTTTTTCGGTACCTACAAGTAAGTACCGATACAGAGTCTAAAGTTCAAGAGGAAGACTCTGTTCCCTTCATCATTGAAATGTACACCGTCTCCTCTATAAATGTCTTGCATGTTGTAACGCAAGTTTTTGTGGTATATAGAACCCCTACCATAGTCTCTGAGGAAAGCAGAAACAGACTTATTGACGTGCTTTCTTGCTTTGTCAATCTGCGGACAATGTTGGTTGGACCAGTTCCACTTTTGCCTTTGGCATATATTAGAATATACAAAGGTAGTTTGTGGAAAAAGTGACATCAATTGCACAAAGGTGTCCTTAACAAGCATTTCCAGACCTACCCCAGTTAAAGTGCCTAGGTCATTTCCACCACAGTGCACAATAATAAGGTTAGGCTGTGGGAGATGTAGAAAGGTTTTCACCAAAGGCATTAATTGGTGCCACTTTAACCCTCTCTAACCAATCCATTTAATGTCTACATTTGGCAAAGCAAGATCTCTCACCATACCTCTTATTTCTGCATACTTTTCACTCCAGAAGACATAGCTTTGACCTACAATCCACACTGTGAACATCTTTCAAGGAGATGTGGATGCACTCAGGAGGTGTATTTCAGTAGAATGGCAATATGAAATGAAAGACAGTTGTAAAATGGAGGCATACATATTTTTTTTTTAATAAAAAGAACTCATTGGCTGTTTCAAATCATTTTACAGTTAAAACTAGGCTGTATGTGTACATTTTTAGAAGCATGTTTTGTATTGGTGAAGAAAAATGTGTTCCCACAGAACATTACTTTGGATTTGCTGTTAGGTTCGAAAAGTCAAGCACTCTTGCTCTTTGGATTTGAAACATTGTGTGGTGAACTACTGACCTCCCTGCTCACACCAGTGCTCCATGACCTGTTGCTATGGTAGCAGGCAGAAGTCATGTTGGGGGAAGGGATGATTTGGAAAAGTGGTTGAAAGTTGCAACCAATAGAAATGTGTGATTCCATTTGAAAAAATGTGGGAAGGACTATGATTTGAAATGAACATGTATATGTGTGAAAAAAGAGAGGGAAACATTGCCATTTACTGGTTCTGCTGAGAGGAGAGAGGTGTACAGCTCTGAGATTCTGGCTCTGATAATCTGCTGTTTGAGTGCCACATTTATTTCTGAACTAACTACTTTTAAAGGTGAGTTATGAATTTGAGAGGGGATGTATGTCGTGATTTTTGATATAAATATTAGAATTGTCATTTTTCTTTTAAAGTTGAGTTTTATATTTTGTGGTTTAGGAGATATTTAACTGTTTTTAACTTGTAAGATATTATGGAGTATGTCTTCACTGTAAGTTAAGGTGTAGTGGTATCAGTGAGGAATATTGTTTTGTGCCTAGAATCACATCATGAGTCTGTCTGCACACAGGATTTGTTGTCAGAGATTTAATTTGTGTTGCTTTTGTTCTGTTAGCCTTACACTCGCAGAAAAGGGGTAGTTTGTTAACTTAAAGTGTGATGGTTAGCATTCAGCAGAAATCAGTTACTCACAAATGAGAGGCAAATGCAAACACATTTGAAAATAGTATGGTACATTTTCCTACTACTTTAAAAGTTGTGTTTTTCATTTTATGTTAAGGAAGATATTTAAGTGGCTTGAACATGTTATATATTATGGAGTATGTCTTCACTATAAGTTAAGGTGTACTGGTATCACCCAGGAATACTGTTTTCTACCTAGAATGACACCATGAGACAGTGAGCACACAGGAAATGTTATCAGAGATTTGATTTGTGTTGGTCTTGCTCTATTATCCTTGCACTCGTAGGAAAGGGGCAGCTTGTTTTTTGTAACACATGGTCATGGCCTCAAGGAGCTGTTTGGACATGTGCTCCTTTCTGTCTGTGTAAA
This sequence comes from Triturus cristatus, assembly GCF_964204655.1. Taxonomy (NCBI): domain Eukaryota; kingdom Metazoa; phylum Chordata; class Amphibia; order Caudata; family Salamandridae; genus Triturus; species Triturus cristatus. The sequence continues at coordinate 41,909,613 of NC_140582.1, read as the reverse complement.
CTATAAGAAAAATGTGTCAGGCTGTCACAGTAATTATCACTTGCTCTATCACAGTACTAAATGTGCTTTCAAATTGCCAAAGGAAATATCGCTTTCTGCCTAGAATCACACCATGACACTGTGTGCACACAGGAATTGTTGTCAGCGTTCCAAATTGTGTTGCTGTTGTTCTGTAAAACTTGCATATTCAGGAAAGGGCCAGCTTGTTTTCTTCAAATGTGTTGATTAGCACTCAGCAGAAATCAGTATCTCAAAAATGTGAGGCAAATGCAAACACATTTGAAAATAGCATGGTAGATTTTTCATCAATTCTTGCAATGGCTGAGGTGGTTCCTACATGTTGAAAAGTCTAATTAACCCTTACCACACATGTAGTCTTATACACATGTCTGCACTCTTCATGCAGTTGTGGAAGTCTCCATGCAGATCACTCTTGCAGCTGACAATACACAGTCTCCAGAAACACACTCTTTGCACACATGCAGCAGCTTCTCCTACACACCCATGTGTAATACTCAGCACTGTGTGGTGTTTCAGATAGCAGTGTGTAACGCAAACACATTCAACGTCATCAAGGCTCATTTCCTTTGCTGTAGTCTAATCACTCACCCTGTAACACATGGTCATGGTCTCAAGGAGCTGTTAGAACATGTGCTCCTTTCAGTCTGTGTAAACTATAAGAAAAATGTGTCAGGCTGTCACAGTAATTATCACTTGCTCTACCACAGTACTAAATGTGCTTTCAAATTGCCAAAGGAAATATTGCTTTCTGCCTAGAATCACACCATGACTCTGTGTGCACACAGAAATTGTTGTCAGCGTTCCAATTTGTGTTGTTGTTGTTCTGTAAAACTTGCATATTCAGGAAAGGGCCAGCTTGTTTTCTTCAAATGTGTTGATTAGCACTCAGCAGAAATCAGTATCTCAAAAATGTGAGGAAAATGCAAACACATTTGAAAATAGCATGGTAGATTTTTCATCAATTCTTGCAATGGCTGAGGTGGTTCCTACATGTTAAAAAGTCTAATTAACCCTTACCACACATGTAGTCTTATACACATGTCTGCACTCTTCATGCAGTTGTGGAAGTCTCCATGCAGATCTCTCTTGCAGCTGACAATACACAGTTTCCAGAAACACACTCTTTGCACACACGCAGCAGCTTCTCGTACACTCCCATGTATAATAGTCAGCTGTGTGTGGTGTTTCAGATAGCAGTGTGTAACGCACACACATTCAACGTCATCAAGGCTCATTTCCTTTGCTCTAGTCTAATCACTCACCCTGTAACACATGGTCATGGTGTCAAATAGCTGTAAGGACATGTGCTCTTTTCTACTTCTCTAAAATATAAGAAAAATGTGTCAGGCTGTCACAGTAATTATCATTTGCTCCTCAACAGAAGTACATGTGCTTTCAAATTGCCAATCAAATATCGTTTTCTGCCTAGAATCACACCATGAGTCTGTGTGCACACAGGAATTATTGTCAGAGATTTAATTCATGTTTCTCCTATTTTGTAAGACTTGGACTCGTAGGAAAGGATCAGCTCATGTGATAGGATTTGAAAAGTTGAAAAAAAAAATTGAAATGAATTAAAATTACATAAAGGTATTTTTTTTAGTTTTTTGCAGGTATTGCTGAGCAACAGTGAAAAAATATAAAGATGCCTATAAAGTAAAAAAAAAGAAAAGAAAAGAAACAACAAGTATATTTGAAGACGACTGGTAAAAAAAAAATAGGAGGCGAAGCGTGTGTTGGAAAACAGAAAAAGTCTTCTGGTAAGCAAACTAAAGAATTTTTAAAAAATATCTTCCACAAAAAAAAAATGATCGAAAGATAAATTCAAACAGTGTTTCAAGTACAAAACTACAACAGAGTCGACAGCAAAAACAAAATGCTAATATAGACTCAGAAGTTAGGAAGAGTGACTTAACACGGAAAATAGATTTTAAAAACATTTGTCGAAAAATGTTTCAGAGAAGAGTGATGTTAAATTTGCTGAAGGATGTGAAAAAATATAAGAAAAAAACCAAATTTTATAAGAAAAAGAAATTCATTGAAAGTATTGTTACCAAGGCATTAGAAATAAAAAAAAAACTATTCATTTTAATTTTGAACAGGATGCGTAGATTAGATAAATTAGTCAATGCAATGAAGTCACAAAGCAAAAGGAAAAGAGAAGTAAAAAAAAAAAACTTTTGTAAAGTGTTCTTAGGAGAATGGAAGCATAGTTCAAGTACTGAACCATTTTTTAATGAAGAGAGTTATCTTCAAAGTAATAGTTTGTTGCATGCAGTTGACACCAATGGTAGATCATATGAAGTTAAGGATGGTTGTGTAATGGAAAAGGAGAAAATGGTTCCAAGAAATGAGGAACAAGTGATGGCTGATGAGGTTATGGGGAGACGTCCTAAAGCCCCAGTGTACACTTGGAATTGTAGTAGTATTTGTACTGTGCGTCAGGAATCTATTGATAAATTACGTGACTTTCTAAGAGAATATAGTAAAAAGAGTGTTAAACAGAAGATTAAGGTGCTTCAAAGACTAGATCCATGCAGAGTGAGAGAGAATACTGGTTTGCAAGGACATTCTCTGGCTTGTCTATCTAGGAAAGTGTGTCAAAGTGTTTTTCACCATTTTAGGATGCTGGCTGTTCATCATACTGAAATGAGAAAGTTTGTGAGAACATTGTATTTTGCTAAAAGTCCAGCACTAAAGTTAAATGAGTTGAATAATGCTCTGTTCCGTGGATCTGTATCAGATGTAGTGAAGGTTACTGATGAAATTCAGTTTTGTTACTTTGGTCCAGAGCAAGAAAGTGTAGAAAATGACACAGTGATTGATGAAAATGTTGTTGAGAATGTAGAACTCCCTGTTAGTAAACATTTTGAAAATGAAATGACAAAATTTACTATTATCTCTAATGAAAGACCAAATATTACTTGTATTTGTTGCCGGAGAAGCCATTATAAAATTCAAACAAGGAATTTTGATCTCTATAAAAAAAATGAAAATGAAGATAATTATAAGTGGAAAGATTTTGCAACATATATATTTCTGGAAAATTGTTTTGATATGGGTGAAGGTCAGCGTATTTGTAAATACTGTTATAACAAGTTAGAAGAAAATAGAATGCCAGCTAGAGCTGTACATAATAATTTAGAATTGGTTGATATTCCTCCAGAACTTTCTGATTTAAATACGTATGAGTCTATACTCATTCAATGTGTCCATCCATTTCAGACCATAGTGCGTATGGAGCCAAAAACTGGTAAATTACCTCCTTCGGATTTACAAAGAGGTTTAAAAGGAAGAGTTGTCTATTTGCCATTGGATTTGAAAAAAAATATGGAAACAATTGATGCAGATACTTTCGAAACTGAACCATTAGTTATTCTGGTTAATGGTGTACCTACAAAGAATAAGAAAATTTGGCAGGAGCTGGTGGATGTACGAAAAGTACAAAGAGCAAATTTGTATTTGAAAAAAAATAATAAATGGTATGAAGCCATTTATATGGATGAAGATGAAGAAGAAATACTAGAAGACACAGGAATACCAACTGGGCAACTTGAAAAAGTGGATAAGTCAAAAGAAGAAGAAATTTATGAACATTTCAGCATACATCCTCTTCATTCTAAAGAAGTTATGGGAAACGCTATTGATCTGTTTCAGATGAAGAAAGCACAAGGAACTCCTGTGAGTGTATGGGAAGAGAGCTTGGAAGCTCGTTGTTTTCCACACCGTTTCCTACAGGAGAAGGAGGACGATATGATGAACATCCAGTACAGATTCCTGCTTCGGAGTATCGGACTACAAGATTATATGCAGAAGATCCTAGATTTCGTCAAAGTATTTCTTATTTGTTCCATCTTTTATTTGAAAGTGACTTGTCAGAACTATCTTATGCAGTAAATCACATTTTGAAAACTGGAGTACATCTACGTAATGTGACTGCAAAGGATTTTATGAACAAAGTACAACAGCGAGATGATCATTTGGAATCTCAATTGATCAATTTGATGGCTTGTCAGCGTGGGACTAATGAATATTGGTACCGACGCCATGGAGAATTGAAGTGTATGTTACGGAATTTAGGAACTCCTACATGGTTCCTTAGCCTAAGCTGTGCTGAGTACGCTTGGGATGATCTTCTGGATTTTCTTCGAGAGGCAAATTCAAATATTGAAAACATCCAATACAAGACAGCAGGAGAATTGTGCTCATTGGATCCGGTTAATGTTTGCAGATATTTCAATCATAGATTTGAGGCTATGATGTCCTTCATCTGCAATAAAAAAAATCCACCTCTTGGAGAAGTTGTGGATTTCTTTTGGAGAAAAGAGTACCAAGCCAGAGGTGCTCCTCATATTCATATGCTGTTGTAGATCAAGGATGCCCCAAAATTTGGAACAGATTCAGATGATGCAGTTTTATCTTTCATTGAAGGATATGCAACATGTGCTATACCTAAAAGCACAGAAGAGAAATATTTAAAAGAGCAAGTTTTACGTTTCCAAAGTCATCGGTGTGGAAAATACTGTCGACGAAAGTACAAGAGTAAAGATAAATTCTACACAAAATGTCGATTTGGATTTCCACGACCTGTTCTTTCAAAAGGAAGAGTAAACAGTTTTATGTCAGCTGTGCGACATACTATTACAAGAAAATCACCTAAAAATACCTACAATCTAAGAAGAAAAGAAGAGTCAAAATATATAAATGACTACAACCCAGTCATTTTATCCATGTGGAATGCTAACATGGATATACAGTATGTGGCTGACAATTCTATTGCTGTTGCTCGCTATGTCACATCTTACATCACTAAATCTGAGAAAACGGAATTGAAGGAAATGTGGGAAGAGATTTCTCATGAGAAGACTGTCAGTAAGAAGCTATACAGTTTCAGTTTAAAGATGTTATCGCATCGAGAATTTGGATCCTACGAATGCTCAGATAGGTTATCATCTGCAAGTCTGTACTCACAATCCAGAAGAATAATTTGGGCAAGTTTAGGTCTTGCAGGAATGCGAAATCGGGTACTGAAATCTATTCGAGAAATTGAATATTTAGCAGAGTTCGAACCAGAAAGTACAGACATTTTAAGAACAAACATGTTGGACACATATTATCCACAAAGAAGTCATCACCTTGAGAACATGTGTCTCTATGAAGTGCTGCAGAACTTTATTTTTAAACGGAATGCCACAGAAGATATCAACAATGGAAAATATAAAGTCATTGGTGAGGAAGGATGTTTGGTGAAGCAAACAAAAGGAAGTTTGATAAATCACCGGAAGCTGAGTTGCGACACTCCTGATAAAGAGGAATTTTACTACTTGGCACTTTTGCAGCTGTTTAAACCATGGCGTTCAGAGGACGAACTACTTGGAGAATTTCAGAGCTATGAAGATTCCTTCAATGCTAGCAAAGACAGCATAGAATGCAGTACTTTCACAACTTATGTTCAAATGTTAAATGAAGAAATTGAACAAGAAGCAACAATTGCAGCTGAATTAGCTAGAGACAGTTCTCAAGACAGTCAAAGTTCTGGGACATTCAGTCAAGATCCTCTAGGACAACCGATCGTCGAAAGTGAAGCAGCAATAGCTATGAACGAAGTGGAAACAGCTATGAATCAAGCTCAGGAAGATTTAGTAGACTTAACATATTTGGAGGAGCAACTGAATGAAGAACAAAAACAAATTTATGAAGAAGTCAGACAAAAAATTGATCACGGATTACTACATGAAAATAAAGAGTGCTCATGCACATCTTTTGAACCAATGAGAATGTATGTAAGTGGACAAGCAGGAACTGGAAAAAGTTTCTTAATTAATGTAATTAGAAGCTACCTACAGAAGAAAATGGAATCCATTTTGTCTTGTGTTGTTACTGCTCCAACTGGGTTAGCAGCGTATAACATCAAAGGAATGTTACCAGTAGAGCATGAGAACAAAATACAGTACCACAAACTAGCAGGAGAAGCATGCTTGGAAGTTTCGAGAGTATTGAAGAAAATGAAAGTACTCATTATTGATGAGGTTAGCATGGTATCAAACTTAATGCTTGCCTTTGTGCATTTAAGAATGCAGCAAATTCTGAAGACAGACTTTGACGTGTTATTTGGAGGAAAACACGTCATAGTTTTTGGAGATCTTTTGCAACTTACTCCAGTTAAAGGCCAACCGGTATTCCATACACTTACACATGAAGACACAAAAAAGTCATTAGGAAGTATAGGCAATGTAAATATTTGGACATATTTTGAGTATAAGGAACTCATTACCAATATGAGGCAAGCCAATGATGAGGACTATGCAAGTATTCCGAAAGATATAAGAATTGGACTACTCACAGAACATGGCAGAAAAGCATTACAGAGTCGATTGCTATGTAATTTGTTTCCAACAGAACAAATAGTTCCAGAGAAAATATACAAGAAAATTGCGGAAAAAAATACTGTAATCTGCTTAATGCCAACACTACATGCATGTTCTGTATTCAATCAAGAACTTTTGAAATTGGAAAATGAGGAGATCATAAAACTGGAAGCTGTGGATAAAATAGAACATGAACGAATAACTATTATATTGACAGACAAATTGGGTACTAAATTGGATTCTCTGGAGAAAAACATTTCAAAAACAGCTGGTTTGGAAAATAATCTTTATGTGTGTATGAACTGTAGAGTAATTTTAAGACATAATTTGGATGTAGAGAAAGGTTTAGTGAATGGAGCTATGGGAAGAGTTGTGGGTTTTGTTAATTACCAGAAAAAAGTTGGAATTGAACGTTTAAAAATAAAATTTGATCAGATACAAGAGGTTAAAGACATTTGTCATTGTTCAGTTCGTTTTTTGCTTGTGAAAGACTTATATGTACGTAGGAAGCAGTTTCTGTTTTCTCGAGCATATGCTGTAACTATTCACAAATCTCAAGGATTAACTGTTGATAGTGCTTTTGTAAACATTGGATCTACTGTGTTTAAAGAAGGTATGGCATATGTTGCTTTGTCACGCGTGAAAAAAATATCTGGGTTATTCATGATAGACTTTGATGACTCAAAAGTTAGTGCTGATGCAAACTGTGTAAAGGAGTATAATAGATTAAGAAGAAGCTATACTCCTCATTTAGGTCAGTATCCTGTGTTTGAAAAACGTGTTGTTTGTCGGAAAAGGAGATTTGAGAATATCTGTAATGAGGATGTACAGAAGAGAAAACAAAAAGATAGTGATGTGACTGCAAGCAAAAAGAAAAAGGACAGTGTGGAAGAGGTTGTTGGTTGTCATTTTGAAAATAGCTCTGGTGTCAACTGCTACGCAAATGTAGTGCTGAATGTTGTATTTTATCTTGATTTTTTGCAAGAGCAGATAATACTAAATCATGAAAAAAGATTCTGTTCTTTGCTGAGTCTCCTTTATGAGAAGCTGAGTAATGATAAAACTAAAATAGAAAGTGCTTCTGATGTTAGAAATCTTTTAGATGTATGTTCTGGACGTACACAGTTTACACAAAATGTCCAGCAAGATGCACAGGAATTCTTGATGTATATCCTGATGGTACTGGAAGATGCAGGGGTAGAAGTAGAACATTTATTTGGTGTCTCTTATAAATGGGAACATTGTTGTGATAACTGTATGAACACAAGCAGTACTAATGTTGATTCTGAAAGGTTCATATATTTACCATTACCAGAGAGTAAAACAGTGACTTTTAGTAAATTAGTTAAAGATGCTAATCACAACATGGAATGTTCTAAATGTAAATCTGAAATGTTGTCAACGTTATTTTTAAAGAAATATGGACAGCATGTAATTTTAATGGTACAACGTTGTAGAGCTGATGGAACAAAATTGGAAACTTTACTAAAGAAGTTTGTTGGCAACCAAGTATCTATATCTGGAAAAACTTTTGTAGCAGTTGCAATAATTTTTCATGATGGTCCTTCTATAACTTCTGGTCATTACACAGTTTATCTTAAATGTGAAAAAGGATGGACACTGTGTAATGATTTTCAATTGATTTTCAAGCAACGTTTGCCTTATGATTTACTAAATTCTTACTTAATTTTTCTGAAACCCAAATTTTAAATACTAAATTCAGCATCTGAAGAAAGCATTATTTAAATTTAAAAGGATTAGAATTGGATATTTCACTGAAAAACAAAATTAAAATTACCATTTGGCCTCAAGGAATGGTAAAACAAACAATTGTGGACTTCTTTGACAGATATTTTTTGGGAAAATGTTCTTTTGCAACAAGGTTTACAGACGTTATTTCTTGTAAATTGCTATTGTTCTTAAAAGGTATTTTTGACATTTCTATTAAGGTATGTTTTAGTGAGGATACATTTGGGGCTTTTTTAAACAATCTTTCAGATAGTTTTTTTTTTTGCCCGCTGTTAAATGATGAATACAATTGATTTCACTAATTTCAGTGAAAATCAAAACATTCTGAAAACAGCAAAAAAAGGGCAAAAAATTGCTTTGCTAAATATGAAAAAACATGTACTGTTTAATAAAGTGTATTGTTGAATATTAATACTTTTTTTCTTTTTTTCAGAACTAGAAAGAAAATTTAGAAGATGTAATTAAGTTATCTTTGCAATTAAATAACAACATTTAATTGTAAATTATTTATTTTGATGGTCAGGTAAGTTTAACATATCTGTATGTGTCACTGGTTTCGTTTCATGCTTCCTTTTCTTCACCTCTCCTTACTCTACTTTTCTCATTTCTCTTCTCACTCTCTCTTCCTGCTTTACTACTCTTTTGTAACTCCCTCACTCCTTCTCTACTACTCCCCTACCTTTACTACCTCCATCACTAATTTTTCATCCATGTTTCTTTTTCTGTATCCATATGTCTTAGTCTTTTTAACTGCCATACTCCTTCTCAGTTGTTTGCTCTCTGTGTCTTATCTGTCACTCTTGGTTTGTCTGTTTTACCCTTAATTTCCTTAACATCTCTGGGGCACATTTACAAGCCACCTGCGCCACCACTACGTCAATTTTCTTGACGAACTAGTGGCGCAGGGTGCTTTTCCATATTTACAAGGAGAGGATAAGCCTCTTTGTGTGTCTTTTCCTCTCCTTGTAAATACAGGCAATTGTAATGCAGCACTAAAATGAGCTATTATCTTTTTTGGGTACCTATACATAAATACTGATGCAGAGTTTAAAGTTCAATAGGAAGACTCTCTTCCCTTCATGTGTGAAATGTACACCATCTCTTTTTTAATTACTTTGCCACTCCCCTCTCTTTGTCAGGGAGTCCTTGAAGGTTTACTAAAGGTGAAAAAAATGTTTTTTTTTTTTTAAAAAACCCATTGGGTGCGCGCTGAGTGCGCGCACCCTAAAAAAAAAAGAGAAATAGATTCTAAAAAACAAGTATTTGTGTTTTGATTTTAGGTGGCTCTAAAAAGAGCCCTTGAGTTAATGTAGGGACAGAGGAAGAGAAAAACAAAAAAAAAAAAATAACAAAATTATGGCCTTTCGCAAGGATGCTCCTCAAATTTTCTTTGAATGAGATCAATACTGCTCTCACCCAAAGTAATAAGAATACCACAATCCATGCAGTATGTACTCATCCTCCCAAAACAAGGACGAATATCCAGAGGTGTGGAAGAAGGTGAAGGCACCATCGCAGAAGAAGTGCTCGCCTGAGCTGCCGAAGATGTGCTTGGCTGAGCTGCTGCAGAGGTCGTCGGCTGAGCAGGTGGAGGGTTTGCTCCAGAAGCTCGACGAAAAGTCACTGGATGCATTGCCTCAACGTTCCTCATCATAGTATGAATACTAAAAGAGTACTTCTTGTTAGCATTCCCACGTGACAAGACGCGCTGACACAGTTTGCAGGTGACCTTTGGTGCATTCACCTTCTTTTGTCCCTCTGGAAAAGTGAAAAACTGCCATATGAAGGAGTCTTTCTGCTTCCTCTGCCTCTGTCTCTCAAGAGTGTCCTGTTCACTCTCAGAAGATGGCTGCTGCTCTGCCATTGTCTCAGATTAGCTCCTTCTCCTAGGGAATCAGAACTAACTATGAGGGGGGTGGGTGTGATTTTGGAAGAATCTGGAACTAAAAGTACTTTGAACCAATGAAAAGTGATGTTTCTTGATCACATGACTTGCCATGAGGGGATTGGGTGTGGTGTTGAAACAATCTGAAACTGAAAGTAATGAAAACCAATAAAAGTGTTGTTTTATTATTCACATAACCCGAGGTGCGCGCAGGGAGCAAGCTCAGAGCGCGCACGGTGCAATTACGCATGCGCGAACGTGTACGTGCGCATGCGCATAAGTATTATATGCGTACGTAGCGCGCATACGCGGCACGCGCGCATGCGCGAAACGTCAGTGCGCATACTCTGCGCATATACAGAAGTGTACCGCGTGGAGCACGTACGACGCACGTACGCATGCGTACTGGGTGCGCGCTCCGAGCGCACACTAAAACGTATGTATGCGTACGTAAATAACGTACGCCGGAATTCATGAAAAATGTACGCAAACGTACTAGGTGCGCGCTCTGAGCGTGCACCCTAAGAATTTATATAAAAAAAAGTGGACATAACTTAATAGAAGATATTAACTATGCTGTTCAACTTTATCCTAATTGAAAGTTAAAAAAAAAAATGAGCCACACCAAATTAAAGGATACAGATAATATATAAATGGAAACATAGGGAAATTTTTGAAAAAAAAATATTTAAAAAATATAATAAAAAAAAAAAAAAATTAGCATTTAAAAAAACCTTTGAAATTCAATGAAAAAACCATAGGTTTCACACACGTTATAGTTAGGAATTAGCATTTAAAAAACCTTGCAAATTCACTGAAAAAACCATAGGTTTCACACACGTTATAGTTAGGAATTAGCATTTAAAAAACCTTGCAAATTCACTGAAAAAAACAGAGGTTTCACACACGTTATAGTTAGCTGGTCATTTTTCTCGTAAAAAAACAATGAAATTCCCCTGTTATAGTTAGTTCAGCTAACTATAACTCGCGCGCCCGCAATCCACTGCTGATGACGTCACATATTACATCACTCATGACATGGTCAGTGACATCACTCATGACATCACTGATGACATCTCAAATGACATCACTGATGACATCACTGATGATGTCATCCATGAGAAAAAATACCACATCTTCACACACCCTAATATAACCATTAATACACTAACTAAAAATTTGAGAGTTCCATTCTCAAAACCATATATACTGCAATAGCAATCATTACATACCCACTTATTAACTCTTTGGTCTTCATATACCTCCACTTGCTCACCTGTACAGTCACTCATACTTACAGTCACTCCGTACAAAACTATAATATACATTTAAACACTTATATAGAAACTCACACACTAACAAGTATCCATAGACCTACTGTTACACCTACTCAGTCATGCAAATAATCACACTCCCATTTTCTCACCTATGCAGTGAAACACACTCAAGTTCACTTACTCATAAAATTTGTATCACATTCTTACACTCTTATAGAATCATTGATACAAGCACACTCTCATCCATACAGTCACTTTCACAATCACACACTCTCATATCTACTCACTTATATACTCTTACACGCACATATACTGCCTTTCACATATGTAGTAAGTTGCAAATGTACTACTGAGATATACATTCAATCCCTAACACACCCAAACAAACACTCACTCCACCATACAGTCCATCACAGATGCAGTCTTAAAACCATGCACCCATAGAATCACCCACTCACACATCTATGCATAGAGTGACACACACCCTACCCACACAAACACTCATGAACCCATACAGATACTCAGACAACCAATCAATTACCCATATAGAGACTCATATAGCTGTTCTCAAAACCATGCAGCCACTTATACACCAACATACAGACACATACACACATTTACACAGTTTAGTCACTAGTCTGCAGTAAGATACATTTAATGATTAACTTAAAGAATCATGATATGCACCACAGAAAATCATCCATTTACACACTTGTACACCCACTCATTCTTAAACAGGCCTTTCCCTATATATATTAAACATATTGAAATTTTTCAAAAACACATACTCACTGGATGACGTCATCAGTGATGTCATCAGTGATGTCATTTGAGATGTCATCAGTGATGTCATGAGTGATGTCACTGACCATGTCATGAGTGATGTAATATGTGACGTCATCAGCAGTGGATTGCGGGCGCGCGAGTTATAGTTAGCTGAACTAACTATAACGGGGGAATTTCATTGGTTTCTTACGAGAAAAATGACCAGCTAACTATAACGTGGGTGAACCCTCTGGTTTTTTCAGTGAATTTGCAAGGCTTTTTAAATGCTAATTCCTAACTATAACGTGTGTGAAACCTATGGTTTTTTCAGTGAATATTATAGATAGTTATAGTTAGGACCTATTTTCCATAGGAAAAGCGTTTTTTCTTTTCCCAATAACTTTGACACCAGTTGACGAATCTTCACGAAATTTTCAAAACTAGTAGGGTGCTCCGGGCATCTCCTATCCAGAAGGTTTTGGGGTGATGCGCCAAGCGGGGGCCGAGAAAAAAGGGGGGTCCCAAAATGTGTTTCTCCATTTTATTTTCCATAGGAAACTTTAGACACGGCTACAGCCCGAACTGCTGAACGGAATTACACCAAATTTGTCAAAAAGGTAGCCCTTGGTTCAGAAAGCACTCATTTTCTTAAATGGTGTAAATCCATTCAGTAGTTGCTGAGAAAATAAAAAAATACAAGTTTTGATATCTAGAGGCGCGGTGGATCCGTGCACCCTCCCATCCAAGAGCTTTGTTCTAATTGGCTGTCAACACTCCAAACCAGGAAGTGTTGGCAGCCATCTTGTGCCTCGGTAACCAAGGCACAGGAAAACACAGGAAAAGAATGGTGAAAAAAAAGAAAAGGGAGCAGGGTAAAAACACCCTTGCCCCCTAGGCCTGCTTAGGGGGTTCCATAAGGACCCCCAGGGCCAAAAACAGCATTTTTTTTAAAAACAGTCGGCAAGATTCGCGCACCCAGCGTGAATTTTGGCAGAACATTTTTAAAAAAACAAAGCTCGGGCTCCCACGCTTATTATGTAGCCCCCGGGTGGGCCAAGTCCCGGGGGCATTCAGTAATGTAATTGCAGGGGCCCAGGGAGGCCCCCGCAGCCCCGGGGACCACCAACCCCCTGGGATTTCCATAAAAATTTGCGGGGGCACACGGCTCCCCGCAGCCCCGGGGACCGCCACCCCCTGGGGCTTCCTATTTTTTATGTGTGGGGGGCCAAGCCCCAGGGACTGCCACCCCCTGAGCTTTATTAATTATAATCATGGGGGCACACAGCCCCCCCGCTGCCACAGGGACTGCCACTCCCCGGGGCTTCTATTTTTAAAAAAATACACCTGTGTGGGGGGCTTGAGCCCCCCCCCACATGCCCCAGCGACCGCCACCTCCCCAGTGCACTAATATTCAAATTAGGGGGTCCGTAACGGACCTCCGAGCCCCGGGGACCACCACCTCCCTGGGGCTGTGCAATAGGTGGGAGAGGGGTCGCGCAGCCCCCCTCCTGGAGCCCTTGATGGCCCTGGGGACCGCCACTCCCCAGGGCCGGCTCCTGCAGTGTCCCGAGGTGCCCACCCCCGAGACACTGCTGTTTGCAATGACATACCTATTAGCTGAATGCAGTTGTGGTGGGCCATACTATTGGATATTAGCACATGTTATTGTTCTTAGGATGATGATTTGATAGTAATGCACTTACAGCCAGCATTTCTGCATATGAAAATTCCATTTAGATTGATACTTGTGATCTTATGTGCAAGCTACTGATTGTCAATATTGTTAGAAATGGGGATTCTGGTTGGCTAGGGTATGCACCTAAGCCAGGCAGAACCCACCACTCTAGTCAGGGTAAGGGAGTTACACACCTAAGATAACCCCTGCTCACTGGCTTGGTAGCTTGGCAGAGCAGTCAGGCTTATCCCAGAGATAATGTATAAACTGTTTGCGCAACACACTCACACAACAGTGACATCCTAGGCACACCACAAAAAGAGACTCCACACAAGGTTATATAAAAAAATATAATTTGTATTATTCATAAAAAGACGGGAGAACATGGCGGCTGGATAGGAGGACTGGTCGGGAGCTCTGTTTAGTGAGGTGCGCACACACGGGCGTAACTGGCCCACGAATGTTAAAACCTTTGCCCGAATAAGGACGGATATTTTTTAAAGTATTGTGTGCATTTTGTACCTCGGCAAAATCTCCTGAAGGACCCCCATGAGAGAAGCGCCGGAGGGACAGAGACGACTTCCGCGTCAAGACAGCGCCGGAGCGGAGGCAGAGGCAGGACTCTGGGGAAAGCTGCTTCCTTGCTTGCTGAAGGTATACGTGAGTAAGGGAGGCGTTTGGGCAAAAGCAGCGGATGGTTTGCAAACGTGTCGGAAGGTGACGGCGAGAGTGACTTTCAGGGGTCCACCCAGTGGCTGCTTCACACGGAAAGCAGATTCAGGAACACAGTGCAGAGCGGGAGAAAACGAAAAAGAAAAGCCGAGAAATCCAGTGTGCATGAATCCGGTAAGGAGGCGGGGAAGGGTTTAGAGAGGGGAACTGGCTGTCTTAAACACTGTGACTAAGTTATCACATAATTAGCACAAGCAGCAATTCAAACCTTAGACTTCACAAAAGAGGGTGTAACAGACTTAAAATACAGCACCAGTGAAGAATTCACTTAAAGTCGCATTCAAGGCATAAGTTACGCCCTGAGGAATAGACGCCTTGTACAGGATCCTGCAGAAAAGACAGGGCAAACTCCAACGGGGAAAGAACAAGTAATTATCCCAAGTGGAGACAAAATAAAATACATCAATAAGAAGCAAAGGGGTCAGAAAACAAAAAGCAGAACAGCAGCTGTAGTATCGACCAGAGCTGCCAAGGTTGTAAAAAGTGAATTATCCAGGAAAGGAGCCAACCTAAAAGTAACGCCCTCTCTTCGCTCTTTCTTTAAAGTGAAAGAAAAGCTGGTATTTAAAAACACAACACAAAAGGAAGGAATCATTGACGGAGGGGCTAAAAAAATGCAAAAAGCTATATTTTCTTAAAGCGATAAAAATGTGGAGTCCCCAAATTGTTTTCAAGTCCTTGTGTCGAGAGACTGTGTAGAGCAAAACAGATTAGATGATGAGGAAGGCTTGGAGACAGAAGATAATTTACACCAAATTATGCCTTCTAGTGACCAGATGGGTGATTTGATGGGGTCCCTAATGAAAGAAATGAAACTGAGTGTGAGAAGTTGGCCTGGCATATGCTGTCCTCTAGTTATAGGGGACACCTTGCACCAGTCCAATTCGACTCTTAAGGTGATAGGTTAAAAAGACAACCTTTAAAGAAAGCTATCCTAGTGGTAGCTGTGGAGAGCAGCCTTCAGGCTAAATCTTGAAGGAGTGTTAAGCTTATTGTTTTACCATGGATAACCTCTTGAATGACCAAATGAAAGAGTAGTCCACACAGGTATATATTCAAAATATATGTATTTATTCTAAGAACAAATCCCACTAGTCTCTTGAGAGGCTGGAGGTAAAGATACAATTCAATAAAGCATTTATAATCACAATAAATAGCACTGGAATCACAGGGCCCCAGGGGGGACCAAACCATATATAAAAAAAGTGGTATAAGAACCACGACAGTTCTGCAGACAGTGCCTAGGGCACTTAGGATCGCTGGCCCCTTAGGAAACCACCCAAGGTAGTGAGGAAGGGGACCCACGGGGAGCATGTGCAGTGTTGAAACTACAGTTGGGATTCTGTTAAACTCTATGGGAAATGTTGCGGTTGGAAAATGCAAGAATCTAGACACTTCTAGCAGGAGTTCAAGTTCAGGAGTTTTAAGTTAAGCCCTTGGAGGGCCCACACCCACGATAGTACCGAGGTACCACTGTTACCTGCCCCAGGGAAGCCAGGTGCACAGGTATTTTTCAGTGTCGGTTCGATGTCTCGTTTTCTATGGAAAAACGTGAAGAACTGCTGCTGGCGAGGAGCGTAGTTGATGTCGTGCAGATTGAAGATGTAGATCTTGAAATAAAAGACCTGAAAGCAGAGGGGACAGAGTCTGGGTCACTAGCCAGTGACCAGGGGCTTCAGGAGAAGGAGCCCTTCAATGTCGGGTGTTTCCAGGTAGCAGACCAGTAGCTTGGATCAGCAGCCACGGGGTCCAGGAGGCTTCAAGGAAGGCCAGCTGCTGGAGGGTGACTGTCCCACAAAGGATGAAGGCCGCTGCGGTGTTAGTGTCCGGATTGGATCCATTAAGCCTTGGCAATCGCAACCCACGCAAGGATAAAGAAACAGCTACAGTGCAAACCCACGAGGTCTGAGCGAAGTCTCCAGCAAGGAGACTGTAGAGTAGGCCTCGAGCAACCAGGGGAGCCCTTGAAAGTAAAGTTTGACCTTTGCTAGGGCCCACCAGTCGAGAGACAAGGGACTGTGGGAGGCAGCAATTTGGAGTGCGTAAAGACATGTCCACGAGTCGCCGGAGCGGGCTGGGGTGTCGTATTTTGGCACAGGTGATGCTGGGAGGTTGGCTAAATGATGGGCCAAAGCACAACTTCCCCACTTGTCTGGTTCATGTGCTTGGGAACCCACCTCAGGGTAGGCAGGAGTCTTCGATGTCCGTAGGAGCAGCGGAGTTCCAACCGGGTCACTTGCAGTGTTTCAGGTGCCTGCCAAGCAGGGGGGTAACTCCTTTACCCCAAGGGAGATTTCTTCCATCAGCTGAGCGGCAGCTCGTCGAAGTTTCAAGTCTTTGAAGCAGAGTTCTCGTCCAAGATTAATCTGAGGCTCTGGGGACCTTTATCCAGGGATTAGGGGAGTGTCTAAATCAGAGCCCACCAATGGGAGTTCAGGCAGGAAAGGGTGGCTACACCCTCTTCCCTTTGTGTGTTTCCCACCAAGGCAGGGGACAGGATGCCCCTGAACCCTCCTGAGCCGGTGTTTGCAGAAGTAGGCACTGGAGGAGCCTACGTGCAAGTTTGAAACACATCCTAAGGCAACAGGCAGCCAGAATCGTGTGGGTGGCGGGTAGCATCCATTTTGTACTACGTGTGCTCTTTTAAATTGGTGTCTAAAATCAACCGCTTTTACCATATCACCCTACTAGCAGGATGGAATCATGCCCTCTCTCCAATGACTGGATTGGGGGTATGATTCCAAGATGTTTTACACCAAACACGACATGGTTCTGTGCAGCCATTCTCAAGTTAGCATCCTATCGCGATTGATTATAATGCGCTTAAGAGTATATGGTAGTAGTTGCAGAGGGGCCCTACTCAGGTAGGGGTTCCCCCTCACACATATCTCAGCACCCTGCCTTGAAGGATTAGCAAGGCCTGCCTTAGGGGTGACTTATGAGGATACATGTGTTGTATTTAAGTGGGATACAGGACACCTTACCCAGACTACAGTAGTGGTCTGGTGGTGTCAGTTTGTATGGCTGTCCCAGGGGTGGCACAATGAGTGCTTCAGCCCCTGGTAGGCCTCTGAGGGACCCATGCCCTGGGTACCTAGGGTACCATCTACAAGGGGCTCATAGGGTGTCCTCAGTATCCAATTGGTATGTACCTAGGGTACTCACATCAGTTTAGAGAGGAAGCAGATAGGCTGGGGTCCTGGTTAGCAGGGCCACAGCCTGGCTAGAGTAAAAAAACAGTCAACACATCAGCAAAAAGTTGGGGGCAACTATGCAGTCGATGCCAATCTCCTACACTGAGTTTTGCCAAATCAGAAACAAATCAGGAAAAAATACAAGCAACTTGTGAAGCATTGAAGCCGAAGGTTAACGCCTTAATGGGTCGTCTATCAGTTATGGAAAACACAGTGGAACAAACCATGGAAGAGGTGAAAACTTGTCAGGATGACATAGACAAGCTAAGAATTTGAAAAAAATGAGCTCCGAGTAAAGATCAAGACTTTGGAGAATAACTCAAGAAGAAACAACATACGAATATTAAATATTCCGGAAGGTCTAGAACGGCAGAGCATAAAGACTTTTGTAGTAAATTTGTTAAAGGAATTCTTTCCGGAAATAGAGGAAAAAACACTTGAGGAGGACATTCAAAGAGTACATAGAGACCCCTTCAGACTGAACAAACTGAGGAAAAACGCCCAGAATATACTCGTGAATTTTAAAACCTATACTCTGAAAGAAAGAACTCTGAGCAATACTTTAAGAGTAGGCACGTTCTCCAAAGGCGATTATAATTTTAAAATTCGATCTGACATTTCTAGATCTACACAAGACAGACACTGGGCGCTGGGGAACTATATGCAAGACCTGAGGGTATCAGGAGCAACAATCCAAATGAAGTTCCCAGCTCCGTTAAAGATTATGTGGAACAACCAGACAAGTAATATTAGGGAGCCAAAAGAATTGAATAAATTACTAGAACAAATTAAAGCAAAAAAATGAGGGCTATACACAATATAACACAAGGCCTCACGACATCGGAGCTCAAATAGGGCAATTAGTATTGTCCAATGACAGCAGGGAGGGTGAGGGGCGTAAGCTTATTTTTCATGAGCACAGTTTTTTTTTGTTTTTTTTGGTGGGGAGCATTTTGTAATTTTTTTTTTAAATATATGTCCGATATTCAAGATGTAAGGTAGCCAAGACCCCAGTCAATTGTAAAATAGTCATAATATCACCAAGAAGGGCAAGGAAGAGAGAAGTGAGCAAAGATGATTGATCCTCACAGTAAAAACTAAATTAATATTATAACTTGGAATGTAAATGGGCACAGAGTAAAGAGAAGATGTCAAACAAAATCTTTGAATATTTAAAATTAATAAAAAGTGATGTTATAATTTTACAGGAAACTCATCTCTGGTACGAAATTATAAAACACCAAAAATGTGTGGAAGGTTATGTTTGCACAAACCAAACCTGTTGTATTAAGGGAGTGGAAATAATCATTAAAAAAACATAATAAATAACTATTGTAGAGGAGTGTGTAGACCCGAAGGGTAGGTGGGCTGCTGCCAAGATTAAACGAGAGGATAAGTCTTACTTTATCGTTGGGTATTACGGCCCAAATACAGATGACCCAGCTCTGCTTCAATCTTTATATGGTCAATTAATCAACATATCCATTCCAATTATTGTAGGAGGAGATTTTAACTTATTATAAGACCCCAAAAATGATAGACATCCACCAGGGAGAGCCTTATATCTCCCTAAAATGAGGGAATGGATGAGTAAATTTAAAGAAGATCTGGGTCTAATCGATATCTGGAAGAGCAAAGGTGATCAAAACAATAGATTCACTTATAAGAACCAAAAATATGGCCATGCATCAAGAATTGACTTTTTCTTGATAGATAAAAGGTTAACCAAAATTGTAATAAAAGTAGAACATGTACCCGCACATCTATCCGATCACTCACTAGTCTACATAGAAATAAGTCAGGACCACTCTCAGGGCGAGGTAAGATGGACGTTAGATCGTACATTTCTTTTGGATGAACAAGTTATTGAGAATCTGAGGGCTACAACAGAGGATTATTTCCAAAATACTTCCTACGGAGAAGTACCGATTCAAGTAGTATGGGACGCATACAAAGCGGTTGTCAGAGGCGCACTGATTGGCTTAGCAGCTAAAAGAAATAAGGAAATTAGACACACAATAAGTCAATTAGAGTAAGAAATATCGGATCAACATAAGATTTTTGAAGTAGCAAACACTAACGCAGAGCAAGATAGAGTGAAAGAAGAAATCTCTAAAAAGAAGTGGGATTTTTCAAATTATCTGGAAGAAAGGGTAAGGAAAAGATGGGAAGCCAGCAGCCTGTCAAATTATGAATATCGGGAAAATAGTTGGAGGTTGAGTTATGTGAAACACTAAACACAAGAATAACCATTGAAGAAGTATTTAGCGCAATAAAAAGATTTTTAAAACAAGGGAAAGCAGCAGGCCCAGATGCTATCCCAAATGAGGTATATGTAGCTTTAACGGAAACATTGGCTCCAAAATTAGTAGACCTTTTTAATGCCATTTATTTGGAAGGTTTAATACTCCCCAAATCCTGGAATGATGCCACCATCAGTCTAATTTTAAAACCAGGAAAGGATCCCCAAAAATGTGAGTCGTATAGACCCATATCCCTTTTAAATAATGACTACAAGATTTACATGCAGATATTGGCCACAAGATTAGGGAATATAACAGACAAACTCATACATACTGATCAAAAAGGTTTCACTAAGAGGAGACAACTACACGACCTTACTCACCCTCTTATCGGAGCTATTGACATTGCCACTCAAGAAAAAACACCACTCGCAGTCCTTACCTTCGATGCTGCAAAAGCTTTCAATCTAGTGAACCGGTTGTTTTTGCAGAAAGTAATATCTCATTATGGCCTAGGAGAAAAACTTTTAAGAGCAATAATGAACATATATGCTGCTCCGGTAGCAAAAATACTTATATAAATGAAAGCTTATCGAAAGAAATTCAGATTAAAAGGGGGACGTGACAGGGTTGTCCTCTCTCCCCTCATCTATTCAACTTATATATAGAACCTTCAGCTAACATGATAAGGAAATCTCACAAAATTATGCCTTTAAAATTTAAAGGTTGGGTTAAGAAAGTAGCTTTATATGCCGATGACCTAATGGTTTATACAAGTGATCTAAATAAGTCCCTTCCCATCATTACAAAGTTACTAACAGATTTTGGAAAAATCTCCAGTTATCAAATTAATCACCAGAAAACGGAAATAATGCAATGAAATTTAGAGCTGGAACAAAAAACAGAATCAAATACTTGGGGATAGAGGTTTAAAATAACATTGATGAAATTTTCCAAAAAAGCAGAGGAGATGAGGAAGTTATTGAGATCATGCAGTTGCTTATCTCTTTCTTTCCTGGGGCGATCTAATGTTATAAAAATGTCTATCTTGCCAAAGTTTTTGTTTCTATTCAATGCCATTCCACTAGAATTTAAGACTCACTGGATCAAAAAAATCCAAGGTGAAATAAATGGGTTTATATGGGCTTCGAAAGGCGTGAGAATAGCGTGGAAAAAACTATGCAAAAAGAAGAACAGAGGTGGTATAGCAAGCCCAGATTTTCTCTCCTATTACAGAGCCTTTCAATTTAAGAACATAAGAATCCTTTTTAGACAACACACTTTTTATTCTTCCTACTGGAAGACTGTTACAGAAGAAGATCACTGTCAATATAAATTCATGCCCCCAAAATACTTTAAAAAAATCAAACTAATAGTACTGGGTACAGCTTATAAGTTATGGTATGACTTAAGAAGAGTATGGAAGATTCCATATTACAGTCGGCTTGCGCCTATCTGGAGGTAACCTGGAACCCCTGACTGCTTAAAAGACTCCTTGGCAGGGCCGTTGAAGGAGGCGGGAATAACTAAATGGGGACAATTGTTCGATTCTGGCACTTTGCAAAGTTGGAACTCGCTGCTAGAAGAAACAAATGGGAAATTATCCAGGTTTAAATATTATCAGCTGGCGAGCTGAGTAAAGGATCAAGAGAAAATGTTAGAAATCACTGAGAAACTGGAAAATGAAATACAGAGTGACTCAACAAGAAAGGAAATATCAAAATGGTAATGGTGTTTGATACAGACAGGAGACGATGAATTTACCACCCCAGATGTTGTATGGAAAAAAATCTTCCCAGCACAAGACTTGCAACAGCAATGGCAAGTATCCTGAAGTTTTTTATGGCAAATTGTAGTTTCTGCACCTCTTAGGAGAAATCATCTCTTTACTTTACACAGGTCGTATTGGACACCAGAAAACCTATCCAAGATGAATAAACAGGTTGTGAAAAATTGTCCAAAATGTGGGGAACTAAAAGCGAACGACATCCATATGTTCCACCTGTGCCCAAAACTTGACATTTTCTGGTAAGAAGTGGGTAAGATTATCGATAAAGTGCTAGAAATGCATATCGAGGTGAGCACATATATCCTTATTTTTGGCATTTTGGAAAGTAATGATCCCACCACTGTATTAAGTAAAAATCAAAAATACTTACTATTTATTTTAATATTATTAGCCAGACGCGAGATATGCATAAACTGGATACTCGCAACTCCTCCAAATGTAGCAGAATGGTCTTGATCAGTAGAGAAGGTTAGGAAACTAGACTAGTCCAGAGGGAAGCATAATAGAACCAGATTTTGGGAACTATGGGATAAGAAAATGAGGTAGGGTAGGGAGGGATGTCCATGATTACACCCTACGCGATTCAATAAATTAGGGAGAAGCATCATGGTGGATCTATGATTGACTAATCCAAAGAATTTAAAGGTTCCTAAGACATGATCTTACCTTGACAAAAAAGAGCAGCTTCGTCCCGGTCGGAAAATTAAAACAATGAGAGAACTGTTAACAACAGAGCTCTCTCATGATAAGGTGATCTTGTCTACCAAAACCTAAACAATCGCATAAATGAGGACAAAAAAACAAAACACATTAGACCACAATCAAATAAATCACAGTGCCTATAGGCACTTGTTATCACGTCACATACATTACACAAATCACCTTGCCAATCGTGCAATTGTCTTAACTACCCCAGCAGTGCACTACAGTAAATACTTGTTGAGTGCACACATCATAGAAATATCATTACTGACATTATACATACCACCATCACATCACTGTACCTATGGTGCAGCACCTGCGCTCTTACTACATATTATGCGGTAACTGTCTTTCTCTTCATAGGCACCTGGGCTACCTGCCTGCCTACCACAGGGAATGTGGCAATGTTGAAGAGATCCCTTCCAACATGGGAATTGGGGGCCTCCATTGAGGTCTCACTCCATTCCTTGGCTGAGATCCGGTGCAAGTGCCCTCTCCCTTCAGATATATGAAAAAGCAGCTCCTCTAGACCTAGGGACGTTCTCTTGCTCCTGAGGAAGAAGCCGGGAGCTAGTCAGCTATTGTAACACTTTTAAATTGTTTTGCCTGTACTTTTAAAAAATAAATATTTTACCTGCTTATTTGCACCTGACCTTTGTATGAGTGACTGAATACACCCACCTAGCGCCGCACCCTTCGGGGAGCTCTTAGTTTCCTCGAGCCGAGTTGGGCACTCTGTTTACCGGGACCTAGAGGGGCCGATTCACTACAGCGGCCATCTTGGTGAGGACGAGGTTGCCGCGCTAGTTGCTGGGAGGTAGGGCTGGACACGACGCGAGAAAGCGCATAAATTGAGAGGCACAGAGCAGCCGGGTAAGACCTAGGGACGTTCTCTTGCTCCTGAGGCGGAAGCCGGGAGCTAGTCAGCTATTGTAACACTTTTAAATTGTTTTGCCTGTACTTTTAAAAAATAAATATTTTCCCTGCTTATTTGCACCTGACCTTTGTATGAGTGACTGAATACACCAACCTAGCGCCGCACCCTTCGGGGACCTCTTAGTTTCCTCGAGCCGAGTTGGGCACTCTGTTTACCGGGACCTAGAGGGGCCGATTCACTACAGCAGCCATCTTGGGGAGGACGAGGTTGCCGCGCTAGTTGCTGGGAGGTAGGGCTGGACACGACGCGAGAAAGCGCATAAATTGAAACGGTCCATCTACGCGCTAGCGTACGCGTTTGCGGACGCGCCTTAGAGCGCCGAAGGAGCGCCTAAGGAAAGCCCGTCTGTGCCCGTCCGTGCCAGGCCGGACTAGGACGGGGCTCAGGGCCATATTAATGGAATCCCCACCTCCTAATACCCTCAGTTACAGTGGTGATCTGCTAAGGGCTCTTAGAGGTGATGTGAGGTCCATCTGTCCGATAGAGACCTTACCAGAGGACGTAATGTCCTTCTGTCCCCATTGCAAGCCTTTAAAGCTAGTGAGAGCTAATATTACCCGTTTTACATTCGCCCTGTTAAACTGCAGATCTCTCCCGAGGCACGCCATGGAGATCCATTTGATCCTAGAGGAACGAGGCCCAGACGTACTCTTTTTAACTGAGACTTGGCTGACCGAGTCATCCGACCCGGATATAGTCCAGACGCTCCCGTCCAACTATTCGATCATCAGACAGGATCGTCTAATAGGGCGGGGAGGAGGTGTGGCAATTATCTATAAGAACATCTTTAGATGTAAAACCTCTGAGAGTCCACTTACAGAATGTGAGAGTCTTGGCTTCTCCATATCCTTTTCGCCCACGTGTACTTTTTCAGGGATCTTGGTGTATAGACCCCCGGGTGATTACCGTGACTTCTGTAATAACCTTCTAGATAAGATCTCGCTCTCCATTAGCAGTGCCCCCAATTTCTCCATCTTGGGCGACCTCAACATTCACCTTGATGAAGTCGATGCAGCTGCATCGCAATGTCTGCTCGATACCTTGGGAGTAGTACACTTGGAACAAACTGTGACAAGCTCTACTCATGTAGCCGGGCATCTACTAGATCATTGTTTTACTAACCTTGCGAACATTGTGTGTGATCAGCCCTACTTTGTTCCCTGGTCAGACCACGCCCTACTCTCCTTTGTGTGGTCTCCAGAAATACAGAATCATAGGGTTACCCTTTCAAAGAAAGTTGACCGAGTTTGGTCTAGATTACCGGTCAGGGACTGGGAGGCAGCCCTGAAGAGGTGTCCGCCTATTCCTCATGAGGATCCAGTGGTTGCTAATGAAGCCTTTGACAACTAGCTTAATTACACCTTAGATGCCACCCTACCAAAAAAAGAGATGCGGCATCGGGAGGGTCATAATAAACAACTGTGGTACTCTGGAAAACTTAAGGAACATAAACAACTGTGCAAACGAGCAGAAAGGAAGTGGAGAAAGGACTTTGCACCTGTGGCAAAAACTGAATATAAAGCTTCCCTCAGATCATATAAAAAATTATTGAAATCCACGCAAGCAGCATATTACCAGGGTAAAATCTCGGAAGCAGCCAATGCCCCCAGAGAGATTTTTAAAATCTTTCAATCTCTGGTTGCTACTCCTAGGGCTACCAATCCAGCTCCGGACCCTCAGAAACATTGCGAGGACCTGGCCGTTTTCTTCGCGTCCAAAGTGTCCAACATCTACTCTAGCTTTGTGACAACTCCATATACTCCAGACGAAATGGAGAGTGGTAATGAAAGGTCGGAGGGGGGAGCCCCTAACTTATTTGGAGATCTCAAAGCCTTTCCGCTGTTAGATCTTGCTATTGTTGAAAGGCTCCTTAACAACTTAAAATCGGGCTCTCCTCAGGATGTTGCTCCTCCGACGGTTCTTAAGCAGGTTTTGGAAACAGTATGCCCAGTGAAAATGCAGGTCATCAATGCGTCTCTGGCCTCAGAAGTAGTAGCCCCCAACTGGAAGAAGGCAAAGGTCCAGGCCCTGTTAAAAAAACCTAATCTGGACCCGGAAGATCTGGCTAACTACAGACCTATTTCGCTGCTTCCGAGTCTCAGAAAAATAGCTGAAAAACACGTTAATCAGACCCTCTCTTCATTTGTTGAGTGTACGGGCTCATTACATTCAACCCAGACTGGATTCAGAGCCAAGCAAGGAACAGAAACAGCTCTGGTGGCGGTGGTGGAGGCGACTAGGGGTATTGTGGATTCGGGAGGCTGCGCTGCGGTGGTCCTATTGGACCTCAGCGCAGCCTTCGACACTGTAAACCACTCTCTCCTGTTGCATCGGCTACGTCTTGCAGGGGTCTCTGGATTGGCCCTTAAATGGCTCCATTCCTTTCTATCGGACAGATGCTTCTCCGTTTTTGAGGGTGAGGTGTCATCGAGCCAGCTGCAACTGAGTCACGGCGTTTCCCAGGGATCATCACTCAGCCCTACGTTGTTTAACATTTACATGAGACCTTTGGCTGAGATGGTGCTTCCCTGGGGAATCCAGCTTATCACCGACGCCGATGACACGCAGCTGGTTGTTTCTTTGGTGAGGGACGATGCCTCACACCAGGGGATCAACAATCTGACCCCGTGTCTCACCAAAGTCCTTGAATGGATGACCTCGTCTTTTTTAAAGCTAAATGGGGCCAAAACGGACATTATGCTGCTGGGCTATAAAGCCCCAATTAACCTGGACCCCTGGTGGCCGCATTGTCTGGGACCTCCTCCGGTGCCCAAGACCAGAATAAAAAGCTTGGGGGTCTGGCTGGACTCCTCCCTGAATTTCCAACATCAGGCTAAGAAGGTGGCCGCAACCTGCTATGGATTGATGCGAGTTCTAAAAAAAGTCCTAGATCTTCTTCCATTTGAAGCCAGACGCGTATTGGTCCAGTCGTTGATTCTTTCGCGACTGGACTATGCAAATGCTATTTATATGGGGGCACTAGCAGCTACCATAAAAACTCTGCAATCTGTGCATAATTGTGCAGCTCGCTTGCTTATGAAAGTCTCCAAATGATGTTCAGCGAAGGCCTCAATTCGGTTGCTTCATTGGCTACCAATTCAGGAAAGGATTGTGTTCAAGACTATGTGTTTGGCACATAAGTCCATCTACAATGTTGGTCCGTCCATTCTGGACTCTCTGTTTCGTCGCCATCAATCGGTTAGATCTCTTAGATCCAACCAACGAAATCTGCTTGTAGTTCCCAGGGTGAAGTTGGCCCGGATGGGCGGCCGCCTGCTTTCTGTCCAAGCGGCTAAAGGATAGAATAAACTCCCCGATAACATCAGGCATGAATCTAATCATCTGGCTTTCAGGAAGCGACTAAAGACATTTTTGTTTCAATAATGTCTTTTAACGTTCTCTGGTCTTACAGCGCTGGGATGCTCTAGGGTAGCCATGCGCTATACAAGAAAGTACTCACTCACTCACTCACTCTTGAACTAGGGGCTAGGACACACAGACGCTGCCAAGATTTCCCGAGGAGAACTCCTTTGGGGCAGAGCCTTGCGATCAATGACCTTTTACCATGGCTGCCCGCAACTGCGCTGTGTAGCTGCCTTGCCTCAGCGGGGGAGCACCAGTTCTTTGGCCCTCGACCGTAGCTGCCTGCCAACACACGGTGCAGCTGCTCCATTTTGAAAAGGTGAGTGGGGGGAGGCACCTGTTCCCTTGTGCTTCAAGGGTGGCGTCCGACAAAACACGGAGCAAAGTCTCTGTCTGCTCCGCTCTCTTTGGCCCAGCCCTCCTCTACAGTTGGGCCCCGCCCCTTAGTGATGTTGACGTTGCTGGGCTGCAGAGGACTTCCCGGGCTGTTATTCCTCGCTGTCTCTATGCTGTTTTGAAGGCTGGGGCCACGTAGCAGCACCCCGGCTACCGAAAAACTAACAATGAAGCTGGAGCATGAAAGGGAGAGGGAAAACGCTTCTGTTGCTGCAGCTCTCTTCTCCCATTGCTCAACCTCTGATAAGGAAATACAGTCCTACACATACTGCACTGTGACATGGCACACCCTTTTTCTGCTTTCAGGGCAGAGTGAGCCCAGTCCTTGGACTCTGGCAGCACAATTTCAAAAGCATTTACCACACACTATTCTCAAACAGGTAGGGCTACCCCACCCAGTCCCTGGACAACAACTGGTGGCACCAAGCAGAATTAGGCAGCAGGTCAGCACATCAGGCTCCTTGCAGAAAAGAGTGGCAGTCCTTCTCATAGCCACACAGGCTACTGGTCAGCACAATAGCTAGGGAGTCCTATGGCAGTTCCTTCTGGAAGCCTAACAGTTCCTTCTGGCCCGGTGTAATCTGGAGAGCAAGCAGCAGCTGGTTTCATGTCCCACACAGTCTAAATTCATGGGGTCACAGCCCTGTACTTATAGTCAGTAAGTCTTTGTTCTTGGGGGCACTTCACACTCTGTTTAGAAGTGCACAACACCTCCATTTACAGCCCTGGCTCCAGAAACACCACAGGGGGGCGGAGACAGCATTGTAGAAGCCAGACACAGCCCTAATCAGTTGCAGGTGCAGCTTCTCCCACCACTCCAAATGCAGACCAGGCCTATTCAAGTGCAAGTTAATCTCCTCTCGCTACTCTAAATGTAGCCAAGGTCTATTCAGCCTAGCACTGAGTCACCCAAAATGGCCAGAATACACCCAAACCCCCCTTTTGATTGTCTAGAGTGAGTGCGCATCCCCTCTCTCCTGTCAGTCAAAACCAGATGGTGAATACACATCCAGGCAGGACACAAAGACCCAGAAGCACACAGAAATGCCCACTTCTAAAAGTGGCATTCTAAAATAGTAATGACAAAGTCACCAAGAAGCAGGATGTATCACTACTATTCCAAACATACCAAACATGGTCAAGCTACCAATCTCATATCAGAAATTACCACTGAAGCACATATCAGGAACTCCCCAATGCAAGCCTAAGAGAGAGCAGCCTCACAGCAGTGAGAAACCAAAAATGCTGTTTGTCACTACAAGGACATGCCACACTATTCAGGCACATGTTCTACCTTTTACCCAAACAGCACTCGGCCCATAGGGCTACCTAGGACCTACTTTAGGGGTGACTTATATGTAGAAAAATAGGAGTTTCAGAAGTGGCAACTACTTTACATGCCACATCACTACGGCAGTGACTGTGCAAGCAGGCCCTGCAGCTGGAGAGGCCTGATACAGGTTTGAAAGGATACTTTGTGGGTGGCGCAAGCAGCGCTGCAAGCCCACTATTAGCATTTAATTTACAGACCCAGGGCATTTGGGATACCACTGTACAAGGGACTAGCAGGTAAAATATGCCAAATGGGTCTAAACCAATCTTACCAAGTTTACAAGGAAGAGCACATGCACTTAAGCACTGATAAGCTGTGGTAAAGTGCCCAGAGTCATAAAACCAACAAAAACATGTCAAAAAGAATACAGGTGGAAGGCAAAGAGTTTTGGGATGACCCTGCAAAAAGGGACAACTCCCAAAAATATCAATAACTGATTTCACATACTTTGGCTAGTGTATATTGGAGCAATAGATGTACAAAACTTTGCAAGAACTGTAATGTGTCCCAAGAGAACACTGTTCTGTTGTGAGAGTTGTTGAGATGTTAGTTACCAGACTCCAGTCCCCCAGGGATTCCTATAAAGCCCTACAAGTGCAGGATGGCATGCACCTTCTCCTTCCAGGCTGTGAGTTGTAATGGTGGCCCGTAAGAACCACTGTCGGTCTTCTGGGTGGCAAGGTGGTGCCTGTTGGCCAGGACCCTAACCTTCAAGTCCTGTCACCTCTTCCTAATGTCCTCCTTTGTGCGCAGGGTGGTACCTACAGTGTTCACTTTGTCGACTATCCTGCCCCACATCTCATTCTTCCTAGTGATAGGAGTTTGTTGGATTTGGGCTCCAAAAACCTGTGGCTCTAATCTAATGATTTCATCCATCATCTCTGACAACTCGGTGTTCAAAAAACGTGGATTTTTTTGGGGTGATATTAGGTGCACTACAGTGAGTGACAGTGACAGAGAAAGCAAAGGGGTTTACAGGGAAATCCTTAACAAAATATATTCAGTGAATGGTGCAATTAATGTGAGTGGAGCGTGAATGAGAATGTGTAGAAAGGGCTGGCTTCTCTGAAACAAAATAAATGGTCAGTCCTGCTGTGCTGAAGGGTGGTGGCAAAGGATCATGGCCTGGACAGGGTGTGCTTTATAGTTTGAATAGTAGGTTGATACACCAGTTGACATCAGCTGTGCAGTTTTTACGCATACAGTGGGTAGTGTTGTGGTGTTACGCTAGCAGTGGAGTTTTGCGATGAAGTATAACAACAGACACAGAACAACCAAGGTATTGGCTGTATCGTAATCTGCTCGCTGGTGGAATCACAGATATGGTGGAGGCGGAATCACTATCGGCATCCTTTCAACCACAGCGATAAATGCAAACTCAACTCTAACCGCTGCAGAAACATGTTATGGACGGTTCTGAAAGACATGGGTATACCACGTAATCTTTTAAATATAATAGTGCATCTTCATCCTTCTAGGCCCAGGTTGGCTGGTGAAGGAATGGTGAGGTGACAGACTGCATTCAGATTAAAAGAGGAATTAGGCAAGACTGCATATTAGTCCATATGTAATTTTGCACTCTACACAACTGGTGTATTAAACTTTTTGACAGAAACCGTAAATTATATCCCCAAAGTTGATAGACTAAAGTTCCCTGCACTGTTGTTTGTAGACAGTATGCTATTAACATTAAAAACACTGAAGGGGTTGCAAACTCTGGTAAATAGGTTTTTAGAAATCTGCAAACAACAGAGCTTGGAGATAAACACAAGTAAAACTAAAGATATTGATCTTTAATCCACACAAAACATATAAGGGGTAAAGTGGAATTGGTGTACATCAGTTAGAAACATAACAGTTTTTACTATCTCAGAGTAAGATTCTCCCATACTTTTTCCTGTAACCTCCATATCACTAAGAGTGAGCGAATTGTATAGCTTTGGTCTGCTGCTGTGCTAAAAATGCATATAGTGACCGGATAAGGAGCAATGACCCCACCCCTGCAGTTATACTGTAGAAAGGATTAAGGAGACACATTACATGGTGGCCGAAATCTGGTGCATCTATAATGTAAAGGCTTTGCCTATAAAATAGAACATCCTTATCAGATGTTTTTTAAATTTAATGGTAAGGAACCCTACTCTTAATCTTTCATTGGACTTGAGTCTAAAGAGGATTGAGAATAAAGAGAATCTCAGACCACTGGTGTTTTGGCAAAGAATCTGGCACACTAAAGAATTGGTTTCCTATAGGGATGGTCTATCTGAGCTCATGAAAATGAATAATAATAGTGAGCTCCCGTAAAAATTGGATGTATGCTCTGGGGCTATGGACCTTTTGGGGCATTCCCAGTTGTATAAACAAAAGATCAATGAATGTGTTGAAAGCCAAGTATTGGTCATTTATATCAGGGGAATGGATAACAGATTCAAAGAATGGAGGAGTAACACACCAGTTTTTGCATTTCAAGTCTTTTATGAAATGTTAGTCTTGCATGAAAAATAAGGGCCTGATTATGATAGCAGTGATTCCGCCACCAGCAGCCTGCCAGTGGCGGGTACACCTCCATTGTACTGCCATTCTCCGCAAGATAAGGAAGGCGGGCGGAGTGCTGGCACATGGAAAGCCCATCAGCCACGGGTCCGGCACATGCAATCGTTACGATTGCCTGTCGGACCCGGCCAGCATACCTAGAATGGTGGCGGTGCCTAGCAGGCACCGTCCGCCACATTAGGATGTTGCATTCCACCAGCCTTTGAATGACAGTTCCTCTGCCATTCAAAGGTTGGCGGAGATTGACTTTGGGGGCCCGTTGTGGGCTTCCCTTGTGCCCACCCTACAGTTCCCTGCACCAGGTGGCAGGCACCACGTGGTGCTTGCCACATAGTGCAGGAAAATGCACAACATTCATTTTTGCCATTGCGGCGGGTGCTGCAGCCAGCAGCACCTGCCGCCATGTTAGACATGCACAATGTGGTGGTGTCATTATAATTGCATGTACGGGACCGCTGCCATGTGGTCGGGAGGTTCCAATTCCCATGAAGACGGAGGACGGACTCAAGTCCATCCACCATCTTAATAAACCCCTGTATTTCTTTCCTCTGCTAAAAGTCTTTCCATTAAATTCATGTTAGGAACCCTTCCTGTCCCTGTGAACATTTTTAGTGCCAAATGGTCTTTGGGGCTTCCGGCTACACACAGTTGCCAATTTTGTATAAATGAGACTGAATCCATGGAACATTTCCTTTCCTTTTGCTCAGCCTACTCACATATAAGGAGAAGAACGGATCTGTCCCATATGGTTGAATATTGGGTTAAGGATATAGGAGAATGCACTAAGGATCCTTAAATTGACCAAGCAAGAAGATATTGTCTTTCGTCTCAGCAAGTATTTAAATTGGGCGTGGTCTGTGAGAAAACAGAAAATGGACGTATTAATGGGATCATAATATTTTTATTTGTATTCAATTTTGTACTATTTTTATTATTTTTAATGTGTGTGTTTTATGGCGTTAATCTCTGAAATAAACAAAAAAACAACATATATTTAATATACAATAGCAAGTTCTCATGAAGAATCACACCATAGTCCCAATAAGTGAGGCTTGGGAAAATGTTATCTGAAAGGAACTTTGTGCTACAGAACTAAAAGGAAAGAAGCATTATTCTCTATATGGGAGCGTGACATTTCAGCTTAAACATTGTTTACAAAGCTGCTTAAACATGAATAACCTGTGAACAGAGTGAGAAGAAAATAAAAAGGTGATTACATACTGAAAAGATGGCTGCAAGCATCACTGAACAATTTGAAATTGGGGCCTACATTGACTAGTGTTAGAATAAATGCCATTTTTAAACAGAGGGGCATATTTACAAGCCCCTATCACCACCGGAGCATCATTTTTTTTTACACTCTGGTGGCGTAGTGCCATTTTCAATATTTACAAGGTGGCGCTAAGCTACTTAGTGTGGCTTAATGCCATTGTGTAAATATGCTCCTTTCCGCCACAGTCCTCCACGGCTAAGGGGCCTGCAATGGGTGTTGCCGTGGTCCTTGCACCACAACACCCATTGCTTTTTGACGCTGCCCAAGATTTAGAAGGAGGTGTAAATCTGTGGCAGAGCCAAAAACGAATGCCATGTGGGAGCAGGCGTTAGAATGGCGCATGAGGATAAATGCTTTCATGTCTCCTCATTTTTGTTTTTCCTATGTGTACTGCATTCTGCAGCACACTTAGAAAGAGCAAAACTCCATTAATGATTGTTTATGTGCAGGAAGGTGTCCCTTTCTGCACATAAACAATTAATAAATAAAGACGATTTGCTACGTCTATGTGTGCTGCATTCTGCAGCACACATACAATTAACAAATAGCCATTATGGATTGTTTATGTGCAGGAAGGAACACCATCATTCCCTTCAATACAGGCACCCGTGCACTATGGAGCAAGGGTGCCTGCATTGGCTCTAGTCAGCTAATTTTAGCACCAGTGCTAGAGAAAATACAGGGGTGTGCCGTATGGTAGTAAATACGGTGCATCTGTGCGTTTTGAAACTGTCGGAGCGCCGCACTGTCAGATTTGGTGCAGCTCCACGCTACAACATTTTCTAGTAAATTTGCTCCATAATATCTTGTTTTCAGCTACATATTAATATTGTGTTTATACTATTGTACATCTAATTGTAAATCATCTTACAAGAGCTTAAAGTTTTTCAGAAAATGTATGTGAAAACAGTGCTTTAAATGCACTATTTCCCCCAATTCTTTTCTGAATGTTCTCGGAAAGAAAGGGAAGAACCCTCTTGAACCCTCCCTAGAAGAGGTCAGCTCAAGCTTCACTCACTACAATTTAGGGCAGGTATTCTGGCCCACCACTTTGAAAGATCTTTGACCATCACTGCAAGAACAGAAGGTAAGCAGTGCCTTGATGAATACATTCTGCAGTGTAATGCACACTCTTCTGATTAAATAAGAAAACGAACTAAAAAGCAAATATATTGTTAAACATGTTTTTGCCATGTTTTATTATGTGAATACATAAAAGATTAAGTGTTTCAATACCATTGTCACCTCTGTGCTTTGCACAAATGATAGTGCCATGCAGATGATCATTAATCAAAATGTATAAACAATAAGGAATAATTTAAGCCAATAACACATTTCGTATTCTCTACACACTATATATCATTTAATACATGTGGACATTTTTTTAAAAAATCTCTTTCCATCTCCCTATGATTTATCAATTCATTTCTCGTTGTGTTATACAGCAGGGGTACTATTAAATCTTTCGTAGTTTGTGATATTAATAAATTAGGGTCCCATTGCGGCTCTGTGTATTATATCCTCTTCAGGCAAAAACCTCACTGTTCATGTAATACAAGGAGAAGTGAGTAATGATCCTCTCGCATATCATATTTCCACCGTAATATAGGTGGTATTTAAATTACACATCATTCTGGGTTGCTGTGTTATATTAATCAAGAAGTTATTATGGAACCTCAGTGATGTTAATTATTATGATTTTACCTGCATGCTTTAAGGTCATGTGGCCTCACTTCCTGGGTAGATTCAGAGTCCAAAGTCATATGATGTCACTTGCTGTGATGTCATTAAGGATGGAGTAGCATAATTTTGGCTCTATCATTTTATGCGGGGCTGGGTTATATATATATATATATATATATATATATATATATATATATATATATATACCAAAATGCCTGAAAGCTTAGGGACGCACTCTCAGCAAATGAAAAACAGGCGGTTTTATTTTCACAGAGGAAACTTGCAACATTAATCTTCGGTCATCGTCCTTTAGACCTTACGCATTTCAAGGCTTTCCGCTTCCTTCTCAAAGGTCGCTCGTGGAGTGAGCGTCTAGCAGGAGGTTTCGATTTACATAATTGACTGCATGCTGTTTTCTTTTCTACTGCCCCCAGTTGGCCTCGCTCAGTGCGTTTATTCCTGCATGCTGGGACATGTGGTCCCATTCAGAACAAGTGTCCCCCTCCAGTAGGTCCTGCGCACACTTTCAAATTTTAAAAGCAATTTGTTTCACCCTCAGTGGGCCCCAGAGTAATGTGCAAGGATACACCCATTTTTGCAGCACAGCAAATGAGGTAAACTAAACCTGCACATCGTTCTGGGGCCTACTGGAGGAAATAATATGCTTTTAAGACATGAATGTGCAAACAGAACCCACTGGAGGGTGAGATTCGCTCTGAATAGGACCACAAGTCCCAGCATGCATTAAATGGCAAACGCACTCAGCGAGGCCCACTGGGGGTTAAGCATGCAGTTAATTATTTAATCAGAGCTCTCGGTGAGACATTCATAGCTGCCTACGAGTAAGATGCTGGAGCATCGAAACGTGTCAGGCTAAAGGATTAATTACACTGGAATGAAAATGCAAGTTTATTTTTGAAAAATAAACCAGATGGTTCACATTTGCTGTTGTGTGCATCCTTAAGCTTTCGGGCATTTGTTTGGACATCAATTGACAGGGCTGCCCTGCCGTGGAGGACAGCACCATCCCAGGAATTTAACCGAGAGGCTGCATGGTATGAACTGTGAGTACACCCGTTTTTGCAGCACAGCAAATGAGGTAAACTAAACCTGCACATCGTTCTGGGGCCTGCTGGAGGAAATAATGTGCTTTTAAGAGATGAATGTGCAAACAGAACCCACTGGAGAGTGAGATTCGTTCGGAATGGGACCACACGTCCCAGCATGCAGTAAATGGCAAACGCACTCAGCGCTGCCCACTGGGGTCAATCATACAGTTAATTATTTAATCAGAGCTCTCGGTGAGACATTCATAGCTGCCTATGAGTAAGAGGCTTGAGCCTCGAAACGCGTCAGGCTAAAGGATTAATTACACTGGAATGAAAATGCAAGTTTCCTTTTGAAAAAGAAACCAGATGGTTCACATTTGTTGTTGTGTGCGTCCCATCTATGCTTTCATATCCCGTTGCTGCCCTCGAGGCCCACAAAAGGCAAAGAGAACACATAAAAAAATCAAAGTATCCATTTACTGTCCAAGAGTACTTTGTTACGCAGTCACCATAATCCCGGACTGAAATGGAAGGCGGTGCGCACCTCAGAGCTGTTCTTCAAGCCAGATCGGATGAGGCTTTACTGCTGCCGCAGACCCTGCCCATCACGTGACCGCGCGCGTGCGGACTAAACAAGAGCCGCTGCGCGTGCTCTGCCAGGGCTCTCTCCCTTCATTCCCCTGGCAGGCCTCTCTCCCTTCATTCCCCTGGCAGGCGGCTCACTCCCTCTGTGTCTCTGTCACATGGGATGAGGAAATAATGAACCGACTGGAAGGCGGCACAACCCTGAATAATAAAGATAACTTTCTAATAACAGGAAAACATGCATCCTTGCCTTATACCAGGCCTGCTTGGGACACGAACTGCATTTCTCAAATAGACCCTTTCAAGGCTAGAGCAGTCCAAGAGAGTGTCTGCCCCACTAGACCTATTGTGACCAGTGATGCTCACACCACGCCCTGCTCAGGAAAGCCATTATTCATCTGAGGGGCCATTGTGATGCAAGGGTGACCCAGCCTTTTCATAGCAACTCAGACAATCTATTCTCGCAGTCCCTATCTGTAAGGCTTTGGAAGCAGTCCTGAAAGAACAAAAACCCCCATGAGGTGGCAAAGTAAGAAACCGGAGGTACCATGGAGAATTGGAGATATGATTCCAATAGAAGTAATGATTGCGCACTCGGTCCCCCAGGATTCTCCAGCCCCCCAACCAGGGCCCAGGGTAAGGAGCATGCAATAAACAATAGATGGAAAAAGTGCCATTAGACTATGACCTCTGAAGTCGAGTGATTTATCCAAATGCTATTCAGAATTAATCGATACAAGATTTGTTTAGAGTTCATAGTCCATGTGTCATAAATAAATACAGTGGTTGATAATGTAAGGCTGAGACCCCCAGACAGGGAAACAAGTCATGCAAGGGTATCTAGAAATCAAAGTATGGCATTCTATGGCCACCTTTGTATGGTAAGCGTTACAGCAGAGGCAGAAATGAGAAAATGTACTGACTTCAGCGGAATCAAATTAAGAAGGGGGAGAGAATTACTTTAATTGACTACCCAGTATAGTTTACCATTATGAAAAGCTTTTTTTCTTAACCATAGCATCACTTTACCTGTGTTTTTTCATGGAATTGCTGAGGTTTTTTATACTTATGTAAATGTCTTATGAGAAAAAGAAACAATGAATTAGTGTTAAGGTTTTTTATGAGATCAAGCCTAGGGAGCGCATGCGCTCTCTCTCGACATGTAGTTATCTGCTCTGTGGGCTTTCACCACGCCTACTGATTTTCATTGGTTCCTATGTCTGCATTTCAAAATTCCTTCCGTTCTTTTGGTGAAAAGTTCACATTTGTCCCGCCTTTTGGCCGTTTTATTCTCTCCTGGGATCTGACCCTGTTATATGGATCAGTTCCCTTCTGGCCATCTATTTTGGTTTAAGTAGGATGAAAAAGCTGGGGGTGGCGGGGTCTCTCAAAGAGGCGTGGGTGATGTAATTTTATGGCGTGGATTAAAAATACATAAACTAAAAATATGTACTTAGCATAGTGTGTCGGCCCATTGGAATTCTTCTGCATCTGTCATTGCATCTAGATATATAACATAACAAGTAACATTATACCTACAATAAGACAGGGCTATTGGCTTTGTCAATGGTTGTTAGTTGCATACAATAAATAAGCATCGACTATGCTTTGTTGTATATAATATTGAAAAGGTTTCACAGTTTGGAAATGATGACTGTGAAAGAACTATAACGAGTCTCTTTGAAGTTACATCAAAGTCTTTGAGCAGTGGTACTGCCGCAGAGTTAAGATTTTATTTTCCAGGCTGAGTGTGAGGGCAGAAATGGAGATCCGGATAAGGACCCCTCACGGCACCTGCTTTTAAGAACTGCCACTTCAAGCTCTGGGCACTACTTTTTCTTTGGCATCGGCTCAGGGTGACGTTCTCCCACCACCTTTCATCGTGAAGAAGACTTCATCCAACGCATCCCTTTTAGAGCTTCCTGGAGTGCTGTGAGGGGGGGCAATACTGTGGGTGGTTGGGCTATTCACACACATAGTATCGTCATTGGCATCCTTTTCCACCCCTCTAACATAATATACATTAGGCATAAATAAACACACAAAACTATTTTTTGTTTGGGTAAAGTCGCTGCAGGTTTATTACATACACTGTTATGTAATAGGTGGGTTATCTTACGGGCGATCCAAGGGCAGGCAACCAACTGAGCCGCCTGCCCGATGAGCCAGGCAGCACTGGGGCGAACCCCGCCTGTGCTGCCCTTACTAGTGATCCTCTTCCCGTATCACGTGACCGTTGGTACCTTCTTACTCACGCCCCTTTCAGGGGGGAGCTTCGCATAGCAAACCCCCCGGTTGTTCAGGCCCACAACCGCCCAAAGGACTAGCGGGGCGCCGACACGGTTTCAAGGACCCTCCCATGAGGCTCCTTGGCTTTGGCTCTGGCACCCCCTATGGTGCCATGCAGAGGTACCCTTGGTAACGGCCTGCTTCCAGATCACCCTGTAACTCAGCCACAGCTCTGGAGGCAGCCACCGTCTCCGCCAGAGCCCCCCACCAAAACAGCTATAGTCTACCCGCAACCTCTCCTGTCTAGAGCCTCCTGCAAATCTAGATGAAAGAGAACCATCCCTACTGGTTATAGATGGCCCTATCTATATCCCAATAGCCCTTGATGGTGGCCTGGGTCAGCTAGTGTCTGATGAAACAAAAGGCCCTTTTGGCCTGTGAAGTTGTGCCAAGCACTATTCACCCTCATGCAGGAAAGTTCCCCAGCATCACATGCCTTAGCCCCGTACCAACTCTGGGCCGGACGAATGCAGACACCATGGCTCACATTTCCCCATCTATTTGCTGATCTCACCTAGCTGCCGTCCTTCTAGTACCGTGTGTGCCTGAACACCTGTGTGCCCCATCTATGGGACAGCAGCCCACTTGCTAGGTGACCACTCCCCCACTCTCCTGCCTACTTTGGCTATTATGGCGAGAAGGATTATACATCACCTTTGAACAGTCCCTATGCTTGCTAAATATTGATGCACAGGAGTGTTCATAACTAGAAGTGTGTGTCAATGGGCAAGGGCCCTCCTGCCCTTGCCATGTATCCCTTATTCCTTGTGGGAATTTTGCCCGTTCAGTTCCCTCTGTGGTGGAACCCCCTAGGCATACAAGCTAGAGAATCTGTCTGATTTAAGCAGTACGCCCTTGACGTTAGCTTGGATCAGCTAGTGTCAGATGAAATAAAAAGTCCTTTTGGCCTGTGAAGTATACACCCCACGACAGTTTCAGACACTCTGGCTGACAATGCCCCACCTATTTGTTGATCACACTAGCTGCCGCTCTTCTAGCACCATGTGCGTCTGAACACATGTGTCTCCCATCTCTGGGACAGCAGCTCACTAGTTAGGAGACCACTCATACCCCCAATTGCCTACTTCGGATAATAGGGCGAGAAGGAATACTTAACCTTGGCACAGTCCCTTGCTTGCTAAATCAAGGCACACAGCAATGTCCATAACTAGGCATATGAGACAATGAGCAAGGCTGCTCTCCAGCACTTACCCTGCATCCCTTATTCCATATGGGAATTTCACCCGCTCAGCTCCCTCTGCTGAAGCCCCCTAGGCATACCCACTTAGAGAATCTGTCTGATTCAATACATGGCGCACTGTCTGTAATATGGTGCCTAACATTTGATGTGGGAGATGCCATACACCGCCTAGGTCATGGGAACCAGAAGGAGCACATAATTTTCACCCGGGCGTACCTCTAAATGGGACTGAGCGATACCAAAGGGGATGTTGGACGGAGCATTTGACCAAATCAAACACTTACCCCCAGTCTACTGATCTGGGTTTAATCCATCATCCTTCTTAGCTCACTCCACCACCCCAGTTCAGACATGGCCATATGCAATTCAGTCTGACCCTGTGCCTCATGGGAGCAGCCCAGCCCGAACTGCCAAGCCATGTCTTCCCTGGACCAGAAACAAGCATCCTGGGACCGGTTTCGGGTTCATAACCCTCATCAGCCAGGCTAGCTTGAATCCAGTGGCAAAGTGAACAAGGGACCCACGTCTGGGCATACCCTGCCTACTTAGGGCGAACAAAGCGATACCAAAGGGGATGTTGGACGGAGTGTTGACATAGCAAGCACTCACCCCCAGTCAACTGATCTGGGTTTAATCAATCCTCATTCTTTAGCTCTCCCCGCCCCCCAGTTCAGTCATGGCCATATGCAAATCAGTCTGACCCTGTGCCTCTTTTTGCATCTAAATGGGACTGGCTCCACCCAGCTGTACGCCAGAGACACACATATCTTAAACTTCTTTACTGTCTTTAGACACTTGGCACCCTTCTGGTTGCTGCTCTGTGTATTAGTGAAGCGCGCATGCCCCTGGGGCACGATGTCGCTGAATGGCCAGTGTATGTTACCCACTCGCTGATACTTATCTATCGTTAACTGCCCCACTTGCATTGAAGGGTTGCTGGATGCTACCTAAGGACTGAAGACTTAATGCTCCAACCCAGTTTGACCCCAGAACCTGGGGACAACCCAAGTAGGACCATGCCTTTCATGTTACATCTACCCCAGTGCTTGACTATCAATGTGTTAGGGACCTTGCACTTGCCTGGTATTTTACCGCTATGTCATTGCATCCCTATATTTAATACAAAAGGAACACTACACCTACAACAAATCCATTTTTTGGCTTAGTCAATGCTTCTATTTGCATCAGATAAATAAGCCACAAGTCTAGCTCAGTTGCAAAGCCAACCAAGAGCCCCCATCCAAAGCTGCCAAGGTTTCAGTTTGCTATGAGTGACATTTTCATCATTACAGTGCAACTATGAGTGACATTTAAAGGACTGTGACTGACACTTTCTTGCGAGCAAAATCAAACAGTGCAGATGAGGGAGACATATCGATATCAGTAATTACACCCATTAGACCAACACGAAACTCTAAGCATCGAGACTATCTGAAAAGTATTGCCTAGCCAGTAAGATATGACAACGTCCCCATCCAGTAACAACCCGTAACGTAATTGAACCTGCAACATAGTTGTTCTCGACCCCTTTTGTCTATATTGGGACAAAAGATGAACCATGATATTATCACTGATCTAGTCTGTGATGTCATATTCGCTACCTCTGGCATGTTTCTCATAATTTGCCATATATGACTGACACTGCACTCTCATCCTGTGCTTTGTGTGATCTTGGCCCACTTTGGTGTGAGCAGAGCCCCGTGAAGTATACTTGGCTTCTAGGTCGAAAATGCACAAGTATTAGGTGAGAAAGATGAAACCATACTTGCCGAGCCCCGGCCAAAACCGACAACCATTTTACCATTTGTCATCAGTAGCACATTCATCAATGGGACATTGAGAAGGGCCACATGCATAACTCCTGGTGGCCAAAGGACCTTGCTGGCCAAACGGCGAAATCTTCACTCAATGCAATAATACAAGACAGACCTCTCACGGCGCACGCCACCCAGGCGCCAAACAGGACACTGAGGTTTAGACGAACATCCCAACTCCAAAGGAAAGGCACCACAAACCCAACCCCCTGTGCAAGTCACTCACCAAGGCATCGCTGAAGGATCCACCCATGAACAACGCCCCCTGCTTGAAGCTTGAGGGCCTCCTGAGAATAATGAAGACTGAGGTTCGCCAGACACTGCGCTTTACCATGCCCTGTAACAGCCGGGTCCTTCCCAGACCCCATTGCTGGCACTGAGCAGGGGTGCACATGCCTACTAATCCTCCACAACTGCCACTGCTCCACCGATGCAGCAAAAATAGGGGGGGTGGGGAGCCCTGGCTATCCATGCCGCTCTTTGTAACCTGGATGATCCCCAGTACAAGGTACAGACTGATGACCAAGTGCTGCGCCAGCCAATAGACATGTAGTGAATTTACGCAAACTTATGCCCTACAAGGCCACTCGGTGTGCCACCTCGCCTAAATGAAAACAAGGGTGAATCACCAATTCCTTATCCTACAAACCCATCAGTCATCTGCCTGACAGATGCTGTGTCGCCATGCTGGGATCCCTATGTGCCATCAAGTTCCTTACTTTGTTTAGGCTTTGTGAAACTTGTGCTCACGCCACACTTCAGGCATATGGAAATTGTGTCAAAACACTCGCCTACTACACCGCTCAGAGATCCCACACAGCCAAATAAACCTTCCATAAAGGGTTACAGCCTGTCTTTGCCTTCTGTGGTGAGAGTGTACTGCAAAGACAAAGCGCCAAAGAGGCCTTACGTTCACGTGTGTCCGTTCATCTAGTGCCACACAAACGCTGTGAAACTAATATGTGAAACTGATATGTTCCCTATCCGTGGTCCCTCTGAAGACAGAGGTTGGGCATCAGATAACTGTTACACAATGTGAGGTTGTTGTCCCATGTGGTGAACTGCTAGTTCAACTACTCTCCTATTATTGCACATTGGTTAAATTAGTACAAGTGCCTGGTAGGGTTTAAGTCAA
Organism: Triturus cristatus; assembly: GCF_964204655.1. Lineage (NCBI taxonomy): Eukaryota > Metazoa > Chordata > Amphibia > Caudata > Salamandridae > Triturus > Triturus cristatus. The sequence continues at coordinate 41,867,602 of NC_140582.1, read as the reverse complement.
CACATCTGCCATACACCTAGCATGTACCAGCTGCACACCCCTGTGAAGCGCATACATTTTAGGCGTTGTAATGCTGGGTGGCACAAAAGCCAAGCCGCAGATACCGCAAGCAGCTGAGTGGGAGGGCCTCAGCAGGCAGGGCTGGAATGCCCTTAAAACTGCGAGTAATTCTAGGTTCCGCCCGAGATCAAACCGGCACCTGCAGCAATCCAGCGGGAATCCTGCTCCCCGTTTCAGATCTGGCATGAAATGCACTATGTCTAAATCGTCCCTACCAGATCTCCCTTTCTCTCTAATCCCAAGCAATAAAATTTTTGAGGTGTTACTCCTGTGCGCACATGCTGCCCAATGTATTAAAGCATTGCACATGACACCAGGTGTGTTGCAGATGGACCCATTCATATGGTAGGCACGGGGGGATTGTGTGCCCAAATGTAAAACAAAACAAGGGGCAGTGCCGCCCGGTGGCAGGAACACTCCCAGGAGGAAGACCGGAGCATCTGTTTGGGTACTTCCTGCCTGTATATAAAGCTCAAACCACCAACTAAGAACTAGCTGACCGCCATCTAGTCAGTTCCCGCTCAGAGCCCCCCTATGCCTTGCAGCCCCAGAAACCCAGACCTTCCTTACACCACCAACTCAGATCTGGCCCCACTGGCCTTTACTGCACCACCTAGCCTGCAGCGACGAGAAAACGAGCCGGCCAGCATAACCTTTGAACGAGTCACAAGAGATGCACTTTCAATACTCGTGGAAGGTGAAAGGGTACTCAAATGTGTACTAGCGGAACCAGGGGCCACTCGCAGCCCCACAGGCACAACAGAAAAACAGCAATTACAGCAAGCAGCTGAGTTAGGAAGAGCCTCAGCAGGCAGAGAAGGCCAGCCCCTTAACCGGATTTTAATATGACACAATTGTGGCTTCTTGGATACCTCTGCAAGTATGAGTCTGCTTACATGTATAAGTACATTTCATACATGTACAATGTTAACAGAGTATATTTAAAACGTTAGAGGGTATTTCCCCTTTTAATCTGATAAAATGATAGCTTCTTGGATGCCTCTGCAAGTATGATTGTGCTTACGTGTACAACTACATTTCATACATGTACTGGTGACTGTTTTATAGTGCTTAGTAGTACATCATTTTATTACTCTGTTGGTAGTGTGGGATTAGATAGGACCATTTACGGTTCCAGTAGTACTGCACGGCAGAGACACAATAATGGCCTGACTACCAAGAGGCATGTCTGTGGTTTACTGTTTGTACACACTTCTGTGATCTGCTGTTTGTTCTCACCCATCTGCAGCAGGGCCAAAAACCAGCTGAGCTATCTCACCCGCTTCCTTACAGAGTTTTCTGTTTGACAATGCTATGGTGGGCATCCAATGACTTGCGTGAAGTGCTCTGAGCTGCCACACGAGAGCCTCGGGTTTGCAAACCCCTGCCCCATATTTGTCAGAGAGAGAGTTGCTCTCAAGTGCTGCTGTCTATCAATTGTAAGGCTGCCCGGGGGGGGGTCGCGCAGCGGCCCGCCCCTTGGAGGGCGGCCGCCTTAGTGCCACAGGAAGGCACAGGGGTGGGAGGTCGAGTCCCTGCGCCAGTCCGGGGGAGACCCCAACAGATAGCTGTTTCCGGCGAGGGCGGGCAGGAGACAGGGGTACTTATACTGTCTCCGCCCCCTCCTCGTCCTCTTGTCCGCTACGGTCTGAGGTACATGGATGTTTAGAGAATGCCTTTATCTACAGATCAGTATCTGTTACAACAGCGTAACGGTGTCAGAGACATAGCCAACAGTCCTGGCTGGCCACAGCTCCGGGGTACTAGGATGAGTAACCACAGGTATCAAGAGAGGGAGCTCCTAGCGACAGACCGACATCTCGCACAGCACAACAGCAATTTACGGGCTATATCCATTGGTATGCACGGGCAGGAGGTTGTGTGACTGTGAGGTCAAAAGGTCAGAGCTCAGCAGGCACACGCAGTTACTTTCTTACTGTGGTCGATAAATGAGTTCCAGTAAGTTGGGTTTTTGACACACACCTGTAAGCTGCTTTTGTCTGGAATGGAACAGCAAAGTTTGGCGGGTTGGGTCCTTTTTGTGTGTGATAACAAGGGTCCACCTGACGTAAATTCCGAAACAGGGGAAATTAACTAAATGTAAATATCAAAGTTGGGGAAGTAGACAATAGTCATGGACCACCATACTACATGTGATAGACTTGCATGCTACCGCAACCAGTAGCATTATAAAAAAAAAAAAAAAAAAAAAAAAAAAAAACCTTTTGCGCTCACATACAGATTTATAAATATAATGTATTTCCCTATGCGCATTAGAGTAACGCTATGAATGGTGATCCTGCAGACTTCCACGGAACGGGACATCTGTCAGGCGTCTGTAGCTGCGCAGGGCTCCCTCGGTTATGTCCAGGTCTTTTATATTAACCGAGCACTCATGGGACACTTCACCACTATGGTCGGGAGCAGGGGGAGGTGTCACTTTGCATCCAGCATCTAGGTCAAGCAAAGAGTTACGCCCAGTGTTGAGTGAGTGTTAAGGTTACCTCGTCGTTCATTGGGGCTCCTTAGGGTAGGACGACCTAGCGGCAAGGAACAGCTAGAGTGGTTTACGTGTGCTCAGCGATCAAAAAAAAAAAAAAAGATGCTTCGCGGGCCTTGGCTCACACGGAAGTGGGCTAAGCTCAGTCACACCACTGGTGCCGTGGCCTGCTCTGATGCCTGGCACTGGGGGTCCCAGGTTCTTCTGAAGGGCTAGGCCTTCAGATGCTGAAAGGATGTCCGTTGTTATTTACTCGATTGTTAAACGATTGGTTATTTCCTGGGTCATCCGTTTCCTGGGTCATCCGCGGGTGTAGAGCTTTAGGCGCTGGTTGTCTTTCCATCGGGTCGGTTTGATGCGGGATGGTGGTTTTTGGGGCAGGTCACAGGCTGCTTCCTCTCGCTGTGTTTGTTCTTCTAGGTGTGGTCGGGTCAAGTGACGGAGGAGAGCAATCATCGCGTGGTATATCTGGGCATGATAGAACGCCAGGCAAGATTGTAGCGTAGGCAGATAGTGGCACTTATCAGGGAAGGAATGTTGGTCTCAATGGCATGCCGCCATGCAAGGGGACCATGTACCTAGGTCACGTACATCAGGCAGTGACAGGTGAACAGGGACCATGTGTACCAGAATATCAGGAGTGGTTCCCACCACGGTCGGGCAGATGGGAAGCTGTCATCTTGATGCTCAATGGATACCCTTACTCCATCACACCTATTGTAAGCTGAGGATGCCTGTTGACGCTGTTAGACCTGCTATTAGTTAGTACACTCACTGTTGTGCCTTGTACGCTAGGACACATGTCCTCCATCACACACATCTTCAGACCACACTGCCCCTCCTCCCCCCCTCCTTCCTTGGAGCAATAGGGTTCCAAATACTTGGGGGGTGGCAGGCTGGGACAGAGGTTGGTGGCGAGCTCCCACATCATTCGGTAGGAGGATTTCGAAGAGTCTTTGGGCAGGTCATTGGTCGCTCCTCCCGCTGTATTTGCTGTCATCTTATTCTCACTGGAAACCCCTACTCCTTCACACCTATTGTAAGCGGAAGATGCTTGTTGACACTGTTAGACCTGCTATTAGTTATTACACACTCCTGTGTGCCTTGGCATGGTTTGTTTCGCATCAGGGTCAGTTTGGGTTACTGGCGAATTGTTTGCTCCAGGGCTGAAGCAGGCGCTTCTAGAACAGGACTAGATTGCTTAGGCCAGGCGGCAGGACAAAGGTCTTTTGGACACTGGCAGACTGGTGCAGGCTGCAAAGTAGTGCCATTGCAGAACATTGATTGGTCAACATTCTGCTAGGAAATGATGAGCAGCAGTAAGGTATTGTACGTTGGTGAGAAATTGTTGTGGGTTTCGTGCTCAACAGGAGCAAGGGAATTGCATTCGGTTCGCAAGCTACAGGTACGGTCTACACCACCAGAAACTGTAAAGCTGCTATGTTCGCCCGGGACCGGGCTGCCAATGTCATCTGACTTTACATCCAGCCACTAAGTGTGCAAAGACATACTTGCGATGGTGCAAGGGGCACTCAGCAGTAGAGTTAGTTGAGTGTCATCACACCCCGATATAACGTCAGTGATAGAACGTAGGTTGTGGCCACACACGACCAGGCACTCTAGGGCAGCTGGGGCGGGAGTGTGCCAGTGCCAGGAGGGTGCGGGTTGCCTGGTTAGGGCGGCTGGTTTGGAGGGAACACTAATACAGAGCACATTTTGCATTCATAGAAGGCTGAATTGATACTTTTATGGCATGGTGCCAGTTGCTTTAGTTATGCGCATGTTTCTGGGCCGCGTCAGGAACATTCAGAATGCAATGCTGGTGGTTAGCCTGTTTCATGCTGTTCAGAAGTGTTTTAGCTCAGGCTTGGCCAAACATGGGTCATAGGCCGGTGGTCTGCGCTGGGGTTCATGTTAACAATCAGGTGAAGCAGCAGAACGGGGGCATATGGTCCATATGATCAAGGGAAACCCCGGGGTAACACTCTGATAGCCACAATTTAGCAGGAGACTAATTGGCTTTCCCAGTATCCAAAATAGAGAAGAATTTTACACGTTGGTTCTCCTCTGTGGGCACCCTGTCCTGTCTCTCCCTGATATACTAGCAGCATTTTGGGAGGGCAAGGGTTTACAGTTGGTGGTGACTGATGGAATATGATGGGCGTACTCCAGCTGAGTGGAAGAGGAAGTAAGGGCGCTTGCAACGCTTACCTCCTCCCGCATTGGCACTGCCAGGCAGGAGTGTCTTGTCAAAGGGATTGTTCTTTAGCCAGGCAAAGGCAACTTTGGACCATCGCCTATTCAAGGTTTAAGGTCATTTCAGTCAATTCCACGGGGGATTTTAAAATGGTTGGGGGAACCTGTCCTGATGGTACATGCTGGCCGTCGGCCCGGTTGGGCGGAGACTTGTTTTGGCTGGACCTGGGAGAAGTCCTAGTTTAGGCATGGATCTTTTCCTACTGGACCTAGGGGAAGCGTTGGCTGCAGCTGGTTGTAGGGAAATAGGTCTACCTTGGTGGGGGGCCCTGGTAGTGACGGTGGCCACTCCCAAGGCTGTGGAGGAGTTACAGGGCGATCCAGGGTCTGCACTTACCAAGGGGTACAGCATGCAGCAGCACCATGGGGTGCTAAGCCAGGATACCCAGGGATGTTTAGCGGGTCCCCTGGAAGAACGACGGCGCCCCGTTAACCGAAAGGCGGTTGTGGGTCTGAGCAACCGGGGGCTGCCATTTATGCTCCGCCCACCCATCACGGGGGGGCGTGGTGAAGCATGTGGACTGGTGGTCCACGGATGGGAGGGGTGGACCCTCCCAATATTTGGTATACACCAGTTGGCGTTGCCATGGTGACTCTAGGCTTATCAGACGGGCAGGCGGCATAGGGCTGGCCTGCCCTGGGATCGCCCGTAAGATAACCCACCTTGTTTGCATATTGGTTATGCTAATAAACCTGCAGCAATATTTCTCCACTTACATTACAGTGTCGTGTGTTTTTATTTATGCACTTATGTCTTATGTGCTTTGTGATAACTGTTGCCGATATTGGCACTATGTAAGGCTGCCCGGGGGGGGGGTCGCGCAGCGGCCCGCCCCTTGGAGGGCGGCCGCCTTAGTGCCACAGGAAGGCACAGGGGTGGGAGGTCGAGTCCCTGGGCCAGTCCGGGGGAGACCCCAACAGATAGCTGTTTCCGGCGAGGGCGGGCAGGAGACAGGGGTACTTATACTGTCTCCGCCCCCTCCTCGTCCTCTTGTCCGCTCGTTCGCCTTGCCCGCCCCTCCGCTTACCCGGCGTCCGGAGGGACAAAAGGGGGGGGCAGGTTTTTTCTAACAATGTTACTTTGTGTTGCAGGAGGAGTTACAGGGCGATCCAGGGTCTGCACTTACCAAGGGGTACAGCATGCAGCAGCACCATGGGGTGCTAAGCCAGGATACCCAGGGATGTTTAGCGGGTCCCCTGGAAGAACGACGGCGCCCCGTTAACCGAAAGGCGGTTGTGGGTCTGAGCAACCGGGGGCTGCCATTTATGCTCCGCCCACCCATCACGGGGGGGCGTGGTGAAGCATGTGGACTGGTGGTCCACGGATGGGAGGGGTGGACCCTCCCAATATTTGGTATACACCAGTTGGCGTTGCCATGGTGACTCTAGGCTTATCAGACGGGCAGGCGGCATAGGGCTGGCCTGCCCTGGGATCGCCCGTAAGATAACCCACCTTGTTTGCATATTGGTTATGCTAATAAACCTGCAGCAATATTTCTCCACTTACATTACAGTGTCGTGTGTTTTTATTTATGCACTTATGTCTTATGTGCTTTGTGATAACTATTGCCGATATTGGCACTAAGAGTGTGTACCACGATATGCATGGCCTTGGAGCACAGAGTGAACTTGTTTGACCGTCATTCAAAGCTGCTCTCCATTTCCCCAAGACGTGTTGGTCAGGTGATGCACAATTTCTCAACGAAGCATTCTTTTTCAAGTTCTCATGTGCATGCATGACCTCTCTAGCTGGTCCTTGTAGGTTTTTGTGCATTTCGGAATTAGGATGTAAAATGACAAAAGAAAAAGAGGACTGAAAGCAGCTCAGATCTGACATGGGAACCCGTACATCGTGAAGCGGGTAAAATATTGCATGAGATAAAATGTTACTTTTCAGCCACTGGAACCACGATGTCAGCATTCCAACGGAGTCCACCAGGGACATCACCCCCACCAGGAAAAGTGCCAAGCACGGGTAGGTAGGTGTCCCTCCCAGGATCAGAGCACTGAGCGACCGATCCCAACCCCCCAATGCTCCCTGCTCATGCCCCTCGAGGCAAAAACACACAGAGACGGACTTGAACCTGTGCCCCAAGGACGCCTGTTATTGGACTGCTGTCCTCCGATCTACCAAGTGCTCACCGGTAGACTTGTCCGACTGAGTGCCCCCCTCCCCCATGGCTGAGGAACTCACCCGGGCCAACATCAGTTTCCTGGAGTCCCGCTGAGTATTACCGGCTGTTCCTGGGAGTATGCCAGTTCGGACAGGAATGGCTTACACATCAGCATCATTATTTCATGTACCGTGTCTGAACTGTCAAACAGCCCCCCGCGGCCTACACCTTCCAGGGGCAGCCTCACGTTCCTACGGGCCGACAAACGAACAACAAGATGATTCTAACAGAGGCTCCAGCAGTGAGCTACTAAAGCTCAGAGACCGGCGGGCAGAGACCCAGAGTGAAGCCATATTCCACCGGCAGCTTGAGAGCAGGCCCATGTACTGTATTGCTGCCGGAGAAAGACGTGCACCCGACCCCAGGGCTCGACCTGGGACATATGCTCCCGCGCTGACGCACCGCCTCGCCCTGGAGCGCATCTACACATATCAGGCACTTCTTGGTGTGTGCGATCCCGGGAAGTACTTGGCACCCGGTACCGCTACGTCGGGCCAGGAACTCCCCGCACGCAGTGAGCCCAGCAAATGTTTTCTCTGCCAGTCCACAGGGATCTACCGTTCCCGGCAGCAGAGACGTCCCATCAGGTAGCCACAGAGGCCTTCCGTCTACAATCCTGCACGGAGTGGCAGCGCCACCGCCAAGCTCACGGAAACCCTTGTGGCCCTATGTGCCTCCTTGTTCAGGGGGCATGGAGCGATGCGCACAATCCCCAGCGTGGACAAGTGCAAGGTACCGGCTAGGGGAATGCTCCTCCACCCACGGGCGTAACCCGTACCCCGTTGGCTCGATCAATGGCCACCTTCGCTGGCAGCTGGCCTTGCTCACCAAGAGCTCAACCCTCCCCGTGGCTGCCCACGCAGGGCCCAGTTGGCCCGCCCGGGCCTGTCCTAAAATGCGGGAATGGGGAGGGGGTTGTTAGGTGCACTCACTGTGACTTGTGCCGCGTGGCACCGTGCACGACCAGAACAGCGTCGAGCCACCTGACCCACTACATGGAGAGGACCGCTGGACGGCAGGTGCGGCAATCAAAAGAGGTCGCCAAAATGGTGGGGGAGGGATATATACCCTCCCCCAAGTCTTGGGCACCCAGGAAGTGACGCTCCTCGTGTGCCACAACTAGGCTGGAGATGGGGGGGACTCCAACCAGAGTCCCTGCCCCTGAAGGGGGCGGGGTTGTGGGGTTCCCAGGCAACACTAGAGTGCTGACCTCTCTAGTGGCCCCCTGTGGGTGTCTCGGCCAGCAGCAAAGCGCGAATACAGCCATCAGGAGCACTGTTTCAGAGTGCTGCTGTCCTGTGGTCAAATTGAGCAGTTTCAAAACCTACCTTAAGCGAGCGCATGGTCTGCTGGTATTTTCTTTCTTTTAAGTGGTCCTACCACAGATGTATACAAAAGTCGATTTCTGGTTTTGAGAAAACAGAAAAGGGTGTATCTCCACCCTGCTCTTCAAAGTAGAAAATGAGGAACTGATAGCAGAGTAAAACCATTTTCATTAAAAAAAATTACTATTTTAGGTGAAAAAGCCCATTTCTTTGCATGCACTAAGTCCACAAGCAAAATATGGTTTTATTATTATACACTCTACCTAGAATACAGCCAGGGCAGAAGTCTAAGATAGCCCCCTAGTGGCATGGTGCACCAAATACTACTTATACTAAAGACTTCACAGAGACTACAGTTCTGCAGCAAGGGCACTGCCCTGTTACCCTTAGTTTTTTAGGAAGAGGAGCGGTCATTGTCTAATTTTAGGGAGTGAATACTTATTAGAGCAATGGTCATTTCGGCAAGTTTCTCCTGGTATCTTACTCCTTTTTACAAGGAGTAATTTTCTTTTACCCTCTCAGTAGATCACAACGACCTGGCTTTAATCTCCATGAGACTTAAATCCTGACTCATCACTTAACCAAATAGTGTGATTGTAAGCAGCAAATCACGTATTTTCTTTTTGTTCCTCAGTACGTTTACATAATACATTTTATTTTGAAGCTCCTGAAATGAGTCGCCCCAAATTTAAAGGATTATTATAATAAAGTAGACATTTAACATACAGGCAACACATCGTTGGTGATGTGGCTACATTGGCCCTGTCTTCTCATCTGGTATTAATTCCTCGCAGTGCATGCTGGGATTCAGCTCCATGTTTTCGGGTGAGCTCACAACAGACCTGCCTCATTTTCGGATGGGGCGGCAAAAGAGAATGCCTCTTGCCCTCTTAGTACCAGTGCACCCATGCTCCCTGGTGGAAAATTCAGTTCACCAGTCACAAGTGGTTTCAACGGGATTCAGTTGTGGCTTATAGGTTTTTCTCCATCGTACACAATGAACAAAGCAAATAAATTAGTTGATTCTAGTTAGAGACTGGAACTAATTTTTGACACATGAGGTGTCTGTTGCTTCAGTAGATGTTTTCTTGTAACGTTTCTACTTAAATGCAGGAGTCACACCCTTCAGTGTCCAAAACCAAATGTGCTGCAAATGCATGCAATCGGTCAAAAAGTGCTACACTGGGGGGGGCTTTAGCCCACCAGGCATGCACACAGGCACAATGCTCTCTCTGCACCAATACAGGCACAATGTTCACCCATGCATTCACACAAGCAAAATGCTTACTCTGCACTCATACAAGCACAATGCATACCCATGCATTTACACAGGCACAATGTTGACGCTACACTTACACCCCACATAATTCAACTCCCCCTAATTACACGCTACTCAATACCACATAAATACAACCCCAAAAAGACAACCTATGCCAGATAATCCACATATATACACTCCACACCATGCCACATAAATCCACTCAACATAATTTCACTCAATGCCACCCTGTTCCATGCCACTCTATTCAAATCCACACAAATCCACTCCATGTTGCGTAATTCCACACCAAACCACATAATTCCACAACATCATTCTACTACACACCACATATATCCAAACACAACATAAAATTCAACATCATGCCACAAAATTTAACAGCACACTACATATTTAAATTCCACTACATACCACTCCACAACACAAAATAGCATTAAACATAATTACACTCCATTACACATAATCCCACTCCACATAATTCCAATACAGTCAAACACATAATTACTATCCACATAATACCGCTGCACACCATGCCACACAATTCCACTACCCAAATCCAGTCTACACCACACAATTACACTTCACACAATGCCATATCTAACTATTCCAATCCAAAGCACATAATTTAAATACACACCGCATACATCCCTTCATTTTGTATTGTTGTGCCCATTTTATTGTCTCCCTAGACGCATGTTTTTAATTAATATTTTAAAATGTGGGAAATTTCGACATGCGAAGGTAGCTTTGTTGTTCCTTCAAAGAGCAAATGATATGTACACTCTATGCTCAGTGATAAGCTTCCTGAAAGCTGCTGTAAGATTAAGGAACACTAGAGATTAGCTTACTTTTCGCATCGTGATAAAGTGTAACAGTTCAGCTGATGGTTATTTTTTATATTAATGAATTGTATAATTGTATGTGTTGTGTTTTTAATATGGACTTTTTATGATGATTTTTTAACCATCGAAATAAAGAATTTGAACTGAACTGAACACTTCACTCCATAACACATAGAAAATATATATTTTACAACAAAAATAGCTCTCTTTCTTTCTTAACACCCAAACACACAGATCTTTTTTTCATCATCAATAGGGCAAAACTATTCACAAACTTCCATGCCACCACAATTCAACTCCACACATTTCTAATCAACACCATATAATTCAATACCAAACCACATAATAGAAAACAACAACACAATTACACAACAGACCACATACATCCAATCCACAGTTCACACTTCCACATCATGCCACAAAATTCAACAGCACACCACATAATTAAACTCCACTACATACCACACCACAACACAAAATACCATTCCACATAATTATACACCCGAACACACAATGCCAATCCACATAATTCCAATACACTCAATATCACTTGATTACTATCCACATAATTTCACCGCACACTATGCCATATGGTTCACTGATAGAATGTCGATTACAAAAAAATTGATGTTAAAAATATCGAAAGAAAATATAGAACACAAAACTATCGACTTCCATACCCACACAGGTAAGTACAAAAATATTGAATCAAAAATATCGAAGTATAAAAATAGATGTAAAAAATTTGATGAAAATATATATATATGAAATAAAATAATATATTAATTTAAACAGAATAAATTAAATTTAATATACATTTTAACAAAGTATAACAAATAAACTTAAAAAAACACACAAACATAATACTTTATATATATTTACTTTCAAATAATAAACGAATATTTTGAATTTATTTTAAAACTTTAAAATTATATAAAAATGAAATATATGTATCAATAATTTAAAATAGAAAACAAAATCTACAATAATTTAAAACATTAAACTATTAGAAAATATTTAAACTTAAACTTACATTTCCCAATGCAATCAGTGCAACAGTATTAAAAGTGTTGGATAATAAAATAATTACATTTATGGGCCGATTCCGATCCTGGAAAAACGCTTTACAAATCGTGGTATGGAGCGTTTTCCCCATACAACTCGTACTTGTAAGGATTCCCCTACAACCCAGGAAGTACGATCCGTACAAATAGACGCTCTCCATACAAATTGTAAAAAAGACCATACAACTCGTATATACAAGCGATTCCGATTCGGATTGCCCTGTACGCGACGTTCACATGTATTCCCGGCAGCAGTTTACAACCCGTCAAGTACGATTCATACAAACGGCACTCCGTACGGCTCTTTTTTTACAGGAGCCAAAAAGTGCTGGGAAAATATTGTACGCCCCAAAAACAGTACGAGACGGACCCCCCATGTACGCATCGTACACCCCATGAATACAGGGGTACGGTGCGTATGTACGGTGCATACCGATGACATGGAAAGTGCCCCAAAAGTGCGTATGTACGGTGCGGACCCCAAAATCGCATATGTACGGTGCGTACATGCGCGATGTTGGGGTACGCTCCATACACACACCTCGCATGTGTGGGGACCCCTGTACGCCTCATAACCCTATACGACTCATACCCCGATACGAGTCGTACCCCCAGAACGAGTCATACCAGGGTACGAGGCGTATAGGGGTTCGCTTCGTAGCCCGGTACGAGTCGTTCCCCATATACAGGCCATTTTCCATACAAATCGCATGCTGACAACCCGGTACGAATCGTACTTGACGGGTTGTACAGCCTTTTTACAAATTGTATGGTCTTTTTTACAAGTCCGTGTCGTACAGCTTTTCCCGATCCGATTTGTAAGGATCGGGCCGATCTGTATGTATTTTTTTCCGTACGAATCGTACTACACGGGTTGGAAGGGACTTGTACGATTTGTATGGAAAAAAATACGAATCCGATTTGTATGTAAAATAAAAGTCCAGGATCAGAATCGGCCCCTAAATATTATGGTGTGATCTGGAGTTATGAAGAGAACATTGTGAAATAAAATGCATTAATTGGGTACATATAAAACTGCCTATGGACTTTTTGTGAATTAAGCTACATAGAGTAATTAACTTGGGAATTTTGATGAATTAAAGCGCTCCTTTCAGTTCAAGGTTATATTACTTACCTAAAAATCGATATTCTTGACCATGAGAATCTGTATGTCGATATTTCTGACCCACGATATTTGCAAGTCGATATTTGTGCAAGTTGATATTTTGTATTCAATATTCGGTTTCTGCACCATGCCACAGAATTCCACTACACAAATCTACTCCATACCACTCAATTCCATCACAAACAATTCCGCAACTAATCCAATCCAACCCACATGACATGTTGGGATTAGGTGCAGCCCCAGAGTTGAGCCCCGAATGAGCACAGCTGACCGTCATGTTGAGCTGGATTTGTGTGTATGGTGAGTTGGACGTAGACTCTGCTGTTAAACGTTATCTTACACAGCTGACGGGCATGCTCAGTAGAGTTTTGGGTGCAGGGCCATGTGTCAGGCCATGCTTTTCAGCCAATATCCACTATAAATTGGTCAAAGTTCATTTGCATCTGGGGTTAGGTTCACACTGAGTTGAGTACAAAGCTGGGCCGCAGGTTGGACCCTGCTGCCAACCCCCATATGGGCAGTTGGGCACAGGCCCTGGCCATAGATCAGGTTCTATGGACATCCACCAATGCGGATTGTTAACGTTCCCGAGCAACAGGGGGTTGGATGCCCATAAGATGGTATAACACCTGTTACACACAGCCATTAACCAAAAAGTTCCAACGTTTGTACATTTAATATTTTGTGTCTTTAAGGTGTGAAATCAGAGCCGCTTTTTGGGTATTTCCAGAAAACCATGGACTCAATTGCTGGAGGGTATTATATCAGTACATTTTAACCAAAATGTCTTTTAACATAAATATCATACCTAAATATTGTCCACAAAAATATATTGCCCCATTGCAGTTAATAATGGAAAACCTACACCCAACGGCTCAATTGTTAAAAGATCTTTTTGCCAACAATATTCTGACATACAACCTGCTGGAAAAAAGGAAGTGACATTATACTATGAGCCTAAAGGTGCCTTACAGATCTCAGGGGGAAAACCACAGACATAATTTCGACTCCTTAACTTATGCTACAAAACGCCATCCGTAATGTTTTCTACTGGACGTTGATTGAAACTCGTTTACACAGTGTAGTAGATAACTTTGTGCCATCTCTATGTAGTGTCAAGAGTTAGCCCACAGTAACCCATTTTCTACATTTTTCACATTATTAACTGTTTAAAGTAGTTTGGAGTAGGTTTCTTTTTTTAGAACGTCTTAAAAACAGAGTTAAACGAATAAGAGAAACTTTTTTTTAGATTATTCCTTTTAGTTGGAAGCTCTTAGGTGATCTTTCATGAAATGGAATTCCGATTGTATTACAAGTTTTTCCTCTCGCAGTCACTTGTCTCTATATTTGCATTGGAGTATCTCGGTATGCTTTTTGTGCAATCTTCCTCACAATGAGACCCCATTTACTTACATTGGTTTTGAAGGCTCTAATTGTTGCATTGTTTGTGGTTGTTGTCCATATTGACAACAGCTCACGTCTTGGTTTGCATTTTATCTTTCTATTGAAAACGCTATAGAATTACGGCCATAAACAGTTATATGTACAAAGAATTCATTGTCATTAGTTGAGAAAAGACATAGTTGAAGTTTGATCACAAATGCCCCTGTTTGCATTCCAATATTCACCCAGTACTCCCATAAGGAAACAACTTCCATTCCGGTGAAATCAAGAGTAGCAACGCGGTTCTTAATGCAACCAGAGAAGTGGGCTCTGGCCCAGGGCCCCAGCCTTTCAGTGGGCCCCCTGACACAGACAGCTCTGTTCTGCAGAAGTCCTTGCCCTGATGAACTTGAAAAATTCTTAAACAGATTGTTGCAAATAGCATTTTCCTTTAATTTACTTTTTATTGTGGGGTGATGTGAGAGTCTATTACAGACATTTTGCGTAGAAATTTTGTGCTAATGTTTCATGCAACATCCGTAAAAAAAAATTTCTTTTAGACTAAAACAGGACCTTACATATAAGAGGTGGGAGGGGGTCACGGAGATTATTTGCAGTAATATTGGTGAGCTGCTGCTGTGTTACAATTTTGGAAACACATGTTACTATGCATGAATTAGATGCAAACACATTTAGAATTTGGAAGAGTGTACCTGTGAGCTGTCAGTGGCCTTGCTGAAGAGTGCATCAAAGAGATGAAATTGGGTCATAAATTCAAAGCTGATCCATACAAGGGGTCCCAAAATAAGTTTAGCGCAGGGCCCCCAAAACTCTTAAAATGTCCCTGCTTGTCAGTCCTGAGATTCAATCAATAAGAGGGTACTTAGTGGTTTGAAAAGGGTATATGTTCTATCCAATCAGAAAGAGCTGCACAGTGGCATCAGAGATTGCGACTCGTCTAAATTCTGGCAACCGGATCCAGGAGATAAACGTGCCAGGGCAACACATGAGGAACAAGCATGGGCAAAGTTAAGAGGCCAGGCTTTGGCTGTGATTTATTGGCAACTTCAAGCCAAACTGAGATTGAATCTGCGCGAAAAAAGTTGCTTGTCATTACCTCTGTGTTACGCTGCCAAATGCCGTGGGGGGAGCAGGGGCACTAGGAAGACAGGAGTTTCTGGGCTCCAAACATGGTGATTGAGTGGTGTCCAGTGGCCTATCCTACTCTGGCCAGGGGAACTGGGGAGTACAACTTTTCTACATTTGACTCTCAGGGCAGCGAAGGCGAGCAGTTTAAGTCTTCTTAGGGCAGTAGTTTGGGGAACAGAATCTCAGAACTCAGCATTCACCCAACACACTCAGTTAAATGTTATGGATAATTTTGCAACCCACTGCAGCCTGATGACAAAGTGATGGAAATATGAGATAATTGGAGTAAGCACAAATTATTGGATAGCTAAGTCCTTCCTAATATAAAAGTGCATGCCAAAGATTTTTTTGAGTGCAGATGCTTTTGACTTTGTGTACGCCAACTCCGATTCATTCTTCTTCCATTATTTTTTTGTAAGATTGGAGTGCAATAATAAAGCAAGCAAAGCATGGTGAATTGTTTGTCTGCCCTAACTCTCTGTTTCAGTATATGTTTGAATGTCTGCCAGTGGCGGCTAGTGAAATCTGAGAGTGGTGAGGTGAGCCTGTCTCGTGGCTCACAAGGGCTAACGCATACATGCCATGGAGACAGTGTAAGTTTGGTGGGATCCATTTCCATTTGCCTTAGTTTTCTGGGAGCTGTTCAGTTTGGGTAATGTTTCTCATTATTAATATCTAGTAATATATTTAAATCACAAATATGGTACCTAAGGAACGTGACTCCCAGGCTTAATCTCGGAAACAAAAGACTATGCAAGGCAATAGATCATTTTAAAGGTTGAAATGAAGCCTACTTGGCTGCAATCGGTGAAAGCAATAAATAATATCATTTCATTCTCTTATTTCTTTGTTATGCACACTATCAGCTGCAACATAATACTTGTAAATCATTCAGCAACTTGCATCCTCTTGTAAAGAGGTTGATGAAATCCTCAAGAGAGGTTTGATTTAGTTAATTAAAGGTGCCCACCTTTGACTTCTGTAGAATAAACTGCTTCTCACAAATATATTGGTAAGTATAAGTATCCTTTATTGGAGCATCCTCCTTCATCCAGTCCTTCTCCAACTGTTGCCTTCAGACCCCACTCCCATTTCATTCCAGAACTCTACCGCTGTAACTAGGATACCTTGGCTAAAATTACCAAGACACCACATCTCCCTTCCACAATTACAAATAAGATAATAATTTTCTACACAGAACTTAAAATCAGAAGCTAAGCATTCCCCAATAACACATTCCTCAGACATTCCATTTAAGAAGATAATAATATAAACCATATAACATATATAATGTATGGTTGCATAACTATAGTACTTATAGATAAACCTGTTCGGAAAGGATAACGGGAAATGGTTGGCTCTTATGTTCTTATACTAGCCACCTTCCTCTCCTCCTCTTAATAAAATGACATTATAAAAGCATTATATTATTTTGATAACATTATAGTTCTACCAACACAAGTTGCAGTGGACATAGAATTACCACCACTTTCCATTACTTCAGTGAGCATAGACTGAGTGTTGGTTGCAGAAGTACAAACCAAAGGAAATGATGGATGGAGTGTTGAACATTGCAAGCACTCACCCCCAGTCAACTGATCTGGGTTTAATCCATCACCGTTCTTTAGCCCACTCTGCCACCCCAGTTCAGACATGGCCATATGCAAATCAGTCTGACCCTGTGCCTCATGGGAACAGTCCAGCCCGAACTGCCAAGCCATGTCTTCCCTGGACCGGAAACAAGCATCCTGGGACCGGTTTCTGGCATTTCAGCCGTCTTCAGCCAGGCTTGCTTGAATCCAGTGGCAAAGTGAGCAAGGGACTCACGTCTGAGCATACCCTGCCAACTTATGGTTTCTAATCCATACAGAGCACAAACCGTGATTCCCACGGATGTATGACGTTACAACGCATACTATTACAACGCATACCTTTACAACGCATTTTTTACAACGCACAATCCATTACAACGCATGACATTACAACGCAGTACACTACAACGCATTTTTAAAAACTACCTTTACAACGCATATCCATTACAACGCATACTACCTTTACAACGCATACCATTACAACGCATAATATTAAATTGCATTTAAGGTAAGTATTAGATAGTATAGGGTTAAAAATTACTATTCTAACTCCAGGGGGTGCAACAGTAGGGTAAGTGTTGGATAGTATAGGGGTAAAAATTACTATTCTAACTCCAGGGGGTGCAACAGTAGGGTAAGTGTTGGATAGTATAGGGGTAAAAATTACTATTCTAACTCCAGGGGGTGCAACAGTAGGGTAAGTGTTGGATAGTATAGGGGTAAAAATTACTATTCTAACTCCAGGGGGTGCAACAGTAGGGTAAGTGTTGGATAGTATAGGGGTAAAAATTACTATTCTAACTCCAGGGGGTGCAACAGTAGGGTAAGTGTTGGATAGTATAGGGGTAAAAATTACTATTCTAACTCCAGGGGGTGCAACAGTAGGGTAAGTGTTGGATAGTATAGGGGTAAAAATTACTATTCTAACTCCAGGGGGTGCAACAGTAGGGTAAGTGTTGGATAGTATATTACTATATTATGCGTTGTAATGGTATGCGTTGTAATGGTAGTATGCGTTGTAATGGAATGCGTTGTAAAGGTAGTATTTAGAAATGCATTGTAGTGTCCTGCGTTGTAATGTCATGCGTTGTAATGGATTGTGCGTTGTAAAAAATGCGTTGTAAAGGTAGTGCGTTGTAAAAGTTGCGTTGTAAAGGTTGTTCCCCGATTCCCACACGTACTGCCTACACTTCTCCATAGCCCAGACTGCTGCCAACATCTCCTTCTCAATAAATGAGAATTTCTCCTCTGATGGAGACGAGGATCTAGAAGCATACGCTACTGTGTGTGAGTCAGACCGGCTTCCAGCCATTTACCACTGGAATCAGTGGTCATGATGTTATAAAATCCCACTTCAAATCCTTGTAACAGAACAGCTAGTACTATGTCTGATTTGATTTTCTCAAAGTTAGCTGGAAGCTCCTCATTTCAAATACATTCCTTTTTTACTTTCAACAATTGTCTTAATCCTTATGTTTTCATGGCAAAGTTCCAGACAAATTTAGCATAAAACTCTGCCTGCTTATTTCATGCCCCAGGTACGTCATAGACTATACTGCAAACGTGCATGTCCTTGTTTCTGCTGTGAGTGCCTTCTCTGACAATTTCCCCAATACCACTTCTGATCTCCTATCATGTTCATCTTTGTCTCGGCCCCTCACCAAATCAAATCAAAATCCTTTATTCAATATTTAAAAAATATCATAAAAGTACAATATACAGTTAAAACATCATCTCAATACATTTCATTTTACATTGGCATTAAGGGGACCATTTAACATCAAGGTATTCAAAGTAGCCCTCTGGTGTGTCTCAGTCTTATTGCAACTCTGATGAAGTTCATAATGCAAGCTAATGTCAGTGGATTCTCGACCTTTTGTAAGTATAAAAGAGCAACTTTGGCATGTCTAAACTTCATTTGTTTTAAAAACCTTACTAAAAAGCGGCGTCTGGGTACTGAATAAAAAGGGCAAAGGAATACAAAATGGAGGGTATCCTGCGGAGACCTATTGTCGCAGCCGCAGGTACCCTTCTGCTCAACCTTGGCCGTAAAACCAAGCGGGTCAGACAGAAGATGATGTAAAAGGTTGAGCCTAAAACGGGTAATTAAAAATCTATCTTGTGCATTATATAATAAGGCAAGATATGGTTCCATACCTTCTACTAACTTGACTGAACTATAAATACGGACTGTGGACTTGCTTTCTTCTAAGGCGGCTCTGCGTGCAATCTCTTTTGCCAGAAAGATTCTTTTAATACTGGTTTTGTCCTCGGAGGTGATTGTTGTGGGTTCAGTAAAGAGATTCTTACAATCTAATCTTATCAAGGCACCCTTTACATAACTCAACCATGGGATGTCCATCCCCTTGTCTCTACCCATACAATCTCTAATTATTTGCCTACTCGGGCCAGCCTCACTATTGGTCCAAATTCTTAACCAGGCCATGAGTGGTCTAACTTTGATCAGGTCCTCCATGTATACCCTTCCCAGTTCAGCATGTGTAATATAAGCTGACGTGCTTTGTGGGATTTGTAAGACCTTCCTCAAAAATTAGTTTTCCTCAGTTTGAATTTGTAGGGGGTTTACAAAGCCCCAAACTTCGGCCCCATACGTTATTTTGGGACAACAAACTGAGCTGTAAAGGTGCATGACCTGTTCAGGCGACCACCTACCCAGCCTACATCCATAGTTCATTATGGCCCCTGTTGATGCCACTACTTTTGCACTTCTCCCTTCCATTAAAAGTTTAAAATTTAAAAGCCCATCAAATAAAACGCCCAGATAGGAAAAGGTTTTAACCTGTTCCATTATGTGTGTGCCGATTGTATAGCAAAACTTTTTACATGGTTTAGACCCTTCCAACAGTACATATGACTTGGATAAGTTAGCCGATAGATCTAAACTGGCCATAAAGCTAACAAACCCATCCAGCAAGGTCTGGAGGCCTTTCGGTGTTCGAGCTAAGAGTACAGCATCATCGGCATAAAGCAACACCGGTACCGCGCGTGCGCCTACTCTAGGGGTATCTACATTTAAATTACATAGTGCCTGTTCTAGCCCATTTATGTATAATGAGAACAGGAATGGGGCCAGGATACATCCCTGGCGCACCCCGCTAGTGCAGAGGAAGGGAGCTGTAGTATCACCCTCCAAATTGTAACGCACTTTAGCAGAGGTGTTCCAGTGGAGTGCTCTTAAAATAACGACCAGGCCTTTTCTACCCCTAGTTTAATCATCAAGTTCCAGAGCTTTTCTCTGTTGACATGGTCAAAAGCCGATGAGAGGTCCATGAACCCCATATAAACCGACTGGTTACTTGCAATAGTGTATTTAGCTGTTAATAAATAGAGGTTCAGACACTGTTCTGTGGTTGACCTTCCTGTTCTGAAACCATATTGCAAGTCTGTTATTATATGGTGTTCATCAGCCCAGTCTAAAAGGCGGTTCAGGACAACTCTCTCCAAAACTTTTGCCGTTACATCGATTAGAGAAATCGGTCGGTAACACCGAGGGTCATCCTTTTTTCCCTTTTTAAAGATTGGGACTATTGTGGCTACAGGCCAGGATCTTGGCATACCTGTGGAGACTGCCATGTTTATTACTCTAGTGAGGATGGGTGCCCAAAGATCAACTTTACTTAGGTAGAGATCCGGGTGGATACCATCCGGGCCTGGGGCCTTGTTCTGCGTCAGCCCCTTAATCCCCACTACCAGTTCATCCACCGTAAATTCAACATTTGTCATCCATGGGCAGATTACCCCACCCCCCCCCCCCGGTTGCTCATTTGCATGGTTGTACAGTACTTTGAAATGGTCAAACCATTGCTCCGGAAGAATGGTTGTACCAATTTCCGGTGCAACCGCGTCCTGGTAGCAAGGGTTGTTTATTATTTTCCAAAATGCCCTGGGGTTTTTTCTGTTTGCAGCCTCCCGTAGGTTTTCCCATGTCTGTGATTGTAGAGCCAGTTTCCTTAATTTGATGGCTTTTTTATATGCTAACCTACATTGTGCAATGCACCCCTTGTCTCTGGGGACCTTTTTAAAGCTTTCTTTCAGTTCATTGTGGGCCCTAGAACAATCTCTATTGAACCATCTAGGAGAGCATTTCATTGGCCCTGACACGGGGGATTTTAGTAGGCCATCAATGAGGTGTGCCATTGCCTCAAAGGCTTTAACCACCATAGGTCCCTCCAGTGAGGGATCTAAACACACCCCAATCATTTCTTTACCATCCTCCATTAAGGATCTGTAAAAGGCATCCCCGTCCACCCTGGCCCATCTGAGCCTTCTCCCATGATCCACAGCCCTCAGTGTACTGCTTGGCTTATCACTTTTCTTGTTATTACGAGGGGCCCAGTTCTTAATCCTCAAAACTAGGGGGTTGTGATCACTGAATATGCTCCATTCAATACCAGCCTTATTTATCCAATCCACAAAAGGAATAGAAACTGCTATATAATCTATGAAGGAGCAATACCCTCTTCCCTTAAATGTTGGGGTAATTTCATGACCGTCTTTAGGGCCCATCAGATCTAATGT
The DNA here is from genome assembly GCF_964204655.1 of Triturus cristatus. Taxonomy (NCBI): domain Eukaryota; kingdom Metazoa; phylum Chordata; class Amphibia; order Caudata; family Salamandridae; genus Triturus; species Triturus cristatus. The sequence goes on along the minus strand of NC_140582.1, from coordinate 41,846,313 downwards.
GTGCCTAAGTGCATGATTGTTCAAAACCCTCTCTAACTCCAACCCATCAGGGGTTTGTTCGAGGTGTGGGCCTTTTTCCACTGTGCAACCGGTCCAGACGCCCTCCATCCATCTTAGATTGGGACACAGATGGCAATTTAGGTCCCCTGCTAGGATCACATACGGGGCTACTGCTGTCTTTCTCAGCGCTAGCTCATTAGTTAATAAGTTGTCTAAGTCTTGTATTGTTGAGCTCTTCCCGTTCCCTGCAAAAGCATTATATACATTAATCAGAACAATGTTCATCTTCCTAACTTCAAACCCAATAGCTTGTATATTAACTGAGTTCCACTGCAAGTCAATCCACACACCTTCAAGCTGTAAGTCCACATATGTAATTAGCCCCCCCATTGGTCTTCCCGGAGCCATTTTCCATGCGGGCACAAAAAAACACTTATACCCATCAAGATGAAAAGGGTTATGGTCCACCACCCAGGTTTCCTGTAAACAGATTACACGGAATCTGCTAACATACTGTCTCCACTCCTGGTTGTGGAATTTGGAAGCTAGCGCCGCAATATTCCAGGAGACCATTTCAATCCCCTCTTTTCTTTCCGATCCTGATAAACCTATATGGGTATTGGGAGAGATAACCTTTACTTCAATGGTGGCTTTCTTTAATACACACTCAATTTGGGCAACTTGTGCGAATTGTGATTGAGAGGACACCTGTGCTTCCAACTTGGTAATTTTTCCCTCTTGCACGCCTACCTTGTTCCCCACCATATTATCCAATGTGTGTTTAGTTACAATGATATTATCCCGGGATCTCTCCCCGGCCAAGTGACTAGGACCTGATTTACTCCGTGTAGAGTGGTCTTGATCATTGACTGTAGGGGGGAATTGGTCAAAGGTCAGCTCCTGTGCAATTTGCTCAGCTTGACCTTCCACCCCTTGCAGTCAATCCCACTCTTCCATGAACATAAGGGGATCAAACCTATTTAACAGGGCTAGTCCGCCATGATTTCTAGATGGAGCATATGACTTTATGCCATGGACATCCTTGCTAGTCTGATAACCCTCCTCGCTGCCTTGGATTGCCCAATTCCTAGACAGGGGACTTGAATCATTGGCATAAAAAAAACATAAGGGTGCGGGACTAATACTACTATCGGTAGCTACCGGGCCCCAGCTTAATATGTAGTCTACTGTTCTGCGGGCCCGAAAATTTATCACCACACAGTCACCCACTTTGTTTTTTGCCTTGTTCCCGATCCACCTGACCCTTCTTACATGCAAGATTTCCTCCTGTTCATCCCTTGGCAATGGCCTATTTTTATTCAGCCAGTGCGTGACTTTGTTTTTAAGCTCGTCATGCATCTCTATTTGGCCGAATTTTAGCTCAGGGACCCCTGTAAGAATGATGACGTAAGGGGCCGCTTCTGGGGGTAAATTTAAGCATAACCCCTTGTTACCTACTTTAGTATAAGGTACCTCTCTGATATTCTGGCTGGGGTCTTTATTTTGTCCACCAGTGGGGGGGGGATTGAGAATAGGCAATGACGGGGGTCCTATGTAACCACTCAAAGGCCCTGCTACGGGGTTATCTAGTGGGGTGGTGGGCGAGTTCTTTTTTGTTAATAACTCAGCTTTACTAAGGTTCTCCCTCTGTACAGGTACTGACTTTGTGGTCGCTGTGTCGCTGATTGAAATACTGGTCGATGATATTAAGAGCGTATTACTACCCCCTCCCTTTAGTTTTACTAATGACACGACTTTGTCCAACCTACTCAGGATTTGTTTTGTCTGGGCATCAATCAATTGCTCAAAGTATAGCTTCAAGTCACTAATAATATTTGACACCCAACCCGGGGGGACCTGGATGCCCATTGCTTGGTCCCTTGTTTCTTCAGCCACTATAGTTGTTATATCATTAGTGGCCAAGCAACCTCTACCCTTTTTAGGCCTAGGTTTCTTTTTACTATTCACTTTCCTTTTATCTGTTTGTATGTTAGCACCTTTACCACCAGCATTTAAACTCTTGTCCGGGGATATCTGTACAGGGGAACTAACAGTCACTGGGGATTCCAAAACCGAGTCCTGAATTGTCAGTGGTAGAATGGGAGGAGGCGAAATCAATTGACTCAATTGGGGTGTTAGTGAAAGTCGCCTCACCGTGCGTGCAATTTCGCAGGAGACTTCACCAATGGCTTTGAGCAACATTCTATCAATTGCTGTCTGCGGCGCTGGTGCATGTGGGGGGGTCTTTAATGATTTACTCCTTTGTCTAGGGTTTAGTTGATCCGTAGTGTTCGCTTTTGCCGATCGTGTTCGGGTTTTAGCAGACATATCGCTATTACTATAATGCCGATGTCTATGTGGATCTTTACAATGATCTGCCCTTGTCCTGGTAATCCAAAATCAGCTCTTACATAGCTTCCACCCTCATATATGATAAGCTCAACACAGTACCTTAGTAGACCTTCAACAGCCTCCTGTGGTTATTAGGGTACTGGCCCAGCCCAACCTCTTTTGGCCTCTGAGGGCCACAGACGGTCCCGCCCTTGTCCCGGGCTTCGCCCGGGCGCTGCCAGCGCGCGTTCCGCATTGCGGTGAGCCTGCGGGGCTTAAGAGGAGCCCGGGCGTTGCCTGATGTCGTCAGCGGCAGGCGCCCGGAGCTTGGAATACTGGGGCTTGTAGTTTGGCTTTAACCGTTCACCTCACGGCAATGGCAAAGGATTCCCGGTGGTCAGGCGAGGCGATTCTCCCCCAGATATAGCTGTTTCCCTCACGGCAGGCTTCCAGCACGAAGTGAGCACAGGATCTGTAAAGCGTGTCCTGCGCTGCGGTGAGCCTGCGGGGCTTAAGAGGAGCCCGGGCGCTGCCTGATGTCGTCAGCGGCAGGCGCCCGGAGCTTGGAATACTGGGGCTTGTAGTTTGGCTTTAGCCATTCACCTCACGGCAATGGCAAAGGATTCCCGGTGGTCAGGCGAGGCGAGTCTCCCCCAGATATAGCCGTTTCCCTCACGGCAGGCTTCCAGCACGAAGTGAGCACAGGATCTGTAAAGCGCGTCCCGCGCTGCGGTGAGCCTGCGGGGCTTAAGAGGAGCCCTGGCGCTGCCTGATGTCGTCAGCGGCAGGCGCCCGGAGCTTGGAATACTGGGGCTTGTAGTTTGGCTTTAGCCGTTCACCTCATGGCAATGGCAAAGGATTCCCGGTGGTCAGGCGAGGCGATTCTCCCCCAGATATAGCCGTTTCCCTCACGGCAGGCTTCCAGCACGAAGTGAGCCCAGGATCTGTAAAGCGCGTCCCCTCACCAGTATTCGTCTGGGAAGTAACTGACACAAGGACAAATGGCATACGTTCAAATCTGTAACATCCAAAGGGGGTGATAAACGCAGTTATGTTCCTGCTGGAAGTATGTAATTGAATCTGTTGATAGGCTGAAGTCAAATCTATGGTCAACAAACACTTTACCCTTCTTGTTTTAAACAGCTCATCTATTTTTGGCAATGGAAATTTGTCAATATATTTTTATTCATCTTGCGCAAGTCAATACAGAAGTGTAACCAGCCATCCGGTTTCTTGGATACAGCCAACGCCAACCATATAATTCCACTGGTTCTGCAATACCTTTTGTTTTCAAGTATTTCTAGTTCTTTCATAGATATGTTCTGGACCTTATGAATTACAGGTACATCTCTTTCTTTCAATACAATCTTATGCACAAACCCATCAAGTTTACTAACTTCACCTAAAAACACCTTAGGAAATCACTCTTTTATACTCTCCACAATCTGTTCCTTCCACTCTTTGAACAATATTACTGGTTCTCCCCTGTAAGGGTCTAACGTAATTCCCAAATTCCCTTGGTCCACCCATCCTAGTACAGATGGACCTTTTTCAGCCACTTACAGTTTATCTTGAGTGGTTCTTCCTTTGAACTTAAACTTCAATTCGCTAAACCCTACCATAGGAATTGTCTTACTCGTAAAGGTAGCTGGTTGAATGTCAGTGGGGTGTAACTGATTACCTATCACATTTGCACATTTTTCCTCCCACACAGATTTCTGCACAACGGTGTATGGGGATCCTGAATCAGCTATGATTTCAACACTCACATCACCCATTACTACATCACATATGAGCTTCTTCCTGGTACCCCCACTTACAACCAATACCCCATCATCTATAGTAAGAACTCCCTCAACGCTCGATGACTCTTCTTCCGTTTGCACTCCATCCTCACTGTACATCACACATCTAACAGATTTTCTCTCTGTTGTAGTGTTTTTTTCTGCACAACTTAGCGAAATGTCCTACTATACCACAAAATGCACACCTAGACTTAACTGCAGGGCAATTGCTATCTCTAGCTATATGGCCCTTATTACCACATCTAAAACATACAGTCTACATCCTCATGCTTTTCTCCAATAGTTTGTTTTCATCCAGGATTTTTCCAGTTTTATCAATTTTCCCATCCCCTTTAGAATTCAAAAATTGCATACTGCCTCACTCTCCTCACAATTTCTTTGTTTCTGCTTTTACACACCTTTTTGACATCTCCGCCTTCTTTACTAAAGCTACAATTACTTTCAGAGATGAAATCTCACACATCCATAGTTTCCCTTTCATACCTTCATTACACAAATACATAACTATTTAAATCACGACAACCAAGTGTGCACCACATTCAACTTATTCATAATCATTTATAAAGAATAGCCATTAGCCATGATGATTTATTTAAATCCAAAGAGTACTCCTCATTTATTCATGCTTCTTTTCAATACTGTCAAAGCCAGCCAATGCGTTTCGTTCAAAAGATTTGGACTTCTTCAGGGCTGTAATTCAATAAATATACAACATGTATAAACACATTCACAAAAAATACAAACAATGGACATTCATAAATAAACAACAGCACAACCTATTCAAACAACTGTTCAAAGAACAGTAATTAGCAGAGTCAATGCACAATAAACAACATAACTTAGACTCCAAACACCGTGTAATTCATGTGCAGGAAGGACAAACTATACATAGAACACCCTCTAACACCAAAAAGCATGGCGATCTCAATCAAAGCATATTGGTGCCAGAAGGAATTACAATGCTGGTAATAATAATAAATGTTCCAAAAATTCTAGTGCTAAGGGACAATCACATAAGTGTACATTTTTTATATATTCCAATCTATGTACGGCATAATAGTTGAATTTCTATCCTGATCCTACTATCCAGTACAGGGTATGTAAAGAGTAGGGTGGAGTAGAGAAACGTATACATGAAAAGAAACACGGAAAAATGGAAAAGGTGAGAGGGTGATGGTAAGAACAGAACATGGTGATCAATACGTACCATTAATTTGGTTGAGCAACCAAAAACATCTTCTAATTCTATTTTTAAGAATGTAAGCAATTCATCTCCATTATATGAAGGCTGGAAAATTCCCATGAATAATTCATCTGGTGGAAAGGAAAATAAAAGATGCAACATGAGCCCTCATAAATAAATATGCCCGATATCCATCCACCTCCAAAACAAGGGGGACGTATATTAAAATACCAAAGTATACAATAGTTGAAGGGAACAAATTTGATGTCCATACTTACCAGAAAAGCAAGTAACTAGCGTTTAAAGACGTAAAATTAAATTTCCCCCACTAATGGGTTTTGTATATCAGATTTCATGTAATCCAGGCATTATTATATAGCAAGCATGGTCGCCACGTGAGAAGCACCTGTGAAATTCAAAAATGGCGAATTATACCTGGGCCACGCCACTCCATGTACATTCCAAATGTCGGGACAAAGTTTCAACAATAAGGTTCCTTGATGGTTTTAAAAAATGCCAAATATTGCCAAATTGTGAAGACCACTGTACAAAGGACCTTTGTATCTGCATCCCTCTCCCATAAGCACAGTGTATCAACACCAATTAGCCTGGCAATTGTAGCACACAATCCTCTTTAAATTACATGCAACAGAGATGGGCCCATGGAGATATAACTGTATGTTCAGAGCCAACAGGTCCTCAAATCCGAACACTGGAGTGTCAAAAAGTGCCCATGTCAACCAAGCGTGAGGGGTTCAGAAACCAATACACAGCCATATCATCAGGCAAAATAATTCTCTACACCACCATCCAATATCCCAAAGAAGGACCAAAAAAGAATTAACCATGATGCCTTATGCTATCCATCAATGGCACCTCGGGCCCATAACCACACATTTCTCAAACATCATATACTGGTCTTAGGCATGTGCAAAGCAAACTCACTCACTTCGATTGGTGCAGTGGGACGTAGGAAAGTCCTTCCCGGTGTGGAAACGTAGTCAGAGTGGACCTGCCTTATCTACCCGATCCGGCATTAGTGAGATTCGCCTCGGGGCAACCCAATGTCATATACTTCATATGGTAGCAACCCATGCAGGCATCAGCACACTGTAGAATTGTAATTGGCCCATGGTGGCCATATTGTAAAATGTTTGAAACAAATGACTGTCAATACTAATATCAAACAAATGACAGTTGAAATAAATAGTGGAACCCCCACACTAGAAAATTTCAAATAACTAGAAAGACTCACTGGAGCTAGATTGCAAGATGAACTCACAATTGTTAGTTTGTCTAACCATCCTTTAACAACATCAGAGGGTAAAATGTTGTTCAATGGCCTGGGTTTCTGTCCCACAGAAATGGGGGACCTGGTTAATCTTATTGTTGACTTGTATAAATTTACACGTTTACCTAAATTAAAAGATTTTTCAAATGCAAACCCATTGAAATCATTGTCTATCACTCAGAATACAAAACCCCCTATACATAAATATTCAGATTTGTATGACTTACAACTTTTACTATCATTACCAGGTGATGAGTGTATAAATATAAACACACTCAGGAATGATCTTAACATCATTGAGGACATACAGATAGATAGTGGGCTTAAATCACGTTCCAAATTTACACCTGTTGGCACACATAAGAATATTGACCTTTTTAAGGAAAGAATAACTAAGGACATTTATTCCCTTATCGAAAACACCAACCAAAGAACAGGGAATAGTTACAACCTAACACGGAGTGAAAGAACTGCACTTTAATGACCTAAGTGGAGACACCAACATTGGATGGGAATGTTGTAATTATGAACATGAGTGATTACTTTGGAAAGATTGACATACAGCTTGCAGACATCAACTGTTGTGAATGTATGACACATAATCCTATGAAGACACTTGTTACACACATACATATGAGACTAATGGATTGGCATGAAAATGGTCTCATCTCCGATGAGGAATATAGTTACTTATAAGTAAAGGATCCATTTTATCCATGTATCTACGTTTTACCAAAAATTCATAAAGGGGAAGGGTTTCCCACAGGATGCCCTATTTCTGGCATCGATTCACCTACTTAACAAATATCCCAGTATGTTGGCACCTTTTTGCAACCATACGTACACAATTTGCCAACTTACATACAAGATAGTACAGACATACTACATAAATTTGATGGTGTCTCTTGGTCAGAAGATCTAATGTTTCTGACAATGGATGTCACAGGATTATACACCTGCACACAAAAACAATTTGGGATGACTGCTGTTCAATCTTTCCTTCGCACTCGCACTGTGGACCATCTGGAACACAATGAGATGCTTATTAAATGATTGACATTATATTGTCAAAAAATCTCTTTCTCCATGATGGTAATTGGTACCATCAGATACAAGGCACGACAATGGGCTCCAGGTTTGCTCCCTGCTGTGCTGGGCTTTTTATGGGATGGTGGGAGTGTGAGCATACCTGGGGTCAATTTGTCTCTCACTGGACAGACTTTAATGTTTTCTGGGAGAGGTATAAAGGTGATATTAAAATGTTATGGAGAAGTACAATAGAACAATTGATTGCATTTTATTCCTTCCTCAATGACAATCCCTATAGTATTAGATTGACCCTCAGGCATAGCATCATGGAAATTGAGTTCCTTGATCTCCTATTCTATGTGGAAAGCAACACAATGCAGAGTACAATGTTCAGGAAGCCCAGTGCATGTAACAGCACTTTGCACGCAATCAGCGCCCATATTACGTCCGTTACTAGAGACATGCCTGTTGAAATGAAGTACCTCACACCAGTGGAAGATTTGTAGTCTTTATTAGTGACCATCCGCTCTCCAACTGACTGGAGCTCACCTGAACATTCTAAGGTGAGCTCCCTCGGAACATACCACTTCCTGGTTGGGGGAGGGGTGTTGGGAGATACCAACTACAATATGCATACAAGATTATAACACATCTCCCCTTGCAGGGATACAAAACTTTTGAACAAGAAATCATTCAGTGTTTACAACTCTGTCTTTGCTCCATGTTTGTCCGTTGTCCAGGCGAACTACACTCTTACTTGTGCTTACCACAGTTTGAGGTGCTCCGAATTTGCTCGTTCCCGGTTGCACCCTGCCCGGTTTCCTGACCCATACTTGGGAGTTGGGTTTTATCTCTACCTCTTTAGCTCCATGTTTCTCATCGTACCAATCTTTGTACTTGTGTTGATGAGACTCTATACGCTTCTCAACACAACCTAAGTCTGGTACAACTCTTCTTCCTCCCCCCAACCACCTTGGGTTCATCTTGGTGCTGGGTTCCCTTCCTCTGAGAAATACAAACGGGGATATTCCTGTTACCCCATTGGGCGTGGTGTGATATGCCCATAAAGCTTCTCTCAACTCTTCTTCCACATTCAACCCATTGGTGATGGCCAGTTGTATCTGCTCTTTAATCATCCGATTCACCCTCTCCACTAACCCATTGGCTTTCGGACAATAGAGAGCAGTCCTCTCATGCTTTATGTTGAGTTCTTCCAAAAACTCTCTCATGTTATCAGAGATGAACTGCACACCATTGTCCGTTACAAGGGTCGCGGGGATACCTTCATACACGAAGATGTTTTTTAGAAACGCAATGAGATTGGAAGTTGTGGTGGACGCTGTAAATTTACAATTCACCCAATGGGAAGTGTAGTCCACCAACACAAACATGAATCTTTTCTGTGTCCCCAGTATGTCCATAGGACCCACAATGTCCATAGCTAGTTTAGTCCATGGAGATGTGGGTACATTTATGGGAGCCAGAGGAGCACAGTGGATGACTTTGCTTTTGTCACTTCTGGCACAACTAACACACTCCTTTACTGCTCTCTCCACCTCCGAATCCATTCTAGGAAACCAAAAGCAACTCCTCACTTTGTTCTTAGTAAGGCTCCTGCCCAGATGCCCTTCATGGGCCAGATCTATGACCCTTTTTCTAAGCCCTTCTGGCGGGACAATCTTCTCCCCCCTTTGCAGGCGGCCAGCTATGATGGACAGTTCAAATCTGACTTCCCAGAAATCTTTAACTATGTCAGGGACCTCCGATAACTTGTCAGGCCAACCCTTGACGATGAGTTCTCTCAACATACCCATGGCCTTATCTTCCTCCATGCCCTTATTCCATTCTGCATCAGTCAGCGAGGGGAGATGCACCGCGCAGATGGGGACATCTAATACTTCCTCACTATAATTACCTTTGACAGGTAACCTAGACAAGCAATCTGCAATCACATTCTTCTGCCCCGGTAAGTACTCCATTTTGAAACTAAAGTTTTCCAGCCCCAGCACCCACTTGCTTATCCTAGGTGACATACTTTGTGCTTGTTTGGGGGAAAACATGAATGTGAGTGGCTTGTGGTCTGTGTGAATGGTAAACTTGTTGCCCCACAAAAAGAATTTGAAGTGATGTACTGCCCAGAAACATGCTAATGCCTCCCTCTCGATGACCGAGTAATTGCGTTCTGCATCACACAAGGTGCGGGAGGCAAACGCTATCACTCTTTCCTCCCCATCACTTCTTTGGGATAACATAGCACCCAAACCTTTGTTGGAGGCATCAGTGGTCAAAATGGTTCTTTTGTTTGGATCAAAAGACCCCAATGCTGGAGATTCCAAAATGCACTTTTTTATCATTTCAAACATCCTACTGTGTTCTTCTTCCCACACAAAAGCCGTATTTTTCTTCAAGAGCTCGCGAAGGCCCACACACAAATCTGCAAAGTTCCTGACAAATTTGGACATGTACTCCACTAATCCCAAAAAGGATTTGAGCTCCTCCTTATTGGTTGGGTGTGGGGCCTCACTGACAGCTTGGATTAAACTATGCTTGGGCCTAAACCCCTCTTTGTTGATAGTATGCCCCAGGTAGTCTACAGATGATACTTTTATCTTGCACTTGTCCAGTTGTACAGTTAACCCTGCCTCACTTAGTCTGTGACACACTGCATGAAGGGTGGCGTCATGAGCTTCCTCAGTGTCCCCATACATCAGAATGTCGTCTTGGAAACAAAGGGTGTTCTTTACCCCTCTCAGTACCTGTTGCATTATTTTCTGAAATACTGAGGCTGCAGAGGCAAGGCCAAAAGGCATTCTCACAAACATAAACGCCCCGAACGGTGACGTGAATGCCGTCAATGGTCTTGACTCGGGATGCAGCTCTACTTGGTGATAAGCCCTGGACAGATCGATAACTGAAAAATAACATGCCTTGCCCATGGTGCTCAACATCTCATTTATGTTGGGAAGAGGGAATCTCTCCACCCAAATGTTTTCATTCAACGAGCGTAAGTCCACACATAGGCGAATACCTTTCCCAATACCCTTGGATGCTAGAACTAGGGGCGCAAGCCATTCGGTGGCCTCAACGGGTTGTATGACCCCTATTTCACAGAGTTTATCTAACTCCTCCTTAAGTGTTTCTCTCAAATGGAAAGGAACTGACCTAGTCTTGTGTACCACAGGTTTGGCTCCAAGTCTGAGTTTTATTCTATGCTGGAACTCACGTAGTTTACCCAGCTTCTCAGTGAAAAGTTTGGGGAACTTCGTCTGTAGACTCCCTTCATTACTACCTCTGTCAACCATAATCACCTGATTCTCACCATTGGGATCTAACCTGATCCCCAGTTCTCTTTGGTGCTGCCACCCCAGAAGATTAGCCCCATGCTCTACTATGTACACAGTCCCCTTCGTGGACCTCCCTTTGAAATCAATATTGCTAAACAGCATGCCCACCAGGGGAATGGGGTCCCTCGTGTACCCTTCAGGTTTGATGTCAGGAGTCACTAAACTCTCTCTTGACCCCCCCAATGACTCTTCAAAATCATGCACATTCACTAACGTGAAAGGGGAACAGGAATCTGCATACACTTCCAGGGGTTTGTTGTTGAACATCACAATGCATTTAGGGTAATTTTGTTTTCCCCCCACTGCCATGCTCCTCACTTGGAATACGTATTTAGCATGAGTTTCCTCACTACCACTAACCACATTTACCATGTTATTGAACCCTTCTCTGCACACTCTAGCTAGGTGTCCTCTCCTGTTACATTTTTTACACATGACACTTCTGGCCGTGCACATAGGGTTATTTGCAAGATGGTTACCGCTACCACATCTATAGCATTTTACACTATGCCCTTCTCTACTAGCTTTAGTGGCTTGAGTTTCCTTCATGTTCCATTTGTCAGACACTTTACAAACACCTTCACTTTGCTCATTCACTTGTACTTGTGCCACGACCTCTTCTTTGACTTTCATTTCTTTTACACATTTAGCCGTATGTTCCACAGATTGCGCAATGGCCACCGCATCCTTCAAAGTGGGATTTTTAGCTAACAGTTTCTCCTGAATCCTGCTATTGTTTGTGCACCTGACCAGTTGGTCGCGTATGAGAGAATCATTGAGATCCCCAAAATCACACAACTGTGTTAGACCCCTTAATGCTGCAATGTAGTTACTGATTGACTCACATTTCCCTTGAACTCTGGTGAAAAACTTGTGTCTTTCCAACACAACATTGACTTTATCCCCAAAATGTGACTCCAGCTTCATCAGTGTCACATCAAAAACATCAATGTCCTCATCATCCTCCAGCTCAGGTTCCGGAAGAGTCTCGTAAACTTTCCGACCATGTACACCCAGATTGTGCAGTAAAATATGCTGTTTCCTCAGAGCTGAAAACCTTTCACCTCCCATGGCAATGAGGTATGACTCGAACAGTTTGGCCCAATCTTTCCAGTGTATATCCGGGTCCCCACAGTCGTTCAAAAAGGACGGGGGTTGACTCATGCCAGGTGTTCCCATTGTGAACGCTGACTGGACCCCCCAATATGAACACTAAAACCCGGGTAAAATGTGGGGAAATCTTCTTTCACACAAGAAGCCTGAGATACCCCTTAACGCTTAAGAGCCACTGGCTCCCTGTACAGGGTACCTGATAGTTAACCAGAGATAGGATATGCCCCTATGCCACAAAATTTGGTGCACTCACCACAGTCTCGAAGAGGAAAAGAATGGACAATTTGCGCCGCTTACCGCCAGCTTCCTGCCTCACACAGTAGAGGACTAGATACTGACGCGGCTGGATTCCAGCAGCGTTGACTGAAACTGACCAGGACCGGTCCTGTGCAGCTGGCGCGCCGGCTCCTGAGGGCGGATCTTGCTCACAAGCAGCGCTGGCTGAAACTGACAGGGATCGGTCCTATGCGGCTGGCGCGCCGGCTCCTGAGGGCGGATCTTGCTTCACAAGTAGCGCTGACTGAAACTGACAAGGATCGGTCCTATGCGGCTGGCGCGCCGGCTCATGAGGGCGGATCTTGCTTAACAGGACGTCCGCTCGCTGATACCCAGCTCCCAGCCTTGCGCTCCACACGTCGTCACCTCCAGCCGATGAAAGCAGGCATACAGGGCAATCCACAACCCGAGGCTGACACACAGCGCCCGCTGGGCCCACCACACACCAGGACCGTCCGATCGGGGAGACTCCTCAAAACTCACCACACCTCCAGTTGTCCGTGATGGAAACACAGCACGCTTCCCGGTACCAGACAGCTGAAACCGCTGGTCCTGCAGCAACCTTCACAACGAAGCGTTCACGAAGAAAAGTCTGACTCCACACCGACACCCTGGAAGAGATCCACGAGATCAGGTAAGTGCCACTGCGATTATTCCCTGCACTTCGGACATCCAATGACACTGGTGAAGTAAGATCCACTACACGTAATGTACGGAGCAGTCGGCTCCCTAGCCCAATCACCACAGGATAGCTGTCGCTGTAATTCCAACCAACATGTGGGAAACAGCGAGTAGGAAGATGGCACGCTTTCCAAGCTGAGCTTGACCAATACCACTCCGATGCTTCCTACTCAAACACTTTACGTAATTCTTCTTCCTTGAGAGCATGAAACAGAGGGGAGATGGCCACCTGCCCCCTTCGCAATCCCACTCTCGTCGCCAGTGTTGAAATGAAGTACCTCACACCAGTGGAAGATTTGTAGTCTTTATTAGTGACCATCCGCTCTCCAACTGACTGGAGCTCACCTGAACATTCTAAGGTGAGCTCCCTCGGAACATACCACTTCCTGGTTGGGGGAGGGGTGTTGGGAGATACCAACTACAATATGCATACAAGATTATAACAATGCCCTTTGGAGAAATTATACGTATCAGACGTAATTGAAGTTTAGATGACACATCCAAAATCAATATGATCCACATGAAACATAGATTCAAAAACAGAGGGTATACTAATGAGATTTTGAATTGGACAGAAATGAGACTCAAGAAGGTTGCCAGACAGGAAACACTTGTTAGGAACAACAACAAAAGGAAGAATGCACCAACACATGTTGCCTTTATTACACAATACACTGCTCATAGTGATAAAGTGTACAGGATCCTGAAGAAACACTGGATCAAAGATAATATAACAGCATCCTCAAAGGTCACTATAAGAAATAGGCTGTGTCCCAGCTGCGTAACTACTTGGACCAAGTGTATGTGGCTGTCACCTCTAACACCGGACTTCTACACGTGCCAAGAGTGTAATATGTGTGCACTAGGAGAAAACAAAATCAAATGATTTAGTTACAACTCCGACTGGGAATATAACATCAGACATCACATCAATTCCAAAACCATGTTTATAGTTTATGTCTTTGGATGTGAGTGCAATAAAATATATGTGGGAAGCACAGTTAGACTCTTGAAAATGTGTATACAGGAACATATCCGGGCCATCAAGAACAATGATATGAAATACCTTTTGACATTCCATATGGGAGAACATCACAGGTATGATAATAAGACCTGGTTTCATGGGATCGACATTGTCACTCTGAATCCTAGAGGGGGAACAGTGAGTTGAGCTTGAGACGCAAAGAGGCCGCATGGGTATGTCACCTGCATTGCATAGAAAGGGGACACAACACTTGCGATAAATGAAATTATATTTTGTGAGATGTCAGAGTAATATGACATTGGTACTTCGTGTTTCCCTGTACTTTGAACTACGCCTGTATGACCTACTCGGTTATCTTTATATCAACAAAAATTACACAATATACACGTGCTTCTCTATGAGTGATTAGCATACCCACATGAACTGATAGATGTTGTTCTTATGTATAAATTGGTCGTACTTTTGTAAGGCTCGTAACAAAGACCATGATGGTTATCACTTAATTTAAAATACAGTAATCATTATTCATCTTTTTATCACCACATGAAAATAAAGCTCCGTGTGAACAACGATGGTAAAATATTATGCAACTCAATTAAGATTGTCATTTGTTGCAAGCAAATGTATAGAGAATAGCACTATATTGCTGGTATATTAAATATAATCAACAATGACAATGTATAGGAATATCTAGGTTGTAACATCATCTCCTTTCTCATATTTCTTGATCAATATTTTGGTTCATAAATCTTTAATTTTCTTTTGCCCTCTTTAGTTGACATACTTAATACTCCCCCTTTTCTTTAAATTAAGATGGCTAAATCACACGTCAGTTTGAGCTATTATAACATTTCTATTGTGCGTGACCTCTGCTCATTTCAACTGGCAATCGCTTTATAGCTATACTAATATTCATTCTGTTATTGCATTTATTAATACGGCCAACATGGGCCAAATGCAACTTTACGGTATGCTGATGCATATCACGTTTAAATGGCTAAAACATATGCCGGTTCTAGTTATGAACATTTCTAGTGTGGGGGTTCCACTATTTATTTCAACTGTCATTCATTCGATATTATTATTGACAGTTATTCGTTTTTTTGCATTTTTCAATATGGCCACCATGGGCCGATAACAGTTCTACAGTGTGCTGACACCTGCACGGGTTGCTACCATATGACGTATACGTCTTTAGGGGGCCATTGACGGATACTATAATGCATCATGGTTAGTGCTTTTTTTGGTCCTTCATTTAGGATATTGGATGGCGGTGGAGAGAATTATTTTGTCTGATGAAATGGCTGTGTATAAGTTTCTGAGCCCCTCATGCTTGGTTGACATGGGCACTTTTTGACATCTCAGTGTTAGTGTTTGAGGACCAGTTGGCTCTGGATAGGCAGTTATGTCTCTATGGGTCCATCTCTGTTGCATGTAATTTAATTAGGAACATTTTGTACAATTGCCAGGGTAATTGATGTCAATATACTGTGGTTATGGGAGAGAGATGCAGATAAGAAGGTCCTTTGCCCAGGGGCCTTCACAATTTGGCTGTAGTTGGCATTTTCCCAATCCATCAAGGAATTTTATTGTTGAAATTCTGTCCCGATATAGGGAATGTACATGGAGTGGCGTGGTCCGGGTATAACTCACGATTTTTTTATTTCACAGGTGCTTCTCACATGGTGACCATGCTTTCTATATCATGATGCTTGGATTACATGAAGCCTGATATACAAACCCCATAATTGGGTGGTATTTAATTTTATATCTTTGATCGCTAGTTACTTGTTTTTCAGGTATGCATGGACATCGCATTTGTTTCCTTCAACTGTTGTATACTTTGGAATTTTACTATACATCCACCTTGTTTTGGAGGGGGAGGTGGAAAATCAGGCATATTAAATTATAAGGGCTCGTGTTGCATCTCAATTTCACTTTCCGCCTGATGAATTATTCAGGGACATTTTCCAGCCTTCATATAATACAGTTAAATTGCTCACATTCTTGAAAACAGAGTTGGGGGATGCTTTTTGTCGCTCACCCAAATTAATGGTACGCACTGATCATCATGTTCGGTTCTTACCCTCACCCTCTCTGCTTTTCCATTTTCCCATTTTTCTTTTCATGTATATGTTTCTCCTAGCCACCTTGCTCTTTATATAGCTTGTGCCTGATAGTAGGATCAGGACAGAAATTAGACTATTATGCCCTACATAGATTGGAATTTATCAAAAAAAAAATGTACACTTATGTGATTTTCCCTTAGCACTAGAATTTTTGGAACATTTATTATCATTACCAGCATTGTAATTCCTTCTGGCACCGATATGTTTTAATTGAGAGCATCACTCTTTTTGGTGTAACATGATTTTCATGATGTTTGGAGTCTAAGATACGTCATTTTTGTTCATTGCCTCTGTTCATTACTGTTCTTTGAACAGTTGTGTGAATAGGTTGTGTTGTTGTGTATTTATTTGTGTCCGTTGTTTTCATTCTCTGTACATGTGTTTTTATATTATATTGTATATTTATTGAATTACAGCCCTGAAGAAGTCCAAATCTTTTAGACAAAATGTGTTGGCTGGCTTTTACAGTATTGAAAAGAAGCATGAAAAAGGAGGAATACTCTTTGGATTTACGAAAATCATCATGGCAAATAGCTATTCATTATAAATGATTATGAATATGTTGAATGTGGTGCACACTTGGTTGTGATGATTTAAATGGTTTGCACTTGTGAGGCTAGCATTCTTAGGACAGAATGTGCATACGAGGTAGTGCACACCACTTGATATACATTGTTCTATTGTACTTCTCTCTTTTTATATTATATTGTATATTTATTGAATTACAGCCCTGAAGAAGTCCAAATCTTTTAGACGAAATGTGTTGGCTGGCTTTTACAGTATTGAAAGGAAGCATGAAAAAGGAGGAATACTCTTTAGATTTACGAAAATCATCATGGCAAATAGCTATTCATTATAAATGATTATGAATATGTTGTATGTGGTGCACACTTGATTGTGATGATTTAAATGGTTGGCACTTGTGAGGCTAGCATTCTTAGGACAGAATGTGCATACAGGGTAGTACACACCACTTGATATATATTGTTCTATTGTACTTCTCTCTTGGGAGATAAAGGTGTGGGTGTGGCACCGTGTTGAGATCCACTATCCGTTGTTATGGTTTTATCACAAATACATAATTACTTGGTTTCTGAAAAGATCATTGTCTAGGACTCCAAATTTATAGTTTATCACACATGTTTTAAGTGCTGCAACACAGTCTTCTATAGATTCCATTTTTATTTGTTTCCTTTGAAAGAAAGTTTACTTATCCATAGGTGCACACACTGCAGAATGATAATGTGCATCCAGGTCTTCTAATGCATCCTCAAAAACATTTGGTTTGTCCTTCTTCTCCATCTGGTTGTATACCCTTACTCCTCAGGACCTAGTCTACGCAAAATAATTGTTTTCTTGCTGGATGACGGAAATGCTTCATCATTCTCTTCTTCTAAAGCTGATATATAGTTAATAAAGTACTCTTTCCAAACTGGCCATTTCAATAGAGGTTCACCAGGACGAAAGAGAAAAGGCACATGTGGAGTAAGACCGCTATTCTGGGGAATACTACAATATTCGTAAATTGTCAGTAACCTTGTATCATATACCCTATCTCTACTGTTATCCTATAACAAAGATGCACTTGTATGTTTCAAATTACCTGATCAAAAATGTATGTTTATTTTATTTTTTTATTTAGAAAGTTTTATATAGTGCGAACATGACCACGGAGGGTATCGGAGCACTTTGCAGAGTGTGCAGAAGGATATGTACATGCAAACAAACATATTCAACATAGCAAAAAGTACATAGATATAAAATGTCTGACATTCTCGTGAGCAGAGCCACTAGGCCACAAAACAGCGTAGATAGCGCAGGAGTCAAGTGGGGGAGGTAGACAGGCAGATATTTCTTCATCAAGAGCCGTTTAACTTCTATTTTGAAGAGGACAGTGGAAGGGATCACCCTGACTTCAAGGGGAAGAGAGTTCCAGATCCTTGGTGCCAAACCTGAGAATGCTCGATTGTAAGTCTTTTTCTTCTTTAATTTTTTTGGTTTGAGTAAGAGGGTGCTGGCACTTCTGGAGACTCTTAACCACATGAGAGCTCAAGTTTCTGAGCACGGTACATCGGGGTCTTGAGGTGGATGGCTTTGTGTGTCATGCATGTAATTTTCAGCTGTATCCAAGCTTCATATGGGAGCCATTTCAGGGCCAGCCACAGAGTGTTGCACTGCCATAGTACAGCTTTGTGATCACCAATGCTTTCACTGCAACCTTTAGGTGATGAGCCGGGAGAAAGGGTTTGAGCTTCCTTAGGATGCTGAGTTGGAATTTCGCTCTTTTGGTGAGGGAACTGATGTGCTTTTTCATGTTCAGACTTTTGTCTAGTATAATACCAAGCGAGGATGCCAAGTCCACAAGGTGGGGTCTACAGTTAAAAGCAGTAAGCTGATTCAACCATTGTTCAATGACCGGAGATTGCTTATGGGGTGAGATTAGGAGGAATTCTGTTTTTAGCACAGTTAGTTTCAGGTGGTTACGTGTCAGCCAGCTTTGTGTTTCCAGCA
The DNA here is from genome assembly GCF_964204655.1 of Triturus cristatus. Lineage (NCBI taxonomy): Eukaryota > Metazoa > Chordata > Amphibia > Caudata > Salamandridae > Triturus > Triturus cristatus. Next base: position 41,827,635 of record NC_140582.1, on the reverse strand, counting down.
GGACTGAGTTGAGGGACTGGATGTCCTCAGGGAAGGCGATCTTCAGGTAAAGTTGAGTGTCGTCCTCTTATATGTAATAGTGAATGCTGGATGATTTTAGCATTTCTGTTAGAGGCTCCATGAACAAGTTAAAGAGCGTGAGAGAGAGTGCTGAACCTTTGGGAACCCCCATCGTAACCGGTGCCGGATGGGACAGGGATTGGTTCACCTTGAAGCGTTGGGATCTATTCAGGTGGAATGACGAGAACCAATTAAGCACAGGCCCGGACAACCCCATTCTGTGTTCCAGGAGGTCAATTAGGTTATCATGTTTGACAGTATCAAATGCTGACAAGAGGTCAAGAAGGATCAGTAGGCACAACTCATTGTGGTCCAGCATTTTTAACGCATTGTCGATAATGTGCATTGGAGCTGACTCTGTGCTATGGCCCGAGCAGAAACCAGATTGGCAGTGGTCCAGGAGTTGGAAATGGTCGATGTGGTTGCAAAGTTGGGCAAGCACACATTTCTCAAGGAGCTTTGCTAAGGTGGGGATGTTGGAGATTGGGCGAAAGTTATGAAGGTCTGTAGGATCAGCAGTAGGTTTCTTTAAAATTGGAGTTATTTGACCCGCTTTAAGGCAATCTGGAATAGCACCTTGCCGAAGTGATGCATTGACGATTGTGGTCCACAATGTTAGTAAGGAGGATCTCACTTCCGGGAAAAGGTTAGATGGTAGCGGGTCGTTGCAGTGGTTGGAAGGTTTCAGAGTCAACAGTGTTTAGCGTATAGTGCATTCATCCAAGGTTTGGAAGAGACTCCAGGATGCATTGTTTTTGGGGAGGTGGGGTCACTATGGGCCAATAAAATCCCTAACAGGTGGACAGAGGGAGGTCGGTGGACTGACCGACAAGTGGTCATGGGCAGATCGTAATTCAGTTCCAATCTTACTGGTCTTATCTGTGAAGAAATCTGCAAATTCTTCGCAATTAGGCAACATCCTTTGACCCAGAGGTGCGGAGTTCAGATGACTATCGGCTAGGGACTTGATGAGTTCCAACAGTTTTTTTGGACTTTTTTTGCTTGGTCTAGTTGAGATCTGAAAAAGGTGGCCTTCGAGCATCTGATGTGTTTGTTATATATGCTTCTCAGGGATCTTAGGTGGTAAAGATATTCAAGGGAGGGATAGGACCGCCATAACCTTACAGCAAATCTTAAATTTCTTCTTTCAGAATTAAGACTATCAGTAAACCATGGTTTGGAGAGTTTAGAATAGATTCTTTTAAGCTGTAGTGGAGTGACCAAGTCTAGTACTTTCAGCATAGTGTGATTATAGTGGGCCGTAAGGTCGTGGACATCCGACATGTTCCACGGGAACAGGATGTTCTCGCAGAGAGCAGTCAGATCATGCGGGTTGATAATCCTTAGGCATCTTTTCAACTGTTTTGGGTTCTTGGGCTGGGCTTTACTTGATCTTACCAATTCCAGGATATGGAAGATAATACAATAATGGTCTGTCCAATCACATGGGTATATCCAATCAAGGAGAATGGAGTTGGGCATACCAATGACAAGATCTGATGTAGCTCCTTTGATATTAGTAGGGCTGTCACAGATTTGGATTAGTTTGAGGTCAAGAAGCTAGGATTTGAGGCTATTGACTACCACTTCATTTAAATCATTCCAATGGAGGTTGAAATCTCCCAGGGAGATCTGAGTGCCATGGAAGTCTGAATTGGCCGAAATAATGTCCATGATCTGTTCTGTGAAGGGAAGGTTGTCGTGAGGGGGATGGAAAAACGTGTGCAGTTTGCAGGAGTGATTGTTGCCACCAGTCACTTCAGTGCCTAGGTATTCACAGGACGGCAGTAGATCAGTCTGTAGTACCTTCACTGTAAGATTGCTCCGATGTAAACATGCGTTGCCTCCACCTTTTCCACAGGATCTGTCCAACCTAATGATATCATAGTTGGGAGGTATAAAAAGGTCCAAGAAGGGGGCAGCTAAGTCATTTAGCAAAGTTTCCGTCAACATTAGAAGGTCAAGATCCAGCGCCATGAGGTCGACAATGTCTGCAGCGTGTTTAGCTGCCAATCTACAATTTAGGAGCACGCATTTGAGACTAATGATGGTGTCTTTTAGAGCGGGTGGCGTGGTGGTGACTCACGTGAGGTAGTTCTCATTTAAGGTTCTGGTGTTAGGCCTAGGTTCCCTGAAGGGATCCGTGGGGATGGATTCAATATGTTGCAAGTTTGCTATGATGGGGGGATGTGCTGGAACATAAGAATGTAGGTGAGAATGGATATCCGTATTGGAAAGGGAGGCTCTACATCTGGAGGGGCGAGCAGGGTTGTTAGGGAGCGGAGCAGAGGCCCACCTATGAGGTATGTGGAAGACATGAGATGGGGACATCCGAGCAACAGGGGGGATGGAGCCCGGAACACCTGCAATTGGGGCGCGAGCGGAGATGATTTTTCGTGGTGGCACAGCTTGGTCTGGAGTTGGCAGACAAAGCCTCAGTGATATGTAGTAGACTACGGACCTCCATCCTGAGTTGTTGTAGGCAGAGTGCTATCTCGCTCAGACGGCCTTCCAGTGAGGTGTGTGGAAGGGATTGAGAGGCTAGGTCCTGGGGACCCTGGAGCCTAAGAGAGCTAGTGAAGTCAGGGGAAAATAGGGCGGGGTGGGGACTGAGTGTGCCCAGTGGGAAGAGATTCTGGGCAATGGAGCTGGACGCTCGAAATGGGTATGATAGGGGAGGGGCTAGTGAGGTCGGGGAAAAGCATTGCAGAATGCAACTGAGTGTGCCCCAAGGGAAGGGATTCTGGGAAATGACGCTGCAAGCTCTGAAGGATGGGTGGGATAGGGGAGGAGGGGACTAATGGATAGAGACCCCTGGAGGCCGTTGGGAGCCCAATGGGACTGTGTGTTGGTCTGGAGGGAGGTGTCTTTTGGTGCTGTATGCAGTGGGGCTAGGGGGGTTAGGGCTAGCAAACAGAACAGGGGAGGGAGCGGGAGGATTAGCAAGATGACTGGGCTGGCGCAGCTCGTTCATTGCGTGCATTGCAAGGGAGTTGTTATTAAGAGTTAGAGTAGGTAGAAGGGGGCCCTTCAAAGCAGATGTAGGATCAGTGGGTGGTGGTTGTGAGGTAGGGGATAGAGTTTGCAAGGTCAGGGGGATCGCTGTGGGTCCCGCCCTTGCACTGGGGGCGGAATTGACATTAGCCATTGTATTCAAGGTGGTGGGGAAAAATGTGTCAAACAACACTAGATTGTTGTCTGAGGCTTGTATAAGGATGGTTCCATTTTTGTAGAGGGAGATGGTGGCTTCAGCTCCGTAATCCGAGGAGGGCGCAACTATCAATCTAAGACCATGTGGCATTTTCAGGGAAGAGGAGATCTTGAGCAGAGAGTGAATGGCCTTCCGCCATTGAGCATGACGTTTAGAGTTGAAGATGAGGTTATTTATGGTAGCACCTTTTCTGATAGAGAAGTAGGGGTCTGAGATGAGGGTTTCCGGATGTGAGTAGTATATACTTTATACATATTTCCTATTATTTTTCTTATAGTGTGCAAACCACTGTAGAAACGCATGTTACCACCATAAATTTTCAAGTATGGGGATTACTGTAGACGCGCAATGCTAGGCACTGTCTGTCAATACTCTTCCTAGTGTTCCAATCCTTGTTACATATATTGGACTACACAACCACTTTATCCAGTGTGTGAATCACTGAAGACACGCACTGTATATAACCAATATATATTTGTTTTATAGTGTGTGAATCACTGTGGAACCGCACATTGCTTTAAATTTCAAAGTGTGTGAATCACTGTGGACATGCACTGCCTGCACAATCTCTGGGTACTCTCATGTGAATCCCAACAAAAATGGCAATCTCACAATGTGTTGTCGCGTTGACCCACACAGCCCAGTGCAATTGTTCCATCTCATCTGCATTCTCCGTTCTGAGGAAGAGTTCATCAAATTTCTTTAAAAATGAGTGACATGTACATGTACAACGTGCGTCTGACGTGCGTGTATATTAGTCCATGCCTGACTTCCTGATGGCTTCTCCCACGCCGTGATTAAGTTGCTAGGCAACGTACAGACTATGGAGGTGTGCGCAGTAGAATTGTGCATTCAACATACACTGTGCTATCTCCGATCACTAATTATGTCTTCTGTTTCCCAGATTTCAGTCGTAATGTTCCTACTTACTGCTTGAATTATTCCGTAACAGCAACCTGCATCCTCTTGTAAAGAGGTTAACGAAATCTTCAGGAGAGGTTTGATTAAATTCAGTAAAGGTGCCCACCTTTGACATCCACGTTGGCACCAGAAGTAAAGATAGTTGCTGCGCAGCTCTAATAATCACTGTGTTCTAAAGCCCTGATAATACATCATAATAAAAGCAAGGTTGTAGGAAGGTGGAATCTGACTATATGGTTGCCCCCACTATTTGCCTGGTGTTTTGCTGGTTTATGACTTAGTTGGACTGGGATCCTGCTATTCCAGGCCCCAGTCTATCTGCTTTCTCTGTAAAATGGTTTCCATGTACATTAGGTACATCTCTAATTGGATTCTGGAGTGCCTTATAAGCCCCTAGTACATGGTATACTATGTACCTAGTGCATAGGTACCTCAGAGGCCTACCAGGGGCTGAAGCATGTATTATGCCACCTCTGGGAAGCACTCCAAAATGACACCACAGGTCTGCTACTGCAGCCTGGGTAAGGTGGTGCCTGCACCCCTTACAGTGGTATAGGCTACCTATATCACTATCATTGCACACACATATAAAACCTATAGGACACTCCTATGGCAGGCCTTAACAATCCTGAAGGCAGAGTGCTTGGTTTTTATGTGAGAGGGTGCCCCTGCATGAGCAGAGCCCCTCTGCAGCATTTGGAGTACCTCCTCTGATGCGGTTTGTGGTGCAGCCTGACCATATACTCTTAAGTGCATTATAACCTCGCGGTAATTGCTAACTCTGGACTGGCTGCACGGAAACATGTTGTGTATGGTGTCAAATGCTTTGGAATACTACCCCCTGCCAGTTCTGGCGGCGGGGGTAGCATTCCACCCTTCCAGAGGGAGAGACATGTTGACACTGGTCTAACCCGGTAAGGACTTTCTACAACCCTGGCATCACAAAATGGATGCCACTGCCACAAACACAGGTCTGGCCTCCTGCTGCTGACCGAAACTCCAGCAGGGGAGACCTGGACAATAGGTTTCCTGTCCCAGGGAGGTGTAACCACCTCCCCAGACAGACAGATGTGTATTGGGGCTGGGTGGGAGCACTCTCTGGTGCTTTGAAGTCCTGCACTGGGGGCACCCCAGGTGTCCCTGTGCATAGTCCAGTTCAAACCAGTTGCAGGGGCTACCTTCCCCTGCTCTGGCACGAAACTGGACAAAGGAAATGGGTGTAACCACCCCTCTTTCCAAACCCTCCCATAGGAGGGTCCCTAGAGTATGTCCAACCCCCAAACTTAGTATAAGTATGGGAACCCAGTCCTTGAGACTTTAGATTACCCTGGACAAACCTCTGCAACATATATCCTGGACCTTTGATGTTCTACTTTAACTAGAAGACTGAAGAAGTCTCCCTTGGGGTTAAGGAGTGACTCCCCTGCTTGGCAGGCACCAAAGAAGCAACTGTCCGGTCTGCAACTCTGAAGCTCCCACTGGAGTCTTTGCATCATCAGAGGTGGATTTCCAGACTTCCCCGAGGCTACCCTGAGTCCACAGCAAAGTTGAGACCCGTGGCTATCGTGGGTGACGTGGAACCATGACCCCTGGACACCGTGAACTTTTGCAGCTCCTTCATCTTCCTGGTCTTCCTTGAAGATGTGCTTTGGGATCCGAGTAGCCCCAGCCTTGAGCACTTCCTGCACCGAATATTGCTGGCCTCCACTCCACGAGTGACCCATGGGCCAGTTTCAAGTGCAACCGCTTGAGGCTCCTTCGCGATCGCTAGCCCGTTGGCTAGTAGGTCCCCACAAAGGCAACTCCTCTTCTGATTGGACTTTTCTGGCTGCTCCGGACATGCCCCAACTTACCTTCGCTGGGTAAGTCCCCCAGACCTTGCTGGTCTGAACCGCAGTCCTTTCTCTGCTTCCAAGTGACTTGCCGTTGCCAAGGCTTTTTGGGTCCAATCTGGTTGCCGACACTGCAGCACTTGACAGACTTTGTGGACAGTTTGAATCCAGCTCCTGGTCATCATCGGCACCTCCTGGATCTCGTGGCTGAAGAGTCAAGACACCCATCAACTCACCTGAAGCACCCAACATCTGTGGGCATTGGTCTAACGTGCCCTTGGTCACTGGTAAGTGACCCAGACTCTATCCCCTCTGCTTTCAGGTTCCTTCCATCCTAGATCCAGGCTTGGATTGCTTCAGACACTTCTCCTCTTCACGGCAGCAGCACTTCTTCACCAGCTCCCATTGAAATCGACGACGCGACCCGACACCAAAAGACACCTATGCACCCGGATTCCCTGGGTGGGGTAACACGAGTATTCCAGTGCTCCCGTGGGTGCTAACCCTAGAACTTCCTAAGTCCAAAAGGGTTTGGTCCTGACTCATTTCTAAGTGTCCCTAATCTTTAAATTTCCAACTGCGACATTGCCCATAGAAGCTATGGGGAACCTGTGGCTGTGTTCACACACTTCACACGGCCCCCGTGGGTCCCCTGTGTCCCTACCTTGGGTGGTTCCTTGGGGTTCCAGCGATTCTACAGGCTCCAGGCCTTGTGTCTAGTTCAGGCGTGGTTCTTATACCACTTTATTGGTATATGGTTTGGGACGCCCCTAGGGCCCAAACGTGTATTTGTGCTAATACTGTTGAATACTGACTTGTAACTTAAGTACTTAGAACTCCAGTCTCATAAAGAGACTAGAGGGGTGTGTTTTATCTTAAATACATATATTTTAAAAATATACCTGGTGTGGTTGTCCTTTCATTTGATCATTCAAGAGATTATAGACTGGTAAAACAAGCTGCTTTACATTCCTTCAAGACTTAGCCTGAAGGCTTCTCTCCATAGCTACCACTAGGATAGCTTTCACTAAAGGTTGTCTTTAACATATCACCATAAGGGGTTGTTTGGACTGATACAAGGTGCCCATTATAACTAGCGGACAGCATATATCAGGCCAACTTCTCGCAAAGGTGCATTGCAATAATCCTACAATTAATGGCTCCTTTTGTATGTACCATGTATCACCATGTTTCAACTTAACCCATTAAAAAAATAGATTGCATCTTCCGTAATTCTGAAGGATCTATGAAGTAAGACGCATGATAAAGGGTCGAGACTCCACACAACAGAACGCAGAGAGACCCTGAAGACCCAGTGCAACAGTAATTGACTAAAATATTGGAGGCATTTGCTGACACGAAGGCCACCTTGCACCAGGATACAAGCACTGTATCGCTAGGGTTGGGTCTTCTTTGAACAGAACATAAGAAGCTGGCTGAGAGGGTGAAAAAGACGGAATCTACAATTGCAGAACTGGAGCCAGCCCAGAAAGAGCTGACCATGCAGGTGGGAGACCTCGCCGATACTGTACGTTTGCTGGAGCAAAGAGCTGAGGATGCTGAAGGTAGGAACAGGAGGATCAACATCAGGGTCTTGGGCATACTAAAAGGAGTGGGAGGCAGTGACATGGTGTTCTTCTTGGAGCAGTGGCTCCGGATGGTGGTTGCACCCGAGGGTCTATCAACCTTTTAAACCCTGGAGAGAGCGCTAGAGAGAGCGCACCGTGTCCAGGCTAGTCCCTCGGTCCTGGGACACCCTTTGGGCCTTTGGTGGCAAGGCTCCTCCACTTCAGGGACAGAGACATCCTCTTGCAAAGGATTGAGGGCCCGTATGAAGTGGACATAACAGAGCTTCTATTTTCACAGACTATACGTTAGATGTGTAAAAACGACGTGCCTCTTTTCTTGAGGCCAAGAAAGCGCTAAGGGAGGAAGGCCTTCAGTACTCCTTGATATTTCCTGCACCTCTGCACATACTCCTTGATGGGAAAACTCATTTCTGCAATGACCCTAGGTCTGTGTGGGAATGGATTGAAGCTTACAGGACTGAGGTCCCCCAGGTAGTTCGGAACAATATAGTACCACCACGGGTTTAGGAACCATGGAAACCACCTAGGAGGCGACCGGGGTGGGGTGCCCCAAAGAAGCTGAGCTTGTCGCAGACTGAAAAAGAGAGGGCGGAGGCACTGCAGGTGGTAGAGGCAATCATGCAGGACAGAAAGCCCCCCCCCCCCCAGAAGCTGGGACTGAGGGGATTGAATCCGACTCTTCCCACAGTGAAGTTGTGTCACTGCCAGTGCTAACCCTGAAGACAGCAGATGAGATTATTTGATACTGGGTTTGGTGCGTGGCCTTTATGGGCTCATGGGAGGACGGGTCTCCAGTGGGTTGCCCGGGACCCGGTTTGGTTTGGTCAGTCCGTGTCCAGTGCGCTGCATGTGGTTTTCACGTCTATTGCCATGTTTCTGATTCTGCCACACACCCCACGAAGATCCTTACCTTGCTGGGTTTCGGCCTCATTTATTACTTGATGTTGCATACAAGGTTTGGGCGGCTGGCCCTTGCTAGACTGCCCTGGGATTTGGGAGTTGTTCAGTATGGGGGTTTTGTTATTGGTTTGGGGTATAAAAATTGCAGACTAGGGTGGATATGTATACTCGGGGTCTAGGTAAATGGGAGGGCCACATAGAGTTGTAGTCAAGAGACACACCACAAACATGTCTCCTGCACATAACTCACTGATGTTCATAACATGGAACATAAGTGGGATGGGGTCTATCTAATCAAGGATGAAGCTGTGAAACTGCACAGATGGTGGAGAGGGTAGGTTTTTGCAACCTTACTCAGCCTATGCTTAAGGAGTATTGATCTGGATCGGACCTGGCGTTCCCTTTGATCTCACACATGCCTTAATAGATAGTGAAGGCAGGGAATCTAGTTGGGAGATAATGTTGGGCAGCATTTATACACCTAACTTAGATCAGGTTGCTTTCCTCACCTCTCCCTTAGCTAAGATGGCTGAACACATGAGAGGACAAGTGGTGTTAGGTGGGGATTTCAACTATGTCACAGACACTGTGGCTGATCGCTCGCACCCCCCTCTCCTGGGTACACAGACACATCACACAGCATCAGGGTTCCGGGACTGGATAAACCACTGGGGACTGGAGGACACCTGGTGGGTACAGCAAGAATCAGGCAGGGAATTCTCATTTTTCTCACAGATCCACCAAGAACACACCAGACGTGACACATTTTTTTGCACACCGGCTTTTAGCAGGTCCATCACCCACACTGAGTATTTAGGGCATACCTTATCTGATCATAGTCCACTATTGATGACCCATCGGCCTCTGGAGTGTCACCCTCCAATCCCCTCATGGAGGCTTAACCCCCCTGACACTGGAGGACGCCCCATTCAGGGTATCTCTGGGTACACTTATCAAAACTTTCTTTCCTACTAATGCTCACACAGCTTCTTCTACCTTAGTCGAATTGGAGGCATTTAAAGCGGTGGTGAGGGGCCATTTTATGGGTTAGTCCACTGTGGTGCAGAGAGAAATCTGTCAAGATATGCTAGACCTAGAGGGTAAGCTATGTCAACTGGATAATACTCAGTGCATTGACCCCACTTCTTTGTTAAGATTGCAGGAAACGTGTGCAAGCTACAATGAAGGGCTAGAAAGATTGAGATGCCACAACTATAAGGAACATCTGGACAAAATACAGAAGGAGGAGGGGAGGGCTGGCCGTCTCCTTGCATGGCTGAGCAAACCAGAGACCCATGGGTCACTGATCACACAGCTGCAAGCAGAAACAGGTGACCTAGTTTATAATCCTGATAAAATTTACACTTTATTCAAAAAATATTACCAGTGATTGTGTACTGCCCCTATAGTCATCCCTCAGACATTTATCAGGGACTTCCTGGACCCCCTACCACTTCGGACACTAGACAGACAGACACAGGAAGAATTGGGGGGCCCGGTGACTCTGCAGGAAGTCTGTGCGGCCCTTGCAGATATGGCACCTGGTGTTTTGCCAGGACCTGACGGCCTCCTGGTAGAATTTTACAAGAGATACGTGGCCAGCCTAGCGCAGTGACTACTTGACTTTATACATGGAGTCTCTCAGACTCAGCAAGCTTCCAGAAACTACCTACAGTGTGTTTGTGAGTCCCCTGCCTAAATCTAAGGAGTTAGGTGCCCGGATGGTAGGTTTTAGGCCCCTGTCTATGCTTAATTTTAATTTTCTTTTTTTTTTATTCCAGTCAGCAATGAAGAGTATACACAGTAAATATAAAGCGTTTTCTTCATTTGCATAGAGTTACATATTCGAAAGGCACACATAGTCTTTTTATATTAATAAACAAGCCAGAAATCTAGCATATCCCGCTCATCCGACAATCATAACTATCCTCAATTCGCCAACTTATCACATTTTTGGCACATTTTGATCTTAACATCCGTTCTATCAACCTTCCGTTACGCCTGTTTGACCGGAGATTTCGAGTGTAACATGTGCGATCAATCAGTGTGCTGTGGTTTAGTCATCCGCCTGTGTTGCTTGAAGGTATTGTGTTAGAGGTTCCCAAAAGTCTCTGGGTCTGGATGCCTGCGGTAACTCCTCCGCATAAACCTCAAGTGTCTCCTTACAGTATGACATGTCATTAAGCCAGTCTTTGAACCTGGGGTGACGCTTGCTTCCCCACCTAATTGCAATGCGTCGCTTAGCAAGCAATAGTGCAACAGCGAGAAATTTCCTTTTCTTCGCTGGTCTGAGTTTGTATATTCCTAATAAACAAATAAGTGGTGCATTCGGTATCAATTCAGTCAGCATAGTCATGAGTGCACCTGTAATTTCCTGCCAATACTTATGGATCTAGAGGCATGCCCAAGATATGTGCAAGAAATCTGCATTTGATGCGTCACATCTTTGGCATTTGTCTTGTGTCCTAAGTCCGTATTTGTATAATTGGGCCGGAGTATAATACATTTGGTGTAAAAATTTAAAGTGAATGATACGTAAGTTGCAATTTGATGTTAGCCGTTGCAACTGTGTACAACTATAGTCCCAATCACGTACATCTATAGTGTCCCTTAATAGTGTTTCCCACCTCTGAAGCGATTTGTTCACGGCTCGCTCTGTTCTTCTTGTGATTTATGACGGGTAGGTGCCATTAATAAGACCTGTAATGCATGCAGTTTTGGTGGTTCTTCTGGAAATGATACATATAGTTTCCTTAGTGCTGCGTGCGGTCTAAGATATGCAAACATCTTCAGAGGTGCACAGTGTGCACTTAGTGAGGGATCGTCCCAAGATATGAAACTATTATTCAGGAACATATCTCCCATAGTAGTCAGTTTCATCTCTTCCAGTAGCATTAACATTTTCTTTCTCCTGCGTAACCGATATTCATAGATGGTGAGCTACAGGAAGAGATGGAGCGTATATAGGAGTTTCTGCTCATGGTGTGCAAGCTTATGCCACGCTTTGGAAGTACAATATACGGCTTGAATCGTATCCCTGGGGAAAAAAGTCTTAGGATACGAAATATAAACCAACAGTGGGGTCAGCGGGACGCTATCTCTTTCAACTGCTATGTGTGGTATATACACATGAAGGTGTAGCCAGTGGTGATCTTGTTGTACTTAAGCGCAGTAATAATATAATTGCAGATCCGGTGCACCAAAGCCCCCTTTATGATATGGTTTTGTTAGCGTTTGCCACCCTACTCTGGCCTGCTTTCCAGCCCATGTCAACCTTTGCATGGTCGATCTTAGTTTAGAAAAAGTTTCTGTTTGAGCCAGATGGGAATGTTCATAAATAAGTAGAAAAATGTGGGCAATACTACCATCTTTTGCAATGCATATCGGCTTAGGTGAGAGGTATCTGTACCCATCAATCTATCTGTTCCTCAAGTTTGGTTCGTGCCCTACCGTAATTTTCCCTTATCACCAGTTCTGGGTCGAGATGCATCCATATGCCAAGATATTTAACTGGTTCAGTTTGCCATTTCAGTGGATATTCTAAATTGGGTTGTGTTGTGGCTTGTGTGAGGGGTATGACTACTGATTCATCCCAATTTATGTGGAGTCCTGAGTATTGCTCAAATCGTATGTATTCCCTTATAAGTTCATTTAAGTGAGTGTCAGGATAGCGAGTCAAAAGCAACATATATTCAGCATATAGTGAGATGCCAATGGGTCTAAGGTGAAATTGTAAAGCAGACTCGGAGTGTTTTTGATGAATTTTACAAGCTAATGGTTCAAGGATTAATGTAAACGAAATTGGCGATAGCGGACAGCCCTGTCTCGTCCCTCAACTTATTTTAATTGGATTGGACGTGTTCCCGTTAATTCTCACACGTGCAGTGGGATCTGTGTAGAGAAGCTTAATCCATCGCAGGAAGGGCTCTGGAAAGCCCATTCTGCGTAGCACTGTAAACATAAATACCCATTCCACAGAGTCAAATGCTTTCACCACATCTAATAAAGCAGCGGTTGGCGATAAATCTGGATCTAAATGATGATACAATGCAACAATGGTGCGTATATCCTGTGTGGTAGAAAGTGTCAGAACAAAGCCAGCCTGGTCTGGTAAAACCAAATTACCCAGTAAGGGCTAAATACATGCTGCTATATTTTAGCTAGTATTTTGACATCCATATTTACTAAAGCTAGGGGCTGGTAGGACTCACATTTAGTTCAATCAATCAATCAATAACAAGCTTTAATCGCATCATACAAAATGTCCATAAAAGCATACTATAAAATACAATAAAAATTCATTTATAACCAGAAAGAAGCAGCATTATTACATATTTAAAATACACATAATCATTATACAATTATACATATCATAACGAAAATACACTTTATATTGTTTCATAGTTCAAAATTTCTAAGTGAACGAGTTTATTCCTTTGTTTAATTGCCGACATTATATAGCAGTTTACTGCATTACAGGCAAATACATTTTCCAAATTTCGTAAACAGTTAAAAGCGGCTTTATAGGAATACAGGGAATTTTCTTTAAAAATTGGACGTAAAAATTGTTTTCTAATTTCTATATACAATTTACAAAAAATTAAAAAGTGAAGGGTACTTTGTTTGGACCTACCATCACATGGACAATTTGGGAGATTGGCACCCCACTTAGCCCTTTTTGGAAAGGCAAAAAAATAATGTAATGTGTTCATCCGTAGTCTGGTTAGGTAGAATCTATGCTGAACATTTGTTATAAAAACGAGGTATGGCTGTATACCCTTTACAATTGGCCCCTCAAGATAGGAGACAATGGTTATCTTAGTACTTGGAACCACATCTCTTGACACAATCCTAGCGTTCAAGAGGCTCCTTTTTAATTAGACCCTACTAATTTTTTTAATATCTTCGGGTTGATTCCAATGCAATGCCAAGTTGCATTCTTCTAGAAGGCTACTTATATAACTTAACCAGGGTATTTTCTTATATCGATCTTGGGATAGACAGTCTAGTATAATATCCCTCGTAAAGTGAGTTTCTTCCCTACTCCAGACACGGTGCCACATCTTTAGAGTAGCCAAACTAATCAGATCATAAATATATGATGTTCCAGTTTCTGTATGCAAAATAATCGAAGGATTGGAGGCAGGTACGGCTAACAAACGTCTTAGAAATTTGTTTTCAAGGGTGTGTATCGGCGTCGTATCTGCCTGACCCCATAAGGCTCCCCATAGCAACTCCCTGTAATACATTTTGCTTCATATAACTTCAGGATTTCCCGTACAGGTTTATTGCCAATTTTATGGGAGAATCTGAAGATAGCCTCAACTAATTTCACAAATTTCATCTTGCATAAATTTATATGTGTGTCCCAAGTGCCCTTACTGTTAAAAAGGATACCTAAACAAGAGAAGGTAGATGTTCTCTCAATCTGTATCCCGTTAATTTAGTGAGTTTTAATTTTAATATTCTTTTTACCACAGGACATGACCAAAGTCTTGCTCAGATTGATTTTTAAGGATTTTTCTGTCATAAAACTAGTAAAATTGTCCAATAAAATTTGTAGGCCATTCGCTGTCCTTGAAATTAGGACTGCATCGTCGGCGTACAACAAAAGGGGCGTAGGCCGATTACCAATCTTGGGGACGTCTGCCCCCAAGTTCTGTAATAAAACATCAACACCATTTATATAGAGTGAAAACAAAAGAGGCGCGAGGGTACAGCCCTGTCTAATCCCACGTGTAATGTTAAAGTGCTTTGTGCATTCTCCATGTATTCCATAACGTATCTTGGCGGAAAGACGAGCATAGATTTGAGATAAGAAACCAATAATATCCTCGGGGCTGGTAGGACTCACATTTAGTTAAGTTCTTATCTGGTTTGGGAAGCGCTATTAAGAGTGCCTCACGCAACGAAGCCGGGAGTTTTCCCTCCTCATAGGCCTCTTCGTACATCTCAGCTAAATGCGGTATCAATAGGTCTCGGAATTCTTCATAAAATTCTCCAGGTAGTCCGTCAAGGCCAGGAGCTTTGTTGTTAGGTAAAGTGTTAATCGCCTCTTTGATTTCGCCTTTGGTAATGTGGTGTCACACGTATTCACGCTGTCTATCAGATAGCCAGGCTATGGCAACGTCATCTAAGTATTGGCCAATGTCAGTCAGGTTCACATTAGATCGCGTGGTATAGAGTTGCAAATAATAGTCTTTAAAACAGTCTAGAATTGACAAAGTGTCGTAATGTATTTGATCTCGTGTGTCAGCTATCTGTGTTATATAGGTTGCTGTCGCTGCAGGTCTAATTTTATGTGAAATTGCGCATCCCGGTCTACCTCCCTTGCCATGGCTCCGTGCTGTATATCTACGTGACCTATATTTTACCTCATCAGCTGCATATTCATGATAAGCGTCTATTTTCCCCCTTATTGCCGCTAATATGGTGAGATTTTGTTTCTCTATATAGTCTGTTTCGAGTCATTTTATATCTCTTTCAATCATGTTTAACTGCTGTTGAATGTCCTTCAGAATGCCAGCATGTTTACTGATACAGTGTCCTCTTATAGTGACCTTAAAGGCCTCCCATAACGTATGTGCGCTCTTTACAGACCCTGTATTAAAGTCAAAGTAATCAACTATCACCTGATGTAATTTGCTACGGAACACTGGGTCCAGGAGAGCACTTCCTTGCAGTCTCCATGTAAACTGTTGTGTGTGATTAGGGACCTTTAGTGAGAGGCGAAACGGGGCATGGTCTGATAACGTCTTGGGTAAGTGTTCCACCGCAAGTGTCCACGTGCAAACATCTTGCGTGACCAACCAGTAGTCTATTCTGGACCATGTATTGTGTGTTGTTGATGTGCAGGTACCTTCTTTACATCCTGGATGGTGCAATCTCCATATATCAGACATCATCCACATCTCCATTCCCTCTCTAAGCACCTTAGCGGATTGTTTACTATATCGTTCATTGCCAGTGGATCTGTCAAGAGCCAGATCGAGACATGTGTTAAAATCCCCTCCCAATAGTATGGCGGTGGTTGGTAGGTCCCTTAGTGTAGACCATATGCGCGCATAAAAACTAGGATCGTCAGTATTCGGTCCATATGATGTGACTATTGTTAATACAGTACCCCAAAATTTCCTTGTACTATAATATAACGCCCTTGGTCCTCTTTAAGAGCTTGAATGAGCTGAAATGGGATGTTGCGTCTGACCAGAAGCATTACTCCTCTGGCGTATGTAGAAAAAGAGGATGCCATTCAGTATGCCGCCCATCGTAAACCTATACGCCCTTCATTGAGGGCCGTAAGATGCGTTTCCTGTAAACAGGCAACATCTATCCCGTGCCTATCTAAATATGACAGTACCTTGCGAATTTTCTGCGGATTATGGAGTCCCCATATGTTCCAAGTCATGAACGTCAGTTTTTGGGTGTGTGGTTTAGTGTTAGCCATGTGTGCTGTTTCCTATATATTGAGTGCTGCTGTAGCATTCTTGGTGTGCTGACATAAATGTAAATTACTGCTTTCTCAAAGCTGACCAGAGTTTTTGTACTTTTCTCTCCCCCCACCCACTCCGCCCGTTCCCATATCGCGGAGACAATACCAAAGAGTTGCAACATATCCCTTCCCGCCCTCCCGCTCCCAAAAAACTAAAGACTAAACTAGTGTGGTGCACACAAGTGGGCAGGAGCTAGCACTGCAAGTCCCAGTGGATATCCCACATGGGTGGACGCCATATCTACATGAGCTCAACTCACATCCAAAGCTCACTGTACTTTAACCCGCAGCCAGTGAGTCACTCATTAATGGCTATATATTTTATGAAACCAAAACATTAAACATAATGTTATGCACAGTCTATAGATTGCAAGTATGAGGTAAGCTCAAGTCTCTGTCGTCAACTTATCTGCTCTCAGCAGCTTGCTTTTCACACTGTTCGGCAGGATGTTTGCAACGTCGTTGAGTTACATTCGCATTGTGCACTTCTGAGTTCTGCAGTAATAAGCCATCAAATATATTCCAAGTGTAGCGCCATAGTGTGGTATAACAGCCTTAGTCCAGGTACCAGCTATGTGTATGCCTGATGGGGTGCCAAGACCGGAGAGTATCAGTTGTTGGTTAAAGAAGTCCCCACTCCACATCTGTGGTGTTCGCTTGTTCCTCCCCTTCTCCTCTTGGGGCTCTCCTGCGCATACTGTGTGGTCCTTTCTGTTGTAGGTACTTCATTATCTCTTTTGGCTCATGATATATCTTCGTCTTCCCTTCATCAGTCACGTGAAGTCTGGCAGGATATAGCATAGCATATGGTATATTCAGATCACGTAGCTTTTGTTTTGCAGGCCCAAATTTCTTCCTTGCTTCTTCGAAAGTCGGTGTGAAATCAGGATATAGGGAGATATCCATACCTTCGTGTCGTAATTTGCCCAATTCCCTGGCTTTTTGAAGGACAGCATCGCGATCTCTGTAGTTTAAGATCTTAGCTATTATTTTCTCGGTCTGGACCCGGGCGGTGGTGGTGGCGCCGCCAACGATCTGTGTACCCGCTCGATGATGAAGATTTCAGAGAATGTTTCCAGGCCCATTAGTGAAATGAGTAGCTGTTCCACATAACGTTCCATAGGGCCAGTGTTCGTTGTTTCCAATATGCCCGTCAGGCAGATATTGTTTCTATGAGACCTTGCTTCCAAATCCTCTGCTTTTGCTGTTTGGACTGCTAAATGCTTGTCCATTTTCCCTTGCTTAGTCTCCATTTGAGTGTGAGCGTTTTCAGCTTTAGATATATGGCAGTCAGCCATGTCAAGCCTTTCCGTGTGCCTGTCCATGCGTTGGGACATTCGGTCAACCCTATAAGTTAGCGAGTCAATCTTGCCGTCTGTTGGTTAAGGCTGCTTGTATCGTGGTGAACATAGCTTGTACGTCGTTGTTGGTGACTCCGCCAGTTGCACTGACCGCTGGTTGCGCAGCCTGTTGATCATCTGTGCCCTGGTCTGGCTGTTTCTTGGCCTGTTCGAAAGTAATTTTAGGTTGGTTTCTATCCGTCTTGCCTGTGGCCCCAGCAGTGTCCTTCCCTCAATATTGACTTCCCCGCTATGCCAAGTAGAGGATATATAGTACAATGTGGAAGTTGTGACAGATTTACATCCCCCACCTAGTTGTAGTGATTTATCAGTGATGAGTAGTTTGTGGATGTAGTAGGCAATTATCAATATTCAGTTGGGGCTACACTGATTATGGTGGGGTGAACTAGTAAGATACGGCTTTCCAGCGTAGGTTCAAAATTCAATGTAAGCACTCCAGTTGAGCAGTCACTACTTTCACCGCAACCGCTATGAGATGTCTCCTAAGGTTAATAACAGGCACCTTACAGCCAGTCGTGTTTCTTAGGCACTTCCGCAGACGCACTTTCCCTTCCCAAAGCTCAGTTCACTATTCTGTCCTCACCACCTTGTGGTGCCTTTCTCAAGTGGGCGAAACCTTTAGTAACGGTCCATTTGTGTATATGTTCACAGCCAGCTACAGAGTCATAAATTGAAAGCTGCGCAGTTGGACAGCGCGCTGCGCACCATGTGGATCTTGTACTCCTGTGATCTATACTGCCCAGTGCTAGTTGTGGGGGATGTGTCTCCGCGGTCCGCACCAAGTGTGATATGAAATCCTGGCACATTCAGGACAATCTTGAAGGGGAAGGAGTACTCTTGTCCTGATATGTACAGTGTGCTCCACTTCTAGTATGGCAAAAGTGGCCGCTGGCGTTGGTGAATGGCGCGGTTCCTAGCACTCGAATCGGTCCCACGTGGGCACTGGATTTCAGCAGTGTTTTACCCAGTATGTTAGCGGCATATGCTCTTACCGTCTATATATACAGTGCCTCCACAGCTCTGTAGACCTCCGGCGGGACCTGCAGGCACAGCGTCGTCTTTGGAGTGCCACTCCCGCTATCCAGGCACACCTCCGGTCGCACCGCCAGGCCCTCTCCTCCTCAGCTGGAATACGTGCTCTGTGTCTCGGCCTCTCTTCTAACGCAAGCCCACTGCTGTGGTTTCAATTTCACAATTCAGGCCGCTCTTGCGCAACAGCTCGTTTCGGTTTTACGGAGCCTCCCGGTGTAGCAGGGTCAGTACACAGCGGTTGTCCATGCACATGGTGTTGGCATATCCCGGATCACAGGGTACT
The DNA here is from genome assembly GCF_964204655.1 of Triturus cristatus. Lineage (NCBI taxonomy): Eukaryota > Metazoa > Chordata > Amphibia > Caudata > Salamandridae > Triturus > Triturus cristatus. The sequence continues at coordinate 41,808,954 of NC_140582.1, read as the reverse complement.
TGTGGCTCTGGATGTGTAGGATAATGGAGGATTTTGTGGCGTCCGAGAGGAGCTTGCTCAAGCTGCAGCCATCTCTCAGCGTGGCTAGCTCTGCCCCCGCTTAATTTAAATTTTAAAATTCTTAGTAAGGTACTGGCGGGCAGGTTGCTCCCTCACATGAAACTGCACAGACTCTATTTTGTCCTTTATCACTCATGCAGCAGGCTACAGTACTGTCATTTGACTTGGAAAGGGCATTCAACACGGTCTGCTGGGAATACCTGTTCAAAACAATGCTGTGTATGGGCCTTGTAAGTGGTTTTGTGAAGTGGGTAAAGCTCCTCTATGCATCTCCCACGGCGAGAGTCTGGACGGGTAAAACAATATCTGGTCAATATAAGATCTCCAGGGGAACTCGGCAAGGATGTCCTCTCGCTCCCCTCCTGTTTTCCCTAGCAATTGAACAGTTGGCTGAGAGGGTCCATCAGGGTGGTAAGGGGATGGGCCTCAGGATGGGTGAGCGGGTTCATATTATCTCTCTTTACCCCGATGACTTGCTGATTTACCTGGGGGAAGTGGTGAAGGCAGTGGCCTCGACAATGCAGCTCCTTGTGAGGTTTGAACACACGTAGGGCCTCCAAGTTAATAAAGCAAAGACTTAGTTATACCCAGGCCTGCGGCCCTGACAGCTGATATTAATTGGACCCCTCAGTCACTCAAATGTATGGGCATTCATATCTTCCACTCTATGGAGGACCTGAGTGGGGGAAATTTGAATAGAGCAATGCGGCCCACTAGATCATGTGCTCTTTTTTGGCGCACCCTGCTGCTGCCTATAATAATGGCTAGGATTTCCTTATCTAAATTGGTATTGTTGACCCTATATTCCGTCAATCTCCCAATACCGAAGCCCCCAGGGAGGTTCCGCCCGTTGAATTTCCTACTACATGATTTGGTGTGGGGAGATGGGCGACAGAGAGTGTCATGGAAGACACTACAACACACTATGACAGAAGATGGGTTGGGAATGCCGAATTTAGAACTTTAAATGTTAGCCGCCCAAATGCAATGGCTGGCGCAATGGCTGGAAGGAGTGAATGAGGAGGGTACTGGTTTAATGTAGCCTGGCGCCTACCCTAGCTGACTGTTGGCAAAGCTGTTGGATCCAACAATTGGGATATCATATCGCTTGATATTGCAAGATACAGCCTTACAGACCTGGAAAAGAACACCAAACTATACCCCTATGCTGCCTCTAGCAGGCCGGCCCCAAGAGGAACCTAAGACGATATTCCCACTGTTAGAGTCGGGGATCTCTGGTTGGCGCAAGGTTGCCCTTGTGTCAAGCAGGAACCCTCTCCTCCACGTCAGGGCGCAGGATAACCCCTCGCGAATGACCCTTGCTCACCCTCTAGGTGCGTGGCGTGAGCAGCCAAGGCGATTCCTCAGGCGTTGTTGGTTAAGCACTTACAATCATACACACAGTAAATACATCAATCCCCCCAGAAACGGACACCAGACTTGAATATATATAAAAATACGATTCTTTATGTAAAAATAAGTATATATATCTCAGCAGACTTATCACAAGACCAATAACGTTTTCGCTATGCCACCAGGTTGTAACGCGGGCAAATGTTCGTTGTTCGTAGCTTCAAATGGATACTTTGTAGTCTCTTGCAAATGTTACTTGTGGTTCCAGTACTCACAGAGATCGACTCCTGCGAACGGGGAAATAAGGCGTTGCGGGCCCCGAGCCCGATGCTGGAACTTCTTTCGTGATGCGGAGAGTCGGCACAGGTCGGTGCGACTCTCGTCTTGGGAAGTGCTCTTGGGTCCTCAATCAGCAGGTGTGGGCAAGTAGGCAGGCGCGGCCCGCGACCCTTTAGCACGGCGGTGCAGGAGGGGTCTCCACAGCGGGGGCGGCGCGGCCTGAGATGTCCGGGGATAGCGAAGCGGGGTCGCAGGGCACGGTCAGTGCAGCTGGATGACCCGGCGTAGATCACAGTCGTCGGACGGCTTCCGGCGGGAGGGGTGATAGCGCGGTCAGCGCGCTCCAGTAGCAGGCGGTGACAGGGATGCAGGCGGCCTGGCCCGGGAACAGAGAGCGGCTCGGGACGGAGCGGGGCTCTCACGGGTTGGAGGCAGGCGAGCTTCTGAGTGTCACGGCCCTAGGAGGGGCGATGAGGGGCGCAGTCTCTTTTCCAGCGGGATGCCCACACGGCTCGAATTGGAGGATGAGCAAGAAGCACAGAGAACCCACTGGTCCTGGGGTTCAGTTCAGGGGGCAAGGTCAGATCAAGCCCTTGGAGAATGTTCAAGCACAAAGTAGCAAAGTCTTTTCAGTAAGTCTCTTCCTCTCCTTTCTCAGCAAGGCAAGCAGCAGGCCAGCTCCTCCGGCGTCTTCTTCTCCTTCTAGTCGGGCAGAGGTTCTTTGTGGTAAACAGGATTCTGATTTCTTAGGAGCCAGGCTCCTACTTTTATACCATGATTCTTTTGTTCTTTAGCGCCAGGGGGCCTAGGCCTGGCTCAGTCCAGTTCTGGAGCACTTGGTTATGGTGACTCTGCTCTTTCCTTTCAGCAGCAGGGCAGAGACATCAGCCGCCCCACAGGGGGCGGCGCCGGCTTTGTGGTGGCAGAGCACAGGGCTATTCAAGAGTCAAGGTGTACTCCTCCCACCCATCCAGGTGTCACCTCTCTACCCACCACCTGGCAGCCAACCTGTCTCTGGGGGATCCCCCCCACCCTGCTCCTACTGTTGCCAGGCAGAACACACACACACAGCAGAGGCGGACTGAGATGGTCAGGTCAGTAAATACTAACTTTCTAAAAGTAGTATTTACAAACCCAGGATATTAAAATAAACTTGACTACAAGGAGTATTTTATTATTCTGAGTTCAGGCATACTAAACTTGACACTCTACCATGCTCTCTGAGTCCACTGGGGTCACAGCGTTGGCGTGATCCCAGCAGCCCATTCTGGCCTATGGAGAGCAGGTAGCCTTCAATAGTGAAGAACGAAAATGGCTGTAATTCACTACTAAGACATGCCACACACATCAGGGCATGTCCTACCTTATGCCTACAATGCACCCTGCCCTTGGGCCTACCAGAGGGGTGGCTAATATGTAGGTAAGGGAAGGTTTAGGGACTGGCAAGTGGGGGCACTTGCGCAGTCCGCGCGACGGTCCCAGACCGCGCACAGGGTCGGCGGTGGCAGACCCTAGACACATTTTTACAAGGCCGCTTTCTGTGGGTGGCGCAACCAGCGCTGCAAGCCCACCAGCAGCATTGGCACTCACAAGCCCTGGCACCCCTGGTGCACTTTACTGGGGACTGACAGTGAATCCAATAAACCAATCATGAACATCAATTACAGGTACACTTTACTTAGGGAGCACTTGCACTGCGGCACGGATTAGCCGTGGCGCAGTGCCCTGAGCGGACAACACCAGCAAAACAGTCGAGGCACACCATCAAAAAGTGGAGGGGAAACTCACGCCAAGGTGCCAGGTCTAACACCCACCGAACAGTTGGTGCCCTGGACAACGGCAGAGCTGGAGAATGTTTGGGATTGCTATCTGGATAAAACACTGATCCCATTTAAGGAATTGGTGGAGATCTTTGGTCTCCCCCCTGGGGCAGTTCCTACAATACGAGGTCCTGACTCACACCTTTGGACTGTTGTGGGAGGGAGGAGCCTGAGACTCACCCAGTGTTGCATTTGTTTATCACCCTGGGTTACACGGGGTACCAAGTGAAGTAGTGCTATGCTACCATGCTCACCATGTCCCTTACCCCATTGCATGAATTGCGGGGAAGATGGGAGAGGATTGTAGATGGGGGAACTCCCAGATGTAGAATGGGGCAACATTTTTCAATCCCCCAAGAAGGTCTCCCAAAATACCCGCTTGAAATATACACATTTCAATTTAATACACATGACCTACATGACAACTCACCACCTCAACGTCACTTATGGAGGGAAATACAGAAGTGCCCAAGATGTTACCACATAGACGCAGATTTCATACATATGACATGGGAATGTCAGAGCGCAAGTACATTCTGGAAAGCAATTTTAGCTAAGATTAAAGATGACTTGGGACAAGAGTTAGCCCCTACAGTGCAAGTATGTCTGTTGGGACTTTTTCCCCCGACCACATAAACGCAAGATTGGGAATGGATTGATAGGTCTAGCTAAACAAAGAATTGCGTTAGAATGGAAGTCTGCGGCTGGACGCCAGTTTGCAACTTGAAACCGCAACGCGATTAACTGGGATAGGGCTGAAAGCAGAGTGCTGAACTGGGAGGAATCCAGGGGAGTGCTGAAACACCCGATAGCTGATCTCTGAAAGGAAGCATTGTTGTCATGGGAAATGCCGACACAGTCAGGCAGCGAGGGAGGGGAGAGTGATGGCGAGCCTGAATAGACGGAAACATAACATCACAGCAACCTCGGCCCTATACTGAGATATGGGGTTAGATTCTGTTATTGGACACCAGTGATGTTTATAACCAAGAAAGAGATGCAGAAAGGAAACTAGTATATTATGAGAAACCCTCCCAGCCCATTTAGGGATCCATTGATTGGCTCTGTAAACTGTATACCCAGAGTAAGACACTTTTATTTCCATATACTTACCACCCACCTACACAAGTCTTAGTTAATAGTTAGAAGTGATCGTTTAGCCCTAAAATATGAAAGATGTTGTTATGTACTAGAATGGCATTGACAACTGTACACCTAGAAGAATAGACTGCGAACCACATTGCAGAATAGATATCTGTTTATTAAAGGCTAGGCTAGGCCAATAGGCTGCATTCTGCTTCCAAAATCCATGTACACATGGAATTTGACATGTATCCTGTGAGCTCGAAAGTGTATAATTTGATGTAACACAGTACTGTACAAGATAATTGTGTTTGAAGAATAGCTCGATTTTTGTAAACGGTAACGTTTAATATAGAATGCCAAAAAAATAGGTTTTAAAAAAAAAAAAGTACAGAGGGGATACTATGCAAACCCATTCAAGCCAATTGTTTTACGCACAACTTGACCCTGGTTCTGCTTTGGATTTCATAGATTGACTGCATGACGTAGGTACTTCCCCCCCCATCTGAGCACCCAGGAGGCCATGACATTAGGGAAAAGTGCAAACAGTTACAAAGAGAGAGCAAATCCTCTATGCCCGTTGCTTCACTTTCTTCCGGACTCAATTAGGAAGCCAATGCATCAGATTTCTCTACTACCCTGCCCAGACCATTGGGAGTCGAAAATTACGGGATTTCAATCATTTTATGGAATATAGCAAGCATTGCTTCTAGAATGAGTTTTTCAGATTGGGGCAATTATGTTGACATGTTTGATATTTGCCTCTTTCAGGAAACGTGGTGCACTACTACAGTATTTAGGGTGGGATATCAAAACTTGTTTGTACCAGCTATTGACACCCCCAGCAGGCACCCATCATAGTGTGGGCAAAAACGTCACTTAATAGCAACATAGACAGAATTGAAGTAGATTCCCCGGATGTCCTATGTCTGTGACTGTGAATAGAAACTCATCCCACTGTTGAATTTTATAACGTATATGCTAGGAGGATGCAAAGTGGTAGGGATTCACCTACTTTGCCAAACCTAGGAAATGCTTGGGAAACTAGAAATAGCCCTGGATATATCTGTCATGGGTACTTGGGCCTCCCACACGAGTGAGGCACCATTTATATCGGGAAACCTGGGGCAATGCTGGGTGGTAGGAAATTTGTGTCAGCCCGGTGATCAAACAACTTTCCCATACAAAAATATGTGGAAAAAGTGATTTTTTTCAGCTAAATTTGAGGTTTGCAGGGGATTCTGGGTAATACAATTGTGTTGGGGGATCCACGCAACCAATGCGTCCCTGGAATTCCCCAGTTGTCTAGTTTTCAGAAATATGTGGGTTTGGTAGGTTTCCCTAGTTGGTGGACGAGCACAGGGCCAAAAACCGAGATGGCCCCCCTTGCAAAACCAGGTTGCTTTGTGATAGGCAATTTTGATGTCTCCTCAATACGTTTTGGGACCTTGCCTGTCGCGGGTACTTGGGCCTCCCACACGAGTGAGGCACCATTTTTATCGGGAGACCTGGGGGAATGCTGGGTGGTAAGAAATTTGTGTCAGCCTTGCGATCCATCAACTTTCTCACACAAAAGTATGTGGAAAAAGTGATTTTTTTTCTGCTAAATTCGAGGTTTGCAGGGGATTCTGGGTAAGAAAATGTTGGAAGATCCACACAACCATTACCTCCCTGGAATCCCCCGGGTGTCTAGTTTTCAGAAATGTGTGAGTTTGGTACGTTTTCCCTAGCTGGCCGCCGAGCATGGGACCAAAAATGCAGGTGACCCCCTTTGCAAAACCAGGTTGTTTTGTGATAGACAATTTTGATGTCTCCTCGATACATTTTGGGCCCTTGCCTGTTGCGGGTACTTGGGCCGCCCACAGGAGTGAGGCACCATTTTTATAGGGAGACCTGGGGGAACGCTAGGTGGTAGGAAATTTGTGCCAGCCTGGTGATCCCACAACTTTCCCACACACAAATGTGTGGAAAAAAAGTTTTTTCAACTAAATTGGAGCTTTTCAGGGCATGTTGGGTAAAAAAAAAACAGTGAGAGCCACGCAAGTCATTCACGCTTGTACTTCCCCCTTTTTCTACTACTCAAAAATGTGAAGGTTTGCCTAGGTGATGGCTAAGCTAGGGGACAAAGTTCCATGCTACCCATATTGAGAAAAAAAAAATCTTCCAAAAGGCCATTACACCGCCACAAATATACATCTAACACTAATTTGATAAAGCTAATCCACCACTTACACTGGTTGGTTATAGCACCTCCAGAAACGCTGGCTTCAAAGCACAAATACTTATCAAAGTATATAAATATTGAAGCCAAGCCTTCTGAAGGTGAGCCAAAAAGCCACTTCACAGCACCAACCGCTTTATGGTCCATTCACAACGCCATTCACACACCACACACAAGACTTCCATACCGCAAGTTACGGGCCCAAACAACTAAATCACTTGCACTCACATAAACATACCGCCGCCATGCAAGGGCCCATCACATTCATATGCCACAAGACATAATGCATTTGACTACATTTTACCACCTGTCAAGATTCATACAGCAAACTAACCATCTGCTAAGTTCTAACGGAGGATGAGCATGGCAAGCAGCATTGACCCAAAAGTACTATAGTGAATTCAGTGCGAGTGTGGCAGCAATGGATTTGAATCCATGGGTGAAGATGAAGTCATGACGTGTATCTATACTACCTTTACTATCTGCCTTCTACCTTTGCAATACTCCTCGGACAGTGCACCTACCATAAGCTGTTCTAACCCGTTTGCGTGTCTGTCCTCATCAGAGTCCTAACTAATCCTGTCTAATTGTCAAGAGACGCCATACTAATGCCTTCCATTTCTAGCTACTCGAAGCATGAGAAAACATTACTGTCACATGCTATCAATACTCTCACTATGCTAAATCCAACTCCTTCCAGTTTGTGGATGCAAGTTGGGGGTGCCGGAGTATGCCGCAAAGTCATTCCTCGAGCTGAGCAAACATATCTACCTTTGAAACTAAGGCAAACATGCTGGAAATTTTCAAAAGCTTTCTAAAGCGAACACAATAAACTATGAAGAACAGTTGAATGTGAAACACGGGTACTCCGTGACAATGTGGCGTATGTTCTGTCCATCAGTATGTGCAGCGTGGGGACTATAATGCACTTGTCAATTGGCGAACAGCACAACTGCCACGTTCTCAAAGCAGAAAAAGTTGTTGAGAAGTCCCTGGTTTCCTGAAGTAAAGGAAGAAATATTCTGCAGCTGCTTGCATAGTGAAGGAGTGGCCCACAGACAGTAGGTATCCATTCACAACAATTGAAAGGTTAACCTATTGGCAGCTCCACCTCAGTCAATTTCCCAGAATTATTTTAGTGTGATACAACATAAAGCAAGTAAGAAAACAGAAGGCAGGCTTACTTGGGCACTGGGGACAGTAAACACGATTCTCCTGCCTCTTTCCCCGCATCGAGCACACTTTACAACGACGACATGGTCGCTCCTTTTTCGGTGTTGCAGGAATTTTATCAGCAAAGTGTCGCTCCTGCAGCTTTGCCACATCTTCCAGAACACATGAAGTGGAGGCTGCTGCTTCTGTAGCAGTGAGACTTTCAATCACAGACAACTGAAAGTCAAGGAAAGACATGAGTCTTCCTGTGGTGGTCTCATGATAAACAACATACACATTGTATGTTTCCATCTGGATCAGGTGCGTAAACAGTTTCTTATACAAAGTGCGAGTTTTACGACTCGCATTGTATGACTGAAGAACCTGGTCGTTCTTGTCCACTCCGCCCATGTGCTCATGTATACAGGTGGGCTTGTGGACTTCGGCCATCTGACCCCAAACCGTGACAGGGGAAGTGCTCTCAGCATGAATTGTAGTGAGCACGTACACGTCATGCCTATCTGAGAACTTGACTGCGAGCAGTTCGTTGGAACGCAACACAGTGCTCTGGGATTTTTGGAGCTTCTTGCAAACAAGCTCCTGTGGGAATCCTTTGCGGCGACAACGAATTGTACCGCAGGCCACGATGCCAGCTTTGTAGAGCTCACTGAATAGCTCTACTGCTGTATTTAAATTGTCCACATAAAGGTTATAACCTTTGTGAAGAAGTGGCTGGACAAGCTCCCATACGATCTTTCCTGTGACCCCTAGCGTGGTAGGGCAACCTACAGGGTTAAGAGTTGTATCCTTCCCTGTATACACTCTCAAGCTGTACACAGAGCCAGTCTGGTGGAGAGTGAGTAGTAGAGAGCGAGCACTAGAGAGTGAGTATTTGAGAGTGAGTAGTAGAGAGTGAGTAGTAGAAAGAGAGTAGTAGAGTGAGTAGTAGAGTAGTAGAGAGTGAGTGGTAGAGAGTAGTAGAGAGTAGTAGAGTGAGTAGTAGAGAGTAGTAGACAGTGAGTAGTAGAGAGTGAGTAGTGGAGAGTAGTAGAGAGTGAGTAGAGAGTGAGTAGTGGAGAGTAGTAGAGAGTGAGTAGTAGAGAGTGAGTAGTGGAGAGTGAGTAGTGGAGAGTAGTAGAGAGTGAGTAGTAGAGAGTAGCAGAGAGTAAGTAGTAGAGAGTGAGTAGTAGAGAGTAGTAGAGTAGTAGAGAGTGAGTAGTAGAGAGTGTGTAGTAGAGAGTCATAGAGAGTGAGTAGTAGAGAGTGAGTAGTAGAGAGAAAGTAGTAGAGAGAGAATAGTAGAGAGAGAATAGAGAGTGAGTAGTAGAGTAGTAGAGAGTTGTCAGTCAGTGTCAGTCAGTGTCAGTCAGTCAGTGTGTCAGTGTCAGTCAGTCAGTCAGTGTCACTCAATCAGTGTCAGTCATTGTCAGTCAGTCAGTGAGTGTCAGTCAGTGTCAGCTAGAGCAGCTCTGCTGACCTGGTTCCCTGGCTCTAAAGCAGCTCTGCTGACCTGGTTTTCTCCCTCTAAAGCAGCTCTGCTGACCTGGTTTCTCTGGCTCTACAGCAGGTCTGCTGGCCTAGTTCTCTGGCTCTAGAGCAGCTCTGCTGACCTAGTTCTTAGGCTACAGAGCAGCTCTGCTGATCTGGTTCTCTGGCTCTACAACAGCTCTACTGACCTGGTTCTCTGGCTCAAAAGCAGTTCTGCTGACCCGGTTCTATGGCTCTAAGGCAGTTCTGCTGACATGGTTCTCTGGCTCTAAAGCAGCCCTGCTGACCTGGTTCTCTCCCTGTCGAGCAGCTCTGCTGACCTGGTTCTCTTCCTCTAAAGCAGCTCTACTGACCTGGATTCTCTGTCTCTTCAGCAGCTCTGCTGACCTGGTTCTATGGCTCTAAAGCAGCTCTGCTTACTTGGTTCTCTGGCTCTAGAGCAGCTCTGCTGACCTGGTCGCTTGGCTCTAAAGCATATCTGCTGACCTGGTTCTCTCGCTCTAAAGCAGCTCTACTGACCTGGTTGTCATTCACATCCTAAAGTGTTCTCATTTGATCGAAAACTTTGTTTAAATGACGATTTTATAGATCATATGTCCTGCTGGATTAATACATTTTTTGAGAACAATAGATACTGTGCTCATGGTGCAATCGTCTGGGACACGTTTAAAGCATGCTTTAGAGGGGAGGTGTTCAGCTTTGGTTTTATCAGCAAAGACGGAGAAAAGAGATGCAGGCACTATATTCCGCTCTGAGAGAAGCTGAGGGTGAATTAACTCGGGGTATAACACTGTAGGGTAATGATATTCCGGAGCTAGAAGAGGCTGTTGCTAGATCCCGGGCAAAAATTCAGGGAGTGTGGAATATGGAGAATGCCAGAAAGTATCTGGCTTATAAAAAACAAAATGTTGAGTTTGGGGAAGCAGTTGGCAGGTGCTTGGCACTAAGGCTGCGCATGAAAGAATCTGCTCTTTGTATTGAGGCGCTGAAGGATAAAGCGGGGATAGTTTGTCAGGGCCCCACAGGGATCTTATCAATTTTTCATCAGTTTTATACTGATTTATACACGCAACAGGGAGAGAAGGGTATTGATATTAGTAGGTGTCTGGAGGGGGTTATATCATACTTAGATCCTTCTGAGGCGGTGCAATTGGAGTGTCCATTTACGATGGGAGAGTTAGAACTGGCAGTTAACAGTTTAGCCTCAGGGAAGGCCTCTGGATCTGACAAGCTCCCGGCGTAGATTTATAAGCTTTTTTTAAATTTAATAAAAGATGATATGTTGAGTACATACAGGGCTGCTCAGTAGGGACATGCCCCTAAATCTTGGGCAGAAGCCACCATAGTGTTTTTTAGCAAAAAAGGTAAGGACCCAGAATTGGTGGGGTTATACCGCCCGATTTCATTATTAAATTGTGATGTTAAAATTTACTCGAAGATCTTGGCCTCCCATCTTTCTAAGATTATTAGTTCCTTAGTCTCTCAAAATTAGCATGGGTTTATACCGTCGTGAGGGGCTGTCACTCATGTGAATAAGGTGGTGACACATTTTGATGTTTCCCAGATGGAGAAACGGGACTCTGGGCTAATTTTATTGGATACGGAGAAGGCATTCAACTGTGTGGAGTGGGAGTACCTGTGGGAATTGATGCGCCGACTGGGTTTCGGGAAAAGGTTTATGACTGCCCTGCAGGTACTGTACACTTCACCAGTCGCTAAGATCGCGTCAATGGGCCTATTATCGGATGCAGTTGCTATTACAAGGAGTACAAGGCAAGGGTGTCCCTGCTCACCATTGCTTTTTGCCTTATACATCAATCCGTTTATTGAGCATTTAGGTAATAGCTCCTTGATCAAGCCCTTTGTTGTACAAAATATTCCATATTCAGTGTTTGCCTACGCTGATGACATCGCGGTGACTTCGGTCGATCCATATACTGCACTTCAAGAGATTGAGCGGTTAGCAACACTTTTCGTCCAGGTATCAGGTTACTCATTGAATGTCACTAAAACTCAAATGTTGTGCACTGATAATTTTGCATTGGATGATGTTAGAGTCCTAAATGAAGTGACATATTTGGGTATTAAAATAAGGTAATCGATGCTTGAAGTAGTTGATGCTAACTGGACTGCGTTGCTACGTAATATTAAGGAATCACTAGATAGGTGGGCTCGATTACATTTTACGCTAATAGGCAGAAGCAACATCATTCAAATGAATGTTTTGCCGAAGGTATTATATTTATTTAGGTCATTACCTTTGGAAGTGTCAGGGGCGCAACTTCAACACCTACAATCTATGTGCGCGAAATTTTTTTGGGCCCCCGGAAAACCCAGACGAGCCACCAGATTTATGACGCTACCAACTGAACATGGGGGTTTAGGCATTCCTGACTTCGCTTTGTACTGTTACGCATGTTTTTTGTTAAAGATGCGGGTTTTATTGACGGGGAGGATGTAGCTAATAGCGCAGAGGCCCCCTCGATCTTTCAGACTCTATTAGGGCCCGAGGCACAACAATGTTTGTTTAAAGAAATTGATGGCAGCTACTTCAAGTGGACTAGGTTTAAAGTATTGGAATCTGCTTTTAACCCGTTCGACGCTTGTGACGGAGCAGTTCCGTCACGTGCGTCGGTTGCGCTGTGCGCATGACGGAACCGCTCCGTCATGGCCCCGCCCGCGCACGGAATCTTCAGCGCGGCGCGGAAATCCGCGCCGCGCTGAAGGGGTTAAAGTATGGAAGAGAATACATAAATTATGTTTATTGGAGAGACTATATCAATATACCCCCACGAATGCTGTGAAAATTCTTTCCCCAATTTTTTGGGATAGTGTAGCACTTGGTTGGAGGAGGAAAGGTATTCTTCAATTAGGGGATTTTTTTGTTACTGGTGGACCCCTAATGTCCTATGAAGAATTAGGTAGACCGTATGATTTGTCAAAATTTCAATTTGTAAAGAATTTTCAAATTCGAGATTTCATACGTCGGAAAAATGTTTTAGTCACACTTAATTTAGTTGTTGAGTCTGTTAGGTGACCGGAGAAGATAGGGGTGTTATTTAAGATATTATTACCTTATAGAGTAGACGACTTAGAAAAAAATAATTCCAAATGGTCTATGATATTGGGGGTATACAATATATGTATAGAGGATGCCATTATAAGATCTAAGGAAGCTTTACTTTTCGCCAATCTGAAACTGCAATTTTTCAAAACAGTTTTTAATTTGTATTATACGGAAGCACGTATGTTCAAGTGGGGGGATGGGTATGATGGCAAATGTTTCCGGTGTGGGGTGGATACTGCGCACAGTCTTCATGTCTTTTTCAGCTGTTCTAAACTATCAAGATATATTTTGGGTATTGAGAATTTTATGTCTATGATTATTGAGATTCCGATGTGTATCACCCCTGCCATTATGTTTTTGGGATTGGGCCTGAACTTGATAAGGGTACCCCTTTGTATAAACACCGATATTTGATTTTTATTGCCATAATGGTCGCTCGGCTGTGTACTGATGCTGAGTGGCTACAATCTGAACCTCCTCTTTTTGAACGTTGGCAGGCAAAAATGTATAATTTATTTCATTTAGAATTGAGTTTATACTCCGTAAAAGGGGTTAAGAAACGTGAGATTAGTTTAGGTATTTGGGGTGTTTTTAGTGACCATATGAACTCAAGAATTTTTGGAAAACCGTAATGTACTTTATATCTGTGTTACTGTGGTATAAAAATAAATAAATAAATAAATAAGGATATCTGGAGCGATTGCTGAGATGTTGGCAAGGCATACATCCATTCGCCAGTCGAATGGGCAAGTTTTGCAATCAAACGATGGTTGTACGCATATTGCATTAGTGTAGATAAATGTTATATTGTAGCTAGCTCCAATAATAGATAGAGGCAGGCAGCCGAATGTTTTTCCGTTTTTTCACAGTATTGATGTAGCTTGACGTAGAGGCGTATTCTGTCGGACATAGTTGTTACCATAGAGAGCGTAGCCATTTCTAGAAGTAGAATTAATAGTAGGATGGCCGCAAAGAGGGTGAGAATTATGTGCACTGTTCCTGTTATTCCAGAGATGATCGAAAGAATGTCTGAATGTAGTCTGGTATTAAAGAACAGTTTGAAAGCGTGTTAGAAGGCTGTAGGAGACCGTGTTAAAAAAGTGTGCCAGACCTTGAGTGTGACATGTGTTGAAAATTGTGTAACAATTCACAAAGTGTAATTGGTGGTTCATATTTAAAAGGGAGTGTATTTTATTTGAAGTTTGTGGTATCTGCAGTCGATACATTTCTTTTGCAGAAGTGAGAGCGACTTCTGTTCTGAACAAAGGTGATTTTAGTTTGGTTTGTTTCTTGAAAAGTGTTTTCAAACTAGGAATTGAAGGCCAAGTTGAAGTTTGGGAGTTAGTTTGTGTGGGTGGGAATAGATATTGCCACAGGAAGTTACTGTGTTTGAAACAGTAAGGACATGCGGTATGCCAGCTCATATTCCGTAGGAGTGTATGTTATTGAGAAGCAGATAACTGTTGTTAGAAAGCTGTGTGAATGTTGGTGTGATTGTGGGAGTTGGCGTCCTTTTAAGAAAGGATGCAAGATTGGTGGCTGTAAGCTTAGAAGCGCCATGTAGTTGGACATTCTTGGATAGTAATGAATGACTGCCATTGTGGTCGCACTATTCACCTGTGAGAAAAACTTTTGTATGCTCTTTAAGACAGCGATATGTAAATGGAGTAAGCCACTGCTCGTGAATAAACGCGCTACCTTATATAATGACATTCAACATGACAAACAACATGTGCACGTAGCAGACTCAATGACACTACATACTGTGGGAACCGTGGGCAGCCATGTATACAAACTAAACATGGCATGGCACCTCTGCCTCACTATGCAGAATGCGGGGAGAGATGAGAGCAAAGTATGTGTGAAGGTGGTAAGTAATTCTTGATTATAAAAGTATACAATGCAAAGTCTTGAGGGGATGTGCAGGACAGGCTTGAGTATGCAGAGCACAGACATGTACATGTTAACATACACTGATGGTCTATTGAGTGAAGTGGACAGGGGACGCATGATAGTACAGTCAGTAGGGAAGATTATGGAATGGTGGCGCATATGTGCCTCCCCCCCAAAATGTTTAGGGAAGTGGGGTGGCTCGCCGTACGCAAGGCTAGCGTAGGGGTATGAATAAAAGGCACGTTTATTTGGGAGTGGTTCTCTTCCGGATTGGCGAACATGTCTGCCAGGTATGCGCAGCTTACACCGCCACGAGGCTGGTACTCAGAAACTGTCATGCCGCTGTGACGCATATATGCCCCACAGTTCACCTTTCGACACCGCTGTATGTGAAAGAGGGCTGACCACATGCCGGCGGAAGGTCCTGGGCTGAGGTATGCGAGATCGGAAGTCTCCTGAGATTAACGCTGGCTACCGCAACACAGGCACACAGAGCCCAGCCTGAGGCCCAGGAGCGTAGAGTGCTCTGTATAATAGTAACACAGTAGTCTGACAGGTACCGACAGTGGAACGGTGTTTTGATAATGGACGATGTTAGAACTGTATCTGAGAGTGGAGATGAAGGTACTCCCTTCGACCAGCTGCAATCAGCTGTGGCTCCCAAAAGTGGAACGGTGTCTTGATCTCATAATGGACGATATCCGATATTACCTGCTGCTGAGTTTTCAAAGAACTCCCTCTGTTGAGGTGCATCACAATCTGTGCTTCCGTAGCTAACTGCTGTACAGGGTTATTGGGCTTTGTTGACTGTAGTTGCTGGACTATAGCGCGGTACAGCAGATCGGAACAATGAAACGGGGTCTTGATTCTATGATTGAGGATGTCAGAAGTTAAAGTCTGTGATTATTTCTGTGTACCCCTCCGACCAGGTGCAATCAACTCTGGGTCCCAACAGTGAAACGGTGTCTTGATCCCAGAATGGACAATGTCCGATATTGCCCGCTACTGAGTTTTTAGGTAACTCCCTCCATTGAGGTGCATCAGACTCTGTGCTTCCGTAGCTACCTGCTGCACATGATTATTGGGGTTGGCTGACTGCAGTCGGTGGAGAACACCACGGTACAGCAGGTTCGAACAGTGGGACGGTGTCTTGATATCACAATGGATGATGTTAGAACTGCATCTGAGAGTGGAGATGAAGGTAACCCCTCCGATCAGGTGCCACCAACTCTAGGTCCGAACAGTGGAACGGTGTCTTGATGCCATAATAGATGATGTTAGAACTGTATCTGAGAGTGGAGATGAAGGTACTCCTTTGACCAGGTGGAACCAACTCTAGGTTGGAACAGTGGAACGTTGTCTTGATTCCACAATGGAAGATGTCCGATATTACATTCTGCTTAATTTTTACAGAACTCCTTCCGTTGTGGTGGATTAGACTCTGTGCTTCTGTAGTTAACTGCGGCACATGATTATTAGGCATGGTTTATTGCAGTTGCTGGAGTACACAGTGGTACAGCATGTTCAAACAGTGAAACAAGGTCCTAATTCTATGATTGAGGATGTCAGAAGTTAAAGTGTGTGATGATTTTTGTGTATAGATTCTGATGAGGCGCAACCAACTCTAGGTACCAACAGTGGAATGGTGTCTTGAACACACAATGGACGATGTCCGATATTACCTGTTGCTGGTTTTTTACAGAACTCCATCTGTTGAGGTGCATCAGATTCTGTGCTTCTGTAGTTAAGTGCTGCACATGGTTATTGGGCTTAGTTGACTGGTATTGCTGGAATACATCGCGGTAGAGCAGGTCCTAACAATGAAATGGGGTGTTAATTATATGATTGAGGATGTTAGAAGTTACAGTTTGTGATGATTTCTGTGTAACCCCTCTGATGAGATGCAAGCAACTCTAGGTCCCAACAGTGGAATGGTGTGTTGATCCCACAATAGATGATGTTAGAACTGTATCTGAGAGTGGAGATGGAGGTATTCTCTTCTACCAGCTGCAACCAACTCTAGGTTACAAAAGTAGAACGGTATGTTGACTCCACAATGGACGATATTAGAACTGCATTTGAGAGTGGAGATGAAGGTACTCTCTTTGATCAGGTTCATCCAACTTTAGGTCCCAACTGTGGAACGGTGTCTTGATCCCACAATGGATGATGTCCGATATTACCTGCTGCTTACTTTTTTCAGAAGTTTGTGTGTTGAGGTGCATCAGTCTGTGATTCCATAGCTAACTGCTGCACATGATTATTGGGCTTGGTTGACAGTAGTCGGTGGAGTATACTGTGGTACAGCAGGTGCAAACAGTGAAATGGGGTCTCGATTCTATGATTGAGGATGTCATAAGTTAAAGTCTGTGAGGATTTTTGTGTACCCCCTCTGATCATGTGCAACCAACTCCGTGCTTCCGAATCCAACGGTATGTGGCTGTGAGTTGTGAATGACCACTGGTTTTGGTGTAGACTGCAGTTCGCAGGGTTCACAATTTAGATTGTGTGGTGATTTGTTTAATTACAGAATCCAAAAGTTAAGTAATTAGAATGTCTATTGAAACATACACAATATGTTTTAGTATACTTGCTTCAAGAAGTTTTTTTTATATCGGTTACAGGTTTAGTGAAATGACCAAATTTATCTTGAAAGTCCAAAGGAACGGTGAATATTGTAGACTGTGGAGAGATGTCATCCCAATTCGAATTGTTTTGATTTATTCATTGTAGAGTTCTCTGTAATTTATGTTGTTTTATTTTGTAAAGAAGGAGTGAGAAAAAGTATTGATGGTTGTGTGTGTGAGTACTGCATTTAATTAACAATGCAGACAGTAGTGTTCATAATTCAGATTGAGTTGCTATTGTAGATGATTGTTGGACCCGGCCTCGTGGCGTGGTCCTTAAACCCCTGGATTGTGCCCGTTCCCCGCCCCGGCCGTCACGGGCCACCCGTCTGAACTGCACCAAGGCCCTTCACCCGGAGCTGCACGGGGTCGCATGCTCCTCATGGCTCCGCCATCTTGTTGGCATCTACGTCACCCCGTACACCAGCCGGCGTGAACCCCGCTCAACCCGGCCTCGACCCCAGCGAAGCCCCGACATCGAGGCACCACGAACTGGCCAGGGGGTGCCGCAGGAACCATTCATCGCCCCCGGCGGAGGACAGTATCGATGGGACCCCCAACTGTCCTCCCCTCTCGAGGTGTGATCGCCCTGCAACTCCCTTGGGCCTGGCGCCTCTCCTGCTGGGCGTCTGGCCACCTCCACCCGGCCACTCCGCCCCCTCGGGCGCAAGGGTCCGGACATCAAAGGGCTCCAGACCTATATCTGGGGCGACCCCACCACAGCTCGGCAGTTGTATCCCGGAGTCCAGAGCCCTGCTGATCGAATCGCGGCTGACCCTACGGAGAAGAACTCTTGTCGGAACCATCACGAGCCCTGCTGACTGCGTCGCGGCTCCCTCTTGTGAACCTTTCCTGAACCACCTGGAACATCGGAGCCCTGCTGACGCCGTCGCGGCCCAACCTCGCTGAAACCTCCCTCGGAGCCCTGCTGACGACGTCGCGGCTCGAGCTGAGCAGAAACCATCTTGAGAGCCCTGCTGATTGAATCGCGGCTCTCCACGAACTGTACGCTGGAGCCCTGCTGACGCCGTCGCGGCTCGACCCCTCCGAGATCGGAGGTCCTCCAGCTTGAGGATAAGAACTGGGCCCCAGGTACCCTCGTACCACATTCCTACCAAAGACTGTCCCGCTACCCCTACCCTTCCAAAGAGACATTGAGACTTTTGGTGGATCCCTCGATCCCTTCGTGTAAATATTGAACTCGTAACCTTTTATTGATGATAAAGAATTGCTTGTCTTGAGACAACCTCCTTGAGTCCGGTGTGGTGGTGTTACTGTGCTAGTACGTGATAGGAGAAGGATCTCTCAGGAGACTTCTCGGCAGCGCTCGGCTACTTCGTGCAGTGCGAGGGCCCCCCCTTGGTGGTCTCACCGACTCCTCGGGGTTCGCCTTCCAACATTTTGGTGGCCAGCGACGGGATCCGAGCCGAACGCAGTACGTACCAGCCAGTACCCACTAGCTACCCATCCAAACGAATAGCATCATGAGCAGCCAGGAAAACAACGCGACAATGGAGTTCCAGCCCGAACGGCTGGAAGAATATACGCACAAGGAATTAAAACAGTTCTGCAGAGACAAAGGCATTGCAACCACCAGCCTCGGTACCAAGGAAGAGATGCAGAAAGCTCTGAGGACATGGCTGGAGGCCAGGGCAGGCCCCTCCCAGGAAGAAGGGCCCTTGCCCCTGACGGAGACCACAGCAACCGCACTGACCCCGGCAACCGAAGGACGAAAGAGCCTAGAAACCGGCCTCTCCGAAGAAGAAATACGAGAGCGGGAAAAGGTCCGGAGCCACGAGCTAGAGCTCGCCCGACTGCGACTGGACGGCGAACTCCAGCTGGCAGAAAAGAAACTGGCCCTCGAGCAGCTACGCCTTCAAGAAGAGATAGAAGAGAAGAGACGACACCGGGAGTTGGAGGAAAAGAAGCTCACCCTGGAGCACGAGCGCGGCCTCAAGGAGCTCGAGATCAAGGCCAAGAACGGAGGGACCAACACCCCCAGTACGAGAGACACTCTACCGCCTGCAGAGGCCAAAGTACATATCCCGAAGGAGGTCGTCAAGGAGTATTACAAAAATGACGATATCCAACAATGGTTCAAGGCCTATGAGGTGGCCATGACCTCCCATCGAGTGCCCCGAAAAGACTGGGGCGCAGGCCTGTGGGGGCGATTCCTGAGTGAAGGGCGGGACACGCTGCTCCAGCTACCGGAGGAGGTGATGACCTCCTACGATCACATGAAGGAGGCCCTGCTCACCCGCTACGGGCTAACAGCGGAGATGTACCGCCAGCGGTTCCGAGACTGCAAGAAAATCCCGGGTACCACATGGGTGGAATATGTGGACTTTTTTAGTCGGGCCCTAGAAGGGTGGATCAAAGGCAGCAAAGTAACCACCTACGGGCAGCTGGTCGACCTCATCGTGTGGGAACATCTTTCCAACAATTGCTTCGTGGAGCTGAGACAGCACCTCCTCGACAGCAAAATGACCGACCCGCGGAAACTGGCCGTCGAGGCCGATCGATGGGTCAACTCCCGGGTCCCCCGGAGCTCAATGGGGGAGTACCAGAGGAACCCCAGCGGACCCCCACGCCAGCGCGGTGGGGGGGGAGGGCCGAACAGGAACCGAGACCCTCCCGCTGGGGCCCCCAGGAGCCCCCCTCGAGGGCCACCGCAGCCACATCTCTCCCCGAGCCTAGCACGAAGGGTGGGCCCGGCCCGACCCGGACCACGGCCACCCGTGACCTGCTATGGCTGCCAACAAACCGGACACTTTGCCAGCGACCCGGCCTGCCCTCTGAACCGAAGAAACGGGGCCGGCGGGCCCCCGCCCCGGCAGCTGACAGCCGCCGCCTTGGGGGGAGGAGAAGAGGAAGAAGAGGCCCTCGACCAAGAAAACACTGAGTGGGAGCCGGCAGCCATGTCCCTGGTCTGCCTGGGTAGCCGGGAGATGGTACCCTGCACCCCCATCCCAACCAACACCCAGAAGTACCGGCAGCAGGTCACGGTCAACGGACAACGGGCCGAAGCCCTTCGCGACACCGGCGCCAGTATCACCGCTGTCCGCTGCCACCTGGTGACCCCTGAACAGATTCTCCCGAATGTGCTGTGCCCTGTCCGGACGGCCGACAACAGTGAAAGCCTATGCCAGATGGCCCTGGTCCCCTTCGAGTGGGGAGGGGTGACGGGCCTGCTGAAGGTGACAGTGCGCGACGACGCCCCGGTCGACTGCCTCCTGGGGAACGACTTGGAGAGTTCCCCCTGGGCTCAAGTAGAACGACGAGAGCACCTCCGAATGTTGGGACTGGCTGATTGGGCCTGCGCCATCACCCGGTCCATGACCGCCCAGGCCCCCCGCTCATCCTCGACCTCCGGGACCGGCCGACCCGAGGGGCTCACACCCCCTCCCGCCAGCAGCGAGGAGGAGGCGGACACCGACCCTGGGTCCAGCGAATCCTCCCCCGAAGAGATGACTTCTCCGAGCGCCCTACCAGAGCTGACGCAATGGCAACACGAAGGGGGCCCCACCCGAGAGCAGTTCCAGCAAGAGCAACAGTCCTGTCCCTCTCTCGAAGGGGTCCGGCAGCAGGCGACCGCGCAAGCCAACGGTGACCAGACCGGCACCCACTGGATCTACTGGGCCGAGGGCCTGTTGTACAGTGAACAGAAAGTAGCAGAACTCGGGGCCAGCCGCGTGTTGGTGGTCCCCCTCCGCTTCCGGGAGTTTCTTCTCAACCTGGCCCATGATGTGCCCCTCGCCGGACACTTGGGGCAAGACAAAACGTACAGTCGTCTGGTGACCCACTTCTACTGGCCCCGGATGCGGAGAGATGTGGACAACCACTGCCGGTCCTGCCAGACCTGCCAAGCCAGCGGAAAGACGGGGGGTCGGGTCAAGGCCCCCCTCCAGCCCTTTCCCGCCGTCAGCACCCCGTTTGAACGGGTCGGAATCGACATTGTGGGACCCCTGGACCCTCAAACCGCCCTGGGCCACCGCTTCATCCTGGTCCTCGTGGACCACGCCACCAGGTACCCGGAGGCGGTCCCGCTCAGAACCATAACGGCCCCTGTGGTAGGCCGGGCCTTGATGGGGATCTTCTCCCGAGTGGGATTCCCCAGCGAAGTGGTGAGCGACCGCGGTACGAACTTTATCTCCAGGTACATGCGGTCCCTGTGGCAACAGTGCGGGGTCACATACAAGTTCACGACCCCATATCACCCTCCGGGGAACGGACTGGTTGAGCGATTCAACCGAACATTGAAAGGGATGATCCAGGGCCTAGAAGAACCACTCCGGCGGAAATGGGATGTCCTGCTGCCCTGCCTCCTGTTCGCCTATCGGGAGGTCCCGCAGAAATCCCTGGGGTTCAGCCCGTTTGAACTATTGTATGGACACCCGGTCCGCGGACCGCTCAGTCTGGTCAAGGAGGGCTGGGAGATGAAGCCCCGAGGCGGCCCTCCTGACGTCTACCGATACCTCCTGACCCTCCGAAACCAGACCCGCAAGTTCCGAGCCCTTGCCGAAGCCAACCTCGAGGCCAGCCAGGAGGACATGAAGCGGTGGTACGATCGCAACACTTCTACCGTAGAATTCGAGCCAGGTCAGAAAGTATGGGTCATGGCCCCGGTCAAACCCGGCGCCCTCCAGGACAAGTGGACCGGGCCCTTCAAGGTGGTGGAGAAGAAAAGTCCCGTCACCTACTTGGTCGATCTGGAGTCCCCCCGGAACCCCCTCCGGGTCCTACATGCTAACAGGCTAAAACCCCACTTCGCCCGGACCGAACTGAGCCTGCTGCTGGCGACCGACGAGGGGGGCGAGGACGACTCCGAGCCCCTGCCCGACCTCTTGCAAGCCAACATTCACGATGGATCGATCGAAGGGGTCCAACTCGCCTCGTCCCTGACCCCGGAACAGCGCAACGACTGCCAGCGAGTACTGCGGGACTACGCAGCCCTCTTCTCTCTCACCCCGGGGGTGACCCACTGGTGCGTCCACGACGTCGACACCGGGGAGAACCCCCCCATACGACACAGAGCCTACCGGGTGCCTGACCGAGTGCGGGCCTGCATCCAGGCCGAAGTAGCGAAGATGCTGGCCCTGGGGGTCATCGAGCCTTCCGACAGCCCGTGGGCCAGCCCTGTCGTCCTGGTGCCCAAGGCCGCAGCTCCCGGCCACCCCCCGGAGTTGCGATTCTGCGTGGACTACCGAGCCCTGAATGTAGTAACCAAGACGGACGCACACCCGATACCCCGGGCCGACGAACTCATCGACCGCCTAGGGGCCGCTCGCTACCTGAGCACGCTGGACCTCACCGCCGGGTACTGGCAAATCCAGCTCACCCCCGGCGCCCAAGAAAGATCCGCCTTTTCGACTCCGGATGGGCATTACCACTTTCGGGTGATGCCCTTCGGAATGAAGAACGCCCCGGCCACCTTCCAGCGACTGGTGAACAAAGTTTTGGCCGGGCTCGAGGCCTTCAGCGCGGCCTACTTAGATGACATTGCCGTGTACAGCAACCACTGGGCCGAGCACCTCCTCCACCTAAAGGCCGTCCTGGCCGCCCTCCAGCGGGCCGGGCTCACAATCAAGGCCAGCAAATGCCAAATCGGCCACGGATCCGTGACCTACCTGGGCCATCAAGTGGGGAGCGGGCAGGTGGCCCCCCTCCAAGCAAAGATAGAGGCCATCCAGACCTGGGAACCCCCCACTACCCAGACCGCTGTCCGGGCCTTCCTGGGCCTCACCGGATACTACCGACGGTTTATCCGGGACTATGGGAGCATTGTCGGCCCCCTCACAGAGTTAACGTCCAAAAAGCAGCCCAAGAAGGTACACTGGACACCCCGCTGCCAAACAGCCTTCGACACCCTCAAAACGGCCATGTGTACTGCTCCGGTGCTGCAGGCCCCGGACTACCAGAAGGAGTTCGTGGTACAGACGGACGCCTCCGAGTATGGGATCGGGGCCGTTCTCTCCCAAACTGACGAAAAGGGGCTCGACCGACCAGTGGCCTTCATCAGCCGGCGACTACTGCCCCGGGAGCAACGCTGGAGCACTATTGAGCGCGAGGCCTTCGCTGTGGTGTGGGCCCTCAAGAAGCTCCGGCCCTACCTCTTTGGCGCCCACTTCCGGGTCCAGACCGACCACCGGCCCTTGCAATGGTTAATGCGAATGCGGGGCGAGAACCCCAAACTGCTGCGATGGTCCATCTCGCTACAAGGGATGGACTTTGACGTCGAACACCGGCCCGGCAATGACCACGCCAACGCCGACGGCCTGTCCCGCTTCTTCCGCCTTGACGAGGAGAATCCCCAAGGAGATGGGTGACTCTCCATGCCTTCGGCTGGGGGGGACGCCTGTTGGACCCGGCCTCGTGGCGTGGTCCTTAAACCCCTGGATTGTGCCCGTTCCCCGCCCCGGCCGTCACGGGCCACCCGTCTGAACTGCACCAAGGCCCTTCACCCGGAGCTGCACGGGGTCGCATGCTCCTCATGGCTCCGCCATCTTGTTGGCATCTACGTCACCCCGTACACCAGCCGGCGTGAACCCCGCTCAACCCGGCCTCGACCCCAGCGAAGCCCCGACATCGAGGCACCACGAACTGGCCAGGGGGTGCCGCAGGAACCATTCATCGCCCCCGGCGGAGGACAGTATCGATGGGACCCCCAACTGTCCTCCCCTCTCGAGGTGTGATCGCCCTGCAACTCCCTTGGGCCTGGCGCCTCTCCTGCTGGGCGTCTGGCCACCTCCACCCGGCCACTCCGCCCCCTCGGGCGCAAGGGTCCGGACATCAAAGGGCTCCAGACCTATATCTGGGGCGACCCCACCACAGCTCGGCAGTTGTATCCCGGAGTCCAGAGCCCTGCTGATCGAATCGCGGCTGACCCTACGGAGAAGAACTCTTGTCGGAACCATCACGAGCCCTGCTGACTGCGTCGCGGCTCCCTCTTGTGAACCTTTCCTGAACCACCTGGAACATCGGAGCCCTGCTGACGCCGTCGCGGCCCAACCTCGCTGAAACCTCCCTCGGAGCCCTGCTGACGACGTCGCGGCTCGAGCTGAGCAGAAACCATCTTGAGAGCCCTGCTGATTGAATCGCGGCTCTCCACGAACTGTACGCCGGAGCCCTGCTGACGCCGTCGCGGCTCGACCCCTCCGAGATCGGAGGTCCTCCAGCTTGAGGATAAGAACTGGGCCCCAGGTACCCTCGTACCACATTCCTACCAAAGACTGTCCCGCTACCCCTACCCTTCCAAAGAGACATTGAGACTTTTGGTGGATCCCTCGATCCCTTCGTGTAAATATTGAACTCGTAACCTTTTATTGATGATAAAGAATTGCTTGTCTTGAGACAACCTCCTTGAGTCCGGTGTGGTGGTGTTACTGTGCTAGTACGTGATAGGAGAAGGATCTCTCAGGAGACTTCTCGGCAGCGCTCGGCTACTTCGTGCAGTGCGAGGGCCCCCCCTTGGTGGTCTCACCGACTCCTCGGGGTTCGCCTTCCAACAATGATGCAGTCCTGTAAGAGAAGAGATTGCTGTAGTGTGCTCTGTCTGCACCACTCATACTCATCATTGCAGGCTCTGCACATGTTTTCTTTGCTTCGTGTATTGCAAACTGTAGAGCTCAAGTCAATGCTACGTGACTGTGGACCCTTGCTGAACGCTCTCTCTGGCTTATACTGCACACTTCAGTGTTCACATTTGACATTGAGTCGGTATTGTAGATGATGCAGTACTGTAGGAAAAGACATTGCTCCAGTGTGCTCTGTCTGCACTACTCATACGCATCATTGCGGGCTCTGCACACTTTTTTTTGCTTAGTGCATTGCAAACCGTAGAGCTCAAGTCAATGCCACGTGGCTGGGGGCCCTTGCTGAACGCTCTCTCTGGTCTATACTGCAGACTTCAGTGTCCACATTTGACATTGAGTCGGTATTTTAGATGACACAGTCCTGTTGGAAAAGACATTGCTCCAGTGCGCTCTGTCTGCACCACTGATATGCATCATCGCAGGATCCGCACACATTTTTTTTCTTCGTGTATTGCAAACTGTAGAGCTCCAGTGAATGCCAGGTGGCTGTGGGCTCTTGCTGACTGCTCTCTCTGGCCTACAATGCAGACAGCAGTGTTCACAATTCTGATGGAGTCGCTATTGTAGATTAGGTAGTTCTGTAGTAAAAGAAATTGCCCCAGTGTGCTCTGTCTGCAGCACTCATAAGCATCATTGTAGGCTCTGTACAAGTTTCTTTTGCTTCGTGTATTGCAAACTGCAGAGGTCAAGTCAATACCACGTGGCTGTGGGCCCTTGCTGAACGCTCTCTTTGGCCTATACTGCAGACTTCTGTGTCCACATTTGACATTGAGTCGGTATTGCAGATGAGGCAGTCCTGTAGGAAAAGATATTGCTCCAGTACGCTCTGTCTGCACCACTCATATGCATCAACGCAGGCTCTCCACATGTATTTTTTTAGTTTGTGTATTGCAAACTATAGAGCTCAAGTGAATGCCATGTGGCTGTGTTCCCTTGTGACCGCTCACTTTGGCCTACACTGCAGACAGCAGTGTTCACAATTGAGATTGAGTCGCTATTGTAGATGAGGTAGTCCTGTAGGAAAAGACATTGCTCCAGTGTGTACTGTCTGCACCATGCATAAGTATCATTGCAGGCTTTGCACACTCTTTTTTGTTGCTTTGCTGATGACAAACTGGGTAGGTGAAGTCACTTTACGTATCTGTGGGTCCTTTGTGACCGTTCTCTATGGCCTAAACTGCAGACAGCAGTGTTCATAATTCAGATTGAGTCGGTATTGCAGATGATCCAGTGTTGATGGCAACAGATATTGCTCCTAGTACGGCCTGTCTACAGCACGCATTCTCGGTGGCTGTGCTCATGCTGAATGCTTTTGATGTGGTTATGTGAGTGCACTAGAACTAATGGAGCGTTTATGATATTGGTAGCAATGACTCGGTCTACCCACAGAGAGAAAGCCCAAGCTCATCACGATTGAGCTTAGGACTAGATAATGGAGGTTGTGCCGAGAGTGGCCTATTGACCATATTATCTTGGAATATAGCCGGCCTAGGCCCAAAAATGGCTGATCCCGAATGGTTGGGTTTTATATCCAAATTTGACATATGTCTCTTCCAAGAGACATGGCTACTAGCCCCCCTTATATGTATTGGATTCCTCAACTTTCATATCCCTGCCATAAAAAGCAAAAGAGGCCGGCCGTCTGGCGGGCTAACTATATGGCTAAAGCAAAATTTAGGATGTCGAGTAACCCAAAGTCCCTGCGTGAGTGATGATATTTTATCTGTAAAGATTGTCCCGAAGTCTGGGATTAACTTAGAAATTTTTAATGTCTATGCGCGAGGTATTCCTGGGGGAAAACGGTCCCCAGTTGTTCATTCACTGGAAGAAACAATCGATTCCCTACCCTCTAATATCCTGCCTATTATAGCAGGTGATTTTAACACATCGTTCGAACCACTATACTTAGATGACATAACGCAGCTTACAGAGGAAGAAGATGCTAAATGGGGAATTCCACCACTGGAGATTGTACCAGCAAAAAGGTGGACGGAGGCCGCAATCCAATTAAACGGCCTCTGTTTAGGCAATCACATGAGAGCAGCAAACGGTAGAAGTCCGTCCGACAAATTAGGTGCAAACACCTTTGATAACGGACGTAGGGCTAGCAGGATTGATTACTTATTGATCCATGTACAACTCTGGACCCACTTCAAAGATATGGAGGTAGTTAGTCGGCAAGAGAGCGATCACCATCCACTAGTCTCGTCATTTAATGCGTCCTTGCTCGGTTGTTCATCCTCAGTACAAGCCACGTATGAGTCTGAGCATCTCCTGTCTAACAATACACGTTATCTAAAATGGGACCGGATTGCTGAGGACCCAAAGACTGTGCAGGCAATAAATGGAGAAGCACTTTCTGCTCTAGAAGTACTGGGTGTACAAGATGAGGGCCCAATTCCATCTTATCTAGTGGCAGAAATCCATACCAGGCTTTTTGCGAGTTTGCGGAAATACTTTCTTAAACCCATTTCCGGTAGAAATCCAAAATCCCCAAAAAAAGAAGGCTGGTACAACAACGAGTGTCGGGAAGCCCGGTTAGAGCTTGGCAGTGCACTCAAGTCGAAAGATGCATCGCTTGTAAGGACTGCCAGGACCCGATATGGGAAGACAGTGAAAGAGGCAAAGGTAACCTGGGACACCGAAATGTGGAAGGACCTACTGGATGCTTCTAGGGATAAGAATAGTAAAGCTTTCTGGGATACATATAAATGGGGCAGGGGTGGAATTGCAGAGCGGCCGCAAAACAATGTGGCACAAAATGACTGGGTTGATTACTTCAAACCCCAGTACGCCGCACCATGTGAAACCAGCCCTTGTGAGATCTCTCCATCTGTAGCTTACACAGAGGCCCCGTTTATAATAAAAGATGTAAATAGAGCCTTGGACAAAGTGGTCAGAGGAAAAGCCCCTGGCATGGATGGTATCTCTGCAGACATGTTCCTTAACAATAGAAGTCTTTGGTCTAGTTATATTTTGGAACTTGCAAATGCAATTGCCCAGGGAGCTGACATCCCGTGTTCATGGAAGGGCGCTGAAATCGTCCCAGTATATAAAAAGGGGGATAAAACAAAGGCAAGTAATTATAGGCCAATCAGTCTAATCGACTCGATTCAAAAGATTATAGGCCGCTTGTTCCTCCGTAAAATCCAACTCTGGATTGACGACCATGACATTTTGAGCCCAATGCAGGCAGGGTTCCGTTCCCGGATAAGTACCATTGACCAAGTCTTCCGTTTTGCCAACATATACTGGAAGACCGTGGTCCTGGGGAGGGGTGCTCTTTATGCAGTATTCGTGGATCTAAGGGCCGCCTTTGACCTGGTCCCAAGGAGCAGGCTGTGGCAGGTTTTGGGGGAAATGGGTATTGCTCCTGAGCTCCTTTCCGTGATTGTCCGCTTACATGAGGGAAACGTTGCCCGAGTACGGTGGGGGGGCATGGGAGAGGTGACTGAGGACTTCCCGGTCGGTAGGGGTGTGCGGCAGGGGTGTGTCCTGGCACCGACCCTCTTCTCACTGTTTGTCGACGGGGTGGTCGGTCGGCTCTCTTTAACCCCGACCGATGCACCTGCTCTGGCTGGTGAACGTATTCCCATCCTCATGTTCGCGGATGACACGTTGATTATCTCCAAGACCCCTAGTGGCCTATCGAAGGCCCTCCGGTGTTTTGAAGAATTCTGCACTGCAAGGGGCCTGGAAGTAAACACGGGAAAAACCAAATTTATGTCATTTAATGGATCAAAATCCTTCAAGGGGAAAATATTCATGAATAAGTTACCCTTGGAGGAGGTTACCTCATTTACTTACCTGGGGATTGCGTTACAAAAAGATATGCGCTGGGATTGCCAACTTGACCGTGCTATCTTGCAACATAAACAAAAGTCAGGGGCTCTTCTATCCAGGTTTAAAAACTCACTAACTAAGCCAATCTCCCCAGTTCTGGAAATCTATGGAACGTCTGTCCTGGGCTCATGCCTTTATGGGGCAGAGCTCTGGGGCTTTACCAACCTGAATAGGCTGAAGGCCCTTGAAAATGCTTTTATCCGCAAAATCACAAATCTTCCACCAAGTACGCCATTGCGCCCCCTACTACTGGATCTTGGCAAAAAAACCCTAGAACATCTGGCGAGGTTACGTCCAATATTATATTGGCGTAGACTCTGGTGCACTGATGAACTCTTGCACTATAGGAGCGGTTTTGTGGATATAATTGAATCCGATAAGTCCCAAAAAATATCCTGGCTGCTTGAGATCAAATCCATATTAGGCAGTTTAGGCCTGAATGAACTCTGGAAAAATCCGACAAGTGCAGCTTTTCCTCCGAAAGAAAAGCTGAAAATGATGTACTGGGAATGGGTTTATAAACTAGAAATTGCCCAAGGCCTTTCCTCTCAATTAACGTCCCGCTTCCTAGAGTTCAAATTCCAACCCCTCAAAGAGAAGTTCTGGGACATCATTGAAAAAACCACTGATCGCAAGCTATACTTTCAATTGCGGGTGGGTACACTACCCGTTGCAGACTTCACCTCTAGATGGGGGGGAGCAGGCACTAACAAGGATAGGTGCTTCAGATGCGTAGATGAATGCGAAAATATAGGTCATGTACTATTCTTCTGCCCATTGTATGCAATTCCGAGGGAAAAATGGATAAAACCAATTTGCAAGCTGATGGGCATTAAAAGATATGCTATTGCCCTTCGCATTTTATGCACCGACCCTGCACCTCCGGTCTGTGTAGCCGTAGCTAAGTTTATAGGATGGGCCTGGGGCATAAGGTTAAAAGCTTTGAAACTTAATGTTAATTTCTGACCCATAAATAACCTAACATCCTGTTAACACTACCCGCTGCTGTTATTATTATAAGTAGGATTCAGGGTGCCAACAATGTTGTATTATGTTATTCCCTGTGCAATTTAAGCTGATATGAGCTGGTTCGAATTTTATGATTGTGGTGCTCTTTTTTAACTGTTTTTTCTTAAAGCATGAATTAGCTTGACGGACATTGGAAAATTTAATTGGAATTTTACCCTCTTTTTAGGTAATTTATATAATTGTAAATAAATGTTTGTATTGTGCTTTTATGTCTTAATTGCCGAATAAAGCTGATTGAATTGAATTGATATGATCTTTTTGTGTATTATTTCAGATCTATTGATTGTGTGTCAGTATACCAAAAGTTGTTGTTCTTTTACGATGGAATTATTTCTGTATTATTTCACATCTACTGTCCCTACCTTACTGCAGCATAAATTATTGATTCTATTAATATTGAATCTCTATGTGTGATCCAATGATTACTGTTGTAGTTCATGCTAGCAGCAACCATTGTCTGAAGGCTGGTTTAGACTTACCGCACACACATCCAGCACAGATGTCACTGGATATATCACCAAGGTAATAAAAAGGAGTCGAGCGTACGTGCCCGTATCCACTTCCACTATTTATCTGTGTGCGTGTGTTCATTATCTATGCATTATACTGTCTCTGGACCGTACTATATTACGTTGTGTTGTGGACAGCTTATGCAACCATGTTACCTGTGGTATTGTAGAACATTTCGGTGAAGTAACTTTTAGGTGTATGGGTATCATAGGTGGAAGGCTACTTTACAGAGCATGAATATTGATGAAAATGATGGTTGCATGTTGTGTGTAGTGTAAGATATGTGTTAACTGCAAAAAGTTTTGAACTAAGCTCTCTTTTACGGTACGAGTTGCTTGCACGGTTGCGGGTCCCGCATGACGTCATATAAATGTATGTTCCAAAATGATATGTATGTGTCTTTAATACACATATTAGGGCAAGAGATTATCTAATATATTCATAAAAATAATAAATTTGTACTTATAATAAACTTATATTATTTTTAAATATATTTTTGCGAAGTCGGGTGCATGCATCATGAGTGTACAGAACCAGGTCAGCAGAGCTGCTCTAGAGCCTAAGAAGCCGGTCAGTAGAGCTGCTCTAGAACCAGAGACCCAGGTCAGCAGAGCTGCTCTAGAGGCCGAGAACCAGGTAAGCAGAGCTGCTTTAGAGGGAGAGAACCAGGTCAGCAGAACTGCTTTAGAGCCAGAGAAACAGGTCAGTAGAGCTGCTCTAGAGCCAGTGAACCAGGTCAGCAGAGATGCTCTAGAGCCATAGAACCAGGAAAAGCAGAGCTGCTCTAGAGCCAGAGAACCAAGTCAGCAGAGCTGCTTTAGAGCCATAGAACCAGGTCAGCAATGCTGCCTTAGAGCCAGAGAACCAGGTCAGCAGAGCTGTTCTAGAGCCTAAGAACCAGGTCAGCAGAATTGCTCTAGAGCCAGAGAACTAGATCAGCAGAGCTGCTCTAGAGCCAGAGAATCAGGTCAGCAGAGTTGTTGTAGAGCCAGAGAAACCAGGTCAGTAGAGCTGCTTTAGAGGGAGAGAACCAGGTCAGCAGAGCTGCTTTAGAGCCAGAGAACCAGGCCAGCAGAGCTGCTTTAGAGCCAGAGAACCAGGTCAGCAGAGCTGCTTTAGAGCCAGAGAACCAGGTCAGCAGAGCTGCTCTGGAGCCAGAGAACCAAGTCAGCAGAGCTGCTTTAGAGTCATCGAACCAGGTCAGCAGAGCTTCTTTAGAGGGAGTGAACCAGGTGAGCAGAGATGCTTTAGAGCCAGAGCACCAGGTCAGCAAAGCTGCTCTTGAGCCAGAGAACCAGGTCAGCAGAGCTGCTTTAGAGCCAGAGAACCAGGTCAGCAGAGCTGTTTTAGAGCCTAAGAACCAGGTCAGCAGAACTGCTCTAGAGCCAGAGAACCAGGTCAGCAGAGCTGCTCTAGAGGCAGAGAACCAGGTCAGCAGAACTGCTTTAGAGCCAGAGAACCGGGTCAGCAGAGCTGCTCTAGAGGGAGAGAACCTGGTCAATGGAGCTGCTTTAGAGCCATAGAACCAGGTCAGCAGAGCTGCTCTAGAGGCAGAGAACCAGGTCAGCAGAGCTGCTTTAGAGGGAGAGAACCAGGTCAGCAGAGTTGCTTTAGAGCCAGAAAACCAGGTCAGCAGAGCTGCTCTAGAGCCAGAGAAACAAGGTCAGCAGAGCTGCTTTAGAGGGAGAGAACCAGGTGAGCAGAGCTGCTTTAGAGCTAGAGCACCAGGTAAGCAAAGCTGCTCTTGAGCCAGAGAACCAGGCCAGCAGAGCCGCTTTAGAGCCTTAGAACCAGGTCAGCAGAGCTGCTCTAGAGCCTGAGAACCGGGTCAGCAGAGCTGCTCTAGAGCCAGAGAACCAGGCCAGCAGAGCTGCTTTAGAGGGAGAGAACCAGGTCAGCAGAGCTGCTTTAGATCCAAGGGACCAGGTCAGCAGAGCTGCTCTAGAGCCAGAAAACCAGGTCAGCAGAGCTGTTGTAGAGCAAGAGAACCAGGTCAGCAGAGGTGCTCTAGAGCCTAAGAACCAGGTCAGCAGAGCTGCTCTAAAGCCAGAGAACCAGGTCAGCAGAGCTGCTTTAGAGCCAGAGAACCAGGCCAGCAGAGCTGCTTTAGAGGGAGAGAACCAGGTCAGCAGAGCTGCTTTAGAGCCAAGGGACCAGCTCAGCAGATTTGCTCTAGAGCCAGAGAACCAGGTCAGCAGAACTGCTTTAGAGCCAGAGAACCAGGTCAGCAGAGCTGTTGTAGTGCCAGAGAACCAGGTCAGCAGAGCTGCTCTAGAGCCAGAGCACCAGGTCAGCAAAGCTGCTCTTGAGCCAGAGAACCAGGTCAGCAGAGCCGCTTTAGAGCCTTAGAACCAGGTCAGCAGAGCTGCTCTAGAGCCTGAGAACCGGGTCAGCAGAGCTGCTCTAGAGTCAGAGAACAAGGCCAGCAGAGCTGCTTTAGAGGGAGAGAACCAGGTCAGCAGAGCTGCTTCAGATCCAAGGGACCAGGTCAGCAGAGCTGCTTCAGATCCAAGGGACCAGGTCAGCAGAGCTGCTCTAGAGCCAGAAAACCAGGTCAGCAGAGCTGTTGTAGAGCCAAAGAACCAGGTCAGCAGAGGTGCTCTAGAGCCTAAGAACCAGGTCAGTAGAGCTGCTCTAGAGCCAGAGAACCACGTTGGCAGTGCTGCTTTAGAGCCAGAGAACCAGGCCAGCAGAGCTGCTTTAGAGCCAGAAAACCAGATCAGCAGAGCTCCTTTAGAGCCAGAGAACCAGGTCAGTAGAGCTGCTCTAGAGCCAGAGAACCAAGTCAGCAGAGCTGCTTTAGAGCCATAGAACCAGGTCGGCAGAGCTGCTTTAGAGCCATAGAACCAGGTCAGCAGAGCTGCTTTAGAGCCAGAGAACCAGGTCAGCAGAGCTGCTCTAGAGCCTGAGAACCAGGTCAGCAGAGCTGCTCTAGAGCAAGAGAACCAGGTCAGCAGAGCTGCTCTAGAGCCTAAGAACCAGGTCAGCAGAACTGCTCTAGAGCCAGAGAACCAGGTCAGCAGAGCTGCTCTAGAGCCTGAGAACCAGGTCAGCAGAGTTGCTGTAGAGCCAGAGAAACCAGGTCAGTAGAGCTGCTTTAGAGCGAGAGAACCAGGTCAGCAGATCTGCTTTAGAGGGTGAGAACCAGGTCAGCAGAGCTGCTTTAGAGCCAAGGGACCAGCTCAACAGAGTTGCTCTAGAGCCAGAGAACCAGGTCAGCAGAACTGCTTTAGAGCCAGAGAACCAGGTCAGCAGAGCTGCTTTAGAGCCAGAGAACCAGGCTAGCAGAGCTGCTTTAGAGCCAGAGAACCAGGTCAGCAGAGCTGCTCTGGAGCCAGAGAACCAAGTCAGCAGAGCTGCTTTAGAGGGAGAGAACCAGGTCAGCAGAACTGCTTTAGAGCCAGAGAACCAGGTCAGTAGAGCTGCTCTAGAGCCAGTGAACCAGGTCAGCAGAGATGCTCTAGAGCCATAGAACCAGGTCAGCAGAGCTGCTCTAGAGCCAGAGAACCAAGTCAGCAGAGCTGCTTTAGAGCCATAGAACGAGGTCAGCAGAGCTGCCTTAGAGCCAGAGAACCAGGTCAGCAGAGCTGTTCTAGAGCCTAAGAACCAGGTCAGCAGAACTGCTCTAGAGCCAGAGAACTAGATCAGCAGAGCTGCTCTAGTGCCAGAGAATCAGGTCAGCAGAGTTGTTGTAGAGCCAGAGAAACCAGGTCAGTAGAGCTGCTTTAGAGGGAGAGAACCAGGTCAGCAGAGCTGCTTTAGAGCCAGAGAACCAGGTCAGCAGAGCTGCTTTAGAGCCATCCAACCAGGTCAGCAGAGCTGCTTTAGAGGAGAGAACCAGGTGAGCAGAGATGCTTTAGAGCCAGAGCACCAGGTCAGCAGAGCTGTTCTAGAGCCTAAGAACCAGATCAGCAGAACTGCTCTAGAGCCAGAGAACCAGGTCAGTAGAGCTGCTCTAGAGGCAGAGAACCAGGTCAGCAGAACTGCTTTAGAGCCAGAGAACCAGGTCAGCAGAGCTGCTCTAGAGGGAGAGAACCTGGTCAATGGAGCTGCTTTAGAGCCATAGAACCAGGTCAGCAGAGCTGCTTTAGAGGGAGAGAACCAGGTCAGCAGAGTTGCTTTAGAGCCAGAAAACCAGGTCAGCAGAGCTGCTCTAGAGCCAGAGAAACAAGGTCAGCAGAGCTGCTTTAGAGGGAGAGAACCAGGTGAGCAGAGCTGCTTTAGAGCTAGAGCACCAGGTCAGCAGAGCTGCTCTAGAGCCAGTGAACCAGGTCAGCAGAGCTGCTCTAGATCCTGAGAACCGGGTCAGCAGAGCTGCTCTAGAGCCAGAGAACCAGGCCAGCAGAGCTGCTTTAGAGGGAGAGAACCAGATCAGCAGAGCTGCTTTAGATCCAAGGGACCAGGTCAGCAGAGCTGCTCTAGAGCCAGAAAAACAGGTCAGCAGAGCTGTTGTAGAGCCAGAGAACCAGGTCAGCAGAGGTGCTCTAGAGCCTAAGAACCAGGTCAGCAGAGCTGCTCTAAAGCCAGAGAACCAGGTCAGCAGAGCTGCTTTAGAGCCAGAGAACCAGGCCAGCAGAGCTGCTTTAGAGCCAGAAAACCAGATCAGCAGAGCTCCTTTAGAGCCAGAGAACCAGGTCAGTAGAGCTGCTCTAGAGCCAGAGAACCAAGTCGGCAGAGCTGCTTTAGAGCCATAGAACCAGGTCAGCAGAGCTGCTTTAGAGCCAGAGAACCAGGTCAGCAGAGCTGCTCTAGAGCAAGAGAACCAGGTCAGCAGAGCTGCTCTAGAGCCTAAGAACCAGGTCAGCAGAACTGCTATAAAGCCAGAGAACCAGGTCAGCAGAGTTGTTATAGAGCCAGAGAACCAGGTCAGCAGAGTTGTTGTAGAGCCAGAGAAACCAGGTCAGTAGAGCTTCTTTAGAGCGAGAGAACCAAGTCAGCAGATCTGCTTTAGAGGGAGAGTACCAGGTCAGCAGAGCTGCTTTAGAGCCAAGGGACCAGCTCAGCAGAGTTGCTCTAGAGCCAGAGAACCAGGTCAGCAGAACTGCTTTAGAGCCAGAGAACCAGGTCAGCAGAGCTGTTGTAGAGCCAGAGAACCAGGTCAGCAGAGCTGCTCTAGAGCCAGAGCACCAGGTCAGCAAAGCTGCTCTTGAGCCAGAGAACCAGGTCAGCAGAGCCACTTTAGAGCCTTAGAACCAGGTCAGCAGAGCTGCTCTAGAGCCTGAGAACCGGGTCAGCAGAGCTGCTCTAGAGCCAGAGAACCAGGCCAGCAGAGCTGCTTTAGAGGGAGAGAACCAGGTCAGCAGAGCTGCTATAGATCCAAGGGACCAGGTCAGCAGAGATGCTCTAGAGCCAGAAAACCAGGTCAGCAGAGCTGTTGTAGAGCCAAAGAACCAGGTCAGCAGAGGTGCTCTAGAGCCTAAGAACCATGTCAGTAGAGCTGCTCTAGAGCCAGAGAACCAAGTTGGCAGAGCTGCTTTAGAGCCAGAGAACCAGGCCAGCAGAGCTGCTTTAGAGCCAGAAAACCAGATCAGCAGAGCTCCGTTAGAGCCAAAGAACCAGGTCAGCAGAGCTGCTTTAGAGCCTGAGAACCAGGTCAGCAGAGCTGCTCTAGAGCCTAAGAACCAGGTCAGCAGAGCTGCTCTAGAGCAGGAGAACCAGGTCAGCAGAGCTGCTCTAGAGCCTAAGAACCAGGTCAGCAGAACTGCTCTAGAGCCAGAGAACCAGGTCAGCAGAGCTGCTCTTGAGCCAGAGAACCAGGTCAGCAGAGTTGCTGTAGAGCCAGAGAAACCAGGTCAGTAGAGCTGCTTTAGAGCGAGAGAACCAGGTCAGCAGATCTGCTTTAGAGGGTGAGAACCAGAGCTGCTTTAGAGCCAAGGGACCAGCTCAGCAGAGTTGCTCTAGAGTCAGAGAACCAGGTCAGCAGAACTGCTTTAGAGCCAGAGAACCAGGTCAGCAGAGCTGTTGTAGAGCCAGAGAACCAGGTCAGCAGAGCTGCTCTAGAGCCTAAGAACTAGGTCAGCATAGGTGCTCTAGAGCCAGAGAACCAGGTCAGCAGAGCTGATGTAGAGCCAGAGAAACCGGAGTAGCAGAGCTGCTTTAGAGGGAGAGAACCAGGTCAGCAGAGCTGCTTTAGAGCCAGAGAACCAAGCCAGCAGAGCTGCTTTAGAGCCAGAGAACCAGGTCAGCAGAGCTGGTTTAGAGCCAGAGAACCAGGTCAGCAGAGCTGCTCTGGAGCCAGAGAACCAGGTCAGCAGAGCTGCTTTAGAGCCATCGAACCAGGTCAGCAGAGCTGCTCTAGAGGCAGAGAACCAGGTAGGCAGAACTGCTTTTGGGCCAGAGAACCGGGTCAGCAGAGCTGCTCTATAGGGAGAGAACCAGGGCAGCAGAGCTGCTTTAAAGCCATAGAACCAGGTCAGCAGAGCCGTTCTAGAGGCAGACAACCAGGTCAGCAGAGCTGCTTTAGAGGGAGAGAACCAGGTCAGCAGAGTTGCTTTAGAGCCAGAAAACCAGGTCAGCAGAGCTGCTCTAGAGCCAGAGAAACCAGGTCAGCAGAGGTGCTTTAGAGGGAGAGAACCAGGTAAACAGAGCTGCTTTAGAGCCAGAGAACCAGGTCAGCAAAGCTGCTCTAGAGCCAGAGAACCAGGTCAGCAGAGCCTCTTTAGAGCCTTAGAACCAGGTCAGCAGAGCTGCTTAGGAGGCAGAGAACCAGGTCAGCAGAGCTGATTTAGAGGGAGAGAACCAGGTCACCAGAGCTGCTTTAGAGCCAGAGAACCAGGTCAGCAGAGCTGCTCTAGAGCCAGTGAACCAGGTCAGCAGAGCTGCTCTAGAGCCAGAGAACCAGGTCAGCAGAGCTGCTTTAGAGCCAGAGAACCAGGTCAGCAGAGCTGCTTTAGAGCCAGAGAACCAGGTCAGCAGAGCTGCTCTAGTGCCTAAGAACCAGGTCAGCAGAGCTGCTCTAGAGCCGGAGAGCCAGGTCAGCAGAGCTGCTTTAGAGACAAGGAACCAGGACAGCAGACCTGCTGTAGAGCCAGAGAACCAGGGCAGCAGAGCTGCTTTAAAGCCATAGAACAAGGTCAGCAGAGCCGTTCTAGAGGCAGACAACCAGGTCAGCAGAGCTGCTTTAGAGGGAGAGAACCAGGTCAGCAGAGTTGCTTTAGAGCCAGAAAACCAGGTCAGCAGAGCTGCTCTAGAGCCAGAGAAACCAGGTCAGCAGAGGTGCTTTAGAGGGAGAGAACCAGGTAAACAGAGCTGCTTTAGAGCCAGAGAACCAGGTCAGCAAAGCTGCTCTAGAGCCAGAGAACCAGGTCAGCAGAGCCTCTTTAGAGCCTTAGAACCAGGTCAGCAGAGCTGCTTAGGAGGCAGAGAACCAGGTCAGCAGAGCTGATTTAGAGGGAGAGAACCAGGTCACCAGAGCTGCTTTAGAGCCAGAGAACCAGGTCAGCAGAGCTGCTCTAGAGCCAGTGAACCAGGTCAGCAGAGCTGCTCTAGAGCCAGAGAACCAGGTCAGCAGAGCTGCTTTAGAGCCAGAGAACCAGGTCAGCAGAGCTGCTTTAGAGCCAGAGAACCAGGTCAGCAGAGCTGCTCTAGTGCCTAAGAACCAGGTCAGCAGAGCTGCTCTAGAGCCGGAGAGCCAGGTCAGCAGAGCTGCTTTAGAGACAAGGAACCAGGACAGCAGACCTGCTGTAGAGCCAGAGAAACCTGGTCAGCAGAGCTGCTTTAGAGGGAGAGAACCCGGTCAGCAGAGCTGCTTTAGAGCCAGAGAACCAGGTCAGCAGAGCTGCTGTAGTTGACACTGACTGACTGACTGACACTGACTGACACTGACTGACTGACACTGACTGATTGACATTGACAGACACTGATTGACTGACACTGATTGACTGACACTGACTCACTGACACTGACTCACTGACACTGACTGACTACTCTCTACTACTCTACTACTCTCTACTACTCACTCTCTTCTACTCACTCTCTACTACTCACTCTCTTCTACTCACTCTCTACTACTCACTCTCTACTACTCTCTACTATTCACTCTACTACTCTCTACTACTCACTCTACTACTCTCTTCTACTCTCTACCACTCACTCTCTACTACTCTACTACTCTCGCTCTACTACTCTCTACTGTTCTCTCTCTACTGCTCTCTACTACTATCTCTGTTACTCACTCTCTACTACTCACTCCCTACTAATGACTCTCTACTACTCACTCTCTACTTTTCACTCTCTACTACTCACTCTCTACTACTCTCTACTACTCACTGTCTACTACTCACTCCCTACTACTCACTCCCTACTAATGACTCTCTACTACTCACTCTCTACTATTCACTCTCTACTACTCACTCTCTACTACTCAATCTCTACTACTCGCTCTCTACTACTCACTCTCTACTATTCGCTACTACTCACTCTACTACTCTCTACCACTCACTCGCTACTACTCTACTACTCTCTCTCTACTACTCACTCTCTACTACTCACTATCTACTACTCTCTACTACTCTCTACTACTCTCTCTACTACTCTCTCTACTGCTCTCTCTACTACTCTCTCTACTACTCACTCTCTACTACTCACTCTCTACTACTCACTCTCTACTACTCACTCTCTACTACACTCTCTACTACACACTCTCTACTACACACTCTATACCACTCACTCTCTACTACCTCTCTCTACTACTCTCTCTCTACTACTCACTCTCTACTACTCCCTCTCTACTA
The DNA here is from genome assembly GCF_964204655.1 of Triturus cristatus. Taxonomy (NCBI): domain Eukaryota; kingdom Metazoa; phylum Chordata; class Amphibia; order Caudata; family Salamandridae; genus Triturus; species Triturus cristatus. The sequence continues at coordinate 41,770,205 of NC_140582.1, read as the reverse complement.
CTCTCTCTACTACTCTCTCTACTACTCTCTCTGCTACTCTCTCTACTACTCTCTCTACTACTCTCTCTGCTACTCTCTCTACTACTCACTCTCTACTACTCTCTACTACTCACTATCTACTACTCACTCTCTACTACTCACTCTCTACTACTCACTCTCTACTACTCTCTACTACTCACTCTCTGCTACTCACTCTCTGCTACTCTCTCTGCTACTCTCTCTGCTACTCTCTCTGGTACTCTCTCTGCTACTCCCTCTGCTACTCTCCTACTCACTCTCTACTCTCTATTTCTCACTCTCTACCTCTCTACTACTCAATCTCTACTACTCGCTCTCTAATACTCGCTCTCTACTACTCACTCTCTACTATTCGCTACTACTCACTCTACTACTCTCTACCACTCACTCTCTACTACTCTACTACTCTCTCTCTACTACTCATTTTCTACTACTCACTATCTACTACTCTCTACTACTCTCTCTACTACTCTCTCTACTGCTCTCTCTATTACTCACTCTCTACTACTCACTCTCTACTACTCTCTCTACTGCTCTCGCTACTACTCTCTCTACTAATCACTCTCTACTACTCACTCTCTACTACTCACACTCTACTACTCTCTCTACTACTCTCTCTACTACTCTCAATACTACTCACTCTCTACTACTCCCTCTCTACTACTCTCTCTACTACTGTCCCTACTACTCTCTCTACTACTCTCTCTACTACTCATTCTCTATTACTCACTCTCTACTACTCTCTACTACTCACTCTCTACTACTCTCTACTACTCACTATCTACTACTCACTCTCTACTACTCACTCTCTACTACTCACTCTCTGTTACTCACTCTCTGCTACTCTCTCTGCTACTCTCTCTGCTACTCTCTCTGCTACTCCCTCTGCTACTCTCTACTACTCATTCTCTACTCTCTACTCTCTACTTCTCTACCTTTCTCTACCTCTCTCTCTACTACTCGCTACCTCTCTACCCCTCTACCTCTCTCTACACGCACACATATGCACATATATATATGCATATGCATTTAAATATGTATGTGTATATATATAAATATATATATACATATATAAACATATATATAATCTGCATATCTATATAAATACAAATATAAATGTATGCATTCATATACATATATGCATACATATGCATGTTATGTACATGAAAGTTTGAAAAATACAAGCAAAGCTAAAAAGCCACCTAATTACAAACAGAATTGCTTTAACTTAAACGAGGGCGAGACCTATTGCATTTTCAATGCTTGTTTACTTTGGTTCCATCAAGAAAGCATTCAGATGTGTCACACATTTGCCATAAACTCTGAATTGTAGCACTTTAGTTGCACATTAGCTCACTGTAGTAAAGCTACTGCTCACGAGGGAAGTCTGTTGCTGGTATTCAAAGTGCATGTTTCAGTCTGCATGTCAGAATTTTTTCATGAAATAGAAGAGAATGTGAGAAGTCAAAATGTGCCCTTATTTTTCTTTCTGCAGCACTAATCATAACTTCTATGGCAAAATGAACCCCCTCATTTTGTTCCTTTTGCAAATTAAATGTTTTAAGTGTTACCACTTTATTCCAATCAAGATGGCTTTAGGTGTGCCATACTTTTATCTGCATTCCGTCCATCAATTGTGTGTCTTTTGCTTTGTCGCCCTAAGTGCGCCGGGTATGCCTAGACATAGGTCCCGGGCTCACTGTGCCACTGGAATCAAGCTATCCTGGCTGAAGAGGGGTGAAACCCTGAAACCGGTCCTAGGAGGCTTGTTTCCGGTCCAGGGAGGATCTGGCTTGGCAGTTCGGGCTGGACTGTTCCTGTTGGAGCCGGCCTCGTGGCGTGGTCCTGTTCCCCCTCGCCAAGCCGCACGAGGTCCCCTGCACCTCGGGGCTCCTCCATTTTGGATTGTACGTGACTCTGCGCACCAGCCTACGTGACCCCGCTCAACCTGGCCTCGGCCCCAGCAAGCCCCGACATCAAGGCACCAACAACTGGCCAGGGGGTACCACGTGAACACTTCCCCACTCCCGGCGGAGGGCAGTATCGATGGGACCCCCAACCGTCCTCCCAAACCTAGGTGCGATCGCCCCACAGCTCTCCTGGGCCTGGCGCCTCTCCTGCTGAGCGTCTGGCCGCTCCCGACCCGACCTCTCCGCCCCCCGGGCGCAAGGGTCCGGACATCAAAGGGCTCCAGACCTATATCTGGGGCGACCCTGCAACAGGACAGCAGTTGTATCCCGGAGTCAAGAGCCCTGCTGATCGGATCGCGGCTGACCCTACGGAGAAAGACTCATCCTGGAACCACGCTCTGAGCCCTGCTGACTACGTCGCGGCTCCACCGTGCTTAAAGACCTTCACGAACCTTTGGGGCCCTGCTGACGCTGTCACGGCCCGACCTTGTTGAACTTGCCATCAGAGCCCTGCTGACGCCGTCGCGGCTCGACCGAAGCGGACCGACCACCGGAGCCCTGCTGACTGTGTCGCGGCTCGACCCAAGCGGAACTACCACCCGAGCCCTGCAGACACCGTCGCGGCTCTCCACGTCCGAGCTGCTTTGAGACCAGCACCTGCCGCTCCGATCCCCGGAGCCACCTTCGACCTAACGCAAGGTCTGGCGCAGAGCTTCCCCATACCAGGCTGGTACTAAGACTGTCCCGCTACCCTGTCCCTACAAAGACATTGAGACTCTTTCTGGATCTCTGGATCCCCCTGTAAATATTTCGAATGTGCTACTATTGATAAAGTACCTAGATAAGCAACTGATACGGAGTCCTGTGTGGTGGTGTTACTGGGCCTAGTACGATCATAGGAGAAAGACCTCTCCTAGGAGGCTTCTCAGCGGCGCTCGGCTATAACTTTGCGGTAGGAAGGTGCCCCGGAGTGGGCCCCCTGACTCCCCGGTGGTCCTCCCTCCAACATTTGGTGGCCAGCGACGGGATCCGAGCCAGACGCAATCGTACAGGCAAGTAACGCACCCGCTGCCTAACCAGACGGAAAAAGAAAGAGAACCATGAGCAGCCAAGAAACAACCGTGGCCGCAACCTTCCAGCAAGAAAGTTTGGAAGAATACACCCACAAAGAATTGAAACAATTCTGCAAGGACAAAGGGATCCCAACCACAGGATTGGGCACCAAGGAAGAAATGCAGAAAGCCCTGAAAGCCTGGACAGAATCCGAGGCCACTCCACCCCAAGGCGAAGGGACCTCGGCTCGGGACGAAAACCTGCCGCCGACCATGACCCCGGCAGATGGGGGACGAAGCATCCCGGAAGCCGGCCTATCCCACGAAGAAATGCGAGAACGGGAGAGGGTCCGGACACACGAATTGGAACTCGCACGACTCCAGCTGGACGGTGAACTCCTGCTGGCGGAGAAAAAGATGGCCTTGGAACAACTACGGCTGCAGGAGGAAATCGAAGACAAGAAACGGCATCGAGAACTAGAAGAGAAACGGCTAACCCTCGAGCACGAGAGGGGCCTCAAGGAACTCGAACTGTAATCCAAAACGGGGGAGACCAGCACCCCCGGATCCCGGGACGCTCTGCCACTGACCGAGCCAAAGGTTCATATCCCCAAGGATGTCGTCAAGGAGTACTATAAAAACGACGACATCCAGCAATGGTTCCGAGCATACGAGGTAGCCATGACCTCCCATCGGGTACCCCGGAAGGATTGGGGTGCCGGCCTATGGGGGAGGTTCCTCAGCGAGGGCCGGGATACCCTGCTGCAACTCCCCGACGCGGTGATGACCTCGTACGACCACATGAAAGAGGCCCTACTCACCCGCTACGGACTATCAGCCGAGATGTACCGGCAGCGCTTCCGGGACTGCAAGAAGCTCCCCGGTACCACATGGGTCGAATACGTGGACTTCTTCAGCAGAGCCTTTGAAGGGTGGATAAGAGGGAGCAAGGTCACCTCGTACAACGAACTGTTCGACCTCATTGTCTGGGAGCACCTCGCCAACAACTGCTTTGTCGAACTAAGGCAACACCTCCTTGACAGCAAACTGACCGAGCCCCGGAAGCACGCCGCCAAAGCCGACCAATGGGTCAACACCCGGGTCCCACGGGGGACTACCAACGGAGTACCACGGGACCTCCTCGCCAGCTGGGCGGAGGAGGAGGGTCCCACCGCAGTCGAGAATTCCCGGCCGGGCCGCCCCGAAGCCCGCCACGAGGCCAAGCCACCAACCACACGTCCCTGACCCTGGTCCGTAAGGGGAAGACCCATCGCCAGGCCTGGACCCCGACCAACAGTGACCTGCTTCGGCTGCCATCAGACAGGCCACTATGCGAGCGACCCGGCCTGCCCCGTGAACCGACGAAACGGGACCGCTGGGCCCCCTCCCTGACAAATAGCCGCCGCAGCCCTGGGGGAAGGAGAAGAAGAGGAGGAAAACCACGACGTTGGGTCCCCCGAGTGGAACCGGCTGCCATGTCACTCGTATGCCTGGGTACCCGAGAAATGGTGCCCCGAGCCCCCATCCCGAGCAACACCCAGAAGTACCAGCAGTGGGTCACCATCAATGGGCAACGGGCCAAAGCCCTCCGTGACACTGGGGCCAGTGTGACCGCTGTCCGCTGCCACCTGGTGACCCCCGAACAGATCCTGCCGCATGTCCTATGCCCTGTCCGGACCGCGGACAACACCGAAAGCATGTGCCGGATGGCCCGGATCCCCTTCGAGTGGGGAGAAGTGTCAGGCACCCTGAAAGTAACTGTCCGCGACAACGCTCCAGTGGACTGCCTCCTAGGGAACGACCTGGAGAGCTCCCCCTGGGCCCAGGTGGAACGCCGAGAGCATCTGGGGATGCTAGGGCGGCCCGAATGGGCCTGCGCCACCACCCGGTCCATGACCGCCCAACCAGCCGCTGCAGCGGCCCCCGTTGAGCCTGCGAGTCCAGAACTGCCACCCTCCTCCGGCACGGAGGAGCCTGACGATGAGGCCTGGCCATCCGAACTTTCCCCCGACAAGGCCGCCTCCCTCAGCGAGATCCCCGAGCTGGCCCAGTGGCGCCACAACGGGGGCCCCACCCGCGAACAGTTCCAACAAGAACAGAAGGCCTGCCCGTCCCTCGAGGGGGCCCGACAGCAAGCGGCCACCCAGGCCACGGGGGACCCCACGGGAACCCACTGGATCTATTGGGACAATGACTTGTTATATAGCGAACAGAAAGACGCCGAACTAGGAGCCGGCCGTGTGTTGGTGGTTCCCCTCCGATTCCGAGAGTTCCTCCTGAACCTGGCGCATGACGTGCCCCTCGCCGGACACCTCGGGCGAGACAAGACCTACAGCCGCTTGGTGACCCATTTTTATTGGCCCCGAATGCGGAGGGACGTGGACCACCACTGCTGGTCCTGCCAGACCTGCCAAGCCAGCGGGAAGACTGGGGGTCGAGTCAAGGCCCCCCTCCAACCATTTCCAGCCATCCACACCCCGTTCGAACGGGTAGGGATCGACATCGTGGGGCCCCTCGACCCCCGAACCGCCCTGGGCCACCGCTTCATCCTGGTACTGGTCGACCACGCCACCCGATACCCAGAGGCCATCCCCCTCCGAACTGTGACAGCTCCAGTGGTGGGCCGGGCCCTGATGGGCATCTTCTCCAGGGTGGGGTTCCCCCGAGAAGTGGTGAGCGACAGGGGTACGAACTTCATCTCAAAATACATGAGATCCCTCTGGCAACAATGTGGGGTCACCTACAAGTTCACCACCCCTTACCACCCCCAGGGGAACGGACTGGTCGAGCGGTTCAACAGAACCTTGAAAGGAATGATCAAGGGCCTGGAAGAGCCCCTGAGGAGGAGATGGGACATCCTGCTGCCATGCCTCCTGTTCGCCTATCGAGAGGTTCCACAGAAATCCCTGGGCTTCAGCCCCTTCGAACTGTTGTATGGGCACCCCGTCCGAGGGCCCCTCAGCCTGGTCAAAGAGGGCTGGGAGGCGAGCATCCAAGATGCCCCCCCGACGTCTACAGGTACCTCTTGACCCTGCGGAACCAGACTCGGAAGTTCCGGGCCCTGGCAAAAGCCAACCTCGAAGCCAGCCAAGAAGACATGAAACGCTGGTATGATGAAAATGCCTCGACCATCGAGTTCGAGCCGGGCCAGCAAGTCTGGGTCATATCGCCCGTAGTTAGACCCGGCCTCGTAGCATGGCTCTTCCTGTCCTCGCACTACCTACCCTGGTACCTGGGACCCCAAGCACACGGCCCAGCCGATCCGCCCCACCAGAACACACACACGCGACCCGGGCATCCCCGTCCATGGCCTCTCTCCTTTCGGCCACCCCGGGCACGCGTGCCCACTTCATGCACCAAGATGGCCGCCCGGCCCTAGCACAACCCGGGCCTAGAGGCGCCACTCCGGCTGGAGGACATCACGCTTCCAAGGGATGAGAGAGGGAGGAGCAGTTTCTATCGCACCTCTGAACTCCCCTGGGACGATGGGTTTCGATCGACCCCCCGGCCTCCCTGAGAGCTGGCTCCATGCCTGCTGGGTGTCTGGGACTCCTCCCGACCCGGCCCTGAAAGGATCAAAAGACAATGGCAGGAAACTTCGATAAGCGACCCCCAGGTGACAAGACCCCTGCCTGCACAGACTCCGGACATCAAAGAGGGTTCGACCTATAACAAGGGGTGCGCTGAAACTGTCCGGCAGATTCGCTTTGGAACATCTGAGCCCTGCTGAATGACTCGCGGCTCTCTGAAGATCGTAAGACCTCCGAACTTGTGCTTGAGCCCTGCTGAGTGACTCGCGGCTCCCTGAAGATCGTAAGACCTCCGAACTTGTGCCTGAGCCTGCTGAGTGACTCGCGGCTCCCTGAAGATCGTAAGACCTCCGAACTTGTGCTTGAGCCCTGCTGAGTGACTCGCGGCTCCCTGAAGATAGTAAGACCTCCGAACTCGTGCTTGAGCCTGCTGAGTGACTCGCGGCTCCCCCAGACTCTCTTTGGTCCCGCCGGACCCCACGTCGACAAGCGTATCCCCCGGCTCGAGGATTGTGAGCTGTGCGCCGGGTACGCTCCTGCATTTGATCCATATCCCCCCAAAGACTGTCCGCTACCTCCTACCCCCGCCAAGACTCTGTGAGCCCACGCTCTACTTGTAAATATCTGCCTTGCTGATCATAAAGATCCTACCACTTCGATTTGATAAAGCTTGAATCCTAAAGAACTCTCGGTGTGGTGTCTCTTTGTCGTGTGGTGCCGAGTGTACGATCCTAGATACGAGATTCCTCCCCTGGGGAGTCTCCCGCCAGTGCCCGACTACGATACTTTGAGGGTGGGTCTCAGGGCAGTCAGGGCCCCCTCCGGGCCCCTCTGAGGTCCCCTTCTAACATTGGTGGCAAGCGACGGGATTCGGGCCCATAACCTAGAGATCGTACCGTGAACGACTGACGCACTACCGACAAAGATGGCAGAAGGAAGCGCCATGAGCCCCGCAGAAACCAACACCAACACGGTGTTCCAGGTGGAACAACTAGAAGAATACACGCACAAAGAACTGAAGCAATTCTGCAAAGAACTTAAAATCGCTACCACCGGTCTCAACACCAAAGAAGATTTGCAGAAAGCACTGAAAGCTTGGGTGGATGCCGGGGCCTCCCGCCCAGAAGACATGGGGGAGCGACACGACGAAGCAGGACCCCCCCAAGGCGAAAGCAGCAGAAATCAGGTGCGAGGCTTCGTGCCAGACGGGGGCCTTTCCCCGGAAGAACTCGCAGACAGAGAGAGAAGTCGCAATCACGAACTCGAGTTAGCCAAACTCAAAATCGAAGGGGAATTGAAATTAGCGGAAAAAAAGCTAGCAGTAGAACAAATGCGCGTACAAGGCGAATTGGAAGAGAAGAAGCTCCAACCGGAGCACGAAGGAAGGAAGCTCCAACTAGAGCACGAACGCAGCTTGAAGGAGATCGAGCTCAAAGCCAGAAACGAGGAAGGGAGGACCCCGGGGAACCGAGAGGCGGCCTCCCCGGCGGAACAGAAGGTCCACATCCCCAAGGACGTGGTCAAAGAATATTATAAAAATGATGACATTCAACAATGGTTCAGGGCCTACGAGGTCGCCATGACCTCTCATCGGGTCCCGCAGAAGGACTGGGGGGCAGGGCTGTGGGGACGGTTTCTGAGCGAAGGAAGGGACACCCTGCTCGACCTACCCCTCTCCCTGCAGACCTCCTACAGCCACATGAAAGAGGCTCTCCTCACCAGGTACGACCTCACCCCAGAGATGTACCGTCAGCGATTCCGGGACTGCAGGAAGATCCCGGGCACCACCTGGGTGGAGTATGTAAACTTTTTCAGTCGGGCCTTCGATGGGTGGATCAAGGGCAGCAAGGTCACCACCCTCGAGGAACTCACCGACCTCATGTTGTGGGAACACCTGGCTGCGAACTGCTTTGTGGAACTACGCCAGCATCTGCTCGACAGCAAACTCACCGATCCCCGGAAGCTGGCTGTGGAAGCAGACCGCTGGACCAACACCCGGGTCCCCCGGAGCACTGTAGGAGAATACCCCCGAGCCAGTCAGGGACCACCCCGCCAGAGAGGGGGAGGGAACCAGGGAGGGCAGAGAGAGCCCCAGTCGAGTCCCCCGAAGGCCCAACCTCCACCTTTCCCGGCGCCCCCCCCCACCAGTCTCCGGACCCCCCGGGAGACGGGGGCACCAGGTAACCATCACTTGTTTCCGTTGTCAGAGGCCCGGGCACTACGCCAATGACCCGGAGTGCCCCATGGCCCCCCAGGTCCCCCCTGCTGCAAACCCTGCTAGACAGATAGCCAACGTAGCCCTGGGGGAGGAGGTTGAGGACACCGGGGAGTGGGAACCCGCAGCTATGGCCCTAGTATCCCTGGGGGATAGAGAGATGGTCCCTGGTAGCCTCCTGCCCTCCAACACGAAGAAGTACGGTCAGCTCGTCAAGATCAATGGCCACCAAATAGAAGCCCTGCGCGACACCGGGGCCAGCATCACCGGTGTCCTCAGGCACTTAGTCCCCGAGGAGCAGATCCTACCCAACGTCTTTTGCCATGTAATTTCCGCAGATAATAGAGAGAGTATGTGTCAGGTAGCCCTGGTGCCGTTTGAGTGGGGAGGGGTGGCAGGTAAACTGAGGGTTGCCGTAAGAACCTCCCAGCCGGTCGACTGCCTCTTAGGGAACGACCTGGAGAGTTCTCCCTGGAAGTACGTCGAGCGCAAGGCCCACCTAGGAATGATGGGACTCCCCGAGTGGGTGTGCGCCACCACCCGATCTATGTCCGCCCGACTCACCCCCCTGGGGGAAGTCGAGGACACCCCGACCGAGGGAGTCAGAGCAGTCCCCGCCGAGGGTCCTCCCGTCCCCCCATCGGGAGGGTCAGTCACCAGCGACGAACCCTCACCGTCCGACACCACCCCGGTCCCCGAGTTAGGCAATCTGGCCGAATAGGCCCCGTGGCGCCACGAGGGCGGGCCCACCCGGGAGGAGTTCTGCCGGGAGCAGGCCACCTGTCCTTCCCTGGTCGGACTGCGGCACCAGGCCGAGGGCCAAGCCGCAGGCGACCAAACCGGAACGCACCGAGTTTATTGGGAGAATAACCTCTTGTACAGTGAGCAGAAGTCGGTGGAGCTAGGATCCGGCCGGGTGCTGGTGGTACCCCTACGCTTCCGAGACTTCCTCCTGGGCTTGGCCCACGACGTCCCCCTCGCCGGCCACCTGGGTCAAGACAAAACCTACAGCCGTCTCGTGACTCACTTTTACTGGCCTAGGATGAAAGCAGCTGTAGAAGCCCACTGCAAGTCCTGTCCCACGTGCCAGGCTAGTGGGAAGAGTGGGGGGAAGCGCAAGGCTCCCCTCCAACCCTTCCCGGTCGTCAGTACCCCATTCGAACGAGTCGGGATCGACATCGTGGGGCCCCTAGATCCCCCACCTCCCAAGGTCACCGTTTCATCCTGGTCCTAGTGGATCACGCCACCCGATACCCTGAGGCGATCCCCCTGCGCACCGTCACGGCTCCCGTGGTGGGCCGAGCCCTGATGGGGATCTTTTCCCGGGTGGGTTTTCCCCGCGAGGTCGTGAGCGATCGCGGCACTAATTTTATCTCCAAATACATGACGTCCCTGTGGCAACAATGTGGAGTGTCCTATAAGTTCACCACCCCGTACCATCCCCAAGGGAACGGCCTAGTAGAAAGGTTTAACTGGACTCTGAAAGGGATGATCAACGGCCTAGAAGAACCCCTCCGGCGTAAGTGGGACGTCCTGCTCCCCTGCCTCCTGTTCGCTTACCGGGAAGTCCCACAGAAGTCCTTGGGGTTCAGCCCGTTTGAATTACTATATGGACACCCCGTCCGAGGTCCCCTCAGCTTAGTTAAGGAAGGGTGGGAGGCAGCACCCCAGACCACCCCACGAGATGTGTTCCAATACGTTCTGGCCCTCCGGAACCAGACCAGGAAGTTCCGAGAGCTGGCCGAGGCCAACCTGGAGGCAAGCCAAGAAGAGATGAAGCGCTGGTACGACCAGAATGCCACTCTGGTCGAGTTCCAGCTGGGCCAGCAGGTATGGGTCATGGCCCCCGTGAAGCCTGGCGCCCTCCAGGACAAGTGGACCGGGCCCTTCAAAGTGATTGAGCGGAAGAGTCCAGTCACGTACTTGGTGGACGTCCAGTCGCCCCGGGATCCCCTGCGGGTCCTACACGTGAACCGCCTCAAGCCTCACTTCGTGCGGACAGAACTGAGCCTCCTGCTGGCCACCGATGACGGGGCTGAAGATGAGTCCGATCCCCTCCCGGACCTCCTGTGTGTCAAGGAGAAGGATGGCTCCGTGGAAGGAGTGAACCTCTCCCCATCCCTCACTGACCAGCAACAAGCGGATTGTCGCCAGCTCCTAGGACAATTCTCCGACCTCTTCTCCCTGATTCCCCGAGTCACCGACTGGTGTGTCCATGACGTGGACACCGGGGACAGCCCGCCGGTAAGACACCGAGCCTACCGAGTCCCTGACCGGGTCCGGTCCTGCATTCAAGCTGAAGTCTCGAAGATGTTGACCCTGGGGGTGATCGAGCCATCCGATAGTCCCTGGGCCAGCCCCGTGGTCCTAGTTCCGAAGGCAGCGGCCCCCGGTGTCGCCCCCGAGCTCCGATTCTGCGTGGACTACCGGGGGCTCAATGACGTCACCCGGGCCGATGCCCACCCCATTCCCCGAGCCGACGAGCTCATTGACTGACTCGGGCGGCCCGGTTCCTCAGCACATTCGACCTCACCTGCGGATACTGGCAGATTGCGCTCACAGAGGGAGCCAAGGAGCGGTCCGCCTTCTCCACCCCAGATGGGCATTATCGCTTCCGCGTAATGCCCTTCGGAATGAAAAATGCCCCGGCCACCTTCGAGCGACTGGTGAATAGGGTCCTGGCCGGGATGGAACAGTTCAGTGCGGCCTATCTACACGACATCGCCGTTTTCAGTTCCGGATGGAGTGAGCACCTCCAGCACCTCCGGCGAGTGCTAACCGCCCTGCGCCAGGCAGGCCTCACAGTAAAAGCCAGCAAGTGCCAGATTGGGCAAGGATCAGTAGTCTACCTGGGGCACCAGGTCGGGAGCGGTCAGGTCGCCCCTCTACAGCCGAAGATCAACGCCATCCTAGCCTGGGAACCACCCACCACCCAAACGGAGGTTCGAGCCTTCCTGGGCCTCACTGGCTACTACCGAAGATTCATCCGGGGGTATGGCAGCCTGGTTGGCCCCCTCACCGAACTCACATCCAAAAAACAGCCCAAGAGGGTGCAGTGGACGACTGCCTGCCAGGAAGCGTTCGATGCCCTAAAGAAGGCCATGTGCACGGCCCCCGTCCTCCAGGCTCCCGACTACTCCAAGGAGTTTGTAGTCCAGACCGATGCCTCCGAGCATGGCATTGGAGCCGTCCTGTCCCAGGTGAATGACCAAGGCCTAGACCAGCCCATCGCCTTCCTCAGCCGGCGGCTGTTGCCCAGAGAACAGAGGTGGAGCACCATTGAGCGCGAAGCATTTGCCGTAGTCTGGGCCCTCAAGAAGCTGCGCCCTTACCTGTTTGGCACCCATTTCAAAGTCCAAACCGACCATCGGCCCTTGCGATGGCTCATGCAGATGCGAGGAGAAAATCCCAAGCTACTGCGGTGGTCAATCTCCCTCCAGGGGATGGATTTCACCGTGGAACATCGCCCTGGTACGGACCACGCCAACGCTGACAGCCTCTCCCGGTTCTTCCGCCTCAGCGAAGAGAACCCCCCAAGATGATGGGTAGTTCTCTCCGGCTTTCAGCTGGGGGGGACGCGTGTTAGACCCGGCCTCGTAGCATGGCTCTTCCTGCCCTCGCACTACCTACCCTGGTACCTGGGACCCCAAGCACACGGCCCAGCCGATCCGCCCCACCAGAACACACACACGCGACCCGGGCATCCCCGTCCATGGCCTCTCTCCTTTCGGCCACCCCGGGCACGCGTGCCCACTTCATGCACCAAGATGGCCGCCCGGCCCCAGCACCACCCGGGCCTAGAGGCGCCACTCCGGCTGGAGGACATCACGCTTCCAAGGGATGAGAGAGGGAGGAGCAGTTTCTATCGCACCTCTGAACTCCCCTGGGACGATGGGTTTCGATCGACCCCCCCGGCCTCCCTGAGAGCTGGCTCCACGCCTGCTGGGTGTCTGGGACTCCTCCCGACCCGGCCCTGAAAGGATCAAAAGACAATGGCAGGAAACCTCGACAAGCGACCCCCAGGTGACAAGACCCCTGCCTGCACAGACTCCGGACATCAAAGAGGGTTCGACCTATAACAAGGGGTGCGCTGGAACTGTCCGGCAGATTCGCTTTGGAACATCTGAGCCCTGCTGAGTGACTCGCGGCTCCCTGAAGATCGTAAGACCTCCGAACTTGTGCTTGAGCCCTGCTGAGTGACTCGCGGCTCCCTGAAGATCGTAAGACCGCCGAACTGGTGCCTGAGCCTGCTGAGTGACTCGCGGCTCCCTGAAGATCGTAAGACCTCCGAACTTGTGCTTGAGCCCTGCTGAGTGACTCGCGGCTCCCTGAAGATCGTAAGACCTCCGAACTCGTGCTTGAGCCTGCTGAGTGACTCGCGGCTCCCCCAGACTCTCTTTGGTCCCGCCGGACCCCATGTCGACAAGCGTATCCCCCGGCTCGAGGATTGTGAGCTGTGCGCCGGGTACGCTCCTGCATTTGATCCATATACCCCCAAAGACTGTCCCGCTACCTCCTACCCCCGCCAAGACTCTGTGAGCCCACGCTCTACTTGTAAATATCTGCCTTGCTGATCATAAAGATCCTACCACTTCGATTTGATGAAGCTTGAATCCTAAAGAACTCTCGGTGTGGTGTCTCTTTGTCGTGTGGTGCCGAGTGTACGATCCTAGATACGAGATTCCTCCCCTGCGGAGTCTCCCGCCAGTGCCCGGCTACGATACTTTGAGGGTGGGTCTCAGGGCAGTCAGGGCCCCCTCCGGGCCCCTCTGAGGTCCCCTTCTAACATCCGTGGACCCCTGCGCCCTTCAGGACAAATGGACCGGACCCTTCAAGGTGGTTGAGAAGAAGAGCCCCGTCACCTACTTGGTCGACATGGAGTCCCCAAGGAACCCCCTTCGGGTCCTACCCGCCAACCGGCTCAAGCCCCACTTTGCTCGAACCGAACTAAGCCTGCTGCTGGCTACCGCCGATGGGGGCGAAAGCGACTCCGAGCCCCTACCCGACCCCCTGGGGTCCTCGGACCAAGACGGCTCCATGGAGGGCGTCAAACTCTCCACCACCCTGACCCCAGAACAGCGCCATGACTGCCGGCAGCTGCTGCAACCCTTCGCTGCCCTCTTCTCTCTCACGCCCGGGGTGACCCCCTGGTGCGTCCACGACGTGGATACCGGGGACAGCCCCCCTGTGCGACACCGCGCCTACAGAGTGCCCGAACGGGTCCGAGCCTGCATACAAACGGAGGTCTCCAAGATGCTCGCCCTCGGAGTCATCGAGCCATCCGACAGCCCGTGGGCCAGCCCTGTGGTTTTGGTGCCGAAGGCCGCCGCCCCGGCATCCCCCCGGAACTCTGATTTTGTGTGGACTACAGGGGCCTAAACGCAGTCACCAAGACCGATGCCCACCCCCTGCCACGGGCAGACGAGCTGATCGACCGCTTAGGGGCCGCCCGCTACCTAAGCACTTTTGATCTCACCGCTGGGTACTGGCAGATCAGGCTCACCCCCGGCGCCCAGGAACGATCCGCCTTCTCCACCCCCGATGGGCACTACCACTTTCAGGTGATGCCCTTCGGTATGAAAAACGCCCCAGCGACCTTCCAGAGACTGGTGAACAAGGCCCTGGCCGGACTAGAAGCCTTCAGCGCGGCCTACTTAGATGACATTGCAGTCTTCAGCAACCACTGGGCCGCGCACCTAGGACACCTCAGAGAAGTCCTGGCCGCTCTCCAAAGGGCCGGGCTCACGATTAAGGCCAGCAAGTGCCAGATCGGTCAAGGATCAGTGACCTATCTGGGCCATCAGGTGGGGAGTGGCCAGGCGGCGCCCCTCCAGTTGAAGGTTGATGCCATCAGGGCGTGGGAGCCCCCCGCCACCCAAACAGCTGTCCAGGCCTTCTTAGGCCTCACAGGCTACTACCGGCGATTTATCAAAGACTAAACCAGTATTGTGGGCCCCCTCACGGAGCTCACTTCCAAAAAACAGCCCAAGACACCCCGCTGTCAGACCGCTTTTGAAACCCTCAAGGCGGCAATGTGCGCTGCCCCTGTACTACAGGCCCCTGACTACGGCAAGGAATTCGTGGTTCAGACAGATGCCTCGGAGTAAGGGGTTGGGGCGGTCCTCTCACAGATGGACACCGAGGGCCTCGACAGACCTGTGGCCTTCATCAGCCGCCGACTGCTGCCCCGAGAACAGAGGTGGAGCACCATCCAGCGGGAGGCCTTCGCCGTGGTATGGGCTCTTAAAAACCTCCGGCCCTACCTTTTCGGCACCCACTTCTGAGTCCAGACTGACCACCGGCCCCTGCGGTGGCTAATGCAGATGCGGAGCGAGAACCCCAAATTGTTGCGATGGTCCATCTTGCTGTAAGGGATGGACTTCACCGTAGAGCACCGGCCCGGCAACGACCACGCCAATGCTGACGGCCTATCCAGATTCTTCCGCCTCGGCGAGGAGAACCCCCAAGGAGATGGGTGACTCTCCCTGCCTTCAGCTGGGGGGGACGCCTGTTGGAGCCGGCCTCGTGGCGTGGTCCTGTTCCCCCTCGCCAAGCCGCATGAGGTCCCCTGCACCTCGGGGCTCCTCCATTTTGGATTGTACGTGACTCTGCGCACCAGCCTACATGACCCCGCTCAACCCGGCCTCGGCCCCAGCAAGCCCCGACATCAAGGCACCAACAACTGGCCAGGGGGTACCACGTGAACACTTCCCCACTCCCGGCGGAGGGCAGTATCGATGGGACCCCCAACCGTCCTCCCACACCTAGGTGCGATCGCCCCACAGCTCTCCTGGGCCTGGCGCCTCTCCTGCTGAGTGTCTGGCCGCTCCCGACCCGGCCTCTCCGCCCCCCCGGGCACAAGGGTCCGGACATCAAAGGGCTCCAGACCTATATCTGGGGCGACCCTGCAGCAGGACAGCAGTTGTATCCCGGAGTCAAGAGCCCTGCTGATCGGATCGCGGCTGACCCTACGGAGAAAGACTCATCCTGGAACCACGCTCTGAGCCCTGCTGGCTACGTCGCGGCTCCACCGTGCTTAAAGACCTTCACGAACCTTTGGGGCCCTGCTGACGCTGTCGCGGCCCGACCTTGTTGAACTTGCCATCAGAGCCCGGCTGACCTGCCGCTCCGATCCCCGGAGCCACCTTCGGCCTAACGCAAGGTCTGGCGCAGAGCTTCCCCGTACCAGGCTGGTACTAAGACTGTCCCGCTACCCTGTCCCTACAAAGACATTGAGACTCTTTCTGGATCTCCCGATCCCCCTGTAAATATTTCGAATGTGCTACTATTGATAAAGTACCTAGATAAGCAACTGATACGGAGTCCTGTGTGGTGGTGTTACTGGGCCTAGTACGATCATAGGAGAAAGACCTCTCCTAGGAGGCTTCTCAGCGGCGCTCGGCTATAACTTTGCGGTAGGAAGGTACCCTGGAGTGGGCCCCCTGACTCCCCGGTGGTCCTCCCTCCAACACTCGCTCTCTACTACTCTCTACTACTCTCTCTACTACTCTCTCTCTACTACTCACTCTCTACTACTCACTCTACTACTCACTCTCTACTACTCTACTTCTCACCCTCTACTACTGACTCTCTACTACTCACTCTCTACTAGTCTTTCTACTACTCACTCTCTACTACTCTCTACTACTCACTCTCTACTCCACTACTCTCTACGACTCACTCTCTACTACTCTCTCTCTACTACTCTCCACTACTCACTCTCTACTACTCTTGACTACTCACTCTTTACTACTCTCTCTACTACTAACTCTCAAGTACTCTCTACTACTGCTCTCTCTCTACTAGTCTCTCTCTACTACTCTCCACTACTCACTCTCTACTACTCTCTACTACTCATTCTCTGTTACTCTCTCTACTACTCTCTACTACTCACTCTCTGCTACTCTCTCTCTACTATTCACTCTCTACTACTCACTGTCTACTACTCTCTCTACTACTCCCTCTCTACTACTCACTCTACTACTCTATACTACTCTCTCTCTGGCACTGACTGACACTGACACTGACTGACACTGACTGACTGACACTGACTGACTACTCTCTAAAAACTCTCAACTACTCACTCTTTTCTACTCTTTCTCTACTACTCACTCTCTACTACTCTCTCTCTACTAATCGCTCTCTACTACTCACTCTCTACTACTTATTCTCTACTACTCTCTACTACTCACTCTCCACTACTCACTCTCCACTGCTCACTCTCCACTACTAACTCTGCACTGCTCACTCTCTACTACTCTCTGCTACTCACTCTCTACTGCTCACTCTCTACTACTCTCTCTACTACTCACTCTCTACTACTTACGCTACTACTCTACTGCTCTCTACTACTCACTCTACTACTCTCTACTACTCTCTACCACTCACTCTCTACAACTCATGCAACTACTCTCTACTACTCTCTACTACTCACTCTACTACTCTCTACTGCTCTCTACTATGCTCTCTACTACTCACTCTCAACTACTCACTCTACTACTCACTCTACTACTCTATACTACTCTCTCTCTACTACACTCTCTGTACTACTCACTCTCTACTACTCACTCTACTACTCACTCTCCACACTCACTCTCCACTGCTCACTCTCTTCTACTCTCTACTACTCACTCTCTACTACTCACTCTCTACTACTCACTCTCTACTACTCTACTACTATCTACTACTCTCTCTACTACTCACGCTACTACTCTACTACTCTCTACTACTCACTCTACTATTCTCTACTACTCTCTACCACTCACACTCTACTACTCACGCTACTACTCTACTCACTCTCTACTACTCACTCTACTACTCACTCTACTACTCACTCTCTACTACTCTACTACGCACTCTCTACTACCCTCTCTACTACTCACTCTCTACTACTCACTCTCTACTACTCACTCTCTACTACTCTCTCTACTACTCACTCTCTACTCCTACCTCTCTACTACTCACTCTACTACTCACTCTCTACTACTCTACTACTCACTTTCTACTACTCACTCTCTACTACTCTCTACTACTCACTCTCTACTACACACTCTCTACTACTTGCTCTCTACTACTCGCTCTCTACTAGTCTTTCTACTACTCACTCTCTACTACTCTCTACTACTCACTCTCTACTCCACTACTCTCTACTACTCACTTTCTACTACTCACTTTCTACTACTCTCTCTCTACTACTCTCCACTACTCACTCTCTACTACTTTCGACTACTCACTCTCTACTACTCTCTCTACAACTCTCTCTACTACTCTCTCTACTTTTCTCTCTACTACTCTCTCTACTACTAACTCTCAACTACTCTCTACTACTGCTCTCTCTCTACTACTCACGTTCTACTACTCACTCTATACTACTCTCGCTCTACTGATCACTCTCTACTAGTCACTCTCTACTACTCTCTACTACTCACTTTCTAATACTACTCTACTACTCACTCTCTACTACTCACTCTCTACTACTCACTCTCTACTACTCATTCTACTATTCTCTACTACTCACTCTCTACTACTCACTCTCTGCTACTCTCTCTACTACTCTCTACTACTCCCTCTCTACTACTCCTTCTACTACTCACTTCCTACTACTTTCTCTCTACTACTCCCTCTCTACTATTCTCTCTCTACTACTCACTCTCTACTACTCATTCTCTACTACATTCTCTCTACTACTCTCTACTACTCACTCTCTACTACTTGCACTCCACTACTCACTCTCCAGTACTCACTTTCCACTACTCACTCTCTACTACTCTCTACTTCACTCTCTTCTACTCACTCTCTGCTACTCTACTACTCTCTACTACACTCTATACTACTCACTCTCTACTACTCATGCTATTACTCTACTACTCTCTACTACTCATCCTACTACTCTTTACTACTCTCTACTACTCACTATAAACTACTGGTGCTACTACTCTCTACTACTCTCTCTCTACTACTCACTCTCTACTACTTTACTACTCACTCTCTACTACTCACTCTATACTAGTCTTTCTACTACTCACTCTCTACTACTTACTACTACTCACTCTCTCCTACACACTCTCTACTACTTGCTCGCTACTACTCGCTCTCTACTACTCTCTACTACTCTCTCTACTACTCTCTCTCTACTACTCACTCTCTACTACTCACTTTACTGCTCACTCTCTACTACTCCTCACCCTCTACTACTGACTCTCTACTACTCACTCTCTACTAGTCTTTCTACTACTCACTCTCTACTACTCTCTACTACTCACTCTCTACTCCACTACTCTCTACTACTCACTCTCTACTACTCTCTCTCTACTACTCTCCACTACTCACTCTCTACTACTCTCGACTACTCACTCTCTACTACTCTCTCTTCTACTAACTCTCAAGTACTCTCTACCACTGCTCTCTCTCTCTACTACTCACTTTCTACTACTCACTCTATACTACTCTCTCTCTAGTAATCACTCTCTACTAGTCACTCTCTACTACTCTCTACTACTCACTTTACTCCTCACTCTCTACTACTCACTTTACTACTCACTCTCTACTACTCACTCTCTACTACTCACTATCTGCTACTCTCTCTACTACTCTCTACTACTCACTCTCTGCTACGCTCTCTCTACTATTCACTCTCTACTACTCACTGTCTACTACTCTCTCTACTACTCCTTCTCTACTACTCACTCTACTACTCTATACTACTCTCTCTCTGACACTGACTGACACTGACACTGACTGACACTGACTGACTGACACCGACTGACTACTCTCTAAAAACTCTCTACTATTCTCTCTCTACTACTCTCTCTCTACTACTCTCTCTCTACTACTCACACTCCACTACTCACACTCTACTACTCACACTCTACTACTCACTCTCTACTACTTATTTTCTACTACTGTTTACTTCTCACACTCTACTACTCACTCTCCACTACTCACTCTCCACTACTCACTCTGCACTGCTCACTCTCTACTACTCTCTGCTACTCACTCTCTACTACTCACTCTCTACTACTCTCTCTACCACTCACTCTCTACTACAAACGCTACTACTCTACTGCTCTCTACTACTCACTCTACTATTCTCTACTACTCACTCTCTACTACTAACTCTCTACTACTCCCTCTCTACTACTCACTCTACTACTCTAAACTACTCACTCTTTACTACTCTCTCTCTACTACTCACTCTACTACTCACTCTACTACTCTATACTACTCTCTCTCTACTACTCTCTCTGTACTACTCACTCTCTACTACTCACTCTACTACTCACTCTCCACACTCACTCTCCACTGCTCACTCTCTTCTACTCTCTACTACTCACTCTCTACTACTCACTCTCTACTACTCTCTACTACTCACTCTCTACTACTCACTCTTCACTACTCACTCTCCACTGCTCACTCTCCACCACTAACTCTGCACTGCTCACTCTCTACTACTCACTCTCTACTACTCTCTACTTCTCTCTACTACTCTCTCTACTACTCACTCTCTACTAGTCACGCTACTACTCTACTGCTCTCTACTACTCACTCTACTACTCTCTACTACTCTCTACCACTCACTCTCTACAACTCATGCAAACTACTCTCTACTACTCTCTACTACTCACTCTACTACTCTCTACTGCTCTCTACTATTCTCTCTACTACTCACTCTCAACTACTCACTCTACTACTCACTCTACTACTCTATACTACTCTCTCTCTACTACTCTCTCTGTATTACTCACTCTCTACTACTCTCTACTACTCACTCTACTACTCACTCTCCACTACTCACTCTCCACTGCTCACTCTCTTCTACTCTCTACTACTCACTCTCTACTACTCACTCTCTACTACTCTACTACTATCTACTACTCTCTCTACTACTCACGCTACTACTCTACTACTCTCTACTACTCACTCTACTATTCTCTACTACTCTCTACCACTCACTCTCTACTACTCACGCTACTACTCTACTCACTCTCTACTACTCACTCTACTACTCACTCTACTACTCACTCTCTACTACTCTACTACGCACTTTCTACTACTCACTCTACTACTCACTCTCTACTACTCACTCTCTACTACTCTCTCTACTACTCACTCTCTACTCCTCACTCTCTACTACTCACTCTACCACTCACTCTCTACTACTCTACTACTCACTCTCTACTAATCTCTACTACTCACTCTCTACTACACACTCTCTACTACTTGCTCTCTACTACTTGCTCTCTACTACTTGCTCTCTACTACTCTCTACTACTCTCTCTGCTACTCTCTCTCTACTACTCACTGTCTACTAATCACTCTACTACTCACTCTCTACTACTCTACTACTCACTCTCTACTACTGACTCTCTACTACCCACTCTCTACTAGTCTTTCTACTACTCACTCTCTACTACTCTCTACTACTCACTCTCTACTCCACTACTCTCTACTACTCACTCTCTACTACTCTCTCTCTACTACTCTCCACTACTCACTCTCTACTACTCTCGACTACTCACTCTCTACTACTCTCTCTACAACTCTCTCTACTACTCTCTCTACTATTCTCTCTACTACTCTCTCTACTACTAACTCTCAACTACTCTCTACTACTGCTCTCTCTCTACTACTCCCTTTCTACTACTCACTCTATACTACTCTCTCTCTACTAATCACTCTCTACTAGTCACTCTCTACTACTCTTCACTACTCACTCTCTACTGCTCACTCTCTACTACTCACTCTCTACTACTCTCTCTACTCCTCACTCTCTACTCCTCACTCTACTACTCACTCTCTACTACTCACGCTACTACTCTACTGCTCTCTACTACTCACTCTACTACTCTCTACTACTCTCTACCACTCACTCTCTACAACTCATGCAAACTACTCTCTACTACTCTCTACTACTCACTCTACTACTCTCTACTGCTCTCTACTATTCTCTCTACTACTCACTCTCAACTACTCACTCTACTACTCACTCTACTACTCTATACTACTCTCTCTCTACTACTCTCTCTGTATTACTCACTCTCTACTACTCTCTACTACTCACTCTACTACTCACTCTCCACTACTCACTCTCCACTGCTCACTCTCTTCTACTCTCTACTACTCACTCTCTACTACTCACTCTCTACTACTCTACTACTATCTACTACTCTCTCTACTACTCACGCTACTACTCTACTACTCTCTACTACTCACTCTACTATTCTCTACTACTCTCTACCACTCACTCTCTACTACTCACGCTACTACTCTACTCACTCTCTACTACTCACTCTACTACTCACTCTACTACTCGCTCTCTACTACTCTACTACGCACTCTCTACTACTCACTCTACTACTCACTCTCTACTACTCACTCTCTACTACTCTCTCTACTACTCACTCTCTACTCCTCACTCTCTACTACTCACTCTACCACTCACTCTCTACTACTCTACTACTCACTCTCTACTAATCTCTACTACTCACTCTCTACTACACACTCTCTACTACTTGCTCTCTACTACTTGCTCTCTACTACTTGCTCTCTACTACTCTCTACTACTCTCTCTGCTACTCTCTCTCTACTACTCACTGTCTACTAATCACTCTACTACTCACTCTCTACTACTCTACTACTCACTCTCTACTACTGACTCTCTACTACCCACTCTCTACTAGTCTTTCTACTACTCACTCTCTACTACTCTCTACTACTCACTCTCTACTCCACTACTCTCTACTACTCACTCTCTACTACACACTCTCTACTACTTGCTCTCTACTACTCGCTCTCTACTACTCTCTACTACTCTCTCTACTACTCTCTCTCTACTACTCACTTTCTACTACTCACTCTACTACTCACTCTCTACTACTCGACTACTCACTCTCTAATACTGACTCTCTACTACTCACTCTCTACTAGTCTTTCTACTACTCACTCTCTACTACTCTCTACCACTCACTCTCTACTCCACTACTCTCTACTACTCACTCTCTACTACTCTCCACTACTCACTCTACTACTCTCGACTACTCACTCTCTACTACTCTCTCTACTACTTTCTCTACTATTCTCTCTACTACTCTCTCTACTACTAACTCTCAACAACTCTCTACTACTGCTCTCTCTCTACTACTCACTTTCTACTACTCACTCTCTACTACTCACTCTCTACTACTCACTCTCTACTACTCTCTCTACTTCTCTCTACTACTCACTCTCTGCTACTCTCTCTCTATTATTCACTCTCTACTACTCACTGTCTACTACTCTCTCTACTACTCCCTCTCTACTACTCACTCTACTACTCTATACTACTCTCTCTCTGACACTGACGGACACTGACACTGACTGACACTGACTGACTGACAATGACTGACTACTCTCTAAAAACTCTCTACTACTCTCTCTCTACTACTCTCTCTCTACTACTCTCTCTACTACTCACACTCTACTACTCACACTCTACTACTCACACTCTCCTACTCACTCTCTACTACTTATTCTCTACTACTCTCTACTACTCACACTCTACTACTCACTCTCCACTACTCACTCTCCACTGCTCACTCCCCCTACTCACTCTGCACTGCTCACTCTCTACTACTCTCTGCTACTCACTCTCTACTACTCACTCTCTACTACTCTCTCTACTACTCACTCTCTACTACAAACGCTACTACTCTACTGCTCTCTACTACTCACTGTACTACTCTCTACTACTCACTCTCTACTACTAACTCTCTACTACTCCCTCTCTACTACTCACTCTACTACTCTAAACTACTCACTCTTTACTACTCTCTCTCTACTACTCGCTCTCTACTACTCTTTCTCTACTACTCGCTCACTACTACTCACTCTCTACTACTTATTCTCTACTACTCTCTACTACTCACTCTCTACTACTCACTCTTCACTACTCACTCTCCACTGCTCACTCTCCACTACTAACTCTGCACTGCTCACTCTCTACTACTCACTCTCTACTACTCTCTCTCTACTACCCTCCACTACTCACTCTCTACTACTCACTCTCTACTACTCTCTCTACTACTCACTCTCTACTACTCACGCTACTACTCTACTGCTCTCTACTACTCACTCTACTGCTCTCTACTACTCTCTACCACTCACTCTCTACAACTCATGCAACTACTCTCTACTACTCTCTACTACTCACTCTACTACTCTCTACTGCTCTCTACTATTCTCTCTACTACTCACTCTCAACTACTCACTCTACTACTCACTCTACTACTCTATACTATTCTCTCTCTACTACTCTCTCTGTACTACTCACTCTCTACTACTCGCTCTCTACTACTCTCTACTACTCACTCTACTACTCACTCTCCACTACTCACTCTCCACTGCTCACTCTCTTCTACTCTCTACTACTCACTCTCTACTACTCACTCTCTACTACTCTACTACTATCTACTACTCTCTCTACTACTCACGCTACTACTCTACTACTCTCTACTACTCACTCTACTATTCTCTACTACTGTCTACCACTCACTCTCTACTACTCACGCTACTACTCTACTCACTCTCTACTACTCACTCTACTACTCACTCTACTACTCACTCTCTACTACTCTACTACGCACTCTCTACTACTCACTCTACTACTCACTCTCTACTACTCACTCTCTACTACTCACTGTCTACTACTCACTCTACCACTCACTCTCTACTACTCTACAACTCACTCTCTACTACTGACTCTCTACTACTCACTCTCTACTAGTCTTTCTACTACTCACTCTCTACTACTCTCTACTACTCACTCTCTACTCCACTACTCTCTACTACTCACTCTCTACTACTCTCTCTCTACTACCCTCCACTACTCACTCTC
This sequence comes from Triturus cristatus, assembly GCF_964204655.1. Lineage (NCBI taxonomy): Eukaryota > Metazoa > Chordata > Amphibia > Caudata > Salamandridae > Triturus > Triturus cristatus. The sequence goes on along the minus strand of NC_140582.1, from coordinate 41,745,609 downwards.
TACTACTCTCGACTACTCTCTCTACAACTCTCTCTACAACTCTCTCTACTACTCTCTCTACTATTCTCTCTACTACTCTCTCTACTACTAACTCTCAACTACTCTCTACTACTGCTCTCTCTCTACTACTCACTTTCTACTACTCACTCTATACTACTCTCTCTCTACTAATCACTCTCTACTAGTCACTCTCTACTACTCTCTACTACTCACTTTCTACTACTACTATACTACTCACTCTCTACTACTCACTCTCTACTACTCACTCTCTACTACTCACTCTCTACAACTCTCTCTACTTCTCTCTACTACTCACTCTCTGCTACTCTGTCTCTACTATTCACTCTCTACTACACACTGTCTACTACTCTCTCTACTACTCCCTCTCTACTACTCACTCTACTACTCTATACTACTCTCTCTCGGACACTGACTGACACTGACACTGACTGACACTGACACTGACACTGACTGACACTGACTGACTGACACTGACTGACTACTCTCTACTAACTCTCTACTACTCTCTCTCTACTACTCTTTCTCTACTACTCACACTCTACTACTCACACTCTCCTACTCACTCTCTACTACTTATTCTCTACTACTCTCTACTACTCACACTCTACTACTCACTCTCCACTACTCACTCTCCACTGCTCACTCTCCCTCACTCACTCTGCACTGCTCACACTACTACTCTCTGCTACTCACTCTCTACTGCTCACTCTCTACTACTCTCTACTACTCACTCTCTACTACTCACGCTACTACTCTACTGCTCTCTACTACTCACTCTGCTATTCTCTACTACTCACTGTCTACTACTAACTCTCTACTACTCTCTCTCTACTACTCTCTCTACTACTCACACTCTACTACTCACACTCTACTACTTATTTTCTACTACTCTCTACTACTCACTCTACTACTCACTCTCCACTACTCACTCTACTACTCACTCTACTACTCACTCTCCACTACTCACTCTCCACTGCTCACTCCCCACTACTCACTCTGCACTGCTCACTCTCTACTACTCTCTGCTACTCACTCTCTACTACTCACTCTCTACTACTCTCTCTACTACTCACTCTCTACTACAAACGCTACTACTCTACTGCTCTCTACTACTCACTCTACTATTCTCTACTACTCACTCTCTACTACTCACACTCTACTACTCACTCTCTACTACTTATTTTCTACTACTCTCTACTACTCACTCTACTACTCACTCTCCACTACTCACTCTCCACTGCTCACTCCCCACTACTCACTCTGCACTGCTCACTCTCTACTACTCTCTGCTACTCACTCTCTACTACTCACTCTCTACTACTCTCTCTACTACTCACTCTCTACTACAAACGCTACTACTCTACTGCTCTCTACTACTCACTCTACTATTCTCTACTACTCACTCTCTACTACTAACTCTCTACTACTCCCTCTCTACTACTCACTCTTTACTACTCTCTCTCTACTACTCACTGTCTACTACTCTCTCTCTACTACTCGCTCTCTACTACTCACTCTCTACTACTCTCTCTGCTACTCTCTCTCTACTACTCACTGTCTACTAATCACTCTACTACTCACTCTCTACTACTCTACTACTCACTCTCTACTACTGACTCTCTACTACCCACTCTCTACTAGTCTTTCTACTACTCACTCTCTACTACTCTCTACTACTCACTCTCTACTACTCTCTCTCTACTACTCTCCACTACTCACTCTCTACTACTCTCGACTACTCACTCTCTACTACTCTCTCTACAACTCTCTCTGCTACTCTCTCTACTATTCTCTCTACTACTCTCTCTACTACTAACTCTCAACTACTCTCTACTACTGCTCTCTCTCTACTACTCCCTTTCTACTACTCACTCTATACTACTCTCTCTCTACTAATCACTCTCTACTAGTCACTCTCTACTACTCTCCACTACTCATTCTCTACTGCTCACTCTCTACTACTCACTCTCTACTACTCTCTCTACTCCTCACTCTCTACTCCTCACTCTACTACTCACTCTCTACTACTCTACTACTCACTTTCTACTACTCACTCTCTACTACTCTCTACTACTCACTCTCTACTACACACTCTCTACTACTTGCTCTCTACTACTCGCTCTCTACTACTCTCTACTACTCTCTCTACTACTCTCTCTCTACTACTCACTTTCTACTACTCACTCTACTACTCACTCTCTACTACTCTACTACTCACTCTCTAATACTGACTCTCTACTACTCACTCTCTACTAGTCTTTCTACTACTCACTCTCTACTACTCTCTACCACTCACTCTCTACTCCACTACTCTCTACTACTCACTCTCTACTACTCTCCACTACTCACTCTACTACTCTCGACTACTCACTCTCTACTACTCTCTCTACTACTTTCTCTACTATTCTCTCTACTACTCTCTCTACTACTAACTCTCAACAACTCTCTACTACTGCTCTCTCTCTACTACTCACTTTCTACTACTCACTCTCTACTACTCACTCTCTACTACTCACTCTCTACTACTCTCTCTACTTCTCTCTACTACTCACTCTCTGCTACTCTCTCTCTATTATTCACTCTCTACTACTCACTGTCTACTACTCTCTCTACTACTCCCTCTCTACTACTCACTCTACTACTCTATACTACTCTCTCTCTGACACTGACTGACACTGACACTGACTGACACTGACTGACTGACAATGACTGACTACTCTCTAAAAACTCTCTACTACTCTCTCTCTACTACTCTCTCTCTACTACTCTCTCTACTACTCACACTCTACTACTCACACTCTACTACTCACACTCTACTACTCACTCTCTACTACTTATTCTCTACTACTCTCTACTACTCACACTCTACTACTCACTCTCCACTACTCACTCTCCACTGCTCACTCCCCCTACTCACTCTGCACTGCTCACTCTCTACTACTCTCTGCTACTCACTCTCTACTACTCACTCTCTACTACTCTCTCTACTACTCACTCTCTACTACAAACGCTACTACTCTACTGCTCTCTACTACTCACTCTACTATTCTCTACTACTCACTCTCTACTACTAACTCTCTACTACTCCCTCTCTACTACTCACTCTACTACTCTAAACTACTCACTCTTTACTACTCTCTCTCTACTACTCACTCTCTACTACTCTCTCTCTACTACTCGCTCACTACTACTCACTCTCTACTACTTATTCTCTACTACTCTCTACTACTCACTCTCTACTACTCACTCTTCACTACTCACTCTCCACTGCTCACTCTCCACTACTAACTCTGCACTGCTCACTCTCTACTACTCACTCTCTACTACTCTCTCTCTACTACCCTCCACTACTCACTCTCTACTACTCTCTACTACTCACTCTCTACTACTCTCTCTACTACTCACTCTCTACTACTCACTCTACTGCTCTCTACTACTCTCTACCACTCACTCTCTACAACTCATGCAACTACTCTCTACTACTCTCTACTACTCACTCTACTACTCTCTACTGCTCTCTACTATTCTCTCTACTACTCACTCTCAACTACTCACTCTACTACTCACTCTACTACTCTATACTACTCTCTCTCTACTACTCTCTCTGTACTACTCACTCTCTACTACTCGCTCTCTACTACTCTCTACTACTCACTCTACTACTCACTCTCCACTACTCACTCTCCACTGCTCACTCTCTTCTACTCTCTACTACTCACTCTCTACTACTCACTCTCTACTACTCTACTACTATCTACTACTCTCTCTACTACTCACGCTACTACTCTACTACTCTCTACTACTCACTCTACTATTCTCTACTACTGTCTACCACTCACTCTCTACTACTCACGCTACTACTCTACTCACTCTCTACTACTCACTCTACTACTCACTCTACTACTCACTCTCTACTACTCTACTATGCACTCTCTACTACTCACTCTACTACTCACTCTACTACTACTCACTCTCTACTAGTCTCTCTACTACTCACTCTCTACTCCTCACTCTCTACTACTCACTCTACTACTCACTCTTTACTACTCTACTACTCACTTTCTACTACTCACTCTCTACTACTCTACTACTCACTCTCTACTACACACTCTCTACTACTCTCTACTACTCTCTCTACTACTCTCTCTCTACTACTCACTGTCTACTACTCACTCTACTACTCACTCTCTACTACTCTACAACTCACTCTCTACTACTGACTCTCTACTACTCACTCTCTACTAGTTTTCTACTACTCACTCTCTACTACTCTCTACTACTCACTCTACTACTCACTCTCCACTACTCACTCTCCACTGCTCACTCTCTTCTACTCTCTACTACTCACTCTCTACTACTCACTCTCTACTACCCTCCACTACTCACTCTCTACTACTCTCGACTACTCACTCTCTACTACTCTCTCTACAACTCTCTCTACTACTCTCTCTACTATTCTCTCTACTACTCTCTCTACTACTCTCTCTACTACTAACTCTCAACTACTCTCTACTACTGCTCTCTCTCTACTACTCACTTTCTACTACTCACTCTATACTACTCTCTCTCTACTAATCACTCTCTACTAGTCACTCTCTACTACTCTCTACTACTCACTTTCTACTACTACTATACTACTCACTCTCTACTACTCACTCTCTACTACTCACTCTCTACTACTCACTCTCTAATACTCTCTCTACTTCTCTCTACTACTCACTCTCTGCTACTCTGTCTCTACTATTCACTCTCTACTACACACTGTCTACTACTCTCTCTACTACTCCCTCTCTACTACTCACTCTACTACTCTATGCTACTCTCTCTCGGACACTGACTGACACTGACACTGACTGACACTGACACTGACTGACACTGACTGACTGACACTGACTGACTACTCTCTACTAACTCTCTACTACTCTCTCTCTACTACTCTTTCTCTACTACTCACACTCTACTACTCACACTCTCCTACTCACTCTCTACTACTTATTCTCTACTACTCTCTACTACTCACACTCTACTACTCACTCTCCACTACTCACTCTCCACTGCTCACTCTCCCTCACTCACTCTGCACTGCTCACACTACTACTCTCTGCTACTCACTCTATACTACTCTCTCTCTACTAATCACTCTCTACTAGTCACTCTCTACTACTCTCTACTACTCACTTTCTACTACTACTATACTACTCACTCTCTACTACTCACTCTCTTCTACTCACTCTCTACTACTCACTCTCTACTACTCTCTCTACTTCTCTCTACTACTCACTCTCTGCTACTCTGTCTCTACTATTCACTCTCTACTACACACTGTCTACTACTCTCTCTACTACTCCCTCTCTACTACTCACTCTACTACTCTATGCTACTCTCTCTCGGACACTGACTGACACTGACACTGACTGACACTGACACTGACTGACACTGACTGACTGACACTGACTGACTACTCTCTACTAACTCTCTATCTACTCTCTCTCTACTACTCTTTCTCTACTACTCACACTCTACTACTCACACTCTCCTACTCACTCTCTACTACTTATTCTCTACTACTCTCTACTACTCACACTCTACTACTCACTCTCCACTACTCACTCTCCACTGCTCACTCTCCCTCACTCACTCTGCACTGCTCACACTACTACTCTCTGCTACTCACTCTCTACTGCTCACTCTCTACTACTCTCTCTACTACTCACTCTCTACTACTCACGCTACTACTCTACTGCTCTCTACTACTCACTCTGCTATTCTCTACTACTCACTGTCTACTACCTCTCTACTACTCTCTCTCTACTACTCTCTCTACTACTCAAACTCTACTACTCACACTCTACTACTCACACTCTACTACTCACTCTCTACTACTTATTTTCTACTATTCTCTACTACTCACTCTACTACTCACTCTCCACTGCTCACTCCCCATTACTCACTCTGCACTGCTCACTCTCTACTACTCTCTGCTACTCACTCTCTACTACTCACTCTCTACTACTCTCTCTACTACTCACTCTCTACTACAAATGCTACTACTCTACTGCTCTCTACTACTCACTCTACTATTCTCTACTACTCACTCTCTACTACTAACTCTCTACTACTCCCTCTCTACTACTCACTCTTTATTACTCTCTCTCTACTACTCACTCTCTACTACTCTCTCTCTACTACTCGCTCTCTACTACTCACTCTCTACTACTTATTCTCTACTACTCTCTACTACTCACTCTCTACTACTCACTCTTCACTACTCACTCTCCACTGCTCACTCTCCACTACTAACTCTGCACTGCTCACTCTCTACTACTCACTCTCTACTACTCTCTACTACTCTCTACTACTCTCTCTACTACTCACTCTCTACTACTCACGCTACTACTCTACTGCTCTCTACTACTCACTCTACTTCTCTCTACTAGTTTCTACCACTCACTCTCTACAACTCATGCAACTACTCTCTACTACTCACTCTACTACTCACTCTACTACTCTATACTACTCTCTCTCTACTACTCTCTCTGTACTACTCACTCTCTACTACTCGCTCTCTACTACTCTCTACTACTCACTCTACTACTCACTCTCCACTACTCACTCTCCACTGCTCACTCTCTTCTACTCTCTCTACTCACTCTCCCTCACTCACTCTGCACTACTCACACTCTACTACTCTCTGCTACTCACTCTCTTCTGCTCACTCTCTACTACTCTCTACTACTCTCTCTACTACTCACTCTCTACTACTCACGCTACTACTCTACTGCTCTCTACTACTCACTCTGCTATTCTCTACTACTCACTGTCTACTACTAACTCTCTACTACTCCCTCTCTACTACTCACTCTTCTACTCTAAACTTCTCACTCTTTAGTACTCTCTCTCTACTACTCACTCGGCACTGCTCACTCTCTACTACTCTCTGCTACTCACTCTCTACTACTCATTCTCTACTACTCTCAACTACTCTCTCTACTACTCACTCTCTACTACTCACGCTACTACTCTACTGCTCTCTACTACTCACTCTATTACTCTCTACTACTCTCTACCACTCACTCTCTACAATTCATGCAACTACTCTACTACTCTCTACTACTCACTCTACTACTCTCTACTGCTCTCTACTATTCTCTCTACTACTCACTCTCTACTACTCACTCTACTGCTCACTCTACTACTCATTCTACTACTCGCTCTCTACTACTCTACTACTCTCTCTCTACTACTCACTCTACTACTCTCTACTACTCTCTCTCTACTACTCGCTCTCTACTACTCGCTCTCTACTACTCACTCTCTACTACTTATTCTCTACTACTCTCTACTACTCACTCTCTACTACTCACTCTCCACTACTCACTCTCCACTGCTCACTCTCCACTACTCACTGGGCACTGCTCACTCTCTACTACTCTCTGCTACTCACTCTCTACTACTCATTCTCTACTACTCTCAACTACTCTCTCTACTACTCACTCTCTACTACTCACGCTACTACTCTACTGCTCTCTACTACTCACTCTATTACTCTCTACTACTCTCTACCACTCACTCTCTACAATTCATGCAACTACTCTACTACTCTCTACTACTCACTCTACTACTCTCTACTGCTCTCTACTATTCTCTCAACTACTCACTCTCTACTACTCACTCTACTGCTCACTCTACTACTCATTCTACTACTCACTCTCTACTACTCTACTACTCACTCTCTAATACTGACTCTCTACTACTCACTCTCTACTAGTCTTTCTACTACTCACTCTCTACTACTCTCTACCACTCACTCTCTACTCCACTACTCTCTACTACTCACTCTCTACTACTCTCCACTACTCACTCTACTACTCTCGACTACTCACTCTCTACTACTCTCTCTACTACTTTCTCTACTATTCTCTCTACTACTCTCTCTACTACTAACTCTCAACAACTCTCTACTACTGCTCTCTCTCTACTACTCACTTTCTACTACTCACTCTCTACTACTCACTCTCTACTACTCACTCTCTACTACTCTCTCTACTTCTCTCTACTACTCACTCTCTGCTACTCTCTCTCTATTATTCACTCTCTACTACTCACTGTCTACTACTCTCTCTACTACTCCCTCTCTACTACTCACTCTACTACTCTATACTACTCTCTCTCTGACACTGACTGACACTGACACTGACTGACACTGACTGACTGACAATGACTGACTACTCTCTAAAAACTCTCTACTACTCTCTCTCTACTACTCTCTCTCTACTACTCTCTCTACTACTCACACTCTACTACTCACACTCTACTACTCACACTCTACTACTCACTCTCTACTACTTATTCTCTACTACTCTCTACTACTCACACTCTACTACTCACTCTCCACTACTCACTCTCCACTGCTCACTCCCCCTACTCACTCTGCACTGCTCACTCTCTACTACTCTCTGCTACTCACTCTCTACTACTCACTCTCTACTACTCTCTCTACTACTCACTCTCTACTACAAACGCTACTACTCTACTGCTCTCTACTACTCACTCTACTATTCTCTACTACTCACTCTCTACTACTAACTCTCTACTACTCCCTCTCTACTACTCACTCTACTACTCTAAACTACTCACTCTTTACTACTCTCTCTCTACTACTCACTCTCTACTACTCTCTCTCTACTACTCGCTCACTACTACTCACTCTCTACTACTTATTCTCTACTACTCTCTACTACTCACTCTCTACTACTCACTCTTCACTACTCACTCTCCACTGCTCACTCTCCACTACTAACTCTGCACTGCTCACTCTCTACTACTCACTCTCTACTACTCTCTCTCTACTACCCTCCACTACTCACTCTCTACTACTCTCTACTACTCACTCTCTACTACTCTCTCTACTACTCACTCTCTACTACTCACTCTACTGCTCTCTACTACTCTCTACCACTCACTCTCTACAACTCATGCAACTACTCTCTACTACTCTCTACTACTCACTCTACTACTCTCTACTGCTCTCTACTATTCTCTCTACTACTCACTCTCAACTACTCACTCTACTACTCACTCTACTACTCTATACTACTCTCTCTCTACTACTCTCTCTGTACTACTCACTCTCTACTACTCGCTCTCTACTACTCTCTACTACTCACTCTACTACTCACTCTCCACTACTCACTCTCCACTGCTCACTCTCTTCTACTCTCTACTACTCACTCTCTACTACTCACTCTCTACTACTCTACTACTATCTACTACTCTCTCTACTACTCACGCTACTACTCTACTACTCTCTACTACTCACTCTACTATTCTCTACTACTGTCTACCACTCACTCTCTACTACTCACGCTACTACTCTACTCACTCTCTACTACTCACTCTACTACTCACTCTACTACTCACTCTCTACTACTCTACTATGCACTCTCTACTACTCACTCTACTACTCACTCTACTACTACTCACTCTCTACTAGTCTCTCTACTACTCACTCTCTACTCCTCACTCTCTACTACTCACTCTACTACTCACTCTCTACTACTCTACTACTCACTTTCTACTACTCACTCTCTACTACTCTACTACTCACTCTCTACTACACACTCTCTACTACTCTCTACTACTCTCTCTACTACTCTCTCTACTACTCACTGTCTACTACTCACTCTACTACTCACTCTCTACTACTCTACAACTCACTCTCTACTACTGACTCTCTACTACTCACTCTCTACTAGTTTTCTACTACTCACTCTCTACTACTCTCTACTACTCACTCTACTACTCACTCTCCACTACTCACTCTCCACTGCTCACTCTCTTCTACTCTCTACTACTCACTCTCTACTACTCACTCTCTACTACCCTCCACTACTCACTCTCTACTACTCTCGACTACTCACTCTCTACTACTCTCTCTACAACTCTCTCTACTACTCTCTCTACTATTCTCTCTACTACTCTCTCTACTACTCTCTCTACTACTAACTCTCAACTACTCTCTACTACTGCTCTCTCTCTACTACTCACTTTCTACTACTCACTCTATACTACTCTCTCTCTACTAATCACTCTCTACTAGTCACTCTCTACTACTCTCTACTACTCACTTTCTACTACTACTATACTACTCACTCTCTACTACTCACTCTCTACTACTCACTCTCTACTACTCACTCTCTAATACTCTCTCTACTTCTCTCTACTACTCACTCTCTGCTACTCTGTCTCTACTATTCACTCTCTACTACACACTGTCTACTACTCTCTCTACTACTCCCTCTCTACTACTCACTCTACTACTCTATGCTACTCTCTCTCGGACACTGACTGACACTGACACTGACTGACACTGACACTGACTGACACTGACTGACTGACACTGACTGACTACTCTCTACTAACTCTCTACTACTCTCTCTCTACTACTCTTTCTCTACTACTCACACTCTACTACTCACACTCTCCTACTCACTCTCTACTACTTATTCTCTACTACTCTCTACTACTCACACTCTACTACTCACTCTCCACTACTCACTCTCCACTGCTCACTCTCCCTCACTCACTCTGCACTGCTCACACTACTACTCTCTGCTACTCACTCTATACTACTCTCTCTCTACTAATCACTCTCTACTAGTCACTCTCTACTACTCTCTACTACTCACTCTCTACTACTCACTCTCTACTACTCACTCTCTACTACTCACTCTCTACTACTCTCTCTACTTCTCTCTACTACTCACTCTCTGCTACTCTGTCTCTACTATTCACTCTCTACTACACACTGTCTACTACTCTCTCTACTACTCCCTCTCTACTACTCACTCTACTACTCTATGCTACTCTCTCTCGGACACTGACTGACACTGACACTGACTGACACTGACACTGACTGACACTGACTGACTGACACTGACTGACTACTCTCTACTAACTCTCTACTACTCTCTCTCTACTACTCTTTCTCTACTACTCACACTCTACTACTCACACTCTCCTACTCACTCTCTACTACTTATTCTCTACTACTCTCTACTACTCACACTCTACTACTCACTCTCCACTACTCACTCTCCACTGCTCACTCTCCCTCACTCACTCTGCACTGCTCACACTACTACTCTCTGCTACTCACTCTCTACTGCTCACTCTCTACTACTCTCTCTACTACTCACTCTCTACTACTCACGCTACTACTCTACTGCTCTCTACTACTCACTCTGCTATTCTCTACTACTCACTGTCTACTACCTCTCTACTACTCTCTCTCTACTACTCTCTCTACTACTCAAACTCTACTACTCACACTCTACTACTCACACTCTACTACTCACTCTCTACTACTTATTTTCTACTATTCTCTACTACTCACTCTACTACTCACTCTCCACTGCTCACTCCCCATTACTCACTCTGCACTGCTCACTCTCTACTACTCTCTGCTACTCACTCTCTACTACTCACTCTCTACTACTCTCTCTACTACTCACTCTCTACTACAAATGCTACTACTCTACTGCTCTCTACTACTCACTCTACTATTCTCTACTACTCACTCTCTACTACTAACTCTCTACTACCCCCTCTCTACTACTCACTCTTTATTACTCTCTCTCTACTACTCACTCTCTACTACTCTCTCTCTACTACTCGCTCTCTACTACTCACTCTCTACTACTTATTCTCTACTACTCTCTACTACTCACTCTCTACTACTCACTCTTCACTACTCACTCTCCACTGCTCACTCTCCACTACTAACTCTGCACTGCTCACTCTCTACTACTCACTCTCTACTACTCTCTACTACTCTCTACTACTCTCTCTACTACTCACTCTCTACTACTCACGCTACTACTCTACTGCTCTCTACTACTCACTCTACTTCTCTCTACTAGTTTCTACCACTCACTCTCTACAACTCATGCAACTACTCTCTACTACTCACTCTACTACTCACTCTACTACTCTATACTACTCTCTCTCTACTACTCTCTCTGTACTACTCACTCTCTACTACTCGCTCTCTACTACTCTCTACTACTCACTCTACTACTCACTCTCCACTACTCACTCTCCACTGCTCACTCTCTTCTACTCTCTCTACTCACTCTCCCTCACTCACTCTGCACTACTCACACTCTACTACTCTCTGCTACTCACTCTCTTCTGCTCACTCTCTACTACTCTCTACTACTCTCTCTACTACTCACTCTCTACTACTCACGCTACTACTCTACTGCTCTCTACTACTCACTCTGCTATTCTCTACTACTCACTGTCTACTACTAACTCTCTACTACTCCCTCTCTACTACTCACTCTTCTACTCTAAACTTCTCACTCTTTAGTACTCTCTCTCTACTACTCACTCGGCACTGCTCACTCTCTACTACTCTCTGCTACTCACTCTCTACTACTCATTCTCTACTACTCTCAACTACTCTCTCTACTACTCACTCTCTACTACTCACGCTACTACTCTACTGCTCTCTACTACTCACTCTATTACTCTCTACTACTCTCTACCACTCACTCTCTACAATTCATGCAACTACTCTACTACTCTCTACTACTCACTCTACTACTCTCTACTGCTCTCTACTATTCTCTCTACTACTCACTCTCTACTACTCACTCTACTGCTCACTCTACTACTCATTCTACTACTCGCTCTCTACTACTCTACTACTCTCTCTCTACTACTCACTCTACTACTCTCTACTACTCTCTCTCTACTACTCGCTCTCTACTACTCGCTCTCTACTACTCACTCTCTACTACTTATTCTCTACTACTCTCTACTACTCACTCTCTACTACTCACTCTCCACTACTCACTCTCCACTGCTCACTCTCCACTACTCACTGGGCACTGCTCACTCTCTACTACTCTCTGCTACTCACTCTCTACTACTCATTCTCTACTACTCTCAACTACTCTCTCTACTACTCACTCTCTACTACTCACGCTACTACTCTACTGCTCTCTACTACTCACTCTATTACTCTCTACTACTCTCTACCACTCACTCTCTACAATTCATGCAACTACTCTACTACTCTCTACTACTCACTCTACTACTCTCTACTGCTCTCTACTATTCTCTCAACTACTCACTCTCTACTACTCACTCTACTGCTCACTCTACTACTCATTCTACTACTCGCTCTCTACTACTCTACTACTCTCTCTCTACTACTCACTCTACTACTCTCTACTACTCTCTCTCTACTACTCTCTCTGTACTACTCACTCTCTACTACTCGCTCTCTACTACTCTCTACTACTCACTCTACTACTCACTCTCTACTACTCTACTACGCACTCTCTACTACTCACTCTACTACTCACTCTACTACTCACTCTCTACTACTCACTCTCTACTACTCTCTCTACTACTCACTCTATACTACTCTCTACTACTCACTCTCTACTACACACTCTCTACTAGTTGCTCTCTACTACTCACTCTACTTCTCACTCTCTACTGCTCCCTACTACTCACTCTACTACTCACTCTCTACTTTTCACTCTCTACTACTTACTCTCTACTACTCACTCTCTCTACTACTCACTCTCTACTACTCACTCTCTACTACACACTAGCTTTACTACTTGCTATCTACTACTCGCTCAGTACTACTCACTCTACTACTCACTCTCTACTGCTCCCTACTACTCACTCTCTACTATTTTCTACTACTCACTCTCTTCTACTCCACTACTCTCTACTACTCACTCTCTACTACTTACTCTCTACTACTCTACTACTCTCTACTACTCACTCTCTACTACTCTCTCTCTACTACTCTCTCTCTGCTACTCTCTCTCTACTACTCTCTACTACTCACTCTCTACTACTCACTCTCTACTACTCTCTCTACTACTCTCTCTACTACTCTCTATACTACTCACTCTCTACTACTCACTCTCTACTACTCTCTACTACTCACTCTCTACTACTCACTCTCTACTACTCTCTACTACTCACTTTACTACTCACTCTCTATTACCCACTCTCTACTACTCTCTACTACTCACTCTCTACTACTCTCTCTACTACTCTCTGCTACTCTCTCTCTACTACTCAGTCTCTACTACTCACTCTCTGCTACTCTCTCTCTACTACTCACTCTCTACTGCTCACTCTCTACTACTCTTTCTCTACTACTCTCTACTACTCTCTCTGTACTACTCTTTCTCTACTACTCACTCTACTACTCTATACTACTCACTCTTTACTACTCACTCTCTACTACTCACTCTCTACTACTCACTCTCTACTACTCACTCTCTACTACTCGTTCTCTACTACTCTCTACTACTCACTCTCTACTACTCACTCTCCACTACTCACTTTCCACTGCTCACTCGCCACTACTCACTCTGCACTGTTCACTCTCTACTACTCTCTGCTACTCACTCTCTACTACTCACTCTACTACTCACTCTCTACTTTTCACTCTCTACTACTTACTCTCTACTACTCACTCTCTACTACACACTAGCTTTACTACTTGCTATCTACTACTCGCTCAGTACTACTCACTCTACTACTCACTCTCTACTGCTCCCTACTACTCACTCTCTACTATTTTCTACTACTCACTCTCTTCTACTCCACTACTCTCTACTACTCTCTACTACTCACTCTCTACTACTTACTCTCTACTACTCTACTACTCTCTACTACTCACTCTACTACTCACTCTACTACTCATTCTACTACTCACTCTCTACTACTCTACTACTCTCTCTCTACTAATCACTCTACTACTCTATACTACTCTCTCTCTACTACTCTCTCTGTACTACTCACTCTTTACTACTCGCTCTCTACTGCTCTCTATTACTCACTCTACTACTCACTCTCCACTACTCACTCTCCACTGCTCACGCTCTACTACTCTCTACTACTCACTCTATACTACTCACTCTCTACTACTCTACTACTCTCTACTACTCTCTCTACTACTCACGCTACTACTCTACTACTCTCTACTACTCACTCTACAATTCTCTACTACTCTCTAACTCTCACTCTCTACTACTCATGCTACTACTCTACTCACTCTCTACTACTCACTCTACTACTGACTCTCTACTTTTCACTCTCTACTACTCACTCTCTACTACTCACTCTCTCTACTACTCACTCTCTACTACTCACTCTCTACTACACACTATCTTTACTACTTGCTCTCTACTACTCGCTCAGTACTACTCACTCTACTACTCACTCTCTACTGCTCCCTACTACTCACTCTCTACTATTTTCTACTACTCACTCTCTTCTACTCCACTACTCTCTACTACTCACTCTCTACTACTTACTCTCTACTACTCTACTACTCTCTACTACTCACTCTCTACTACTCTCTCTCTACTACTCTCTCTCTGCTACTCTCTCTCTACTACTCTCTACTACTCACTCTCTACTACTCACTCTCTACTACTCTCTCTACTACTCTCTCTACTACTCTCTATACTACTCACTCTCTACTACTCACTCTCTACTACCCTCTACTACTCACTCTCTACTACTCACTCTCTACTACTCTCTACTACTCACTTTACTACTCACTCTCTATTACCCACTCTCTACTACTCTCTACTACTCACTCTCTACTACTCTCTCTACTACTCTCTGCTACTCTCTCTCTACTACTCACTCTCTACTACTCACTCTCTGCTACTCTCTCTCTACTACTCACTCTCTACTGCTCACTCTCTACTACTCTCTCTCTACTACTCTCTACTACTCTCTCTGTACTACTCCCTCTCTACTACTCACTCTACTACTCTATACTACTCACTCTTTACTACTCACTCTCTACTACTCACTCTCTACTACTCTCTCTCTACTACTCACTCTCTACTACTCACGCTCTACTACTCGTTCTCTACTACTCTCTACTACTCACTCTCTACTACTCACTCTCCACTACTCACTTTCCACTGCTCACTCGCCACTACTCACTCTGCACTGTTCACTCTCTACTACTCTCTGCTACTCACTCTCTACTACTCACTCTCTACTACTCACACTACTACTCTACTGATCTCTACTACTCTCTACCACTCACTCTTTACTACTCATGCAACTACTTTACTAATCTCTACTACTCTAGTTCAAAAGATCATTATTAGAGAACTAAAGGTGTCGATACATAAGAAAAAAAACTAAAACATCACAGCAATATAATAGGTAAAGTAAACATGTCTGTGGAAATAAACATGAAATTGAGAGATAACAAATAATTGAGGCTATATGACAAAAAGCAGTACTGGAAATAAAACGCAATAAAATGGATTATAAAAAATGCAAAGGAACAAAAAAAGTCAGTCAGGGAGGCTTGGAAACCTCCTGCTGAAAGGGAGGCAAATGAGAAAAGCGCTTAGCACAAATATCAAGGTACAAAGTCACAGGTAGCCAAAGATCATGTCGCTTTTTAGCCAGACTAAGGGGATATATGAAAACGGTATCTAGTCTGTGATTATGACATATATTGTACCACCATGCTCTAAAAGAGATATTAGCAAAATGTTTCCAGTTTA
Source organism: Triturus cristatus (assembly GCF_964204655.1). Lineage (NCBI taxonomy): Eukaryota > Metazoa > Chordata > Amphibia > Caudata > Salamandridae > Triturus > Triturus cristatus. Next base: position 41,729,005 of record NC_140582.1, on the reverse strand, counting down.
CAGTAATTTGCTGGAATGCAACAGCTAGCAACAAGTCAACAATCTACACATTAAAATCAACATCTGCCCAGCAGGAAGAGAGGCTTCCTAAGAAAACATTGACAAAGGAGAAGGGAAATGCAGTGTGAAATATGGCATTAATCTGAGCCCAAACTTGTTCCCAAAAATTGTTCACAGCAGTACATGAAAAAAGCATGTGAAAAAGAGTAGCCTTGGGTGTCGAGCAGGACCAACAATGGTCAGGGATTGAAGGAAACCTCTTATTCAACACATGGGGTGAAAACAGGAGTCTGTTGTAGATAAAAAAAGGGTTTGCGTAAGAGAGGCAGCCCTGGATGATTTGCGAAGTTTGGTCCACACCTTATCCCAAAGAGAGGTGGGCCAAGAGATATCAAAATCAGACTCCCATTGTTCCTCTACCGTGGATTTTGGCCTGGGGATGAGAGTCTTGTGATATGATTGGTAAATTAATGAGGCAGTAGTGTGAGTGCGAAGCAAGGAGTGGAGGCATAGAGTAGGGTTGGGAGGATCGGGTTGAGCGGGAGAGTTGGAGAGTTGGGTAAAGGTGGACATAACTGCATTCTTGAGCGTGAGGTACTTATGAGCAAAGGATGGGGGGAGATTGAAATTATGGCAAAGAACGGAGAAAGGTAAGAAAGCAGAGCCAGAAAAGAGTTGGGATACCCAGATCAATCCTTTTTGTCTCCAAGATTTCCAATAAAAGGGCTTGTGATTAATGAGGATACTGCTATTATACCAAATGGTGGTGTTAAGGAAATCGGCTGCAGAAGAAGGAGGGCTTGGGGAAGTGGAAAGAAGAAGCTTGGTGGTGAATTTGTGGACGGGAGTGGAAGTGAGCTGGGGTTTACGAGAAAAAGAGATATATTCAGCGAAAGTAAAAGGGGATAGAGAAAGACGCTCAATAACAAGCCATAAAGGAGGAGATTCAGCAGGATCGCGCAACCAAAGGGAAGCTTGTCATAGAAGGAAAGCTTTGTGATAGGTGGGAAAATCTGGAAAATTGACCCCACCCTCTGATTTGGGGAATCGTAGTCTGTACAAGGACATGCGCGCTTTTTTGCCGGACCAGAGGAAAGAAAAAAGAATGGTATTGATTTTCCCAATTTTTTTTGCTGGAATAGGAACTGGAATATTGGAAATAGTATAAAGAACTATTGGGGAGAGCATCATTTTAATGGTGTCGAGGCGACCCCACCAAGAAAGGTAAAGCGGGTGCCACCTGGAAGTAAGGTCAGGCAGTCTCTGAATACACTTGCTAAGGCACAACGAGACAGTGTCTGAGAGGGAAGGGGTAATGTGCAAACCAAGATATTTGATATGGGAGGTATTCCAAGTGAAGTTGGACGTAACAAAATCGGGTTTGAAGGTAAATTTTGTGAGGGGTAAAATTTCACATTTGTCGTTGTTCAACTTGTAACCGGAAATTTGGGAATATTCATGAACTTCAGTTAGAAATGCAGGAATGGAGATGGCAGGGTTGGAAATAAAGAGAAGGATGTCATCCGCATAGGCAGCAAGTTTAATGTTTGTTTGAGAAAATTGGAAACCGTGCAGATTAGGATTTTGGCGAAGCTTTGAGAGGAAACGTTCTAAGGCTAGATTAAAAAGGAAAGGGGAGAGCGGACAACCCTGACGGACTCCTCTACCTAAGGTGAAAAAAGAAAGACCAGGCCATTAGCACAGACCGCCGCTCTGGGATTGGAATAAAGGAAAGAAATAAAGGAAATAAAATTAGGACCAAACCCAAACCATCTGAGGGCGGAAAAAAGAAAAGTCCACTCCACTCTATCAAACGCTTTTTCGGCGTCCAAGGCAATTGCTGCTAATGAATTCTGGAATCGTGAGGATTTGGACAGAACATTAAACAGAAGTCTAGTATTATCTGTGATGAAACGACCCTTAACAAATCCAGACTGTTCTGGGCCCAGTAATTCAGGAAGAAAAGGATCTAATCTTAAGGCGAGGGATTTGGCATATATCTTGTAATCAATGTTAACTAAAGAGATTGGTCTATAATTCTTGCAATACTGGGTATCTTTTCCTTCTTTGGGTATTATGCATATGTGGGCGTCAGAGAAAGTGCCACAAGAGGTGCCAGAAAGGACAAAAGAATCAATAAGAGAATGTAATCTGGGTAATAGTAATCTAGAGAATTGCAAATAAAATTCAACTGTGAATCCGTCCGGACCCGGTGCTTTATCTTTCTTAAGTGACTGAAGTGCAGAGTGTAGTTCGGAATTAGAGATGGATGTTTCAAGAATGGACAAGTCAACAGGAAAATTGGGGGGAGCCTGAATGCTAGAGAAGAAGGTAGCAAGGGATTGGGGAGTAGGGTGAGTTTCAGAAGAGTAAAGCGTGGCATAAAAGCGGGAAAGTTCTTCTAAAATATCAGCATCAGTGCGCCTTAAAACAGAATTAGCATCAAAAACAGATTCAATATTCAGTTTGTGTCGCTTAAGTTTTAAATAATTGGCTAAAACCTTCCCCGCTCTGTTCTTACCCCCCATAAAATCTTGAACTAGATTTCAACAGATATAACGAAGCATCATCAGTGGATTGTTTATTAAATTGCATCTTAGCTTCAATAAGAGTAGTCAAACTTTCCTGCGAGTGGGAGGTATAAAAAGAGTGCTCCAATTTTTTGATTGTAAGGAGAAAATCACTAGTACGCTTGCGAGCAGTTTTACGCTTTTTAGCCACAAAATCAATGATGAAACCTCTGGCTGCAGCTTTGTAAGCGTCCCAAATAACATGCTTGGGCATATTGGGCATATCATTAATGGCAAAAAACTCTGTGGTGAATTCAGCAAAGGAGGTTGTGAATTTGGGATCAAGAAGGAGAGTATTATTAAAGCGCCATCGCTTTGGCCCAGTGGACTTGGGTAAGACATCAATGTTAAACAGAACGGGGGCATGATCAGAAAACAAAATGGGGCTAATATCGGCGTAGGTGAGGGACTGAGAGATGTGATGGGAAATAAAAATGTAATCAATGCAGGACTGTGATTGGTGGGATGGGGAGTAAAAAGTAAACTCTTTAGTAGCAGGATTGCATAAACGCCAGGCATCAACAAGTTTGTGCTGGGACACTGCCTGAACAAACAATTTGTGAGACTTATTAGGGACATAGGATGCTTTGGAATGCCTATCTAAAAAGGGGTCATGGGGTAAATTGCAATCTCCTGCCATAATAAAATTATCGTCAACATATTCAGAAATACGAGAAGCCATTGTGCGCCAGAAGACGGGGTCACCACCAGTAGGTGCGTAAATGTTGAAAAGGGAGATGGGAATACCCTTCGAGGAAAGTTTGACATACAACCATCTGCCCTCAGGATCTGACTCAGAAGACAAGAGAGAATGAGAGAGAGATTTGCGAGCTAACACAGCCACACCATTTCTTTTACCATCCCCAGGAGCAGAGAACACATCACCAACCCAACCCCTCTTGAGCTTAGCAGCTTCAACATCAGACAAATGTGTTTCTTGCAAAAAGGCAATGTCTACATTCAACTTGGCTAGATGGGAGAGAATTTTTTGCCTCTTAATGGGAGAGTGAAGACCTTTAACGTTCCAGGATACAATACGTACTGACATTAAAGATTATTAAAAGAATAATGCAAAGAGGGAATAAAGCATTGAAAGAAAGCCTCACAAAAAATAAAAAAACATAGGAAAGAGAGAAAAAGAAAAAGAATAAAGAAGAAATGGAGCGGATAGGAGCAGGAAGAGTAAGAGAAGATTGAGAGATGCCAAAAAGAACGGGGAAAGCCATGGTACTACTAAGATCAGTGAAATAATAAAATAAAATCCGGAGAAAATAATAATAAAGGTCCAATAAAAGAGAAAAAAGAACAAACGCAATGAGATCAATAAAAAAAACATGTTGAGAGAGAGAACGGCCAAAGGGAAAGGTAAGTAAGTATAAATCAAAGGAGAAATGATCTGACAAGGGAATAAGATGTAGAGTGAGAAAGAAGCATGACCGAGGGAGCCAATAAAAGGTGAGGAGAAAAGAGGAAAGAGAGAGAGAAGAGGAAAAAAGTTGTGAAAAAGGTATTGACACCAATAAACCTGAAAACATGAAAGGAAAAATCAAGGTTAATAGAAATAGAACAGAAACAAACATACCATAAAGGATATGAGGGATACTTACAAGGGGTGAGTTAGAGAAAGGTACGGTCAGGAACAGGAACAAGCAAAGACGTACGTGGAGACGAGGGGAGGGAGGTAGGACCTACTGGAGAAGGCAGGACACTCGGGGTCAGCGAGACGTCCGACCAGAGGAACAAGGCGGAACGCGGAACAATGAGCTGCGAGGGAGGAAAAATAACAAGGTTAGGCAACAGCAAATGACAGAGACATAAGGCAAGCATTGGATAGGGCGGACCAAGAAATTATTACGTAAATAACAAACATTTCAATAAAAAGGATAAACTCAGCAAGATAAAATACAAGTCTAAGAACATTTAAGCATGAAAAGTCAGCGAACAACTGAAACTGGAACAGCATAATACAGCTTTGGAAAAAGTCACGGTGGGAGAGAAGAGGAAGGCCCAGCAAGCTCCATGGCAGTCTGGCTGCAAGAGTTCAGGAAACTCCGAAGTCGCGTAGGATCCTCATATGTCGTGGTTTTATTATTGTAGGTGACTTTAAATAAGCAAGGGTGGAAAAGACCATATCGGGCGCCAAGGGAGCGAAGATCAGGTCTCATATCCAAGAAGGCCTTACGTCGGTTCGCAGTGGCTCTGGCATAATCTTGCGCAAAAAAGAGAGTGGAACCCGACCATGTAAGACGAGGAGAAGCTCTGGCCGCTGAGAGAACTTTCAGCCGATCTGTGTATTCCAGAAAATACATTATTACACCTCTGGGTTTCACTGGCGTGGATAGAGAGGAGGAAACTCGCCCAAGCCTATGGGCACGCTGGATATTGAGCGGTGGGTCCTCGGGCAAGTGTAAAAGCTTAGGAAGAAATGACTTGAAGAAATTGATAGGGTCACTCCCCTCGCATCCTTCCACCAGGCCGTAAAGGCGGAGATTGTTGCGCCTGTTACGATTTTCCAAGTCCTCCACCTGCTTCTGGAGAGAGGAGACTTGCGCATGTAAATGGGTGACTTTGGCTGCAGAGTCCTGAAGAGAAGAGACATCACGCTCCACTGATGACACTCTTTCATCCATCGAAGTCCAGTTGTCGGTAAGAATCTGCAACTTAGCGTTGGTTTCTCCCATAAAAGGACGCAAGGCCCGTATTTCTTCAAGGAGTAACTCCATCGAGATGGTTGAAGAGGACTTAGGAGGTGAAGGCGGATCTTTTGTCAACCTCTTAGACATCGTTTTTGCTGGAGGCTTCCATATGCGACGACATCTCATCGGCAGACAGAGACTGGGAGGCTTCTAAGTGGGCCAGTTCCGTGAAAAAAGCTTGGAGTTCTTAATGTAATTGTGCCTATGGACCTTGCTGGAACAATCTGCCATCGACGTGTCTATGGAGTGCGAGCTTTCCGGGGACACACCGTAAGACTGGAGGCAAAACAGGCACTTTGCGGGGACCAAAGAGCGCAAAAAATAAAAGGAAGGTAATTAAAAAGAGTTGACGAGAAAATATGCCAGGCCAGAAAGAGCAAAAATGTCAAGAGCCAGGAGAAGCAGAATGAAATCCCAAAATGGCTGCCGGATTTGAAGAAAACAAGAAATGCCCATTAAGTCATAAAGGAGCCGTGAAAATGAAGAAAAAGTCACCTGAAAATGTTTAGTTGTAACTGCTGTGTCGCCTGCATTGCTTTGAATAATGCAAATTTAATTGAACATCGAGGAATTCAATGCGCGGTGGACGCGCTGCTGAGGTGATTCCGGGCAATCAGGAAACAAAATGGCGGTCGCGGCCGTTTCAGAGCCGCGACCGAGAACGAGAGGGACAGCAGAGTTAAAAGTAAGACCGTCACGGCAGCAGAAGTGGGCTCGCCGCCATTCTCTCCGGGCGCCTAGCCATGCCCCCCCTACTCTCTACAACTCACTCTACTACTCTCTACTGCTCTCTACAATTCTCTCTCTACTATTCACTCTCTACTATTCGCTCTACTACTCACTTTACTACTCACTCTACTACTCACTCTCTACTACTCTACTGCTCACTCTCTACTACTCACTCCCTACTACTCACTCTCTACTACTAACTCTCTACTACTCTCTCTACTACTCACTCTCTACTACTCACTCTCTACTACTTGCTCTCTACTACTCGCTCTCTTAACTCACTCTACTACTCACTCTACTGCTCCCTACTACTCACTCTACTACTCACTCTCTACTACTCCACTACTCTCTACTACTCACTCTCCACTACTCACTCTCTACTACTCTACGACTCTCTACTACTCTCTCTCTACTACTCTCTCTCTACTACTCTCTCTCTACTACTTTCTACTACTCTCTCTCTACTACTCTCTACTACTGTCTCTCTGCTACTCATTCTCTACTACTCTCTCTCTGCTACTCACTCTACTACTCACTCTCTACTACTCTACTACTCTCCACTACTCACTCTACTACTCACTCTCTATTACTCACGCTACTACTTTACTACTCTCTTCTACTCACTCTACTCACTCTCTACTACTCACTCTCTACTACTTGCTCTCTACTACTCTCTCTCTACTACTCACTCTCTACTACTCGCTCTCTACTACTTGCTCTCTACTACTTGCTCTCTACTACTCTCTCTCTACTACCCACTCTCTACTACTCTCCACTACTCTCTCTACTATTCACTCTCTATTACAAACGCTACTACTTTACTAATCTTTTCTACTCACTCTACACACTCTCTACTACTCACTCTCTACTACTCACTCTCCACTACTCACTCTCTACTACTCTACTACTCTCTACTACTCACTCTACTACTCTCTACTACTCTCTGCTACTCTCTCTCTACTATTCACTCTCTACTACTCACTCTACTACTCACTCTCTACTACTCACTCTCTACTACTCACTCTCTACTACTCCCTCTGTACTATTCTCTCTACTACTCACTCTCTAGTATTCTCTTCTACTCACTCTCTACTACACACTCTCTACTACTTGCTCTCTACTACTCGCTCTCTTCTACTCTCTACTACTCACTCTACTACTCATTCTCTACTGCTCTCTACTACTCACTCTACTACTCACTCTCTACTACTCTCTGCTACTCCACTACTCTCTACTACTCACTTTCTACTACTCACTCTCTACTACTATACTACTCTCTACCACTCACTCCCTACTACTCTCTCTCTACTACTCTTTCTCTACTACTCTCTACTACTCTCTATTACTCACTCTCTACTGCTCACTCTCTACTCACTCTCTACTACTATCTCTACTACTCTTACTACTCTCTCTACTATTCACTCTCTACTACTCTCTACTACTCACTCTCTGCTACTCACTCTCTGCTACTCACTCTCTGCTACTCACTCTCTACTACTCACTCTCTACTACTCACTCTCTACTACTCACTCTACTACTCACTCTCTACTACTCTCTACTACTCACTCTCTATTACCCACTCTCTACTACTCACTCTCTACTACTCACTCTCTACTACTCACACTCTACTACTTACTCTCTACTACTCACTCTCTACTACTCACTCTCTACTACTCTCTACTACTCACTCTCTGCTTCTCTCTCTACTACCCTCTACTACTCACTCTCTGCTACTCTCTCTACTACTCTCTACTACTCACTCTCTACTCTCTATTACTCATGCTCTACTCTCTACCTCTCTCTACCACTCTCTCTACTACTCTCTACCTCTATCTACCTCTATCTCTCTACCTCTACACCTCTACCTCTTTCTACACACACACATATGCATTTATATATGTATGTGTATATATACACATATATAAACATATATATAATCTGTATATCTATATAAATACAAATATAAATGCATGCATACATATACATATAAATATATGCATGCATATGCATGTTATGTACATGAAAGTTTGAAAAACACTAATAAAAGCAAAGCTAAATAACCCCCTAATTACAAACAGAATTGCTTTAACTTAAACAAGGGCAAGACCTATTGCATTTTCAATGCTTGTTTACTTTGGTTCCATCAAAAAGGCATTCCTGGCTGAAGAGGGGTGAAACCCCGAAACTGGTCCTAGGATGATTGTTTCTGGTCCAGGGAGGACCTGGCTTGGCAGTTCGGGCTGGACTGTTCCATGAGGCACAGGGTCAAGACTGATTTGCATATGGCCAGGTCTAAACTGGGGTGGCATGGTGAGATAAAGAATGATAGATTTAACCAATATCTCTTGACTGGGGGAGAATGTTTTGATTTGTTCTGCATTCCGTCCATCAATTGTGTGTCTTATACTTTTGTCATAAGGAAGACTGTTAGCGCTCTAGTTGTTCTTTAGAACACTCTGGGACAATCTGTCATTGGGCTGTACTTAGGCTACATCTGGGCGATATTTGTGCTACATTTGGGCTCTTTTTTTCTCTGGTGGCCATCTTGGGAGATTTATTTGTTGTGAAGTTTGCTAATTTCCTCATTTACTACAGTCTCCTCAGTAGGAAATACTTTCAGTTTTTTACTTTGATTCCATCAAGAAGGCATTCAGATGTGTCACACATTTGCCATACATTCTGAATGGTAGCACTCTAGTTGCTCATTAGATCACTGTTGTAAAGCTACTGCTCACCAGGGAAGTCTGCTGCTGGTATTCAAAGTGTATGTTTCAGTCTGCATGTCAGATTTTTTTAGGGAAATAGAAGAGGATTTGAGAAGTCAAAATATGCCCTAATTTTTCTTTCTGCAGCACTAATCATAATTTCTATGGCAAAATGAACCCCCTCATTTTGTTCCTTTGCAAATTAAATGTTTTAAGAGTTACCACTTTATTCCAATCAAGATGGCTTCAGGTGTGCCATACTTTTGTCATAAGTAAGACTGTTAGTGCTGTAGTTGTTATTTAGAACACTCTTGGACATTCTGTCATTGGGCTATACTTGGGCTACATCTGGGTGATATTTGTGCTACATTTGGGCTCTTTTGTCTCTGGTGGCCATCTTGGGAGACTTATTTGCTATGAAGTTTCCTAATTTCCTAATTTACTACAGTCTCCTCAGTAGCAATACTTTCAGTTTTTTACTTTGATTCCATCAAGAAGGCATTCAGATGTGTCACACATTTGCCATAAATTCAGAATGTTAGCACTATAGTTGCTCATTAGATGACTGTAGTAAAACTACTGCTCACCAGGGAAGTCTGTTGCTGGTATTGAAAGTGCATGTTTCAGTCTGCATGTCAGAATGTTTTAATGAAATAGAAGAGGATTTGAGAAGTCACTCAAAATGTGCCCTAAATTTTCTTTCTGCAGCACTAATCATACTTTCTATGGCAAAATGAACCCCCCCATTGTGTTCCTTTTTAAATTAAATGTTTTAAGAGTTACCACTTTATTCCAATCAAGATGGCTTCAGGTGTGCCATACGTTTATCATAAGTAGGACTGTTAGCACTCTAGTTGTTCTTTGGAACACTCTGGGAAGCTGCAGTAGAACACAAAGGAATCAACTGACAGTCTCTGCCCTTGTTGGATGTACATGTTTTACTGAGAATGTCAAAGTTCATTCTTACAAGACTGAGAAAGATAATGTGAATTTACAGAAAATATGCTCTCAGGTTAGCTTATAGATCACCTTCCAAACCTCTGTGGGAAAAGCATGAGAAAATAGTTTTCTCTCAAACATGATTCATGATATCCAAGCAGAAGGCTTTTTCACATGGTAAAATCACCTTAGAACAGACCACAATTCATAACGTGAGTATGGTACCATCAATAAATGATTTATAATGTAACTAAAGTCTTAAAACCTTCTATTAACTGCAATGCTTTTTAATGAGGTGTTATCATGTATATTGGTCTCAAGATGGCTGCCAACAATTCTTGGATGAAGTGCTGACAGCCAATCAGATCTCACGATGAGATATGTGGTTAGACTCCACCCAGATATATATGTGATTTTACTTTTGATTTTCTCAGGAACTACTGAACGGATTTACACCATTTAAGCAAAAGGCACGACTCTAAACCAAGGTCTACCTTTCTGCCAAATTTGGTGTAATTCCGTTCAGCAGTTCGGGCTGTAGCTGCGACCTAAAGGTCCCTATGGAAAATTGCATGGGGAAAACACGTTTTGGTACCCCCTTTTTTCTCGGCCCCCGCTTGATGAATCACCCCGAGACTTTCAGGATAGGAGCGGACCGGAGCGGGCCACGAGTTTTGAAAATTTCGCAAAGATTCATCAACCGGCGCCAAAGTTATTCTAAATAGAATGTTGCGGATTTCCTATGGATAATAGGTCCTAACTATAACTACCTACTGGCGACTATATATATATATATATATCGCACCACACTCTCCGATTGAAAAGTAACGCATGGACACCTTGGAAAATTTAGTCATGGGCTGGTGGGAGGAGCAGGTGGCCTCACAGTTGGTGGAATTTGCTAACTGTGTACTGTGGCTGCGATATATAGATGACATCTTTTTAATTTGGAATGGTGACATTGATGATGCAAGCGCATTTGTCAATAAACTCAATGAAAATGTGTATAATTTGGTCTTTACAGAACACATCAGTAAGACCACCCTGGATACAGTGGAAATAAAAGATCACATCATACATACACAACTATTTCGCAAAAAAACAGCTGGCAATAGCATTTTGAATGCTTCTAGTTCACATCCTCGCAAGCTGATTTACAGTATCCCTTATGGCGAACTATTAAGCGCTAAGTGTAATTGCAGTACTGAAAGCAGCTATTTAAGGGAAAAGGAAACAATGATGCAACGCTTCAAAGAGAGGGGTTATCATCAAAGAACTATCACTAAAGCTTGCAAGAGAGTTGACGAGGTTACACGTAACCAGTTACTGCATCCAGTGAAACGACAAACTGAGTCTGAGATTTTGCGGTTTATTACCATGTATTCAGGACAAGCGCAGGATGTGCGCCACATTTTAAAGAAACACTGGCATGTGTTGTTAACTGACAGTAATCTGCAGAAATATTTGAATAATCATCCACAAATCACTTTCAAAAGGAACAAATCACTAAGAGATGAGTTAAGCCCCAATTTGGTGACTAATACCATCAAACCCAGGATTGGTGGCTGTCCTGGCTTCCGTTGCTGCAAAAATTGTAAAGCATGCAAAAACAGCATTGACTGTACTGTATTGCATATTTCCAGCATTAGTAAGGAATTTATCATCAGGAAGGCCCTTACTTGTAAGACAATGTATTGTGTTTATGCACTGATTTGTCCATGTAATAAGGCATATATAGGTAGCACAATTCATCGTGCCAAGAAAAGAGTGCTTGAACATATTAGAGCAATACATCATAACAACAGACAATATCCTGTTGCTCGACATTTTTTTGATCAGCATTCCCAGAATGAAAGTCTGCTGAGAATGGTGGTAATTGATGCTGTTTTTGATGATGCGCGCGGAGGAAACAAATTACTCCATCAGAGACAATTGGAGTTTAGATACATTGTTGGTTTTGAGACCATGTCTCCAAAGGGGCTGAACTCAAGTGAAGAATTGTCTGTACACTTGCATAACTAATTTTAAATGCTAGGAATTGTGCAATTTGTTGCTGTTGTAAATATGTTTGATACTGAAATGTAATTAATTTTTCTTTTAGGTATTGTTATCTACTTTTTGAACAGGCCATCGATGAATTTACATATTCCATCTGCGCACAATTATATTACTGATTTATTAGCCCACTTGGTCAGTTTGTCAACTGTAGCTGGAGTGTGATTGCAATATTGTACTTGCTACTTGTCCACTAGGGCATTATGTAGGTATATCATTAATTTTGTGAGTATGAACTCATTCACGAAAATTTTATATTTTTGTAAATAGTGATGTATTAACAATCATTAATATGAAATGCTGCCACTCCAGAATGTAGTTTCATTGGCATATTGGCATTGTGGTAATTGCATTTAGGCAGTACAATTGGATCATGTATAGTGCTAAGATGGCCACTAATTTTCCTTTTCTATTCACAATTGGTGTGACGATTAGTCCGTTTTCTATGTTGTGAGCACTAGTTTAAATGTAGTTGTCACAAAAGTTTGCTTCAAGCGTGACCAAGGCGAAAGCTGAAACGCGTTGCGTTCTTGCAGTCAATAAATCTGCTTAACTGCAATTTTGCAAGGTGTCCGTGCGTTACTTTTCAATCAGAGAGTGTGGTGCGATGTATTTGGGACTGCCCTGACAGACAACCTTTATCCTTGCCGGGACTGCCCTATATCTATATATATATATATATATATATATATATATTCACTGAAAAAACCATAGGTTTCACACATGTTCTAGTTAGCTGGACATTTCACTCGTAAAAAACCATTGAAATTCCCCCGTTATAGTTAGTTCAGCTAACTATAACTCGCGCGACCGCAATCCACTGCTGATGACGTCGCATATTACATCACTGTATGCACTCATATTCGCACTTAGACATAGTTAATTAGATGTCCATTTCTGGACCGAAATTTAAAACATGTATTATTAGGTTGGCACTATTCACAAGCACTTTATAACATCTGTTGAATTGGCCTTTAAAAATGTATTAACATTGTTTGAAGGTCAATGGCATTATTAGTCTGTTGGTATGGACATTATTTCGCTGGTTTAATCTACATTATAGGACTTTACCCACTTGGGTAATAATTGCATACTGCGAATTTTGCACAATGCCTTGTTTGCATATATAGGAGACTATAAATATGCTTTTTAACTTAAATTTAATTTAAACTTTCTTCTTGAATGTCATCTTACAGTTGGCAGAACGATACGAATTATGTGTTCTCAATCATTTTATATGGATTTTAACCAATTAGTATGTAAAAATTCTATGTTATTGCTTGTGTCATTACCGACCTCTGCAACATGTATTTTCTTTATGTCTAGTGCGTTACATTTGAAGTAGCCAATTGTGTCATTTTTCTAATTAGCACCTAGCACTTTAAAATGCGAGATTGCAACTCCCACGGCGTCATGTGATCAAGGCCTTTGTAAGGCTGAAACACGCCATGCAGACGTTGCTGTCAACGAAACGAAAATAAATTGAATACTCACTCGCACTTTGGGTCGGTTGTCGTCTGTTCCTGTAACCTGGAAGATATTGGGTGTTCTGGAGCGTTGCAGGCGAGATCCCCGTCATATATATATATATATATATATATATATATATATTCACTGAAAAAACCATGGGTTTCACACACGTTATAGTTAGGAATTAGCATTTAAAAAACCTTAGAAATTCACTGAAAAAACCATAGGTTTCACACACGTTATAGTTAGGAATTAGCATTTAAAAAACCTTAGAAATTCAGTGAAAAAACCATAGGTTTCACACATGTTATAGTTAGCTGGACATTTTACTCGTAAAAAACCAATGAAATTGCCCCGTTATAGTTAGTTCAGCTAACTATAACTCACGCGCCCGCAATGCACTGCTGATGACATCACATATTACATCACTCATGACATGGTCAGTGACATCACTCATGACATCACTGATGACATCTCAAATGACATCACTGATGACCTCACTGATGACATCATCCAGTGAATGTGTGTTTTTCTGAAAATTAAATATGTTTTATATATGTATATCTCAAGGTCGATGGAAGAATAAATGGGTATATAAGTGTCTAAATGGATGATTTGTTTTTAAAAAAATTGATTGCGTAACTGACTGATTAAGTGTATCTCTCACTTTGTGTATAAGTGGCTGCATGGGTTGGTGAGTAGCTACATGGGTGTCTATATAGGTTAGTAGTTGTTTTTTTGAGTATCAGTCTGAGAGTCTGTATGGTTCGGTGGGGGGTATTACGTAGTGCATAGGTGCATGAATGAGTGACTCACTGTTTGTATGTGTTGAAGACAGCATGTGTGCAGGACTGTATGGGTGGATGAGTGTGTGTATGGGTGTGTTAGTGAGTGAATGACTGTCCCAATAGTGTCTTCAGGAGTAACTACATATGTTTTAAACTAGTATATGTGACTATTGGTGTATATATGTGAGTATATGTGAGAGGGAGAGATTGAAAGAGTTCCTGTATGAATAAGTATGTGTTTCTATAAGTGATTGTTTAAAAGACTAAGTATGTGTAAGTTTCCGTAGAAGTAAGTGTGGTGGTGTGTGTATAACTGTATATGCAGGTGAATGTATGTTTGATTCTTTATTAGCATGAGTGACTATGTGTGTGAGTAATTCTATGGATGAGTGGCATTATGTAACAGGATGTATAGGTGTATGAGTACATATGATGAGTGAGTACATGTATGAGTGACTGTATAGGACTGTTGGTGAATGAGTGGATGTGTATGTGGATCTTAGAATTACTGAAGAGGTTGTTGTAACTGGTATTGGTATGTCCATTGTTTTGAAAATTTTAGTCTCTATTTTTGAATGTGTGTATCAAAGCTTATATTAAGGTGAGAGGAGGTCTGCCACTCTATCACAAGGATGATGTCATCAGTGATGTCATTTGAGATGTCATCAGTGATGTCATGAGTGATGTCACTGACCATGTCATGAGTGATGTAATATGTGACGTCATCAGCAGTGCATTGCGGGCGCGTGAGTTATAGTTAGCTGAACTAACTATAACGGGGCAATTTCATTGGTTTTTTACGAGTAAAATGTCCAGCTAACTATAACATGTGTGAAACCTATGGTTTTTTCACTGAATTTCTAAGGTTTTTTAAATGCTAATTCCTAACTATAACGTGTGTGAAACCTATGGTTTTTTCAGTGAATTTCTAAGGTTTTTTAAATGCTAATTCCTAACTATAACGTGTGTGAAACCCATGGTTTTTTCAGTGAATTTGCAAGGTTTTTTAAATGCTAATTCCTAACTATAACGTGTGTGTAACCCATGGTTTTTTCAGTGAATTTGCAAGGTTTTTTAAATGCTAATTTTTTTTTTTATTCTTCATTTTTTTCAAACATATTTTTAATTTAATTTTCTTTCATTTTATAAAGACTATGCTTAAATTTTTAAAATCCTTAAATATTTTTTTTTAATATATTTTTTAAAATAAACATGTAAAATTTATTACCAGATTTTTTTTTTTTTTTTATAGTACGCGTACCGTAAGCTCACGGTAAGCGTACGGTTTACGCAACGTCCGTAATCTATCTACGCTGCTTGCGTATAGTTACGCACTTTGCGTAGCCGCGCGTACTGCGCGTGGGACGCGTGCGCGCTTACGCCACACGCGCACGTTACGCGGAAGTGCCGGGGAGTGACTGTTATGCGCATGCGCGCAAGCGCGTGTCTTTTTTACGCGCATGCGCACTTTTGCCGTAAGCGTACCGTAAGCGTACCGTAAGCGTACGGTAGGTCATGTGATCATGAAACACAACTTTTGATTGGTTGAAACTACTTTCAGTTCTAGAACTCTCCTACACCACACCCATTCCCCTCATTTCTGCTTGTGATCCCTTGGGAGAAGGAGCTGGTTTGTCTTTGGGATACGATGGCAGAACAGCAGAGCTCTTCTGAGAGTGAGGCTAGCACCAGCAGCACTGTCTTGAGGCAGAGATCGAGGAAACAAAAGCCTTCTTATGTTTGGGATTATTTTACTTTTCCAGAAGGCCAGCAAAAGGTGAATGCACCCTTAGTTACTTGCAAGCTGTGTAAGCGTGTACTTTCTAGAGGTAATCCTAACAGGAAGTATTCCTTTGGGAATCACACCATGAAGAGACACCTCCAGGATGTACACAGAAGGACACATGGTCATCTTTTTGGAGGTAACTCTTCAGAAAGACGAGCCAGTACATCCACAGCAGCTCAGCCTGGACCATCATCTGCAGGGCTGACTCCTTCTTCTGCAGGTCAGGTGAGCCCTTCATCTGTGTGGGGAGAATCTCCTTTTGCTGGCGCTCTGGAAATGAACCTTCGATTTCGGAAGGTTGATATTCATTGCACATTTTGTAAAGGTCTAATTTGTCATAGGGAGACCAGTGTTTCCCTAGTGAACAACAAAATAGATCAGCACATTTGTAGCTTTGAATGATTTTCCCATGCTTCCTTTCCTTTGTCCCTGCATGAACACAACGGTTCTTTTAAGAGCCAACCTTATCTTTCATCTTTTTTTTACATATGTTTTTTAAAACCTTTTTTTTTTTTTTTTTACCGTACGCGTACGGTGCGCGTACCTTTTTTTTATTTTTTTAAAAAAACACTAAAAATCAATTATCATATTACAAGGTCCTTGAGAGACTACAATTATTATTATTGACTTACCATACTCACTCAAAAAAATATTTATTCATTTGTTTTTTTAAAAAATAGTTTTAAAAATGGTTGTAGTTTTCGAAAATTTTCTATATCGATCTGGAAAAAAAGAAAAAAGTATTAATATTTTTTTAACAATTTATAATACAGTATACATGTTTACATTTTTTTCAAAAAAATATTTTTGCCTTATTTTTGCTGTTTTCAGAATATATTGCATTTCACTATAAATTGTGAAAGCAATTGCATTCATCATTTTACAGCGGGCAAAAAAAAATAACAATCTCAAAGATTGTATTAAAAAAGCCCAGAATCTCTTCTCACTTAAACTTATCATTACAGAAATGCATATTATTCTAAAAAAATATCATCTAAAAACAATACTTATTTCTTTAAAATACCGTCTGATATGTTTGTTTCAGAAGTATAATCACAATATTATATCTCAAATAACTCCAAAATACATCTGATTTCATTTCCTTTAGGCCAAATAGTATTTTTTTTTTTTTTTTTGGAATAAATTTCCAAGGGAAATCCATTAAAATTCTAAAGTTTAATCTGTCCAGATCTCACCGATTCTCTGTAACATTTTGGTTCACGAAAATTTTTTGAATAATTTATTTAGTCCACAATAGAATTGCTTACTTTTCCACATGGCCAAATAGTAATTTTTTAAATCATTTTTGAAAAAATTTCCAATGGCAGTCCAATAGCATTCCAAAATTTAAAATGTGCAGAAGTTACCGATTATCTATAAATTATTGGTTTTTCAAAATTGCATTAAAAATTAAAAAAGTCCACATTACAATTGGTTATCTTTCCTTTAGGCCAAATGATAATTTTAAAAATATTTTTTCTACAAAATTGCAATGGTAATCCAGTAAAATGGTAAAATTATTTTGTCCAGACCTTGCCAAGTCTCTCTAAAATTTAGGTTTCAGGAAGATTAGATAGGAATTTGCTAAATCAAAAGGTAAACGTTGTTTGAAAATCAATTGGGAATCATTACACAGTGTCCAGCCTTTTTCACATTTTAGATAAACTGTGTAATGTCCAGAAGTAACAGTAGGTCCATCATGGAAAATTATTGCAACAGTTACAAAAGTTTTTCCTGAAATTGATAATTGCTGTCCTGTAAACTTCTTTATTAAAGTATCCAATTTTGAACCATCAGCTCTACATCGTTGCATCATTAAAATTACATACTGTCCGTATTCCCTTAAAATTAATGTTGAAAACATGTCAGAATTACACTCACCACATTTCATGCTATGATTAGCATCTTTAACTAATTTTGCAAAAGTGACTGTTTTACTCTCTGGCAATGTCAAATAAATAAACCTTTCATTATCAACAATAGAGCCACATATATTATAACAATTATCACAACTATGTTCCCATTTATAAGAGAGACCAAAAAAAATGTCAATGGGAACTCCTTCTTCTTCCACTACCTGTAGAAAATACATCAAAAATTCGTGTGCATCTTGCTGTTCATTTTGAGAAAACTGTGTTCGTCCTGAAATACATCTAAAAGTTTTCTAATATCAGTAGCACTTTCTATTTGAGTTTTATCTTTACTCAGCTTTTGAAAAAGGAGACTCAGCTCTGAACAGAATCTTTTTCCCTGATTTACTATTATCTGCTCTTGCAAACTTTCCAGATAAAATGCAACATTCAGCACTACATTAGCGTAGCAGTTGACACCAGAGCTATTTTCAAAATGACATCCTACAACCTGTTCTTCATTGTCCTTTTTCTTTTTGCTTGCAATTACATCACTCCTCTTTTTTTTCCTCTTCTCTATATCTTCATTACAGATATTCTCATTTCTCCTTTTACGAGAAACTACACGTTTCTCCAACACAGGATACTGACCTAAATGAGGAGCATAGCTTCTTCTTAATCTATTATACTCCTTTACACAGTTTGTATCAGCACTAACTTTTGAGTCATCAAAGTCTATCATGAATAAACCTGATAATGTTTTGACTCGTGACAAAGCTACATATGCCATACCTTCTTTGAACACAGTTGAACCAATGTTCACAAATGCACAATCTACAGTCAATCCTTGAGACTTGTGGATAGTTACAGCATATGCTAGAGAAAACGGAAACTGCTTCCTACGTACATATAAGTCTTTCACAAGCATAAAACGAACTGTACAACGACAAATATCTTTAACTTCATCTATCTGATCAAATTTTATCTGTAAACATTCAATTCCTTCTTTTTCTGATAATTAATAAAACCCACAACTCTTCCCATCGCTCCATTCACTAAGCCTTTCTCAACATCCAAATTTCTCCTTAAAAATACTCTACAGTTCATGCAAACATATAGATTTTTTTCTAATCCTGCTGTTTTGGAGATGTTCTTCTCTAGTGAGTCCAATTTATTTTTCAGTTTGCCTGTTACTGTGACAGTAATTCTTCCATCCTCAATTTTGTCCACTGCTTCCAATTTCCTGATCTCTTCCTTTTCCAATTTCAAAAGCTCCTCATTAAATATTGAGCATTCACGTAGAGTTGGCATTAAGCAGATGACACTTTTGTTTTCTGCAATATTCTTGTATATTTTGTCTGCAACTATTTCTTCCTTTGGAAATAAATTATGTAGCAGCCGACTCTGTAATGCTTTTTTCCCAACTTCTGTGAGTAGTCCAATTCTGATATCTTTCAGAATACTTCCATATTCTTCATCGTTTGCTTGCCTCATATTAGTTGTAAGTTCCTTGTACTCAAAGAAGGACCAAATATTTGTATTTCCAATGCTTCCCAATGACTTCTTCGTGTCTTCATGTGTCACAGTATTAAACACTGGTTGTCCTTTAACTGGAGTAAGTTGCAAAAGATCCCCAAAAACTATGACGTGTTTTCCACCAAATAACACGTCATAGTCTGTCTTCAAAATTTGCTGCATTCTTAAATGCACAAAGGCAAGCATTAAGTTTGATACCATGCTCACCTCATCAATAATGAGAACTTGCATCTTCTTCAATACTCTTGAAACTTCCAAGGATGCTTCTCCAGTTAGCTTGTTGAATTGTATTTTGTTCTCATGCTCCACTGGTAACATTAGCAAACGATGTAAGGTGATTCCTTTTATGTTATATGCTGCTAACCCAGTTGGAGCAGTAACCACACAAGACAAAGTAGAATCCGTTTTTTGCTTTAGGTAGCTTCTGATGACTTTAATTAGGAAACTTTTTCCAGTGCCAGCTTGTCCGCTTACATACATCCTGATTGGATGAAATGATGTGCATGAGCACTCTTTTTTTATATGTAGAAATCCGTGATCAATTTTGTTTTTGATCTCTTCATAAATGTGTTGCTGCTCTTGATTCAGTTGTCTTTCCAAATTTTGTAAGTCTATAAATTCTTCTTGAGCTTGATTCATAGCCGTTTCCACTTCATTCATGGCTATTGATGCTTCATTTTCAACGATTGGTTGTCCTAGGGGATCTTGACTGTATGTTCCTGAACTTTGGCTGTCCTGAGAACTGTCTCTAGCTATTTCTGCTGCAATTGTAGTTTCCTGTTCAATTTCTTCATTTAACATTTGCAGATAAGTTGAGAATGTACTGCATTGTATGCTGTCTTTGCAAGCATTAAAAGAATCTTCATAGCTCTGGAATTCTCCCAGTAGTTCATCCTCTGTACGCCATGGTTTAAACAACTGTAAAAGAGCCAAGTAGTAAAATTCTTTCTTGTCGGTTGTGTCGCAACTCAGCTTCCGGTGATTTATCAAACTTCCTTTGGTTTGCTTCACCAAACATCCTTCTTCACCAACAACTTTATATTTTCCACTGTTGATGTCTTCTGCAGCTTTCCGTGAATAAATGTAGTTCTGCAGCACTTCATAGAGACACATGTTCTCCAGATGATGACTTCTCTTGGGATAATATGTGTCCAACATGTTTGTTTTCAATATATCTGTACTTTCTGGGTCATTCTCGGCCAAATATTCAATTTCTCCAACAGATTTCAGTACCCGATTTCTCATTGCTGCAAGGCCTAAACTTGCCCAAATTATTCTTCTTGACTTCGAGTAGAGACTTGCAGAAGATAACCTATCTGAACATTCGTAGGATCCAATTTCTCGATGCGATAACATCTTCAAACTGAAACTGTACAGCTTCTTACTGACAGTCTTCTCGTGAGAAATCTCTTCCCACATTTCCTTCAATTCTGTTTTTTCTGATTTCGTAATGTAAGACGTTACATATCGTGCAACAGCAATGGAATTGTCAGCTACATACTGTATATCCATGTTAGCGTTCCACATGGATAAAATGACTGGGTTGTAGTCATTTATATTTTTTGATTCTTCTTTTCTTTTAAGGTTGTAGGTATTCTTAGGTGATTTTCTTGTGATAGTATGTCTCACAGCTGACATAAAACTGTTGACTCTTCCATTTGAAAGAACAGGTCTAGGAAATCCAAATCGACATTTAGTGTAGTATTTTTCTTTGCTCTTGTATTTCCGTCGACAGTATTTTCCACACCGATGACTTTGGAAACGTAGAACTTGCTCCTTTAACTTGTTCTCTTCTTTGCTTTTTGGTATACCACATGTTGCATATTCTTCAATGTAAGATAACACTGCTTCATCAGTATCTGTTCCAAACTTTGGGGCATCCTTGATCCACAGCAGCATATGAATATGAGGAGCACCTCTTGCCTGGTACTCTTTTCTCCAAAAGAAATCCACTACTTCTCCAAGGGGTGGATTTTTTTTATTGCAGATGAAGGACATCATAGCCTCAAATCTATGATTGAAATATCTGCAAACATTAACCGGATCCAATGAGCACAGTTCTCCTGCTGTCTTGTATTCGATGTTTTTAATGTTTGAATTGGCCTCTCGTAGAAAATCCAGTAAATCATCCCAAGCGTACTCGGCACAGCTTAGGGTAAGGAACCATGTTGGTGTTCCTAAATTGCGTAACATGCATTTTAGTTCACCATGGCGTCGGTACCAATATTCATTTGTCCCACGCTGACAAGCCATCAGATTGATCAGTTGTGTTTCTAAATGATCATCTCGGTGCTGCACTTTCTCCATAAAATCCTTAGCAGACACATTTTGTAAATGTACTCCACTTTTTAAAATGTGATTTACTGCATAAGACAGTGCAGACAAGTCGCTTTCAAATAAAAGATGGAACAAATAAGGAATACTTTGTCGAAATCTGGGATCTTCAGCATATAGTCTTGTAGTCCGATACTCTGAAGCTGGAATCTGTTCTGGACGTTCATCGTATCGTCCTCCTTTTCCTTTAGGAAACAGCTGGGGAAAACATCGAGCTTCCAAGCTCTCCTCCCATACACTCACGGGATTTCCTTTTGCTTTCTTCATCTGAAAGAGATCAATATTGTCTCCCATAACTTCTTTCGAATGGAGAGGATGTATGCTAAAATGTTCATAAATTTCTTCTTCCTTTGACTTGTCCACTTTTTCAATTTGTCCACTTGGTGTTTCTGTGTGTTCTTGAAAATCTTCTTCTTCTTCTTCTTCTTCTATATAAATTGATTCATACCATTTGTTATTTTTTTTCAAATACAAATTTGCTCTTTGTACTTTCCGCACATCTACCAGCTCCTGCCAAATCTTCTTATTCTTTGTAGGTACACCATTAACCAGAATAATTAATGGTTCAGTTTACAAAGTATCCGCATCAATAGTTTCCATATTTTTTTTCAAATCCAAGGGCAAATACACCACTCTACCTTTTAAACCTCTCAGTAAATCTGAAGGAGGTAATTTACCAGTTTTGGGCTCCATACGTACTATGGTCTGGAACGGATGAACACATTGAATGAGTATAGACTCATATGTATTTAATTCAGAAAGTTCAGCAGGAATAGCATCCAATTCTAAATTATTATGTACAGCTCTGGTCGGCATTCTATTTTCCTCTAACTTGTTGTAACAGTATTTACAAATACGCTGATCTTCACCCAATTCAAAACAATTTTCAAGAAATATATATGTGGCAAAATCCATCCACTTATAATTATCTTCATTTACACTCTTTCTGTAGAGATCAACATTCCTAGTTTGTTTTCTATAATGAGTTCTGCGGCAACAAATACAAGTAACATTTGGTCTTTCATTAGAGACTATTGCAAATTTTGTTATGTGATCATTAAATGTGTTACTTACAGAGGGTTCTACATTCTCTTCCACTTCTGCCTCATTTACTGTGTCCTTCTCTGCACTGTTTTGTTCAGGACCAAAGTAACAAAACTGAATTTCATCAACAACCTTCTCTACATCTGATACCGTTCCTTGGAACAGAGCCCTATTCAATTCATTTAACTTTATTGCTGGACTTTTGGCAAAATACAACCGTCTCACAAACTTTCTCATTTCAGTATGATGAACAGCCAGCATCCTAAAATGATGGAAAACACTATTGCACACTTTTCTAGATAGACAAGCAAGAGAATGACCCTGCAAACCAGTATTCTCTCTCACTCTGCATGGATCCAGACTTTGAAGCACCTTAATCTTTTGTTTTACACTTTTTTTACTATATTCTCTTAGAAACTCTCGAAATCTGTCAATAGATTCCTGACGCACAGTGCAAATACTACTACAATTCCAAGTGTACACTGGGGCTTTAGGACGTCTCCCCATTGCCTCATCTGCCATCACTTGTACCTCATCTCTTGGAACCATTATCTCCTTCTCCATTATGCAACCATTTTTTACTTCGTATGAACGACCTCTGGTGTCAACTGCATGCAGCAAACTATTACTTTGAAAATAGCTCTCTTCATTAAAAAAAGGTTCACTACTTGAACTATGCATCCACTTTCCTAAAAACACTTTACAAAAGTTTGTTCTGTTCACTACTCTTTTGCTTTTGCTTTGTGATTTCAGTACATTAACCATTTTATCTAATGTACGCATCCTATTCAAAATTAATATGAATAGTTTCCTTTTTAATTCTAATGCTTTTGCTGCAATGGCTTCAATTTCTTTTTTTCTCTTGTAATATTTTGCCTTTTGCTTATATTTCTTTACATCCTTTATCAAATTGGACATAACTCTTCTCTGAAACATTTTTCTACGTATCTCTTTAAACGCTGTTTTTCTGTTTATGTTAAACTTTTCAATTGCAGAAGGTATATTTGCATTAACTAAATTCTCAATTTTTTGCTGTTCTCTATGTTTTGTTACATTTTTCCGAGGACAGACATTTTGTACATTTTTCTTTGTTTTGAATATTTTGTTAAGAAATTGTTTTTTCTGCTTACCAGAAGATTTTTTCTTTTTCCCAACATGAGCATCTTCTACTAACTTTGGTCCTCCAGTTGTCTTCAAATATAGTTTTTTTTTTAGCGTTTTTTGAGCTCGAGATTTTGTAGGCATCTTAAATTTTGTTCACTGTTCTTCAGCAATACCTGAAAAAAACTAAAAAAAAAATCCTTTATTGTATTTAAATATATTACTACATTTGTTTTCACAATAGTCATAAAACAAAATTTCTTTGCCAATTTGAATGCACACAAACTGCTCTTTTTTTTGGGCAAGTGAAAATCTCTTTTACAAACTGTCACATTATGAAACCACTTTTCAGATTTTTTAAAAAGCCCATGTCCACAGTGCTACACTCCAGCAAGGGCAACCAGCCTTAGTGATGCTGAATGTATTTGCATTACTGACTGCAACCTCAAACCCCACTCGGTTGTGAATACTATGCATGATTCTACAGGATAAGCAGCTGGGTGTGTGCTAAGAGTCTGCTTCTGCACCAAAAAATGGCTCCCCCTTTCCTTCTAATGCAACTGTGAAATCACCAGAGCAAGACGCAATAAATCTCTGCCTATAATTCCTCTCTGCACACAGGGTCATGTTTTCACATTAGTCCCAAAACGAAATTTCTTTGCCATTTTGAAAGCACACTTACTGCTCTTTTTTTTTCGGGCCGAGTGAAAATCACTTTTACAGACTGACACATTATGAAACCTTTTTTAAAAATTTATTTAATTGCACATGTCCAAGCTGTTTTTTTTTCAGACCACCACCATGTGTATTCTCTGTGTCTGCCTACACTCCAGCAAGGGCAACCAGCCTTAGTGATGCTGAATGTATTTGCATTACAGACTTAAACCTGAAAACCCCACTGGCTTCTAAATACTGTGCATGACTATACATGGCAAGCACATGGGTGTGTGCTAAGCCTCTGCTTCTTCCCCAAAAAATTCGCTCCCCCTTTCCATCTAATGCAACTGTGAAATCACCAGAGCAAGACGCAATAAATCTCTGCCTATAATTCGTCTATGCACACAGAGTCATGTTTTCACATTAGTCCTAAAACGAAATTTCTTTGCCAATTTGAAAGCACACTTACTGCTCTTTTTTTTTAGGGCCAAGTGAAAATCTCTTTTTACAATTTGAAATCACTTTTACAGACTGACACATTATGAAACCACTATTTTTGATTTATTTAATTGCACGTGTCCAAGCTGTTTTTTTTTCAGACCAACACCATGTGTATTCTCTGTGTCTGCCTACACTCCAGCAAGGGCAACCAGTCTTAGTGATGCTGAATGTATTTGCATTACAGACTTAAACCTGAAAACCCCAGTGGCTTCTAAATACTGTGCATGACTATACATGGCAAGCACATGGGTGTGTGCTAAGCCTCTGCTTCTTCCCCAAAAAATTCGCTCCCCCTTTCCATCTAATGCAACTGTGAAATCACCAGAGGAAGACGCAATAAATCTCTGCCTATGATTCCTCTATGCACACAGAGTCATGTTTTCACATTAGTCCCAAAACGAAATTTCTTTGCCATTTTGAAAGCACACTTACTGCTCTTTTTTTTCGGGCCGAGTGAAAATCACTTTTACAGACTGACACATTATGAAACCTTTTTTAAAAATTTATTTAATTGCACATGTCCAAGCTGTTTTTTTTTCAGACCACCACCATGTGTATTCTCTGTGTCTGCCTACACTCCAGCAAGGGCAACCAGCCTTAGTGATGCTGAATGTATTTGCATTACAGACTTAAACCTGAAAACCTCACTGGCTTCTAAATACTGTACATGACTATACATGGCAAGCACATGGGTGTGTGCTAAGCCTCTGCTTCTTCCCCAAAAAATTCGCTCCCCCTTTCCATCTAATGCAACTGTGAAATCACCAGAGCAAGACGCAATAAATCTCTGCCTATAATTCCTCTATGCACACAGAGTCATGTTTTCACATTAGTCCCAAAACGAAATTTCTTTGCCATTTTGAAAGCACAGTTACTGCTCTTTTTTTTTCGGGCCGAGTGAAAATCACTTTTACAGACTGACACATTATGAAACCTTTTTTAAAAATTTATTTAATTGCACATGTCCAAGCTGTTTTTTTTTCAGACCACCACCATGTGTATTCTCTGTGTCTGCCTACACTCCAGCAAGGGCAACCAGCCTTAGTGATGCTGAATGTATTTGCATTACAGACTTAAACCTGAAAACCCCACTGGCTTCTAAATACTGTGCATGACTATACACGGCAAGCACATGGGTGTGTGCTAAGCCTCTGCTTCTTCCCCCAAAAATTCGCTCCCCCTTTCCATCTAATGCAACTGTGAAATCACCAGAGCAAGACGCAATAAATCTCTGCCTATAATTCCTCTATGCACACAGAGTCATGTTTTCACATTAGTCCTAAAACGAAATTTCTTTGCCAATTTGAAAGCACACTTACTGCTCTTTTTTTTTCGGGCCAAGTGAAAATCTCTTTTTACAATTTGAAATCACTTTTACAGACTGACACATTATGAAACCACTTTTTTTTCTTTTATTTAAATGCACATGTCCAAGCTGTTTTTTCAGACCACCACCATGTGCATTCTCTGTGACTGCCTACACTCCACCAAGGGCAACCAGCCTTAGTGATGCTGAATGTATTTGCATTACAGACTTAAACCTGAAAACCCCACTGGCTTCTAAATACTGTGCATGACTATACATGGCAAGCACATGGGTGTGTGCTAAGCCTCTGCTTCTTCCCCCAAAAATTCGCTCCCCCTTTCCATCTAATGCAACTGTGAAATCACCAGAGCAAGACGCAATAAATCTCTGCCTATAATTCCTCTATGCACACAGAGTCATGTTTTCACATTAGTCCTAAAACGAAATTTCTTTGCCAATTTGAAAGCACACTTACTGCTCTTTTTTTTTAGGGCCAAGTGAAAATCTCTTTTTACAATTTGAAATCACTTTTACAGACTGACACATTATGAAACCACTATTTTTGATTTATTTAATTGCACGTGTACAAACTGTTTTTTTTTCAGACCACCACCATGTGCATTCTCTGTGACTGCCTACACTCCACCAAGGGCAACCAGCCTTAGTGATGCTGAATGTATTTGCATTACAGACTTAAACCTGAAAACCCCACTGGCTTCTAAATACTGTGCATGACTATACATGGCAAGCACATGGGTGTGTGCTAAGCCTCTGCTTCTTCCCCAAAAAATTCGCTCCCCCTTTCCATCTAATGCAACTGTGAAATCACCAGAGCAAGACGCAATAAATCTCTGCCTATAATTCCTCTATGCACACAGAGTCATGTTTTCACATTAGTCCTAAAACGAAATTTCTTTGCCAATTTGAAAGCACACTTACTGCTCTTTTTTTTTAGGGCCAAGTGAAAATCTCTTTTTACAATTTGAAATCACTTTTACAGACTGACACATTATGAAACCACTATTTTTGATTTATTTAATTGCACGTGTCCAAGCTGTTTTTTTTTCAGACCAACACCATGTGTATTCTCTGTGTCTGCCTACACTCCAGCAAGGGCAACCAGTCTTAGTGATGCTGAATGTATTTGCATTACAGACTTAAACCTGAAAACCCCAGTGGCTTCTAAATACTGTGCATGACTATACATGGCAAGCACATGGGTGTGTGCTAAGCCTCTGCTTCTTCCCCAAAAAATTCGCTCCCCCTTTCCATCTAATGCAACTGTGAAATCACCAGAGCAAGACGCAATAAATCTCTGCCTATAATTCCTCTATGCACACAGAGTCATGTTTTCACATTAGTCCCAAAACGAAATTTCTTTGCCATTTTGAAAGCACACTTACTGCTCTTTTTTTTTCGGGCCGAGTGAAAATCACTTTTACAGACTGACACATTATGAAACCTTTTTTAAAAATTTATTTAATTGCACATGTCCAAGCTGTTTTTTTTTCAGACCACCACCATGTGTATTCTCTGTGTCTGCCTACACTCCAGCAAGGGCAACCAGCCTTAGTGATGCTGAATGTATTTGCATTACAGACTTAAACCTGAAAACCTCACTGGCTTCTAAATACTGTGCATGACTATACATGGCAAGCACATGGGTGTGTGCTAAGCCTCTGCTTCTTCCCCAAAAAATTCGCTCCCCCTTTCCATCTAATGCAACTGTGAAATCACCAGAGCAAGACGCAATAAATCTCTGCCTATAATTCCTCTATGCACACAGAGTCATGTTTTCACATTAGTCCCAAAACGAAATTTCTTTGCCATTTTGAAAGCACACTTACTGCTCTTTTTTTTTCGGGCCGAGTGAAAATCACTTTTACAGACTGACACATTATGAAACCTTTTTTAAAAATTTATTTAATTGCACATGTCCAAGCTGTTTTTTTTTCAGACCACCACCATGTGTATTCTCTGTGTCTGCCTACACTCCAGCAAGGGCAACCAGCCTTAGTGATGCTGAATGTATTTGCATTACAGACTTAAACCTGAAAACCCCACTGGCTTCTAAATACTGTGCAAGACTATGCACGGCAAGCACATGGGTGTGTGCTAAGCCTCTGCTTCTTCCCCCAAAAATTCGCTCCCCCTTTCCATCTAATGCAACTGTGAAATCACCAGAGCAAGACGCAATAAATCTCTGCCTATAATTCCTCTATGCACACAGAGTCATGTTTTCACATTAGTCCTAAAACGAAATTTCTTTGCCAATTTGAAAGCACACTTACTGCTCTTTTTTTTTCGGGCCAAGTGAAAATCTCTTTTTACAATTTGAAATCACTTTTACAGACTGACACATTATGAAACCACTTTTTTTTCTTTTATTTAAATGCACATGTCCAAGCTGTTTTTTCAGACCACCACCATGTGCATTCTCTGTGACTGCCTACACTCCACCAAGGGCAACCAGCCTTAGTGATGCTGAATGTATTTGCATTACAGACTTAAACCTGAAAACCCCACTGGCTTCTAAATACTGTGCATGACTATACATGGCAAGCACATGGGTGTGTGCTAAGCCTCTGCTTTTTCCCCAAAAAATTCGCTCCCCCTTTCCATCTAATGCAACTGTGAAATCACCAGAGCAAGACGCAATAAATCTCTGCCTATAATTCCTCTATGCACACAGAGTCATGTTTTCACATTAGTCCTAAAACGAAATTTCTTTGCCAATTTGAAAGCACACTTACTGCTCTTTTTTTTTAGGGCCAAGTGAAAATCTCTTTTTACAATTTGAAATCACTTTTACAGACTGACACATTATGAAACCACTATTTTTGATTTATTTAATTGCACGTGTCCAAGCTGTTTTTTTTTCAGACCACCACCATGTGCATTCTCTGTGACTGCCTACACTCCACCAAGGGCAACCAGCCTTAGTGATGCTGAATGTATTTGCATTACAGACTTAAACCTGAAAACCCCACTGGCTTCTAAATACTGTGCATGACTATACATGGCAAGCACATGGGTGTGTGCTAAGCCTCTGCTTCTTCCCCAAAAAATTCGCTCCCCCTTTCCATCTAATGCAACTGTGAAATCACCAGAGCAAGACGCAATAAATCTCTGCCTATAATTCCTCTATGCACACAGAGTCATGTTTTCACATTAGTCCTAAAACGAAATTTCTTTGCCAATTTGAAAGCACACTTACTGCTCTTTTTTTTTAGGGCCAAGTGAAAATCTCTTTTTACAATTTGAAATCACTTTTACAGACTGACACATTATGAAACCACTATTTTTGATTTATTTAATTGCACGTGTCCAAGCTGTTTTTTTTTCAGACCAACACCATGTGTATTCTCTGTGTCTGCCTACACTCCAGCAAGGGCAACCAGCCTTAGTGATGCTGAATGTATTTGCATTACAGACTTAAACCTGAAAACCCCAGTGGCTTCTAAATACTGTGCATGACTATACATGGCAAGCACATGGGTGTGTGCTAAGCCTCTGCTTCTTCCCCAAAAAATTCGCTCCCCCTTTCCATCTAATGCAACTGTGAAATCACCAGAGCAAGACGCAATAAATCTCTGCCTATAATTCTTCTATGCACACAGAGTCATGTTTTCACATTAGTCCCAAAACGAAATTTCTTTGCCAATTTGAAAGCACACTTACTGCTCTTTTTTTTTCGGGCCAAGTGAAAATCTCTTTTTACAATTTGAAATCACTTTTACAGACTGACACATTATGAAACCACTATTTTTGATTTATTTAATTGCACGTGTCCAAGCTGTTTTTTTTTCAGACCACCACCATGTGCATTCTCTGTGACTGCCTACACTCCACCAAGGGCAACCAGCCTTAGTGATGCTGAATGTATTTGCATTACAGACTTAAACCTGAAAACCCCACTGGCTTCTAAATACTGTGCATGACTATACATGGCAAGCACATGGGTGTGTGCTAAGCCTCTGCTTCTTCCCCAAAAAATTCGCTCCCCCTTTCCATCTAATGCAACTGTGAAATCACCAGAGCAAGACACAATAAATCTCTGCCTATAATTCTTCTATGCACACAGAGTCATGTTTTCACATTAGTCCCAAAACGAAATTTCTTTGCCAATTTGAAAGCACACTTACTGCTCTTTTTTTTTTCGGGGCAAGTGTAAATCACTTTTACACACTGTCACATTATGAAACCACCATGTGTAACTACAACAAAAACAATTCCCATTTCTATTATTCATTTCTTAAGTTACCACATACATCCCCTCTCAAACTCTAAACTCACCTTTAAAATTAGTTAGTTGTGAAAGAAATGTGACACTCAAACAGCAGATTATCAGAGCCAGGATCTCTGTTGTGTTCACCTCTCTCCTCTCAGCAGAACCAGATAATGGCAAACTTTCCCTCTATTTTTCCACACATATACATGTAAGTTTCAAATCTCAGTGCTTCCCCCTTTTTTTCAAATGTAATCACACATTTCTATTGGTTGAAAACCAACCCTTTTCCAAAAGTACCCTGCCCCCAACTTGACTTCTGCCTAGTACCCTTCCCCCAACTTGACTTCTGCCTGCTACCATAGCAACAGCTCATGGAACACTGCTGTGTGCAGTTAGGTCAGAAGTTCGACACACAATGTTTCAATTCCACAGAGCAAGAGTGCTTGACTTTTCAAACCTTACAGCAAATCCATAGTACTGTTCTTTGGTTACACATTTTTTTGTACCAATTCAAAACATGCTTCTATTAATTTTCACATACAGCCTAGTTTTTATTCTAGAATGGTATGAAACAGCCAATCAGTTCTTTTTGTTTTAAAAAAATATGTATGCCTCCATTTCCAAACTGTCTTTCTTTTCATATTGCCATTCTACTGAAAGACACCTCCTGAGTGCATCCAGTTCTCCTTTGAAGATGTTCACAGTGTGGATTGTAGGGCACAGCTATGTCTTCTGGAGTGAAAAGTTTGCAGAGAAAACAGATATGGTGAGAGACCTTGCTTTGCCAAATGTAGACATTAAATGGATTGGTCAGAGAGGGTTAAAGTGGCACCAATTGATGCCATTGGTGAAATCCTTCATTCAAATCCAACACCCTGACCTCATAATAGTGCACTGTGGTGGCAATGACCTAGGCACTTTGACTGGGGTAGGTCTGGAAATGCTTATGAAGGACACCTTTGCAAAACTGTTTACACTTTTCCCTAAAACTGCCTTTGTGTTTTCCAACATATGCCAAAGGCAAAAATGGAACTGGTCCAATCATTTCTGTCCACAGATTGACAAAGCAAGAAAGCACGTCAACAAATCTGTTTCTGCTTTCCTCCGTGACTATGGTATGGGTGCCATTTACCACAACAACTTGCGTTATGACATGCAAGACATTTATAGAGGAGATGGTGTGCACTTCAATGATGAAGGGAACAGAGTCTTCCTCTTGAACCTTAGACTCTGCATCGGTACTTACTTGTAGGTACCACTAAAAAAATGACTTCATAAACACAACAGCTCTTTTTAGAGCTCCCTAATTTCTAAACTCTTAAATCTGCTTTTCATTTATTTATTTTTATTTTTTTTACCGTACGCTTACCGTAAGCTTACCGTACGCGTACCCCGTGATTTTTTTTAAAATCAATAAATGTTTTTTTTGTACTTTTCTGTCCTTCTTTGACCCCCTTACAAATGTTAGGGGGTCTGTAACTCTCCTCATTGCCCCCTTTCCTTGTTTTCACTCTTTTTTTTCAGAGTGAAATACACAAAATGGCGGCCGCCGCTTCCTGGTTTCGGCCGATTCGAATGTTTACTAAGATCTAACAGCCAATCAGAATTGCGCTCGCGCACGCCGCCGTACGCTTACCGTAAGCGTACGGTAAGCGTACCGTAAGCGGGCTCAGATATATATATTGATTTAAAGGCTATTTTCTCAGAATCTACTGAACAGATTTACACCAAACCTACAAAAGACACTTCCTTGACCTAGGGACTACCTCTCTGCCAAATTTTGAGTAATTCTGTTCAGCCGTTCGGGCTGTAGCTCGTTCTAAAGGTCCTATGGAAAAATGCATGGGAAAAACGCGTTTTGGGACCCCCCTTTTATCTCAGCCCCCGCTTGACGGATCTCCCCGAGACTTTCAGGGTAGGAGCGGAGCGTAGCGCCCCACCTATTTTGAGAAATTCGCGAGGATTCGTCGACCGGCGCCAAAGTTATTCAAAATAGAATGTTGAGGTTTTCCTATGGAAACGTGGTCCTAACTATAACTACCTACTGGCGACCGCCAGTAGGTAATATATATATATATATATATATATATATATATATATCCTGCTCTCACTCCGTCTTAGTCCCTGCACTCGCGATCGGGTGCTTTCATGCACGGTGACAGAAACCGTGCGGATTCCGAATCCCAAGCTCGTGGCAAAAACACCAGCACTCACAAGAACGCTCCTTTCAGATATTTATTTGAAAGGTTTAACACACACACTAATAGAGGCCGGCGCCAGTTCTCCACAGATTTAAATATCTTTACATTAAGAGACATCAACAAGGGACAACTACACTTGCTTCAGTGAAGGTGTCATCCATCTTAGAATGGGTTCGTAATATGCATTATATTCAAATAAACATAGACATTTTGCCCTGGATGGGCTGTAACAGACTACAAAGAACATAATATAGTCATTGGTTGCATAAAAAACAGAAAACTTTACAATTATGCCCTGGATGGGCTTTGCATCCTATTATATGTTTTCATAATAATTAACCCGATGATCTCTCATTTTTTAGAACAAAAAACAAAAAAACAAAAAGACACAAGACCTTACAGAGTAGAGAATATTATAAATGTACAGCCATTTCTTCCCCACTGAAAAAACCATAGGTTTCACACATGTTATAGTTAGCTGGACATTTCACTCGTAAAAAACCATTGAAGTTCCCCCGTTATAGTTAGTTCAGCTAACTATAACTCGCGCGACCGCAATCCACTGCTGATGACGTTGCATATTACATCACTGTATTCACTAAGATACTGTTAATAAGTCAGTTATACAATTAATTTTACAAAAAAAACAATCCATTTAGACACTTATTTACCCATTTATTCTTCCATTAACCTATAGATATACATATATAAAAAATATTTTTTTCTTCAAAAAGACACATATTCACTGGATGATGTCATCAGTGATGTCATTTGAGATGTCATCAGTGATGTCATGAGTGATGTCACTGACCATGTCATGAGTGATGTAATATGCGACGTCATCAGCAGTGGATTGTCCAGCTAACAATAACATGTGTGAAACCTATGTTTTTTTCAGTGAATTTGCAAGGTTTTTTGAATGCTAATTCCTAACTATAACGTGTGTGAAACCTATGGTTTTTTTAGTGAATTTGTAAGGTTTTTTAAATGCTAATTTATGTATGTATTATTATATTTTTTTATATATTTATTTTACAATAAACTACCTATGTATATAGTTATAGATTGACTGTATCCTTTAATATGGAATGGCTCAGCTCTTTTATTTTGAATTTGGATAAAGTTGAACAGCATAGTTAATATCTTCAATAAACTTATAAACAGTTTAAAATGTTTTTTTTAAGGGTTTTTCACCGTGCGCGCACGGTGCGCGCACCCCGCGATTTTTTGACAAAAAATCAAATGTTTTTTTCACCCTTCGGGGTCCTTCAGAACTCTACCCTGCCACCTTTTCACGTTCTCCACCTTTCTTTTTCACTGCCACACACAAAATGGCGTCCAACACTTCCTGATTTTGACCGATTCGAATGTTGACTGACATCTAACCACCAATCAGAATTGCGCACCGCACGGTGCGCGCACGGTGTGCGCACGGTGCACGCACGGTGCGCGCACGGTGCACGCATATAGATATTTGTGTACTTTTAACTGCAATTTTCTCAGGAACTACTGAACAGATTGACACCATATATGCAAAAGGCACATGCCTGACCTGAGGACTACCTCTTTGCCAAATTTCAAGTAATTCTGTTCAGTCGTTCAGGCTGTACCTTCGACTAAAGGTCCTATGGGAAAATGCATGGGGAAAACGCGTTTTGGGACCCCCCTTTTTTCTCAGCCCCCGCTTGACGAATCACCCCGAGACTTTCAGGGTAGGAGCTGAGCGGAGCACCCCATTAGTTTTGAAAATTTCGCGAGGATTCGTCAACCGGCGCCAAAGTTATTCAAAATAGAATTTTCAGATTTCCTATGGGAACTCGGTCCTAACAATAACTATCTACTGGCGACCGCCAGTAGATATATATATATATATATATATATATATATATATATATATATATATATATATATATATATATATATATATATATATATATATATATATTACCTACTGGCGGTCGCCAGTAGGTAGTTATAGTTAGGACCACGTTTCCATAGGAAAACCTCAACATTCTATTTTGAATAACTTTGGCGCCGGTCGACGAATCCTCGCGAATTTCTCAAAATAGGTGGGGCGCTACGCTCCGCTCCTACCCTGAAAGTCTCGGGGGGATCCGTCAAGCGGGGGCTGAGATAAAAGGGGGGTCCCAAAACGCGTTTTTCCCATGCATTTTTCCATAGGACCTTTAGAACGAGCTACAGCCCGAACGGCTGAACAGAATTACTCAAAATTTGGCAGAGAGGTAGTCCCTAGGTCAAGGAAGTGCCTTTTGTAGGTTTGGTGTAAATCTGTTCAGTAGATTCTGAGAAAATAGCCTTTAAATCAATACATATATCTGAGCCCGCTTACGGTACGCTTACCGTACGCTTACGGTAAGCGTACGGTGGCGTGCGCGAGCGCGATTCTGATTGGCTCTTAGATCTTAGTAAACATTCGAATCGGCCGAAACCAGGAAGCGGCGGCCGCCATTTTGTGTATTTCACTCTGAAAAAAAAGAGTGAAAACAAGGAAAGGGGGCAATGAGGAGAGTTACAGACCCCCTAACAATTGTAAGGGGGTCAAAGAAGGACAGAAAAGTACAAAAAAAACATTTATTGATTTTAAAAAAAATCACGGGGTACGCGTACGGTAAGCTTACGGTAAGCGTACGGTAAAAAAAAAAATAAATAAATAAATGAAAAGCAGATTTAAGAGTTTAGAAATTAGGGAGCTCTAAAAAGAGCTGTTGTGTTTATGGAGTCATTTTTTTAGTGGTACCTACAAGTAAGTACCGATGCAGAGTCTAAGGTTCAAGAGGAAGACTCTGTTCCCTTCATCATTGAAGTGCACACCATCTCCTCTATAAATGTCTTGCATGTCGTAACGCAAGTTGTTGTGGTAAATGGCACCCATACCATAGTCACGGAGGAAAGCAGAAACAGATTTGTTGACGTGCTTTCTTGCTTTGTCAATCTGAGGACAGAAATGATTGGACCAGTTCCATTTTTGCCTTTGGCATATGTTGGAAAACACAAAGGCAGTTTTAGGGAAAAGTGTAAACAGTTGTGCAAAGGTGTCCTTCATAAGCATTTCCAGACCTACCCCAGTCAAAGTGCCTAGGTCATTGCCACCACAGTGCACTATTATGAGGTCAGGGTGTTGGATTTGAATGAAGGATTTCACCAATGGCATCAATTGGTGCCACTTTAACCCTCTCTGACCAATCCATTTAATGTCTACATTTGGCAAAGCAAGGTCTCTCACCATATCTGTTTTCTCTGCAAACTTTTCACTCCAGAAGACATAGCTGTGCCCTACAATCCACACTGTGAACATCTTCAAAGGAGATCTGGATGCACTCAGGAGGTGTCTTTCAGTAGAATGGCAATATGAAAAGAAAGACAGTTTGGAAATGGAGGCATACATATTTTTTACAAAACAAAAAGAACTGATTGGCTGTTTCATACCATTCTAGAAAAAAAACTAGGCTGTATGTGAAAATTAAAAGAAGCATGTTTTGTATTGGTACAAAAAAATGTGTAACCAAAGAACAGTACTATGGATTTGCTGTTAGGTTTGAAAAGTCAAGCACTCTTGCTCTGTGGAATTGAAACATTGTGTGTCGAACTTCTGACCTAACTGCACACAGCAGTGTTCCATGAGCTGTTGCTATGGTAGCAGGCAGAAGTCAAGTTGGGGGAAGGGTACTAGGCAGAAGTCAAGTTGGGGGCAGGGTACTTTTGGAAAAGGGTTGGTTTTCAACCAATAGAAATGTGTCATTACATTTGAAAAAAAGGGGGAAGCACTGAGATTTGAAACTTACATGTATATGTGTGGAAAAATAGAGGGAAAGTTTGCCATTATCTGGTTCTGCTGAGAGGAGAGAGGTGTAGAGAACAGAGATCCTGGCTCTGATAATCTGCTGTTTGAGTGTCACATTTCTTTCACAACTAACTAATTTTAAAGGTGAGTTTACAGTTTGAGAGGGGATGTATGTGGTAACTTAAGAAATGAATAATAGAAATGGGAATTGTTTTTGTTGTAGTTACACATGGTGGTTTCATAATGTGTCAGTCTGTAAAAGTGATTTTCACTTGGCCCGAAAAAAAAAAGAGCAGTAAGTGTGCTTTCAAATTGGCAAAGAAATTTCGTTTTGGCACTAATGTGAAAACATGACTCTGTGTGCATAGAAGAATTATAGGCAGAGATTTATTGCGTCTTGCTCTGGTGATTTCACAGTTGCAGTAGATGGAAAAGAGGAGCGAATTTTTGGGGGAAGAAGCAGAGGCTTAGCACACACCCATGTGCTTGCCATGTATAGTCATGCACAGTAATTAGAAGCGAGTGGGGTTTTCAGGTTTAAGTCTGTAATGCAAATACATTCAGCATCACTAAGGCTGGTTGCCCCTGCTGGAGTGTAGGCAGTCACAGAGAATACACACGGTGGTGGTCTGAAAAAAAAACAGCTTGGACATGTGCATTTAAATAAATTTAAAAAAAAGGTTTCAGAATGTGTCAGTCTGTAAAAGTGATTTCAAATTGTAAAAAGAGATTTTCACTTGGCCCGAAAAAAAAAGAGCAGTAAGTGTGCTTTCAAATTGGCAAAGAAATTTCGTTTTGGCACTAATGTGAAAACATGACTCTGTGTGCATAGAAGAATTATAGGCAGAGATTTATTGCGTCTTGCTCTGGTGATTTCACAGTTGCAGTAGATGGAAAGGGGGAGCGAATTTTTGGGGGAAGAAGCAGAGGCTTAGCACACACCCATGTGCTTGCCATGTATAGTCATGCACAGTAATTAGAAGCGAGTGGGGTTTTCAGGTTTAAGTCTGTAATGCAAATACATTCAGCATCACTAAGGCTGGTTGCCCCTGCTGGAGTGTAGGCAGTCACAGAGAATACACACGGTGGTGGTCTGAAAAAAAAACAGCTTGGACATGTGCATTTAAATAAATTTTAAAAAAAAGGATTCAGAATGTGTCAGTCTGTAAAAGTGATTTCAAATTGTAAAAAGAGATTTTCACTTGGCCCGAAAAAAAAAGAGCAGTAAGTGTGCTTTCAAATTGGCAAAGAAATTTCGTTTTGGCACTAATGTGAAAACATGACTCTGTGTGCATAGAAGAATTATAGGCAGAGATTTATTGCGTCTTGCTCTGGTGATTTCACAGTTGCAGTAGATGGAAAAGAGGAGCGAATTTTTGAGGGAAGAAGCACAGGCTTAGCACACACCCATGTGCTTGCCATGTATAGTCATGCACAGTAATTAGAAGCGAGTGGGGTTTTCAGGTTTAAGTCTGTAATGCAAATACATTCAGCATCACTAAGGCTGGTTGCCCCTGCTGGAGTGTAGGCAGTCACAGAGAATACACACGGTGGTGGTCTGAAAAAAAAACAGCTTGGACATGTGCATTTAAATAAATTTAAAAAAAAGGTTTCAGAATGTGTCAGTCTGTAAAAGTGATTTCAAATTGTAAAAAGAGATTTTCACTTGGCCCGAAAAAAAAAGAGCAGTAAGTGTGCTTTCAAATTGGCAAAGAAATTTCGTTTTGGCACTAATGTGAAAACATGACTCTGTGTGCATAGAAGAATTATAGGCAGAGATTTATTGCGTCTTGCTCTGGTGATTTCACAGTTGCAGTAGATGGAAAAGAGGAGCGAATTTTTGGGGGAAGAAGCAGAGGCTTAGCACACACCCATGTGCTTGCCATGTATAGTCATGCACAGTAATTAGAAGCGAGTGGGGTTTTCAGGTTTAAGTCTGTAATGCAAATACATTCAGCATCACTAAGGCTGGTTGCCCCTGCTGGAGTGTAGGCAGTCACAGAGAATACACACGGTGGTGGTCTGAAAAAAAAACAGCTTGGACATGTGCATTTAAATAAATTTAAAAAAAAGGTTTCAGAATGTGTCAGTCTGTAAAAGTGATTTCAAATTGTAAAAAGAGATTTTCACTTGGCCCGAAAAAAAAAGAGCAGTAAGTGTGCTTTCAAATTGGCAAAGAAATTTCGTTTTGGCACTAATGTGAAAACATGACTCTGTGTGCATAGAAGAATTATAGGCAGAGATTTATTGCGTCTTGCTCTGGTGATTTCACAGTTGCAGTAGATGGAAAGGGGGAGCGATTTTTTGGGGGAAGAAGCAGAGGCTTAGCACACACCCATGTGCTTGCCATGTATAGTCATGCACAGTAATTAGAAGCGAGTGGGGTTTTCAGGTTTAAGTCTGTAATGCAAATACATTCAGCATCACTAAGGCTGGTTGCCCCTGCTGGAGTGTAGGCAGTCACAGAGAATACACATGGTGGTGGTCTGAAAAAACAGCTTGGTTTCATAATGTGACAGTTTGTAAAAGAGATTTTCACTTGCCCAAAAAAAAGAGCAGTTTGTGTGCATTCAAATTGGCAAAGAAATTTCGTTTTGTGACTATTGTGAAAAGAAATGTAGTAATATATTTAAATACAATAAAGGATTTTTTTTTTTGTTTTTTTCAGGTATTACTGAAGAACAGTGAACAAAATTTAAGATGCCTACAAAATCTCGAGTTCAAAAAACGCTAAAAAAAAAACTATATTTGAAGACAACTGGAGGACCAAAGTTAGTAGAAGATGCTGATGTTGGGAAAAAGAAAAAATCTTCTGGTAAGCAAAAAAAACAATTTCTAAACAAAATATTCAAAACAAAGAAAAATGTACAAAATGTCTGTTCTCGGAAAAATGTAATAAAAAATAGAGAACAGCAAAAAATTGAGAATTTAGTTAATGCAAATATACCTTCTGCAATTGAAAAGTTTAACATAAACAGAAAAACAGCATTTAAAGAGATACGTAGAAAAATGTTTCAGAGAAGAGTTATGTCCAATTTGATAAAGGA
Source organism: Triturus cristatus (assembly GCF_964204655.1). Taxonomy (NCBI): domain Eukaryota; kingdom Metazoa; phylum Chordata; class Amphibia; order Caudata; family Salamandridae; genus Triturus; species Triturus cristatus. The sequence goes on along the minus strand of NC_140582.1, from coordinate 41,689,657 downwards.
TATAAAGAAATATAAGCAAAAGGCTAAATATTACAAGAGAAAAAAAGAAATTGAAGCCATTGCAGCAAAAGCATTAGAATTAAAAAGGAAACTATTCATATTAATTTTGAATAGGATGCGTACATTAGATAAAATGGTTAATGTACTGAAATCACAAAGCAAAAGCAAAAGAGTAGTGAACAGAACAAACTTTTGTAAAGTGTTTTTAGGAAAGTGGATGCATAGTTCAAGTAGTGAACCTTTTTTTAATGAAGAGAGCTATTTTCAAAGTAATAGTTTGCTGCATGCAGTTGACACCAGAGGTCGTTCATACGAAGTAAAAAATGGTTGCATAATGGAGAAGGAGATAATGGTTCCAAGAGATGAGGTACAAGTGATGGCAGATGAGGCAATGGGGAGACGTCCTAAAGCCCCAGTGTACACTTGGAATTGTAGTAGTATTTGCACTGTGCGTCAGGAATCTATTGACAGATTTCGAGAGTTTCTAAGAGAATATAGTAAAAAAAGTGTAAAACAAAAGATTAAGGTGCTTCAAAGTCTGGATCCATGCAGAGTGAGAGAGAATACTGGTTTGCAGGGTCATTCTCTTGCTTGTCTATCTAGAAAAGTGTGCAATAGTGTTTTCCATCATTTTAGGATGCTGGCTGTTCATCATACTGAAATGAGAAAGTTTGTGAGACGGTTGTATTTTGCCAAAAGTCCAGCAATAAAGTTAAATGAATTGAATAGGGCTCTGTTCCGAGGAACGGTATCAGATGTAGAGAAGGTTGTTGATGAAATTCAGTTTTGTTACTTTGGTCCTGAACAAAACAGTGCAGAGAAGGACACAGTAAATGAGGCAGAAGTGGAAGAGAATGTAGAACCTTGTGTAAGTAAGACATTTAATGATCACATAACAAAATTTGCAATAATCTCTAATGAAAGACCATGGTGCCGATCACGATCCGGCAAAAACCGGGTACGAACCGTCGGACGGAGCATATTCTCCGTCCGACGCGTACCCGGTCGTCAAAATATACAAACATGGAATTACGATTCGCACGGGTACACCATTACCGTACGAATCGTAAAAAAGACCGACCGAACAAAAAACACCTACCAATGCGATCCGGGAAAGCGCCGACCTGACGTCGGGACGCACGCAGCCAGCCATTCACGACCCAGGAATCACGATTCGCACCGACGTCACCCCGCACGGTGAATATTTTGCGGCAGCCAAAAACTGCCGGGAAATCAGGACGACGCGAACAAGGACCACCAGTACGCGACGGACAGACGGCGACGCGAACAAGGAGGACCAGTACGTGACAGACACACAGGACGACGCCACCAAGGAGGACCCGTACGCGACAGGACGACGCGATCAAGGAGGACCCGTACGCGACAGGACGACGCGAGCAAGGAGTACCAGTACGCGACGGACAGACATGGACCCGAACCTACGAGTCATCCCTGCCCTCATAGCAGTACACCTCCTCTACAGGTTACGACGCAGACGCCGCAGAAGGTCAGAATAACTAAGGGAGGGGGGAAAGTGGGGTGGGGTGGGGGTGGCACGACCAGGGCAGGCCACAAAACAACCACATGAGTGACACACTACACATGGCCTGGACATACCTGACTCCCATGCCCTGGTCACCACGAGGGGGTGGGGGCGTGTCCTGATAAGCCAGCGACCGCCACAACGGAAGTCCGTCACCACGCGAACCGGCAACACAACCAGACAGGTACGTCCCGTACCCACGCCTGAAGAGCGTGGGTACGAGTCGGACCACGCCCACACACGTCACCCCAACAATGGCGGGACGGATCGCACCCACGTGGCAAAGGCCTGGGTACGGGCCGCACAAACATCACATAGCATGGGGACGGATATGTACGGACCCTACCCCCACCCCGTATGCAAGGAGCGTACCCCCCAGCCCAACAGTGCAAGTACGACCCGTACCCCCACCCGCGGACGTACGGAGCGTACCCCCAGCCCAACAGTGTAAGTACGACCCGTACCCCCACCCGCGGACGCACGGAGCGTACCCCCAGCCCAACAGTGTAAGTACGACCCGTACCCCCACCCGCGGACGTACGGAGCGTACCCCCAGCCCAACAGTGTAAGTACGACCCGTACCCCCACCCGCGGACGCACGGAGCGTACCCCCAGCCCAACAGTGTAAGTACGACCCGTACCCCCACCCGCGGACGCACGGAGCGTACCCCCAGCCCAACAGTGTAAGTACGACCCGTACCCCCACCCGCGGACGTACGGAGCGTACCCCCAGCCCAACAGTGTAAGTACGACCCGTACCCCCACCCGCGGACGTACGGAGCGTACCCCCAGCCCAACAGTGTAAGTACGACCCGTACCCCCACCCGCGGACGTACGGAGCGTACCCCCAGCCCAACAGTGTAAGTACGACCCGTACCCCCACCCGCGGACGCACGGAGCGTACCCCCAGCCCAACAGTGTAAGTACGACCCGTACCCCCACCCGCGGACGCACGGAGCGTACCCCCAGCCCAACAGTGTAAGTACGACCCGTACCCCCACCCGCGGACGCACGGAGCGTACCCCCAGCCCAACAGTGTAAGTACGACCCGTACCCCCACCCGCGGACGTACGGAGCGTACCCCCAGCCCAACAGTGTAAGTACGACCCGTACCCCCACCCGCGGACGTACGGAGCGTACCCCCAGCCCAACAGTGTAAGTACGACCCGTACCCCCACCCGCGGACGCACGGAGCGTACCCCCAGCCCAACAGTGTAAGTACGACCCGTACCCCCACCCGCGGACGCACGGAGCGTACCCCCAGCCCAACAGTGTAAGTACGACCCGTACCCCCACCCGCGGACGTACGGAGCGTACCCCCAGCCCAACAGTGTAAGTACGACCCGTACCCCCACCCGCGGACGCACGGAGCGTACCCCCAGCCCAACAGTGTAAGTACGACCCGTACCCCCACCCGCGGACGTACGGAGCGTACCCCCAGCCCAACAGTGTAAGTACGACCCGTACCCCCACCCGCGGACGCACGGAGCGTACCCCCAGCCCAACAGTGTAAGTACGACCCGTACCCCCACCCGCGGACGCACGGAGCGTACCCCCAGCCCAACAGTGTAAGTACGACCCGTACCCCCACCCGCGGACGTACGGAGCGTACCCCCACCACACCAGTGTCAGTAGACTCGTACCCTCACCTCTAATGCAGTGTGCGTAACCCCACCGTGTATGTGCCAAGCGCACATATCCAGAAATCGGAGGTGTGTGTGCAGACTCCACCCAGCAGTGCCCTGAGACAGGAGGGGTGGGTGCCCATCACTCCCAGCAGTGCCCAGAGACAGGAGGGGTGGGTGCCCATCACTCCCAGCAGTGCCCAGAGACAGGAGGGGTGTGTGCAGAGTCCTCCCAGCAGTGCCCTGAGACAGGAGGGGTGGGTGTGGAGTCCTCCCAGCAGTGCCCTGAGACAGGAGGGGTGGGTGCAGAGTCCTCCCAGCAGTGCCCTGACACAGGAGGGGTGGGTGCAGAGACCTCCCAGCAGTGCCCTGAGACAGGAGGGGTGGGTGGTGAGTCCTCCCAGCAGTGCCCAGAGACAGGAGGGGTGGGTGCAGAGTCCTCCCAGCAGTGCCCTGACACAGGAGGGGTGGGTGCCTAACACTCCCAGCAGTGCCCTGAGACAGGAGGGGTGTGTGCCTAACACTCCCAGCAGTGCCCTGAGACAGGAGGGGTGGGTGCAGAGTCCTCCCAGCAGTGCCCTGAGACAGGAGGGGTGTGTGCAGAGTCCTCCCAGCAGTGCCCTGAGACAGGAGGGGTGTGTGCAGAGTCCCCCCAGCAGTGGCCAGACACAGGATGGGTGTGTGCAGAGTCCTCCCAGCAGTGTCCACACCCAGGAGGGGTGTAACACATGTGTGTGATGCCACAATTACCCACATCCATACTGCCTACAAGGGAACATGTCCCCATGAACTCATGTCAACTGACTCCACACACAAGTACAGTGATCACCAAGGATGCCACGATTGTTGCAGGTGGAGACATGGCCATGCATGCATGGCCAAAGTAGAAGGGCTCCGTCACACACACAGCTCATGTAGACACAGCTCTGCGATAAACATTGGGAACACCCTGCAGGGAAGAAACTGGGTACACAGAGGAAGGAATACACCCTGGGACAATTGAACCATGCAGTAACTGCTGACATGACCTAAGGAAGTTAGCCAACACCTTGTGATGGCACACAGATCCTAGGGTGGCCCCAAAGAGCAGAACACTACTACAAATCCCACACACCCAAAGCCTTAAACACCACCCAAAACAATGTAGCAGCCCCACCAACACCAATACCACCATAGCAGGAGTGTGATAATGAAAAAAAAAATAAAGCTTTAATCAGCATGAGCACAATGTCCGTGGATCAACGGCAGTTCAAAGTCAACAAAGGCCATAGGGCAGTCAATTATTCCCAGCTGCATGGGGGACACAGTGGGATGTGTGTCCCCTACCTTGCCTGCACAGTCAAATGCCATCGTCTTCCATACTGGTGAGGGCATCAGGGGGGGGGGAAGCAACAGGCACCGCAGGGACATCAGGGCAAAGGGGCGGCGTTGTGGGTGCAGGGATGGAGGACTCAACCACAGGGGGTGTGTCATGGCCAAAGGCGGAGGCCAGGATGGCACTACACACCTTAGCAAGGTCCTCCAGGGAGTCCCCTGCACCCGAAGTGACCTCAGGCCCCAAGGAGGGGGGGGGGTTCAGAGGGATGGGTTGCAGCGCCACCGGGGGAGGGTGGAGACAGGGGGGGAGACTCAACCACCCTGACCGAGGACTTCCTTGACCGCTTGCGTGGTGGCGTAACTGTGGGGCTCAGGGACAGAGCGGCCATGAAGGAGTCCTTGGGGGAGATGTGGCCAGGAGAGCTGAGGGGAGGGGATTTGGAGGGAGTGGATTGTGTGGAATGCGGACTCCCACTCTGGCTGCGTGTCACACGTTTGCCCCCCGACCCAGTGGGTGTGCCTATCTCACCCTGTGTGTGCGTGTCAGGAGGAGTGCGGTGGACCTTCCCTGCTGGTGTGGTGCCTGTGTCTGTTGTGGTGGGTGCATGCCGACGTCTGGGTGTACGTGGGACAGGCATGGAAGTGGGAAGTGTGGATGGGGCAGGGGTAGGTGGGGGGAGGTCGCGCTGCAGGAGACCCACTGCTGCAGTCAGTGTGGAGTCTAGGGACCTCAGCAAGTTGCGTTGGTCAGCCTGCAAAGAATGAATGCCCTCCAAGAATGCCTCGATGTTGCTGAGGGTTTTCCCGTGGGAATGGAGGACATTCAGGATCGCAGCCTGACCAACCTGCATTTGCCGCTGGATGTCCATAGACTCAGCATTGGCGGCAGCAGTGGAGACAGGGGCAGGGGGTGCGGTGCCTGGCAGGAAGGAGACATGCGGTGACCGGGCACGCTGGGAAGGGACACGAGCAAGTGGGAGGCGGTTGGTGGGAACTGAGGGGGCGGTGGCAGGTGTTGTTCCACTGTCAGCTGCTGGTGCAGCCTCCGCCAACCCTGAGACATCCTCCTCGGACCTGTCAGCTTCGTAGTCTGATGTGCCAGTCGACAGGTCCTCGGCCACACTATCCTCCGCCTCTGTCCCACTCGATGTGCCAGCCCCGATGTCACGGCTGCCACTGGTGCTCGGTCCCTCCGCCTGGTCCGTGTCCATGTCTCCCTCTGTGTCCCCCGACGATGCTGTGGGCAGGGTGGAGAGACAGAAATTAATCAGACACCTGTACACATCTGTCACATGAGTCCAATCTACATAGTCAACATTGCATAGCCTGAAGAGGCAGATCCCTAACATCTGCAAAACAAGGTACCGATGTAGGGCATGATACACACTTGTTTGAGCCACCATGCCACTGAAATACCATGGAGAGCATGAGACAATAGCTGATGACAGGAAACGGAGTCTGACATAGCACCCAGGCCCTGGGGACAATCCTGCACTGCCTCTGCACCACACAGCGTTTGTGAAAATACCTATGACCAGGGACAATATCCATGAACTTGAGACACATGCTGCATAGGTAATGCTGCTAACATGCCCAACATAACTCGGTCACTGCACCTTGCGTGTGTGTCCAGTAACATCACACACTGTCCAGACCCAGCAATTAGGAATCAGGATTTGACACATAGGCATTGCCCGCCCCAAGTAACCCCCACACGATGCTAATTGCTGAGACACAGGTGGCACCAACATCTCATAGTCTGGGTGATAAACACAGTGGCAGGCAAAAGGCAAGATTGGACGCAAATTAGCAAAGGTGCGCCTGTACAAATAATGAGGTACCAGTGCCCATCCTCAGATGAGTATAACAAGACACACAGGCACTGGCAACTGTGAGTATGAAGAGGGACAATCAGGTCAGGCTGCACAGTGGACACCTGTACATAATAGCACGTCTATATACATGGTGACAGGGGACAATGGCACAGAGCACAACCTACGCTGTAGACAGTGAGAGTGTCCACGTTGATGATGACACAAACAACACTGAGGATAAGGTGCCCCAGGGGACAGTATTGGGCACGCAACTACATGCTACTGAATGGCTGAATGGGAATGACTGCTACACACGTCACCATCCCTGCACTATGCGTAGCGCACACTCATGCACATCATGTCACAGGCCACTACATAGGACATGCGCGCTGTAAGGCATGACACATGAGAGACCAACTCCCATGTCTGGAGCCAGCATCAGTGCCAACTGACATGGAACCCACATGCAGTGAACTTGACAGTTCACAGGCAAGGTCCCACAACCTGTTACCCACCACTACCACCCATGATGCTACAGTCATTGTTCTCGTGGACAAAGCGCCAGCCTACATTACCTTGTGAAGGAGTGACTACACACAGACCAGGGAACACATTGCAAGGAGGGGAAGGGTGGCAGGGGCGCAGCGCCACACTTGGGCAAACTGGATGGGCACAGCACCTTTAAACCCTGCCAGTGAATTAATGCCACTGTGCCCTTACAAATGCCGGTGACACACAACAAACGCACATGTACCTACCCCCTTCCGCCTGCTGCATCGCCTGTAAGCGCCTCTCCAGGTCTGGAAAGACCACCGGCAGCACACGCCTGTGGAGGTGGGTCAGACGGCGGCGGCCGCGGTTCTTGTGGCTCTCAGGTGAGTCCCCCAGCAGGAGCCGTGCAATCCTCCGCGTCCAGCACCGGATATCCTGCCAGCGTTTCCTCACCTGGGACAGGCTCCGCCTCCGACCATCCACACGCCTCACGGCACTGACGGCGGTCAGCCAGATCTGCTCCTTGGCAGAGGCGCCTACCTGTGAGGAAGTACAAGTGACACCACATCAATACACCAGCCACATGTCACAGAGAGACATATGTGAACATAATAGCTGGTTACTACATGGCATGTAATGCAGCCAACGCATTGCACCTCTGTCATAGGGACATCATCCTCTGGTGATGGAAAAGGCAGTACGTGCCATAGTGGGTACTCAGGTGGAATGATGGCAATGTCACAATCAATGATCAAGGCTCACACTGTGCATCACACCCACCCCTCCTGTCTCAGGGCACTGCTGGGAGGACTCCACACCCACCCCTCCTGTCTCAGGGCACTGCTGTTAGTGATAGGTCCCCACCCCTCCTGTCTCAGGGCACTGCTGGGAGGACTCTGCACACACCCCTCCTGTCTCAGGGCACTGCTGGGAGACATCAGGCACCCCCCCCCTGGTACCCCCCCGACAGTACATGGCATGTGTGTCACACCGGGTCACAATGCCTGAAGACACAGTCACAACATAGGGACAGTCTGTGGCAGTGGCCTATGCACTCACCTGATACCCTGGTCGCCCATACAGCATGGGGTACTGTGGGAGGATCACATCCAGCAGAGCCATGTTCTCCTCCAGGGTGAATGGCTGTGTCCTCTCCACAGCCCTTGACATGTTTCCAGGGAATCAGTAGCAGCAGCTTGGTCGACAAATGCAAAGATGTGCAGGCAAGTAATCCCTCATGGGACCTGGCTGCCTTATATGTGGCCTTCTGCCCAGTCTCATGCACAGGAGTACAGAGTGATTGGTCACTCACATTTGCATCCTATGTTTCCACCAATCCCTTCAAACCTAGCAGTCTGTGGGTTCTCTATCGGTTTCATTCTCCTGCATGATGTCAGCCCCACAAACACATTGCAACAAAGTAGAAGAATTCCAACTGACTTCTGCTGTGCACCTTCCAGAACAAAATCGAAATTTGAACCTGGTCGCCATGACAACCAGCATGCATGTAGGCCTTAATACTTGTCCCCTATGTAATTAGGAGAATCACACACAGGTACGGTGCGTTTCCGGGCCCTAGGGCACCCCAAAAGCATGGCAACGGCCCGTACATGCATGCCTACGTTCAAAATCACTATGGGTCTGCACGCGTATGCGTACACGTAGTGGTACGGACCGTACACACGCATGTACGCTCACTATCACTATGGGTCTGCACGCGTATGCGTACACGTAGTGGTACGGACCGTACACACGCATGTACGCTCACTATCACTATGGGTCTGCACGCGTATGCGTACACGTAGTGGTACGGACCGTACAAATGCCTGTACGCTCACTATCACTATGGGTCTGTGTACCCGTAGTGATAGTGAGCGTACATGCGAGTGTACGGTCCGTACCACTACGTGTACGCATACGCGTGCAGACCCATAGTGATAGTGAGCGTACATGCGTGTGTACGGTCCGTACCACTACGTGTACGCATACGCGTGCAGAACCATAGTGATAGTGAGCGTACAGGCATTTGTACGGTCCGTACCACTACGTGTACGCATACGCGTGCAGACCCATAGTGATAGTGAGCGTACATGCGTGTGTACGGTCCGTACCACTACGTGTACGCATACGCGTGCAGAACCATAGTGATAGTGAGCGTACAGGCATTTGTACGGTCCGTACCACAACGAGTACGCATACGCGTGCAGAACCATAGTGATAGTGAGCGTACAGGCATTTGTACGGTCCGTACCACAACGAGTACGCATACGCGTGCAGAACCATAGTGATAGTGAGCGTACAGGCATTTGTACGGTCCGTACCACAACGAGTACGCATACGCGTGCAGAACCATAGTGATAGTGAGCGTACAGGCATTTGTACGGTCCGTACCACAACGAGTACGCATACGCGTGCAGACCCATAGTGAGAGGGCCGTACACTCGCATGTACGCTCACTATCACTATGGGTCTGCACGCGTATGCGTACTCGTTGTGGTACGGACCGTACAAATGCCTGTACACTCGCCATCACGATGGGTACACATACGGCAGCACTCCCACAGTGATTGGGGAACATACACAGGCCCTCTTAGCAGCAGTACGCCGGTTTGTACACATCACTGTGGTGATAGTCGACACACAGGTAGGAATAGGGCGGACATACTTGTCCATGGATGGACATACTTGTCCAGGAATGGACATCTAGGCATCGTCTGTGCATTACTACATGTGTGGGGCACAGGTGTGACAGGCTGTGATGTGGAACATGCCTCCTGAGTGGAGAAGGCACCAGATGTATGATGAGATGTGTACAGGTGTACTGTGTGAGGGTGCAATGTGTGCCAGGCATGCCCTTGACTCCTTTGACATGTGTGCATGTCGTACTGCGCACTTGGGGTGAGCGTCACTGGCATGGCACGGACACCAACACACGGAAGTGTCCCATGATGGCCGGTACAGGGGTCATGAAACCTGACTTGTCACTACCCACAGTGCACAATGTGACTATGTCATTTATGTGTCCGGGATTTACATCAGGTTGATGTTGTAGCACCCTCAAAAGCTGCAGCCGTTGCAGCAACCAACATGTGTCTGTGTGTAGATTATCATTGCACACTGTTCCGCACACCATGCCACATGTGGTATCTGATGTGAGGTGCACATGTATGCATGGGACACGGAGTAGCGTGACAAGGCCATGTCAGCAAACTCACAAGGAATGTGTGGTGAGTCATGACATGTGCACCTTCATGGCAAGGTGTGTGGGCTGGACTAGTGTAATGTCATGTGACCTGTGGCTCCAGTGTTCCGCTACCAGTCTCTGCAATCGGCATCCTACTTCTGCTGATGTGTGGGTGTATGTCACTTCTGTCTTGCGTCGGGCTGTTCACTTGCACTGGGACACAGCTATTCCCATGGCGTGGCATGGGGAGGTTCTCAATCACCGTGTGTGGCTGGGTCTTGGAAGGAGTGTCACCTTGCATCCATACGTGTCCTGGGCATGTAGCACATGCCTGACTCCCTATGTGGCATGTGTGTATTGGCAGATTTACATGTGCTCAGTAGACATGAGTTGTTCTCGTAGTGCACTCACTCTTCCTTGTCACTTCCAAATTACTGCAGAGCGCCTCCTGTTGCCCGAAGAATTCCAGACTTGGCCACCATGCAGGAGAATGACAGCATCCGGCTCTACCGCTTCACCCAACCGTTGATTCTGGAGCTGACGGCGAGACTGGCACCACACCTGCAACCGCAGCACAGGTATCCTACGGCACTGACACCCCAGCTGAAGGTAATGGCTGCCCTACATTTCCTTGCCACGGGTACCTTCCAATATACCATAGCTCATGTTGGTGGCATGTCCCAGAGCATGTTCAGCGGTGTGCTGCATGATTTCTTGGAGGCCATGTTGATTCACCTGGATGACTTCATCAAGTTCCCAACCCCTGAACAGATGACTGAGGTCAAGCGTGGATTCTATGCCCTGGGAGGGATGCCCCATGTCATTGGGTCCATAGATGGGACACATGTAGGTTTGGTACCACCACACGCACGGGAGGTGGCGTACCGCAATCGGAAGCACTACCACTCCATCAATGCCCTTGTGGTGTGTCTGTCCAACATGGTGATTTCACATGTCTGTGCTCGTTTTCCAGGATCAGCACACGATGCCTACATCATGAGGCGTAGCGGGATGCCTGATATGATGATGCAGCTGCGCAACGAACGTGCATGTGTTGTTGGTGGGTACAGTCCGTCTGTCCTGTATTCTGTTTGGCCGAGCAGCACTACCGCTTCGCCTGTTCTAACGATATCCATGTGCTTTCCATTTAGGGGACGCTGGCTATCCCAACATGCCTTGGCTGCTGACACCTCTCCGCAACCCCATCACGCCGGCCCAGCTCCGCTACAACACCGCCCATGGCCGGACAAGGCGAGTGATAGAGAGGACGTTTGGCATGCTGAAGAGCCGATTCCGGTGCCTCCACAAGACCGGCGGCGCACTCCCATATGCCCCGGCGAAGGTCTGCAAGATCTTCATGGTCTGCTGCATGCTGCACAACATGGCAGTTGAAAGAGCTGTGCCCCTCATCCTGGATCAAGATGACGAGGACCATCCACCCGTGGAGGACGAAGGGCTTGGCAATGGGGCTAGTGATGTGGAGGATGTGGAGCCGCAAGAGGACATCCGGACTCGGCTCATACGCGACTTCTTTGCTTAGTGGTGAGTACCAGGGTCTGAGTGTGCACGCATTGGTCCCCGTGTGGCATGCGTTGTGATGTGTGTCTCCACCTGCATGTATGGCACGTGGGTCAGAGGTGTGTGTGGGTGTGTCACTGGAGTGATGGTGGCAGTGATGGTGGTATTTCCCCAGACATAATTGTGACATAGCATGTTGTCATACATACATGTGTCGAGTACATGCACATGCAAGTGGCTGTGCTTCTTGTGGCTGACTTCTTGTGTGTCTCTCTTCCCCAGGTACCTGCGCATGCCGTTTGCTGGTTGCATTGTTGTGGCACTGCTATTCCTCATGGACATGGCATCGTGGGCTGACTCAGCGTTACAGGCACGGACACGTTTGGAAGTCTCCATGGGGTAAGGGATGCATCTGGGGTGTATTGGGTGTGGCAGTTGTTCACGATGTGTGCACACTGCCCCGGTCGGGGTTTGGGTCCTCTGCAGACATGTGGCATCCCCATGGGACACGACATGCAGCTGGGTACACCTGAATAGATGGGCTGCCTGGTTGTCAGTCATCAGTGATGGGATGGTGGATTGTGATGAAGGCATCAATGTGTGTGACACTGCCCTCGGACACATCCGGTTAACATTGTCTTGACATGGCGTGGGACTTCCACATCAGCGGATGTATGGTGTATGGCAGGCTCTCCGTGAGCAGCTGTGGGTATTTAGCTATTATCCGACACTTGTGTGCCAGTTCCATGGCTATCACGCATTTGTGCTGCAGAAGGGGGGTGCCAGTGTTGGAGCCACATGGTACTCCACATGATGTGTTCATGTGTACTTCAAGTTGCCTCTGCAATCCCAAACACATGACTATTAAAGGTGTCCCTATGCCTCCAAGGTGCCTCTTCTCAGTCAATGCTGGTGTGTTGGCACGGTGCATCCTGCATGTCTGGCATGGTATTCCCTGATTGTGGCTATGTGTCAATGTGTCGAGTGGCAAGATGCAAGCTGTGTGTGTGTGCTGAGACTGTGTAATGGGCATGATGTCCATGACTGTGTGGGTATTGTGACATGTGCCATCCCCATGCATCCAACGTTATCCATGACCCCATTCTCTGCATCCACCGGACTGAAGCTTGCAGGACATGGTTCTGCCACCTGTCTACACGTACCTGGGTGCCCCCCAGGACACGGGCCAGGATCCCTGACCTCTGCGCATGACTGTTGCTGTACTCAATGTGTCTGTCAGCACGGTTGTTCGGCCACCCCCTCAGCTGGTTCTGACCATCACGGGTGTGTATGGTGCTCCATGTCTGTCTTGCCTAGAAAACTGTGACCCATGTGTCCTGTGCCAGACTCAGGCCCCAGGGTGTGGATGGTTGAAGTGAACAGATGACTCAGGCATGTTTAGACTGTACAAGACACATGTTAGGTAATAATGCTACCAGCAGGCATCTACTCTTAATAGTGTGATTTATTATTGGGGGGGGGGGGCCAAGTGAGGGCCTTTCCGGGATTAGGGAATCCAAAGTTCAGTAGGGGAGTTGGTGTCCTTGCCATTGGAAATCCTCAGAGTCCATGCCACAGTCTTTGTCAACATTGGTCAGCCAGTGACCAGCAGGGCCATGTGGCAGAGAATGTCTCTTGATGCTGTGATGCTGTTGCTCCAGTGGGCCAGGTGCCAGGCCAGGTGTCCTGGGAGATGGTGATGTAGCAGCCACCCTCACGGTCCTTTCCGTGGACGACCCGGCTTCCTGCGGGGAACCTCAGCAGCAGGCCGTGACGACGTCTGGGATGCTCCGTCGGATGTTTCCTCCTCCTCCTCATGATCCCTCCCTGTGGGTGGTGATGTTCTCCGCCTTCTGGCACAGGGAGGGTCGGCCATGGTGTCGGCCATCCGACGGAGTTCAGCGTGAATCCCCTGGGACGCCGTCACTTGCTCAGCCTGTCTGTCCTCCATCCTCCGTTGGTGTAGCTGTAGACAGGCTATTAGCTCCGCATGTTGCTGGGCCTGCTGGACCTTGATCCCCTCGAGGACGGACACAACCTGGGCCATGCCCGTGGTGTCCTGCCGGTATGAGTCCAGGATGTTACGGACATGGGAAAATACCGGATCCCCAGCCAACTGGTCAGGCTCGCGCCTCCGCCGCTCTCCACTCCCACCACCCCTGCCCACTTGCGTCTGGCCTGCACTTGTGGGCACATGGGGTCTCCGGGACCCCTGAGGGGTGGCATTGGCGTTGTCGCCTGCCTCCTCCTGGGTGCCCGGGACACCGTGTCCCTCCTGGCGAGCCTGGCTGCATTGTGGTGTTGGGGCAGGGATCCTGGGTGTCTCCTGGGATGTGGCAGGAGTGGGGGTGGTGGTTGGCACGGTTGTACCTGACGCAGGTGCTGCAGGTGGTTGGACACCAGAGGGGCCAGGTCGGTCGGGGTCGTCCGCAGAGTGGTGAGAGTGGTCGCTGCCGGTGGGATCGGTCTCCTGCAGATCCGGGTCCTGTGAGTGTTCCCCCCCAGTGTTGGGGGGTGCAGCACGACGTTGACCTGTGTGTGAGAGAGACAATGTTACTTTTGATCCATGCAACATCCATGTTGCATCCGTTACAAAGTTGGCACATTTCCTCTTGGAATTAGGATCTGTCTTGCATTCCACTCACAGTGCACTTGTGCATGTGTGTGTCCCTTGGGCACCAATTTGGCCCCTTTAACTATGTGTGGCACAGTCTTACTTGCTGCGTCAAGTGTGACTGCAGTCAGCAGTGGAGTGTGCATGTGTGCCGAGCTATGCGTTTGCGCCTTCCTTGTAGCACTGTACATGTGCACATGGAGTGGATCCACACACTCATATGATGCAGGTGGCTGTCCTTGTGCTCGTGTACAGGTTGTAACATGGCCCTGCGTTTTGCCATGATGAAGAGGGGGGGTTCTGGCACTGGGCACCCTTGTCTACATGCACGCAGTCCACCTGCTGACGAGCAGACATTCCCACACACCAAAGGACTGATTTGCTCTCCCTGTGTCTCCCTCCTTCTCTGTCCCCCTCTCCCTCCCTCTCTGTCCCCCTCTCCCTCCCTCTGTGTCCCCCTCTCCCTCCCTCTGTGTCCCCCTCTCCCTCCCTCTGTGTCCCCCTCTCCCTCCCTCTGTGTGTCAGCCTCCTCCCTCTGTCCATCTTCCTGTGTCTCCCTCCCTCTCTGTCCCCCTCTCCCTCCCTCTGTGTGTCAGCCTCCTCCCTCTGTCCATCTTCCTGTGTCTCCCTCCCTCTGTGTCCCCCTCTCCCTCCCTCTGTGTGTCAGCCTCCTCCCTCTGTCCATCTTCCTGTGTCTCCCTCCCTCTGTGTCCCCCTCTCCCTCCCTCTGTGTGTCAGCCTCCTCCCTCTGTCCATCTTCCTGTGTCTCCCTCCCTCTCAGTCCCCCTCTCCCTCCCTCTGTGTCCCCCTCTCCCTCCCTCCGTGTGTCACCCTCTGTCACCTTGGCCCAGCTTCCTGGGCACACACTGTTAGCAGATCTTTGAGTGGCCCTTGGCCTGTTGATGTGAGTTTGTTTCTGATCTCCAGGCACCCATTTTGTCTGCTGTGTGTCTGTGCGCTGCTGCTGTGGTGGTGTGTGCTGCCACTCTTTCACACTGTTGGCTGTTCATTAGCTGCTGGCATGTGCAAAACAGTGCCTTCACCCCCATGTGTTGATGCAAGGCATCCGCCATTTGCTGGCAAGTCATTCCTGTGTTGGGACACAGTGTTTGTCTGGCTGTGACCTAGGCCATATGGGCAGAGGGCATTGTTGTCTGCTTTGGAGTCGCACTATGTGATTCTTGGTGCCCACACTCCCGCCATCCGGGTTACCGTGTCATGTGTTGTTGTCTTCTGTGGCCTGTGACTTGACATTGTCCAGCTGGGTGCATGGGGCATGGTGGCAGCAGTGGCATGTGCCTGCTCATGGAGTGTGGTTGAGTAATGCGATGGCTTGTGGTGGTTGCGTGCCTGTTAGTAATTTTGTTTGTGGTTGCAGTTCCCCCCATGTGAGGTGCGTTGTTTGTGTACTCACCCGGGTCTCGGAGTCCTTCTACTCCTTCAACTGCCTCCACCGGCAGTATGGCCATCACCCTCTCCTCCCAGGGATGGTACTGTACGGGTCTGCGGGAGGGCCCTCCTCCGGTGGCGTTGGCCTGGTCGTGTTCCTCCTGTCTCTTGGCTCTGACCCTCCTCCGCAGATCGTACCACCTGTTCTGGCAATCCTGCTTGGTCCTCCTGGTGTCCGCAACAGCATTCACAGCATCGACGATGGTCTGCCACATGGCTGTTTTGGCTGCCTGGCTGGTGCTTCTGACCAATGTTCCAAAGATCTGTGGCTCGACTCTGAGGATTTGATCAACAAGGACCTCCAACTCTCGGTGACTGAACTTTGGATTCTTGGTAGTGGGCATGGTGAGGGGTGTGGGTGGGGATGGTGTGGGTGTGGGGGTGTGTGGAGTTTGGGGGGGGGTGTGGATGGTTGTGTGTGTGTGTGAATGTGATGAGAGGGTGTTTGTGAGGGTGGTCGTGTGAAGGTGTGCAAGTGTAAGATGTGGTGTCGCTTGTAGTCTGGTTCTGTGGTGTCTGGCAGCAGTGGGTCTGTTGCAAAGGCTCATGGTTTGTGTGTGTGGGCCCTTTTTATTGGTCCATGGGTGGGTGTGGCAGTGTTTGAATTTTGGGTGGGTGTGTTATAAGGAGTGGTGGTGTATTGGGCCTCTGTTTGTTTTTGACAGTTGCAGGTCAGTGATTGTGTTATTTTAGTGGTTGTTGGCCATGTTTAGTGGCTGTGTGCCTTTCGAATGGTGTATTGTTGAGTTTTTTTGTTTTGTCCTTGTTGTGTACGTGCGTTTTGAGCGTGTGTACGGTGTGTACATGGGCCATTTGGTTGTACGATTTGGTCCTTGTGTGTGGCTTTGCACGACTCGTACATGCGGTTGTGATGTTGGGGCATGGGGTGCGCTCCGTACTTAGGAGGTTGTGTTGGGGGTGCGCCAGGAACGTACTGGGGTGGGGGTACGACTGGAACGTACTGGGGTGTACATGGACGGTGGTACGACACGTACAGGGGTGGGGGGGTGTACATTGACGGTGGTACGACACGTACTGGGGTGGGGGTACGACTGGAACGTACTGGGGTGTACATGGACGGTGGTACGACACGTACAGGGGTGGGGGGGTGTACATTGACGGTGGTACGACACATACTGGGGTGGGGGTACGACTGGAACGTACTGGGGTGTACATGGACGGTGGTACGACACGTACAGGGGTGGGGGGGTGTACATTGACGGTGGTACGACACGTACTGGGGTGGGGGTACGACTGGAACGTACTGGGGTGTACATGGACGGTGGTACGACACGTACAGGGGTGGGGGGGTGTACATTGACGGTGGTACGACACGTACTGGGGTGGGGGTACGACTGGAACGTACTGGGGTGTACATGGACGGTGGTACGACACGTACAGGGGTGGGGGGGTGTACATTGACGGTGGTACGACACGTACTGGGGTGGGGGTACGACTGGAACGTACTGGGGTGTACATGGACGGTGGTACGACACGTACAGGGGTGGGGGGGTGTACATTGACGGTGGTACGACACGTACAGGGGTGGGGGGGTGTACATTGACGGTGGTACGACACGTACTGGGGTGGGGGTACGACTGGAACGTACTGGGGTGTACATGGACGGTGGTACGACACGTACAGGGGTGGGGGGGTGTACATTGACGGTGGTACGACACGTACAGGGGTGGGGGGGTGTACATTGACGGTGGTACGACACGTACAGGGGTGGGGGGGTGTACATTGACGGTGGTACGACACGTACTGGGGTGGGGGTACGACTGGAACGTACTGGGGTGTACATGGACGGTGGTACGACACGTACAGGGGTGGGGGGGTGTACATTGACGGTGGTACGACACGTACTGGGGTGGGGGTACGACTGGAACGTACTGGGGTGTACATGGACGGTGGTACGACACGTACAGGGGTGGGGGGGTGTACATTGACGGTGGTACGACACGTACTGGGGTGGGGGTACGACTGGAACGTACTGGGGTGTACATGGACGGTGGTACGACACGTACAGGGGTGGGGGGGTGTACATTGACGGTGGTACGACACGTACAGGGGTGGGGGGGTGTACATTGACGGTGGTACGACACGTACAGGGGTGGGGGGGTGTACATTGACGGTGGTACGACACGTACTGGGGTGGGGGTACGACTGGAACGTACTGGGGTGTACATGGACGGTGGTACGACACGTACAGGGGTGGGGGGGTGTACATTGACGGTGGTACGACACGTACTGGGGTGGGGGTACGACTGGAACGTACTGGGGTGTACATGGACGGTGGTACGACACGTACAGGGGTGGGGGGGTGTACATTGACGGTGGTACGACACGTACTGGGGTGGGGGTACGACTGGAACGTACTGGGGTGTACATGGACGGTGGTACGACACGTACAGGGGTGGGGGGGTGTACATTGACGGTGGTACGACACGTACTGGGGTGGGGGTACGACTGGAACGTACTGGGGTGTACATGGACGGTGGTACGACACGTACAGGGGTGGGGGGGTGTACATTGACGGTGGTACGACACGTACTGGGGTGGGGGTACGACTGGAACGTACTGGGGTGTACATGGACGGTGGTACGACACGTACAGGGGTGGGGGGGTGTACATTGACGGTGGTACGACACGTACTGGGGTGGGGGTACGACTGGAACGTACTGGGGTGTACATGGACGGTGGTACGACACGTACAGGGGTGGGGGGGTGTACATTGACGGTGGTACGACACGTACTGGGGTGGGGGTACGACTGGAACGTACTGGGGTGTACATGGACGGTGGTACGACACGTACAGGGGTGGGGGGGTGTACATTGACGGTGGTACGACACGTACAGGGGTGGGGGGGTGTACATTGACGGTGGTACGACACGTACTGGGGTGGGGGTACGACTGGAACGTACTGGGGTGTACATGGACGGTGGTACGACACGTACAGGGGTGGGGGGGTGTACATTGACGGTGGTACGACACGTACAGGGGTGGGGGGGTGTACATTGACGGTGGTACGACACGTACAGGGGTGGGGGGGTGTACATTGACGGTGGTACGACACGTACTGGGGTGGGGGTACGACTGGAACGTACTGGGGTGTACATGGACGGTGGTACGACACGTACAGGGGTGGGGGGGTGTACATTGACGGTGGTACGACACGTACTGGGGTGGGGGTACGACTGGAACGTACTGGGGTGTACATGGACGGTGGTACGACACGTACAGGGGTGGGGGGGTGTACATTGACGGTGGTACGACACGTACTGGGGTGGGGGTACGACTGGAACGTACTGGGGTGTACATGGACGGTGGTACGACACGTACAGGGGTGGGGGGGTGTACATTGACGGTGGTACGACACGTACAGGGGTGGGGGGGTGTACATTGACGGTGGTACGACACGTACAGGGGTGGGGGGGTGTACATTGACGGTGGTACGACACGTACTGGGGTGGGGGTACGACTGGAACGTACTGGGGTGTACATGGACGGTGGTACGACACGTACAGGGGTGGGGGGGTGTACATTGACGGTGGTACGACACGTACTGGGGTGGGGGTACGACTGGAACGTACTGGGGTGTACATGGACGGTGGTACGACACGTACAGGGGTGGGGGGGTGTACATTGACGGTGGTACGACACGTACTGGGGTGGGGGTACGACTGGAACGTACTGGGGTGTAGGTAGACGGGGCTGTGACACGTACTGGGGTGGGGGTGTGGCTCGAACGTACTGGGGTGTAGGTACACGGGGGGTACGACACGTACTGGGGTGGGGGTGCAACTGGAACGTACTGGGGTGTACATAGACGGTGGTACGACACGTACAGGGGTGGGGGGGTTTACATTGACGGTGGTACGACACGTACTGGGGTGGGGGTACGACTGGAACGTACTGGGGTGTACATAGACGGGTGGGGGTATACATATACGGGGGGTACGTGTCGGACGTACGGGGGCTGGGGGGAGTGTTGGGCGCGTATGCGGGCACATGTCTCCATGGTTGCTATTGGTGTTCGGTGCGGACAGTGTTTTTTCCATACGGTTGTAGGCTCGGACGCACGGGATGGATCGTGATTCCTCGGTCGGACTTGGATTTTTACGTTTGTAAGGTAAATCGTCCGAGGACGTGTCGGACACGTTTTCCGACCCGAGGACGTGTGGGGAATGATTCCCGGTGCGGGTCGTATGGACTTTTTACCATGCGAATCGTGATTGCCAGTTCGTACGGCATTTGTACGATTCGTACGGTAAAAAGACCCGATACGAGTCGCACGGGGGAATTTTTTGCCGGATCGTGATCGGCACCCAAATGTTACTTGTATTTGTTGCCGCAGAACTCATTATAGAAAACAAACTAGGAATGTTGATCTCTACAGAAAGAGTGAAAATGAAGATAATTATAAGTGGATGGATTTTGCCACATATATATTTCTTGAAAATTGTTTTGAATTGGGTGAAGATCAGCGTATTTGTAAATACTGCTACAACAAGTTAGAGGAAAATAGAATGCCGACCAGAGCTGTACATAATAATTTAGAATTGGATGCTATTCCTGCTGAACTTTCTGAATTAAATACATATGAGTCTATACTCATTCAATGTGTTCATCCGTTCCAGACCATAGTACGTATGGAGCCCAAAACTGGTAAATTACCTCCTTCAGATTTACTGAGAGGTTTAAAAGGTAGAGTGGTGTATTTGCCCTTGGATTTGAAAAAAAATATGGAAACTATTGATGCGGATACTTTGGAAACTGAACCATTAATTATTCTGGTTAATGGTGTACCTACAAAGAATAAGAAGATTTGGCAGGAGCTGGTAGATGTGCGGAAAGTACAAAGAGCAAATTTGTATTTGAAAAAAAATAACAAATGGTATGAATCAATTTATATAGAAGAAGAAGAAGAAGAAGAAGAAGATTTACAAGGAGACACAGAAACACCAACTGGACAAATTGAAAAAGTGGACAAGTCAAAGGAAGAAGAAATTTATGAACATTTTAGCATACATCCTCTCCATTCGAAAGAAGTTATGGGAGACAATATTGATCTCTTTCAGATGAAGAAAGCAAAAGGAAATCCCGTGAGTGTATGGGAGGAGAGCTTGGAAGCTCGATGTTTTCCCCAGCTGTTTCCTAAAGGAAAAGGAGGACGATACGATGAACGTCCAGAACAGATTCCAGCTTCAGAGTATCGAACTACAAGACTATATGCTGAAGATCCCAGATTTCGACAAAGTATTCCTTATTTGTTCCATCTTTTATTTGAAAGCGACTTGTCTGCACTGTCTTATGCAGTAAATCACATTTTAAAAAGTGGAGTACATTTACAAAATGTGTCTGCTAAGGATTTTATGGAGAAAGTGCAGCACCGAGATGATCATTTGGAAACACAACTGATCAATCTGATGGCTTGTCAGCGTGGGACAAATGAATATTGGTACCGACGCCATGGTGAACTAAAATGCATGTTACGCAATTTAGGAACACCAACATGGTTCCTTACCCTAAGCTGTGCCGAGTACGCTTGGGATGATTTACTGGATTTTCTACGAGAGGCCAATTCAAACATTAAAAACATCGAATACAAGACAGCAGGAGAACTGTGCTCATTGGATCCGGTTAATGTTTGCAGATATTTCAATCATAGATTTGAGGCTATGATGTCCTTCATCTGCAATAAAAAAAATCCACCCCTTGGAGAAGTAGTGGATTTCTTTTGGAGAAAAGAGTACCAGGCAAGAGGTGCTCCTCATATTCATATGCTGCTGTGGATCAAGGATGCCCCAAAGTTTGGAACAGATACTGATGAAGCAGTGTTATCTTACATTGAAGAATATGCAACATGTGCTATACCTAAAAGCACAGAAGAGAACAAGTTAAAGGAGCAAGTTCTACGTTTCCAAAGTCATCGGTGTGGAAAATACTGTCGACGGAAATACAAGAGCAAAGAAAAATACTACACTAAATGTCGATTTGGATTTCCTAGACCTGTTCTTACAAATGGAAGAGTCAACAGTTTTATGTCAGCTGTGAGACATACTATCACAAGAAAATCACCTAAGAATACCTACAACCTTAAAAGAAAAGAAGAATCAAAAAATATAAATGACTACAACCCAGTCATTTTATCCATGTGGAACGCTAACATGGATATACAGTATGTTGCTGACAATTCCATTGCTGTTGCTCGATATGTAACGTCTTACATTACGAAATCAGAAAAAACAGAATTGAAGGAAATGTGGGAAGAGATTTCTCACGAGAAGACTGTCAGTAAGAAGCTGTACAGTTTCAGTTTGAAGATGTTATCGCATCGAGAAATTGGATCCTACGAATGTTCAGATAGGTTATCTTCTGCAAGTCTCTACTCGAAGTCAAGAAGAATAATTTGGGCAAGTTTAGGCCTTGCAGCAATGAGAAATCGGGTACTGAAATCTGTTGGAGAAATTGAATATTTGGCTGAGAATGACCCAGAAAGTACAGACATATTGAAAACAAACATGTTGGACACATATTATCCCAAGAGAAGTCATCATCTGGAGAACATGTGTCTCTATGAAGTGTTACAGAACTACATTTATTCACGGAAAGCTGCAGAAGACATCAACAGTGGAAAATATAAAGTTGTTGGTGAAGAAGGATGTTTGGTGAAGCAAACCAAAGGAAGTTTGATAAATCACCGGAAGCTGAGTTGCGACACTACCGACAAGAAAGAATTTTACTACTTGGCTCTTTTACAGTTGTTTAAACCATGGCGTACAGAGGATGAACTACTGGGAGAATTCCAGAGCTATGAAGATTCTTTTAATGCTTGCAAAGACAGCATACAATGCAGTACATTCTCAACTTATCTGCAAATGTTAAATGAAGAAATTGAACAGGAAACTACAATTGCAGCAGAAATAGCTAGAGACAGTTCTCAGGACAGCCAAAGTTCAGGAACACACAGTCAAGATCCCCTAGGACAACCAATCGTTGAAAATGAAGCATCAATAGCCATGAATGAAGTGGAAACGGCTATGAATCAAGCTCAAGAAGAATTTATAGACTTAGAAAATTTGGAAAGACAACTGAATCAAGAGCAGCAACAAATTTATGAAGAGATCAAAAACAAAATTGATCACGGATTTCTACATATCAAAAAAGAGTGCTCATGCACATCATTTCATCCAATCAGGATGTATGTAAGCGGACAAGCTGGCACTGGAAAAAGTTTCCTAATTAAAGTCATCAGAAGCTACCTAAAGCAAAAAACGGATTCTACTTTGTCTTGTGTGGTTACTGCTCCAACTGGGTTAGCAGCATATAACATAAAAGGAATCACCTTACATCGTTTGCTAATGTTACCAGTGGAGCATGAGAACAAAATACAATTCAACAAGCTAACTGGAGAAGCATCCTTGGAAGTTTCACGAGTATTGAAGAAGATGCAAGTTCTCATTATTGATGAGGTGAGCATGGTATCAAACTTAATGCTTGCCTTTGTGCATTTAAGAATGCAGCAAATTTTGAAGACAGACTATGACGTGTTATTTGGTGGAAAACACGTCATAGTTTTTGGGGATCTTTTGCAACTTACTCCAGTTAAAGGACAACCAGTGTTTAATACTGTGACACATGAAGACACAAAGAAGTCATTGGGAAGCATTGGAAATACAAATATTTGGTCCTTCTTTGAGTACAAGGAACTTACAACTAATATGAGGCAAGCAAACGATGAAGAATATGGAAGTATTCTGAAAGATATCAGGATTGGACTACTCACAGATGTTGGGAAAAAAGCATTACAGAGTCGGCTGCTACATAATTTATTTCCAAAGGAAGAAATAGTTGCAGAGAAAATATACAAGAATATTGCAGAAAACAAAAGTGTCATCTGCTTAATGCCAACTCTACGTGAATGCTCAATATTTAATGAGGAGCTTTTGAAATTGGAAAAGGAAGACATCAGGAAATTGGAAGCAGTGGACAAAATTGAGGATGGAAGAATTACAGTCACAGTAACAGGCAAACTGAAAAATAAATTGGACTCACTAGAGAAGAACATCTCCAAAACAGCAGGATTAGAAAAAAATCTTTATGTTTGCATGAACTGTAGAGTGTTTTTAAGGAGAAATTTGGATGTTGACAAAGGCTTAGTGAATGGAGCGATGGGAAGAGTTGTGGGTTTTATTAATTATCAGAAAAAAGAAGGAATTGAATGTTTACAGATAAAATTTGATCAGATAGAGGAAGTTAAAGACATTTGTCGTTGTTCAGTTCGTTTCATGCTTGTGAAAGACTTATATGTACGTAGGAAGCAGTTTCCGTTTTCACTAGCATATGCTGTAACTATCCACAAGTCTCAAGGATTGACTGTAGATTGTGCATTTGTGAACATTGGTTCAACTGTGTTCAAAGAAGGTATGGCATATGTAGCTTTGTCACGAGTCAAAACATTATCAGGTTTATTCATGATAGACTTTGATGACTCAAAAGTTAGTGCTGATACAAACTGTGTAAAGGAGTATAATAGATTAAGAAGAAGCTATGCTCCTCATTTAGGTCAGTATCCTGTGTTGGAGAAACGTGTAGTTTCTCGTAAAAGGAGAAATGAGAATATCTGTAATGAAGATGTAGAGAAGAGGAAAAAAAAGAGGAGTGATGTAATTGCAAGCAAAAAGAATAAGGAAAATGAAGAACAGGTTGTAGGATGTCATTTTGAAAATAGCTCTGGTGTCAACTGCTACGCTAATGTAGTGCTGAATGTTGCATTTTATCTGGAAAGTTTGCAAGAGCAGATAATAGTAAATCAGGGAAAAAGATTCTGTTCAGAGCTCAGTCTCCTTTTTCAAAAGCTGAGTAAAGATAAAACTCAAATAGAAAGTGCTACTGAAATTAGAAAACTTTTAGATGTATGTTCAGGACGAACACAGTTTTCTCAAAATGAACAGCAAGATGCACACGAATTTTTGATGTATTTTCTTCAGGTAGTGGAAGAAGAAGGAGTTCCCATTGACATTTTTTTTGGTCTCTCTTATAAATGGGAACATAGTTGTGATAATTGTTATAATATATGTGGCTCTATTGTTGATAATGAAAGGTTTATTTATTTGGCATTGCCAGAGAGTAAAACAGTCACTTTTGCAAAATTAGTTAAAGATGCTAATCATAGCATGAAATGTGGTGAGTGTAATTCTGACATGTTTTCAACATTAATTTTAAGGGAATGCGGACAGTATGTAATTTTAATGATGCAACGATGTAGAGCTGATGGATCAAAATTGGATACTTTAATAAAGAAGTTTACAGGACAGCAATTATCAATTTCAGGAAAAACTTTTGTAACTGTTGCAATAATTTTCCATGATGGACCTACTGTTACTTCTGGACATTACACAGTTTATCTAAAATGTGAAAAAGGCTGGACACTGTGTAATGATTCCCAATTGATTTTCAAACAACGTTTGCCTTTTGATTTAGCAAATTCCTATCTAATCTTCCTGAAACCTAAATTTTAGAGAGATTTGGCAAGATCTGGACAAAATAATTTTACCATTTTACTGGATTACCATTGCAATTTTGTAGAAAAAAGATTTTTAAAATTATCATTTGGCCTAAAGGAAAGATAACCAATTGTAATGTGGACTTTTTTAAATTTTAATGCAATTTTCAAAAACCAATAATTTAGAGATAATCGGTAACTTCTGCACATTTTAAATTATGGAATGCTATTGGACTGCCATTGGAAATTTTTTCAAAAATGATTTAAAAAATTACTATTTGGCCATGTGGAAAAGTAAGCAATTCTATTGTGGACTAAATAAATTATTCAAAAAATTTTCGTGAACCAAAATGTTACAGAGAATTGGTGAGATCTGGACAGATTAAACTTTAGAATTTTAATGGTTTTCCCTTGGAAATTTATTCCAGGAAAAACAAAAAAAATACTATTTGGCCTAAAGGAAATAAAATCAGATGTATTTTGGAGTTATTTGAGATATAATATTGTGATTATACTTCTGAAACAAACATATCAGACGGTATTTTAAAGAAAAATGTATTGTTTTTATATGATATTTTTTTAGAATAATATGCATTTCTGTAATGATACGTTTAAGTGAGAAGACATTCTGGGCTTTTTTAATACAATCTTTGTGATTGTTAATTTTTTTTGCCCGCTGTAAAATGATGAATGCAATTGCTTTCACAATTAATAGTGAAATGCAATATATTCTGAAAACAGCAAAAATAAGGCAAAAATATTTTTTTGTAAAAAATGTAAATATGTGTATTGTATTATAAAATGGATAAAAAATATTAATACTTTTTTCTTTATTTTCAGATCGATATAGAAAATTTTCGGAAACTACAACCATTTTAAAAACTATTTTTTAAAAAAACAAATGAATAAATATTTTTTTGAGTGAGTATGGTAAGTTAAAAATAAAAATTGTAGTCTCTCAAGGACTTTGTAATGAGATAAATGATTTTTAGTGTTTTTTTTTAAAAGATAAAAAAAAGGTACGCTTACCGTACGCGTACGGTAAAAAAAAAAAAAAAAAGTTTTTTAAAAAAAAGAAAAAAAAAGATGAAAGATAAGGTTGGCTCTTAAAAGAACCGTTGTGTTCATGCAGGGACAGAGGAAAGAAAGATTGGGAATATTAGACGGTACGACAAGTGTGCTGATCTATTTTACTGTTCACCAGGGAAACACTGGTCTCCCTATAAGTAATTAGATCGTGACAAGTGGCGCACCGTACTTCAACCCTCGCAAACCGAGGGTTAATTTCCAGAGGGCCAGCAAAAGGAGATTCTCCCCCCACAGATGAAGGGCTCACCTGACCTGCAGAAGAAGGAGTCTGCCCTGCAGATGATGGTCCAGGCTGAGCTGCTGTGGATGTACTGGCTCGTCTTTCTGAAGAGTTACCTCCAAAAAGATGACCATGTGTCCTTCTGTGTACTTCCTGGAGGTGTCTCTTCATGGTGTGATTCCCAAAGGAATACTTCCTGTTAGGATTACCTCTAGAAAGTACACGCTTACACAGCTTGCAAGTAACTAAGGGTGCATTCACCTTTTGCTGGCCTTCTGGAAAAGTAAAATACTCCCAAACGTAAGAAGGCTTTACTTTCCTCGCTCTCTGCCTCAAGACAGTGCTGCTGGTGCTAGCCTCACTCTCAGAAGAGCTCTGCTGTTCTGCCATCGTATCCCAAAGACAAACCAGCTCCTTCTCCCAAGGGATCACAAGCAGAAATGAGGGGAATGGGTGTGGTGTAGGAGAGTTCTAGAACTGAAAGTAGTTTCAACCAATCAAAAGTTGTGTTTCAAGATCACATGACCTACCGTACGCTTACGGTACGCTTACGGTACGCTTACGGCAAAAAGTACGCGTGCGCGTAAAAAAGACACGCGCTTGCGCGCATGCGCATAACAGTCACTCCCCGGCACTTCCGCGTAACGTACGCGTGTTGCGTAAGCGCGCACGCGTCCCACGCGCAGTACGCGCGGCTACGCAAAGTACGTAACTATACGCAAGCAGCGTAGATAGATTACGGGCGTTGCGTAAACCGTACGCTTACCGTGAGCTTACGGTACGCGTACTATAAAAAAAAAAAAAAAAAAAAAAAAAAAAAACTGGAAATAAATTTTACATGTTTATTTTAAAAAATATATATAAAAAAAATATTTAAGGATTTTAAAAATTTAAGCATAGTCTTTATAAAAGATAAGAAAATTAAATTAAAAATATGTTTGAAAAAAATGAAGAATAAAAAAAAAAATAGCATTTAAAAAACCTTGCAAATTCACTGAAAAAAACATGGGTTTCACACACGTTATATTTAGGAATTAGCATTTAAAAAACCTTTCAAATTCACTGAAAAAACCATGGGTTTCACACACGTTATAGTTAGGAATTAGCATTTAAAAAACCTTAGAAATTCACTGAAAAAACCATAGGTTTCACACACGTTATAGTTAGGAATTAGCATTTAAAAAACCTTAGAAATTCAGTGAAAAAACCATAGGTTTCACACATGTTATAGTTAGCTGGACATTTTACTCGTAAAAAACCAATGAAATTGCCCCGTTATAGTTAGTTCAGCTAACTATAACTCGCGCGCCCGCAATGCACTGCTGATGACGTCACATATTACATCACTCATGACATGGTCAGTGACATCACTCATGACATCACTCATGACATCTCAAATGACATCACTGATGACATCACTGATGACATCATCCTTGTGATAGAGTGGCAGACCTCCTCTCACCTTAATATTAGCTTTGATACACACATTCAAAAATAGAGACTAAAAATTTCAAAACAATGGACATACCAATACCAGTTACAACAACCTCTTCAGTAATTCTAAGATCCACATACACATCCACTCATTCACCAACAGTCCTATACAGTCACTCATACATGTACTCACTCATCATATGTACTCATACATCTATACATCCTGTTACACAATGCCACTCATCCATAGAGTTACTCACACACATAGTCACTCATGCTAATAAAGAATAAAACATACATTTACTTGCATATACAGTAATACACACACCACCATACTTACTTCTACGGAAACTTACACATACTTAGTCTTTTAAACAATCACTTATAGAAACACATACTTATTCATACAGGAACTCTTTCAATCTCTCCCTCTCACATATACTCACATATATACACCAATAGTCACATATACTAGTTAAAAACATATGTAGTTACTCCTGAAGACACTATTGAGACAGTCATTCACTCACTAACACACCCATACACACACTCATCCACCCATACAGTCCTGCACACATGCTGTCTTCAACACATACAAACAGTGAGTCACTCATTCATGCATCTATGCACTACGTAATACCCCCCACCGTACCATACAGACACTCAGACTGATACTCAAAAAAACAACTAATAACCTAAATAGACACCCATGTAGCTACTCACCAACCCATGCAGCCACTTATACACAAAGTGAGAGATACACTTAATCAGTCAGTAACACAATCAATTTTTCAAAAACAAATCATCCATTTAGACACTTATATACCCATTTATTCTTCCATCGACCTTGAGATACACATATATAAAACATATTTAATTTTCAGAAAAACACACATTCACTGGATGATGTCATCAGTGATGTCATCAGTGATGTCATTTGAGATGTCATCAGTGATGTCATGAGTGATGTCACTGACCATGTCATGAGTGATGTAATATGTGACGTCATCAGCAGTGCATTGCGGGCGCGCGAGTTATAGTTAGCTGAACTAACTATAACGGGGCAATTTCATTGGTTTTTTACGAGTAAAATGTCCAGCTAACTATAACATGTGTGAAACCTATGGTTTTTTCACTGAATTTCTAAGGTTTTTTAAATGCTAATTCCTAACTATAACGTGTGTGAAACCTATGGTTTTTTCAGTGAATATATATATATATATATATATATATTCTCTCTTTCTCTACTTTTTTATATATATGGCTTCCCTGGGGGCGGATTGTGGCCCCCACGGAAAGCACATGGCTATATAAAAAAACTGCCCCCACTGGGGATCAGCCACTGAGCAGAAGGACTGACCCTCTGCCAATATCGCCGGCATTTTTATTTTTTGGTACAATCGCGCCCCCCAAGGAAAGCCAACAGTCTTTGATAATAACATATGCTCCCGGGGGGGCGACCCATTACCACGAGGGCTGACCCCCCAAAGTCATCCCTGGTGTCTAGTGGGGTTTCCTGGCCGTGGATCGCAGAGCTGCCACGATCCACAGCCATGAAACACTTTCAGGCAGGCCTTGTTTAAAAGGGAAGACTCTTCCCTTTCAAACAAGGCCTCCCTGAAAGCTGGGGAGGCCTTTTTCAGCCTGATTTCCTCATCGGAGTCAAGCGCGGCCTTACCTGTGGCTGTCCTCAACTCCAGTGGGGAAATCAATGACGTCAGAGCGCCTTGCAGCCCGCTGATGTCACAGATGGGCGGGAGGGGGATGGGGGGAAGACGTGGAAATACTTCCGTGTCTCCCCCAGGGTAAATTAAAAAAAAATCTCTGGTGCTTTACACCGGAGGTTCAGAGGGGGCCCTCCCTGGTGACGGCCAATGGACGTGCACCTCACCAGGGAGGTAGTACTTGCGTCAGCCATTGGCTGACGCAAGCACCAAACGGGTTAATGTGCCTAGCCACTTTGCAATAACTTTGAAGTGGTGTGCTTTCCATGTTTCTAGCTACTCTTTTCATTCCATTGCTTTATTTCGATCACAGGGGATCTTAAAAGAACACAGCACAGTATACAGTAAGAGGCAGACAATTAAACATAAATAAGTAAGAACATCACATAAAATGGTTAAGATAAAATCAAGTTTAAAACAGAATACAACATAAAGTGCTTTTCGTGGGCAAAGATCTCCATAAAACTATAATTAAGATCACAGAAATTTCAGTAAGTGCAGTGCATTAGAAAGTGCATTTCAAGCGCATTATCCATAGTGCCTGACAAAATCTAGATATACCAAAAATCAAAACTCTACGAGTATCGGTAAACAAAATTCTTAGGACTTCTGGATAGTAGACCCTACCGACTAGTTTAAGTGGTAATATCCATTTTATCCTAAGAAGTTGATAATTAGGACAGAAAAATAAAAGATGAACAATAGATTCATGGGTAGCATTCCGTGCCGGACAGAGATCGTCCATAGGGACATCATTTCGCCACTTTTTACTAAAACGTTTTGTGGGTATTGTCTTATAACGAAACTGAAAGAATAATTTATGAGCCGGGGGGGCAATTTCATCAAGTGTTTCTTCAAAACAGGGAACTGATTTAAAGTTTCAAAATTCAGTAGTCAATCGGCCCTCCGCTTTAGCCAAGATCTGCAATGATATTGCTTCCCAAACATTTTCTTTCAGGCTCTTTCGAGATATATCTGTCAAACTTTCTGGGTCATTCCAAAAACTCTCTTTCCAAGTCTCACCAGTAACTCTCTTAGTGATCTAAACCAGGGGATCGAGGTTATTGACGATGTCTTCAATAGATCAGGGTGTGGCTACCTATATGTCAAGAGTTTGTCAACAGACCACAGCCTAGGCCAGAACATGAGAAGTTTATAGCTTTGCTTATATGCTAGCTGCCTATGTGCAAGATCCAGGTATAGTGACAGGAGCTGGGTGCTTGCAGGTAAATATACCAAAGATCTAATAAAGGGGTTGTCAATTGTGGACAAGCAATTTGTCATCCCAATACCCCACAGTTCGGCTCTATAAAATGCCCCACCTAAACCTTTCGTGTTATAGATTTCCAGAGCCGGCGCAAGTTGTTTTGACAAGGTTTTCCTGTGTATTTTAGTAATGTTGGCAGTCTGGTGTATGAGTTGCATTTTAACTTTCTCAATATAAGGTGCCCAATTAATTGTTGGTGTAAGGCGAATGCCTAAATAATCAAAGGCATCAACTCGCTCCAGGTTAGTACTGCCAGCTAGCACAGGTCTTTTTGTGGGGTTGAGGAAAATAAAATATCATGAGGCCTATGTGTCCCCGTGTGTTCCCCCACACTCATGTGCACATACATGTCACCTATGTATTTCCCCTCCATGGCCTGTCTATCATGATGCTTATGCTATAACGTGGCCTGCCATAATCCAGTCTCCCATGAGAGAAACGACAAATCTGCTCTGAGGCCTACACGTTTTGCATCATGTTTTCCCGCATTTCCATTATTGTGGCCCAGCCAGAGCCGAAAAGAGGCTTCAGGCCTCAGAACGCTCTGAAAGCTGTAGCTGCGTATCCTTGGCCTTGCACACTTGGGCCTCAGCCAAAGGGGCCCTGTCCGAGACAGTATTGAGCACGGTTATCTGCTTACTCCTACCGAAACCACATTGCTGCCTGGAGAAGGAGGGATAAACATGACCCATCTGCAAAGGAGAAAGCCTAGCCTTTCTGTCTCTTTTTGTGTGATTACAAAGCTCACGTCAGTGAAAAGCCCATAGCCCCCATGTGAGACTTCAGCAGTAAACAAAGAAATAAATGCCACATTGGCCCTTGGTGATGGGCAACCTATGTCACGTATCAGTCCCTGCTCCAGACTTTAGATACCAGATAATACAAGATGTGCTGGTCGCCCTGACACTGAAGGCCTCACTTCTAGACTCCAGACTCCCCGGTTGCATAGCAACCCTTTCACACGTCAGTTACACATCATGCTCGAGTTGAGCACAAGTAAGGCAAAGTTCCAGTAAAGTTCCAGCTGATCACGCAACCCCCTCTAGGCATCCACCCACCTATGACACTTACCTATTATCATCGAGTGGACGCCCACCTTCACGCCTACTTACACACCCACATGCTCTTATCTCATCCTCTCTCGCTCCGCCTGAAGCACCCTTGCTTACGTATATTATTACAAACATATATATACTGTACTCTGTGAATAAAGTTTGAGAATACCTTTTTGAGAATCCTGGTCCTGATCCCTGGTGGTGATGGAACTATTCTCCCTATAACTCGAGTTATTTGAATAAAGCCCTTTTGAACCTGATACCACGGACTCAGCCTCTTGCTTCATGCATGATCATATTGATATATAGAAATTCAGAACGCGTAATAATTTATTTACGACATTAATGGCGCCCGAACAGGGACGAATCTCCTTCCCCATGCGCCGGAGATGAAGGTCCAGTTTTGCCCCCTTCGAGTGTACACGTCGCGGGTTTTCCCGCCAACTCCCTCAGGCCAACGAAGGAGACGGACTGCGACCAGGCATCCATACGAGGCGGTGAGGATTGCGGATCGTCCCGACCCAGAGCCCACCTGCGAGAGAGCTGTGTCCGAGGTTTCTAGAGATCCACCTAAGATACGCCATTCCCTGCGCAGCGTCAAGTGTCCGAGGCCTTCAAGTTCAAGTTCAAGTTCTGCTTCCCGGTGAGTTTCTCATGGGGGTTGCAATAATGACGGGTTCATTTAATGAACACGGTAAAGACGTGTCTCACTTGTGAGACCGGTATGTTCAAGAGCATGCATTCAAGGATTAATGTTTCAAGATTTAGAGTCCAAGTTTTCAGGTGCACCGATATAACTGTATGAATGTTATTGTCTTAGTAAGGTTCAGTTAGGTTTGAATGTGTCAGGTTTGTGTGTAAGTTTGTTTCATTGTGATTTTTGTTTTTTTTTGTTCATTGTGATTTTTGTTTTCGGTTACATTCCAACATGCCGTTATTTTCAAAACTGCGTAAGATATGTACCAGGAAAGGTGTACTAGAGGAACCAGTTAACATTCCGCCTAGAGACACACCTGGACATTTCATGTACTGTAAGCATGGTTTAGATGCCGTGTTGTTTTTAGAACTATGGGTGGATTACACGAAGGATTTAGAGACAAAGTATAAATGGCCCATTACGGGAACGTGGGATGCGGAATGCATCATGAAGGTAGAGGAAGAGATATGGAAGAGAAAATCTAGACCTGCTCAGAAGGATGCCATTGAGTTATGGCGCAAGGAATCACATAGAAGAACAGAGAAAGAGTTCCACAAAGCAGAGAGAAGTAGACAGGAGTCCGAAAAAGCCAAAGAAGAAAAATTACAGGAAGAAGGGGAGCGGGTAAAAAGAGAGCAGGCTCAAAGAGAAAGAAATACTGCAGTTGCTGGTATTTATCCCGTCCTTTCGGAGGAACTAGCAAAAGTGGCCCCAGTAGAAAGACCAGTTAGAGTGCCACCGCAAGTACCCCGAAAAATAAAACAAACAGCATCCGACACGTTCATTAACACCTACCTAGAGGAACCCCCACCATCATACGTGGACGGAATTTTCCCTGCACCCCCAACGCAAGAACAGCTCCAGGAGCTCGAGGACGGCGGGGAGGGAGGATCCGGGGCAACATCAGGAGGGGGGCCGACAGTAAAAGTAGACATCTCCGAATGTATATATGACCCAGATCCAGGAAAGGGCAGAATGCTCGTGTTTTCATTACGGCTTAGACGAGCAGTCGCAGATTTGGAAAAATTACCAGATATGGAAAAACATCTAAAGAAAATGTACACATTCATAAGAAATGGGGAAGGTCCTGAGTGTATAGCAGAAGCCGTACAAAATAGAAAGGTAATTATTAAGAACTATATCCTTCGCTTCCTAATTAATTGTCTGATCAGGGAAAAAGACGAAGGTGATGGTGACGTAGACCGTTGTTATATTGGTTGGAGTGATCGCATAGATGCCGGTCAGCATGATAAATCAGGCCAGACAGACAACATGTTGACCAAAATCCGAAAGGCAATAATAGCATCACACGAAGGAGGCCCGAACGAAACAGCTGAGTTATCATCTGATGACGAAGCAGGGGACAAAGACAGAATACATTATGTGGGCCGTGCCCGGCGATTCGAAAGGCCCAAGGGCCTCAATCACCGTAAACAGGGAACTGCCATAAAGGAAAGATATTCCCTTGAAAGTTTGTTCCAGATCACCGAAAAAGCGGTGAATAAATGGCTGGGTAACGATCAGCCCCTCACCCCGACCGAAAATGAATTAGCACGATCAGCCACCCTGTGGATATCCCAATATGATATATATAATAATGATATCGTAGCCCAAACGTTCTTGAGCCTCCCACCAAACGAACAGCGCATAGCTGGTGTTTACATGGTCCAACATTTGATCACGTTATATGAGAGTCAATATTCTGGTCCTGGTCTATTGTATAAGTTGCTGGACGACATAATACTAGACAGGTGGATGAACATGGGTACTGAACTGATTAATGTCATTCTGGATCAGCGACACAAGTATATAGTATACGTGACTAGATCCCTGCTTCCCGCTCCACCCCAGGTTAAGGAACAGTCGTACGACAAGCTGAACCCCCTACGAGAGGTTCATCCTGTAAAGGATGCAAACAATGACCTGCAACGGGTGTATGTCTACACCCCCTTGTCGAAATTAGAGATACTGGAAATGAAGAAAATGTTACCATCCCATGATAAAGACCCGGGGGGTTTTCACCGAGAACTAAAGGACATTCTTCGCTTAGGAGAATATACATATGCTGACATTCTAAAGTTATTAAAAGTACTATTGCCTGCTGGTATTTACGAGAAACTGAAAGGACAGGACAGGGAGGTGGGAGAGAAAAGGCTCAGTTGGGATCTGTTGGAAAGAGAGGAAGTGGGAAGAGGCCCGGGGGTTGGTCTGGGTCCCCGAGCTAAAGACCTACCTGAACTCCTTGTACAAGTTTTGCCCAGATTACTAATTACCAAGAAGGAAGACTGGGATGCTATTTCGGCCTGTAAACAGAAACCAGACGAGGACACCAGCGATTTTTACTCTAGGTTTGAGAAATGTTTCACTATCAATAGTGGTCTTAAGCCCGGTAGTGATTCATATCCCCATCTTTTCGTGAGCAAACTAGTAGAAAATTCCCTACCAGAAGTGAAGTATAGGGTACTGAAGGTTGAGAGTACTTGGCAAGCAAACTGCCCTTCACAAATGTTACAGATGTTACAATACCACCAGAACAGAATTAGAGAGGAACACGAACAGGACAAGAGACGCATGAGAGACACAAAGATGAAGATGCTGGTTGCCCAATCGACCCCGGCAAACACAAACACGAACAAGAATAGCATGAAACAAAATAATGGGACCTGTAATTATTGCAAGAAGTCAGGCCACTTCGTAAATGAATGTGCGGTCCTGAAACACAATATAGCGATAGGTAAAACTAAGCCACGTCCTTATCCTCCCAAAGAAAATAACACACATCAGACATCAGATACATTTCCACCGCCGCCGCCGCCTGTCCATGCACCTGCACCAGCCCACGCCACAGCACAAATGTATGAGCACGCTCAGACTAACTATCCAGAATACCAAGCATATTCGTGAAGAAGCCCAGAGAGGGAATTCGACTTGCCCCTTATTCCAGTTCCTGTGGACCAAGCGGGTCCCTATGTGCATGCACGTTTACTAGGAAAGAATAAAAAGTTTTTGATTGACACCGGGGCAAGTAGAACTACCATCAGTCATTCTGAGGTTCCAGGGGCACCCCTCTCGGGCTCAAAGAGTATATCCCTGGGCTTTTCAGGAAAGCCTATTATCAATGAGGTTTCAGAACCAGTCTCTTTAGGAGTTGGTCCACTAATACATACAACAGACTTACTGCTTACTAAATCATGTCCAGAAAACTTACTTGGCATAAAAACATTAAAGGAACTGGGAGCAGTTATCTGTTGCTCGCCAGAAGGAGTGCGACTGTATTTACGTGATTTCAAGGGACATTTTGTTATGAAAGATATTGACATCAGGCTTCAAAATGTACCACAGCACCTATGGGCACAAGGCCCGACTGACGTAGGTTTCATGAACATTACACCATACCAGGTCACCCTCAAGGAAGGAGTGGTGCTGCCACGGATTCGACAATATAAAATTCCACCTGAAGCTGAAGTAGGGTTGCTGAAAATTATCGAGGAACTCATCGCACAAGGGGTGGTGATAGAGACAGAGTCAAACATATGCAATTCACCTGTTCTTCCTATTCTTAAAATAACTGATCCCAATGCATCACCTGTCTATAGATTAGTTGTGGACCTGCGAGAATTAAACAAATGTGTGGTGCCACAGTACCCTGTGGTCCCGGACATTTCTTCATTATTGACTGCCATTGGTGCGAAGGCGACGTTCTTTACAGTTATCGATCTGAAGAACGCCTTTTTCAGTATCCCAATACATCCGGACAGCCAATATCTTTTCGGTTTCAGTTTAAAAGGCCGCAGCTTCAGATTCACAAGAGCACCACAGGGCTTCACGGAAAGTCCTAGCATCTACAGTCAGGCGCTCAAAAGACAACTAGACAGTATTCATATGCCTACCACTACAGCACTGATACAGTATGTAGATGACATTCTCATTACTGCACGATCGGAAACTGACTGTGAAAATGCATCACTCACTGTTTTACATTTCCTGGCTGACAAGGGGCACAAAGTGTCCCCTTCGAAGTTGCAATTCTGTGAACAGCAAGTGGCGTACCTTGGGCACTTGCTATCCAAGGAGGGTAGGCGACTGACACCAGAACGTATTCAATTGATTTCTGGCCTTTCACAGCCCAAGACACAAAAGGAGGTACGTGCATTCGTTGGCCTCACTTCATATTGCAGGCAGTGGATTCCCCAGTATGCTCACATAGCCAAGCCCCTAATACAGTTGACGACACAGGAGGTAGCTTCTACTAAAGTCCTCCCTTGGACACAAGAACACACTGTGGCATTTGAAGAATTAAAAAGAGCTTTATGTCAAGCACCAGTTTTAGCGATCCCTGATTACAACAAATTTTTTATGCTTTTTGTGACAGAGCGGGATGGAACGGCACTATCTGTCCTCACACAAGATCATGCAGGAAAACACAAGCCCTGTGCTTATTTCTCTAGTACATTGGACCCAGTAGCACAGGCTTTGCCTGCGTGCCTAAAATCTGTTGCAGCAACAGCCTTAGCCATAAGACAAAGTGACTCGATAGTGCTGGGCCACCCCCTGACAGTACAAGTACCACACGCAGTAGAGGTTCTCTTGAACCGAACACAAACACAACACCTGACTGTAGCGAGACTGACAGGTTATGAGCTGACGTTATTTCAACCACACATAGAGATCAGACGATGCAATATACTGAATCCTGCTACTCTTTTGCCCTCCAGTACAGAAAACGTTTCCCCACATGACTGTGTTGAAGTGATACATACCGTGACAAAACCAAGACAAGACTTGACAGATGTTGCACTCCCAGACCCTGACCTAACACTCTATGTTGACGGTTCATGTATGAGGACGGGGGCGGGAGAATTAGTGGCAGCATATGCAGTGACCACTGCTACTGAAATCATAGAGACTAAAAGAATAGACATACTGTCAGCACAAGCAGCAGAGCTCATCGCTCTGACACAAGCGTGCATAAGAGCTAAGCACCTGAGAGTAAACATTTACACTGACTCACAATACGCATATGGGGTAGTTCATGACTTCGGCGTCCTATGGAGGGAAAGAGGTTTCTTGACTTCTCACGGGGCCAAGATACAGCATGGCCCCCTTATTCAAGCCCTTCTGGAAGCGATACATTTACCAACAGCCATAGCTATCCTGAAATGCAAAGCACATTCTAAAGCCACAGATACCATTTCTCAAGGCAATGATCTGGCAGACCGAACAGCTAAACAGACAGCTCAGATCCCACTAGACATGACGAAATCACAGGTACCATTAATGTCCAAAGCCATGACAGTTAGGGATCCTTCCAAGGACGTACAAGACATTCAGACACATGCTACTCTAGACGAATTAAAGAAATGGTCGGAACAAGGAGGGGTACTGACTGATCAGGGTTGGATGACTAAGGGCAAAGAAACATGGTTTCTTCCTGATTCGATGGTACAAGTGATCATAAATACCGCACATAGTCCTGCACACTTAGGAGAGAAAGCAATGCTAGACAGCTTACAGAATATATGGTTCAACAAGCACCTGCGTGCAGCAGCGAAACAAAAGGTCAGAACATGTATGATCTGTTGCCAATTCAATCCAGGTAAAGGCATTCCAATGGAACAAGGTGGATTCCATCCACCTGACCATCCTTTTGAAGTCCTCCAAATGGATTATATCCAAATGGACAGATGCAGAGGTTACAAATATGTCCTAGTAGTAGTATGTTCCCTATCAAGATGGACAGAGGCCTATCCAGTCCCTGATTATACTGCTGTAACTACCGCCAGACAACTGGTGCGAGAGTTTTTCCCACGTTATGGATTACCGCGTGTCGTATATTCCGACAACGGTCAGCCTTTCTCCTCTGAACTCATGAAACAGGTGTCCCTTCTGTTAGGGTATACCTGGAAGTTCCATTGTGTACGACATCCTGAGGCAGCAGGCCTTGTAGAAAGACATAATCAGACCTTAAAGATAAAAGTAGCAAAGATTTGCGCAGACAAAGGTGTGGATTGGATGGTAGCCCTGCCGGTTGCCCTCTTTTACATGCGAATGGTAGCCCATTCTAGAACAGGCTTATCTCCCCATGAAGTGGTCTTTGGTAGACCACCGAATATGTGGGGCACTCCAATGCCTAAAAAGATCACTGATGTTGATAGTAACATGCTGACAGATTACCTGGCTTCCTTGATGTCTGCACTACTCTCTTGTCGTTCGCAGGTTGCTGCCGCCTTCCCTGACAACACCCAGGTCAAGGAACATTCCCTCGCTCCTGGGGACTATGTTCTCATAAGGAACTTTGACAGAACGAGCCCTCTTGAGCCAAGGTGGAAAACGCCCAAATTGGTATTATTGACCACGAGGACCGCTGTTAAAGTCGAAGGACGGAAAGGATGGGTTCATCTTCATCATTGTAAACGCTACTTTGGAAATAACGATTTGTTTAAAAAAGACATAAAGACTTCAGACTTTGAGCCCCCTTTACTAGAGGAGACTCCCCAGCAGGAGTACAAAACTAAACTTAGATCTTAAAAGTCAGAACCCGTTTGATCAATTAAGTCCACTAGGTGGTGAAGCGGTTGAACATGTATTCTGGCTTGCATAAGATCTTGGATACTGCGGATGAGAAAAAGAGCAAGATGAAAAGCAAATTCTGTAAAATATTACGTGGTA
This sequence comes from Triturus cristatus, assembly GCF_964204655.1. NCBI lineage: Eukaryota > Metazoa > Chordata > Amphibia > Caudata > Salamandridae > Triturus > Triturus cristatus. The sequence continues at coordinate 41,650,437 of NC_140582.1, read as the reverse complement.
GATGTATAGTGACTTTGATATTTTTATTTCTTCTGTGCATCACGATGATATGTATCAGCTTAATACTACATGCTATTTTTCCTCCTATTGCCTCACTCTTACACTCTACCAATGATACCATAAAGCACACATTTAGTGATCTGCCATCCCATGAGCTATCATATCGACTTGCCTTACGCAACAATACCTTTATTCAGATGCTGCACCATTCACATCAGACTAGCAATGCTACAGACTGCTGGGTCTGTGGCCGACTTCCCCCGTATCAGAAGGTGAAGGGAGTGTTGCCTCTTTTCCCTTTTCCATTCTCCCACAATGGTTCTTGCGGAGCATGGTTTGCCTTAATGACATCCATCAACGGTGATGCCAAAGAATGTCAAGACAAGGAGTGTAGGGGCGACTGGGTATGGGGTAACTTGAATAAAGTCATGAATAAAGCATGTTTCCCAGATGAAGAAGGTCTTCCCCAAAGGAAAGGTACCGATCTAGAAAATGAAGAGTATCTGCAAGGAAATGCGACCCTTGACTTTATAGTGTTGAATGTACAATTTAGGTTCATCCTCAATCACAGTCCTGCCAGTAAAAGGGAACTTGTGTGTCAGAAAAGAAGGCTCTGTACATTTGGGGCACAGCGGGTGTAACACTATACTAGTGTTTAAAGACAAAGGAAAGTCTTACTTCAGAGCATCACGACACACGTACTTTATTTGTGGCCAGACAGCCTATGTACAACTACCCTTAGACTGGGGTGGGACGTGCTATATATCATTTCTTCTACCACCCGTTTTCTTGGCCCCATCGAACTATCATCAAAATCTTCAACTAGCACTTATCAGACACAGACGAGGGCTCGATGCCTCTGGCATTGACCAGACTGAAACAGCTTGGGAGCAATATACAGATTTCAACAAAGGATTCTTTTTCTTCATAGGTCCCGTCCAGAATAGTAAACTTATCCGCAGACTAACAAGGATTCTAGAAACAGTTGCTAATGAGACTGCATCAGCCCTGGGGAACTTGACCCAGGAACAGTCTGCTATGAGAATGGTCGTTCTTCAGAATCGTCTTGTTCTTGACGTCATCCTAGCGGATAGGGGCGGGGCCTGTAGGGTCATCGGTTCCAGCTGTTGCGTTTTCATACCTAATAATGCACCGTCTGTATACAAAGCAATAACAAGGCTCCACAAGATTGCCCAAAGCATACACCAAGACCCAGGCACGTGGACTTGGTCCAGTTGGCTCTGGGAAATAATATCAGCATGGGGATGGAAAGTGTTTACAGTCTGTGGACTAATACTACTGATGATATTCAGTTGTTGCCTATGTCTGCAGTGTGGCCCGGCCATTTGCGGCCTGTGTGCTACTGCATGTGTTCCACATCCCCATTTACAAAGCATTGAAAATGGTAAAATAATGCTGCAAGAACAGATTGACTGTCTCATGAGAATAGATATGACATGAGGGTCCACTAGGGGACAAGGAGGGAATGAGGAAAATAAAATATCATGAGGCCTATGTGTCCCCGTGTGTTCCCCCACACTCATGTGCACATACATGTCACCTATGTATTTCCCCTCCCTGGCCTGTCTATCATGATGCTTATGCTATAACGTGGCCTGCCATAATCCAGTCTCCCATGAGAGAAACGACAAATCTGCTCTGAGGCCTACACGTTTTACATCATGTTTTCCCGCATTTCCATTATTGTGGCCCAGCCAGAGCCGAAAAGAGGCTTCAGGCCTCAGAACGCTCTGAAAGCTGTAGCTGCGTATCCTTGGCCTTGCACACTTGGGCCTCAGCCAAAGGGGCCCTGTCCGAGACAGTATTGAGCACGGTTATCTGCTTACTCCTACCGAAACCACATTCCTGCCTGGAGAAGGAGGGATAAACATGACCCATCTGCAAAGGAGAAAGCCTAGCCTTTCTGTCTCTTTTTGTGTGATTACAAAGCTCACGTCAGTGAAAAGCCCATAGCCCCCATGTGAGACTTCAGCAGTAAACGAAGAAATAAATGCCACATTGGCCCTTGGTGATGGGCAACCTATGTCACGTATCAGTCCCTGCTCCAGACTTTAGATACCAGATAATACAAGATGTGCTGGTCGCCCTGACACTGAAGGCCTCACTTCTAGACTCCAGACTCCCCGGTTGCATAGCAACCCTTTCACACGTCAGTTACACGTCATGCTCGAGTTGAGCACAAGTAAGGCAAAGTTCCAGTAAAGTTCCAGCTGATCACGCAACCCCCTCTAGGCATCCACCCACCTATGACACTTACCTATTATCATCGAGTGGACGCCCACCTTCACGCCTACTTACACACCCACATGCTCTTATCTCATCCTCTCTTGCTCCGCCTGAAGCACTCTTGCTTACGTATATTATTACAAACATATATATACTGTACTCTGTGAATAAAGTTTGAGAATACCTTTTTGAGAATCCTGGTCCTGATCCCTTGTGGTGATGGAACTATTCTCCCTATAACTCGAGTTATTTGAATAAAGCCCTTTTGAACCTGATACCACGGACTCAGCCTCTTGCTTCATGCATGATCATATTGATATATAGAAATTCAGAACGCGTAATAATTTATTTACGACAGGGTTTGCCGCTACTTTTCTAAAAATCATATATAAAGTTTTAGATTCATTTAGCACTAAGCCTCGCCCATCGCAAAATGTATTAATATCATTTAAAAGCTGCTGCAATCCCTGCTGCGATTTTGAAATTAAAAGATTGTCATCAGCAAAGAAAAGGGTGGGCATCTCTTGTTGCCAATTTTTGGGGCATCACACCCATCTCTATCTAAAACATTTACAACATCAATAATAAAAAGAATAAAAAGTGAGTGGGCTAAAACACAGCCCTGTCTTACTCCACACTGGACTGGGAACGGATCTGTAATTTCGTTATTCCGGCCCCATCTCACTGGTGGTGTGTTAGATTCGATGAATGTAATCTAATTAAATTTCTAAAATATTGCTTGGTATGCCCTGCTCCTTTAGAACCCTCCAAAGACTTGCACACAGGACAAAGTCAAAGGCACACCGCAAATCAACGAAGGCCACATAAAGCTTACCTCCCTTGACCTGCACTTCTGCCCAGTAAATACACAATAGGTAAAATGTTTGATCCATAGCACTTGTTTTCGCTCGAAAGCTTGCTTGATGGTCAGTCAGGGTACTGGACTCAAGGATCCAGTCCTGTATACAACCCAATATTTGCTTACAGAAGATCTTCTGCACGGAGTTGATTAAACTAATGGGCCTATAGCTGGCTGGCCTCGTTCTGTCCCCCTTTTTGTATATAGGAACGACCTCTGCGTTCTTCCATGATGGAGAATCAGGGGAACCATTGAGGATTGAATTGGTCAGGAGGTTTATATAAAGACCCCATAGTCTTATATCCTCCTTATAGAGATCATTTGGGATCCTGTCGGGTCCGTGGGCTCGGGTCGAGATACATGAGTGAATTCCAACCTGCGTTTCTGCAATAGAGAAATAAAGACCTCCACCTTCATTTCCAAACCCCAGGCCTACACTCTGGAATGTCTCCTCAACTAAAGCACTCCTGACTCATAGAGAAAGCCAAAATATGCTACCCAATCTTCTGGCTGAACTGTATGTTCTAGGGCTCTCTCTTCTCCTTTTAGCCAGTATGCTGCTATGCTCCAGAAGCTCTTAGAACCTTTGGCTAACAATGCTTTTCAAAGAGATGACCACAGTGAGCCTTCCCACTCCTTCTTTGCAGATTCAATTGCCCTCTTATATTTGGCTCTACCGGCCACTATCTCAATGTATACTTTTTGATTAACTGCCTTTAAACAAGCCTTCTTATGAAGCCTACAGTCCTTACTATACCAGACACCCTGCTGGGCTGACCTCCAGTGTGTACTAATGCTTTCCGTCTTTTGAGGATTTGGGGATTTTCCAAGTAATTCCTTTAATTCATTAAATAGGGTTTCATGTCTAGGGCCCATTATCTCCACAACATTATCAACGGTAATACTGGCTATTTCCTCCAGTAGCAGATGGACCTTGCCCTTAACCATATCTAAGACCCCTGGATGGCTCTACACCCAGTCCCATTTAATTGTCTTCCAGTTGTTGGAGACTGTCAAGTTGCCATGGTCTGGACAGCCGTTTTTAACAGGCTTTGCAATACCCTGCTTAATTATAGGAAGTGGTAGGGCATTATGGTCACTATTGACCCTTTTAACCACTGCCATATCTTTTACTGAATGCCACAGATTGAGGGATACCGGACAATAATCTATCCTACTTTCATAACCTAGCCTATTGAAAGTAGGACCCCCATTTGGATTGGAGGATGTCCTTCCATTTGAGGCTCTCAAATCATGTTGCATTGTGAGAGCCATTAGACTGGCACCTCTCCTGGACCATCTTACTATTGGGAGATTGAGCAGTGGAATATGCCACTCTCTATCCCACTCATCAATCAAGTCTACAGGAATTGGCACAAGGGGTTCAAATGTACAGTTAAAATCACCCGCCAATAGTACAGGCGAATTGTCTGCACAATGTGACAGGGCAAAATCTAGGATGCACAATGTATTGCTTTCCTCTTGGGTCCACAGCACTCTATTGTAGACATTAAATATCCTCATTTTTGGACCACTACACAAAGCAAACTCTATTGCTAGAATATCTTCAGTGTCAACCTGTAAGAGTTTGACTTTTACCCCTGGGTCAATTTTCATCCATACTGCTAATCCCCCAAAGGGTCTACCCAGGTCTTTTCTTTTTGCATTTATGGCATAGGTGGAAAAACCATTTCTGTGGGGTATTGCAAGCTCCAGGTTTCTTGAAGGAGGATTACATCAAAGGAGTCTACAAAGGAGCACCAGTCAGGATCCCCTAGTAGCTTGCAAATGCAGGCCACATTCCATACGAGTGAGTTGACTGCTCTCCCCCCTCTACACCTTATATATCTCCCAAGAGTAAAGGAGCCACAGCCCCACTACCCACCAAAGGAACAATCTTAATTTTGGCTTCTGGATCAGAACCCAGGTCAACAGGAGGAGGGATTGTAATTAAAGGTGGACTAATAGGTGGCATTACCAGGGGGGTTAAAGATCCTTTCCTATTTACAGGTGTCATCTGCACCTCAGGCAACGGTCAACTGTACCCTCTCCAACCACCCATGTTTGATTGCAGCAGCCCTGTTGTTGCTGACCCAAAAGTTGGAAATGGCAATCTAGTGCAACTATCAGCATTTTATGCCAATAAAGATCTCAGAGGGGCACCGGCTGGTGGTCTATATCTGATGGAAATACAGGAAATTTCTGGCTGAATTATGCGTGAGTCAATTGACAATAGAGCAGTAATATTGCCAACGTCATGAAAGCTAACCTCAATCATGTGTCATGGTGACATCTGCATAGGGATTCTTCTAACCCATTTTTATATCATCCCTAATGATTGAGTAGCAGTGACGAGTGGAACGGAACCAATATATGACCTTATTCTTGAGTGAGTCCTGATCTTCATGACTCCTAAAGGCAAGTTTAGGAACGTCCGTAAGATAAATCACTGCACAATTTTCCGGTACCCTTGGTCTCACATAAACACCATCCCATACAACCCCCCTGTCTAGTATCATCCCATTATCTTGAATATGGGTGTTGCCTTCATCCAAACAACCTCTGCCTGTATGGGGCCAGGGGGATTCCTCAGGGTTTGGTTAATAATAACTTGTAAACTATATTCCTGAGTAATGTGTAGTGTTGGCTCAGTGTGCCCTGGTTGCTTGGGGTCTCGGGGATTTCTTACATTGGCCTGGCTACATACTTCAGGCCCAGAGGCTCCCCTATGCAGTTGTGGTGGCATTTGTGGTGGCATGCTTTCTGGAGCCAGTAACGTCCCATCATTGGCCCTCCCCGGCAAGCCAGCAACCTTGACTCTAAGTGAAATTACCTCACTCCTCAAGTTTTCAATGAGTTCTTTTAGTGAATGAATTTCACTAACAGTGATTTTACATGCCGCTACGGAGTCATCACCAATTAACCCCACCTCTGTATCCTCAATTTCAAGGACCTCAAATCTATTTTGACATTCGATGTTAGCATTCGGTATTGTACTGTGCATTTTCTTTTCATCATTTCCAGGTTGGCTTACTGCTGCACTCAGTTCCACTCCAAGGGGCCCAGTGTCTAAGGTCTTACTACGCCTTTTGTTATGTTTTTTAATCATTATTGGGATATGCTTGGCCGATTTTTCAGCAGGGGTTGGTGCTGGAGAAGTGGAAGTGGTAGTCATAGAGCCAAGAACATCTGTACTACTAGCGGGACTACCACATGGAGACTGGGAATTTAGGCAAGCAGAGTCAGCTATGTCCTGGCATTCAATTAGGATAGACTCAATCCTATCAAATGTCTCATGACAGGACGAGCTAGAAAACCTCTTATTTTGCAATTGTGTGCCCTGTGCCTTTCTTTTTCCCATTTCACAATCTAAACTCCACAACTTTTCAAAGGGCTAACAGGTCTATGGACAGGGTGTTTTTAGCCAAAGGCAGGCCCCTCACCCCACTCCACCAAAATGCTGGAAGTAGCAAAGTCAAAGTCAAGAGTCACAAGACAAGAGACAAGAGAAAGTCTGGGACAACGATGGCTAAAGTATAGAGATATTATCCGAGTGGTAGCCAGATGATCATAAAATGCAACACAAAGTCATAAATATCTCAAATCAATGGTGCCAATAACTTATAGTTCAACAGTGTTGTCCGTGACAGCCAAGAGGGGGGCCCGGCCACGCCTCTTCCTGCCGCTGATGGGCACAGACGAGCCTGTCCTTGGCCCGCGCGCGTCCCGGGCAGCAGGAGACCAGCGCTAGTTATAAATGCCTCCAGGCACTTGTGGTGTTGTGTTAGCGCCTCCTGGCACAGTAGGTTGTGGGGGCTGGAGTCCCCTGACAGGTGGCAGCAGCAGTAGTAAAGGTATGCGGGCTCCCGCACAGTGGGAGACCCGTGCTAGTTTTAAACGCTTCTGGGTGCTTGTGGTCTCGTGTTGGCGTCACCTGGCACAGTAGGTTGTGGGGGCTGGTGTCCCCTCACAGGCGGCGGCAGCAGTAGTAAAAGGTATGCGGGCTCCCCCAGCTACTAATTTTGCACATTATGGTGCTAAAGCATGCAGTCTTGCGCCTGTGAATCTCAGGAGAGTGTCATTTAGGCCTACATGGAGTTCAGCTAGTGGGCGGAGATTTTGAGGCCACAGCCGTTTGCGTTGTGATGGGAACCCAGAGTTCATCTTCGTGTTCCAGATTAGGCATGAACCGCACCATGCGGTTCTCAAGGACATTCTCTCCTTTTAAATCTCGCGCAAATGGCACCATGCAGTCCATATGGGTATGGCCATCTTGTTTTTCTGCTTTCTGAATGGTGCTGGCCCTAAAATGTAATCTCTCTTTTATCTGTGTAATCCTCCCCCTTTAAAACAAATCCACCCCTCATTTTTATTTTTTATATTAGTATGTATCTTTGTATTTGTGTATTTTACTCTTTGGGAATTTATTTTTGTGTTTTTATTTACTTTTTGTTTATTTCCCCTCACTTCCTTATCTTTCTTCCTGTCTTTCCTTTTTTTCCCTTCTGAACCTACCTAGCACCATGGTAGAGGCAGGGAGGCTACGTTGCCCCAGTGTGCAGCCCCAAGCAATCTTTGGTAAGGAGGAGGTGGCAGCACTGTTTTTTTGTGTGCAGCGCCACGTCCCCTCTATCCACTAGCAGGCAATCAGGCCTGGTAGTGGATACCTCCTGCAGGAGCATCGGCCAACCTTGGGGAGAATGTGCCGGTGTGTGCGGCATACCAATCACGTTCGGCACACCAACCAGCAGCTGACTCTCCTCTGGGCCGACATCTTGGACCGGGAACAGGACCTGCTCAACCTGTCTGCGCTACCTAATAGTACTCATCATTGGCACTTGTTGATTAATTAAGAAGCCATTGCAGACTGTTTTCCTGTCATTATAGTGGATCAGTGAGTAGCGTGTCCTCTCTATGACTTTGTTTATGTTGCTCGTACAGTTCTAAGTTATTTATTTTGCAGTGATGTGTAGTATGAATCTGTGCATTGCAAAGCTGCGAGACTGAGTCCGTCCATGTGTAATGCATTAGATCCAAATGTAGTTTTTGTTAAGGAAATTTGGAATTGGGATTTCAGGATTAGCATGGGCAACCCAACAATAGTAGGGGTGGGTGGAATTTGCGAAATTCACTTTTGCACATTATCGCAAAAATGTTAAAAATCTCCGCAAACACGCGGAAATATCGCGAAGATGCGGAAGTATTTTCCCGCCCGTTCGCGGTATTTTCTGCGTGGTCGTGGCTCGCCAACTTACCCATGCGGTTGCTCACGGACGCGGCCATCTTGTTTTCACTTGTCTCGCGGTGCATGATCGCGAGAAGAAAGACGTGATCGCGCGACAAATGATTTTACTGCGGGCGCGAACTGTCGCGAGACAGCGCAAATGGCTACCAACAATCCAACATCTCGTGGAGAACGCGACCAAATCGGGAAAACTTGTCGGCGAACGCGGGGATTCAGGTAAGGCAATCGCGCGCACGCGAGAATGTATTATTTTACAGCGCGAGCAACCAAATATTTCCGGTAAAATGCGGATTGTGGAAATTTTGACATTTTCGCGCTCTCCGCGGAACGCGAAAATGTCAAATTATCGCAATTTCCGCAAGCGGAACGGAATTTTAGCCCAGGCCTAAACAATAGTCAATAGACTCGAGTTGAAACTAGCAGTACTGTAGGCGATCCATTTTAGAGAAGTACAATTTGATTGCATTTGTCATAAAACAAACTGTGGTGATTATTATTAACTAAATCACAAATTGTTTTTTAATCTTTTTAATTTCTTACACCCGCACCCAAGGGCAGGAAGAGGGATGTTGTCGAGGGTCCGGAAGAATCTTGTCTAAGCCGGTTCCGACCACCAGCAGTGCTGCTGAGGACTCTGCTGACCCCAGTACGTCCTATTTTTTATTATTATTATTTCCCTAATGTTGGGTTTTATGATTGTTGCAGACTTCTTAGGGTAGAATCTTGGGGTATTTGAATGTTGGTGCTGTCTATTGTGAAGATTCATATTGCAGACCCAAGTAAGCTAGTATTATAAATAAAATTCACCATGTAGGTTTGTTGAGAAGGCTTTCTTTTTCCTGCTCATGCTCTAACACAATTGAGTTCATGAGAGTGGCCATGGTCATCATGGACCACTCCCCCCCAATGTAGTGTGCTGCTATCGTGTTCATTTATAGCTACAGTATGCCAGCAGTTTCTCATGACAGTGCAGCAGGGTTGGGAAAAAGTATGAGGTCCCACTCCCATTGCATTTGCCAACCAACACCATATGTATTTAATTGACCATTTTCCACCCCTGGCTTGTCTAACTAAGTGAACCAGTTTCTAATGACAGTGCAGCAGGGCTGGGAAAAGGTATGAGGTCCCACTCCCATTGCATTTGCCAACCAGTACCATATGTATTTAATTGAATATTTTCCCCCCTGGCTTGTCTAACTAAGTGAACCAATCAAATGCCTGGAGCGATATTTAGAAAATAATGCAGTGCTAACTGAACTGTAGTGCTGTATTCCAGTTGTATTTGGGGTGTCGTATCTGGCACCTAAAATATGTATACTGTTTTATTCTAGCTACACAGAACACCAGTGATATAGGATGTAGTTCTGCTGCGGGAGGAGCTGGGTAGGTTGCAATAGGTGAAGCAGCAAGAGGGACGGGCACTGGTAAGTCACATAATTTCTTGCAATTATTATACACACTAGCTAGCACTAGGGCTTTGTCATCAACATATGACCGTGAAGTGATCCCCCCCAGCTTTACCTGCTGTAGCGGTGGTTGAGTCATTATGGCCTCTTCTATCTGTAACTCAGCAAAAGCTCATATAAATAACGTTGACGGCTTGAGGGAAATATGAAAGAACGGTAAGTTAAAAATGGCATATGAGTGAAAGTCTTGCTGGGTGGGTAAAGGGATGGATGGGCGAAGGGATGCTTTGTAGAAAGAGTGGCTATTGAATGGATGGATAATGGATTAGAACTTTTGGTGAAAACCTGGATGAGTGAAAGTAAACCTTAATCATGGTGGCTAAGGGTGAATTAGAATGGAAGGATGAAAAAATATTTTGATTGTTTGGATTAATAAGCAAGGCAGCTCTTCTGATGAGGAGCATGTTGCTCACCTACTTCGCTTACTGGGTTTATGAATGGTTATCAAAGCTATGATTCAAAGTGGGGAGTATTTTTTATTTTTTGTTCTACTCCCTTTACTCAATGTATTTGTTAAGTGAGCCAAATGTATCCAACCCTTCATTCATCCCCCCTTTCCCACCCATGGCATTGTTGCCACCTATGACCAAAGTGCAGTATGGGTCAATTCGTGACTGCAGTGTTGGCTGTGAAATGTGTATCTTCTTCGGTTAATGCAGCATTACAATGTTTGTAATACAATGCAAACCAAACACACAAAGGGCCATATATATGTAGCTCAGTCAGTCAGTCAAAAAACTTTATTCGATATATAAAATATCATAAAAGTATAAAACATATAAAAACAGTAAATAAGATGAATAAAAACAGGAAAGAATTATGACAATGTCTGTAGCAGCATAATTCATAAGCCCGAGGGGAAAGGTGGTCAGCAATCTATACAGTGTAAAGAAAAAGACAAATATAGCAGCGGTAAGCCAGTTCAATAAGTGCTAGGGGCTAGGCTGGATCAAGTGACATTTAAACATTAGCACAAAGGCTGGCACTTCTTAAGAAGCCTCTGTCTAATCCTCCATGCCCCCCCCCAAGAACTTGGCAGTCCCGCAGATGACACTAGGGACTGTTGTCTCATAGGTAAGGATGCGCAGGGCCTCCTTGGCTGACCTACAGCACAGATTAAGACAGATGGGTTTAAGCCATCTAGATCGTACCTGGCTGTATGCCCGGCAAGCAAACAGAAAATGGGCAGTTGATTCCGTAGGAGAGGCACAACCCGGGCAGCCCTTTGCAGCACCCTGCTTGCAACTCCACCCTGACTGGAATTTGTGTAATGGAAGAGTGCCGTATCTAAGCTTGAGGTATAATGACCTATCGCTAGGAGACTCAATCAGGTCCAAGAAGGCCTCTAATCTAGGTGTGGGTTTAGTGTCTAGAAATTTCTCGCTGAGAATACCTTTCTGGGACCTCAGGGTAGCAGCGTTAATCCAGGCCCAATAGATTTTTTTTACAATGGCTTTGAAAGGGGGGCTCTGGCTCTCCCAAAATTCGCTCAAGCCCAATGCCACCACCAATTTGTATAGGTTAGATACCCAGGGAATCTTGAAGCGAGCACCAAGTAGGAGAATGTCGTTCAGGGCAGATGCGTACTGGCCCAAGTCTGGAGACTTGGGCCACTAGCTCACATTTTGCTATTCCCTAATTGTGAATAACAAGGATTCGCAATTAAGAAATAGCTAAATGAAATGTATGAAGGTGTATAGTACACCTTTTGTGATTTCTAAGGGGTCGCAAATTACCTACCTCATGAATAATAATGAGGTAGGTTGCAATTTGTGACCCCCTAGGAATCGCAAAAATCACAGGGATGGTGGCCTGCTGAGATCAGCAGACCACCGGGATTGCTTTTTAATAAAGCAATCTTTTTTTCTGTAAAGCAGCCTGTTTTCCTTAAAGGAAAACGAGATGCATTACAAAATGAAAAATGAAAAGTTTTCTTTTCATTTTTTAAGAGCAGGCAGAGGTCTGTGGGACCACTGCCTGCTCTTAAAAATAGTTTTACATACATTCACAAAAGAGAAGGGGTCCCTTGGGGACCCTTTCCCATTTGCGAATGGTTTACCACCTACTTGAAGTAGGTGGTAAAATGTGAATGTTTTGTGACCGCAATTGCGTTCACAAAACATTCATACATACCAATGCCATTCGGTATTAGGAAGGGACGCCCTAAACACGCCCCTTCCTAATACCAAATCTCAAACCCATTTAGCAATTCTGCAAAATTAGGTTTGCTGCATTGGAAAAGCAATTTTTACGTTCGCAAACAGGCAGATTCTGCAAATCTGCCCATTTGTGAACTCAAAAATGCTTGCTGCATCTGCCCCAAAGTGTGTTGTTTCCCTTCGCCCACTCAATCACTTCTTAGTACTTCACTCCTTTATATTTTCCTAAGTTCTTCTATCCCAGCCTAACAAATTGGAAAATCTATTCTTAGCATGTGCCACATTTCATTTTATAACCATGTGAAGTGATTCGAGAATATATTTCATGGTTTCCCATAACAGATTTATTTTTACACTTGTTCAGATTTTTCCCTTTCGACTTGTACAGTGACTGAATATGCCAAAGATGACTTATCAATGATCAGTGTAGGGGCCCCTCTATTCTATATAAAAAAAACTCTATCCTACACGTTTAATCCCTCTACCCCACCCTGCAGTAGAGTAGGTCAAGTTTCCTTTCCTTGCTTACTGACCAGCAAAATAATTTGTTGGAAATAATAAGTTGTTGTGGGTAAGGCCACTGAGTAAAGTAGGAGTAAGTGTATGATTTGATGTCAAGTTTGGCGTATGGGATATACAGTGATGAATTGCCAAAACGAATCCATATAGCCCATTTCTGTCCCTTTAGTGGAGTCCATCAGATTTAGTTTCCCCAACAATTACTTAGGGCAGGCAGGATAATATTAATATCCGCATTTCATATGTGAGGTGTGTGACATAGTATCTAATTTGTAGTTCATCTCCTCTTTGGAATCAGGGTAAAAAGAGAAATGGATTTGGAGAAGAGCAGGGCCATTGGAATTAAAAATAGATAATTGTCAACTACTGTTGCCCCAGCGGCAGACAGTAGCAAACTACCCAACGTGCTGGCTAGCAATGAGCATGGCTTCATTATTTTAGCACAACAGACAACTTGCACTCCATATTGTGCACAATGCAGTACTCATTAATGAGAGGAAATTTATTTTTCAACTCAAAGTATCTGATTATAGTTAATTGAAAAGCCTTTAGAAGAAAAAAGTTATAAAATCACAGTTTTTTTTAATCTAGTGTTATTCTGCCTGTTAATACTTTTCAGCCACATAGGCAGTGCTTTTTATGACATGTGTGGGTAAAATATAAAATTGGCCTTATGACTCTCCTACTCATAATCACATCAAATTCCCAATGGCACTAGGGGACCAGAAATGTACTGTTCCACCCAGTAATTTAAAATAATTGTTTGCACAGAGCATTAGTTACAATTTGTCTTTTTTAGTTTTCTCTTTCTCTCGTTCTTCATATATAGCTGTTCCTGCTGGTCATCTGGACCACCCAACAGGCAGGGAATAAGGTCCCATCAGCAGCAGCAGAGGCTGGAGCATTTCCAGCAAGAGTACCAGCAGCTGGTGGTCCTGGAAGAGGAGGAGGAAACAAATACCTCTCAGCCGGGCCACAGTGCAGCTGGTCCCCCTTAGCCTCCAACCGCCTTGCCATCCCATTGCCTCCACCACTGCCAGCTTCCATCAAGTGCTGCCACTCCCTTCCACACTGACAACACCACAAGGCAATTGCTACGCCGCATCCTGCAGCGGATGGACTCTATTGAGAGCCGGCTCACCACAATGGAGCATAGCCTGGACCAGCTCGGACTGACATCGATAATGCCCTCTTCTAGCACTTGATTTAATTTTTTTGTTTTGGTGGGAGGGACCTGTTTGGTGGGGCTGGGTGGAAAGGGTAGGAAGGGAGTTGGGAGTGACTTTCCTTGGACATTTTGATTTTTGGGGCTTGGAGCTTAGGTCTGTTTTGTTTGGGGATAGGGGAGGGCATTTTGTGTGGTGTTGTACTTTAGAATTTGGGACCGCGTAGGAGGCAGGGCCCTACCCCTGTCTATCCCGGTATTAGTGAACCGCGAATGGTTAATGCGGTATGTACAAGTGCTTTGTTTAAAGTTTTAGCTATGAATGCACTGTGTATACGCTATTATACATCACTATGTGGGTTCCATCTTAGAGCGGTGGCCATCTTATGGTTGCCCTCACATAGGCTACATAGTATGAAGCAAATACGGGCCTTTTAGAGCACATGTGCTCTCCTTTGACTCTTCTGTGACCTGGGCAGCTTGGCTCCGCTGCCCCAGGTCAGTCCGGTCTCACGAGTTCCCCGTCCTCTGGCCACCTGTGATTAGCATCAGGGCTTGACACACCATAAAGCCTTTACATTAAACACGAGCCTCCAGCTAATCTCTTTCTCACCTGACTGTTCCTGCTTTATGGCTTGTTTTCCAAACAGGAGATGCTCATGTTTATTGGGGCCTATCGATTTCTGATGTGGGATCTGAGCCTTGCTTGGTAAATAATTGCGGGCTGGCTTAACTGGAATGTGGGATGGTCATCATGACTCTGCCTTTTTGTTTCAAATGTATACATCCAAATGACCATGCCATAAAACTCGGAATGTATGCCTGAAGCAGGATATTTTGTATTTAAGGAGAAGCCCGTTTCTGTGATTTTTAGCAGTCTCCTAAGAACATACACGCTGTTGTACTTCTTGGATACCTGTAATTGGTCTGCAGCCAATAAACGGATCTCTGACTTCACCCAGAAGACTCTGTGTTTCTGTAGGTCTGAAACAGGAAGAACCCGAAGTCATAGGGTGTGTTCCCCTGCACCGCTGGGCTTAAAATTCCCAGTACTTCAGTTGGCACCCAACTCGGCGCGATTTCAGCGGTACCGGTCCAAGCCAGAGGTTCGTGAGGAGCCTCGTGTGGAAATTCTGGAGGAAGGCCTCCACTTCATCGACCCCTGCATGTCGACGTTGTCCGAAAGTCTTTTCTGCGAGGTTCTCCGCGTCCCGACGGCTACGAAGGACTGCTGCCCTGATTAATCGCCCTGTTTTGGACCCTTGACGATTTTGGTAGAGCGAAACAATCAAGAGAGTCTTCTGGTGATGCCATTGATCATCGATATTCAGTTAAGTATAAGTGGAGCGTCTCCCAATTTGTTTGGTATCCTTCGGGATAATTTTGGTTTATTTGGAGTTTGCAAACCCCAAAGCCAGATAATCGATAATCCTTTGAAGTTGGGAACTAGACTAGTGAGCGAAGATGCCTGGTGCTAGTGTATTTGGTAATTGGTTTTGTTTAAGTTGTAGAAGGGATTTCCAGTTAGAGGATTCATGTCCGGTTCCTCCAATTGGAACTCCAACTTATGAGCTTTATGTAAAACATGGCGTGGGCCCCATTGCATATAATGAAGTATGGATCCGATACACCAGAAAGGACGGTGTTTTAAAATGGCCCCAAAATGGTAGTTTCAATACAGATATCTTAGATAATTTGGAAGTAAAATTGTTTAAAAAGAAAGCCCGGCCGGCGATGTTTGATTCATTCCGCCTATGGCGAAAGGAAGCCGAACAGAAGGAAATTAAGCTAGCAAAGAGGAATAAGAGAGAAAGAGGTATGTCAGTGATGCAAGCAGCTGTGCAATTTAAAGATAATGAGGAGGAACAAATGAAGGAACAGTTACATAGACAGCGCAAACTAGGGATTGATAAATGTTACCCTGTTTTGTCACCCCTTGTGCAAGATGAGACAAAAGAGAAAGAGAAAGATTCCCTAATGTCCCATTTGTTAAGTTCGCCACCCCCATATGCGCAAAATGCCACAGCACCTCCACAGCTTGTAAATGCGCAGCCTCCAGTAAATATGCCGCAAGCCTTCCCACAGCCGCCAGCTCCTCCTCAGCTGGCTCCTATCCCTGCAGTGCAGCCCTCTCAAGGGCCGCCAGTTTTGCTATCTGTTACCCCCGCGATTCCTGCAACTTTGCCTAGCACGCCAGCGGCTTCCCCTGGCGCTCCTTCTTACACTACCCAGGTACCTGTATCTGAATCTGTTTTTCTTCCCTCTGTCTATCCCCCCGTTGTCGCCTCAACCTCTCCTTCAGCACGACAACGACTAGCTAATGTAGTTACTAGTCTAATGTCGCCTCTCTTTGGGTCATCTAGCGCGACTACTGCCTTACAGCGTAAGCAATTGCGCAGTCAGCTGCCTGGTCCTGACGAGAAAGAGGTGTTAGATCATCTGGTGCGTACGTGGATTGGTTTCCCTTTACTCTATAATGTGGAATCAGTTGTTACCGTTTTTCACCAATGGGATGCCCCAACACAGAGGTATGTCTCTGATAAAATGTGTGAATTCCTCTGTGAGGAATTGGAGGATAATGGTGCAAACCCAAACCCACAGGAATTGTGTCGAGTGCGATTTGATTTTGAAAAAGGTACAATTGTGGGTCCCAATGTAGATAAAGCAGTTGCGACTTTACTGTCCTTCAGAAATGGCGATTGTCAGCAATCATTGTTCGAACAGGAACTCCCTGTGGGGAAAAAGGTAAAACCGCGCCAATATCCGATGCGTGAGGTTCCTCCAGTGTGGAGACCTGCTGATTTAAATGCTAATCCAGCTGTCCCAGCTCATTTTCAGCGTGTTTGGGTGCATGTCCCATGGAAGAGATCTGAGGTGTTAGCACTTAAGCGGACATTGCCTGACCCCCGTAAAAACCCTACCGGTTATTATAAGGAGTTAGCACAAACTGCAGAATCATGTGTAATGAATCTGGCTGACATAGACATGTTGTTTGGGAATGTTGTTCCACAGCCTTTATGGGGATCCATTCGTAATGTAGATCACGCTGCAGAATTGGGTAACACATGGGCTAATATCATTGCTGCAGATGCTGGCCAAGTTGGTGGCGCGAAACCTGATCCTTTAGTAGCAGAACTCCCTGGTCGAATTATTACCTACATGAAAACTATAATGCCTGCGATGCGCGTAAATTGGGATAAACTATCCGCATGTAAGCAGAAGAAAGATGAGACAGTGTCTGATTTCTTCACAAGGTTTGAAGAAACGTTTATCGACCACAGTGGTCAAGACATGAGCACTGAAGGTGGCCAACGGTTATTTGTTGATAAATTTGTGCAGAATCTACTTCCCGAGTTGTGTAAAAAATTAAAAGACTCAGAAAGTTCCTGGGCTGTTTCATATTCAGCGCAAATACTGGCTACTGCACAGTATTATGAGAATAGAGACAAAGATGAGAAGGATAGAACAGATAAGAAAACGAAAGAACTAAAAACAAAGGTCCTCTTGCAGCAGGCTTATCCACCACGTGGAGGACAGAATAATTATAGGCAAACACAAGGTATCTATCAGCAGCCCCAACAATTTCAGAATAATCAGCAAATGAATGGGTATTATCGACCACGAATCCCTGTAGGTCCCAACCAATGTTCATATTGCAAAGAGGAAGGTCATTTTAAATATAGTTGCCCTAAATTAATGCAGCGTAACAGTAATGCGTATGGCACAAGAGGTAGAGGTGGTCAGCAAGCTCCTAGAGGCAGAGGGCGTGGAAATGCTCCCCAGAACGCGCGTACCCTTCCACCTCAAAATACCATAAATAGCTTTGATCAGCAAGCCAACGCGACTGGTAATACAGCTCAGTACTACAATAATGATTATTATGCAGAAGATGACAATGTAGAAGATAATGATTACTAGGACAGCCGTAGACAGAGAGAGGGAGTTGTTTCAGTGCCAGTGGATCAGAGCGGACCTTATGTTAAAGTAACTACAGCAAATGTAACGAAGCCCTTTCTGCTGGATACTGGTGCTGCAAAGAGTTCAATCATGCATTCAAAACTCCCTGGCGCGCCTTTGTCTGGCGAAATGAATGTTTCAGTAGGTTTTTCTGGCGCCCCAGTTAGGAATCCGATTTCTAGTCCTATGTCACTTTCTGTTGGACCTTGTGAGCTAAAAGCACCCCTCATCCTAACGACAGGATGTGGTGAAAATCTGCTAGGATTAGATTTGCTAAAAAGATTGCATGCAACGCTATATTGTTCTCCTTCAGGAGTACAACTTACATTAGGCAAGAAAGTGATTTCCCCGATGTATTTGTCTAAAAATGCAATGCCACCTGAATTGTCATCCCTTCCGGATGTCCTTTGGGCTACTGGTCCCAATGATGTGGGTCTTTTGGAAATACCGCCATATGTGGTCACTTTAAAAGCCAATGTCAGATTGCCACGTATTCCCCAGTACAAGATCTCCAATGAAGGTCAGAAAGCATTGTCAGTGATTTGATTAAAAAGGGTGTAATTGAAGAGACAAGAGGCAACGTTTGCAATAGTCTTGTTTTACCTGTCTTAAAACGTACGGACCCTTCACAGCCACCTGTTGACAGATTTGTGATTGATCTTAGAGAGGTTAATAAGATTGTTGTGCCACAGTTTCCAGTTGTCTCTGATATAACTGCCTTGTTAACTATGATTCCAGCCTCCGCTGCATGGTTCTCAGTGATCGATCTAAAGAATGCATTCTTTAGCATCCCAATTGCAGAGGAGAGCAGAGACATTTTTGGCTTTAGTTTAGGAGGTCGCAGCTTCCGCTTTAAACGCGCTCCCCAGGGCTACTGTGAAAGTCCATCAATATACAGTCAGGCTTTAAAAGCGCAGCTTGATGCACTTGTTTTACCGAGTGGCGCTATCCTTATTCAGTACGTCGACGATTTACTAATCGCCGCGGATACTGAAAAGATTTGCAAAAACGCTACCTTGTCATTGTTGCGTCATTTGTCTGCCTTTCATCACAAAGTGTCTCTCTCAAAGCTGCAATATTGTCGACCAGAAGTGACCTACTTAGGTCATCTCTTATCGAAGGAGGGAAGGAAACTGACCCCAGAACGAATTCAAGCCATTGCACAGTTGAGTGTGCCACGAACACAGAGAGAAGTGCGTGCTTTCTTGGGCATTACTTCATACTGTAGGCATTGGATTCCCAATATTTTTCCTTGTTGGCAAAACCTTTGTTAGCATTAACATGCAAAGACACACCGAATCCTATTCCATGGTCTGAAGAGTGTCAGAAAAGTTTTTTGGAATTGCGTAATGCATTGTGTTCAGCTCCTGTGTTGGGTACCCCTGACTACAGCAAGCCTTTTACATTGTATGTTCATGAGAAAGATGGTTGCGCATTATCAGTGTTAACACAACCTTTTGGCGATAGACCGCGTCCATGCGCGTATTTTTCGTCAACCTTGGACCCGGTAGCGAGGGCATTGCCAAGTTGTCTGAGAGCCACAGCCGCCGCAGCTATGTCTATTCGACAGTCTGCTGGCCTAGTAATGGATCATACATTGATTGTTATGGTTCCACATGCTGTGGACACATTGTTAAACAGGACCAAGACACAACACTTGACTAGTGCGCGATTATCTGGTTATGAGCTGTCACTGTTAGCAAATCATATACACATAAAGAGATGCAACACGTTGAATCCAGCTACACTATTACCAATTCCAGCAGGCCTAGATGAGATTGAGCAACATGATTGTCTGTTCAGAACAGAAGAAGAGACGAAAGGGAGAGTAGATCTTAAAGATACTCCCCTGACTGAGTGTGATGGTACTTTATGGGTGGATGGGTCGTGTTTTAAGCTTCCGAATGGTGATACGACTGCTGCATATGCTATCAAGACTTTGCACACGATTGTGGAAACTGCACGTGTGCCACAAAATTCGGCTCAAGCAGCAGAATTGATTGCCCTTACGAGAGCATGCGTGTTGTCTGAAGGAATGAAAGTGAACATATATACGGATAGCCAGTACGCCTTTGGCGTGGCTCATAGTTTTGGGCGATTGTGGAAGGAACGTGGGTTCCTGACTTCGCATGGAGCTAAGATTCAGAATGGCAAGTTGGTGAATGACCTCCTTGAGTCGCTGACCCTACCATCACAAGTTGCGATTATGAAATGCAGTGCGCACAAGAAAATCACTGATGATGTTGGTCGTGGTAATGCGTTTGCTGATGAAGTCGCGAAAGAAACAGCAAAAGATGTGAAGACTCGAATGTATGTTGCAGGCCCTGCCAGATGGGTTGGTGATGTTGGAATGTGTGAAAACACAATAGAGAGTGTAAAGTCCCTTCAAGCTGAAGCCACAGAGAAAGAGTTGAGCAAGTGGAGAGAAAGTATGGGTAAGTTGGATGAGAATGGTTGTTGGATTGATTTGTCAGAACATAGGCGATGGTTGTTACCTGATGCATATGTGCTTCCAGTGGTTACTATGGCACATGGAATGGCACATATCAGTACGAAAGGAATCTGTAAGTTGTTGGCTTCAGTATGGCAGAATGCTGGAATTCCTAAGTGTGCAGAGAATGTGGTCAAGAATTGTATGGTATGCTTGAAGTACAACCCTGGTAGGGGAACCCCAACTCCAGCTGGTCATTTTGCGCCTCCATCATATCCATTTGAAGTTTTGCAGCTAGATTTTATCCACATGGAAAGGTGCAACAACCTGAAATATGTATTGGTGGTTGTTTGCGCTTTCTCAAAATGGATAGAGGCCTATCCCCTAAAAGACAACACTGCTCTATCCACAGCCAAAGCCCTTGTGAAGGAATTTTTCCCTAGGTTTGGAATGCCAAGAATGGTGTGGAGTGATAATGGGAGTGAGTTTGTGGGTCAAGTGATGAAGAATGTGTGTGAGGGAGTAGGGATAAAACAGAAATTCCACGCTGCAAATCACCCCCAATCAGCTGGATTAGTAGAGCGCTACAATGGCGCTCTAAAACTCAAACTGGCCAAAATCCAGGTGAGCTCAGGTCTTAAATGGCCTGACGCTCTGCCTCTAGCACTCCTGTCCACCAGAATGACTGTGCATTCACGAGTGGGACTTAGTCCCTACGAGGTCGTTTTTGGCCGCCCGGCTAATGTATGGGGTGTGCCAAGACCGGCGAAATTCAGTGAAATCGAACATCCAGTACTGCTTGATTACTTGTATGAATTGACGGCTAAATTACGTGTTTTACACCAACAGGTGCATGATACTCTCCCCCAGGCCTCTGAGGCTCCAGGACACTCTATCGACCCTGGCACGTGGGTCTTGGTGAAAAATTTCCAGCGCAAGAGCAACGATGAGCCTCGTTGGATCGGCCCTCATCTCGTACTTCTGTCTACAAGATCAGCTGTTCGAGTAAAGGGGAAGAAGAACTGGATCCACGGCGCCCACGTGAAAAGGATCCCTTTGCCTCTGCCGTATGACCAGTGGGTCCAGGAGGGTATTGCAGACTCTGAAACAGACACTGTACCTCGTTTTGTGCCGTTCAGTGATGCACGCATAAAAGGCACAACTTCAGCACAGGAAAGTGACGATATTTTGCAAGAAGCTGTGCCACCGTCAATTCGATTGGACACCACAGAGCCTGAACTCTTGTTTCAAGATCAGACAGTACCTGGCCGTTTTCATTATAATCTAAGACCAAGGCCTATGGACAAATAAATATTCTTTTTCCTTACCCTTTTTATTTTTTGATACCAGAGCTCTCCCATCTGAAGGACTTTTCTTGATTTTTGTTTTTCGAACCACCATCCGGGTTCAACCGCAGGGTCGCGGTGCCAAGACTTTGGGGTACAGGCCGAAGACGTTAGGTCGACGGTTCTGGTTGGTCTAGGGCGTTCCCTGGACTGACAGGCGTACTCCTTAGCAGAAGATACTCACCCGCCGCGAGCGGCACGATTAGAGGATGGAGTTTTTTAAGATGGAGAGACTCGCTGAGGAAATGAACTTTAAAGCAAGAATGTGTAAAATAATGAAGAGCAAACGTTTTGTATTTTTATGCCTGTTTGTATTATGTAGTATGGTAGTGTTTACTGTAGGATTTGTATTCTTCTCCTCTCAAGAGCCCATTGCACCCACTGTACAGCCTATACCTCCTCCTACTATCTCCTCACATTCTTTTCACCCTCTGCCTGAACATGAACAAGCTAGACGATCAGAGTTTGTGAATAACTCGTATATTCAGCTCCTGCACCAGCACCAACTAGTCATGAATACAACCAATTGCTGGGTGTGTGGTTTAATGCCACATACCATTAATAAGGGTATTCCTTATCTAGTGCTGCCGTTTAGTTACAATGGATCGTCATGGGCATTCCAGACCATGTTTCTCTTTGCACTAGATGCCTACTCCCCGCGACAACCGCGTTGCATCAGACCTAGCACCAATAACAAAGCTTTAATGAAAGGAGTTGCCAATATGAGCAGAGATATCGACGCATACTCATCTATTCCCAAAGAAGAATTGAGAGCTTATGTACGGTGGAACGCGACGGGGTATAGTATTAGTCTGGGTGAAAGACAGTGAAAAATCTCATCCCCAATCTGGGTCGTACCCCACATAGGTCGGTTATGTTTACAAGGTAATGGTCAGAATCCTAGAGCTCAACTGGGAAGAAGTGACTGTACTGAAACGTACACTTTTCCGTCACAGTTTTCCCCTGCGTTTTTGGCTGCCAAGGGTACATATTTTATCTGCAAAGACCGAGCGTATACATGGTTGCCCCCTGATTTCTCGGGCACATGTTATATTGCAAATCTGCTACCGCCAACATTCACTGCTGCCTCCGACTATCACAAGACCAGAGTTGTGAGAGGCGTAATTAGTAAGGAGGATACTGCCGGTCAGGAAGCGGGAGATTTCTTTTTGGGTTTCCTGCCGTTTTGGGGACCTATGGTCAATAGTAGGAACCTGAGACAGCTGACTCGTGTGGTTGAATCCACTGTTAATGTTACGGCTGGTGCCCTTGGTAATTTGACAGCTGAGCTCCAAGCGGATCGCCTCATGACTTTGCAGAACTGCATGGTTCTAGACGTCATACTTGCAGACCGCGGTGGGGTATGTAAGGTTATCCAATCTAGTTGTTGCATTTTCATACCAGACAACGCTCCAACAGTTTATCAAGCCATCTCCAAACTACATAAAATATCTGAGTCCATACACGTGGATAAAGGAGATTGGTCACTGGTGGGGTGGTTCTGGGAACTGATATCTGCCTGGGGTTGGAAAGTTCTGATGGTCATTGGAATGATCTTAGCCATCCTTTTCCTGTTCTGTCTGTGCATACAGTGTGCTCCTGCGATATGTGGCCTCTGTGCTACATTATGTGTAAGGGAACCTGTATCGAGGGACGAGCTAAGTAATAGGATGATGCTACAGCAACATCTCCATGACTTCGTGAATATTGACCTAGACTCGGATTGAAATGAGTATAGTTATTGCCTATGTAAGGGCAAAAGGAGGGTCTGTCGTACTTTAGAATTTGGGACCGCGTAGGAGGCAGGGCCCTACCCCTGTCTATCCCGGTATTAGTGAACCGCGAATGGTTAATGCCGTATGTACAAGTGCTTTGTGTAACGTTTTAGCTATGAATGCACCGTGTTTACGCTATTATACATCACTACGTGGGTTCCATCTTAGAGCAGTGGCCATCTTATGGTTGCCCTCACATAGGCTACATAGCATGAAGCAAATACGGGCCTTTTAGAGCACATGTGCTCTCCTTTGACTTTTCTGTGACCTGGGCAGCTTGGCTCCGCTGCCCCAGGTCAGTCCAGTCTCACGAGTTCCCCGTCCTCTGGCCACCTGTGATTAGCATCAGGGCTTGACACACCATAAAGCCTTTACATTAAACACGAGCCTCCAGCTAATCTCTTTCTCACCTGACTGTTCCTGCTTTATGGCTTGTTTTCCAAACAGGAGATGCTCATGTTTATTGGGGCCTATCGATATCTGATGTGGGATCTGAGCCTTGCTGGGTAAATAATTGCAGGCTGGCTTAACTGGAATGTGGGATGGTCATCATGACTCTGCCTTTTCGTTTGAAATGTATACATCCAAATGACCATGCCATAAAACTAGGAATGTATGCCTGAAGCAGGATATTTTGTATTTAAGGAGAAGCCCGTTTCTGTGATTTTTAGCAGTCTCCTAAGAACATACACGCTGTTGTACTTCTTGGATACCTGTAATTGGTCTTCAGCCAATAAACAGATCTCTGACTTCACCCAGAAGACTCTGTGTTTCTGTAGGTCTGAAACAGGAAGAACCCGAAGTCATAGGGTGTGTTCCCCTGCACCGCTGGGCTTAAAATTCCCAGAACTTCAGTGGGTGGAGTGGGAGGGTTTATTTGTAAAAAAAAAAAGGGGGAAACTATTTTATTTCATCTAAATTTATGCCTGAAGTAGTTTGTTTTTATGCAGCTGTTTATATGTTTGTAAGAGACAGTGTAGCGCTTAGTTATAGAGTTAAAATTCTCTAACTATCTTGACCATTAGAGGGAATACTGCCATGATGACCTATATTGTAGGCCTGAGCGGTAAATTCAGTTCCGTTCGCGGAATTTGCGGAATTTGGGTAATTTCGCGTTCCGCGGAGAACGCGAAATTGCCCAAAAATCTGCATTCCGCGACTTCGCGAATTTTTTTTCTTGTTCGCGTTCTCAATATGCGTGTTCGCGAGATATTTCACCCCGAGCACGCAAACAGCGATCGCGAACAGGAAAAAAGTATCGCGAACAAGCAATTCCGCTTGTTCGCGGAATTTCTGCGTGTTCGCGGAGACTTTTTACCGTTTCGCGGAGATTTGCGTAACGCGATTACGCGAATTCCGACCAGCCCTACTATATTGTCTACAACAACCTATATAAACAATAGTAGCAGTTAGTTGACTAGTTCAGTTTCATCCATACTAGTTGTCTTACCTGAACAGGGAAGACATCACAACTTCACAAGCGAGGTCCCGCTTCCAGTTCCACCTAGGTGAGCTTCAACTGTAGGATTAATCTAAATTATTGATTATCCATCGTAGGCAACTAATTAGAAATAAAAAAGACTGAGTTAGTGGGTTAAAATTTATCAAAGCTTTACAAAGAATTGACACCTGAGTACTACATGATGACACAAATAGAATGTCTGGTAGTGCTAAAATACAAAAAAATAGCAATGTTAGTAAGTTTTGGCTAATGGGGAGCTAGTAGTATTATTTGCAAAATCCTCGAGTTTTAAAAAATAGACGGCGACTGATGTTTTTTATTCTATATCTAAAATATGGATCATATTTCAAGCCCGGTGGGTAAATGGGGCCAGTGTGGGCTATTGCTTGGAAGATCCTGCAGTAAGTTACTGTTGCTTTCACCACATCCGCCCCTCCAGATGTGTGATCCATTGATGGTGTAAATGAAGCCACACCTCAATAAATCATGCAGCTGGAGGAAGGGGGTTAGGGGTTTGATGAATGGATGGGAAGGGGGATTTGGGGAAAAGTGTGACAAAAACAAACACTACACAAGGATCATTCATGTGGGCAATGAGAAGCAGCACATCATTTGTTGTGGAAGGAAACAAAGGAATGAGTATAACAAAGTACAGATAAATGCATTACACACAGTCCTTTTGCCCCGAGACCCAACTTATAAGATATCTAAATTCTGCGTCTTCTAGATTGGGGAGTAACCCCCGCCACCCAGTTCTCCAAATATTATTATTGAAAGGAAAATGATACTGTATTGCAAATGTAGGTGGTGCATCTGCATTCTCCTTGGGAATGTCCACTCTTTGGTGCCTGTCTGGACTGGTTCGGTAGGTAAGCAGAAATGTTGTTTAGCTAAGCTTTTGCCTTTCATTCATGCAGGAGACTAGAAGGAGGCCTGTGGATTGTAAAAGAGAAACTGTATTTTAGAGACAAAGAGAAGGGCAGAAGGATGGTAAGCTTCATGAGGAATGTATCACGAAGACTAAGTTGCAGAGCAAATAAAAACAAGAGGGGGACTCAGAGTTTCACTTTTGCTACAAGTCCAACACACACGCACACAGCAGCAGAATTTCACAAGTGCACCTCTCTCTATTCTACATAGCTGAGTAATAGGTCTTAGACTCTTGGTTTACCTTTGAACTGAAGTTGAGAACACCTTGCTCATAGCTGTTGATGAGGTAGTCCCCAGCTCCCACCATGAGTTCTTCCATCCTCCTCTTGAGCTCTGACGTCTAGTAACTCTGTCACAGACCAGTCCTCATTTTGACCCAAGCAAGATAGACTTGTAGTGCACTGTTGTTAAAAAACAAGTAGAGAAATAGAATTGCAGTATTGTGCATAGGTTTTTATTTGTTTACCAAAGTGACTGTTCTGATCTCTGAAGAACCAAAAAAAAGGGGAGCAGGACCCTGCAATTAAATCTGGCTAAGTGTAAAAGTGCCAATCACCTCCAGGGAAAGAAATGATCACCCATCACTCAGGCCTCAAACATTGCAAATCAATCATCATCTCAAGAAATGTCAAATAATACAGTTCAACACCCCCCTCGCTGTCAGCCTCTATATCAATCATCACTCACAGTCACTCGATATTCTGAGTATTTATTGGTGCAATGGTTATCTGTCTCAATCCAAGCACGGTAGTAGGGACACTATCTCCTCTTTAATGCAAGTAATATATTGAATTTTCTCGGTCTTGTAAATCAAACGATTTTCTACGGCAGCCATCCTAGAGAATGAAAAAAAAGAAAGATCATGGGAGTGTACCATACAGGTTAGTTAATTTTCTCTAAGTAAATTTGTGAAGGCCAATCACGTCCAGAGAAAAATTAGCACCCAACACTCAGGCCCCAAACATTGCAAATCAATCATCTCAGGCAAGTTCTCACATTACTGTTCAACACCCTTCCTCACTACCTGCCACCACATGAATCATCTATCATCGTCATTACTCACACAATCAGTCACTTACCATTGCAATAGTTGTAGTTACCTCTTCCAATCCAAGCACAGGCAGTTTAGGTATTAGGTGTTCATTTTTGATGCAGGCAACACCTTGGAATTTGGTATTAGCAGGCAGTCATGTAGATAATAAACGTTCTTCTGGAGCAGACCTTCTAGTTGATGCAAAAAGGGATCGGCAATAGATATGCAAAGGGAACAGGCAATGTCTCCACTGTTGTGAAGGAATTGTGGAGGCTTCTTCAATGCAAACTGGTCCAGCAGCATAAATCTGACACAAAAATAATAATCTTCCACTAACTATTTTTTGTTTTTTTTGTTTTTGTGAAGATAGAACTAAGTTCAACGAGAAATCATTGAAAAATTCTATAGGGGCACTGAGATACTTAATTCGGGGTGTGGAGTTTGTCATAAAACTCAGGCGGTTCACCCAGACGTTGGTCAGCTAACACATTTGATTCAATTTTGGATCAATCACCCTCCTCCTCCTCCTGTGCTGCTGTTTCAGGAACAGTGCAATTGTGTGGTATACAATGTTGGTTCATTTTGATTATAGTCAATCTCTCTCCATGTTTTGACTTGAGAGACTGGTCCTTCTCACTGTAACAGCCACACCAGCTGCACTAAACATATGCTCAGCAGACACACTTGCGACAGGACACGCCAAATACTTTGCCAGCCTACTGAGCTCTGGTCATTGGCACATCTTCCCATACCAATATATCAATGGATATTAATTCACATAGACCTCATGTTGGATCATTCAGATACTCCTGGAACATCCTGTTGAAGGTCTTTGGTGCTGCCACTTGCTGAACCTGTTTTGCCATTACACCTGCACTGGACCTGAGCCCTGCCAATTGAACTCAATACAATGCAGAGGTTGGGTCCAGTCCTTATGTTGCTGTTGTTGCCGGTGTTCTGGTTCATAGTGTTGTTAGCTGCTGTGAGACAAGACTGACCTCTCTGAAAGTTGAAGGAGGCACCCCAGAACTACAGGGTGGAACTCAAAGTTCCAGACGTTCTACTTCCATGTCTCCAGCTTTCTCCACCTATTGTATTTTAAAACATCCCCCTTCAGAAAAAGGAATGAAAGTGGGCAGATTTTATTTTTATACTGTGGATCAGGTACTGTGGCACAGATGCACTCTATGGACACGATGATGTCATGTTGCAGCCATGTATTACAAGCGAAGGATTAAGGTCTCAACCAAGGCATATGCTTCTGTGTTTTCATTCACACCTGCGGGAGTGAACCTTTCAGACACCTTCTTTACCTGGTCCTGCAGGAGATGCAGGAATGGGATAGCTTGGCCCATAGTACTGTCCTCCTTGCTAACCTCCCGTGTATAAACCTCAAAAGGGAGTGCCATCTGTGTCAGGAATTTGATTAGGCCCCATTTGTCCGCATCTATGCTCATACATTTCCCAACTGCATCCCCTCCTCTTTGAATAACATAGTCATTGATCTGTTTGTACTGATCAAACAGACGTTTCAACATGTAAAAGGTCGAGTTCCAATGTGTTGGCACCTCCTGTATCAGGGCTTTAACTGGTGCTCTATTATTATGCTGAATAATCCGCAGCTGCTTTTGGGCTTTAAAATAATTTTTGAAATGAGTGCAGATTCCTCTGCAGGTGGTTAGTATGTTGCTGACTATCTCTTCTTTTTTGAGCAAGTCGTGCACCACCTGGTTGACGCAATGGGCCACACACACAGCCTTGAAATAGCCTCCATCTGACATAGCCTTGACTATGTTACTGCAATTGTTTGTGGCAAAAAATCCAATTCTAAGACCTCTGGGTTGCAGACATTCATTAAACTTGCTGTAACATTCCTCCAAGATGTTTACAGCAGTATGTGATTTCTCCATGGCGAACATGGCCACTGTTCCATGCCGCAAACGCTCTTAAAACTTTTTCAGGGCCAAGACCTGCAGATATCTTTTTCTTTATCCCCGTAAAAGAGATCCAATGTGCATTGATACAAATATGTAATCAGTAGCCTGCCAACTGGTCTACATGTCTGTCATCAGGTGGATGGTTTGAACAACACTTTGCTGCAAAGCTTGTCTAACCAACTACAGCACATCGCAATGCATTGCTGGAACAGCAACTCTAGAAAGAAAGGTATTTACTGGCACCTTCCATTTTGGGCAGATAGCTGCCACAATTTCTAAGAAACCCACTCTTTCCACACGAAAAAAGGGAGAAGGTCCAGCACTAACATTTTAGCCAGCTTCCCAATGTACAAACATGCAGTTGAGTGGTTCTTCACGTAGGGCCACTCTTGCCTAAACATGCCCATAATAGTAGCCTGGATTTTCTTCTTGTCTGGAGCCACTGACACAGGCGTCTTTCGAGAAGTAGTTTGTGGTGGTGGACTCAATGTCCATCTTTGTGGGGCAGTCACTGTATGCCATGGTGTCTCTATCTCTCACCAAGTTGTGTGCCATTGTGAAGTCGCAGAGGTGGGTACATCTGCAGGCACACTGCTGGGGACAGAGCTGCTCTGCATAAAGATGTCCCCCTCTTCTTCCTCCCCATTACCTTTCACTGTGATTGGAATTGTACTTATAGACAAAGTTTCCTGGCTCTCCTCACTACCACAACTACATTCAGCAATGTTATTAAGGTGCACCTCCCACTTGATTGTGTGGTTTT
The DNA here is from genome assembly GCF_964204655.1 of Triturus cristatus. Taxonomy (NCBI): domain Eukaryota; kingdom Metazoa; phylum Chordata; class Amphibia; order Caudata; family Salamandridae; genus Triturus; species Triturus cristatus. Next base: position 41,621,143 of record NC_140582.1, on the reverse strand, counting down.
TTTTCACATGGGTCAATTGGCCTCCAGTACCAAAATATGTACCAAGCTTAACTTGACAAACATTAGTGTGGCAACTGGTCCATACTTCAATGTGAGCCCCCTCTTTGCTAACAGTAAAAAAAAGTCCCAAACTAGAGAGGAGTACTTTTTTACTGTTCCACTGCCAGTGCCTGAAGAAGAACTGGAGATAGGTGGGCGTGTCATCGATTACCTCTCTGCTTCTCCTGAGGCAGGAGTTGGTACAGGTTTCAGCTAGGGCTTTGCAAATATGGGAGCTGGTGGTGATGCTACCTGTGCTACAACACTTGCAGCAGGTTGAATAGCAATGTCAGACGTGTCAGTATCACCTTCCACCATGACTTCCTTGGTGTTATCATCCTCCTCATCATTCCCTTCCATAAGTGTAAGTCTTTCGGGAGCTTTCCTTTTCAATTGCCTGTCCTATTATCTCCTGGACTCTGTCGGGGTCCACTCAATGTCTTTATCATCATCTTCAGAACTAGTGCTTGGAGAGAGTGGTGGAGTAGTACCCTTCCTTTCCTTGCTGGAGATCTGGGAGCAAATGATTCTAAAAGAGGAGGTTCAACTTGAGGAGATTCAACTTCTTGCTCAAAAGGAAGCTCAACCTCCTGCTCTGCTCCAACATCATGTAAATGTGCTTTTGATGGCTGCTGTCCACTTTGCTCGGTTTTCTAAAGTGATTGTGTATTACTTTGCAAAAGGTGCTAATATAATTCAGTATCACTACTCGTTGGCATCGACATGATTAGGGGTGGGCGGAATTTGCGTAATCGCGTTACGCAAATCTCCGCGAAACAGTAAAAAATCTCCGCGAACACGTAGAAATTCCACGAACACGCGGAATTGCTTGTTCGTGATGCTTTTTTCCTGTTCGCAATCGCTGTTTGCATGCTCGGGGAGAAATATATCGCGAACACGCATTTTGAGAACGCGAACAAGCAAAAAATTTCGTGAAGTCGCGGAAAGCAGAATTTTGGGCAATTTCACGTTCTCCGCGGAACACGAAATTACCCAAATTCCGCAAATTCCGCGAGCGGAACGGAATTTACCGCCCAGGCCTAGACATGATTGTAGTGGCAGGCTCACTAACAGACGTGGTCCTGGGCTTAGATTGGGGTGGTACTGTTGATTCAGGAGTACTGCTCTCAGCTTGCTTGCTGGAGGCAGATGCGGCAGACACAAGTTTGATGAAAAAGGTTGTGGTCAGCACGCCAGTCGTGGAAATTTGCTTCTTCTGCTCCTCACTGGTATCTTTCTTGGCAGCATCTTTGTTTGGGGCCATCTTGAAGCTGTCAGTTGGCATTGACACTTAGCTTCACACTCTGAAGAGATGTCCATGTTGAGTAGTCAATCACAAGTCATGTGGTGCACAGGCCTTCTGTTTGGCAGTACTGTGGGGTATGTCTCCTCTCTTTTGCACCTAAAAGCAAACAAGCAAGAAGAACATCAGTGAAACATGGCATTGCTGCGGTTCAATTACTAGTACAAACAAACAATATTATTTAGTGTGGTTACTTAAGCTTTATAAATAATTAGCAATACAATGTAACTATCCATTCCTAAAACCAACATAAACTTTCATGATGTACACTCAGGCTAAGAAAGAGCAACAACAACAACATATAGACGTAACTGTTTGCTTTGGGTGCATCACGTTGAGGTGTGGCACTCAGGGAGGTGCAGGTGACAATGGAATAATCCTTAGACAATGAATGACGTTGCGTACCTATAGCAGACATAGAGCTAATGCCAGCTGGTAGAAAAATAGGGGGGGGGGTCAAATTGTTTTTTAAAACATTATAAATAAGTGAAAATATCCCCAATCATATACTTTATCAAACTGCTATCTCAACCATCCACGCAAGCCTATGGTAAAGGGCCACACTGTTCTGGATGCTCAAAATGACTGCCAGCCAGTACCACATGTTCAACAACAACAAAACTGAGCAAGAAGGCATGGGGAACAAAGAGAAGATATGCAGGTCTATTGCAAAAACCCACTGGCTGAAGTGCCTACACATAATGGCTGTCAACCACATTGGTCACAAGTTAACAACAACAAGCAAGAGGGCATGGGGAACAAAGAAGACATGCAGACCTATAGCAAAAACGCACTGGCTGCCTACACAAAATGGCCACCGACCACATGGTGAAACAGCAAGCAAGGATGCATGGGCACAAACAAAGAACACATACGGGCCCATGGCAAAAGTAGTGGCTGCCTAACCAAAATGGCCTCCAGTCACATGGTCATAACAGCAAGCAAGGAGACATTGCCACAAACAAAGAACACATGCAGGCCTAGGGCAAAAGCACACTGTCTGCCTACACAAAATGGCCACCAACTACATGGTCACAACATCAACCAAGAAGGCATGGGAAACAAAGAAGACATGCAGGCCTATGGAAAAGGAAACTGGCTGCCTACATAAAATGGCTGCCAGCCACATGGTCAAAACAGCAAGCAAGAAGGCATGGTCAAATTGGCCATCAAAAAACGCATGTAGGTCTAAGCCAAAAGCACACTGGCAGCCTATAGAAAATGGCAACCAGCCACCTGGTCAAAACAAGAAGCAAGAATACATGGAAAACAAAGAAGACATGTAAGCCTATGGCAAAAGCAGAACACTGGCTACCCACACTGTTAGATCTGGCACGATTGGCGTAGGTCTCCCTTCCATTTTTCACTGTTGTCTCCTCTGTTTTTACTGGTATTAGATGCTCTGGGCGCTGTACCACTGCCATTCAGTGCCACAGCGTGAATGCTCCCTGTGTGAATATGACATGTGAATTGGTATATCCATGATTGGCTTATTTGGTTTGCCTGTTAGTCCCTAGTAGCATGGCCTGTGTGTGCCCAGGGCTGGTAAACCAAATGCTGCTGGTGGGCCTGCAGCACTGGTTTGCGCCACCCACAGAAGCAGCTTGTTAAGTGTGTCTCAGACCTGCCACTGCAGAGTCTGTGTGCAGTCCAGAACTGCCATCTTGGCTGTGAAGTGCACCCACTTCCCAGCCCCTGAACCTTCCCCTAGCATCATGTAACTCACTCCTATGGTAGGGTGCATTGTATGTGTAAGGTAGGACATGCCTTGGTGTGTGTAGCATGTCCTGGTAGTGAATTTCGTTTTTCACTACTGTAAGGCTACCTGTTTTCCATAGGCCAGAATGGGCAGTTTGACTATTACATTCTATAATCCTAACTGACCCAAGAAACATGGTAGAAAAATGAATTTAGTATGCTTGAGTTCAGAATATTAAAATACATCTTTTAGTGAAGTTTATTTTTACATTCTGTGTTTGAAAATACCACTTTTAGAAAGTAGGTATTTTCTTGCCTTCCAGTGTGCTCTGCTGTTATGTGTATTGCCTGTCTGGTTTTGGAGGGACAGGGCAGGCTGAGTCAGACCTGGGTTGAATAGAGATCTGCATTTGGAGTATGGGGAGGGATAGCTCCTTGACCTGAATAGGGCTGTGCCTGGTAAGGTGAATGCTGGCTCCACCTTCTACTGTGCTTCTGATGGCAGACCCCCTCTTTCTGAAAGGAAGGATGCAGCCTGGTAATCAAAGTGCTCCAGGACTGAGCAGAACTGGTTCTGGCTGGGTTTAGTGACTTGTAGCTTTTGAGAACAAAGACTTTTGGGGTATAAATATCTGTGCTGAAACCCCTACAATTGGTATTGCTCCTGGACATCAAGAGGAACCTCTGTCCGAGTAATGAAGGAATCTGCAGGAGGTGACTATCCTTGTGCTTGTGTGCTGTTTCTTGGATTGGCCTGCAGTGGTTGCCATTGGACTTGGAAGAAGAGGGAAAAGGACTTTGAGAGAACTTTTATTCATCTTGCTAAAGCAATCACCCAAGGGCTAGGAGAGAGCTAGTCTCCTGCTGAAGTCTCAGGCACATCAGACTTCACCACCAGCCTCCTGATTCCTCCCAGTAAGAATTTCTATCTGCAGGCGAGGCTCCTGTGAGTTCCAGAGCTTCTAGTTCTACTACAGAGAAGAGAGTGCTGGAATCATCGCTAACGCACGTTTGCGAGCCGCTGCAGCTGAAAGCGCACCGGAAAATCATTGCGCTGCTGCAGCTGAGTGCTCGCAACCAAAGATCATCGCATCGCACGTTTGCGGGCTTCCAAGTGCTCGCTAACTCCAAGAGAACATCACATTGAGATCATCGCATCATGATATCGCAGCGCGGACGCCGGGCATCTGCCATTTTCATCGCATCGCTTTAGGATTGTCGCTCCCTCGCGGAGCGGCATTTCTTCGCCTTGCAGCCTGATCGCACATGCAACAGGATCGTCGCCTCGTCTCCTCCCTCGCGGCAAGGAGTCATCACATCAACAGCCTAGCGTGCAGAAGTTTGTCGCATTGTCTCCGTACTCATCAGCAGATTGGCGAATCGTCTCCTCCCTCGCGGCAAGGATTCATCGCATCGCTGGCCTCGCGTGCAGAAAATCATCGCTACAGCTTCTTTGCAACATTTTGGTTATTTTGCTATGAAATCCAGGTACTTTGTAAGTAAAAGGGTCGCAGAGACCCCTGCGTTGAACTGAACTCCTCTTTGCACACTTTGAACTATTTTTGCAGCATTTAAAGAGTAATCCAAATTTACAGTATTGTGGCGTTTTACCGTTATTGGTCTTGTATTAAGTCTATATATAAAGATACTTATTTTTTATAACTATTTGTGTGGTGTTCCTTTGTAGTGTTCTTCACTGTGTTACTGTGTATGGTCATAAATGCTTCACACACTGCCACTGAGATAAGCCTAGCTGCTCGTGCTATGTTACCACAGGATTGAGCAGGGGTTATCAAAGGGTGTAGCCCTCTTACTCTGACTTAGGAGGAAGGGTCCTACTTGGACAGTGGCCAGCCATATGCCAACTAGAGACCACCATTTCTAACATTGGTGGTCAGCGGTGAGGATCGGGACTTGCATTTGTGATCGTATTCAGTAATTATAGTGTACACTACTAGTGACTGCAGACCATAACGCAACCCCATACGTTTTGAGGTTTTTTGATTCTATTTTTGATTAATATTGCCAGTTATTGCTACAATGGGCAACCCAGATCCAATGCCTCGGAGGATCTCTCCTGGGAAGAAGAGAAATTAGAAACCTACCATGCCAAGCAGCTCTAATATTTTTACAAACGCTTCACAGTCCCTATCACAGGTCTCACTAGAAGGCAGGAGTATTACAAGGCGCTGAAGGCCTGGCTAGAAGCCAGGGATGCCCCTAGAAATGTGGGAGAGCATGTGGAGGGGGGAGAGAATGCAGGAGAGCAGCAGGGTGAAGTAGTAGATTTGGTGGGAGATAAAGCAATTTCCAGCCCGGGCACTAGGGTGTCCGCAAGGGGTCTGTCCTCAGAAGAGATGGAGGGCAGGGAGAGAGATAAGCGGCATAATATGGAGATGGCTAACCTTAAAATGGATGGTCAGAGGGACCTAGAGAACAAGAGGTTAGAATTTGAGATTATGAAAATGAAACTTGAGCATGAGAGAATATTCAGGGAGTTGGAGATTAAAGCAAAGAGTGTAGAGATCTCCCCCTCTGGTGGCAGCATACCTGTAGTGCATACTGAGAGTAGAGTGTATATACCCAAGGAGGTTATTAAGGATTTCCACAAAAGTGAAAGATATTGGGCAATGGTTTGCAGCCTACGAATTAGCCATGGTGTCCCACCGGGTCCCTGAGAAGGATTGGGGAGCGGGTTGTGGGGATGCTTTGTGAGTGAGGGGAGGGATACCTTGTTGGACCTGCCCCAAGAAAGTAGGATGGTTTATGCCCACATGAAGGAAGCTTTGATGACCCGCTATCGTTTGACCACTGAGATGTATAGGCAGAGGTTTAGAACCTGCAAGAAGCTAGAGGGTACCACTTGGGTTGAATATATGTCTTTTTTTTGCAGAGCAATGGAACGCTGGTCAAAAGGTAGCAAAGTAGAAACTTTGGAGCAGCTTTATGATTTGATTGCATGGGAGCATTTATCTAGTAACTGTTTTCCTGAGCAACGCCAGCACCTGATTGATTGCAAGCTGACTAACCCTAGGAAGCTTGCTGAGGAGGCGGACCGCTGGGTGAGCACCCGGGTTCGCAAGGGTCCAGTGGGAGACTTCGCCAAAGATGGACAGGGTCCCCAGCAGAGAAGTGGGGGGACAGGGGTAAACCGAGGGAGTTCCAAAGAGGGCCCCAAAGTAATTCCCAAGGGAACCAAGCAGTGGTGTCCCAGCCTCCCCAAGAGAAGAAGCCAGTGGCCCGACAGGTAGGCCTGTTCAGAGGGGGCCCCTTACTTGTTTTAAGTGTGGTCAAGTGGGCCACAGATACTTTGATCCCCAGTGTCCTCAAAGGGATGCTAATGCACCACCCCGTGCACCACCCCACCAGCTTGCTAGTGTAGCCCTGGGAGGGGAGGAGATGGGTTCCCAAGGTGGGTGGGATCCCGTAGAGTTGACCCTTGTCTCATTAGGAGACTTTGAGATGGTCCCTAAGCCTACACTGCCTGATAACACTAAAAAGTACAAGCAGTGGGTGACCATCAATGGCCATAAAGTGGAGGCTCTAAGGGACACAGGAGCCAGTGTTACTGCTGTCAGCTCCCGGTTGGTGTCCAAAGAGCAGGTTGTCCCCCATGCATTCTACCCAGTGGTATCCGCAGACAACTCAGAGAGCCAATGTGAGGTGGCTCAGGTTCCCTTCGAGTGGGGGGGTCTCAGGATCTCTTCAGGTGGCTTTGAGGACCGCCATGCCTGTAGACTGTCTGTTGGGCAATGATTTAGAGAACTCCCCGTGGGCTACAGTGGCGAGGAGACCTCACTTAGAAATGTTGGGTCTGCCTGAGTGGGTGTATGCTACCGCTCGGTCCATGGCAGCCAAGGAGGGTGTTGAGAAGGACCCGGAGCCTGAGAGTATGGCCCAGATCCCTGTCTTAGAGATAAGGGGGAGGGGGCGTGGGAAGCCGGTCCCCTTGGTTCCCACGGACCAGGAGGGAGCAGACCCTGAGGGGGATGCCCTGGAGCCTACCGGGGAGCAGATCGCCGAACTGGGGGACCTGCCTGAGCTGACCCATTGGCAGCAGGAAGGGTGGCCCAGCAGGGAGGAGTTTTGTGAGCAGCAAAGAGTTTGCCCTTCTCTTGAGGGTATGCAGTGACAGGCTGCAGCCCAGGCAGCAAGTGACAAGGCTGGTTCACATCCGATTTATTGGGAGAACAGTCTCCTGTATAGCGAGGCTAAGGCTGCTGAGCTGGGGTCAGCCCATGTGCTGGTGGTACCCGAGTGCTTCAGAGCCTTCCTACTGGGGTTGGCTCATGACATTCCATTGGCAGGACATCTGGGGCAGACCAAGACCTTTGAGAGGCTGGCCACCCACTTTTATTGGCCCCAGATGCACAAGAGCTCAGACGCTCATTGCAGGACATGTGAGACTTGCCAGGCAAGTGGGAAGAATGGGGGGAAGATCAAGGCCCCACTCCAGCCCTTTCCTGTTGTCAGTACCCCATTCTAGTGAGTGGGCATTGACATCGTGGGGCCTCTGGACCCCAAGACAGTCATGGGCAACAGCTTCATCCTGGTCTTGATGGACCATGCCACCCGGTACCCTGAAGCCATCCCGGTCAGGACAGTGACGGCCCCCATGGTGGGACGTGCACTGATGGGGATTTTCTCCCATGTGGGGTTCCCCAGAGAGGTGGTGTCTGACAGGGGGACAAACTTCATCTCCCAGTATATAAAGGCTCTGTGTAAAGAGTGTGGGGTAACTTATAAGTTCACCACTCCTTACCACCGCCAAGGTAATGGTCTGGTTGAAAGGTTCAACCGGACCTTGAAGGGCATGATTATGGGCCTAGAAGAGCCCCTGAGGTATAAGTGGGACGTCCTCTTGCCATGCCTGTTGTTTGCCTACCGTGAGGTGCCACAGAAGTCCTTACGGTTCAGTCCCTTTGAACTGCTCTATGGCCATCCGTTAAAAGGACCTCTGAGTCTGGTCAAGGAAGGCTGGGAGCAATCTCCCAGGAAACCTCCCCAAGATGTATTTAACCACATATTAGCCTTCAGGAACCAGACTCGGCATTTCAGAAACTTGCTGAGGCAAATCTGGAAGCCAGCCAGGAGGAAATGAAACGTTGGCACAACTAGAACACTCTGGTCAAGTTTCAACCTGGTCAAAAGGTTTGGGTACTGGCCCCAGTGGATCCTTGTGCGCTCCAAGATAAGTGGACCGGTCCATTTGAGGTGGTGGAGCGCAAAAGTCCAGTTACCTACTTGGTGGCCTTTCAGTCTCCCAGGAACCCCTTGCGGGTCCTGCATGTGAACCGCCTGAAGCTCCACTTTGAGAGGTCTGAAGTGGGCCAGCTTCTTGCCACAGATGCTGGGATGGAGGAGGAGAGTGAGCCTCTTCCTGACTTCCTGTGTGCAGGAGAGAAGCATGGGTCAGTGGTGTGGTCCTCTCCACCACACTGACCCCTGAGCAGTAGAGAGATTGTCACCAGCTGTTGGGGCAATTTTCTGATTTGTTTTCCCTGGTGCCTGGTGTCACTGATTGGTGCGTCCATGAGGTAGACACCAGGGACAGTCCTCCTGTCAAGCACAAGGCTTACAGAGTGACTGACAGGGTCAGGGCCTACATTAAGGAGGAGGTCTCCAAAATGTTTGCCCTAGGGGTGATTGAGTCCTCTAGCAGCCCTTGGTCCAGCCCCGTGGTCTTGGTACCAAAAGCTGCAGCACCTGGTGCCACCCCTGAATTTAGGTTCAGTGTGGACTACTGAGGTCTCAATTTGGTCACGAAGACCGACGCGCACCCCATCCCCAGAGCTGATGAGCTCATAGATCGGTTAGGGGCTGCCCGGTACCTCAGCACGTTTGATCTAACATCTGGATACTGGCAGATCACCTTAACTGATGGGGCAAAGGAGAGGTCAGCATTCTCCACACCAGATGGGCACTACCAGCTCCGTGTGATGCCCTTTGGGATGAAGAATGCCCCTGCCACCTTTCAGAGGTTGGTCAACCAGGTGTTGGTTGGGTTGGAGGATTCCAGTGCCGCCTACCTGGATGACATTGCAGTGTTTAGTTCCTCCTGGGAGGACCACTTGTGCCACCTCTGGGAAGTGTTGATGGCGCTGCGCAGAGCAGGCCTCACAATCAAGGCCTGTAAGTGCCAGATTGGGCAGGGTTCTGTGGTGTACTTGGGACACCAGGTTGGGTGTGGCCAGGTGGCGCCCCTACAGCCCAAGATTGAAACCATCCTGGCTTGGGAGCCCCCAAGGACCCAGACCCAGACCCAGGTGAGGGCCTTCTTAGGACTCACGGGTTACTACAGGAGGTTTGTCAAGGGTTATGGCAACATTGTTGCACCCTTGACTGAGCTGACTTCCAAGAAGCAGCCAAAGATTGTGAACTGGACTGACACCTGTCAGAAAGCTTTTGATGCCCTCAAGACTGCCATGTGTACAGCACCTGTATTCCAGGCGCCCAATTTTGCCAAGGAATTTATTGTCCAGACAGACGCTTCAGAGCATGGGGTGGGGTCCGTTCTGTCACAGACAAATGAGGAAGGACTAGACCAACCTGTAGCCTTCATCAGTAGGAGGTTAATTCTACAGGAACAGAGGTGGAGTGCAATTGAGCTTGCGGCATTTCCTGTGGTCTGAGCACTGAAGAAGCTGAGACCATACCTGTTTGGGACTCACTTCCGGGATAAGACAGACCACAGGCCCCTCAGATGGTTGATGCAGATGAGGGGTGAGAATCCCAAGTTGTTGAGGTTTTCCATTTCCCTACAGGGTATGGACTTCACGGTGGAACACCGCCCTGCTACAGAACATGCCAATGCTGATGGTCTGTCCAGATTTTTCCACTTTAGTGATGAGAACTCCCAAGGGGATGGGCAGTTCTCCCCACATTTCAGCTGGAGGGGACATGTGTTAGACCTGGCACCATTGGCGTAAGTTTCCCTTCCATTTTTTGCTGTCGTCTCCTCTGTTTTTGCTATTATTAGATGCTCTGGGCGCTGTGCCACTGCCATTCAGTGCCATAGCACGAATGCTAGCTGTGTAAATATGCCATGTGAATTGGTAAATCCATGATTGGCTTATTTGGTTTGCCTGTTAGTCCCTAATAGCGTGGCCTGTGTGTGCCTAGGGCTGGTAAACCAAATGCTGCTGGTGGGCCTGCAGCGCTGGTTTGCGCCACCCACAGAAGCAGCTTGTTAAGTGTGTCTCAGACCTGCCACTGCAGAGTCTGTGCAGTCCAGACCTGCCATCTTGGCTGTGAAGTGCACCCACTTCCCAGCCCCTGAACCTTCCCTTGGCATCATGTAAGTCACCCCTATGGTAGGGTGCATTGTATGTGTAAGGTAGGACATGCCTTGGTGTGTGTAGCATGTCCTGGTAGTGAATTACACGCAATTTCGTGTTTCACTACTGTAAGGCTACCTGTTCTTCATAGGCCAGAATGGGCAGTTTGACTATTACTTTCTGTAATACTAACTGAACCAAGGAACATGGTAGAAAGACGAATTTAGTATGCCTGAGCTCAGAATATTAAAATACATCTTTTAGTGAAGTTTATTTTTATATTCTGTGTTTGAAAATACCACTTTTAGAAAGTAGGTATTTTCTTGCCTTAGCCTTCCAGTGTGCTCTGCTGTTATGTGTATTGGCTGTCTGGTTTTGGAGGGACAGGGCAGGCTGAGCCAGACCTGGGTTGAATAGATAGATCTGCATTTGGAGTATGGGGAGGGGTAGCTCCTTGACCTGAACAGGGCTGTGCCTTTCAAGGTGAATGCTGGCTCCACCTCCTACTGTGCGTCTGATGGCAGACCCCCTCTTTCTGAAAGGAAGGATGCAGCCTGGTAAACAAAGTGCTTCAGGACTGATCAGAACTGATTCTGGCTGGGTTCAGTGACGTGTAGCTTTTGAGAACAAAGACTTTTGGGGTATAAATATCTGTGCTGAAACCCCTGCAATTGGTATTGCTCCTGGACATCAAGACGAACCTCTGTATGTGTAACTGAAGGAATCTGCAGGAGGTGACTATCCTTGTGCTTGTGTGCTGTTTCTTGGATTGGCCTGCAGTGGTTACCATTGGACTTGGAAGAAGAGGGAAAAGGACTTTGAGAGTACTTTTATTCATCTTACTAAAGCAATCACCCAAGGGCTAGGAGAGAGCTAGCCTCCTGCTGAAGTCTCAGGCACATCAGACTTCACCACCAGCCTCCTGATTCCTCCCAGCGAGGATTTCTATCCGCAGGTGAGGCTCTTGTGAGTTCTAGGGCCTCTAGTTCTACTACAGAGAGTGCTGAAATCGTCGCTAACGCACGTTTGCGAGCCGCCGCAGCTGAAACCACACCGGAAAATCATCGCGCTGCTTCCGCTGAGTGCTCGAAACCAAAGATCATCGCATCGCACGTTTGCGGGCTTCCAAGTGCTCGCTAACTCCAAGAGATCATCGCATCACGACATCCTGGTGCGGACGCTGGGCATTCGCCATTTTCATCGCATTTCATCAGGATCGTCGCTCCCTCGCGGAGCGCCATTTCTTCGCATTGCAACCTGATCGCACACGCAACAGGTTCGTCGCCTCGTCTCCTCCCTCGCGGCAAGGAGCCATCACATCAATGGCCTAGCGTGTAGAAGTTTGTCGCATTGTCTCTGCATGCATCAGCAGATCGGCGCATCGGCTCCTCCCTCGCGGCAAGGATTTATCACATCGCCAGCCTCACGTGCAGAAAATCATCGCTACAGCTTCTTTGCGACATTTTGTTTATTTTGCTACGAAATCCAGGTACTTTGTCAGTAAAAGGGTTGCAGAGACCGCTGCTTTGTACTGAGCTCCTCTTTGCACACTTTGAACTATTTCTGCAGCATTTCAAGAGTAATCCTAGTTTACAGTATTGTGGCTTTTTACTGTTATTGGTCTTGTGTTAATTCTATATATAAAGATACTTATTTTTTATAACTGTTTGTGTGGGGTCCCTTTGCAGTGTTGTTCACTGTGTTACTGTGTATGGTCATTAATGCTTCACACACTGCCTCTGTGATAAGCCTAGGTGCTCATGCTACGTTACCACAGGGTTGAGCAGGGGTTATCAAAGGGTGTAGCCCTCTTACTCTGACTTAGGAGGAAGGGTCCCTACTTGGACAGTGGCCAGCCATTGCCAACTAGAGACCCCCATTTCTAACATACACTAAATGGCCACCAACCACATGGTCAAACAGCAAGCTAGGAGGCATGGCCACAATCAAATAACACATGCAGACCTATGGCAAAAGCACACTGGCTGCCCACACAAAATGGCCATGAGCCACATGGTCACAACAACAAGCAAGAAGGCATGGGGAACAAAGAAGACATGCCTGCCTATTGGCACTGACTATAAAATCTGTCCCCTGGACACATGGCATGGGAAACAAAGACAAATGGTGTCCTATGGCAAACACACTCACACACTGCCCAGGCAAAGGAGGCAACGATTGGTAACTAAGAAAAAAGAGCAATAGTTAAGTAATGCCAGGAACTAAAATTAACTGGACTAAGACGTTTTTCTACAACACACATCCTCCTAAGGCTTCTAATTTAATTATCCCACCTGCACACTGTTTTCTGAAAAAAACAGACAAAACAGAAACAGTTGTTTCACTCACCTATGACTAGTACTAGGCCCACTGTCTAGAAGGCCCATTAGCAGACCAGGTTGCACAGTGAATTAAATCCATCAATCTTGCAAACTTATTAAAAAACATTGAGAAGAAAATTTACTGAAATGTGCAACATCTTTCCCTTACAAAAGAAGACAAATTGCATGCAAATATAACTAGACCTCTACTAAAACTACAGGCCACCCACCACAATACATTTTGAAAATCAAATAAAAGTACAATTAAATACAGGTGCATGCCCCCAATCAAACAAACAACACCTTTATACACCAGTTTTTCAACTTAGGTTTTGGACCGAGTCTGTCCGACATCAGTTGGGTACTGAGACCGACCGACCGCCTGTCAGCAGTCCCAATCGACCACTTAGGATGCAACAGAACACTGTTCGGTTGCAGTCCTATTCTTTACAATGTGAGCATACGTTCTGACCAGAGTACATGCTCTCATTGTAAAGAGAAGAGGTGCAGTCCATCCCTGCACCCATGGCAGGTACCTCAAGGAGCCTGCCACGGGGTGCAGGGATCAACAGGTGTCTCCTAGGCCACCATCTGGAGGCCTTGCTCCCATGGGGGCCCTACTGGGGGCCCCCAAAGTCAACTTTCAACAACATTTCTGTGTTGGAAAGGCCGGCACAGAAAGACTGTCTGAATCAGACATTGTAATCCCTCGAGCGGAAAGATCCGCCCTTTGGATTACAGGAGGCTTTCTGAATGGCAGACGGGCTCTCTGAGATCATCGGAAGCCATTCAGAAATCCAGTTTGGATTAATTTCCGATTGACTCCATCCAAATGGTCAGTCGGAAATGAATCCAAACTGCTGATTACGATCCAGTAGGAATGGCTCCGACCAAGGGTCCGAGCCGTTTCCTACGGCAGTGTAATCGGCCCCTTACTTGTGAAATCTCAAATAGAAAATTGAGTGCCAAAGCAAAACTCGAGGGCACTAAAGGAAAAACAACTCCGCTTCGTGCCTGAAAGTCAGAATTCGGGAACTCCGCGTTACTCTGAGGAGAGCAGAATACTTGAATTCCGCAAACTCTACAAGCACAGTGGAGTTTACTGCCCATGCCTAGTTTAATTATTGCAAAAGATTTACAAAAGAGGTCTAAGATATAGTACAGCACTTACCTTTGTCTTGGGAGCATTATCAGTTCTGTGGTGCGAAGATCAAGAAAACAAGACCCCTTTGTTTCCTAAGGAAGTGAAAGAAACTTTCACAACAAACAATTACATAAAAGATTTGATCCGCACTCAATAAAGTATAAAAAAAAAACAGCCCATCCATTATTCGTATTTTGTATATTCCTTTATTCTTTTATTCTTTGAGTTATAATTTCTTACTTCCTAGTAGCCAACGCGTTTCGTCCTATTTAAGGACTTCTTCAGGGCTCATCTGTTGTCTTTCAGGTAGTTTTTGATCTCGTCTTGCTTTCATCCCCTCTACCTTGTGTTATTCTTTCTGTGTCATCATCCCGAATTCCATGACTATGTAAATTTGAATAGGGTTTTTTTATATATATATATATGAAAGCAATCCTTCAATGAACTCAAGTCATGGTTGACTCAACAATCTCAGTCGGGCATCATGCTTCAGCTGCCCTTGGCAATGGCACTCAAAGGGCAATCCATACCAAGGAGCAGGAGTGGTTCTGGCTCCTTGGTATGGACATCTGTCTCCTGGCTCCGACACTGGTCGAAAACTGGATTGCCCTTTGATGACACCCCCCTGAGTTGCTGGTACACAGTTTTGTTGAACATAAAGAAATTATGATACAAGCACCATTCAATTAGAAAGAGCACAGAGTCATTATGTTTGAAACAGTGTATGGGTCTTTTGTTGAAGAAAAACTTGCAGGCCTCTAGACCGTCTCTATGTCGAATGCTGGTGTAGAGTGAGTTGATGTCAAGAGACATCAGGATGTAGTCATTACACCATATAATGTCATTGATTTTTTATAGAAAGTCACTAGTATCCTTCAAATATGATGGTAGGTTGATTATAAGATCCTGTAGGAAAAAGTTAACATATTTAGATATGTTCTCACACATGTTTTTTCTTGCCGATATAATGGGGCAGCAGGAATGGGAAAAGTGTTCTTGTGTACTTTCGGGAAAAATAGAGGATTGGTAATACTGGATGCTCTGTGCTCAAAAATGCATGTTCGTCCCTGCTGATGATACTCTCAGATTTGTAGGTGTTCAAATGTTTTTTGAGCTCTTTGATGCTGGAAGTTGCCTCCTTGTGTCTAGATGTTCTGTAGCAGTTCGAGTGCTTCCTCAAGGTATAGGTGTTTTGGCCAGAGCACGATGTTGCCGCCTTTGTCAGACTTGTTGATGATGACCTAGTTTTCTTTCTGTAATTGCTTCATGAGGTTATGGTATTGGTTTTTCCGATGATTGTGGTTAGACGAATTGCGTGACTTTTTGAACTATAGAGCTTTAAGCTCATCAATGATCACATCATTGAAAACATCTATTGCGTTCTCAGGCATCATTGGGCTGCAGGTTGAATGCGATTTGAAGGGGCTGGGGACTGTTATGGATCCAGAAATGCCTGCATCCTGTAAGAATTGCTATGTTGATGTGGTATCATTGGAGGATTCGAGTTCCACAAGGGTGCGGATCGTGGGGATGTCAGAGACTTGCACACTCACACCAGCTGACGAACTAATGCCTGGTGTGTGCTGGTTGTCACTGTTAGAGTGTTTCAATTTGAAGAACTTAATCAACTTTAGCTTTCTAATAAACTTGAAGATGTCAATGCGGGTGTTGACGCAATTGAAACTGCTCTCGGGGCAGAAAGTTAAACCTAGTGAGAGAAGTTGTTTTTCAACTTTTAATAGGTTGATGTTACTGAGGTTAATGATTGTTTTTGTGTCCGTGATCATTTGCGCCTTCAGTTCCTTCTCCTTCTGTTGCTTGGTTTGGGCTTTTCTGATATATTCTGCTCCAAACGTTGTCCACCCGGTGAGTAGCACTCAAGCAGCAGCTTTATTTATGATTAGGACTCCCGGTTTTATGGAATTTATTTTTTTGCCATTTCCGTCATTATTTATCCATATTTATTTTTTGCTAATTTTATCTGTATTTATCCATATTTATTTTGGGTTTTGTGGACGCATTATGCTGAAATTAGTATATTTCCACATTAATTTAACCGATAAATATGCATACTGCCAGGTTTCAGTGCTGTGAACACCCGTAGAAGATGAATCAGTGCACTTATATGAAGATATGCACATTTCAGTATCAACCTTGTGCATATCTACAGCTGTTAAAGCCTCTTTACTAAAATTCCTTTCTTTTTTTACCGCCCTTATCTATCAATCCACACATCTATTGGCCGTGCCGTCATGGCAGACAGTATTTATAATTACTCAAAAAGCAACCTAATTTCCGTTTTTATCCACATTTAAAAATAAATACAGACAAAGAAATTAATGTTTTCTGTCTGTATTTATCTGTAAAAATCAGTAAAAACTGAAAAACAGGGAGCCTTATTTATGATATATATATATATATATATATATATATATATATATATATATATATATTACCTACTGGCTTTCGCCAGTAGGTAGTTATAGTTAGGACCCCTTTTCCATAGGAAATCCGCAACATTCTATTTTGAATAACTTTGGCGCCGGTCGATGAATCCTCGCGAATTTCTCAAAATAGGTGGGGCGCTACGCTCCGCTCCTACCCTGAAAGTCTCGGGGGGATTCGTCAAGCGGGGGCTGAGATAAAATGGGGGTCCCAAAACGCGTTTTTCCCATGCATTTTTCCATAGGACCTTTAGAACGAGCTACAGCCCGAACGGCTGAACAGAATTACTAGAAATTTGGCAGAGAGGTAGTCCCTAGGTCAAGGAAGTGCCTTTTGTAGGTTTGGTGTAAATCTGTTCAGTAGATTCTGAGAAAATAGCCTTTAAATCAATATATATATCTGAGCCCGCTTACGGTACGCTTACCGTACGCTTACCGTACGCGTACGGTGGCTTGCGCGAGCGCGATTCTGATTGGCTCTTAGATCTTAGTAAACATTCGAATCGGCCGAAACCAGGAAGCGCCGTCCGCCATTTTGTCTCTCGCACTGAGTGTTATTTATCAAACATGATGCCCAAAAACATGTTACGGGGCTGTTTTGACAACTCCCTCCCACATAGTCATGTTGAGGGAGTCCCCAAACATCCCCCAAGAGCAAAAACGGTGTTATTTTTTTTTTCGGAAATTTCGCCGAGTACGCTTACCGTACGCTTACCGTACGCGTACGGTTAAAAAATAGAAATAAAAAAAACACTATCCACACTTACCCCACCCCCTGGGCTTTTGGTTGCCGCAGGCCACCAAATGTACAGGGCTTATTACATCAGAAAAAAAATTAAATTTTGGCAACATGAAATTATAAAATCGAAATAAAAAAAACACTATCCACATTGACCCCACCCCCTGTGCTTTTGGTGGCCAAAGGCCACCAAATGTACAGGGCTTATTAAAGTTGATAAAAACCGTGCACGGAACGAACTGCGTTAAGTGGGCGCGCACGCCTCGAATGGCGTAAAGTAACTTAGCATTTAAAAAACCGTACAAATTCACTGAAAAAACCATAGGTTTCACACACGTTATAGTTAGGAATTAGCATTTAAAAAACCTTGCAAATTCACTGAAAAAACCATAGGTTTCACACATGTTATAGTTAGCGGAAATTTTACTGATAAAAAACCAATGAAATTGCCCCGTTATAGTTAGTGCTGGCAACTATAACTCACGCGACCGCAATCTTCTGCTGATGACATATGTGTCTTTATAAAAAAAAATATTTGTAATATATGTATAGCTAAAAATGTATGGAAGAAGACATGGGCAAATAAGTGTCTAAATACAGTATTAGCATCAGCAGAGGATTGCGGTCGCGTGAGTTATAGTTGCCAGCACTAACTATAACGGGGCAATTTCATTGGTTTTTTATCAGTAAAATTTCCGCTAACTATAACATGTGTGAAACCTATGGTTTTTTCAGTGAATATATATATATATATATATATACATATATATATATATATTTTTTGTTTCCAAGTTGCCCTGATGTGAAAAGGCACTCGACCGGAAGTGATTCTCCTGAATCCCTTATTTGAAAAACCAGCACATTGTATTTCAATCTTTTAAAAAGCCTGGCCGGTTTCAGAGCCCCCAGCTCCCTACTGATACGAATTTCTGATGCACCAACACACGCACTCTCCCATCTCCATGCTGAAAGGTGATTGCCCTCTGGTGAGCCTCTCGGGTGAGTTTATACTTGGCAGTGCATGCTGGGAATAGTAGTCTGAGTAATGCCGATATTTCTCCCTCCAGTGGGTTCTGTGTTCTTTAACAGATTAATCTTTTTCACATTTAAAGCCCTCCAGTGGGCCTGAGAGTACAAGTCTGGTTTTCATTTACAAATCTCCTGTGCTATTTCCAGGCTGAGCATAGTTCCCAGCCTCTGCGGGCCCATTTTGTTCAATGTAATGGTGATGCAGTCTTCCACGGCTGGTGCCAGTAGGTAGTTATAGTTAGGGATAGTTGCCATAGAAAGAGTTGCCACAGAAAAAGCAAATTTTGTTTTGCTAATACCATTGATACCATTTGATGAATCTTAACGAAATTTTGAAAACTAGTCTGCCAGTCACTTAAGCTGCTGCCTGGGAAGGTATTGGGACAAAATATAGAGTGAAAAATAAGGAGATGCAGAAATATCAAGTTATTAAGATCGTGATGCAGGAAAATTGTTAACAAGAGTATCAATTTTATAAGGTAAATAATATCAATGTCAAAATTATCTGTGTTGTTAAGAAGGCTGTTGGGTATTTAGGGGTAAATGGTGGCAAGTAAAATACTAATAATTCATTGATATTTTTTTAATTATTAATTGAATTAATAATGAATTATGCAAATTCACTAATTAATTTATTTTTTAAGTTATCTTTTAGGTGCAGGTTTTGAGGTTTGTAAGTGTACAGGGTGGGAAGTAAATTAATTACACTTAATAAATAATTAAATTGTCATTATTAATTATTTAATTGATAATTTTGTAAATTGTGTCCTTAATGTATTTTTTGAGTTATGTTATAGGTGCGGGTTGAGGGGTTTGTAAGGGTACAGGGTGGGAAGTAAATTAATAATAATTAATAATTCATGCTAATTAATAATAAGCCTGGGCAGAGCAGGCGTAGTGCCTCTATGTGAAGTTCCACGGAGTTGGGAAGCAACTTCGTGGAACTTCGCTCCGCGCCCTCCCATGTGAGACATACAATAAAGGGGTTATCAGTGAAGCAGGATGGCAAGGAGGAGGCAGGAGAGTGGCCATATCGATGAGGAGGCAGCCACAGGGCAGGTAAGTGCCTTTTAATTACTTTTAATTATTTTGGGAGGGTGGAGGGGCCAGCTTACTACACTCCACCACGGAGTCATAGTGTTGCCAGAACTTTGCGTTCGCAACGGAATGCAGAGTAGGCAAAACTACGTAAACTCTGCGGGTTTAGCGTAGTGACCCACCCAGGTTTAATTATTAACAATTATTTAATTGATAATTAATTATGTAACTTGAGTAATTAAGATTTTTTTAAAGTTATATTTCAGGTGCGGGTTATTGTATTTGTAGGGGTAAAGTGGGGGAAGTGAATTAAAATAACCTATGTATATTATGCATTTTATTATTATTTTAAGATATATTTTAGCTGTGGGTTGTTGGATTTTTATGGGTACAGTGTGGGAAGGTAATTAAAAAATAATTTATCGATAACTAATAATTTATCAAATATTTAATTGATCATTATTAATATTGTAAAATTATTGTATGTGTTAGGTTACATTTTAGGTGTGTTACTTAGTTGGTGGAAGTATAGGATAGGAAGTTTTTAAGTAATAATACATTTAAAATTATGTATTCATTTATTACAAATTGTGGTATTTATTATCTAATATGTCAATTGTGTTATGCTGTTTAATTTCAATTACATTTTATTGTAAGCTGTTACGATTGTGAGAATATAGGGCCTGATTACGATGGCGGTGGGACCACCACCGTCAGCCCATTGGTGACAGTACCACCGCCTTACAAGTACAGAATAACGCCCACCACATTCTGATGGTGGGCGGATGGTTGGGGCAGAAGACCATCCCACCCTAATCCAACGGGCTCCTTGAGCATGTCGGACCGTCGGATGGTCTGTAATGCCTACAATGGTGGTGGTGCCTACCAAACACTGCTGTATGCATTATGATGTTCCCTTCCACTTGCCATTTCATGGCCGTGAACCTGACATGAAAAGGCTGGTGTAAGGGACATTTGGGGTCCACGTAGTGCAACGATATGTAAAGTGTCCCTTTTTTGCATTGGGCTGGGTGCTGCAGCCAGCAACACCCACCGCAGTGCAAAATATGGAAATGTTGACTGCCGTGGTGGCAGTCGCTTAAAAATGCCTATTGTGGGACTGCCGACAGCCTGTCGGGCGGTCACAATCCCCTACAGGCCTGCCATCGTAATCGGGCCGAGAGTGCTGTATTTTAATGAAATTAATATTATTTGTTTTAATTGATAATAATTATTACAAAAGTTAAGGGTTATGTACTTTGTTAAATGTTTTGTTGAAATTTAGACATATAATTTAAAAGTTTAAATATTTATATTTTTTAATATTTACTAGAGTTGTTAAAATATGTTATTTGTTTGATGTGAACTACTTTTACTCTACTGTTGCACCAACTGCACTGGGAATCATACATTTTACCCTTCCTGAGTCCAACGCATTCCCGACTGTTGCACAGACTGGAGTGGGAATCGTAAATGTTACCCTCCTGAGTCCAATGCTTTCCCTACTATTCAACATATTGAAGTGGGAATAGTAAAATTTACACCTCCTTAGTCCAATGCTCTCCCTACTGTTGCACACACTGGAGTGGGAATAGTAAATTTTATCCTCCTGTGTCCAATACTTTCCCTACTATTGCACATATTGGAGTGTGAATAGTAAATTTGACCCCTCCTTAATCCAATGCTTCCCCTACTGTTGCACAGACTGTAGTAGGAGTAGTAAATGTTGACCCTCCTGAATCCAACGCTTTCCCCACTGTTGCACTGATGTAGTGGGAATAGTAAATATTACCCCTCCTGAGTTTAACACTTTCTCTACATCTGTATAAATTGGAGTGGAAATAGTATCTTTAATATTTATGTTGTTTAATTTTTTATGAATAATTTTTAATTATATATTAGCATTATGTGTTTGTGTATTTAAATGTATGTTTTATATAGCTATATATGTGTGTATTTTTGTAATTTTTTTGTAAAATGTATTTCTACATATTATTTTTTTTAAATTTCCAATATTTTTCATTTTTGCAGTTTATTTGTTGTACTTTTAGTTTGTTACTTGTGTGTGTGTGAATGTATGTATATATAGTTATAGTTAGGACCGTGTTTCCATAGGAAATCCGCAACATTCTATTTGGAATAACTTTGGCGCCGGTTGACGAATCCTCGCGAACTTTTCAAAATAGGTGGGGCGCTCCGCTCCTACCCTGAAAGTCTCCGGGGGATTCGTCAAGCGGGGGCTGAGAAAAAAGGGGGGTCCCAAAACGCGTTTTCCCCATGCAATTTTCCATAGGGACCTTTAGTCCAAGGTACAGCCCGAACGGCTGAACAGAATTACTTGAAATTTGGCAGAGAGGTAGTCCTCAGGTCAGGGATGTGCCTTTTGCAAGTCTGGTGTCAATCTGTTCAGTAGTTCCTGAGAAAATCAAAAGTAAAATCATATATATATGTGGGCGGAGCCTAACCACACATCTCATCCTGAGATCTGATTGGCTGTCAGCACTTCATCCAAGAAGTGTTGGCAGCCATCTTGGGACCAATATACATGATAGCACCTCATTAAAAAGCATTGCAGTTAATAGAAGGTTTTAAGACTTTAGTTACATTATAAATCATTTGTTGATGGTACCATACTCATTTTAGGAATTGTGGTATGTTCTAAGGTGATTTCACCATGTGAAAAAGCCTTCTGCTGGGATATCATGATTGAGAGAAAAATATTGTCTCATGCTTTTCCCACAGAGGTTTGGAAGGTGATCTATAAGCTAAACTGAGAGCTTATTTTCTGTAAATTCACATTATCTTTCTCAGTCATGTGAGAATGAAGTCTGACATTCTCAGTAAAACATGTACATCCAACAAGGGCAGAGACTGTCAGTTGATTCCTTTGTGTTCTACTGCAGCTTCCCAGAGTGTTCCAAAGAACAACTAGAGCGCTAACAGTCCTACTTATGATAAACGTATGGCACACCTGAAGCCATCTTGCTTGGATTAAAGTGGTAACTCTTAAAACATTTAATTTAAAAAGGAACAAAATGAGGGGGTTCATTTTTCCATAAAAAAGTATGATTAGTGCTGCAGAAAGAAAAATTAGGGCACATTTTGAGTGACTTCTCAAATCCTCTTCTATTTCATTAAAAAATTCTGACATGCAGACTGAAACATGCACTTTCAATACCAGCAGCAGTTTTCCCTGGTGAGCAGTAGCTTTACTACAGTGATCTAAAGAGCAAAAAGAGTGCTAACATTCTGAATTTATGGCAAATGTGTGACACATCTTAATGCCTTTGGAATCAAAGTAAAAAACTGAAAGTATTTCCTACTGAGGAGACTGCAGTAAATGAGGAAATTAGGAAACTTCATAACAAATATGTCTGCCAGGATGGCCACCAGAGACAAAAGAGCCCAAATGTAGCCCAAATATCACCCAGATGTAGCCCAAGTATAGCCCAATGACAGAATGTCCCTGAGTGTTCTTAAAAACAACTAGAGCGCTTACTGTCTTCATTATGACAAAAGTATGGCACACCTGAAGCCATCTTGATTGGAATAAACTGGTAACACTTAAAACATTTAATTTAAAAAGGAACACAATGAGGGGGTTCATTTTGCCATAGAAATTATGATTAATGCTGAAGAAAGAAAATGAGGGCACATTTTGAGTGACTTCTCAAATCCTCTTCTATTTCATTAAAAATTCTGACAAGCAGACTGAAACATGCACTTTTAATACCAGGAGCAGACTTCCATGGTGAACAGTAGTTTTACTACAGTGATCTAATGAGCAACTAGAGTGCTAACATTCAGAATTTATGGCAAATGTGTGACATATCTGAATACCTTCATGATGGAATCAAAGTAAAAAACTGAAAGCATTTCCTACTGAGGAGACTGCAGTACATGAGGAAATTAGGAAACTTCATAACAAATAAATCTCCCAAGATGGCCACCGGAGACAAAAGAGCCCAAATGTAGCCCAAAATCACCCAGATGTAGCCCAAATATAGCCCAATGACAGAAGTGTGCAAAACACTTATTATTTTGTGTTTTTGCAGTGTTATATAGTGCAGACTTGTCAGGTATTGGAGTGCTTTACATGAGCATTGGTTACATCACACAAGAACAAATTCATTTTGGTTGTAGACATGGGGAGACTAAGTGATTTGACCAGAATCACAGAATGTCGAGCTGAAGCAGAAACTCCAACCTGGTTCCCCAGTTGCAAAGTCTGCAGTTCTAGAAGTAACACCACATCCTCTCCCCTAAGTGCAACATTTAATCAAGTGGTCAACTGGATAAAAAAACATAAAGGTAACAAATAATTTAAAAGTGCTTTCTCGCTATTTGAAAACTCAGAAAATATGTCCTTATTTTAGTCTTTTAGAGCACTAACCATAATTTTGATTTCAATAAGACCCTCTCATATATGTAATTTCTAAAGGAAATGCTCTAGGTATTACAGTTTTGATTACATCAAGATGACGTCAGGCGTTCCACACTTTTGTAATAAATATAGAATGTTAGCAATATAGTTGTTCATTAGGATACTGTTGAGAGGCAGAGGCCAGGGGCACGGACTCTGAAAATTGAAGGCAGGTAGGAGGGTGCAAAGGCAACAATTTAACCACACTGAGCAGGCAGGAAGGGCCGTGGCAGCACAACAGACTATGGAGGGCAGTGGAAAGGGGGGCAGGGGCAACAAACCAACAATACAGGACTTGCAAGAGAGGCTGTGGCAATGTAATAGACCATTGTGGGCAGAAGGAAGAGGCAATGGTAGTACAACCATACATGCCAACAGGCCCGATTCAGCCAGGAAACGCCCAATGTTTTTAAGCTCAAATGGGCTTTATTTTATCTGTCTCCTGTCTACAATCTCCTCTTTTTCAATTTAACTCAAAGGGGAAAATCAATACCCCAGTTTTTTTTCAAAATCTCCCTCTTACCAAGTTCAAAATGTTCGCAAGTATGGTACATTGGATCATGGAAGGAAATGGGGTAGGGACATGGACTTGGATAACAGAGGACAGGAGGGACATGGAGAGGTGCACCAAACTGACCCTGCAGGGCAGGCATCAGGGTTTGCAGCAGCACAATACACCACACAGGGCATGCGGGACGGGAGTGCAGCACCACAATCCATAGAAAGCAAGAGGGAGGGGACAGGACCATGCACATGGACAACAGAGAACAGAGGGGCAAGAGGCAGGACCATAATGGACAGACAGGAGAGAAAGCTGCAGCATAACAGACCATAAAGGGCAGGAGGGATGGATCAGGGGCATTACAATGGAACAGACAAGCCAGGAGGGAGGGAGTAGGGGTCTGCACATGTAAACAGAGGGCTGGGGGCAAGGGGGCAGGGCAGGAGCAGCAAGATAGCCATGGAGGTCAGGCAGGATGGGCACTAGAAGCAAGACACACCATGAAGAGCAACAATGAGACTGTGATGGCATACACACAGACCATGAAGGGAAGGTGGGAGGGGTTCAGGGGCAGCTAACTGACCACACAGGGAAGGTGGGAGGGGCCATGGCAGCACAGAAGACCATGCATGGCAAGTGGGAGGGTTAGTGGTAGCACAATGGCTATGATGGGCAAGACGGAGGGTGCAGGGGCATGCACAAAGGACGATGGAGGATAGAAGGGTGGGTCAGGACCTGTGCACAGACAAGAAAGTTCAGGGGAAGGGGCCTCACAACAGACCGCACGGGGCAGGCAGGAGGAGCAGTTGCAGCACAACAGACCAGGGAGGGCAGAAGGGTGTGGCAGTACAATGGACCATGTAGGACAGGAGGAAGAGGATAGGGGCATGGCATGTGGACAGGCAGGGTGGAGGTGGCAGGGACAGGTTACAGTCATCTGACAATGCTAGGCAGGTGGGAGGGGAGTGGCAGCTCAACAGAACACTCAGAGTAGATAGGAGTGGCAGGTCCATGGAACATGGTGGGCAAAAAGGATGGAGCAGGGGCATACACAAAGACATCAGAGGGCAGGGGGAAGGAGAATAGGGCAGCAAGCTAAGCACAGAGTTTAAGCAGGAGGTCAATGATGGGGCATAGAATTGGGCAATGGAGGGCAGGAGGAGTGGACTGGTACATCATACTAAATTGAGGGCACTGGCAGCACATAAGACCATGCATGGCAGGAGGGAGGAGGCTAGTCCATGGATTCACACAACAGAGGATAGGGAGGAGGGGGATGGGGCAGCAAGCTAACTGTTCAGAGAAGGCAGGTATTAGGAACTTTATTATTTTTAAAACGTGTGTCTGTGCGAACTACTTAAAATATGAACAAGTATGCAGCATAATCTCACTTTTATTCAGGAAGAAGAGGACGTTTGTGACTGTAACTCCGGGCTCACTTGGCAGAAACACCCCCTGACCCTCCACTCCCTATCGCAAAATGTAATGCCCGTGAAAAGGGTAGGTGAACACAGTGTTATATAGAACATAGTCCTGAGAGCACGATTGAAAATGAAAACTAGATATAGTGTATGGTATAAACTATGCACCAAAAAGTGTGATATAAGATGAACCGGGCATGAAATATAATATGCAATACATTGTGCGCAGTGACAGATTCATTGGAGAGCGCAAGATAGCACAGGCACTAGCGCGTGCTATGCGATATGCGCCTTGGAGTGTAATATGCACAGGGCAGTGTTGTGTAACCTAACTAGTCTCTAAAGTTGTAATATAAAATATGTGCTGGGGAGTGTAACGTTGCATATGCACTGTGACAAAGATATAGATCCCAGATTGTAATATGTATGGCATAGCACTGTGCGTTATAACATAGGCATAGAGGAAGGCACGTTAGATGGGGCAATATGACCCGTGCGAAGACAAGTGTGGCATGACATATTCACGGGGTGGTGTTACAGTGCACATGGGCTAGAGAGTGTCATAGCATATGCACTAGCTAGTGGAATACAACACAGAGGTGTGTGGCACTCAGCAGGCAATGGTGGGTGTAACACAGCATTGGGCTCTGCCAGGAGCGCGCTGTGACTCTCAAGTAATGTTCGTCCCCTTTCCAGAGAGTAAAATAAAAAGTATTACACATCCGGCAGTGGATGTGTGTTTTATTAACCGTGAGGGGGGTTTCTTGCATTGTTTTGGTCGAATTTTTGTCGAATCCCCTTTGAATGGCTTGGTGTGCATGTGTATTAAATGTGCCCGTCAATAGCTACCCATGTTTGTATAAATAAACGACAAGGGTGTCTACCGGGATTAGGCACGATAGGGCATCAGACATGTCAGAGCTTCACTAGTGGTGTAAATACATTCCACGTGGATTCATTGTATGCATAGTCGCCTTTTAATGAATATCACGCAAATCGTCATGGTGATAGGTACGTACGGTTTGTCCAGCATGTCCTAGGTGTGTCTATAAATATATATATTTTTAAAATAATAAAAAACAGTGGCCGGCCCTGGGGATTGGGGTCAAAAAAATATAATTAGGAGACAGGCCCTGGGGGATGGGGTCATCAGGGCCAATAAATTAGAATAAGAAGGGGAACCACACAGCCCCCCTTCTTAAAAAATTAAAATAAATAAAAGACTGGCATCGTGCCAGAGGCCACGCCCCCTACTTGCAGCACTCTGCAAACGTGCCCCCTGGCGAGTTGTAAGTTGGGGAATTAATTCCTCTTCAATACTGAGGGTCCCTGAGGGCCAACTAGCCCAACAGGCATCTCCAGTATGCACCAGGGAGCTGCGCTGCAGACAGGTGTTCTGAGGCCAAGCCCCTTTTTACACCTCTCTGCAACGCAGCTCTGTGGCGCTTACTGGAGGTACCTAGTGGTCTAGTTTGACCCTAGGGACCCTTAGGATTCAAGGGGACTTAATCTCTCAACTTAGAACAGCCACAGGGCGCGTTTACACAGTGGTGAAGGGAGGGGACGGGGCCTGAGGTGACGTGTGCAAACACGCACTATGGCACGTTTTAAATTGGGGATATAATTTTCCTTCAATACTGAGGGCACCTGGGGGCTAACTAGCCCACCAAGTGCTTCCAGTAAGCGCCACTGAGCTGCATTGCAGAGAGGTGGTCCAGGCCGTGCCACTTTTTATACCTCTCTGCAACGCAGCTCTGTGGCACTTACTGGAGGTACCTAGTGGGCTAGTTGGACCCTAGGGACCCTCAGGATTCAAATGAACTTAATCTCCCAACTAAAAACGGACACAGGCCGTGTTTACACAGTGGTGAAGGGAGGGGACGGGGCCTGAGTTAACGTGTGCAAAAACGCCCTGTGGCCTGTTTTAAGAGGTAGTTTTAATCCCCCTGCCCTATTATATACTAGGGGCTTACAGAGGAGGTCATGCTAATCACAGGGGGACCCCAACGCATAATGTTCCCTAGTGTATGTAGGTGTTTTCACTGTATTCTAAGTGTCTTTTAACATAGCACTGGCTCTAGGACTGGTTAGTCAGACTCAGTTACCACCAGTCTCCGTCTGAAAAAGTTGAGGGTACAGGATGATTTTGCAACAAGGCTTCTTTCTGCTCTTCTTTTTGTTCTTTCTGCACGTTATCCTTCTTCCTGCACTTTTCTTCGTCTTTGAGGACTTCTGTTGCTTCTTTCTGCACTTCTTTTTTTTCTTTCTGTGCATTTTTTCTTCTTTCTTCACATGTCCTATCTCTGTAGGCATAGTTAGAAATTAGCATTTAAAAAACCTTTGAAATTCACAGAAAAAACCATAGGTTTCAGGCACATTATAGTTAGGAATTAGCATTTAAAAAACCTCAGAAATTCACTGAAAAAACCATAGGTTTCAGGGGTGTTATAGTTAGCTGGACTTTTCACTTGTACAAATCCCCTGAAATTCCCCCGTTATAGTTAGTTCAGCTAACTATAACTCGCGCGCCCGCAATGCACTGCTGATGACGTCACATATTACATCACTCATGACATGGTCAGTGACATCACTCATGACATCACTGATGACATCTCAAATGACATCACTGATGACATCACTCGTAACATCATCCTTGTGATAGAGTGGCAGACCTCCTCTCACCCTAATATAACCTTTGATACACACATTCAAAAATAGAGACTAAACTTTTCAAAACAATGGACATACCAATACCAGTTACAACAACCTCTTCAGTAATTCTAAGATCCACATACACATCCACTCATTCACCAACAGTCCTATACAGTCACTCATACATGTATTCACTCATCATATGTACTCATACACCTATACATCCTGTTACACAATGCCACTCATCCATAGAGTTACTCACACACATAGTCACTCATGCTAATAAAGAATCGAACATATATTTATTTGCATATACAGTTATACACACACCACCACACTTACTTCTACGGAACCTTACACATACTTAGTCGTTTAAACAATCACTTATAGAAACACATACTTATTCATACAGGAACTCTTTCAATCTCTCACTCTCACATATACTCACTTATATACACCAATAGTCACATATACTAGTTTAAAACATATGTAGTTACTCATAAAGACACTCTTGAGACAGTCATTCACTCACTAACACACCCATACACACACTCATCCACCCATACAGTCCTGCACACATGCTGTCTTCAACACATACAAAGAGTGAGTCACTCATTCATGCACCTATGCACTACGTAATACCCCCCACCGAACCATGCAGACACTCAGACTGATACTCAAAAAAACAACTAATAACCTATATAGACACTCATGTAGCTACTCACCAACCCATGCAGCCACTTATACACAAAGTGAGAGACTGATACAGATATTTACATATTTAAACATTACTCACTAAGCCATGTATTCACTATGATACACTTAATCAGTCAGTTACACAATCAATTTTTCAAAAACAAATCATCCATTTCCATCGACCTTGAGATATACATATATGAAACATATTTAATTTTCAGAAAAACACACATTCACTGGATGATGTCATCAGTGATGTCATTTGAGATGTCATCAGCGATGTGATGAGTGATGTCACTGACCATGTCATGAGTGATGTAATATGTGAAGTCATCAGCAGTGCATTGCGGGCGTGCATGTTATAGTTAGCTGAACTAACTATAACGGGGGAATTTCAATGGTTTTGTACTAGTGAAAAGTCCAGCTAACTATAACACCCCTGAAATATATGTTTTTTTCAGTGAATATATATATATATATATAAGATAGATAGATAGATAGATAGATAGATAGATAGATAGATAGATAGATAGATAGATAGAAAGATTACCTACTGGTGGTCGCCGGTAGGTAGTTATAGTTAGAATAGATAGATTACCTGCTGGTGGTCGCCGGTAGATAGTTATAGTTAGAACCTTGTTTCCATTCAAAAAGCATTTTTTTTGCCGATATCTTTGGCACCGGTTGACAAATTTTCCCGAAATGTTCAAAACTAATGGGACGCTCCGGTCAGCTCCTGTCTTCAATGTTTTGGGGTGATTCATCAAGCGGGGGCTGAGAAAAAAGACGGGTCCCAGAACATGTTTTCTTCATGTTCATTTCCATAGGAAACTTTAGACACGGCTACAGCCCAAACTGTGAACGGAATTACACCAGATTTGGCAACAATGTAGCTTTTGGTCCAGAAAGCACACTTTTCTTTAAATGGTGTAAATCCTTTCAGTAGTTTTTGAGAAATTTAAACATTTACAGATATCGATATTTGAGAATTGTGAGACCTGATTGGCTGAACCCTCCCGATCATGAGCTTGTTGGCAGCCATCTTGTGACTTGGTACCGAGTCATAAGTAAAAAGGTGAGAAAAAAATGTAAAAACAAGAAAAGGGGGCAGGGTCAAAACACCCTGACCCCCTAAACTTGGTCAGGGGGATCCCACAGGGACCCCCAGGGCCAAAAAAGCATTTTTTTGATTTGGGCTGGAGTTGCGTCGGGTGTGCAAATCCAGCAGAAAAAAATAAAAACAAAGCATGGTCTCCTGCACTTCATTTTTTTAAGCCCCCGGGTGGGCCAGGTCCTGGGGGCAATGCAGAATTACATAGTGGGGGCCTGTGGGGGCCCCCGCTCCTCAGGGACCAATACTCCCCGGGGCTTTGCTGACAATGCGTGGGGGCCTCTGTACCCCCTTGCAGCCCCAGGGACCGCCACCTCCCCGGGGCATGTAAAAAAAAGCATGGGGGCTCCTTCCCCCTCACGCTGCCATGGGGACCGCAACCTCCCCGGGACTTTACTTTATTTAGGGTGGGAGGCCTCACGGGCCAGGGACCACCACCTCCCGGGGCTACTTGTAATTCTAAGTTTGGGGGGCTTGAGCCCCTCCTTACGGCTCCTGGGACCACCACCTCCCCAGGGCACTAATTATTCAAATAGGGGGGTCTGTTGCAGAACCTCAACCCTGGGGACCACCACCTCCCTCAGGGCTACATACATGTTGGTATGGGGCCCCCTTCCTGGAGCTCTCCATGGCCCTGGGGACCGCCACTCTCCAGGGCTGGCTCTAGCAATGTCCTGGAGTGCCCACCCCCGGGACATTGCACTTTGCTATGGCAGGGCGGGAGCAAACACTACTTTGCTTCATGGACGTGAACCTGCTCTCACTTCCATGAAGCAAAGCAGAATTGCTTTTCCCAAAAGCAGTGCCAGCACCTGCAGGAGATGGGGAGCGGGCAGGGACCGTGGGGGCATTGAGGCTCTCCCTGCAGGCCCCTAAGTTGAGGCCAGGCCCTGGGGGATAGAGTCCCTGGGGCCAAAAGGGGCCCAGGGAAGGCGGACCATGCTGCCCCCCTCCTAAAATAATGTAACTTTTTTTTAAAGAGACAATGCCCCAGGGATGTGGTCCCCAGGGTCGAAATCGGCCTTGGGAGGGGGGCTGCGTGGCCCCCTTCTAATCTTTCAAACCAAGAAAATGTCTCAGGCCCTGTGTGGTGGGTTCCCCAGGGCCAAAAAAAATATTAAGCGGACGGGGGGCCACACAGCCCCCCTTCCAACAATAAAAAAACAGTAGCCTGCATCTCGCCGGAGGTCCCACCTCCTCCCTGTACCTGGTGCGTTCTGGGTTGAGGGATTAAGTCCCCTAGAATCTTATGGGTCCTTAGGGGCCAACTAGCCCACCAGGTACCTCCAGTAAGCCCCACACAGTTGGATTGCTGAGAGGTGGACGGATGCCATGACCCTTTTTCCACCACTCTTCAAATGCACCTCTTGGTGTATTGCTGGTGGGGCAATAAGGTCCTCTTGTGTCCTGAGGGCCTCAGGACTAAAGTGGTCTTAATCCCCCAAGCAGCAGTGCTCCAGGATGTGCGTTTGCAGAGTGGTGTAAAACAGGGGCGTGGCCTCGGACCAGTCTCAGCAATCAAGTGGTGAGGGGCATACTAGAGATAACAGGAGGGCTAGTTGGCCGCAGGGACCCTCAGGAGGCAAGGGGACTTCATCCCCCAACCAAGAACGAGCCAGGAGGCGGGTTTGCAGAGTGGTGGAGAAAGGGGGCGTGGCCATGTCTCAGCACTCCCACTATCTGGGGCTTACTGGAGGTGTCATGCAGTCTAGTCAGCCCCCAACAACCCCCAGCAGCAAGGGGACCTTAATCCCCATCCACGAGTGCACCAGGGAGCGTGTTTGCAGACTGGTGGGCAAAGGGGACGTGTCCTCCTATAAGAACTTATCAATCCTGCTGTGTGGGACTTACTGGAGGTAATAGGCGGAGTAGTTGGCCCCCAAGGTTGTCCTTGGGTGCAACTACTCCTACTGTTACCTCCAGTAAGTCCCATACAGTGGTATAGCTAATAGGTCTTTGGAAGCCACGCCCCCTCCTCTACCACACTGCAAACATGCCTCCTGGCACACTACAGACTGGGGAATGAAGTCCACTTTACTCCTGAGGGACTTTGTGGGCCAAGTAGCCCTCCTGGTACCTCCTGTAAGTCCTACGCAGCCGAATTCCTGAGCGCTGGTCAGAGGCCCAGCCCCCTTTCTGCACCACTCTGCAAACGCAACTACTACATTATAGTTATAAATTAGCATACAAAAACCCTAGAAATCACTGAAAAAAACAAAGGTTTCAGGGATGTTATAGTTAGTAATTAGCATTTAAAAAACCTTTTAAAATCACAAAAAAACATAGGTTTAGGTACATTATAGTTAGTAATTAGCGTTTAAAAAACCTTTAAAATTTACTGAAAAAACCATAGGTTTCAGGGTCGTTATAATTAGAAATTAGCATTTAAAAAACCTTAGAAATTCACTGCAAAAACCACAGGTTTGATGGACGTTATAGTTAGTTGGACATTTTACTTGTAAAAAACCAGAGAAATTTGTCCATTATAGATACTTGAGCTAACTATAACTCAGGCCCCCGCAATGCACTGCTGATGACGTCATGTATTACATCACTCATGACATGGTCAGTGACATCACTGATGACATTTCAAATGACATCACTGATGACATCATCTACTTAATATCTGATGCACCTCCTTATACCTTAATATAGCCTTTCATACACCTACTCTAAAATACAAACTACCATTCTCGAAACCATAGACACACCAATTCCAGTTAGAACATACCCACTCACTGATTCATAGGTCTATATACACATCCACTCACCCATACAGTCATTCTTACATGCAGTCACTCATCAATATAGCCACTGGTATCTGCACTCATACATCTATACAGATACTGACACACTGCCACTCACCCATAGTTTGTCACACACCTAGTCAGTCACCCAAAGAATCAATCACACTGCCATTTACTCATTATACAGTTATACACACATCACCTCACTAATTCTTACAGATACTAACACATACTCTCACTGACACAGGCACACACTTATCCATACAGCCACTCTCACAATCACTCACTCTCACAGATAAACTCTAAAACTCACATATACTGCCTTTCACATATATAGTTACTCACACATATACCACTGAGACATCCATTTACTCACCAACACAGCCATACGCACACTCATTTACCCATACAGACCCTCGCAGCCGCATTCAAGAACCCATACACCCACTGAATCACCCACTCACACATCCATGCAGTGAGTCACAAAACAAAGACCCACCCACACAGACACTCAGGCACCCATACAGGGACTCAGACAACCAATCATTAACCCATATAGATACTCATGAATCTACTCACCAACCCATGCAGCCACTTACACACGAAGTGACAGACTGATATAGACATTCACACAGATTAGTCATTCACCCATGCATTCACTAAGATATGTTTAATCACTCACTTAAACAGTCAGTCATGCACCCACTAAATCATCGATTCAGACACTCATACACCCACTCCTTCTTCAATACACCTCTGCATATCTATATATAAAATTCTTAAACTTTAAAAATCACCCAGTCTCTGGATCTTGTCATCAGTAATGTCATTTCAGATGTCATCAGTGATGTCACTGACCATGTCATGAGTGATGTAATATGTGACGACATCAGCTGTGCATTGCAGGTGCGCGAGTTATAGTTAGCTCAGCTAACTATAATGGCAGAATTTCTGTTTTTTTACGAGTGAAATGTTCAACTAACTATAAAGTCCCTGAAAACTGTGTTTTTTCAGTGAATATATAGAAAGATAGATATAATTGTTATATTGGTAAATTTGAAAATATTTATAAAAAATAATAATATAAGCTAAATTCGTATTTTGTAGAAATATTTTTACATTATATATGTGTATGTTAACATACACACTTTCATATATATGTGCATTTGTTCTTCAATCTGAGTAAATATTTGTATGTGTTTTTAAATATTATTTAAACATAATTAATTTAGATTACATGTCAAGTCAAATAAACCTTATTCGATTGCTTTTTAGACAGTCATAAAAGCGCATAAAACACAATTCAATACACAATAAGATTAAAAAAAAACTTTTTTGTAAAAATACAATTGATTATAATAATACATTCATATAGATCGCTATCCCTTAACTCTTGGTTTGCTGAACATTTATATTATAATGCTTTTCCTGTGCCTGTAAACACTGTTTAAGAATGTTGCTACCCTCCAGACTATGTGTTCGTTTTCCAAAAGTTGTAATACAATAAGCGCAGGACAACATTGTCTGATCCCCAGTCATTTTAAGATTGTAGCAATCCACATTTTCCTTAACTCAGAATAAAATCTGCAAAATAAATCAACATGCATAGTGGACTGTACTGAGTGAATGTCACAGGGACAGAGGTGCTTTAATCGTGACCAGTCATTCATTTTTGGGAAACATTCAAGTTTATGGAAAATCCCAATTCTGACTCTAGTCAATAGATATCTATCATATCCATCGGGGACCGTAGTTAAATATGTTTGGATATTAAAAGTTGTTAAAAGCATTTCATTGGACAACACTGTGGGCTTTGTGATCTCTGACCGTTATTCGAAGTGAGTCTAATAACATAAGGCCTTCATTTTTTAGCTCTTTTCTTGAGATGGTGGACATAGTACTCGGCTCAGTATAATATTCTGAATGCCCAAGGTCGCAAATGAAATCCTGGACATACCGTAGCCATGGGATGGTTGAAGCCCCTTCCAATCTTAAACTGATTAAGCATAGTTTTTGGTGATGACCAGATCCTATGCCATAGAAGAACGGGCTCCATTTTTATAAGGTCTGCAATGTGTGGTAAGCCCAGTTCCGAATGGCAAACATATGATGATGTGCCGCTTGAGACTGCCAAAATATAGTGCACGAACTCGTTTTCCACTATTTGTAGGGGGTAAACCTCTGCAAAGCCCCAGACCCCTGCCACAAATTTTTCCTTATAAATCTGTAAGAGTTCTAGAGGTGGCCTCTTACCCAGCTTTCTTGAAAAATTAGTAAGAGCAGCTGTGGTCTTCAAAAAGGTCAATGTTGTGGCTAACACTGCTTGGGACAATGTTTCCTTTTGGTCAAATAGTATGCCAAGATATAAAAATCTCTTGGTAAACCCTATCTTCCAATGGTCTATATACATACCCCAACATTTCTGACTACCATGGCCACACCTCATTATAAAAGTTTTGGATGTGTTCACCCTAAGACCAAGGTTACACATAAAAACTGAAAAACAATCTAAAACCCTTTGCAGTCCTACTTGGGGGCGTGACATCAACACTGCGTCGTCTGAATATAGGAGCGCAGGTATTAGATGTCCCTCTACTTGTGGGAGGTCTTGGCAGTCCTTGACCAGTGCTTCGCCCAAGCCATTAATATAAAGAATAAAAAGAAAGGGGGCTAACATGCAACCTTGCCTTACCCCCCTCTTTATTGGAAACTGGGCGGAACACTCACCATTCACACCAAACTGCACTCTGGCCCTGGCGTCACTGTATAGCCATCTAAGAAGGTGGATGATTTGTTTTTCCACTCCCAGGCCTTCAAGTATCTCCCAAAGCTTACTATGCCTAACACAATCAAAAGCGGCGGTGAGATCCACAAAAGCTAGAAACAACCTACCCTTCTTAACCCGCGTATATTTCCCAATAATAATAGGCCCTCTAAAGCCATACTGAAGATCTGATAAGACCTTATTGTCCTCAGCCCAATTCTTTAGCCGTTCCACAATAATTCGGCCTGTCACCTCTATCAGGGAATCTAATAGCGATATTGGCCTATAGCAGCCGGGATCCTGGTGGTCCCCCTTTTTGAAAATGGGCCCTATGATCAATTCCGCCCAACTTGATATAAAAGGGGAGGAGCAACCTGTGGTGAGTACCTGGGTTATTACCAAGCTTTATGAATGTGCCTGAGATATTGAGATTAATTGTAAATATATATATATATTACCTACTGATTGTCGGGGTCGCCAGTAGATAGTTATTGTTAGGACCTATTTTCCATGGAAAAGCATTTTTTGGATTTGCCAATATCTTTTGCACCGTTTGACAAATCTTCACGAAATTTTCAAAACTACTGGTTAGTTCGGGTGAGCTCCTGTCTTGAAAGTTTCCGGGTGATTTGTAAAGCAGGGGGAGAGAAAAAAGGGGGGCCCCAAAATGCATTTACGCCATGATAATTTCCATAGTAAACTTTAGACAAAGCTACAGCAAAAAGGTAGGTCTTGGTTCAGAAAGTGTTTTTTAATGGTGTAAATCCGTTCAGTAGATCCTGAGAAACGTAAAAAATATTGGTATCTGGTGGTGGAGGAGGATTTGCAAACCCTCCCGAGCACGAGCTTAATTTTTATTGGCAGTCAACTCTCCAAACCAAGAAGTGTTGGCAGCCATCTTGTGACTCGGTAAAACCGAGTCACAAGGAAAAGGGTAAAAAGAATGCTTAAAAACAAGAAAAGGGGGCAGGGTAGAGACCCCCTGACCCCCTAGGCCTGTTCAGGGGGTCCCACAGGGACCCCCAGGCCCCAAAAATCATTTTTTTCAATAAATTCATTTGTAGTCGTGCTGGGTGCGTGGTTTCTGGTTGAACTTTTTTTAAATGAAGTATGGGCTTCTGCGCTTAACTTTCCTTAAGCATCCGGGTTGGCCAGGTCCTGGGGGAATTTATTATTGGTATGTGGGGGTCCATGGCAGCCCCAATCCCCAGGAACTGCCACCTCTCCGGGCTTTGCTATGAATGTAGGGGGGGCCCGCAGCCCCACGCAGCCCTGGGGAGCACCAACTTCCAGGGCTTTTCAGTAAAAATACATGGAGGGCTTCTGCCCCCACCTCCCCCTGCCCCAGGGACACCACCTCCCTGGAGCATCCGTAATTAT
Organism: Triturus cristatus; assembly: GCF_964204655.1. Classification (NCBI taxonomy): domain Eukaryota; kingdom Metazoa; phylum Chordata; class Amphibia; order Caudata; family Salamandridae; genus Triturus; species Triturus cristatus. Next base: position 41,584,415 of record NC_140582.1, on the reverse strand, counting down.
GTGTGGGGGCCTCGCTGGCCCCTCAATCCCCGGGGACTGCTACCTCCCCGGGGCTTAAATGTAATTATAGAAAGTGTGGGGGGTCTCCTGCCCCTCCCAAAACACTGACTCAAGGACCACCACCTCCCCGGGGCATACTTCAATTATGGAATCATGGAAGCAAGAGCAGTAAACCTGCTCTTGCTTCCACGAAGCAAAGCAGAATTGCTTTTTGAAAAGTGGAGCTGTATGTTTTTACACCCCTCTTGCCTTTTTCTGCATCTCTGTTGCTTCTTTCTGCACTTCTTTTGTTTCTTTCTGTGCCTCTTGCTTCTTTCTTGACCCCTTATGCCTCTTTATGCACCCCTCTTATCTCTTTCTGTACCTCTGTCCCTTCTTTCTGCACTTATCTTGCTTCTTTCTGCAGCTCTCTTGCTTCTTTCTGCACCCCTCTTGCCTCTTTTTGCATCCCTATTCCCTCTTTCTGCACTTCTCTTGCCTATTTCTGCACCTCTGTTCCTTCTTTCAGAACTTCTTTTGTTTCTTTCTGCCCCCCTCTTGCTTTTTTCTGCACCCTTTTTGCCTCTTTATCGACCCCTGTTGCCCCTTTTTGCATAACTGTTGTTTTTTTCTGCGCTTCTATTGCCTCTTTCTCCATCCCTCATCCCTCTTTCTGCACCTCTGTTACTTCTTTCTGCACTGCTTTTGTTTCTTTCTGCACCTCTCTTGCTTATTTCTGCACCCCTCTTGCCTCTTTCTCTACCCTTCTCCCCCTTTTTACATCCCTGTTAGTTCTCTCACCTTTTTCTGTACTCAAATGAGAAGTGCAAACTGTCAAGTTTAAAGGCCTGCCTCCTCTTGTGACTGAGGTATATGTCTACCTGCATATTATTCTCACGTGTTATGCATCTGAAGATGGTAGCTTAAAAAGTGGGTAGATTCTTCTATAGGTGGTTAAATGTTCTCAGTTCTCCTCTGTCATTCAGTTGCACAGTCAGACATGTCTTATGTATATAGGTGTTATAGAGCCCCTCCAATATACTATTGAATACCCATGTGCCCTGTTATGAGCAGAAAGAAATACATACACCTTTTTGTACACATATTTACAGAGTATGCTGTTTGAAATACAGGTATTCAAGTATTTCTATGTTTAATTTTATGCAACATGTCACTCGGTAAAAGCAGAGACACACATGCATACCTTCACAAACTTGGTCAGACTTACAATAGTGATATGCTTAGGATTGCTGTTTTATATTTGGCAGTCAATTATTAGTGAAACTTCAAGAGAAAAATGAGGTTTAAGACATCTTGGGAGGAGGAGTAGTGATTAGGCTACTTTGTATGAGTCTGTTGTAAGGTACAGTCAAAGTAGGCCTCTTTCTGCACCTCTGTTGCTTCTTTCTGCACTTCTCTCCCTTCTTTCTGCACCTTTCTTCCTCTTTCTGGACTTCTGTTGCCTCTTTCTGCACTTTTTTTGCTTCTTCCTAGGCCTTTCTTCATCTTTCTGCACATGTCCTACCTATGTAGGCATATTTAGAAATTAGCATTTAAAAAAACCTTAAACATTCACTGAAGAAAACAGGTTTCAGGGACGTTATAGTTAGGAATTAACATTTAAAAAAACCTTTGACATTTTCTGATAAAACCCCAGGTTTCAGGGACGTTATAGTTAGTTGGACATTTCTCTCGTACAAAACCAGAGAAATTCTGCCATTATAGTTAGTTGAGCTAACTATCACTTGCGCCCCCGCAATGCACTGCTGATGACATCACATACTACGTCACTCATGACATGGTCAGTGACCTCACTGATGATATCACTGATGACATCTCGAGGGCATGCCCAAGGAGGCTGTGATTGTCGACGTGCCGTGCTGAGGCCCCTTGCACGGGTACAAATCTCACCGTTGCTGCTGCGCCTAACCTGTCGACAACCGGCTCCACATGTGGCTGAAACTTACAGGAATTCAGCGCTTGCAGCCAGATCTGGTCACCAGGGTGATTCTTTGGCATAAACTGAGTTAGCAGTGGGCGGCACCAAATCTATGATGGCGACAGCCACAGCCCACGGCCAGACACCGATCAGTTGAGCCCAAGAGTTCCCGCGGAGTTCCCAATGCAGTAATCGCAGCATCGGGTGCACACCCAGAGAGGCTGATGTGACAGCAGGAGTCCAAGCACCGGTGGCGCCCATCTCCCCTGACTCAGGCACAAGCGCAAGTCATCCCAGCGGCCAGGGGGCCAGACTTCCTCCATTTCCGTGGGACTCCAACAAAAACGAGCAGCGGCCCCAACCACTGTCGGATGACCCCTCACAAGGAGACGTGGCACACTACACACTTTTCGAGGTGAGCAGGGACACCCCTTGGTGACGCTGGCGAGTACTCACAGCCAATGCACACCCCCAGCTGCCTGACCTCAACATGGCACTCGCCTGGACTCGGAACTAGCCAGAGAGAGACAGTGCACTGAAGCTCCGTGCCGATCTGCAGTCCAAACTACAGCATGGAATATGGAATATGGAATATGGAATGATATACCCATAGGTGCATTGTATCCCAGTTTTGTTACCCTGGTTGAAGAGTTCAGAACTTTACCATAACTATAGCAAGAAGTCAACCATGTTACTAGCCCGGTGGGCGAGCGCTGACAACACAGTACATACTCTATTTGTTTATCCTTAGACACATGCTTTGCATGTATGCAAATCCTCACACAGACAAGAGTAATTCTGGACATAAAATATGTATTGTATAGTGCAACTCAATTTCTTTTGCAGAATGTCATGCTGTATAACTTGCAAGATATTTTTTTTTAAATTGCTAATTGTGTACTGTGTGATAATAAGAAATGCCAATAAAAATGAGTTTGCTAAAAAGAATCACTGCTGATATCTCAAATTGCATCGTATATATATATGTATATTACCTACTGGCGGTCGCCAGTAGGTAGTTATAGTTCGAACCTATTATCCATAGGAAATCCGCAACATTCTATTTAGAAGAACTTTGGCGCCGGTTGACGAATCTTCGTGAAATTTTCAAAACTCGTGGCCCGCTCCGGTCCGCTCCTATCCTGAAAGTCTCGGGGTGATTCGTCAGGTGGGGACTGAGAAAAAAGGGGGGCCCAAAACGTGATTTCCCCATGCAATATTCGTAGGGACCTTTAGTCGCAGCTATAGCCCGAACTGCTGAACAGAATGACACCAAATTTGGCAGAAAGGTAGACCTCGGTTCAGAGTCGTGTCTTTTGCATAAATGGTGTAAATCTGTTCAGTAGTTCCTGAGAAAATCAAAAGTAAAATCACATATATATCTGGGTGGAGCCTAACCACACATCTGATCGTGAGATCTGATTGGCTGTCAGCACTTCATCCATGAAGTGTTGGCAGCCATCTTGGGACCAATATACATGATAGCACCTCATTAAAAAGCATTGCAGTTAATAGAAGGCTTTAAGACTTTAGTTACATTATAAATCATTTGTAGATGGTACCATACTCATTTTAGGAATTGTGGTATGCTCTAAGGTGATTTTACCATGTGAAAAAGCCTTCTGCTGGGATATCATGAATCATGTTTGAGAGAAAACTATTTTCTCATGCTTTTCCCACAGAGGTTTGGAAGGTGATCTATAAGCTAAACTGAGAGCATATTTTCTGCAAATTCACATGATCTTTCTCAGTCATGTGAGAATGAAGTCTGACATTCTCATTAAAACATGTACATCCAACAAGGGCAGAGACTGTCAGTTGATTCCTTTGTGTTCTACTGCAGCTTCCCAGAGTGTTCCAAAGAACACCTAGAGCGCTAACAGTCCTACTTATGATAGATAAACATATGGCACACCTGAAGCTATCTTGATTGGAATAAAGTGGTAACTTTTAAAACATTTAATTTAAAAAGGAACAAAATGAGGGGTTCATTTTGCCATAGAAAGTATGATTAGTGCTGCAGAAAGAAAATTTGGGCACATTTTGAGTGACTTCTCAAATCCTCTTCTATTTCATTAAAAAATTCTGACATGCAGACTGAAACATGCACTTTCAATACCAGCAGCAGACTTCCCTGGTGAGCAGTAGCTTTACTACAGTGATCTAATGAGCAACTAGAGTGCTAACATTTTAAATGTATGGCAAATGTGTGACACATCTGAATGCCTTCTTGATGGAATCAAAGTAAAAAACTGAAAGTATTCCTACTGAGAAGACTGTAGTGAATGAGGAAATTAGGAAACTTCATAACAAATAAGTCTCCCAAGATGGCCACCAGAGACAAAAGAGACCAAATGTAGCAGACATATGACCCAGATGTAGCCCAAGTATAGCTCAATGACAAAGTCCCAGAGTGTTCTAAAGAACAACTAGAGTGCTAACAGTCTTACTTATCACAAAAGTATGGCACACCTGAAGCCATCTTGATTGGAATAAAGTGGTAAGACTTAAAACATTTAATTTGCAAAGGATCAAAATGAGGGGGTTCATTTTGCCATAGAAATTGTGATTAGTGCTGCAGAAAGAAAAATTGGGGCACATTTTGACTTCTCAAATCCTCTTCTATTTCATTAAAAAATGCTGACATGCAGACTGAAACATGCACTTTGAATACCAGCAGCAGACTTCCCTGGTGAGTAGTAGCTTTACTACAGTGATCCAATGAGCAACTAGAGTGCTACCATTCCGAATTTATGGCAAATGTGTGACACATCTGAATGCCTTCTTGATGGAACCAAAGTAAAAAAGCATGAAAAATGCAATAGGTCTCACCTTCGTTTAAGTTAAAGCAATTCTGTTTGTAATTAGGTGGCTTTTTAGCTTTGCTTGTATTAGTGTTTTTCAAATGTTCATGTACATAACATGCATATGTATACATATATGTATATGTATATGTATGCATGCATTTATATTTATATAGATATGCTGATTATTTTTATGTTCATATATGTATGTATATATATATACACATACATATATATATAAATGCATATGCATATATATGCACATATATGTGCATATGTGTGCGTGTAAAGAGAGGTAGAGGTAGCGAGGTAGAGGTGTAGAGGTAGAGAGGTAGAGAGGTAGAGGTAGAGAGGAAGAGTTAGAGAGGTAGATAGGTAGATAGGTAGAGGTAGAGAGGTAGAGAGAGAGGTAGAGAGTAGAGAGTGAGTAGTAGAGACTAGTAAAGAGTAGTAGAGAGTAGTAGAGTAGCAGAGAGTGAGTAGTAGAGAGTAGTAGAGAGTGAGTAGTAGAGAGTAGCAGAGAGAGTAGTAGAGTAGTAGAGAGTGAGTAGTAGACTGAGTAGTAGAGAGTAGTAGAGAGAGTAGTAGAGAGTGAGTAGTAGAGTGAGTATTAGAGTAGTAGATAGTGAGTAGTAGAGAGTAGTAGAGAGTGAGTAGTAGAGAGTGAGTAGTGGAGAGTAGTAGAGAGTGAGTAGTTGAGTGTGAGTAGTAGAGTAGTAGAGAGTGAGTAGTAGAGAGCAGTAGAGAGTGAGTAGTAGGGAGAGAGTAGCAGAGAGTAGTAGAGTAGTGGAGAGTGTTTAGTAGAGTAGTGGAGAGTGTTTAGTAGAGAGTAGTAGAGAGTGAGTAGTAGAGAGTAGTAGAGAGTGAGTAGTAGAGTGAGGACTAGAGAGTGAGAAGTAGAGAGAGTAAGAGAGAGTAGTAGAGTGAGTAGAAGAGAGTAGTTGAGAGAGAGTAGTAGAGAGTGAGTAGTGGAGAGCTAGCAGTAGAGAGTAGTAGAGAGTGAATAGTAGAGAGTAGTAGAGAGTGAGTAGTAGAGAGAGAGTAGTAGAGAGAGAGTAGAGTAGTAGAGAGTGTTTAGTAGAGAGTAGTAGAGAGTGAGTAGTAGCGAGTAGTAGAGAGTGAGTAGTAGAGTGAGTACTAGAGAGTAGTAGAGACTGAGAAGTAGAGACAGTAAGAGAGAGTAGTAGAGTAGTAGAGAGTGAGTAGTGGAGTGAGTAGAAGAGAGTAGTTGAGAGCGAGTAGTAGAGAGTGAGTAGTGGAGAGTGAGCAGTAGAGAGTAGTAGAGTGTGAGTAGTAGATATTGAATAGTAGAGAGTAGTAGAGAGTGAATAGTAGAGAGTAGTAGTGAGTAGTACAGAGTGAGTAGTAGAGAGAGAGTAGTAAAGAGTATTAGAGAGTGAGTAGTAGAGTAGTAGAGAGAGAGTGGTAGAGAGTAGTAGAGTGAGTAGTAGAGAGTAGTAGAGAGTGAGTAGTGGAGAGTAGTAGAGTGAGTAGTAGAGTGCGAGTAGTAGAGAGTGAAGAGTAGAGTAATGGTGAGTGAGTGGGAGAGAGTAGTAGAGTGAGAAGTAGAGAATAGTAGAGAGTGAGTAGTAGAGAGAGTAGCAGAGAGTAGTAGAGTAGTAGAAATTGAGTAGTAGTGAGAGTAATAGAGAGTAGTAGAGTAGTAGAGAGTGAGTAGTAGAGAGTGAGTAGTAGAGAGTAGTAGAGAGCAAGTAGTAGAGAGAGAGTAGTAGAGAGTATTAGAGAGTGAGTAGTAGAGAAGTAGAGAGTTAGTGGCAGAGAGTAGTAGAGTGAGTAGTAGAGAGTAGTAGAGAGTGAGTAGTAGACAGTGAAGTAGAGAGTAGTAGTAGAGAGTAGTAGAGAGAGAGTAGTAGAGAGTGAGTAGTAGAGAGTGCATAGTAGAGAGTAGTAGTGAGTAGTAGAGAGTAGTAGCAAGTAGTAGAGAGTGAGTAGTAGAGAGTAGTAGAGAGTGAGTGGTAGAGAGTAGTAGAGTGAGTAGTAGAGAGTAGTAGAGTGAGTAGTAGAGAGTGAGTAGTACAGAGTGAATAATAAAGCGCAGTAGAGAGTGATTAGTAGAGAGTGAGCAGTAGAGAGTAGTAGAGAGTGAGTAGTAGAGAATGAGTAGTAGCGAGTGAGTAGTAGCGAGTGAGTTGTAGAGAGTGAGTAGTAGAGAGTAGTAAAGTAGTAGAGTGTGAGTAGTAGAGAGTGAGTAGAAGAGTGTGAGTAGTAGAGTGTGAGTAGTAGAGTGTGAGTAGAATAGTGTGAGTAGTAGAGTGTGAGTAGTAGAGTGTGAGTAGGAGAGTGTGAGTAGTAGAGAGAGAGTAGTAGAGTGTGAGTAGTAGAGAGAGAGTAGTATAGAGAGAGTAGTAGAGAGTAGTCAGTCAGTGTCAGTCAGTGTCAGTCAGTCAGTGTCAGTGTCAGTCAGTGTCAGTCAATCAATGTCAGTCAGTCAGTGTCAGTCAATCAGTGTCAGTCAGTGTCAGTCAGTGTCAGTCAATTAGTGTCAGTCTGTGTCAGTCAGTCAGTGTCAGTCAATCAGTGTCAGTCATTGTCAGTCAGTCAGTTTCAGTCAATCGGTGTCATAGAGTAGTTGAGAGTGAGTAGTAGAGAGTAGTAGAGAGTGAGTAGTAGAGAGCAGTAGAGAGTGAGTAGTAGAGAGAGAGTAGTAGAGAGTAGTAGAATAGTAGAGAGTGTTTAGTATATTAGTAGAGAGTGTTTAGTAGAGAGTAGTAGAGAGTGAGTAGTAGAGTGAGTACTAGAGAGTACTAGAGAGTGAGGAGTAGAGAGAGTAAGAGAAAATAGTAGAGTGAGTAGAAGAGAGTAGTTGAGAGAGAGTAGTGGAGAGTGAGTAGTGGAGAGTGAGTAGTAGAGAGTGAATAGTAGAGAGTAGTAGAGAGTGAATAGTAGAGAGTAATAGAGAGTGAGTAGTAGAGAGAGAGTAGTAGAGAGAGAGTAGTAGAGAGAGAGTAGAGTAGTAGAGAATGTTTAGTAGAGAGTAGTAGAGAGTGAGTAGTAGCGAGTAGTAGAGAGTGAGTAGTAGAGTGAGTACTAGAGAGTAGTAGAGAGTGAGAAGTATAGACAGTAAGAGAGAGTAGTAGAGTAGTAGAGAGTGAGTAGTAGAGTGAGTAGAAGAGAGTAGTGGAGAGCGAGTAGTAGAGAGTGAGTAGTGGAGAGTGAGCAGTAGAGAATAGTAGAGAGTGAGTAGTAGAGATTGAATAGTAGAGAGTAGTAGAGAGTGAATAGTAGGGAGTAGTAGAGAGTGAGTAATAGAGAGAGGAGTAGAGAGAGGGTAGTAGAGAGTGAGTAGTGGAGAGTAGTAGAGTGAGTAGTAGAGAGTGAGGAGGAGAGAGTGAAGAGTAGAGTAGTAGAGAGTGAGTGGTAGAGAGTAGGAGAGTGTAGTAGAGTGAGTAGTAGAGAATAGTAGAGAGTGAGTAGTAGAGAGAGTAGCAGAGAGTAGTAGAGTAGTAGAGAGTGAGTAGTAGAGAGAATAATAGAGAGTAGTAGAGTAGTAGAGAGTGAGTAGTTGAGAGTAGTAGAGAGTGAGTAGTAGAGAGTGAGTAGAGGAGAGTGAGTAGTAGAGAGTAGTGGAGAGTGAGTAGTAGAGAGTAGTAGATAGTGAGTAGTAGAGAGTAGTAGTGAGTAGTACAGAGTGAGTAGTAGAGAGAGAGTGAGTGGTAGAGAGTAGTAGACAGTAGTAGAGTGAGCAGTAGAGAGTAGTAGAGAGTGAGTAGTAGAGAGTGAGTAGTAGTGAGTGAGTAGTAGCGAGTGAGTTGTAGAGAGTGAGTAGTAGAGAGTAGTAGAGACTGAGTAGTAGAGAGTAGTAGAGTAGTAGAGTGTGAGTAGTAGAGAGTGAGTAGTAGAGTGTGAGTAGTAGAGTGTGAGTAGTAGAGAGAGTAGTAGAGAGAGAGTAGTAGAGAGTAGTCAGTCAGTGTCAGTCAGTGTCAGTCAGTCAGTGTCAGTGTCAGTCAGTGTCAGTCAATCAATGTCAGTCAGTCAGTGTCAGTCAATCAGTGTCAGTCAGTGTCAGTCAGTGTCAGTCAATTAGTGTCAGTCTGTGTCAGTCAGCCAGTGTCAGTCAATCAGTGTCAGTCATTGTCAGTCAGTCAGTTTCAGTCAATCGGTGTCAGAGAGTAGTTGAGAGTGAGTAGTAGAGAGTAGTAGAGAGTGAATAGTAGAGTGAGTACTAGATAGTAGTAGAGAGTGAGAAGTAGAGAGAGTAAGAGAGAGTAGTAGAGTGAGTAGAGAGTGAGTAGTAGAGAGAGTAGTAGAGAGAGAGTAGTAGAGAGAAAGTAGAGTAGTAGAGAGGGTTTAGTAGAGAGTAGTAGAGAGTGAGTAGTAGCAGAGAGTGAGTAGTAGAGTGAGTACTAGAGAGTAGTAGAGAGTGAGAAGTAGAGACAGTAAGAGAGAGTAGTAGAGTAGTAGAGAGTGAGTAGTAGAGTGAGTAGAAGAGAGTACTTGAGAGCAAGTAGTAGAGAGTGAGTAGTGGAGGGTGAGCAATAGAGAGTAGTAGAGAGTGAGTAGTAGAGATTGAATAGTAGAGAGTAGTAGAGAGTAGTAGAGAGTGAGTAGTAGAGAGAGAGAGTAGTAGAGAGAGAGTAGTAGAGAGTGAAGAGTAGAGTAGTAGAGAGTGGTAGAGAGTAGGAGAGTGTAGTAGAGTGAGTAGTAGAGAATAGTAGAGAGTAAGTAGTAGAGAGAGTAGCAGAGAGTAGTAGAGTAGTAGAGTAGTAGAAAGTGAGTAGTAGAGAGTGAGTAGTAGAGAGTGAAGAGTAGAGTAGTAGAGAGTGAGTGGTAGAGAGTAGGAGAGTGCAGTAGAGTGAGTAGTAGAGAATAGTAGAGAGTGAGTAGTAGAGAGAGTAGCAAAGAGTAGTAGAGAGTGAGTAGTAGAGAGTGAGTAGTAGAGAGTAGTTGTGAGTAGTAGAGAGTAGTAGCGAGTAGTAGAGAGTGAGTAGTAGAGAGTAGTAGTGAGTGAGTGGTAGAGAATAGTAGAGAGTAGTAGAGTGAGAAGTAGAGAGTAGTACAGAGTGAGTAGTACAGAGTGTATACTAAAGCATAGTAGAGAGTGAGTAGTAGAGAGTGAGCAGTAGAGAGTAGTAGAGAGTGAGTAGTAGAGAGTGAGTAGTAGAGAGAATAATAGAGAGTAGTAGAGTAGTAGAGAGTGAGTAGTTGAGAGTAGTAGAGAGTGAGTAGTAGAGAGTGAGTAGTGGAGAGTGAGTAGCAGAGAGTAGTGGAGAGTGAGTAGTAGAGAGTAGTAGATAGTGAGTAGTAGAGAGTAGTAGTGAGTAGTACAGAGTGAGTAGTAGAGAGAGAGTGAGTGGTAGAGAGTAGTAGACAGTAGTAGAGTGAGTAGTAGAGAGTGGTAGAGAGTGAGTAGTACAGAGTGAATACTGAAGTGTAGTAGAGAGTGAGTAGTAGAGAGTGAGCAGTAGAGAGTAGTAGAGAGTGAGTAGTGGAGAGTGAGTAGTAGTGAGTGAGTAGTAGCGAGTGAGTTGTAGAGAGTGAGTAGTAGAGAGTAGTAGAGACTGAGTAGTAGAGAGTAGTAGAGTAGTAGAGTGTGAGTAGTAGAGAGTGAGTAGTAGAATGTGAGTAGTAGAGTGTGAGTAGTAGAGAGAGTAGTAGAGAGAGAGTAGTAGAGAGTAGTCAGTCAGTGTCAGTCAGTGTCAGTCAGTCAGTGTCAGTGTCAGTCAGTGTCAGTCAATCAATGTCAGTCAGTCAGTGTCAGTCAATCAGTGTCAGTCAGTGTCAGTCAGTGTCAGTCAATTAGTGTCAGTCTGTGTCAGTCAGTCAGTGTCAGTCAATCAGTGTCAGTCAGTGTCAGTCAGTGTCAGTCAATTAGTGTCAGTCTGTGTCAGTCAGCCAGTGTCAGTCAATCAGTGTCAGTCATTGTCAGTCAGTCAGTTTCAGTCAATCGGTGTCAGAGAGTAGTTGAGAGTGAGTAGTAGAGAGTAGTAGAGAGTGAATAGTAGAGTGAGTACTAGAGAGTAGTAGAGAGTGAGAAGTAGAGAGAGTAAGAGAGAGTAGTAGAGTGAGTAGAAGAGAGTAGTTGAGAGAGAGTAGTAGAGAGTGAGTAGTGGAGAGTGAGTAGTAGAGAGTAGTAGAGAGTGAATAGTAAAGGGTAGTAGAGAGTGAGTAGTAGAGAGTGAGTAGTAGAGAGAGTAGTAGAGAGAGAGTAGTAGAGAGAAAGTAGAGTAGTAGAGAGGGTTCAGTAGAGAGTAGTAGAGAGTGAGTAGTAGCAGAGAGTGAGTAGTAGAGTGAGTACTAGAGAGTAGTAGAGAGTGAGAAGTAGAGACAGTAAGAGAGAGTAGTAGAGTAGTAGAGAGTGAGTAGTAGAGTGAGTAGAAGAGAGTACTTGAGAGCAAGTAGTAGAGAGTGAGTAGTGGAGGGTGAGCAATAGAGAGTAGTAGAGAGTGAGTAGTAGAGATTGAATAGTAGAGAGTAGTAGAGAGTGAATAGTAGAGAGTAGTAGAGAGTGAGTAGTAGAGAGAGAGAGTAGTAGAGAGAGAAGAGTAGAGTAGTAGAGAGTGGTAGAGAGTAGGAGAGTGTAGTAGAGTGAGTAGTAGAGAATAGTAGAGAGTAAGTAGTAGAGAGAGTAGCAGAGAGTAGTAGAGTAGTAGAGTAGTAGAAAGTGAGTAGTAGAGAGTGAGTAGTAGAGAGTGAAGAGTAGAGTAGTAGAGAGTGAGTGGTAGAGAGTAGGAGAGTGCAGTAGAGTGAGTAGTAGAGAATAGTAGAGAGTGAGTAGTAGAGAGAGTAGCAAAGAGTAGTAGAGAGTGAGTAGTAGAGAGTGAGTAGTAGAGAGTAGTTGTGAGTAGTAGAGAGTAGTAGCGAGTAGTAGAGAGTGAGTAGTAGAGAGTAGTAGTGAGTGAGTGGTAGAGAATAGTAGAGAGTAGTAGAGTGAGAAGTAGAGAGTAGTACAGAGTGAGTAGTACAGAGTGTATACTAAAGCATAGTAGAGAGTGAGTAGTAGAGAGTGAGCAGTAGAGAGTAGTAGAGAGTGAGTAGTAGAGAGTGAGTAGTAGCGAGTGAGTAGTAGCGAGTTAGTTGTAGAGAGTGAGTAGTAGTGAGTAGTAGAGTGTGAGTAGTAGAGTGTGAGTAGTAGAGAGTGAGTAGTAGAGTGTGAGTAGTAGAGTGTGAGTAGTAGAGTGTGAGTAGTAGAGAGTGAATAGTAGAGAGTAGTAGAGAGTGAATAGTAGAGAGTAGTAGAGAGTGAGTAGTAGAGAGAGAGTAGTAGAGAGAGAGTAGTAGAGAGAGAGTAGAGTAGTAGAGAGTGTTTAGTAGAGAGTAGTAGAGAGTGAGTAGTAGCGAGTAGTAGAGAGTGAGTAGTAGAGTGAGTACTAGAGAGTAATAGAGAGTGAGAAGTATAGACAGTAAGAGAGAGTAGTAGAGTAGTAGAGAGTGAGTAGTAGAGTGAGTAGAAGAGAGTAGTGGAGAGCGAGTAGTAGCGAGTGAGTAGTGGAGAGTGAGCAGTAGAGAATAGTAGAGAGTGAGTAGTAGAGATTGAATAGTAGAGAGTAGTAGAGAGTGAATAGTAGGGAGTAGTAGAGAGTGAGTAGTAGAGAGAGAGGAGTAGAGAGAGAGTAGTAGAGAGTGAGTAGTGGAGAGTAGTAGAGTGAGTAGTAGAGAGTGAGGAGGAGAGAGTGAAGAGTAGAGTAGTAGAGAGTGAGTGGTAGAGAGTAGGAGAGTGTAGTAGAGTGAGTAGTAGAGAATAGTAGAGAGTGAGTAGTAGAGAGACTAGCAGAGAGTAGCAGAGTAGTAGAGAGTGAGTAGTAGAGAGAGTAATAGAGAGTAGTAGAGTAGTAGAGAGTGAGTAGTTGAGAGTAGTAGAGAGTGAGTAGTAGAGAGTGAGTAGTGGAGAGTGAGTAGTTGTTGGAGGGAGGACCACCGGGGAGTCAGGGGGCCCACTCCGTGGCACCTTCCTACCGCAAAGTTATAGCCGAGCGCCGCTGAGAAGCCTCCTAGGAGAGGTCTTTCTCCTATGATCGTACTAGGCCCAGTAACACCACCACACAGGACTCCGTATCAGTGGCTTATCTAGGTACTTTATCAATAGTAGCACATTCGAAATATTTACAGGGGGATCGAGAGATCCAGAAAGAGTCTCAATGTCTTTGTAGGGACAGGGTAGCGGGACAGTCTTAGTACCAGCCTGGTACAGGGAAGCTCTGCGCCAGACCTTGCGTTAGGCCAAAGGTGGCTCCGGGGATCGGAGCCGCAGGTGCTGGTCTCAAAGCAGCTCGGACGTGGAGAGCCGCGACGGTGTCTGCAGGGCTCGGGTGGTAGTTCCGCTTGGGTTGATCCGCGACACAGTCAGCAGGGCTCCGGTGGTAGGTCCGCTTCGGTCGAGCCGCGACGAGGTCAGCCGGGCTCTGATGGCAAGTTCAACAAGGTCGGGCCGCGACAGCGTCAGCAGGGCCCCAAAGGTTCGTGAAGGTCTTTAAGCACAGTGGAGCCGCGACGTAGGCAGCAGGGCTCAGAGCGTGGTTCCAGGATGAGTCTTTCTCCGTAGGGTCAGCCGCGATCCGATCAGCAGGGCTCTTGACTCCGGGATACAACTGCTGTCCTGTTGCAGGGTCGCCCCAGATATAGGTCTGGAGCCCTTTGATGTCCGGACCCTTGCGCCCGGGGGAGCGGAGAGGCCGGGTCGGGAGCGGCCAGATGCTCAGCAGGAGAGGCGCCAGGCCCAGGAGAGCTGTGGGGCGACCGCACCTAGGTGTGGGAGGACGGTTGCGGGTCCCATCGATACTGCCCTCTGCCGGGAGTGGGGAAGTGTTCACGTGGTACCCCCTGGCCAGTTGTTGGTGCCTTGATGTCGGGGCTTGCTGGGGCCGAGGCCGGGTTGAGCGGGGTCGAGTAGGCTGGTGCACAGTCACGTACAATCCAAAATGGAGGAGCCCCGAGGTGCAGGGGACCTCGTGCGGCTTGGCGAGGGGGAACAGGACTACGCCACGAGGCCGGCTCCAACAAGCGTCCCCCCCAGCTGAAGGCAGGGAGAGTCACCCATCTCCTTGGGGGTTCTCCTCGCCGAGGCGGAAGAATCTGGATAGGCCGTCGGCATTGGCGTGGTCGTTGCCGGGCCGGTGCTCTACGGTGAAGTCCATCCCTTGCAGCGAGATGGACCATCGCAACAATTTGGGGTTCTCGCCCCGCATCTGCATTAGCCACCGCAGGGGCCGGTGGTCAGTCTGGACTCGGAAGTGGGTGCCGAAAAGGTAGGGCCGGAGCTTTTTGAGAGCCCATACCAAGGCGAAGGCCTCCCGCTCGATGGTGCTCCACCTCTGTTCTCAGGGCAGCAGTCGGCGGCTGATGAAGGCCACAGGTCTGTCGAGGCCCTCGGTGTCCATCTGGGAGAGGACCGCCCCAACCCCGTACTCCGAGGCATCTGTCTGAACCACGAATTCCTTGCCGTAGTCAGGGGCCTGTAGTACAGGGGCAGCGCACATTGCCGCCTTGAGGGTTTCAAAAGCGGTCTGACAGCGGGGTGTCCAGTGCACCGTCTTGGGCTGCTTTTTGGAAGTGAGCTCCGTGAGGGGGCCCACAATACTGCCATAGTCTTTGATAAATCGCCGGTAGTAGCCTGTGAGGCCTAAGAAGGCCCGGACAGCTGTTTGGGTGGCGGGGGGCTCCCACGCCTGGATGGCATTGACCTTCAACTGGAGGGGCGCCACCTGGCCACTCCCCACCTGATGGCCCAGATAGGTCACTGATCCTTGACCGATCTGGCACTTGCTGGCCTTAATCGTGAGCCCGGCCCTTTGGAGAGCGGCCAGGACTTCTCTGAGGTGTCCTAGGTGCACGGCCCAGTGGTTGCTGAAGACTGCAATGTCGTCTAAGTAGGCCGCGCTGAAGGCTTCTAGTCCGGCCAGGACCTTGTTCACCAGTCTCTGGAAGGTCGCTGGGGCGTTCTTCATACCGAAGGGCATCACCCAAAAGTGGTAGTGCCCATCGGGGGTGGAGAAGGCGGATCGTTCCTGGGCGCCGGTGTTGAGCCTGATCTGCCAGTACCCAGCCGTGAGATCAAAAGTGCTTAGGTAGCGGGCAGCCCCTAAGCGGTCGATCAGCTCGTCTGCCCGTGGCAGGGGGTGGGCATCGGTCTTGGTGACTGCGTTTAGGCCCCTGTAGTCCACACAAAATCTGAGTTCCAGGGGGGGTGCTGGGGGCGGCGGCCTTCGGCACCAAGACCACAGGTCTGGCCCACGGGCTGTCGGATGGCTCGATGACTCCGAGGGCGAGCATCTTGGAGACCTCCATTTGTATGCAGGCTCGGACCCGGTCGGGCACTCTGTAGGCGCGGTGTCGCACAGGGGGGCTGTCCCCGGTATCCACGTCGTGGACGCACCAGGGGGTCACCCCGGGAGTGAGAGAGAAGAGGGCAGCGAAGGGTTGCAGCAGCTGCCGGCAGTCATGGCGCTGTTCTGGGGTCAGGGTGGTGGAGAGTTTGACGCCCTCCAGGGAGCCGTCTTGGTCCGAGGACCCCAGGGGGTCGGGTCGGGGCTCGGAGTCGCTTTCGCCCCCATCGTCGGTAGCCAGCAGCAGGCTTAGTTCAGTTCGGGCAAAGTGGGGCTTGAGCCGGTTGGCGTGTAGGACCCGGAGGGGGTTCCTTGGGGACTCCATGTCGACCAAGTAGGTGACGGGGCTCTTCTTCTCAACCACCTTGAAGGGCCCGGTCCATTTGTCCTGAAGGGCGCAGGAGTCCACGGGCGACATGACCCAGACTTGCTGGCCCGGCTCGAACTCGATGGTCGAGGTATTTTCGTCATACCAGCGTTTCATGTCTTCTTGGCTGGCTTTGAGGTTGGCTTTTGCCAGGGCCCGGAACTTCCGAGTCTGGTTCCGCAGGGTCAAGAGGTACCTGTAGACGTCGGGGGGGCATCTTGGACGCTCGCCTCCCAGCCCTCTTTGACCAGGCTGAGGGGCCCTCGGATGGGGTGCCCATACAACAGTTCGAAGGGGCTGAAGCCCAGGGATTTCTGTGGAACCTCTCGATAGGCGAACAGGAGGCATGGCAGCAGGACGTCCCATCTCCTCCTCAGGGGCTCTTCCAGGCCCTTGATCATTCCTTTCAAGGTTCTGTTGAACCGCTCGACCAGTCCGTTCCCCTGGGGGTGGTAAGGGGTGGTGAACTTGTAGGTGACCCAACATCGTTGCCAGAGGGATCTCATGTATTTCGAGATGAAGTTCGTACCCCTGTCGCTCACCACTTCTCGGGGGAACCCCACCCTGGAGAAGATGCCCATCAGGGCCCGGCCCACCACTGGAGCTGTCACAGTTCGGAGGGGGATGGCCTCTGGGTATCGGGTGGCGTGGTCCACCAGTACCAGGATGAAGCGGTGGCCCAGGGCGGTTCGGGGGTCGAGGGGCCCCACGATGTCGATCCCTACCTGTTCGAACGGGGTGTGGACGGCTGGAAATGGTTGGAGGGGGGCCTTGACTCGACCCCCAGTCTTCCCGCTGGCTTGGCAGGTTTGGCAGGACCGGCAGTGGTGGTCCACGTCCCTCCGCATTCGGAGCGAATAAAAATGGGTCACCAAGAGGCTGTAGGTCTTGTCTCGCCCGAGGTGTCCGGCGAGGGGCACGTCATGCGCCAGGTTCAGGAGGAACTCTCGGAATCGGAGGGGAACCACCAACACACGGCCGGCTCCTAGTTTGGCGACTTTCTGTTCGCTATATAACAAGTCATTGTCCCAATAGATCCAGTGGGTTCCCGTGGGGTCCCCCGTGGCCTGGGCGGCCGCTTGCTGTCGGGCCCCCTCGAGGGACGGGCAGGCCTTCTGTTCTTGTTGGAACTGTTCGCGGGTGGGGCCCCCGTCGTGGCGCCACTGGGCCAGCTCGGGGATCTCGCTGAGGGAGGCGGCCTCGTCGGGGGAAAGTTCAGATGGCCCGGCCTCATCGTCAGGCTCCTCCGTGCCAAAGGAGGGTGGCAGTTCTGGACACGCAGGCTCGACGGGGGCCGCTGCAGCGTCTGGTTGGGCGGTCATGGACCGGGTGGTGGCGCAGGCCCATTCGGGCAGCCCTAGCATCCCCAGATGCTCTCGGCGCTCCACCTGGGCCCAGGGGGAGATTTCCAGGTCGTTCCCCAGGAGGCAGTCCACTGGAGCGTCGTCGCGGACAGTTACTTTCAGGGTGCCTGACACTCCTCCCCACTCGAAGGGGATCCGGGGCCATCCGGCACATGCTTTCGGTGTTGTCCGCGGTCCGGACAGGGCATAGGACATGCGGCAGGATCTGTTCGGGGGTCACCAGGTGGCAGCGGACAGCGGTCACACTGGCCCCAGTGTCACGGAGGGCTTTGGCCCGTTGCCCATTGATGGTGACCCACTGCTGGTACTTCTGGGTGTTGCTCGGGATGGGGGCTCGGGGCACCATTTCTCGGGTGCCCAGGCATACGAGTGACATGGCAGCCGGTTCCCACTCGGGGGACCCGACGTCACGGTTTTCCTCCTCTTCTTCTCCTTCCCCCAGGGCTGTGGCGGCTATTTGTCAGGGAGGGGGCCCAGCGGTCCCGTTTCGTCGGTTCACGGGGCAGGCCGGGTCGCTTGCATAGTGGCCTGTCTGTTGGCAGCCGAAGCAGGTCACTGTTGGTCGGGGTCCAGGCCTGGTGATGGGGGTCCCCCTACGGACCAGGGTCGGGGACGTGTGGTTGGCGGCTTGGCCTCGTGGCGGGCTTCGGGGCGGCCCGGCTGGGAATTCACGACTGCGGTGAGACCCTCCTCCTCCGCCCCGCTGGTGAGGAGGTCCCGTGGTACTCCGTTGGTAGTCCTCCACGGGGTTCCGGGGGACCCAGGTGTTGACCCATCGGTCGGCTTCGGCGGCGAGCTTCCGGGGCTCGGTCAGTTTGCTGTCAAGGAGGTGTTGCCTTAGTTCGACAAAGCAGTTGTTAGCGAGGTGCTCCCAGACAATGAGGTTGAACAGTTCGTTGTACGAGGTGACCTTGCTCCCTCTTATCCACCCTTCAAAGGCTCTGCTGAAGACGTCCACGTATTCGACCCATGTGGTACCGGGGAGCTTCTTGCAGTCCCGGAAGCGCTGCCGGTACATCTCAGCTGATAGTCCGTAGCGGGTGAGTAGGGCCTCTTTCATGTGGTCGTACGAGGTCATCACCGCGGCGGGACGTTGCAGCAGGGTATCCCGGCCCTCGCTGAGGAACCTCCCCCATAGGCCGGCACCCCAATCCTTCCAGGGTACCCGATGGGAGGTCATGGCTACCTCGTATGCTCGGAACCATTGCTGGATGTCGTCGTTTTTATAGTACTCCTTGACAACATCCTTGGGGATATGAACCTTTGGCTCGGTCAGTGGCAGAGCGTCCCGGGATCCGGGGGTGCTGGTCTCCCCCGTTTTGGATTTTAGTTCGAGTTCCATGAGGCCCCTCTCGTGCTCGAGGGTTAGCCGTTTCTCTTCTAGTTCTCGATGCCGTTTCTTTTCTTCGATTTCCTCCTGCAGCCATAGTTGCTCCAAGGCCAACTTTTTCTCTGCCAGCAGGAGTTCACCGTCCAGCCGGAGTCATGCGAGTTCCAATTCGTGTGTCCGGACCCTCTCCCGTTCTCGCATTTCTTCGTGGGATAGGCCGGCTTCCGGGATGCTTCGTCCCCCATCTGCCGGGGTCATGGTCGGCGGCAGGTTTTCGTCCCGGGCCGAGGTCCCTTCGCCTTGGGGTGGAGTGTCCTCGGATTCTGCCCAGGCATTCAGGGCTTTCTGCATTTCTTCCTTGGTGCCCAATCCTGTGGTTGGGATCCCTTTGTCCTTGCAGAATTGTTTCAATTCTTTGTGGGTGTATTCTTCCAACCTTTCTTGCTGGAAGGTTGCGGCCATGGTTGTTTCTTGGCTGCTCATGGTTCTCTTTCTTTTTCCGTCTGGTTAGGCAGCGGGTGCGTTACTTGCCTGTACGATTGCGTCTGGCTCGGATCCCATCGCTGGCCACCAAATGTTGGAGGGAGGACCACCGGGGAGTCAGGGGGCCCACTCCCCGGGGCACCTTCCTACTGCAAAGTTATAGCCGAACACCGCTGAGAAGCCTCCTAGGAGAGGTCTTTCTCCTATGATCGTACTAGGCCCAGTAACACCACCACACAGGACTCCGTATCAGTTGCTTATCTAGGTACTATATCAATAGTAGCACATTCGAAATATTTACAGGGGGATCGAGAGATACAGAAAGAGTCTCAATGTCTTTGTAGGGACAGGGTAGCGGGACAGTCTTAGTACCAGCCTGGTACGGGGAAGCTCTGCGCCAGACCTTGCGTTAGGCCGAAGGTGGCTCCGGGGATCGGAGCGGCAGGTGCTGGTCTCAAAGCAGCTTGGACGTGGAGAGCCGCGACGGTGTCTGCAGGGCTCGGGTGGTAGATCCGCTTGGGTCGAGCAGCGACACAGTTAGCAAGGCTCCGGTGGTAGGTCCGCTTCGGTCGAGCCGCGACGAGGTCAGCCGGGCTCTGATGGCAAGTTCAACAAGGTCGGGCCGCGACAGCGTCAGCAGGGCCCCAAAGGTTCGTGAAGGTCTTTAAGCACGGTGGAGCCGCGACGTAGTCAGCAGGGCTCAGAGCGTGGTTCCAGGATGAGTCTTTCTCCGTAGGGTCAGCCGCGATCCGATCAGCAGGGCTCTTGACTCCGGGATACAACTGCTGTCCTGTTGCAGGGTCGCCCCAGATATAGGTCTGGAGCCCTTTGATGTCCGGACCCTTGCGCCCGGGGGAGCGGAGAGGCCGGGTCGGGAGCGGCCAGATGCTCAGCAGGAGAGGCGCCAGGCCCAGGAGAGCTGTGCGGCGACCGCACCTAGGTGTGGGAGGATGGTTGGGGGTCCCATCGATACTGCCCTCCGCCGGGAGTGGGGAAGTGTTCACGTGGTACCCCCTGGCCAGTTGTTGGTGCCTTGATGTCGGGGCTTGCTGGGGCCGAGACCGGGTTGAGCGGGGTCACGTAGGCTGGTGCGCAGAGTCACGTACAATCCAAAATGGAGGAGCCCCGAGGTGCAGGGGACCTCGTGCGGCTTGGCGAGGGGGAACAGGACCACGCCACAAGGCCGGCTCCAACAGTAGTAGAGAGTAGTGGAGAGTGAGTAGTAGAGAGTAGTAGATAGTGAGTAGTAGAAAGTAGTAGTGAGTAGTACAGAGTGAGTAGTAGAGAGAGAGTGAGTGGTAGAGAGTAGTAGACAGTAGTAGAGTGAGTAGTAGAGAGTGGTAGAGAGTGAGTAGTACAGAGTGAATACTAAAGCGTAGTAGAGAGTGAGTAGTAGAGAGTGAGCAGTAGAGAGTAGTAGAGAGTGAGTAGTAGAGAGTGAGTAGTAGTGAGTGAGTAGTAGCGAGTGAGTTGTAGAGAGTGAGTAGTAGAGACTGAGTAGTAGAGAGTAGTAGAGTAGTAGAGTGTGAGTAGTAGAGAGTGAGTAGTAGAGTGTGAGTAGTAGAGTGTGAGTAGTAGAGAGAGTAGTAGAGAGAGAGTAGTAGAGAGTAGTCAGTCAGTGTCAGTCAGTGTCAGTCAGTCAGTGTCAGTGTCAGTCAGTGTCAGTCAATCAATGTCAGTCAGTCAGTGTCAGTCAATCAGTGTCAGTCAGTGTCAGTCAGTGTCAGTCAATTAGTGTCAGTCTGTGTCAGTCAGTCAGTGTCAGTCAATCAGTGTCAGTCATTGTCAGTCAGTCAGTTTCAGTCAATCGGTGTCAGAGAGTAGTTGAGAGTGAGTAGTAGAGAGTAGTAGAGAGTTAATAGTAGAGTGAGTACTAGAGAGTAGTAGAGAGTGAGAAGTAGAGAGAGTAAGAGAGAGTAGTAGAGTGAGTAGAAGAGAGTAGTTGAGAGAGAGTAGTAGAGAGTGAGTAGTGGAGAGTGAGTAGTAGAGAGTAGTAGAGAGTGAATAGTAAAGGGTAGTAGAGAGTGAGTAGTAGAGAGTGAGTAGTAGAGAGAGTAGTAGAGAGAGAGTAGTAGAGAGAAAGTAGAGTAGTAGAGAGGGTTTAGTAGAGAGTAGTAGAGAGTGAGTAGTAGCAGAGAGTGAGTAGTAGAGTGAGTACTAGAGAGTAGTAGAGAGTGAGAAGTAGAGACAGTAAGAGAGAGTAGTAGAGTAGTAGAGAGTGAGTAGTAGAGTGAGTAGAAGAGAGTACTTGAGAGCAAGTAGTAGAGAGTGAGTAGTGGAGAGTGAGCAATAGAGAGTAGTAGAGAGTGAGTAGTAGAGAGTAGTAGAGAGTGAGTGGTAGAGAATAGTAGAGAGTAGTAGAGTGAGAAGTAGTGAGTAGTAGAGAGTGAGTAGTACAGAGTGAATACTAAAGCATAGTAGAGAGTGAGTAGTAGAGAGTGAGTAGTAGAGTAGTAGAGAGTGAGTAGTAGAGAGTGAGTAGTAGAGAGTAGTAGAGAGTGAGTAGTAGAGATTGAATAGTAGAGAGTAGTAGAGAGTGAATAGTAGAGAGTTGTAGAGAGTGAGTAGTAAAGAAAGAGAGAGAGAGTAGTAGAGAGAGAGTAGTAGAGAGTGAAGAGTAGAGTAGTAGAGAGTGAGTGGTAGAGAGTAGGAGAGTGTTGTAGAGTGAGTAGTAGAGAATAGTAGAGAGTGAGTAGTAGAGAGAGTAGCAGAGAGTAGTAGAGTAGTAGAAAGTGAGTAGTAGAGAGTGAGTAGTAGAGAGTGAAGAGTAGAGTAGTAGAGAGTGAGTGGTAGAGAGTAGGAGAGTGCAGTAGAGTGAGTAGTAGAGAATAGTAGAGAGAGAGTAGCAGAGAGTAGTAGAGTAGTAGAGAGTGAGTAGTAGAGAGTGAGTAGTAGAGAGTAGTTGTGAGTAGTAGAGAGTAGTAGCGAGTAGTAGAGAGTGAGTAGTAGAGAGTAGTAGAGAGTGAGTAGTAGAGAATAGTAGAGAGTAGTAGAGTGAGAAGTAGAGAGTAGTAGAGAGTGAGTAGTACAGAGTGAATACTAAAGCATAGTATAGAGTGAGTAGTAGAGAGTGAGTAGTAGAGAGTAGTAGCGAGTGAGTAGTAGAGAGTGAGTAGTAGAGAGTGAGTAGTAGAGAGTGAGTAGTAGCGAGTGAGTAGTAACGAGTGAGTTGTAGAGAGTGAGTAGTAGAGAGTAGTAGAGTGTGAGTAGTAGAGTGTGAGTAGTAGAGTGTGAGTAGTAGAGAGTGAGTAGTAGAGAGTGAGAAGTAGAGTGTGAGAAGTAGAGTGTGAGAAGTAGAGTGTGAGTAGTAGAGTGTGAGTAGTAGAGTGTGAGTAGTAGAGTGTGAGTAGTAGAGTGTGAGTAGTAGAGTGTGAGTAGTAGAGTGTGAGTAGTAGAGTGTGAGTAGTAGAGAGAGAGTAGTAGAGAGTTAGTAGAGAGTAGTCAGTCAGTGTCAGTCAATGTCAGTCAATCAGTGTCAGTCAGTTCGTGTCAGTCAGTCAATGTCAGTCAGTTAGTCAGTGTCAGTCAATCAGTGTCAGTCAGTGTCAGTCAATTAGTGTCAGTCATTGTCAGTCAGTCAGTTTCAGTCAATCAGTGTCAGTCAGTGTCAGTCAATCAGTGTCAATCTTTCAGTGTCAGTCAGTCAGTGTCAGTCAGTCAGTGTCAGCTAAAGCAGCTCTGCTGACCTGGTTCTATGGCTCTAAAGCAGTTCTGCTGACATGGTTCTCTGGCTCTAGAGTAGCTCTGCTGACTTGGTTCTCTCCCTCTAGAGCAGCTCTGCTGACCTGGTTCTCTCCCTCTAAAGCAGCTTTACTGACCTGGTTTCTCTGGCTCTACAGCAGCTCTGCTGACCTGGTTCTCTGGCTCTAGAGCAGCTCTGCTGACCTGGTTCTTAGGCTCTAGAGCAGCTCTGCTGACCTAGTTCTCTGGCTCTAAAGCAGCTCTGCTGACCGGGTTCTATGGCTCTAAAGCAGCTCTGCTGACTTGGTTCTCTGGCTCTAGATCAGCTCTGCTGATCTGGTTCTCTGGCTCTAAAGCAGCTCTGCTGACCTGGTTCTTTCCCTAAAAAGCAGCTCTGCTGACCTGTTTTTTTGGCTCTACAGCAGCTCTGCTGACCTGGTTCTCTGGCTCTAGAGCATCTCTTCTGACCTGGTTCTTAGGCTCTAGAGCAGCACTGCTGACCTGGTTCTCTGGCTCTAAAGCAGCTCTGCTGACCGGGTTCTATATCTCTAAAGCAGCTCTGCTGACTTGATTCTCTGGCTCTAGAGCAGCTCTGCTGACCTGGTTCTCTGGCTCTAAAGCAGCTCTGCTGACCTGGTTCTCTGGCTCTAAAGCAGCTCTTCTGGCCTGGTTCTCTGGCTCTAAAGCAGCTCTGCTGACCTGGTTCTTTCCCTCTAAAGCAGCTCTTCTGGCCTATTTTCTCTTGCTCTACAACAGCTCTGCTGACCTGGTTCTCTGGCTCTAGAGCAGCTCTGCTGACCTAGTTCTTAGGCTCTAGAGCAGCTCTGCTGACCTGGTTCTCTCCCTCTAAAGCAGCTTTACTGACCTGGTTTCTCTGGCTCTACAGCAGCTCTGCTGACCTGGTTCTCTGGCTCTAGAGCAGCTCTGCTGACCTGGTTCTTAGGCTCTAGAGCAGCTCTGCTGACCTAGTTCTCTGGCTCTAAAGCAGCTCTGCTGACCGGGTTCTATGGCTCTAAAGCAGCTCTGCTGACTTGGTTCTCTGGCTCTAGATCAGCTCTGCTGACCTGGTTCTCTGGCTCTAAAGCAGCTCTGCTGACCTGGTTCTTTCCCTAAAAAGCAGCTATGCTGACCTGTTTTTTTGGCTCTACAGCAGCTCTGCTGACCTGGTTCTCTGGCTCTAGAGCATCTCTTCTGACCTGGTTCTTAGGCTCTAGAGCAGCTCTGCTGACCTGGTTCTCTGGCTCTAAAGCAGCTCTGCTGACCGGGTTCTATATCTCTAAAGCAGCTCTGCTGACTTGATTCTCTGGCTCTAGAGCAGCTCTGCTGACCTGGTTCTCTGGCTCTAAAGCAGCTCTGCTGACCTGGTTCTCTGGCTCTAAAGCAGCTCTGCTGGCCTGGTTCTCTGGCTCTAAAGCAGCTCTGCTGACCTGGTTCTTTCCCTATAAAGCAGCTCTTCTGGCCTATTTTCTCTTGCTCTACAACAGCTCTGCTGACCTGGTTCTCTGGCTCTAGAGCAGCTCTGCTGACCTAGTTCTTAGGCTCTAGAGCAGCTCTGCTGACCTGGTTCTCTGGCTCTACAACAGCTCTGCTGACCTGGTTCTCTGGCTCTAAAGCAGCTCTGCTGACCTGTTTTCTCTTGCTCTACAGCAGCTCTGCTGACCTGGTTCTCTGACTCTAGAGCAGCTCTGCTGACCTAGTTCTTAGGCTCTAGACCAGCTCTGCTGACCTGGTTCTCTGGCTCTACAACAGCTCTCCTGACCCGGTTCTATGGCTCTAAAGCAGTTCTGCTGACCTGGTTCTCTGGCTCTAGAGCAGCTCTGCTGTCCCGGTCCCTTGGCACTAAAGCAGCTCTGCTGACCTGGTTCTCTCCCTCTAAAGCAGATCTGCTGACCTGGTTCTCTCGCTCTAAAGCAGCTCTACTGACCTGGTTTCTCTGGCTCTACAGCAGCTCTGCTGACCTGGTTCCTCATCTCTAGAGCAGCTCTGCTCACCTAGTCCTTAGACTACAGAGCAGCTCTGCTGCCATGGTTCTCTGGCTCTAGAGCAGCTCTGCTGACCTGATTCTCTCTCTCTAAAGCAGCTCTACTGACCTGGTTTCTCTGGCTCTACAGCAGCTCTCCTGATCTGGTTCTCTGGCTCTAGAGCAGCCCTTCTGACCTGGTTCTTAGGCTCTAGAGCAGCTCTGCTGACCTGGTTCCCTGGCTCTAAAGCAGCTCTGCTGACTGGGTTCTATGGCTCTTAAGCAGCTCTGCTGACTTGGTTCTCTGGGTCTAGAGCAGCTCTGCTGACCTGGTTCTCTGGATCTAAAGCAGCTCTGCTGACCTGGCTCTCTGGCTCTAAAGCAGCTCTGCTGGCCTGGATCTCTGGCTCTAAAGCAGCTCTGCTGACCTGGTTCTCTCCCTCTAACGCAGCTCTGCTGACCTGGTTCTCTGGCTCTACAACAGCTCTGCTCACCTGGTTCTCTGGTTCAAAAGCAGCTCTGCTGACCTCGTTCTCTAGCTCTAAAGCAGCTCTGCTGACCCAGTTCTATGGCTCTAAAGCAGTTCTGCTGCCATGGTTCTCTGGTTCTAGAGCAGCTCTGCTGACCTGGTTTCTCTGGCTCTACTGCAGCTCTGCTTACCTGGTTCTCTGGCTCTAGAGCAGCCCTGCTGACCTGGTTCTTAGGCTCTAGAGCAGCTCTGCTGACCTGGTTCTCTGGATCTAAAGCAGCTCTGCTGACCGGGTTCTATGGCTCTTAAGCAGCTCTGCTGACTTGGTTCTCTGGGTCTAGAGCAGCTCTGCTGACTTGGTTCTCTGGATCTAAAGCAGCTCTGCTGACCTGGCTCTCTGGCTCTAAAGCAGCTCAGCTGGCCTGGATCTCTGGCTCTAAAGCAGCTCTGCCGACCTGGTTCTCTCCCTCTAACGCAGCTCTGCTGACCTCGTTTCTCTGGCTCTACAGCAGCTCTGCTGACCTGGTTCTCTGGCTCTAGAGCAGCTCTGCTGACCTCGTTCTTAGGCTCTAGAACAGCTCTGCTGACCTGGTTCTCTGGCTCTACATCAGCTCTGCTGACCTGGTTCTCTGGCTGTAAAGCAGTTCTGCTGACCTGGTTCTCTGGCTCTAGAGCAGCTCTGTTGACCTGGTTCTCTGGCTGTAGCGCAGCTCTGCTGAACTGGTTCTCTGGCTCTAAAGCAGTTCTGCTGACCTGGTTCTCTCCCTCTAAAGCAGCTCTGCTGACCTGGTTTCTCTTGCTCTACAGCAGCTCTGCTGACCTCTGTTCTCGGCCTCTAGAGCAGCTCTGCTGACCTCGTTCTTAGGCTCTAGAACAGCTCTGCTGACCTGGTTCTCTGGCTCTACAACTGCTCTGCTGACCTGGGTCTCTGGCTCTAGAGCAGCTCTGCTGACCTGGGTCTCTGGTTCTAGAGCAGCTCTGCTTACCTGCTTCTTAGGCTCTAGAGCAGCTCTGCTGTCCTGGTTCTCTGGCTCTACAATGGCTCTGCTGACCTGGTTTCTCTGGCTCTACAGCAGCTCTGCTGACCTATTTCTCTGCACTCACGATGCACGCACCTGACTTCTCGAAAATATATTTAAAAATAATATAAGTTTATTAAATGTACAGATATATTATTTTTAAGAATATCTTACATAATCTTTTGCCCTAATATGTATATTAAAGACACATACATATAATTTTGGAACATAAATTTTTTTGCGGGATTCGCGCACCCAGCGCGCCCCAGCACGTTTATGACGTCACGTGGGACCCGCAACCGCGCAAGCATCTCGTACCGTAATACACATGTGTCACAAATGCGCGGGAGCAGGAGTCGCAGACTGGTCGCATACCAACCACATCAGGTAATATTAAATGTATATGATGTAACTGAAAAACACGCAACCGTCGCACACCGTACGCGGATCCTTCACGACTTTTCTAAAATGCCAGCTAGAATGCACGCACCCACTGTGATGTGTATGCTTTGAGTGCGTGAATCTGAAATTAAATTGGAATTTTTTTAAAGAAAATAATATAAATATATTAAAATAAAAAATGAAAACAAGAAAATTAATCAATATTTCAGTTAGAATTTTTTTACAAAAAAATATAATGTTATTTAATGAATAAAATATTTATAAATAAACAGTTAACAAACTGTAGAAAATCAGTACAAAAAAATAGGTATAACTACTATCACACTTAAAAATTAGCATTTAAAAAACCTTTGAAATTCAGTGAAAAAAAACATAGGTTTCAGAGACGGTATAGTTAGAAATTAGCATTTAAAAAAGCTTTGAAATTCACTGAAAAAAACCATATGTTTCAGAGACGTTATAGTTAGAAATTAGCATTTAAAAAACCTTAGAAATTCACAGAAAAAAACATAGGTTTCAGGGCTGTTATAGTTAGCTGGCCATTTCACTCGTACAAAACCATAGAAATTCCTCTGTTATAGTTAGTTCTGCTAACTATAACTCGTGCGCCCGCAATGCACTGCTGATGATGTCACATATTGCATCATTCATGACATGGTCAGTGACATCACTGATGACATCACTGATGACATCAAAAATGACATTTCAAAAATATATATACATATTACATATTACCTACTGGCAGTCGCCAGTAGGTAGTTATAGCTACAACCTAGTTTCCATAGGAAAAGCATTTTTTTGATTTGCTAATAACTTTGGCGTCGTTTGACAAATCTTTGCGACATTCTCCCAAAAAAACGTCTATCCAGGTCAGCTCCTAGCCTGAAAATTTGGGGGTGATTCGTGAAGCAGGGGCTGAGAAAAAAGGGGGGGTCCCAAAACACGTTTTCTCCATAGGAAATTTTGCGACAAGCTACAGCCCGAACTGCTGAATGGCATTACCCCAAATTTGTCAGGAAGGTAGAGCTTGGTTCAGAAAGCGACCTTTCTTTTAAATGGTGTAAATCCGTTCAGTAGTTTTTGAGAAATTCAAAAATAAGAGTCAAAAAATAAATTTTCCATAGGAAACTTTGTGCAAGGCTAGAGTCGAAACTACTGAACGGAATTACCCCAAATTTGGCAAAAAGGTAGTGCTTGGATCAGAAAGCAACCTTTTTTTTAAATGGTGTAAATCTTTTCAAAATTTACTGAGAAATTAGAAAAATAAAAGTTTTGATATCTGGGTGGAGCCTAAGTCCCGAGCACGAGCTTCACTGTGATTGGCTGCCAACACTCCAAACCAGAAAGTTTTGGCATCCATCTTGTGACTCAGTAAAAGCGAGTCACCAGAAAACAGAGAAACAAAGGTATAAAACAAGAGAAGGGGGCAGGGTAGAAACACCCTGACCCCGTAGGCCTGTTCAGGGGGTCCCAGAAGGACCCTCAGGGCCAAAGAAAGCATTTTAAAAATCTCTCTCTATATATATATCGGCGCAATTTGCGCTAGGGTCGGGGGGTTCCCGCATTTTATTTTAATGAGATCCAGGGGTGGGCTAGGTCCTGGGGGCATTTCTTAAAAAATAATAGCGGGGGCTCGCTGGAGCTGCGGAGGCCCGCTGGGGTTCCTGCAGACCTGGGGCTTCACTCATGTTGGGAGGGGGGTTGAACAGCCCCCCTCCTGGAGCCCTCCATGTGCTGATAGCTTTGGCGTCGTTTGATGAATCTTTACTAAATTTTCCAAAAAGTTTCTCTTTTTTCATCAGCT
Organism: Triturus cristatus; assembly: GCF_964204655.1. NCBI lineage: Eukaryota > Metazoa > Chordata > Amphibia > Caudata > Salamandridae > Triturus > Triturus cristatus. The sequence continues at coordinate 41,556,534 of NC_140582.1, read as the reverse complement.
CGTATCTTGAAAGTTTAGGGGTGTATTGAGGACGTACAAGGTTGGTTGTTGATTGAAAGCAAGTTTATTGCTAGATATTTGCACCCACAACCGGAGCCATCCAGCTGCAAAGACATATTACAAGGTGATTGGTCAAGGGGGGGGGCAGAGAAAAAAGGGGGTCCGAAAAAGTATTTTCTCAATGCATTTTCCATAGGAAACTAAAGTGTTTTCTCAATGCATTTTCCATAGGAAACTTTAGATAAGGCTGGGGGGGCGCTAGGTGGCGCACGGACGGAATGGCCGCGCTGTAGCGAGGCTCCCGTTTTCCGAAGGAAATATCCTACAGTAATCCTTCCTCAGCACCGAGGACGTGGTCGGGGCCAGTCCCCCTGGACTCCCAGAAGTGTGGGGCACACTCGCTCGTAGTTTGGGCTGGATTGGAGGTCGTGCGCCGGAGAAATCTGACGGAGCAGGTGCGACCGGGAGGTGACAGCGGAGCAGGGTGACAGCTGGAGGCAGCGGCCGCGACTGCGAGAGAGCGCGGCTCGCCACGAGACGCCAGGCCACAATCTGCGCCCAGAGGTGGAGGAGGGAGCGGTCCCACCGGACATAGGAGGGCTGCACGAGGGACCCGGTTGGGCCCCTAAACACAGCGGAGATTGCGGCTGGAGTGGTGCGGAGTCGGCCGGAGCAGCACCGGGACGGCCACTGACGGCAGCACCCAGGAGGAGCATTGGGGGCGAGTAGCGTACAGGAAGCTGACGGCGGCTTCGGGGGAGACGCGGACGGCGTGAGGGGCCTGAGATCGGCCTGACCGGTGGAGCCTGCTGGCGACTCCTTTATATTGAGTGCGGTGGAATGCAACGGTAGGGAGCTGGGAGGGCGCACGCACTGGGCCCTATAACAGACTGCACTTGCCGCGGGGAAACGCGGCCACCACCAAGACCATGGTCTACTGTGGCGGACGGCAGGAGGCGGCTCACAGCGCATTGACCGGGACCCCGGCCAGGGCAGAGCTTGGAGTGCGGGCGCTGCCACCTCGCTCCCCTGATATCGTCGTGCGGGGTGAACAGCGGTGCACGGCGAGGAGAGAGGTGTGCAGCCGCGACCGGCCACGACACAGGAGATGGATCGCGTCTGGTGGAGCTGGTAGACCACCCCCCCAGGGAGAAGCTCTGAGACCTCGGACACAGTGAGAAGTGGGGAGCCACAGGGGTGGTAGCTGCCGGAGAGCTGGACAGTAGACCTAGGGGGTCGTGGGGCGGGCGCCACTGAGTCCAACACGCCGGAGGTGCAGGGAGTGTGGTGTTTCTCCCCAATTGCAGAGGATTGATAGAGGCAATATGGGCAAAACGGACACTAAGCAGTCAAAATTGAGCTTCGAGGCGCCGAAGCGCATTGGCCCATCAGGTCAGACCGGGCAGCCCCCGAGGAGTCAGCAGGAGGTGCAAGAGAAAGGCGCAATCCCGACTGCAGATACTCAAAGCATACTGCAGGAAATCCGGCACGGGTTTGCCACTGTGGTGGAGAAGGTGGAACATATGTCGGCCAGGATGGATACTATAGTTCACAAGTTGGAGGGGCACGAGACCAGAATCCAGGAGGCTGAGCAGCGCATTTCGTCAATGGAGGATACTACCGCAAAGCATAGCACGCAATTCGCGCGAATGGACAACCTCCTGCGCGTCATCGCTGCGAAGAACGAGGACTTAGAAGCGCGCAGTCGGCGCAATAACTTCCGTATTTTAGATATTCCGGAATCCACCAACACCGGGAAGATGGAACTATATGTTGAACGGATGTTGCTGGCTGCTATAGGGAAAGATGCGCTGTCGAGTCAATTTATAGTGGAGAGAGCCCACCGATCATTAGGGCCCAGACCGCAGCCGGGGGCGACCCCCCGCCCTATCATAGCGAGACTGCTAAATTACAGGGACAGGGACGCGGCCTTGAGGGTTGCGAGGGGGCAGCGCTCCCTGTCATTTGAAGGCAACTCTTTTACGCTCTTCCCCGACTTCACGCCCATGGTGCAGGAGGAACGTCGCAAGTTTATGGACGTGAAGGCTAAGCTTCGGAGAGCGCACATTGACTATGCACTGTTATATCCGGCGAAGCTCCGAATCACACATCAGGGTAAGCAACATTTCTTCACTTCACCAACCCAGGTGGAGGACTTCCTCAAGAGGGTGAAGACCTCGGGGCGCGGAGGAGACGGTCGGGGTCCTACGCAGCAAGGAGAGGCGAACAGGCGCAGCGACGATGAGGCCTGACCACTGGCCTGATGTCTTGGCTAGCTGCGGGGAGTGGACGCTGCACGAACGTTGATACAATAAGGTTCTGGGACTGGGGCGGGATGGCGGGCGGGGATGTCTGACGGAGGGCTGCGGACTGTTATATGACCCCTTCGGGAACCTCTAGCTCCCTGGGATTCTGCCGTCGGGCGGAGTGCTTGGAGGGGTAGGAGGAATTCGTGTGCCCGCCTATTGCGGCCCCCCAGCGGGTATTACCCCAGGTTACACTCTCACGCGAAACGCGGGAGTACTGCACTAACACTGGTTAAGTTGTGGAGGATGGGAGGGATAGGGAGGGATCACTTCGCTGGCAAGTTGGGGGTACTCCAGTGGGTGGGGGGAGGGTTAATTGTGGGGGTTGGAAAGTTAAGCAGGTTTTACTCTCTTTTTGGTGAGGAGGGGCATTCTAATGGATGGAATAAGGGGCATTTTCAATGGCATCATTCACGGGTATGCAGGACACCTAGCGTAGGTAGTAGTGGGATGGTAGATTACACTGGGAGCAAACACCACTGCGAGGTATGGCTGAGGGAGGAGCTAATAATTTGAATGTACTTACATGGAATGTTAGGGGTCTGGGAGATGCGCTCAAGCGGAGGCAAGTGCTAGCATACTTGGACAGGCACCACACGCATATTGCTATGTTGCAGGAAACGCATTTCTCCCCCCTGGGTCAGAGTCGATTCGCTAACACATGGGCGGCTCACAGAGTCTTCTCCTCATACTCTTCATATGCACGGGGCACAGCCGTATTAATAAAGAAACAAGTGCCTTTCCAGGTCGGGGGACAGCTGGTGGATCCACAGGGCCGCTTTTGTCTCGTGTGGGGTCGATTAGGGTCCACCTCGGTAACCCTGGATAGCGCATGGGAATCAACGGAGCGTACTCGCTCGAACCTCGTTAAACAGATTCGGCACTCTCACCGGTGTTGGACTGCCAACTTTGAGGCCTCTAAGTCACCGAAAAAGCCAATGTATCTCTAACAACTGTAAGTGTTACAAGTTACCAGACTGTCTCTTTCTGGAAGCATTGAGATGGCGCCGAAGAAGCCTCCTGTGCATGTGTCTGCCCATTAAGCAGGTTGCAGTGTTTCCTTCACTGCTCTGGGTTTCTGAGTCTTGTTGGACATCTGGCATGGAAGAGACTGCAGTTCTGAGTCAACATGGCACAGTTGTTGATTTCTATAGATGGGTAGTGAGGTTTCTACTGCGCAAAGTCTGATGGGTTTAGGTCTTAACAAACAATCCATAAAATTTGCATCAAAGGGAAATATAAACAGCCACCACCCCACGCTGTTGAGTGCAATTGCAAGCAATTGCTAAAATCAAATCAAAGGTTAGTTCCCTGAGCAATGACAAACAGTATCAGTCAGGAATTGACGGACCCTGTTACCTGCTGAGGGAACCGCTCACGCCATCTCTACGCCAGCGCTGCTGGCGCTGCTGTTCTGGGCACTCCTTGCTGTTCGTCTCCCCCGCCGCCGCCATCACCATACTTGCGGTCGAGAGCGGGGGGAGACAACAGCCCCCAAGCACCCCTGCGGCCGCTGACGCCGCCGACGCGCCCGGAGGCGCTTTAAAAACATGCGCCTTCCACGGAGGAGCGGGGGAATTGACGGACCCTGTTACCTGCTGAGGGAACCGCTCACGCCATCTCTACGCCAGCGCTGCTGGCGCTGCTGTTCTGGGCACTCCTTGCTGTTCGTCTCCCCCGCCGCCGCCATCACCATACTTGCGGTCGAGAGCGGGGGGAGTCTACAGCCCCCAAGCACCCCTGCGGCCGCTGACGCCGCCGACGCGCCCGGAGGCGCTTTAAAAACACGCGCCTTCCTCCGCGTCGCGGGACGCGCGCGGGTGGCGCCGGGCTGAGCCCGGGCAGAGGGCGGGCCGTCCGGGGCCGAAGGAGGCCGGGCTGGGCCACCGCTCTACCATCTCCTTCTCGTCTTTGGTGAGTTTAAACAACCTTCTAAATATGGAGTCTGTAAATGCTGGTATCACACAGGACGATTTCCCGTTCCCCCCTGCCACATTTGAGTCCCTACTTGAAAATGCACTGAACTTGGTATCAAGTGAAATAGCTGACACTGAAAGAAGAATGTCCATGAGCTGTTCTAACAACATTATCCAGTCGACATCATTGTCAAATAGCCCTGGGATTCCTCTATCACCAGCTGTTGTAATTACAAAACCGGTATTGGTACCACCATCCCACGTATCCCTGTTGTCTGAGACTGCTCCAACTATTACAATTGCTTCCCAGGATGATGTTATTACCCTGGGACCTACTGAAACTAGCAATAAACAGGGAGGGGAAAAACGCAAAAGGGGTACTACCAAATCTAGTGCCAATAAAAGGAAAAGACTCCCAACGAGCAAGAATCAGCCTACGCCTCAGAGTCTGTGGAATAAACAAAAATTCACTGAGGCACAAATTGCTCATGTTGTGGACAAAGATATTGTGGTTGCGGATGATGATACTCCTACCGCAACCACCACTGACTCAAGTGGGACCTCTAACACTATATGGACCCAAACAACACTAATGGGAGATAATTATCATCTCACGAAACAGAATGGGAACCTTATAGATACTATAGTGGATACTATTTTTAATCGACTAGAGAAGCAAATGATCAACCAGTTTAATAACGTTTTTAAAAGACTTGATAGATTAGACAACCTGGTCAGAAACGAAGAAGCAAAAAGAAAGGGGTCGGTCATCCTGGATCAAATCAGAGCTGACCGTCTTGTAAAACAACTTGAATCCGTAAGCAACACTCTGTCACGAAAGAAACAGGAAGTTCCCATCTTACTGGGCGGTGGCATGAGTATTCCTGGAACATCAGCCCCTTCACCTGCATTACCCCGATCTGCTAATGGAGGGAAGAACGTGACAAAATCCAACTTACCTCCCAAATCTACCCCAACGCCTGCACCTAGACAAACTGCCCCTTCTGTTAGTACTAATAAAAAGGCCAGTAACCTCAAAAACGGTTCTATCTACCCTATAACAGCAACAAGACCAACTGCTGATAACAATAAAGGTATCGGGCATGCAGGGACAAGCAAGCCTTTTAAACACCAAGGGCCCTATGTTCTAGTTCTTGCAGGAGTACCACCGTTGAGGGAGGAACAGGGGGAATCATGGGTGCAACTGCAAAATAAATGCATAGACTGGCTAACTAAGCATAAAGGTGTTGGATTTGATATTTCCAGAGAGATTCTATCGGCTCGTAGGGTGTCCTGGGTTAGCCCTTTAATTAAAGATAAGGAAGGTGACTGTATTGTTCTCAATTTTAAAAACCCTGGTACCGTAAGATTTTTACTCAACAGGAATGGTAACGGCTTTGCCATTTCTACAGTTGTAACTATGTTACCTTTGAGTTACTTTTACAGACAACCCACAATGCAATCACGGCCACCCTTAATGCAATTTCAATTACCATCAATGCATTTCCAGCCACCCTTCACGCAATTCCAGCCAACTTTACCTCCACTCAATATGTTTAACAGATTTGCCCCTTTGTCAGATTTGGACACGTTAGACTGACCCTTATTGATTAATTCAGCCGATTCTTCATCAATGGCAACAACCACCGAAACTTTGGAAGTCCCACAACCTTTGTCTTGGACTGTAGAGAGAGAAAAACCCACAAACCAAAGTCTATTGTCCCAGGTATCCGAACTATCTTTTGTAAGTTGGAATATAGCGGGACTTAATACTAAAATGAAAATTAAAGAATGGCTAGAATGGGTTAAAAATAACTGTGACATACTGATGCTACAAGAGACTTGGTGTACAACTACACCTACAATGGAGGGTTTTTGTTGTTATAATCTAAAGGCTTCTGTTTCAACTATGGGTCGCCCCAGTGGGGGTTTATCTATTTGGACTAAAATTAAATCCGGGGTACAAACAAAATTGATCCCTACCCCGGGTAAATGTTTTATGGCTATGAAGTACATTAACAGGATGAAATTATGTTTAATCAATTTTTATAATAATGATTTTGTTACTCGTCCCAATGACAATTTCTTATCATTGTTTAATTTTATTGACGAAATCATGGAGGGGCAGAAGTATGGGTTCTTTGATGGCATCTGCATCGGAGGGGATTTTAATGCTCACCTGTACCGTAATAGTCCTCCATGTAGAAACGGTGAAGAGTTGAAAAATCATCTAGCCTCCCGTGATTTAGTAAATGCAATGGAAACTGCTGGTTCTAGTGTAAACAATATATTAACACCTACATATATAGGCCAGGGTTGTGCGTCTACGATAGATTATATATTTATCTGTCCCACACTGTGTGATATAATTTTAAAAGCAGAAGTAATCTGTTCCGCATATAGTGATCACTATCCGCTTAGAATATACTTAGATAACCCACAGACCACGAAGGTTACACTGAGAGCAGAGTTGGGGGAACAAAATTTGGACTTATCCACTGATAGATTAAGATTAATGTGGAAAGGGGTGGATAATAAAGATATTCTAGCTAGAGTAATCAAAAAGCACCCTATGATAGTAGAGACCTGTCTGTCGCATATTAGCCCAGGCGATGATGTGGTTATTGCTTTTGGTAATCTCTGTGGGGCTATTAAAAGAGAATCCTCTAAACCAGCTAGGCCTAATATAGATCGTGGCTCCCGCTGGTTTGACTCCTCCTGCTCTAAGGCCAATAGGGACCTGAGGGCTGCCTTAAAAATCAATCCTAGGGACGATCAACTAGTGAGAGAATTAAGATCAAAATATAAACTCGTGTTACGTATTAGATCCGAGGCCCTAGTGATTAATCACTGGGAATCTCTCACGCGCTTTGCCTCACTAAAGGACACGACAGGTTTCTGGAAAGAAGTCAAGTCCCTTAGATCTTTTGGTTCGAATATCAAACCAATCAATTGCAATATAACTGGTGAAGCGTGGGTAGAGCATTTTTCTAAAATCTATGCTATATTACCCTCTTCCCAAGATATTGCCCCCTCATTTAACACTGTTGACCGATTTAATTTTTTAGTACCCGAGGTGGAGGACGCTATACTTGAGAGCACCAGTAATAAAGCCCCAGGCCCGGATGGTCTTTCTATCGACCAGATTAAATCCGAAATAAATTTTTGGGCCCCCTTATTATGTAACCTATTCAATAATTTGGCTGACAGCTCAATTCCCGACTCCTGGTCGAACAGTGTAATCGTACCGATATTCAAAAAAGGTGACAGGTCGGATCCTGCCTGTTATCGTCCGATTTCACTGATCGATAATACGTTAAAAGTTCTCGGAAGGATAATTTTGAAAAGAATACGAAATTGGGCTGAGGATAATAATGTTTTACATTGCAGTCAACTGGGATTCAGAAGCCATGTGGGTACAATTGAACAATGCCTTAATCTGAACTTGATTATGGCTAAATATACTATTGTTAAAAAGTCCCCGCTTTATTTAGGTTTTATGGATCTGAGTTCCGCATTTGATTTTGTTAATCGTTCTAGGTTGTGGTCACTTTTGCTTGATTATGGTTTGGATAGCTCACTGGTATATTTTCTTTCCTATTTACATAGGGATCTAAAGGCGAGAGTACGTATTAATAATGATGGCGAATTATCTGATGATATTTTTATTAGCAGAGGAGTTAGACAGGGCTGCGTACTCGCCCCTCTGCTTTTTATTTTGTACATTAACGGGTTGAGCCGCTCTCTGAGCATGAACACTAAGGATGTACCAATTATAAATGGTTCCCCCATTTCTACCCTACTTTATGCGGATGACGCAGTATTAATGGGGCGTACTCCGAATGCTCTACGCATTTTAATCACTGGGTTTGTTGCTTTTATGTCTGATTTGGGCCTAAGTACTAATTTTAAAAAATCTTTCATTATGAACTGTGGACCTAAAAAGTATAACATCACTTCGATAAAATCAGGGGACAATATATTAAAATGCACCAGCACCTTCCCTTATTTAGGGTTATTATTCTCTAACACAGGCTCATGGCAGCCACATGCTGCCTATGCGAGAAATAAAATTGGTAAATCGATTAATTCAATTTTATCTCTCCGACAACCCAAAATGGCCGATGTTATTTCCCCCCTGCTTAATATTTATCGTACCCAATGCCACCCAACTGGTACATATGGAGCAGAAGTGTGGGGTTATTGTAACAGCACTTCTGTCCAATTGGAGGAAAATAGATTTTGTAGAAAGGTACTGGGGGGAGTTCCCTGTGCGCCCACATTTATCTGTCATAATGAACTTAGGCTGCCATATATTGCTGATTTTATTAGGTCAAGGCCTGCGCTTTTCTGGATAAAAATATGGTCTAACCCAGCTGCATCTTTAACACGCAGCATAATATCTGATTGTTTACTACATGAAAGCTCCCACCTTATACCCTGGTTAAATGCAGTTAACAACAGCCTGTTGAGTGTGGGACATGGTCTTCTGTTCAGCGCCCCTAATATCATTGCCCCTTCTCACAAGAACGGTGTAAAACGGGCACTGTTTGATTTATATAAGGAGGAACGAAGGAGATCCGAATTGGTAAAACCTGTTGTTATTAAATATCTGCCACTAACTGATCCAGACAATGATAACCTAAACAAGCCCTGTAGATACCTGTCGATTCCAATTGGAAGATGGAACCGGAGCCTTTTATTTAGGTTCCGGGAAGGAAGTATTGTCAATTTACTAAGCTTCCCCCTTGGCTATAATAAAAGTTTAGAAGAGCTGGATTGCCCTTGTCCAGAGGGGGGAAAACAAAGTTTGTTGCACTTCTTTTTCTTCTGTGGCCATTATAAGCTGTATACCCGTCAATATCTAATGCCGATTTTTCGTAAATATAACTTAAGGGACTTTAATCTGGCATTGAGATTCTTACAAATGTTGCCAACAGACGAGGTTATACATGTGGTAAATTGCTTTATAAAAATCTGTGTAAGATCTAGGGCAAGCATGGAACACACATAACGGTTACTGAATGTACATTGCACCTTATCATTTTGATATAAATTGTATATAGAATCAATTATATGTGTGTTTGGATCTGTATGATTATTATGGAAGTGGATAAGGCGGAATCTACAACTCTATATATTAATAGACCATGTATATCCTTATTATGCACCTTGCACTTTACGCTATATATGCTGCTAAACCCAATTGGAAATCTTGTTCTTGAATAGACTATGTATATCCTTACTATGTACTCTGCACCTTATGTTATATATGCTGCTCAAACCCAATTGAAAATTTTGTTTTTAAAATTTTTTATATATGTTTTTATGTGTTTTAACCTGTATGTACTTTTATGGATGTATTCATTCCGAATAAAGATCATTTGAACTTGAACTTGTAACCCTGGCATGCTGCTATGGGCCTAATGTAGATGACCCCGAGTTTTTTTCATCCTTATGGACTAAGATTTTGGAGGTAGACTCCCAGCAAGTAATATGGGGAGGGGACTTTAATGTCACATATTGCCCGAGCGCAGATAGATCTCACCCTGCTCCGCACCACTTTACAAGAGCGGCTGGAGTGATTGAGGACACTATGAAAACGTTCCAACTTTTGGACGCCTGGCGACAGTTACATCCCACATTGAGGGAGGGGTCGCATTTCACCTCCCGTACGAACTCTTGGTCGCGGATAGATTATTGGTTGGTATCTAGGAGCTTGGGGCCAGCGATAACCCACGTACACCACCTGGCGAGAACGTATTCGGATCATACCCCAGTTAAACTTACGATGTCGTCGCCGGACTTGCAGGTGCCGCGGAGTGGCTGGAGGATGCAGGCCTCTATTTTACTTGACGAGGTGTTCCGAGAAGAGTTGGGTGAGGAGGTGCAGGACTTTTTTAGGCGCAATAAAGGTTCGGTGGATAGTGTGGAGATTATATGGGAGGCCTTTAAGGTGACGATCCGAGGGATTTGTATATCAAAGGGGCATGGTGTGCTCCGTGATATACTCCGTACGCTGGGACGGCTGGAGGGGGAGCTACGCGAATTGGAAAATGAGATGGCGCGGGCAGAGTCGGGCGAGGTGCAGGTGTGGTTCCGGGACAAGCTTACGGAATATATATCCACGGCGGAGAGGGAAACGCGCTTTCGAGGGAAGTACTGGAAGGCCTGGGGCTACGGGGAGGGTGAGAGGCCAGGGAAAATATTGGCAACCCTGATCAGGACGCCCAGAGGCTCCGACTGTATCCTTGAAGTGGAGGCTGAGGGGGGTGAGCTCTCCAGAGACTCTGCTTCTATACTTAAGGTATTCACACGGCACTATAAACAATTGTACACCTCCCGCAGAAATGATGAGTTGGATATGGAGGGGTTCCTGGGAGAGGTCGCGTTGGGTTGGCTAAGCGATAGACAGAGAGAATTTTTGTGTATGCCCTTTGAATTGGATGAAGTGCGAGAAGCAATTATGGGTATGCAGTCGGGTAAAGCAGCAGGAACGGACGGCATTCCCATTGAGTTTTATAAAGCATACATTGATATAATGGCCCCGGTACTGCGGGAGGTGTATTTGGAATCGCTAGAGGGGGGCTCACTACCGGCGACCATGAGGGAGGCGATCATGATCTCTCTCCTGAAGCCGGGGAAGCCGCCGCGCTTGTGCGACTCGTATAGACCGCTCTCTCTGCTGAATTGCGATGCCAAAATTCTGGCTAAGTTGATTGCCAATCGTTTGAGTCTCCTACTCGATAAATTGATTCTCCCGGACCAGTCGGGCTTCGTGCCAGGCCGGGCTACGTCCCATAACCTCCGAACGGTGTTTGCAATCCTTAATAATGTCTCCCCGGAATTGCCGCTAGCGGCGGTCTTCCTAGATGCCACAAAGGCGTTCGATTCGGTAGAATGGGACTACGTTTTCGGAGTGATGGGGCGCATGGGGTTCCCCCCCCTGTTCAAATCCTGGATTCGGTTCCTATATACTCGGCCAGTAGCCAGAGTGATGATTAATGGCCGTACATCGCCCCCCATATCGATTACGAGAGGTACTAGACAGGGGTGTCCTCTCTCTCCTCTGATTTTCGCAATAGTGACGGAGCCGCTGGCAGCTAGGCTGCGGCAGCATCACCGTGAACGGGCGCTGAGGTGTAATCTACGGCAGATTCTGATCTCGCTCTACGCTGATGATATTACGTTGTATGTTCGGAACCCAGAGGAGAACCTGAATCCGGTTCTGAGAGAGTTTATTGTGTTCGAGAAGTTATCTGGAATTGGCATCAACTGGGGCAAGTCGTGCGTGTTTCCGCTGACGGAGGCGACCCATAAATTTGAGCTTGACTACCCTCTGGAATGGTGTGAAGATGAATTGCGCTATCTTGGGGTGCGGGTGACCAGAGATAGGGACGAACTAATGCGATTGAACTACGGCACCGCGTTGGGGCGGATAAAGGACTGTGTAACACGTTGGATCGCTCTGCCGCTGTCCATGGCAGGGAGGGTGTCGCTGATAAAAATGGTGATTCTGCCCAAACTGCTGTACCTGTTTCTTAACATCCCCTTCTATCCAGGGAGATATTTTTTTAGTACGCTTAGGTCGGAGCTGACGTGCTTGGTCTGGGGGGGTAGACAGCCGAGACTGCGGTGGCAGGTCCTTACGAGGCCATATGTGAATGGTGGGTTTGGGATACCGGATCTGGAGTTGTATTATCTCAGTGCGCAGGCACATTATGCTTGGTGCTGTGTGGCACAGCCCAGATACATGCCTCAGGTGGCTGCAGAGCACTGGCTGGCCCACCCGATACCATTGGATGGCGCGATCTTTACACCCATGACACCCAGAACCACGACCCCTACAACAGTCACTTGTACGATGGATGCCTGGCACAGGATAGGGCGGCTGATGGGCGCTTCTATGCTGTATGCGCCCGCCCTACCGCTTACGTACCACCCGACTATGCCTCTGTTGCAGGAGACGCTGTTTCATAGGTTCAGAGACCGAGCACGCATTGGGACGTGGGGTGATCTTTATGAGGGAGGGAAATTCCGTTCGGCCGAGCAGCTGATGCGGGGAATGCTGCAGACCCCTCTGGACAGATTTCTTTATGTCAGGCTGAGAGAAGGTATACGTACACTTACACCTGATTTCCCGGCGGAGCCAGGCACGCTGAGCCCGCTGCAGGTAATGCTCAAATGCACCTCGACTACACGACTTGTCTCACTTATCTACAGAACGGTCCACATGCAGAGGGAGTATGAGGATCCGGGCTCCAGGGCGCAATGGGAACATGAGTTAGGGAGTGCAATCCCCGACGATCGTTGGGAATTTTGCTGCCAGCAAACTGAGAGGGTTGTAGCCAGTAGCAGACTTCGCATGATACACTATAAATACTTACACAGATTATACTACACACCGGCCAAGCTGCACCGCTTTCACTTAAGGGACTCAGACTGTTGCGACAGATGTGCGGCGCCGGCGGCAGATTTTCTGCATCTGGCGTGGGAGTGTCCGGGGGTGCAGAGGTACTGGAAGCAGGTATTCGAGGCAGTGTCCCAGATGACGCATACAGTTGTGGAGCCAGAGCCCCTGATGGCATTGTTGGGATGTGTTGATAAAATCCAGGTGGCGCACCGGAGGTATGTCGCTGTGGCGCTCCTGATGGCTAAGAGGAGGGTGGCCTGCCGATGGGGACGGGGGCGGGCCCCGAAGTTTAAGGAGTGGATTACGGATTTGGTGTTTTGCCAAGAGCAAGCTATACTATATTCGGAGCTCCTGCCCAGAGCCTCTAGGCCTCGTGACATTTGGGCACCGTTAACATGCTACTTACTAGAGCATCCGCAAGGGGGCACGGCTCCGTAGACAGCGGGAGGATGTACTGGGGAGGAAGGGGTATGGGGTTGAGGCCACGGCTGCACGAGTCCAAAAGATAGGGAATACTTTGAGGTTGACTGAGGGAGGGATGTGTGGGTATTAGCGTAGGGAGGAGGCACACGGTAGATTCGTTGTATGGGGGGCAGGCACGGTTGAGCCTCTGCAGTTCCGGGCATGTACCCTGGAGGAAAACAGAATGCCAAGCTCACTGCAATTTTGAGTTGTATACCTGCACACATTATATATATATCTCTATGACGAATGCTACCTCAATATGATATGTCATGATGCTATATTGCTGTTGGTTGGAAAATCTAATAAACAAAGTTTAAAAAAAAAAAAACTTTAGATAAGGCTACAGGTCAAACTGCTAAATGGAATTATGCCACATTTGGCAGGGAGAAAGGTCTTGGTCTAAAAAGCGCGCTTTTGTTGAAATGGTGTAAATCCGTTCAGTAGTTTTTGAGATATTAAAGGAAAAAAATATATATATATCTGGACGGTGCCTAATTCCCGAGCACGAGCTTGCCTCTGATTGGCTGCTAACACTTCAAACCAGGAAGTGTTAGCAGCCATCTTGTGCCTCGCATCGAGTGAAAATATAAAAGAAAGGTCCCGGGGGCAATTTAATATACCGGAGCTCTGTCTGTGCGAGATACCCCTTTCATGCTGCATCTCCCTACATCAGCAGGTAATGCACCCTTTTTCCCCATCAACAGCATACCGCCAAAAACATTCATGGGCCCGCAAGGCTCCCTCTGTGAACCACTTTTCGGCTCACAGCTTTTCGGGTGCGAGTTCTCAAGCCCGCAGTTGTATCTGTGAAGCCAAGAATGGAAATATACCACAGGTCTCTCTCTGCGAGATAGGCTCTTCTCGCTCCCTCTCCCCACATCACTGTTCCGCAGATATCCCTTTGGAAGTCAATGGCCCGCACCTTTCCCTATACTAGTCGGCCCGCAGGTGTTCCTCTGAGAGCTGGCTCGCAGGTGTTCCTCTGCGAACTGACGGGCCGCGGTTCTCCCTTTATGAGCCTGCCAGTTGGCTTGCAGTTCTTCATCTACGAGCCAGCTCGCTGGCTCGTAAGTCTCTGAGAACAGATGCAATGGAGGCAATGATCATGCAGGTCGGACACCCAACACTGCTCTGACATCCCCCAGCAGGAGCTCCTTGTCCGCCATCCCCCTTCACCCCCACCCCCCACAAACAAATGTGACAGTCACGTTAGGGAATCTGGAACGTACAAAATTGGGTAATGTTGTAAAATTATTAATAGGAAGATGCTTGTGAGGTTGGACAAATAAGAATCTTAGTCATGTATGGATTTACATATAAAACATTTTATTAAAACAAAACAACAACCAATAAAACTATGTACAGCCATGTCGTGTCATCACTCTACCATTTGTGAATCACAGCCTGCAAGACAAAAAGAAAGATAAGATGGTGCATCATGTGTCTAGCAAAGGAGAAAGAGAAAGAGTGAGGGAGAGAGAGAGAAACAGAGAAAGAGTGAGAGAGAAAGAGTAAGATACAAGGAAAAGAGAGAGAGAAACAGTGTGAGAGAGAGGAATAGAGAGAAAGAAAGAAGGAGAGAGGAAGAGACAGAGAAACAGAGAAAGTTTGAGAGAGAGAAAGGAAGAGATGGAGAGGGAGTGTTGACACTGAAGAAAATCTTCGCAGCTCACCTTTGTGCCACCGGTGTGTCTCCAACCACGTGCCAGGACATAGTGCACCCTCAAGTTTAGTCATCTGAAAGATAGTATAGAATTTGTAATTGCAGAGTACATACAACTGCACATGCCTAATTCTCGGTTTCGCAAATGTGCACTCAGGCTGCTGCAGCCCATCCACTCCCACTGCTCGGGGAGTCTGTGTGCTCTTGTGCACCCAGGCTGCTGCACACTATCCACTCCCACCGCCCAGAGGTAACTGCCCGCTGCTACGGAAAGAAGCCTCTCTGGTCACCTTCTGCCACCGGCGTGTGTGTAAGAGGGTCCACCACGTGCCGAAGCAACTTTCTCAGGCGTTGTCAGGATGGCTACGCATCATCGCAGGTTCTACACGCGTTCATCTGTGGTGGTGTTGGGGGGGACTTCTATTCGTGAATCACAGCCTGTTAGATAAAAAGCAAGATAAGATTGTGCATCATGCGTCCATTAAAGGAGAGAGAAAGAGAGCGAGAGATAGAGAGAGAGAAAGAAAGAGTGAGAGGAAGACAGAGAGAAAGAGAGAAACAGTGGGAGTGAGAGGAAGAGAGAGAGAAAAAGAAGGAAAGAGTGAGAGGAAGTCACAGAGAAAGACTGAGAGAGATGAAGAGAGAGTGAGAGAGAAGAAGAGAGAGAGAAAGAGTGAGAGAGAAGGAGAGAGAGAAAGAGTGAGAGAGAGAGAGAGAGGAAGAGAGAGAGAGAGAAAGAGTGAGAGAAAGTAACAGAGAGAGAGAAAGAGTGAGAGTGAGGAAGAGAGAGAGAGAAAGAGGGAGAGGGAGGAAGACAGAGAAAGAGAGAAAGAGTGATATACATGGAAGAGAGAAAGAGAGAAACAGTGTAATAGAGGAAGAGAGAGAGAAACAGTGTGAGAGAGAGGAAGAGAGAGAGAAAGAGTGAGAGAGAGAAAGAAAGAATGAGAGAGAGAGGAAGAGACAGAGAGAGAGAAAGAATGTGAGAGAGAGAAAGGAAGAGATATAGAGTGAGAGAGAGAGAGAGAAATAGTGTGACAGAAAGGAATAGATGGAGAGGGAGAGGGAGTGTTGACACTGTGGAGAAAATCCTCACAGCTCACCTCTCTGCCATTGGTGTGTTTCCAACCACATGCCGGCATATAGAGCGAACAAAGCAAAAACCAAAGTAAATGATGGACGGAGTGTTGAACATTGCAAGCACTCACCCCCAGTCAACTGATCTGGGTTTAATCCATCACCGTTCTTTAGCCCACTCTGCCACCCCAGTTCAGACATGGCCATATGCAAATCAGTCTGACCCTGTGCCTCATGGGAACAGTCCAGCCCGAACTGCCAAGCCATGTCTTCCCTGGACCGGAAACAAGCTTCCTAGGACCGTTTTCGGGCATTTCAGCAGTCTTCAGCCAGGCTTGCTTGAATCCAGTGGCAAAGTGAGCAAGGGACTCACGTCTGAGCATACCCTGCCAACTTATGGCGAACAAAGCAAAAACCAAAGGAAATGATGGACGGAGTGTTGAACATTGCAAGCACTCACCCCCAGTCAACTGATCTGGGTTTAATCCATCACCGTTCTTTAGCCCACTCTGCCACCCCAGTTCAGACATGGCCATATGCAAATCAGTCTGACTCTGTGCCTCATGGGAACAGTCCAGCCCGAACTGCCAAGCCATGTCTTCCCTGGACCGGAAACAAGCTTCCTAGGACCGTTTTCTGGCATTTCAGCAGTCTTCAGCCAGGCTTGCTTGAATCCAGTGGCAAAGTGAGCAAGGGACTCACGTCTGAGCATACCCTGCCAACTTATGGCGAACAAAGCAAAAACCAAAGGAAATGATGGACGGAGTGTTGAACATTGCAAGCACTCACCCCCAGTCAACTGATCTGGGTTTAATCCATCACTGTTCTTTAGCCCACTCTGCCACCCCAGTTCAGACATGGCCATATGCAAATCAGTCTGACTCTGTGCCTCATGGGAACAGTCCAGCCCGAACTGCCAAGCCATGTCTTCCCTGGACCGGAAACAAACTTATAGGGCAGCCCTCAAGCTTAGTCATCTGAAACATAGTATGGAATAAGTAATGGATGAGTACATACAACTGTGCACGCCTAAATCGCTGTCCTGTCTTTGTGTATCCAGGCTAGTGTACCCCACCCACTTCCACTGTCCAGAGGAGTCTACCCGCTGCTGTACACCCAGGCTGCTGCACCCCATCCACTCCCACTGCCCAGAGGTGTATGACAGCAGCTGCGCACCCAGGCTGCTTCACCCCATGCACTCCCACTGCCATAAGGTGACTGCCTGCCGCTGCGCACCCAGGCTGCTGCACCCCATCCACTCCCACTGCCTGGATGGGACTGCCCGCCACTGCATAAACAAGCTTCTCTGCTCACCTTCCACCACCGGCGTGTGTCGAAGAGGGTCCACCACATGCCAAAGCAACCTCCTCACCCATTGTGTACATGCGGCAAAGCCAAGCTCACAATTCAGGTTGAGTGTTGATTGCAGGATGGCCACGCATCATCGCAGGCCTGATAGACAAAAAGCAAGATAAGCTTGTGTGTATTGCGTCCATCAATGGAGAGAGAAAGAGAGATCGAGAGAGAGAGAGAAAGAGTGAGAAGAAGACAGAGAGAAAAATAAAGAATGAGAGGAATACAGAGAGAAAGAGAGAAACAGTGAGAGTGAGAGGAAGAGAGAGAGAGAGAGAAAAAGAAAGAAAGAGTGAGAGGAAGACAGAGAAAAAGAGAGAAAGTGTGAGAGAGATGAAGAGAGGGAGAAACAGTGAGAGAGAGGAAGAGAGAGAGAAAGGGTGTGAGAAAGAGGAAGAGAGAGAGAAAGAGAGAAACAGTGTGGGAGGAAGTGAGAGAGAAAGAGTGTGAAGGAGAAAAAGGAAGAGATGAAGAGGGAGTTGAGAGCCCATACTGTGGAAAAAAACCCTCACAGCTCACCTTTACACCACCGCTGTGTCTCCAACCACGTGCCGGGAACTAGTGGAGCCCTCAAGCTCCCACATCTGAAGCATAGTACAGAATTAGTAATGGCAGAGAATATACGACTGAGTACACCTACATCGCTGTGCTGCCTTTGTGCATCCAGGCTGCTGCATCCCATCCACTCCCACCACCCAGACGTATTTGCCCACCGCTGTGCACCCAGGCTTCACTGCTCCCCTTTTCGCGAATAGGGCACCCTCCACATCATGCAGCCGCGCTCCGCAAGCCTACAAGTCTTACATTTGGTGCTGCGTCTTGATTTTTTCCTGGCAGAGGACATACTAGTGCACCTATCATCATCGCAGATTGCACACCCGCTCAGTCCTTGCAGTGCCACTAACTCAGTGACCAGTGAGGCCACGAACATGGCGGTAGGCCCCTTGTTCGATGGCTCAGGCCTACATGAGGTGTCCAGACCACCGGGACGGGCCATCACAGTGCATGCGGTGGCAGCAACTCTAAAATGGCATAGAGCATGTGCACCTGATCTTTTTTATTGGTAGGGACACGCGTCCTGTGACACCTGTGCTGGATGGGTGTGGTGTGGGTGTATACCAGCCGTGAGGGAGTGGCTGTGGCATACTGAGAACTAGACCTGTGACCAGCAGATCACTGCAATGAAAATCTGTGCCATGTAGCATTGTTGTCCTTCTGTGTAAGCGTAAGCAGAGTGGGCTGGCCTGGTGTATGCCAGTCATGCGTGAGGCTGTGAAGAATGACTCCGGAGCTATGGGCGTGGCTCTATCGTGAGCTGTATGAGTAATCAACTGATGCAGTGTTCTTGTTGTAGTGCTGCCGTCACCCGGGTCGCAAGCGTCAATGACTCACTCTGTGAGCCAAGTCCCACAACATGGCCAACATGGAAGGTACAGGGAATCACTGACCATACATTGATCCATAGTTCCACACAAGAAAGATGGTGGACATGACACATCTGTGTGGATGCGAATGTTTATTGCACATTTAGTGGAGTATTGCAGCTGTAGCACTACAGGGCCATTCAAAGTCCAAATTTCTGTTTTTGGGACATGGAGGACAGCCAATTAGAGACAAGCTTGTTGTTGGAGTTAGGCTGCACCAACATATGTACTTATACAATCACTCCACCAATCCCCACGCACTTATAAATTCACTCTGCTTGCAGTACTCTAATCATCCAGCCTCTACGTATGTACTTGTTCAAAGTTACATAACCAAAGTTTGCTCCCACTGTCAAAGGTAAGTTGGTTGCATACGCTGTCCAGAGCACAATGTAAAGTGGTAGGGCCCAGGGGCAGCATGTTGCATACATAATGAACACACGGACACAGATATATAGTGGAACTGGGTACGGGCACGTGCGCTTGACTCCTTTTTATTACCAGGGTCACATGTCCAGTCACGTCTGTGCTGGATGCGTGTGGGGTGAATGTAAGTCAGCCCTCTGGGAATGGTTGGTGCTGGTAACAAGTACAACAGTAATCATCGGATCACACACAGAGATTCAATAATAAAGGGTCCATGACTTGTGCTGCATTAAGTTAGGGGCACCAGATGTGAAATAATACACAAAAGATTCTATCGTAAAGGGTTCATGACTTGTGGTACAATGAGGTAGGAGCAGCAGATCTGAAATCATACACAAAAGATTCTTTCACAAAGGGTCCATAAGTTGTGGTGCACCGAGGTAGGGGCATCAGAAGCATTCCGTGTGTGCACAGCTCGTGATGATGCGTGGTCCGGGAGGGAGGGTCGCACTTGTAGCAATGTTTGTTGCCTACTGGACTGCGTCATCTGCAATCGCAACTCAATCTGAATTGTAAGCCCTGCAGTCCGCAATGTAGATGGAAGGCAGTAGTCAGCATAGACATTGAGGAATGCTTTTTGTCACTTCCTTCTGACAAAATCCGAGGACATAGAGTACAATTCTGTCTGCAATTAATAAATCATGTCTCAATGTAAATTGTGAGCTCTGCTGACAGCAGTGTAGGTAACAAAAGATGAAATATGTATGGAATACATTGTCGAAATGTGTTGGTTTTGGGAACATTATAGTTAGTTGCCTACTGGACTATGAAATTAATTAATCAAGACTGAATTTGAATTGTGAGCCCTTCTGACCACAGTGTAGACCGGAGGCAGCTGTCAGCAAAGGCCCACAGCCACGTGGCTTTGACTTTAGCTGCACAGATTGGGAGCATTTGGTTTTCTTAACCGATTATAGTCTCTTAAACAATTTGCATCGGTACTAATCTTGAATTGTGAGCTCTGCTGACCGCAGTGTAGACTGGAGGCAGTGGTCAGGAAGGGCCCACAGCCACGTGGCGTTGACTTGAGCTGTATACAGTTAGTGGTAGGTGTGGCTCTCAGCCAGCGATGATGCGTGGTGTGGGCGGGCTGTACTGGGAGCAACGTCTCTTGCCTACTGGACTGCGTTATCTGCAATCGCGACTCCATCTGAATTGTGAGCCCTGCTGTCCGCAGTGTAGATCGAAGGCAGTAGTCAGTACAGATATTGAGGAATGCTTTTTGTGACTTCCTCTTGAGAAAATCCAACGACATAGAGTACAGTTCACTCTGCAATAAATAAATCAAAACTTAATTGGTACTGTGAGCTCTGCTGTCCGCAGTGTAGACTGCCATTCAGTGTTCCTTTACACTTGCAAGATGAAGTTGGTCATTGTACTTAAGCTATAATTGATATAAAAAAGTTCTTGAAGCAAGGATACTAATAGGATATTATGTAGCTTTCGAAGACGTTGTAGTTAGTTGCCTACTGGACTCTGTAATTAATGAATCAAGACTCAATTTTTATTGTTAGCCCTGCTGACCACAGTGTAGGCCGGAGGCAGCGGTCAGCAAGGGCCCGCAGCCATGTGGCGTTGAGTTGAGCTGCACAGTTAGTGGCACCTGAAGCAACCAGCAATTGCGGAGCCTGCAATGATGCGTGGTCCGGGCGGGCCGCACTGATCGCAATGTCTTTTGCCTAATGAATTCTGCCTTAATAAGGCTACGTGGTGATGACTTGTGGTGCAGTGAGTTAGTGGCACCTGAAGCACTCAGCGTGTGCGCACCCTGCGATGTTGCGTGGTCTGGGCGGGCCGCACTGGTAGCAATGTCTTTTGTCTAATGAATTCAGCCTTAATAGGACCACCTGGCGTTGACTTGTGGTGCACTGAGTTAGTGGTACCTCTGGCACGCAGCGTGTGTGCAGCCTGCGATGATGCATGGTCCCGCGGGCCGCACTGGGAGCAATATGTCTTGCCTACTGGACTGGGTCATCTGCAATCACCACGCCATCTGTATTGTGAGCCCTGCTGTCCGCAGTGTAGATCGAAGGCAGAAGTCTGTACAGACAAGTCTGCGGTGCTGTGCCGCTGTGTTCGCAGGGGGCCTGTGTCGAGGAGGCTGGCGGATATGGCGGCAGCCACGTGGCAGGGTGAGGGCCGCTGCGCTGGCAGACGCATTAGGCTTCACGCATGTGAACCACGCCCAAAGCCCAGGCCTATTTATTCACACTTCTACGCTGGAGTGGCTTACGTTGGACCAGCCCACTGTGCTTCCTCTTACAGGGGACGACTATACAGGTACATGACCGATATCTTCCCCACTGCCTGAGGTAACATGGTTGCGTCCACTGTCCACAACACTACAAGCACCAGCAGTATATGTACGCATGGATAGGTTTGTGCTCTGCATAGTGAGGTCTGTCCAGCACATCACCGCTACACTTGGTATTGTGTGCATTATTATTGGTGGGTGAGTTGCATCCTTCACACATGTTTGGTTGCCCCATCTCGCAACATTCAGCTATTGTGTGGCTGAGGGGCCATGCCGTTTTTGGAAGGTTCGCTGTCCTGTTGTGTGTTGCCTCGTGGTAGTGGAGGGTTGGTCCTGGGGGGAGGTCCTGAGGGTGGTGGCAGTGGGTTTTGTAGCCTTCTTGGGTGTGGGAGGTGCATGATCAGTAGCTCTCTGACATGAGTTGGCCTTCAGATGTGATTCTGGGCTGGGCTCCCTTTCACACTGTAGGTAGTGGTCCTACTTTACACCAGTAAAAGGCAGATGTTACATTCCTACTGCTAACGCATCTTATCGCCTGTTTTATTATTATTATTAGCATTAGTTGTTGCTTTCATTTTTGGCGATTTTTTTTTTGCAGAAGCTATCCATGGAAAACTGGCGATATCGGCTGTTTTCACCAGGTTTAAAATGGAATGATAATTTAAAATCACTGAAAAAACCATAGGTTTAATGAACATTATAATTAGAAATTAGCATTTAAAAAACCTTTGAAATTCACTAAAAAAACTATAGGTTTCAGGGACATTATAGTTACAAATTATCATTTTAAAAACGTTTGAAATGTACTGAAAAAAACCATAGGTTTCAGGGACGTCCTAGTTACAAATTAGCATTTAAAAAACCTTTGAAATTCACTGAAAAAACCATAGGTTTCAGGGACGTTATAGTTAGTTGCACATTTCACTCGTACAAAACCATAGAAATTCAGCCGTTATAGTTAGTTGAGCTAACTATAACTCACGCCCCCGTAATGCACTGCTGATGAGGTCACATATTACATCATTCATGACATGGTCAGTGACATCACTTATGCCATCTCAAATGACATTACTGATGACATCATCCATGTGAAAATCTGATGCACCTCCTCATACCTTAATAAAACCTTTGACACACCCACTCTAAAATACAGACTACCATTTTCGAAACAATGAAGACACCAATACCAGTTACTACGCACGCACGCACTGATTCCTAGGTCTACACATACATCCACTCATTCACCCATACAGTCACTCATACATGCAGTGACTCATCAATACTACACTATTATAGGCACTCATACACCTATACAAAAACTCGCTCTGTTTGTTGTGCCTACATGTAGCAGGTCGTCATACCTTGCCATACCTTGCCGCACTTTCCTGGACTAATCTCCTGCCGCTTATCTCCCCTGCCGCCGCTGCCGTCCCTGCATCTCGGCGCGGCCATAGTGAGGGGAGGACTTCACTTCCCACCATACTCTGCGGCAGGAAGCCGCACACGCCTCTTCCGCGCACGGACGCGCATTTAACCGGAGGAGAGCCCCCGCGTCGCGGGATCGCGCGCGGGTAGCGCCGGGCTAAGCCCGGGCAAAGGGCGGGCCGTCTGTGGCCGTCCGGGGTCGACGAGGGTCGGGTCGGCCAAGTCTCTGACATCACGTATCCGGCATCTCAAGGTACTGTTAACTGGTCTATGTGCCCTTGCTCTAAGTCCAAGTCATGGGTAAGAGAAAAACCCCGGAAGGTGGGTCTGAGCCATCAAGATCTCTGGCCTCTAAATCTAAGCTGAGGAGGACTAAAACGAAGAAAAGTTATCACCATGCGGGGAGTAACTGTGTGATGGATCGTATAGATGGCATTATTGATGAATGTGAGGTCCTTCTTAATCCTACCCCTCAAAATGCCGCTGGTGGGAGGAGGGAGATTACCAGAGGTGTTGTCACGGTTCCGGACATGTTTCTCCCAAAAAAGGGTGGGGAAGATATACCAAATGTGGAAATGGATAAAGAAGTGGCTTCTACTACCTCTACAGCAGTATTGTCTGAAGGTCAAGACCATTCCGCTAAGCTTCCTCATGCCTCTATTGACCCATCTGTTATTGTTTGCAGCAATAGGTTTTCTGTACTAAGTGAAATCGACACTGTTGCTAGTACCCTTGCTTCGCCTCCCATTGAACCCTTGGTCCCTAATCCGGGTGCTTCTGCATCTGGTGAAAGTCTTACCATGAACTTAACAGAGGTTTTTTTGGGGCCTGAGGGTAGCAACCAGGATGTGAAATCTCTAGTGGTGACAGTGAAAAGACTTTGCTCCTTGATTGAAACCATGCAAAACAAGATTGAGTTGTTAACGGTAGTTGTTAAAAAACTGGAAAAATCTAACTTGGGCTCAGGCACCTACCACGACTCCATCTCTGCTGAAGGGGTTCGGCTTACAGCCCCTCCTGAAGTCGTAGATGGTTTACATAAGTCATCTAACATATGTAGTAGGACTTTGCCTCATGTCTCTCGCCTCTCGAGTAACCAGTCCCGTTCAATAGCTCAACCTAGGGCTGATACTCACCTAGCTGATATTCCAGCTCCTACTAGAATCCTCCCTGGTCCCCCTGGTTTCTGTCAGAATTCTTTGTATGCTAGAGGACCCCCTCGTGACGTTGTAAGTTCAGGCACCATCCCTAGGAGTATCCCCCATTTTCTGTCACAAAATTCTGGGTTACAAACACGTGTTCCGCACCCTCGGAAAATCTATATGGTGAATGTCCCGAGTCCGGCATCTGGCTCTGATTATGAAACCAATGAATCCCTGACCAATAAGGTTATCCATTGGATTAGACACGTAAGGGGCTGTTGCTCTGTAATTAGAGCCGATATAGCAAGAGTAAGTAGGATTCCCCAGGATGGCAGGGGGAGGGATTCTATTGAGGTCACTTTTATTGATCCTACTATAGCAGACAATCTAATTAACCTCGAGTTTAGAAGCTGTTCCCCGGACAACTCTGCTATCCAAATGAGGTCTACTCCCATTGGCTCCTTTCGTCTAAATCGAGCCTCTACCTTGCCCATGGGCCAGTCGTGCCTAGAACAAAATGATTGACTGCATAAAGTTGCAGCCCAATAGTCCATCCTGATTGCCCATTGCCGACTGATAAAATCCCAAATACTGAGTCCGGCACTTCGGCTTGTGTGGAAATAGAAGGCCTTTCCATAGATCCGGCTAGGGCAAACCAATTGAGCACTACCCCGGTGTCCCAAAAGACGGACAGTGCATCACATGTAGAGTTCGGGATGCTCTTGTCCTGGAATATTGCAGGGTTAAAAACTAAATTGGATGATCCAAATTGGGTAACATTTATTAATCTTTATGATATCTGCTTATTCCAGGAGACCTGGTCACTCGAGGCCCAGTTTTTGTTGGGTTTCCTGAATTATAATGTTTTAGCGATCAGGGGTAAAAAGGGTCGCCCTTCTGGTGGTCTCACTGTTTGGATCAAGCAGGATCTTGGTCCCATTGTAAAGGAACTTCCTACCTCACATCCAGATATCCAGTTGCTTAATCTAAAGTTTAAAGATGGTAAGCGTCTGGATATCTATAATGTTTACATTGGAAGCACAGGTGGAAAGAAATCTGATACCATAGGCCGATTGGATGACCTTATGCTTTTATATTCCCAACATTCTTATGTTATTTTAGCTGGTGATTTTAACACAACCTTTGAACCGCTTCTTGGTGTTGATCGGAGTATATCAGTGGTAGAGGATGACTTATGGGGTGTCCCTAGTCTAGACCTTGAACCTGCTATTCGATGGACTGAAATAGCAATCCAGATTAATGCCCTTTGTTTGAACATGGGGCTTCGTGCAACAAATGGCAGGGCTGCACATGATAAGCTAGGGACTGTTACCTTTAAGAGTGGAGGCCGTACTAGCAGGATTGACTATATTTTATTATCACTAGAGCTGTGGGAGACCCTGAGGGACATGACGGTTATTGACAGAGTGGAGAGTGACCACAATCCTCTCTCCCTGTCTATCTCGTATTGGGTGACTACCACCGCCCATAGTGATTCTCCTCCTCAGTATCAACAAGATGTAGTTGTTACTACCGATTTGCGCCATGTTAAGTGGACAAAGATTGTCCAAAGTCAAGAATGCTTAGCACGTATTTTAAATAGTTTAGAGCTTGCTACCCAAGATTTAGGTGTTGTTTACAACCAGTGTCTTTTGGATCCACATTCCACACCTGAAATGTCAATCCACGATTTTTTCTTCCTTGAACTTAAAAATATTTTTGTAAGGCCCTCCAAACAACCCAAGCCCAAACATGATCTCCCAACATGTTGGTACTCTACTGAGTGCAGAGCTGCCCGTGATAATCTGGGAATTGCATTGAAATCTGGCGATAGTTTGAAAGTTCGTAACGCCAGATATGACTATAAACAAGCTATTTTTAAAGCAAAGAAAGCGTGGGACTTTCTAAGATGGGAGGAACTTAGGGAAGCCGGTGCCCAGAAGGATATGAGACGATTCTGGTCTGTTCTCAAATGGGGTGCTGGGGGTAACCCTGAAAAACCCCAAAATTGGGTCTCGCAAGATGCTTGGGTCAAACACTTTGAGGCTTTATATGCTACTGAAGATGATTCGTACTCCTTTTCTTATCAAATTATTTTTTATAAGGAAGATGCATTTTCTTTAGGTGATGTTGACATTGCCCTTAAGACACTGATTCCTGGAAAAGCCCCCGGGATGGATGGAGTCCCTGCTGATATCTTTCTGGATAATTGTAAATCTTGGGGAAATTATATTTTAATTTTAGCCAACTTGATAGCTAGAGGTGCCCCGATTCCCACTTCTTGGAAAGGTGCTGAAATCATCCCGGTATTCAAGAAAGGAGATAAGTCCCTCCCTGCCAACTATCGTCCAATCAGTTTGATTGATACTACACAAAAGATCTTAGGCAGGTTGATCCTAAATAAAGTGCTGGACTGGGCTTTAGAGAATACAATCCTTTCCCATCTACAGGCTGGTTTTAGAGCTAGAATAAGCACCATTGATCAGGTGCTACACTTTGCTATGCTCTATTGGAAAGTAGTCCACTTAGGGGGGGGGAGCCTATATGCTGCCTTTATAGATCTCAGGGCAGCCTTTGATCTTGTCCCCCGGGCATCCCTATGGACCACTCTAGACAAGATGGGGATGCCTGCTGTTTTAATCTCCCTAATTGCCAGACTTCATGTAGACAATTTTGCACAGATCCGTTGGGGTGGTGTCGGCCAAGTGACTAAACAGTTTCCTATCCAGAAGGGGGTCAGACAGGGATGTGTACTTGCACCAACTTTATTCTCCCTGTATATCAACGATGTGGCTGCATTATTGATAGATGCAAATGTAGATGCCCCCTCCTTGGCAGGTAAAAAAATTCCTATTTTAATGTTCGCAGACGATTGTCTTATAATTTCTAAAACGCCGAGTGGCCTCCAGAAGTCTCTAAGTATTTTTGAGGACTTCTGTCTAGCCCGCGGCCTCGAAATCAATGTTTTAAAATCTAAATTTATGTCTTTTAACCAATCTAAATCTTTTAAAAGTAAAATATATATGAATAATATGCCATTGGACCAGGTCCAAGATTTTACTTACTTAGGTATTTGCATTCAACATGATTTGGGATGGAAAAAGCAAGTAGATTTGGCATCCCTTAAACATTCCCAGCTTTCTGGCGCGTTAAGCAAAGAACACGCCAAATCCCTGACTCAACCCATTAACCCCGCTCTTCGGGTGTATGATGGTAAAGTAGTTGGTGCCGCGCTCTACGGGGTAGAATTGTGGGGATTTGAAAATGTATATAAACTATCTACCTCTGAAAATAGGTTCTTAAGGAATCTTATTAAATTACCTCAGAGTACTCCCCTTTGTCCCTTGACCTATGATTTAGGCATAAGGCCAATAGCACTAATTGCTCTGTTTCGCCCAGTTTTATATTGGAGACGCCTATGGGTGACTCCTGAACTCAGGCTTTTTGCTCTTGGCCTGTTGGATATTATTAAATTGGACACTTTTCACAAGGTCAAGTGGCTTTGTAGAATGCGTCACTCGTTCCAAGACCTGGGCCTAAAAAACTTGTGGGAGGATCCACTAAATGCTAGCTTCCCGTCTAAACAAGTATTGAAGGCTGTTTACTGGGAAAAAGTAGCAACTCGAGTTTTTAGTTCCACAGCCCCGCTTTCATTGTCTGGTATCTTTCTTGATTTTAAGGACACTATTTCGCTGGCACCTTTTTGGGATGACATTACAAACCCTTTGGACAGGAAGCTTTACTTTCAATTTAGGGTTGGCAGTCTCCCAGTCAGAGAGTTCACTTCTAGGTGGGCCGTGTCTAATGTGCTAAACTGTCCAGGTTGTACTGCACCTATTGAATCAGTCAATCATTTTCTGTTCCAATGTCCATCCTATGTAATTCCCCGTAAGTTGTGGCTAAAATCAATGTGCCGATTATTAGGTACCAGAAATGCTAAGGTGGCAGTGCGTATTATGCGTACTGCTGAAATCCCATTTGTTTACATATCTGTTGCCAAGTTTTTAGGCAGGGCTTGGGTGATCAGGAATAAAATGTTGGCGGGATAACCATCCCGATATTCTGTAACGTTAACTTCTCCGCAAATGCCTTTATTTATTGTTTTAAACCATCTTAATATCCTATATGTAAATTGTGTATATATATAAACTTTGTATGCTTTTATGACAATCGTCGAATAAAGCTTTCTTGACATGACACAAACACTCACACACCGCCACTCATCCAGAGTTACTCACACATCTAGTCAGTCATGCAAAGAATCACTCACACTTCTATTTACTCAGCTATACAATTATACACACACAAACTCACTTATTCATACTGATACTAACATATACTTATTCTCTTATACAATCACTGATACAAGTACACACTCATCCATACAGCACTCTCACAATCACTGACTCTCACGTATAGTCATTTATATACTCCATCTCTCTCATGCACTGTGTTTTACATATGTAGTTACTTGGACAGGTAGCACTGAGATATCCATTCACTTACCAACACACCCACACACACTCACCCACCCATACAGCTGTTTCTACATGCAGTCTTGAACCCATACACCCAGTGAATAAAGAACTCACACATCTATGTACAAAGTCACACGCCCTTCCACCCACCTACACACACACTCAGGCACCCCTACAAATACTCAGGCAACCAATCAATAACCCATATAGAACCTCATGTAGCTACTCATCAACCAATGAAGCAGCTTACAGAGCAATAGACAGACTGATACAGACATTCACACAGTTTAGTCACTAACCCATGAATTCAGTAAGACACATTTAATCACTTACTTATACAGTCAGTCACGCACCTACTATATCCTTCATCCACCCACTTATAAACCCACTCATTCTTCAACATACCTTGGCTAATATATTTATAAAACATGTTATGTTATGTTATGTTAAAATGGCTTTTATAGAGCGCACGGCTACTCAAAAAGAGTGTCCCGGCGCTTTTATTTAAGGTAGGCTGCAGTATACTAACATAACACATTAAAAGAGAAAATGTCACAGACCGAAAGAAAACAATAAGCAAAACAAGACCTACTGGGTGAACAACCAGGTTTTGAGGTCCTTTCTAAAAGCTAGTAGGCTGGTGGCTCCCCGAAGTGTAAGAGGCAGAGAGTTCCACAGCTGTGGCGCCAGTAGTCCAAAGGAGCGACCTCCCAGGCGCGCTCTCTTCACTCGCGGGACGATCGCCAAAAACAGGGATTCTGATCTCAGAGAGCGAGCCGGTCGGTAGAAGGCAAGTCTCCTTTGGAGGTTCTTTGCTCCCGTCGCATGGAGGGCCTTGTATGTCAGGGTCAGAGCCTTAAAGGCGATCCGCTTGCGGATTGGGAGCCAGTGCAGGGTCTGGAGCAGACCCGCAGTACTAGCGCGTCTATTCAGTCCAAAAATCGCTCTCGCCGCAGCATTCTGCACAATTTGGAGCCGCTGTAGCAGGTACTCTGGCAGGCCCAGGTACAGAGCATTTGAATAATCAAGCCTAGAGCCTATCAGGGCCTGCACAGTCAGCTTCCTGTGCTCCTCCGATAAGATGGGAAGAAACCTCCGTAGCATCCTAAGGAGGCCGAAACAAGTGCCCGACACTCCCAGGATCTGGGACTTCATAGTCAACCCCTTGTCCATCTTGACCCCCAAGTTCTTAGCCATTTGGGATGAACAAGTTGGGGGGAACATATTGGTAGGCCACCAAGCCTGCCAATCTGGCTCCGTTTCACACCCAAAGAAAAGTACCTCGGACTTATCGGAATTGCACTTGAGGCTGTTCAGTTGAAACCATTGAAACACAGCCTCAAGGCAATCCCGGATACTCTCCCCATCAAAGTCTCCTCCTCTCTTGCACGAGAAGAGGAGCTGGGTGTCGTCTGCATAGGATACAATCCGGGCCCCAAACGACTCCGCCAATGCCGCCAGAGGGGTCATGAAGATATTAAAGAGGGTCGGGCTCAAAATAGAGCCCTGAGGGACCCCGACTCCCAAAGGCGGCATCACGGCAGAATCTGGCGAGGCCCAGACAGTTTGCCGGCGGCCTGCTAGAAAGGAGGAAAACCAGCTAAACACCGTCCCCCGTAGTCCAATCTCATAGAGTCTTGTGAGAAGACCGTCGTGGGGGACGGTGTAAAAAAAGCCGCCGACAAGTCCAGCATCACCAGCATGGCTTTGCCCCCAGTATCCAAAGCCCCTTTAATGGTTTCTGAGACCTCGAGGAGCGCAGTCTCCGTGCTGAGATTTGGGCGAAAACCCGACTGGGTGGCATGCAGAATCTCATTCGACTCTAGAAAATTGGACAGCACCGTCTGCACGTGCTTTTCAACAACTTTCGAAAGAGCCGGCAGCAGAGAGATAGGCCGGTAGTTAACTGGGGCCTTTGGATCCAGACCAGGCTTTTTGAGCAGCGGGATGACCATTGCCTGCTTCCAAGCCTGCGGAACCACTCCCTGACTCAGCGAGAGATTCAATAGCGGGTTGGCCAATGGATTAATCACCTCGGCCAATTTCGCTAGAATTTTAGCAGGGCATGGGTCCAGGGGCGAGCCCGATTTTAAGTTGCCCAGAAGTGCTAGAGAGGCGGGCGCAGATATAGGTGGAAATACGCCCAGCGTCAAGCCTGGCGCAGCCGGAAGCGATCGGTTGGCCTCAGAATTAATTCGCTCCACGGGTACAGCCGATGGAAAAGAATCCTGTATAAGTTGGATCTTGCTAGTAAAAAAACTAGCAAGATCAGAGGCCCAGGAGTCAGATGGTCTCTCCTCCAAGATGTTAGTCCATGGAGAAATAAATTCTCTAACTATAGAGAAAATCTCCTTACAGGAGTTGGAGGCAGCTTCTATCCTCCCTGCCAGGTAGGCTTTCTTACCCAGGCGAATGTCCCGGTGATACTCCTTAACCGCGCTCTTATAGGTCAACTTAGCGTCCGAGTCATATTTTACCCGCCAGGCTCTTTCAGCAACCTTGCACTGCTGCCGCCTAACCGACAGTGCTGCGGTGAACCAAGGGGTGGAAACTCGTTTGGGAGTAAGACGGGGGGCCAGTTCCGGGGCAAGATCGTTGAGCCTGTCAGAAAGCCATGCCTGCAAGGACTCCAAATCCTTCGTCAGGTCGCCAGAGAGGGGGCAGCGGTGATCTAGGGCAACCTTAGCCAGCATCTCAGGGGTCACTCGATGGAACGCCCTATGGGTACGACCATGCTGCTGTGGGGCGGCAACAGCCGATTTAACTGTGCCTTTGATCGAAAATTTAGCCAGCGAATGGTCTGACCATAGTACCGGGATAATCTCTAGGACCTCCAAAGGGGAAGTCGAGAAAACCTGGTCCAGAGTGTGCCCCTTGTCATGCGTCGGCCCCTGCAGATAAGGGAACAATCCCAGCGGTGCCATAGCCTCTGAGATTTTAATAGCGGCAGCGTCGGATGGATCATCCATCCGGAAGTTGAAATTTCCGGCCACGATACAGTGTTCTGCTTTCAGGGCCAGTCCCAGTAAAACGGAGTCAAGATCTTCAAAGAACGTTCCAGGTGGGCCCGGCGGTCTATAAACCAATAATCCCTTGACTGATTGATGCGGAGCCAAAGTGATAGAAAAAGCGAGGGACTCCGAGCCACGAATATCCTCCACTGGCAAGATAGTACAAGCCGTGCCTTTCTTCACCACCAATGCCACTCCACCACCCCTTCCCTTCGCTCTGTCCTTCCTGAAGACGTTATAGTCAGGCGGAATTGCCATGGCGACGTCTGGATTCAAAAGTTCTCCCCACCATGTCTCGGTGAGCATAAGACACAGTGGCTTAGCCGTGTCAAGAAGCTCAAAGACATCTTGTGCATGTCTGCACGCCGATCTGGTGTTTAGTAGCATGCAGAGATATCCCACACTGGCGATGTTATTTCCAGGGGAACAAGGCAAAGCACGGGAGGGACGCCATCCGCAACCGGGACAGATGGACTTACCACGGTGACGCCCAGGAAAGACAGTACAGCAGCCACTGGAAGCAGTGAGGAGAGCGCGGAGCTCCTCAGCAGTATAACGCAACGTGAGTGGGCCTGTATGGCACATGCTAGGTGACCGAGCCTGTCCCGCCGCCCCGAGCGCCTCCAGGACGCTGACGGGCGCAGACGGGCAGGACTCTGGCTTGACTCAGGCGTAGCGAGGGCGCGACCACTGCGCGTCACCGCTGCGCGCAAATGCGAGCTTTAAATAGGCAGCGTGGCGGTGCAGCAGCGCTGGAGCGCTAACCCCCGACCCCAGGAAGGGTGAATAGACCTATCCAAGATGGCGGCGGCGCGTCACATGACCCCGTGAGCCCGGACCCGCAAAGTGCGGTGCAGGTAAGATTTTATAGTGCGTGAGAGGGCCAAGGGGGGGCGCGTCTATCATAAAAACAGGGATACGAAACTAAAGCAAATCAAATACAAAATCGGGAGGTTTAAAAATTGCAAGTGCAAGCAACGACAAAGCGCTGTACGTGTGAGCCTAGCGCAGCGTGGTGGTCACCTTAAACAGGCTGACCCACGTTCAAGCTCACCTTAAATAGGCAGCGTGGCGGTGCAGCAGCGCTGGAGCGCTAACCCCCGACCCCAGGAAGGGTGAATAGACCTATCCAAGAGGGCGGCGGCGCGTCACGTGACCCCGTGAGCCCGGACCCGCAAAGTGCGGTGCAGGTAAGATTTTATAGTGCGTGAGAGGGCCAAGGGGGGGGCGCGGCTATCATAAAAACAGGGATACGAAACTAAAGCAAATCAAACACAAAATCCGGAGGTTTAAAAATTGCAAGTGCAAGCAACGACAAAGCGCTGTACGTGTGAGCCTAGCGCAGCGTGGTGGTCACCTTAAACTTTACAGAAACACACAGTCACTGGAAAATATCGTCAGTGATGACATTTGAGATGTCATCAGTGATGTCACTGGCCATGTCACGAATGATGTATTATGTGTCGTCATCAGCAGTGCATTGCGGTGGCGTGAGTTATAGTTAGCTCAACTGACTATAACGGCCACATTTCTATGGTTTTGTGCGAGTGAAATGGGCAACTAACTATAACGTCGCTGAAACCTATGGTTTTTTCAGTGAAGATCTATATATATATATATATATATATATATATATACGTATATGCATATATATATATATATATAAAAACTTAAAAAACCATAGGTTTCACACATGTTATAGTTAGCTGTACATTTCACTCGTAAAAAACAAATGAAATTCCACGTTATAGTTAGATCAGGTAACTATAACTTGCGCGCCCACATTAAACTGCTGATGACGTCACATATTACATCACTCATGACATGGTCAGTGACATCACTCATGACATCAATGATGACATCTGAAATTACACATTGTGGATTGCGGTCGCGCAAGTTATAGTTACCTGATCTAACTATAACGTGGAATTTCATTGGTTTTTTACGAGTGAAATGTACAGCTAACTATAACATGTGTGAAACATATGGTTTTTTAAGTGAATTTGCAAGGTTTTGTAAATGATAATTCCTAACTATAACGTGTGTGAAACCTATGGTTTTTTCAGTGAATTTGTACGGTTTTTTAAATGCTAAGTTATGTATGTATTTTTTTTTTTTTTTCTGGTTTTTCACTGTGCGCACACCCTGCGTGCACGGTGCTCTTCGCGCACCGTGCGCGTGCTGTGGGCGCTCGGTGCGCTTCGCGCACCGAGCGCCCACGTTGCGCAGTCCATGCCGTGCGCGCCTCGCCTTTTTTTACACAGTAACATTTGTTTTTTTTTCCCTTGTGGGTCGTTTAATTTATTTAATAATTGTGATTGTTACTTCTTTATTTTTTTTTATTTTTTTTTTTCCCGTGCGCGTACGGTAAGCTTACCATACGCGCACTCCGTGATTTTTTTTTAAAATTATTAAATGTATTTTTCGGACTTTTGGGTCCTTCTTGCACCCCCTGACAAACTCTAGGGGGTCTGCAACTCTCTTCGTTGCCCCCTTTTCACGTTCCCCACCTTTGTTTCTCAGTGCGAGAGACAGAAAATGGCAGCCGACACTTCCTGATTTCGACCGATTCGAATGTTTACAGTCATGTAACCACCAATCAGAATTGAGCTCGCGCACGGCACCGTACGCGTACGGTAAGCTTACGGTAAGCGCACGGAGCGCGCTTACAGATATATATATTGATCAGGGTAGGAGCGGAGCGTAGCGCCCCATTAGTTTTGAAAATTTCGCGAGGATTCGTCTACCGGCGCCAAAGTTATTCCAAATAGAATGTTGCGGATTTCCTATGGAAACACGGTCCTAACTATAACTATCTACTGGCGACCGCCAGTAGATAATATATATATATCTATATTAATATATTTTTTGTCAATGAAAAAAATGAAGGTTAAAACTTAGTTATAGTTAGGAAAGCTTTACTCTTCTAAAGTTATATGTCTGCCTTAAATTTTCAATTTACGCATCACCTTTAAACTACTATTACTCATGTACCTCAGAACATAGGGGCTTATTTATGAGACCTTGCGTTATGATGACTTGCGCCGCCGGTGCGTCACTTTTTGTGACGCACCAGCGGCGTAAAAAATGCAACATGTTGCATCATATTTACAAAGTGACACATTTAGGTAGATGCGTCACTTTGTAAACCCCTGTGCCACATTATACCTGCGCCAGGTAAAATGTATGCAGGGTCGGCGTTCCGACACAAGTAAGCCTCATAGAAGTGAAATCTATGTAATTTCACTGCGCTCCTTCTAGGATGCAAATGTGTCAATATCTTACAACTGCCTCACAGCAGGTGTAAGGCTGACACAGGCACATTTGAAATGGGACTTGCCCATGTGAAATGACCCATTGCTGAAGTTGTGTTACGTTTGTGACACACTCCAGCAACGCGTCATTTTTGCGCCTACAGATACATCAGAAATACTTATGTATCTGAAACTCCTTGTAACATGATGCGTCGTACTGTAAATATGACGCATCCAGCATGTCTCAAGGAGGGCACAATAAAAAGTGACGCATCGCTGTTTTCACGCAGCGATGCGTCACTTTTCATAAATGAGACCCATAGTGTTTTCAAGGGGCACCTTCATGCACGAAAACAATCCTGGGAGGCATAGTCCTCTTTCTATGTGTGCTGTAGAATGTAGAACACATAGAAAGAGGATAAAATGAGGAGAAATTTCTCCTTGTTACACCTCCCAAGGAAGGTGTAACTTTTTGATGCATTCCCAGGTTTACCAGTTCTGGTAAATCTAGAATGCATCTAAAAACATAGGGGTTGCGTGGGAACACCCATGCAATGCCCATTGAACATTTTCCCAGGGCAGTGTTACACAATGCAGTGATTTCCACTGCATTACGTTACTCCAGATTTATGAAGCCACTAAGGGCCATGCAAAGTGGCTATGCCTGGCTTCATAAATCTTACATATGGTTAGCATTCATACATACCACGTGGCATGATGCTAACGTGACTCAAACATCCTCATAAATATACCCCTGTGTTTGGAGGTACACAAGTTATACTAATTTAAAGGTGGCGTTACTAAAGTTCACACTGTTCTGGATTCTCCTCTATGTTCTACCAGTCCATGTTCTTGTGATCAGAGGCAATCACCAGTCTACAGTCATCCAGGTCCCAGTCTGTTTTGTCATCTGCATTTACCGCAGTATACCACAACATTGCTGTGGTATACCTCGGCCATATAAATCACTAAGTTTTTGTGCCTTATGCGCCTGATTCACTGTGGTAAACTTCAGTTTTCTGTACATTTATCATTGTCTGGTATTCACAAAGGCATGTCTATAGTGGTCTTTTTACAACTGCTGCGTGGTCGCGCATAAAAAAAAATGACTGTCTTATCTTTTTATGTGCAGACACTTTGCAGTCTTACACATACTACTCATACAATATCTTTGTGAATATCAAACATTCAATAACTTACACAAAAGTGTAACTCTGCTAATGCCTGTTTCAGTCTGGCAATTAAGAGTTTGCTACTGATCGGTAGAACCTATGTTAATATTGTTGCTTCTTGATTTAAGCTTGAAATGTAAGTGAGAACACCTAGTAAATTTCACACTGCTGTGTATTCTGTAGGTTCTACCTGTCCACCATGCCCATGTGCTCAGAGGCGATCACCAGATTACAGTCCTCCAGGTCCCACGCTAAGGGAGCGCAGATTCAGCCAAAGCATGCCCCAAGGTATTCAAAGCAGACTCTATGCAGCAGCACATGGCAATGCAGCTGACGGATTTGAAAGCAGCTTAAATGTAAGTAGCATTCCTTTGCAGCACACATGGTGTTTCCTCAAACATTTGTACAGCAGTGATTTGAATGAAAGTTGGAGTATTGTTTTTGAGGTCATGACAGTCTTCGGGAGCTGTCCCACTTGTAGTATCAGCCTTACATGCTGTCCTTTTCTTGCCTCCTCCTACTGTGCTCATTGGGGCTCACAGAGAATGTAAGCCCCGCAGCAGCACCACACATATTCATTATGCAGAGAGCTGGGCTTCAGCCTGCAAAAGGGAAGGGGGAATGGGCAATTTATATTGGAGTAGCGCGATGTAGATTTCACCCTTGCACATCACAGAAATGCAATTATATATGTGTATTTGACATTATATTTATTGTGTGCTTAATTTGATTAATTTGTGTGAAGCATTTAAATGCATTACTGAAATGTATTCACTGTAGAGACTAGAGATTTATGTATGCGTGCACTAATGTTCTGTTTAAACATGAAAGCATGTAATTTTGTATTCATGGTTTACACTTCATGGTATATTTGCAAATGTAACATGTATTCTTTGCTCGTGTTTTGCATTCGCCTGAAATTTAAATGTGCACATGTGTAACCATGAATTTGAGGTACATATTAAATGCACATTTATATTAGCCTGACTACAGGTCTCAGTTGAAATTCATTTTGCTTCGCCATCATTTTTTCTCTTTTCTTTAAAGGTTTGTTATTATGATTTTCGTTAGCTGGAGAAAGTCTTATTGTTTGTATCAAATGGTTGAAAGAGAGGCCTGGAGAGAAACTTGGCAAGGAACGTAGAGAAGCAATGGTCAAGGCTGGGAACCGCAGTTTCAGTTTGAAACAATGTGAATCTGAAGCCATGTTGCAGGTGCACTCACGTAGTGATTTGATTGGTTCCTAGTGGTGTGAATTGAGATAAGATGTTTCTGAATCTCCTGTTACCTTAAAATTGTTGGTCTCATACTTAGAGTTAGAGGAGATTCCCTTTAGACTTTGAGGGGTACTGACCTCCGAGTTTACCTTATTCTTGCAAGTGTGAAGCTTTATGCTAAGCACATATCCTTTTCTTTAGACTTGCACTGGAGTTGGATCATGCTGACTTCTTCTTTATGCTACTGATTTAGAGACCCTTGAAAGATTACCCTAGTTTTGATCCTTGTTTAGGGGAGAGAAGGATAGTTTCTTTATGAAACACCTATTTTCATTATTCTTTGTTTATAAAACTGTTATTATCGCAATTCAATATGTCATTATATTGTGCCTTAACCTACTGAGATATTTCAACTCACCCATTGTATTACTGCATTTACCGAACTTATCCTTGCTTTGCACATATACTGGA
This sequence comes from Triturus cristatus, assembly GCF_964204655.1. Classification (NCBI taxonomy): domain Eukaryota; kingdom Metazoa; phylum Chordata; class Amphibia; order Caudata; family Salamandridae; genus Triturus; species Triturus cristatus. Next base: position 41,519,067 of record NC_140582.1, on the reverse strand, counting down.
TTGGTTGTCTATGTTAGGGGTACCCAAGGAGGTTCTAAGTCCCCTATTGTTACCATCTTAGAAGAGGAACTTTCCTCCTGTCCCCCAAACTCCCTCATATTGGTCGCCGGAGATTTGAATTGCACATTCGAACCTCTTGCCTCTGACGATATCTTGGAAATTGCAGATGAAGATACTAGATGGGGTATACCATCCCTGACTGTCCCCCCAGAAACAAGGTGGACACCAGTGACAATTCAACTTAATGCCCTGGTCATGGAATTTGGGCTGCGAGCTGCTAACGGTCGATTACCCTCCGACCTCCATGCAGCACCTACTTTTAATAGAATCTCTAGCCCATCACGTATCGACTATATTTTAATTGACCGTAGACTCTGGCATTATGCCGAAGATATGGTTATTCTTCCAACTGTCGATAGTGATCATAATCCCTTGTGCCTGACTATAAAGAGTATATGGACCCCAGACCAACCAACCCCTGACCATCGCTCGACAATGCTCACAAGGGATGTCATTCCATCTAACTGTAAAAGACATCTCAAATGGCCTAAAATTGCAGTAGATAAACAAAAACTGTCCTCTATTAAAGAAATACTGTTAATAAAAATTGGCGAACTTAGGCAAGCATGTGTAGATGCTAACGAGTATTCAAGGGCCGTGTCTATTCATGCAGACACTATTGAGTCAATTGGGTCTTTTTTTACATCTTTCTCTGCTAACAATCCTCACAAACAGAAAACTCCTGGTTCCTGGTTTAATTCTGAGTGCAGGTCCAGCAGGAAAATGCTTGCAATCGCTATTAAATCTAAGGATTGCACTTTAATTAAAAACGCTAGGTCTGCTTACAAGAGGGCTGTAGCTAATGCAAAAAGTACATGGGAAGAATCTCATTGGCTGGCTTTAAAAAATGCTAGCCTAGCAAGGGATGGGACCACATTCTGGAACCTTTGTAGATACTCCCAAGGCCAAGAACCTGATACAATTCCCAATCACATTACCAACCATGAATGGTTTATCCACTTCTCGAAACTTTACTCGGATGACATTATGCAATGTACTAGTGTTTATTCTCCTCTCATCCCTACAGATCTAACTTTGTCTAACACTGACCCCTTTACTGAAACGGAAGTTATAGCGGCCATTAACAGATTGGTGCCAGCTAAAGCTGCAGGCCCAGACGGCCTGCCGGGAGACCTGTTCCGCTACGACCCCAAATCTTGGGCAGAGTATTTTACCATCTTGCTTAATGCCTTTCTTAAAGGGTTTCCCATCCCCGAGTCATGGAGGGGGGCGGAGGTCATACCAATATTCAAGAAGGGCCATAGGGAGGACCCTGCTAACTACCGACCTATAAGTCTCATTGACGTTAGTCAGAAGGTGGTTGGCAGGGTTCTGTTAGAGCGAATTCTACTATGGGTTACTGACAATGATATTCTGTCACATTATCAAGCTGGGTTCAGGCCATTTACGAGCACGATCGACCAGGTCTTTAGGCTCCTACTGTTACATTGGAAAACTGTACTGATTGGTAGGGGCAATCTCCATCTAGCCTTTATCGATCTAAAATCGGCCTTTGACCTGGTCCTTCGTGATCGTTTATGGTCTGTCCTCCATGACCTAGGTCTTCCGCCTTACATCCTTGATCTACTGGTACGCCTGCACGAGGGGAACTTTGCCAGGGTGAGATGGGGCAGTCAGGCCCAGAGAACCGACAAGATCCCAGTCAACAGAGGAGTCCGCCAGGGCTGCGTACTCGCGCCCACCCTTTTTTCCCTTTTCGTTAATAGAGTGGTGCAATTTTTGCTTGAAGTCCCGGCGGACGCTCCTGTTTTGGCGGGGGAAAAATTCCCCACTCTTTTATTCGCGGACGATACCCTGCTGATTTCCAAAACACCAGCAGGGCTCCAGAGGCTGATAGACAGATTTCACCTGTTCTGCTCAATGAGAGGACTGGTTATCAATACTTCAAAAACCAAGCTCCTCTCCTTCAAATCTCGGAAATCACCTAGTGTACCCATCATGTCCGATGGTGTTCCCCTAGAATATGTCAAATTATTTGACTACCTCGGCATTAGGATCTCCGACACTATGACCTGGAAGCCCCACATCCAAAAAATGCTGCTCAACCACAAACGAGCCACGGGGGCAATCGCCAAAGAACACCGCTCCTCGAGGAGCAAGCCAATTACCCCCGCATTAATGATTTACCAGGCCAAAGCAGTAGGTTCAGCCACTTACGGAGCCGAACTCTGGGGCTTCGAAAACACAGAAGAGCTCTCCCTGTCCGAGAATACATTTTTAAGAGAATTAGTTACAATGCCAAGAGGTACTCCCTTGAAACCTCTCTTTAGTGACCTGGGTAGGCGCCCACTTAAAGATATTGTTAGGCTACGCCCCTTGCTATTTTGGGTTCGCCTATGGCGCACCCCGGAGCTAGCCAAATTTACCGAGGGCTTGAGAGAAATCATGAGTATAGCCGGCTCCCAAAAAATAAGCTGGCTTCGTAACATTAAAAATTCTTTCAGCCAGCTTGGCCTAATTGATCTTTGGGAGCACGGAGCTTCGATCAGCAAGATGGATCTCAAAAAAGCATACTGGGCCTGGATCGATAACCGGGATCTTGGTAGCTCAAGTTATGGAAGATTAACCGAAGATTTTTTTACTTTTAAGCCGACAGTTAACTTTGAGCCTTTTCTCGAGTTTATTCAAAAACCTAGAGACAGATCACTGTATTTTCAATTCAGACTCGAGATCCTCCCTACTCGTGAATTTACCAGCAAATGGAGGCCTCCCCACCAGACCCCTGCCACTTGCTTGACATGCCCCGAAAAAGTAGAAAGTATAGCCCATATTATGTTCGAATGCCCAGCGCACAGTAATCCGAGAAAAAGATGGCTAGCTCCTGCTTGCCGTGTCCTGGGCCTTTCGAACTATCGTGTCGCCCTACGTATTCTTCGTACTGACACAAGTTTGGTGCTAGTCTGTGCTGTGGCCAAATTTTTGGCCTGGTCCTGGATTATTAGAAATAAACTTAATAGCTGTACTAGTTGAGTTAACGAACTGTTTTTACATATGTCTTTTTAAAACTGCATTTTTAACTCTATTTTAAAATCATACTCTTACAATGTTTTTTTTTAAAACCAGCCATTAAGCTACCATTATGATCTATTGTAAAATATGTTTCCTAATGAACTTCTATTTCTACTATGATTCTTCTGTACATGCTTTTATGATAATTTTTATCGAATTAAAGCTTTTTGACTGACTGGCATTTACCGAACTTATCCTTGCTTTGCACATATACTGGATTGGTTGGTAATCCAAATAAAACCCTTTAATCATATTCAGTGATTCCTAGTCCATATTGTGGAGTTTCATTGGCTTCACAAGTTAGAAATGTATTGTTGATGTTTTCTCCCTTTCAATGTCTATCAAAGGTCCATATGACCAATGGGAAAAATCTTTGACAACTTGACTAAGATATTACATTTTAGGGCTCAGTGCTCCATCAAATGGTAGCTTGTCTGATTTTTAGCTACTAAAGCAAAGGGAGTTATTGTATCTCTTATAGAAATTCTAGATTTGCCCGAATCCAGCCCTAGCCCTTAAAGCCCAACTCTTAATTCGGAGTATCCGCAGAGTTCCAGTGGTTCAGAAAAGGGTTGTAACGGCAGATGAGTGAGTATTAACTATTAATATGATCATGCATTGTAATTGTGAATGTCAAGCTTGCAGTATTTTTCTGAGATTGCGTTGTGTAGTGCAATGATGTTTTAGTTGTGGTGTCGATGTGAATGTGCTTAATGTTTGAGCAGTTGAAGTTGTTTTTGGGCTCTACGTAGCATAAGATCCTGGGATAGAATTTGTCATGTTCCTAAGGTTGAAGATGTGTTGGGGAAAGGGGTCTGTGGATGCACTAGAGTGCACAGAGTTGATTATAAAGATTGTGGATTGAGTTATGCGAGGGTCCCATAGGGAGAGCAAGTGTTTGGATTTTGGATTTGTGGGTGTGAGCAAGCTGATGCTGTCAGTTGTGGGGGTTGGGTTTGAAGTTTTCATAGATGACTAAGATCTTGTTGTGGAAGAGGTCTGGCATGGTATCCCCCAGGTCTTGGGAGGGGATGATGTATCTGCGGCAAACATAACCTCTAACAGACACTTCTATCAATGGGAAATTTGAAGTACCTTCTCCATCTATCAAACACAGAGGCTGCTCTCCTTTCGCTTTCTTTGAGTCTTTTTTCTTTACCTTTCTGCCTTCCCACTTGTCTAATAAACACCATTTCTGAATGCTACCAATTAATTCTCTAATTTTCATTTTCATTCCTGACATTCTCACACTTGTTAGGCAATTTTTAGCAAAAGATACACTCTAACCTTTCTGTAAGGATTTTGCCCAACTTAAATCTACATAATGCTCACGAGTTAATTCAGACAGTTTATCATGAGCTTGTCCTTGATGTGAAGGGGGGAGAAAGAGAGACTGTTGGGTACATTGCTGCTCTTGCTACCTTTTATCATTTTTAAAAACAAAAATCTTCATTGCTATTTGCACATCTGTTATTTGCACTGTGTAGTACAACTTGTCGGTCTTTGCCGGGTCGATCCTTGTAGCGCGGAGCCCATTTTAGAGTGGGATCACTCTCATTGGGTTAGCGCTCTAGTTTCCACCGCCCACTATAAAACGCCCCACGGCGCGACCGCGCATTGATGTGAAGGGGGGAGAAAGAGAGACTGTTGGTTACATTGCTGCTCTTGCTACCTTTTATCATTTTTAAGAACAAAAATCTTCATTGCTATTTGCACATCTGTTATTTGCACTGTGTAGTACAACTTGTGGGCCTTTGCCGGGTCGATCCTTGAAGCGCGGAGCCCATTTTAGAGTGGGATCACTCTCATTGGGTTAGCGCTCTAGTTTCCACCGCCCACTATAAAACGTGCCACGGCGCAACCGCGCATTGATGTGAAGGGGGAGAAAGAGAGACTGTTGGTTACATTGCTGCTCTTGCTACCTTTTATCATTTTTTAAAACAAAAATCTTCATTGCTATTTGCACATCTGTTATTTCCACTGTGTAGTACAACTTGTGGGTCTTTGCCGGGTCGATCCTTGTAGCGCGGAGCCCATTTTAGAGTGGGATCACTCTCATTGGGTTAGCGCTCTAGTTTCCACCGCCCACTATAAAACGCGCCACGGCGCGACCGCGCAGCGGGCGAGCCGGAGGAGCGCTTCAGGCAAGCCCGTCTGCGCCCGTCCGTGCCAAGACCGCGACTAGCGCCGTGGGCTCTGTGCGTGCTGCCAGAATCAGTTACTTGCAGGATGAACTTATGTCATTAAACAATGGTAAGTGTTTGCTGCCAGCCCTGTTGATTGACTACGATACAGCGGACCCCAATCGCTGCTCAACATGTGGCCTGAGAACCACCTTTACTCCGTCTATAAGCATTTGTAACACTATGCTCAACTCCCGTTCCAGCCCTGTGGTTCACCGCACTGGACTCGCTGATGTATTGTCATCCTACGTAATCCCTGGTAACACCACATCTAGTACCAACGAGCTTAACTGCATCCTATTTAACACAAATATGAGCTAGAGGACCTTATTTCTGCCACTAGTCCGGACCTGGTTTTCCTTACGGAAACATGGTCATCTATCTCCTCTGCACCAGACTGGAAAATCGCCGTTCCCCTAGGCTACTCACTGGCGCAAGTAGACAGGACAGCAACGGTTGGAGGAGGTATTGCGCTCATTTATCGCTCCCACTTAAAAATTGCCCACAAACAAGAGTCCACTCTAGAGGCCGAAGCCATGTCATTTACTGTAAAATTTAATAATCATGAACTTTTATCTGGTCTACTGATCTATAGACCCCCTGGAGCAAGAGCCCCTTTCACTAAATCCCTTCAGACCTTTTTAGAATCTTGTTTTGATACTGCAACACTCACAGTCCTAGGTGATTTCAATTTTCATCTAGATGACCTCAATAACTTCGATTCATCCAATTTAATTGATAACATGGCAGGGTATGGGCTGCGGCAAATTATATCACAGCCCACTCACGTAGCGGGGCACATACTTGATGGAATCTTCACCAATAATCACAAAATTGAAGTGAAGGACATACTACCGGTCCCTTGGTCAGACCATTCAGTAATCTATTTTAAAGTGAACCTCTCTCTGTCAGCAACCGGACGGAAATCTCGCCCTCGGCTGGTAAATACTCGTCCCTGGAAGGACATAAAAAGTGAGGAACTGGCCGATACCTTGACAAGTTGCCCCCCCCCCCCACTTGGTGGACAGTAATGAAGGAGCCACTAATTTTGATTCCTGGATCTGCAAGGCAATTGATAAACTAGCCCCAGCGAAATCCACCCAACCCAAAAAAAGATTACTAACCTCGCCTTGGTATACAGCCGAGCTTAAGCTTGCCAAAATCAACTGTAGGCGGCAGGAACGTCTCTGGAGAATTGATTATAGCCCTACATTAAAGAAGGAATATAATCTCACCTTGGAAAAATATAAATTATTAATCAAGCAAGCCAAAACGACATATTTTACCAACAAAATTCAAGAGGCAAAAAATTTGTCTAAGGAACTTTTTAAAACAGTGACCACCTTAATCAAGAGTCCCAACGACACAATTTTTTGCCCAGATCAAAATTTTGTCGACAACCTTGCATTCTTTTTTCAACGTAAGATTCAAGATGTCTACAATGAACTCCAGAAGCTACAGACTGATCATGATAAAAATACACGCAACCATATGGAGGATCGTTTATTGGTCAATGGTCTGTCCAAATTCTCACCTCTTAGCGTAAAACAGGTCAGTGATGCATTACTTCAAATAAAGTCAGGTTCTCCCCTTGATCCGTGTCCTTCTTACATATACCATCTGGCCCCTACAGTAATAAGCGCCTCTCTGGCTCCCTTGTTAAATAAGATCATTAGTTCAGGTGTTTTCCCTTCAAGCTGGAAAAAGGCCTGTATCAGGCCCATTCTCAAGAAACCCTCACTTGATCCACAGGATACTAAACACTATCGCCCTATCTCCTGTCTTCCACTTCCATCTAAAGTTTTAGAAAAAATTATTAACCAGAAGCTAATGCAATTCATTGACTCTAATAACCTGTTGGATGTGACACAACACGGTTTTAGACCGCGTCATTCTACAGAATCAGCCTTGATAATGGCCGTGGAGGAAATCCGCAGAGTCATGGACAATGGAGGCAGGGCCACTCTTGTCCTGCTTGACCTAACGGCGGCTTTTGACACCGTTAATCATAGAGTATTACTGGAAAGATTGAATCAATTAGGCATCAAAGACTCTGCTTTAGCGCTTTTACATTCCTTCCTTGACTCTAGATCACAGCAAATTCATTGGGAGGGACTTCAGTCTGCTGAACTCTCTCTCCCTTGTGGCGTCCCTCAGGGATCAGCACTATCCCCCACGTTGTTTAATCTATATGTCACCCCACTAGCTAACCTAATCAAGAATCATGGTTTAAAATTAGTATCCTATGCAGATGATACTCAGCTGGTGGTGTCCCTGACACAAACCGTTGAAGTCACTGCGGAGAGATTCAGAAGTTGCCTCTCTAGGGTGATGAGCTGGATGAGTTCAAACTTTCTGAAGCTTAACACCGAAAAAACGGAGGTGCTGGAATTCGGTCAAAAACCTTCCATCTGGAACAACCTTTGGTGGCCCCCAGAGGCGGGCGTCTGCCCTGTTCCTGCACCCAAAGTGAAGAACCTAGGCTTCCTCGTTGACAAAGACCTCTCATTAACCTATCAAGTCAACCAGGTCACCTCTGCCTGTTTCTTGATGATCAAGATTCTTCGTAAAATCCTACCTTTCATCCCTTTTTCCTTAAGAAAAACAGTAGTGGGAGCTTTAGTTCTATCTCGCATAGACTATTGCAATGCTCTATATTCTGGGATAGGAGAGCGACAGCTTTCAAAGCTCCAGTCCTTGCAAAACGTGGCCGTAAGAGTACTGCTGGACCTCCCAAAGCATCATCCCACTTCAGCAAACATGAAGAGGCTTCACTGGCTCCCTGTGCGTAACCGAATTCAATTTAAGACCTTATGCCTTGTACACAAAGCGGTTTATGGAGGAGGTGCAGATGACATGATATTGTTATTTCCTCGGTATGTCCCAAGTCGGACACTCAGATCCACTAGTATGGGCCTAGTCGGCATTTCAAAATTTAAAAGGGCTCGATGGGGAGGCAAGGCCTTCTCCTTCCAGGCAGCAAGCTTATGGAATAGACTTCCAACAGAACTACGATTAACAACTAGTAAGACCTTGTTCAGAAAGGCCGTGAAAACTTGGCTTTTCACCAAACCTTAGATCCTCTCCATACCCCTCCTTCTATCTCAGCGCCAAGACGCCTCGGCATAAGTGCGCTTAATAAATACTTCAGTCAGTCAGTCATGTATAGTAATATCTTTGCACAAGTTTACAAATGTATTCTCTTGATTAGTATATTATCTGGTAAGACCAAGATTACCTGAACTCATCTCATCCAATTCTAGTTTTAATTTGACCACATCCGTTGCGTTCTTTCTTCCCGGAGATTGAATTTTTCTGCTTAATCCTGAACTCTCAGCTTCTCCTGGGGACCCATTGAAAAACCTAATCAATTCAATTGAATTCTATAATCTTTATTCAATCTCACAACAGCAGATAATAAAAGATACAAATTTACATGAGACAATATTAAAAAGCAGTTAAAGAATGATAAATTCAATGAGTTACAAGCTTTAGAGGTTTAAAACGATCATCTTTATGTAATTTCAGTGAATTTTATTAACAGGAACCCATTTCAAAATTGTACATGACAAAGGAGCCTTAGCAATAAAAAAGAGAGCGCCCACCAGCTAAAAATCCCATATACAAATAAAAACAGTTTTCTTAAATAAAATATAGTTTTAAAAAGTTATTGACATTCCATATAAAATGTATTCAGAAAAAAAGGAAGACAAACCCACAAGAACATAAGTGACTAGAAAATCAATAACAGATGTCCTCCCTAAAATATGCTCTGAGAAAATCAGGGCCACTCTGCATTTGCTAAACGTATTTCTCCTTAGCAGTGGCAATACATATCTCCTGGTGAGGGGAAAATAATACTTGCAGTAGAATACAAAAAGCTAAAGAGTCTAGTGACTGCTCATCACATGGGCAAATACAAATGTCAGAAGGGGAAAATAGCCCTTGAAGGAAGAATAATAACCACCTGATGGACCGTAATATAAACTGTGTCAGTAACATTTGTTCTCATGTGTTCTATATAAAGTCACATAGGGAGCAACCCCCACAGACATCTAAAGGATATAGTATTCTCTGACAGTTCGTTTCATTACTTTCATACTCTCCCTTTGGGTCTGTCTATACTTGACAAAGCAATCCTTAACCCGATCTTTTTCTTTCTCGGTAATGCTCTGTTTTTTTGCATATATAGGGGCAACCCTGAGCACGTGTTGTCTCTTACATATTTTAACCTAGCCAAACTGTCTAATTCAGGTGAGTTAAAACCATTTAGACTCCAGATATATGGGGTGTATGCCCTTTCTGAGGATTACTGCTTGTGATACACCTAGGTGAATTCCAAATGGACATGTGAGAATGGTTTGACCTCCATGAGGGTTCCTCTGCAGGGGTATGTCTTGTCTGATTCATTACTGATGGAAATAAGAACAACAGATGGTGAAGTCACCATATTCTGGAAAATGGAATTCTATCTGTCCCTCTCCATTGGGGAGCAACAGAAACAGTAGCTGAAGTATTTATTCCAGTAGGAACCATAAATGTATGTATCATGGGTCTTGAAGACTCATGTTTATACAAAGGTACTGCTGGACTAATAATAACCAGAACAATTATTGGATCTGAGGCATTAGAACTAGTTGTATTTACAAGAGCACAAATCCCAGAACTTTCTCCCATAAGATTCTGACTTGTAATCCCTGTGACTTTTTCCGAGCCTCCACTCTTGTAATCGCTAGGACAGTGACTTCTTCTGAGCATCCACTGTTAACGATACCACTCATTGCTTCAGGTTGGGTCACATTATAAGGAGGTGGATGGATTGACAACAGCGCATCTAAAAAGTAATCACTAGAATCACTATCTTTGCCTGTTATCTCTGCACTCTCTTTTTTATACTCCTTTTTTATTTTCTCCATCTCTTTCTGAGGTTCCTCACTTGTCAATGCAGGGTATAACTTAGGTCCTTTAATCATGACGGTCTTCCATTTTTGTTGTTCTGTATCCCATCAAGCTTCGGCACAAGTGCTACCAAAGTCAGAGCCCTCTCAATCCGGATTCTGAGCCAACCACAGCACAGAGAGAGCCTTGATAGCAGCCACTGAAGGCACCAGGGCCCTCCTGTACTGCAGCAAAATGGCAGCCCTCATCCTCTTGGACCTGTAAGCTGCCTTCAACATAATCTCCCATCGTATCTTCATCAACAGACCCCACCACTTCGGAATCAAAAGGAGGCGTCCTCAAATAGATCGCCTCAGACCTGCCTGGAAGAACCCAGAGAATATGTCTCCCACAGTTCACATCAGAACCCAAGAAGATCCTCTGTGGTGTCCCCCAAGGATCATCCGTCAGCCCCAACTTCTTCAATACGTACATGACCTCCCTGGCCGACACCGTCAGATCGCATGGACTCAACATCATCTCCTATGCCAACGACACCCAGCTTATCCTCTCGCTTTCAAAAGACCCCTCCACCACCAAAGCCAACTTTCACAGATGTATAATAAATGTCATGACTGGATGAAGGATAACTATCTCAAGGTCAACGAAGACAAGACAGAAGTCCTCATCTTTGGGAACAAAACCTTGCCATGGAATGATGTATGGGGGACTGTTGAAGTCGACCCATCCCACCCCCGACAGACCAAGCCTGCAACCTTGGCATCATCTTGGACAGCAAGCTATCTATAAAGAAACAGGTGAACACAGACTCATTCACCTGCTTCCACACACATGTTTCACAACATCTTTAGGTGACTCCCAGTCAACACCAGAAGGACCGTCACACAAGGCCTCGTCACCAGCAGGCTGGACTACGGAAATACACTCTACAAAGGAGTCACCATGCGCCTCCTGAAGAGAATACAGACAATACAAAACTCAGTGGCAAGACTCTTTCTCAACCTCCCCAGAGGGACGTACATCACAACCCACCTCAAGACATGACACTGGCTCCCTCTTCCTTGCAGACAACACCCGGATCTGGCAAAATAACAGAGGCGGACTCTCCTTCTCGCACCTGGCGGCCAAAGCATGGAACGACCTTCCCCTGCACCTCAGGACTGCCTCGTCGCTCTTATAATTCTCAAGATCTGACAGTTTGAATAAACAGATCACCATAAAGCAGTTAGCATCTCCAGCTCCTTGAGACCCTAACAGGCGATATACCACGCTTTATAATTACTTGATTGATTGATGTTCATGTACTGTGGAGTAGTAATGATCTTGCATCATTCACAAATGATTTTCCCAAATTGAGAGATAAGCCAGTGGAGTGGTACACACAGGTTGATCAATTTGCGAAGATTTCACCGGTATTGTGGTAGACTTGAACACCCTTTTTAACAGTGTGGTGCTGACTGATTTGTGGGTAGAGTGTTAATTGTCTGTACAGTGGCTAGAGAAAGAGGATGAGAGAAATTGGATTTCTCATGCCAAATCACCTTTGGTGATGAAAAAGTTTCAACAGGTGTTGGAAATGGCCCTTTCTGAAAGGTTACCCTAAACTTTTTGCCTTCTTCATCCCCTTTTTCTGATCCTCTTTTTGCTGGCTTCAGGAGTCTGAGCACTGTACCAATGCTGAACAGTGCTAAAGGTCATGTGCTCTAAACATGTGTGTAGTTGGTGTATCCATGAGTGACGTATTTAATTTACTTGTAAGTCCATTGTAAGGTGGTACACTATGTACACAGGGCCTGTAAGTTAGATCCTACTAGTGGGCTGTAGCACTGATTGTACCACCCACAGAAGTAGCTATTTAAATGAATGTGCCTCAGGCCTGCCATTACAGGGTCTGTGTGTGCAGTTTACTGCAACTTTGACATGTGATTTAGAAACAAATCGAATGGCCCTTGCGTATGTGACGATCATCGTGTGTCTGATCTCGGAAGACCGGCAATCCCTGTACCAATAGGTCCCGAGTGCTTTGCATCTCCCCCCTTCTAAACAAAAGCGTACCTTCGGTAGATACTGCCTGGGCCATGTTGGCCAGTGAAATCTCACTGCCATAAGTGAGAACTGCAGCAGCGCCTCTCAGCGTGGCTCTCCATCGATGTGTTAACCAGGGGTGAGTCAGGAACACAAGGCTCCTCTGCCCGGATACGCACCCGGATCAGTGCCATGTGTACTGTGTTAGACAACTACATAACTACAAGACGAGATGGGGCCTGCTTCCTGAGACCTAAGAGTTCTGCAGCCCTCAGCTTCAGCACCACTCTAAGGGTTTCTTTTTGCCTGGTAATTCCCTGAAATCGAGCCAGGTCCCACGAAAGGTACTGTGGGCGAGTGGGGTCTGGGAGAACAAAGAAGCTGTCCTACACTACTTCGTGGGCACCTCTGTTCACAGGATGAGTTGCGGCCCGATTCGCCCAAAGGGTTTCTGACATGCTGCCCATTGGGGTATTACTTATTCTGTGTCTAGGACATAGGACCTGAGTGGCTCCTGTAGCCAACATGCATGTAGTGGCCAGCTGGACCTTTCCACATATTCTGGTCCTGAGGGACGCATGGAGCATGGGCACTTGGTACTAATCCAGGCACTGTTTTTGGGCCACGAGACTGAGAGGAGAGCACCAGGAACCTTCTCTAGGTCAAAGGAGGGTTACTCCACCCCAGTCGAGTGTGACCCAAAGTATGGAACTAGCCAAGTGTGTATTTCAGCACTCGATTTACTGTGTTTAGGTACAATGAGAACTGGAAAGGAACCTATGTGATTTCTATCATTGTAACCGTGTGTTCTTCAATGTAAAGAGTACTATTTTGAAACCCTCATAACCTGCAAAGTACTTATATGTTTTTTATCGTATTGGTCTTGTTTTGTTCAGAATATATTAGGCTATATTTCAAAACCTGTGTGGAGGCTTTTTTTGGTGTATTCATTGCATTACTGTGTGTGTGTTGTACTTTACACATTGCCTCTGCTGATATGCATGTCTGCTCTGTGCCAAGCTATCAGAGGATGCACCCAGGTTATCTTCATTTTTATCTAGATTACTCTCACTAGAGGGTGGTTCCTGCCTGGCTTGGGTGCATACCTCAGCCAACCTGGAATTCCATTTCTAACCTCAGGTGATTACCTTTTTGAAAAGAAAGATACCTGGAAAGACATTGATTGGGTTGAGATTGACAAAACAACTCAGGAACCTAAAGAGAAAGTGCATTCTTAACTCCTTAACCCACCAGAAAATCCCAGCTTTGCACACAGGGTGGAGATTCTGCACCAGGGCCAGAGTAAGTATAATTATATACACTCACAAACTATCAACACCACCTACAATCCCAGCACTACACCCACATAAAAGCAGCACACAATCAAGACCGTGGTTCGACCACACACATGTTTTGCTTGCTCTGTGCCTTGCCTTCGTCATGCTACCTCTGAGGAGAATGAGGAATTATAGTGAGGAGGAGATCACCATGATATCAAGTTCATAGTGAGGCACCACAAAGACTGCTTGGTATACCCCTCTACAGCAGCACTGCCACACAGAAGGCAGCCCTATGGCAGCATTTGGGTACTGCAGTCACTGCATTGGAAGAGGATGTCCATACTGACACAGACATCAAGAAGAAGTGGCAGGCAGGATGAGAAGAGGTGGGTGAAGAAGTACAGCAGAATCTAGGTGGTCAGAGCTCTTACTGGTGGACAAACTGGACCATGCCTCTGTCTCACCCCACTCGAGAGGAATGCCCTCTTCACCATTCACCCCCATCTGCTGCATGGGCTGCCTGTGATAGCCAACCTTAATGTCATGCCAGATAAAATGTGATGATTACAACAATGACACTAGATGTTAAATGTCTGTGATACACAGCAAATGTGACTATGGATGCTGTCCCAAGTATTTGCAAATTGCATGGTGAGTCAGACCCTCATGGGTCTCATTTCATACATTGCACCACAGGTCCTAGAATCCTTTGCGAAAGAAATGACAACTTCCATTTCTCAGTCCCAAACAGTGGTCCATCACTGCTGATGTATTCATATTACACTGGTAAATGGCAATAGATAATGTGCACATTCACTTATCATTACTGTTGCACAGGTTCAGCATTTCTTGGTTACTTGTGGTGACCTTTCCATTTTATTGCAACACACAGCCAGAGTACAGTCACCCACTGGAGCAGAGGTCCCTGCACCCGCAGGGAGGCAACGTCATGAGGCACATCAACCCATACCACTAGCACAAACTGATATGTAAATATGACCAGGATAGTGTCTAAACTCCTACACTGTGATCAGACAAGCCATAGAAATGACATAGAATCCATGAACAGTTCCAGACCTTTGAATTGAACTAGGAAATGTGGTGCATCACAAACTGAAAACACACATATCATTGTGGGCCCTGTGACTTGTCTAGAAAAACTCCACCCACAGCGTTTGCTGCAACACAGGTGTGACATCTGGCCTGGCACTACACACTGGGTGGATGCAGGACCTCGTAAGTATAACTAAGAATGACTTTACCTGATGCTCATACACCAAAAAAGTAGATTAAAAGTCTGCAGTATGGGGTGTGTGTCTAGTATCACTTTTCCCACTCAACTCCATATGCTCACTTATGGCTCTTAACAGTATGCCACTTCATAAAATGTTGGCTAATGACAGGATGACTCAAAATGTATGGTAAGTGAGTACAGTATGTACCAAATTGCTAATATTGCCTCTTATGAAGGGGAGTAGCCACAACTGGGTTGAAAGTCAATGACATGGATAATCTTCACTAAAATCCCAGGGCCCAACATGTATGGTAATTGATGTGGATGAGGGCTGCACTGATGGAAGCAGGGTTGCAGTTGGGGAGGAGGTTGGGGCTAGTAAGGTGTGTCTAGAGGAAGTGAAGCATATAAATCTGGTGACTGAACTGCACAATGTGAAACCAGAAATTGTGGAAATCATCCCAGCTTCTCTACTTGACCAAATTGTTTGATCCTAGTCAATTGTTGATTTTCACTTTACCTCCTCTTTCTCCATAATCACATATAGGAGAACCTTGAATACATGACTTCAAGATGTATGCTGTACAAAACTAGTGTCAGGTAAAATTGACTATGATGTTGTTCATGTAGAATGGGAACACTGGCCACCCAAAGAGTGCACAGCACTAATGTTTGACACCCCAGTCTGCAATGGACATTGTTGTCCCAGTGGGAGGGGGGGACTGGTACCCAAATGTTGGTTGATAATTATACATATCAAAATGTTACTCTCCAATGCAGTGACATGATCTAATGTGCAAAGGTGAATCAGGTCAGCATGTTGAGGAACACTCCTTTAGACTTTTGAAGAAGCTACATCATGCTTATGAAGTATGATGTCACTAAAACTGAAGGTGTATCCAAAAGAAGAAAGTGCAGTCACCCTAGCAACCTCCCTCCTTGAAGTAACAGTAGCCTTCAATTACATGTTTGCCTGTAAATGTCATATGTGGTTGATGCCAGTGCCGTGTTGAGTTAACAGCTACCCAGTATTGTTGTTCATCAGCGGGGCTGCATGTAAAATTCAGGAGGGCCTCATGTGGCCCACACCTGTAAATTGCATATCACTGGTCTATATCTATGACATATACATGTAAAATCATTACCGACATCCGTTGCACGTAATTATGGCCTTATGTCACATTATAGTTGCTGACAGGACTTCCTCAGTGATCCAGATGACAGCATCCAGAGGTTTGGGAAACATCCTGGCAGCATCAGCAAAACCCAGTACTGGTGTGTAACAAGTCCCCAACATATTGAGTGATGTCTGTCTCAATTGTGCATGTTAACATGTAATTCTTGCATAACATTAAGTACGGTGTCACTTCCTTCTTAAGCTGCTGGATCAATGCCGACATCTGCTGCCACACACTCGAGGAGCTAGGTTCAACAGCTCACATCACGGGGGATCTCAATTCCACACAGAGCTGTGATTGCAGCTGGTATGTTTGATTTTTCATTGCACATCTGCATTGAACACCTCAATGCTACGGTGTGAGTTGTCATGTGTAGGTGTACACTCACCACGTTACATGTTAAAATATCCGTTGATGCTACGATCATTTGACTTAACCACCTTGATATAGTAAGGCAAATACTTATCCTGTTGCAACATCTATCTTTCAGGTGCTGAGGATGATCAGTTGATTCAGTAAGATGGACCATCCACCAGTGACGGGCAATGAGCAATCCAAGGAGAGAACCCACTTCTCTTCCAGGCAGCCTTGCCAGCTGCCTGTAATGCAAAAGAGGAGGAGGAGGATTTAGAGGAGGATGAGGTAGAGGAGGATGAAGAAGATTGGGCTCTGCTTGCAGAAGATGATGAGTCTGATTCCCTGTCTGCCATTGTTGGCCCATTGGGCAAAAATATCTAAGCCCACACCTACTTCAGCCAGCATAGTGCCTCCTACTCCGCCCTCGAGAATTTCCTGTTCCCAGCAGTCAGCCAACTAGTTACAGCATTCACCTACCCCAACACAGCTTTCAACATTCACAGCCCTCTTGTCCAGGTCAGATGTGTCGGTACCCCTACACAATCATCACATGACTGTACATCTCACACCTTTTCTCCAGCATCTGAGGAACTAACTATGCCTGGGCAAAATTAGGTGTCCCCTAGGCACCAATCTCCTGCCCATAGCCTCCCACCTGCCACCCACCCCTCTGCTGTTGGACCTGATGGTCGTATCCAAGACTGTCCCATGAGGAGGGGGCTGACAGATGATCATGGTAGCCAGTGGGAGGAACATTTTTCCAACAGTAGGATGAAGCGAGGCAGGACATTCGTGCCATAGGGGCTATTCTGTCTGACATATCAGATTAACTACAGGATGTGTTAATTACCACTGATGGTGGACTGACTGACTTGCACAGGATGGGTGAATCTTGGCAAGATGTGTCAAAGAAGATAAATTACATCACACCCATCCATGGACAAGATAGTGCAAGACACCATGCATTGGCCACGAAGTTGATGGAGGGCATTCTGAAACTGATCTAAAGTCTTCCTTAAAGGTCAATACATGGAGAGGAGCCAACACATCTACCTGCACCACATCACAACCCGTCAACTGTACTGCAACCTACACAGTCACCACCCTACCTTCACAGGCACCACCCCCGTGCACATACCCCCAATGCAGTCACGTCCCCCTCCTGCGCTGTCACATCTCCCGCCTGTACAGCCACCATCAACCCATGTCCGGGCCCGCACCTCAACAAGCAGCCACATCCCCTGTCCAGGCACCTCCCCTGACTGTACAGGTACCCTAATCTCCTATCCAGGCACCTCCCCTACCTGTACAGGCATCCTCATCCCCTGTCTAGGCATCTCCCCTACCCGTAGAGGCAGATGCACAACACCCACCCACACCACCATCACAGTAAACACACTTACTCACAGTGATCCTCACCACCACACTTGCGAAGTCACTTGGGGATACCCCATGATCACTGTAAAATGCTACCTGCAATTTATGTCAATAAAAATATATTCCTAACAAGCCAATACTGAGTTGCATATTATATTACAATGGTCAATTGGTAAAACTGGTGGTAGGCCATAGATGTGATTATAATTGTGTGTGAGTGAGACATGTAAACAGCTAGGACTATCTGTGTAACAAGGCATTATGTGGAAAGCATAGCTAAACTACTCACGATGTACACTACCAAAGTTTGAATCGAGCAAATATAATGAACTACACAAGACAGAGATGTTGTTAAAAAAATACTTTAGAAAATATATTCTAAAATAAATGCAATTAAATAAAAGTCCTTTGGAAAGGGAGAAAGGAAATCAAAATATGGTTTTCATACAGAATGCTCACAGGGCTTGGAGGGGGTTGGGCAAAATAAATGAAACACATCAGGAAGTGTCAGAAGAACCAGTCTATGTGCAGGGGGAAAACAAATTATCCAAAGTCCAAACATTGTCCAGTCACTGGTCATTGACGTCATTCTGCTTTTCCATGATGTAGAGATCCTCCTTCTCTGTGGCCTCCTCCTGGGAAACCCGTAGAGAACTAGACACGCCAAGAGATTGTGAAACATGAAGGACTGTTATAGCAGTGTTTAGAGTGCGCATGTCTTTTTGGCCGGTCGTCTTTCGACAGCCAGCAACACAGCACACTGTAAACAGCTCTAACCCTGCTGTCTTAAGACAGCTGGGTTAGAGAAAGCCAAAGCCCCCAGAGCACTGTGAAGCGCTGAGTGAGGCTTCTCCCACCAATCTTAAGGCTGCTCTCATGTTGGTGAGAGCATCCCTAGGATTGCTCAAGGGAGTTGTTGCATTCGGTTCCTATGTCGAAAGAAAAGGTCTGAAGCAAGGACGTTGCCTATTTCAGGTATGTTTTATTATATATAGTTTAATCATGCTCATGTCCCCTCCCTCCGGTAGCTGCCAGCTGCCACTGGTTACTGTAATAATGGCGACCTAATTGAATGATTGCTGTACACGCATTTAATTTTTTCCTTTTGTAAACAGGAAATGGAGATGTTGCCGACATTCAGATAACATAACTATAAAGACCTGTAAGCTTAAATGCAATGCAATAGGGGCTTGGGTGACTTTGCTTTCAGCTGACAAAAAACAAATTGCTGCATAGTGTGCATCTGAGAAAGTCAAGAGTGGAGCACTTTCCACTGTTAAAGATTGGCTCCTATTTGGAGGTGAGTATGACTCCGAATGACCATAGAATTGTCACCTGCAACTTCCTGTCATGAACCTCCTGTTTTGGTTTTCCTGATTGTCATTTCATGTATTGAAACAATGGATTTCAGCCGGTTTTCTGAGTTTCTGGCCCAATTGTGGAGTTTCCGTATCCGGAGCAGACTCTCCGCACTCGGGCCAGAGACTCCGGGCTGGAAAACAATGGTTTTATTCTCAGAAAGAGCGGAAAAAAGTGGGAAAGAATGGCAGAAACTTTAATTGAGAAATGAAAGATGGTTTGGGTACACAGTACAACACATCCTAGTACAGTTTGCCCACATTTTGCGCTTACATCAAAGTTGACTGTAGTGTTTCACTAAAGTTGGGGCAGGTAGTGCTGTTTTTATGGGTGGGCGGAGTTTGGGGAGTCCCACTACACGGAAGTCGCAAAAAACTCTGCCACGGTATGCGGAGTTCTGCGTTTGGGCGGAGTTTGAAGGCACACCCATTCACGTAGCATTGGGAATATGGAGTGCATCTGAGCACTTCAAAAACACGTGGGAATGGGTGTAACAGTGTCATTATGGTATATAAATAGGTGTGACAATGTCTGTATAGGTGAATGGATGTGACAGTATGTCTATCAGTATCTGAATGGGTGTTACAAAGTATGGATGGGATTCTGAATGGGTGTGACAGTGTCCGTATGGGTCTGACAGTAACTGTTTAGTTACGTCAATGAGTGTGAAAGTGTATGCATGGCTTTGTGAATGCATGTGACAGTGCCTGTATGGGTTTGTGAATGGGTGTGAGAGAGTTTCTATGGATATGTGAATGGGTGTGACAGTGTCTTTATGGTTTTCTGAATGGGTATGACAGTCTCTGTATGGGTTTGTGAATGGGAGTAACAGAGTCTCTATAGGTATATTCTGTAGCTATTATCCTCCTTGATCTAAGTTCAGCATTTGACCCGTTCAATGTTGACATTCTCTTAAACAGACTTAGGAGGGTCCGTGTTTCAGGTGGTGTTATTACCTAGCTCTGGTCCTACTTAGATGGTAGAACATTCCAGGTCTTTTCAAGGATGTCCACTTCTAGGAGCTTATCACTCAGCTGCGGAGTCACCCAGGGTTCGTCCCTGAGCCCTACATTATTTAATGTTTACATGAGACTGCTTGCTGAGATTATTTTGCCATTTGGGGTTAAAATTGTCACGTATGCTGATGACACGCAGCTGGTAGTTGCCTGCAACCACTCTTGGAACTTCCCCTCTGATTTTGAATCCTGGCTCGAGAAAGTAGCTACTTGGATGGAACACTCATGTCTCAGGCTCAATGGAGGGAAACTCTTGAACACGCTGTCCCTGCATTTTTGCTCGGAGTCTCGCCATCTCCCCTTTCAAAAACTTCTTAAAACATGGCTATTTCAAAATCCCACCCTATAATCCCTCAGTTCTTCTCCTGTTCTGCTGCTTGCACTGGGATGTCTTAGGGTTGCTATGCACTCTATAAATGCTGAATAATAATAATAATAATAATAATAATAATAATAATAGTAATATGATGTGAATGGGTGTAACAGTGTCTTCAGTCTCTCTCTACCCAGTCTTTTGCAATTATTGAATGCTCTGTCTAGGTGGGTGCACTACCCCGCCTGCTGATGCATCAGGCCCCTCCTCCTTGTCCTTTTCATTGGAGAAAAGAGGATGTGACTGCCAACACCCAAAGGATGTACCGCTCTGCCCCAGGTCCGGTCCTGGTATTCTTGGCCAACCGAGTCCACTGAATTAGAAGGCGAAACATTATGTTGTTTGTGTACAAGTCATTGCAGAGCACGTAACTACATGAAGCAAGTGTAGATTTTGTTTTTCTTTGA
This sequence comes from Triturus cristatus, assembly GCF_964204655.1. Classification (NCBI taxonomy): domain Eukaryota; kingdom Metazoa; phylum Chordata; class Amphibia; order Caudata; family Salamandridae; genus Triturus; species Triturus cristatus. Next base: position 41,498,289 of record NC_140582.1, on the reverse strand, counting down.
TCAATCACTAACCAATTATTTGTGTCTTGAAGTAAAAATTATGCATAACATCAGTGTGATGTTCTGAATTCATTCATACATTGTCATCTTTCAAAATTTTGGGAAGTATACACTTCAGTACTGACCAACCCTCACCTTCATCATTATTGCAATCAGTGTTTCCTGACATTGCAACATATCCATCTTCAATTGTCAGTATACAAGTAGATGGAAGCCAGTCTAGATGGCTATATCCACACCTAAGCATGGATCAACGATTATCCTTTAATGTGCCGTCTCAGCAGTCTTACACTTACCATTAAATGTCATTTGTTGTGTAACATTGTCTAACCCAACATAAATGCTGGCTTGGGTGTACATAAGCAAACAAGCCCTTGGATATTACCTTTGTTAAAATGTGAATCTAAGTATTTGAATATCCCTTGACAACAACAGACAATCTAAATGGCAAGTGTCGCATTTAACATGTCATTACAGCTTTGTTGGTGCTGTACACTGGAAAGCACATGTGCATAGTTAGTACATCTACATAGACATTACAAATGACATACAAGCCACTGTTGAGAAGATGTGTATATTTCCGTCCCCTTGGAAATGCTGGTATAAAAATTAATTTTAAGTGAGACAAGTATCACAAAGTCATCCTTTACTTCATGGCACACAATAATATATGTTTCCCTGAAAAAACACAAACAAAATTCATGAATGATAGAGCATCCAACACCCAAAGGCCTCTTGTCCCCACACTGGTCATTGTTGGGCCTATTTCTACCCCATTGTACACAGCATTCATAAGGCCCTTGGTTCACCAGTCACGGTATTGGAAGTTCATTTATTCATTCAAATGTAACACGTGAGGGTCATTTCCTCAGTTGTGATCTGAACACTACATGGCACAGAATACACTCTGGTCAGTGCATTCATGTGCTCCAATGATTCAATGGCCTTAAAACTACTGCAGCTATCACTCAGAATACGTGAATGATGACATAAGACACATGATGGTACAGCTCTGTCATCCCTCACATCATACTACCACACACATAAAACAGTTAATGCGCTTACCAGGTCTCTGCTGCTCATACTCCTCTAGCTGGGCATGGGGGTTGGCCAGGCTGCCCTCAGGACTGTCCTGTACAGTGGTGAAAGACGGGGACTGTGCAAATGGGGCTAGGAGGACAGGGTCAATATTTCCTGGGCCTTCATACTGGCCCAAAATTTCAGGTCCTCCTCGTGCTTGCTCTATGATCTGGCCCACCACATTTGTTAGGAGTTTTATATAGCACAAACTGGACCCTAAGGTATCCAAGCCCTTTAAATGAGCGTCAGTTGCGCTACAGACGGACGCATTCATTTTTTGTTAGGCACGGGGTAATTACGAGATTTGCCCAGAATCACAGGATGTTGAGCATCCCTGCTGAGACTCGAACCCGGTTCTCCAGCTTAGGTCGACCGCTCTAGCAATTAGCCCACATCCTCTTGCGAGTGCTGCATTGCTCAGCTGGTCCTCTGGACTCCCATAAAGCTGAGGGCACTTATCAAGCACCCCCTCAACTAATACACTCAATTCACCCTCACTGATAGATGGGGCCTTCTCATCAAGACCCTCAGCCATGTTGGGGGCAGTTTGGATGAACAGAGCAGTTGGATGGCATAGGATCCTATTTGGAGGTGAGGATGACTCATGATGACCATAGAATTGACTTCCTGTCATGAACCTCCTGCCTTGTTTATCCTGATTGTCATTTCCTGTATTGAAACAATAGATTCTAGCCTGTTTTCTGAGTTTCTGGCCCAATTGTGGAGTTTCCGTATCTGGGGCACACTCTCCGCACTCGGGCCAGAGACTCCGCAAACAGGCTAGAAAACAATGTTTTTTTTCTCAGAAAGAGATAAAAAAAAGTGGGAAAGAATGGCAGCGACTATAATTGAGAAAGGAAAGAGGGTTTGGGTACACACTGCAACACCTCCCAGGCAAGTTTGCCCCTTTGCATTATGGTAAATGCGGTCCACATTTTGCGCTTACATCAAAGTTGATTGTAGCGTTTCACTAAATTTGGGGCAGGTAGTGATGTTTTTAGGATTGGGCACTGTGGGTAGGTGCGCCGGTGTGTGCGGCGCACCATCCAGGTTTGGCGCACCACCCAGCAGCTGACGCTCCTCTGGGCTGACATTCTCTACTGGGAACAGGACCTGCTCGACCTGCCAGGGATGGAGGTTCCGGGGCTCAGTGAGTATTTATTTGTTTTGCTTATGTTCTACAATGCTAAAAATAAAATCCAAATAGCATGCTGCTCACACTGGAGAGGTGTGGCTCACTAGTTAGAGGCGGCAGACCCGTAATCAGAGAATCGGCCAGGGACCAGGGTTCAATTCCCGACGCGGCAGGGTCGTGGACCAGGGTCAAAACGGACTCGATAATTCTCGCTTCGGTACCTACTCTAACCAGGAACACACTCGGCAACTCTGGGCATTAAGCTTGCCTCATCTCTACAACGGCCCCCCACAGACGCCAGGGATGCCTGGTTTCACCTTGGAGATACCCAGAATGGGACCATCTCACAGGGATAGCCAGGACGGGTTCCCCAGCGGTCTACAGCGCCGGGACGCCCCGTTGCTGGGGCAGCTGTGCGCTTTACAAGTCTACAACATTTACATTTACATTTACATTTACACTCAGAGGTAAGTTATGTTTAGTAAAGTTTATGCTGGTATATTATCATTTGGTGATCCAGTTTCTAGTTTCTGCTAGGCATGTGCGCTACCTAATCACATTCATCAGGCACTCGCTTTGGCTGATTATTTAAGAAGCCATTACAGACTGTTTCTTCTGTCACTATTGTGAATCACTGAGTAGCGTGTTCTCTCTGTGACTTTGTTTATGTAGCCCGTACAGTTCCAGGTTATTTAATTGAATTCACAGTGATGATGTGAAGCATGCATCTATGCATTGCAAAAAAGGGAGACATAGTTGGCTCATCAAGGGTGTTGAGAAGTGGGAATAGAATAAAATCAAATACTTTTAACTGCAATACATTGTTTCCAAATGTAGTTTTTGTTAAGGAAATTTTGAATATGGATTTAACAATAGTCAATAGACTTGAGTCGAAAGAAACTAGTAGTACTACAGGTGATCTGTTTTAGCGACTGTGTTGCTTTTCATCCAACATTTTGTGGGGATTACTACCAGAATCACTAATCTATTTTTATTTATCTTCTTATTTCTTACATTGGCACCCCATCTTTTATGATTGTTGTGGACTTCTTAGGGTAGAACTGTAGAATGTTGGGTTATTTTGTCTATTGAAATGTTGGTGCTATCTATCGTGATTTTTGAAGATTCAGATAGCAGGCCCAAGTAAGCTAATATTTTAAATTAAAAAAATCACCATGTATGTTTCTTCAGAAGGCTTTCCTTTTCCTGCTTATGCCTAGTTCTAACACATTTCAGTTTACGAGATGATGTCCATGGCCATCATGGACCACTCCACCCCCCTGTATAATGAGCTGCAGACCAGTTCATTTATAGTTACAGTACACCACCAGCTTCCGATGACAGTGCAGCGGCACTGGGAAAAAAATTATGAGGTCCCACGCTCATTGCATTTGCCACCCAACACCACAGGTTTTTTATTGACTGCTATTCCATGTCTGGCTTGTCTAACTTTGGGAACCAACCAATCAAATGCCAAGAGTGATATTTTTTAAGATATGTGCTGAGCTGTAGTGCTGCCTTGCTGTTGTATTTGAGGTTGCGTTTCTGGGATCTAAATTATGTGTAGTGTTTCATACTCTAGCCACACAGAACATCAGTGATGCTGGCTCCAGTGCCGCTGCAGGAGGAGATGGTGATGGCTCAGTTGCTTGTGGAGAAGTGGCAGCAGGGATGGGCACTGATAAGTCACATATTTGTGTCAAATGCTATGCTCACTAGCTATTGCCGTTGCTCATCATTGCCATTGAAAATGACTGAGAGGTAAAACCCCCCCCCCCCCCCCCCCGGCTTTACCAGCCACAGCAGTGGTTGAGGTATTATGGAGTCTTCTATCGGCAATGCAGTAAAACCTCACATTATCACTTTGATGGTTTGAGGAAGACATGAAAGAACGGAAGGCAACTTAAAAGAAAGGCAGTGGTACATGAGTGAAAGGATGGGTGGGCCATTCTTGGCATGTGCCACATTTAATCATGTGATACCCAAGTGTTTCCAGAACATATATCATGGTTTCCCATAACAGTTTAATTTACACTTGTTCTGTTTTTTCCCTTGTGAATTTAACTGTGACTGGATAAGCCAAAGATGATGAATCGATGATAAGTGTAGTGGCCCCTCTATTATATATAAAAAAAGCTCTACCCTACCTGTCTAATCCCTCTACCCTTCTCCCTGCAGTAGAGAAAATCAATTTTCCTTTCCTTGGTTGTTGCACAGCAAATACATTTGTTGGAAAACGTGGTGTGGGGGAGGCCACAGAGTAAAGTGGGATCAAGTGCATTATTTGATATCAAGTTTGGCATATGGGATACACAGTGGCGAATGTGCCCAATAGAATCTAGATAATCCATTTCTTTACCTTTAGGGCAGTCCATTAGAATAATTTTCCTCAATGTTTACTTAAGGCAGACAGGATAATAATATATTATTTTACACATTTCATACATGAGGTGTGTTACTGACATAGTATTTTATTTATTATTCATCTGCATCTTTGGAGACAGGGTAGAAAGAGAAATGCATTTGACGAAGAGCAGGGCCATTGGAATGAGATAATTTTGAACTACAGCTGCAGCCAGTTTAAAACTAGTAGAGGCACTATCTGCGATGAGCATGGCTTCATTATTTGAGCATCGCACACAACTTGTATTCAGAATAGTGCAGAATGCCATACTCATTAATGAGAAGTCAATTATTTTCGAACTCAAAGTGTCTGACTCTGTTTATAGTTACTGGAAAAGCCTATAGAAAAATAACTACGTTTTTTAAAAATCCTGTGATTTTATTCTTTGCCAGTCTGCCTATTACTTTTCACTGATTTTTTATATTTGGCAACATGTGTGGGTAAAAGAAAACATAAAATTGGCCTTGTAATTATCCTAATAATAATCATCACATTAAATATATTCCAGTGGCCCTAGGGGGTCCAGCAATGTACTGATACTGTGCCACCCAGTAATTTGAAACCATTGTTTGCACAGAGCATTACCTACAACTTGTCTTTTTTGTTTTTTACAATATAGCTGCTCCTGCTGGTCCAGCCGTACCACTCACCAGGCAAGAGATAGCGGCCCGTTTGTGGCGGCAGAAGCTGGAGCATTACCAGCAGGAATATGGATGGGCGGCCGGTGGTCCTGGAAGAGGAGGAAATAAATGCACAGCTCCCAGGCCCCACTGCAGCTGGTCCCCTTCTGCCTCCAACCTCCAGGCCGCCCCATCACTGGCGCTGCCACAAGCCAACTATTGCCACCCCCATCAGAATGACAACAGGCCATTGCTGCTCCACATCCTGCAGCAGCTGGACATTATCGAGGGCCGGCTTGTCTCGATGGAGCAGAGAATGGACCAGCTCCAGACCGAAGTCCATAATGCCCTCTTCTAACCCTTTTTAAAATATTTTGTTTTGGTGGGAGGGATTTGTTGTTTGTTGTGGCTGGGTGGAGAGGGTGGGAAGGAAGTTGGGAGGGGGATTTAAGGGACTTTCTTGAACATTTTGAGTTTTGGGGCTAGGGTCAGTTTTGTTTGGGAGAGGTTGGGCATATTGTTTGGGTGTAGAGGGTGGGTTGCTTTGTAAATAAACAAAGGAGGAAACTATCTTTTATAATATAAATTTCTTCCTAAAGTAGTTTATTTTACTTTTACTTTGCACTGCGGCCTGCAAGAAGTTTCACACAGCCTGTTTATGTGCTTGTAACTTAAAACTAGAGATGGCTTAGCATTTAGTTATAGAGTCTAGGCTTATACTTCTCTAACTATATTGACCATTATGGGGCATGCTACCAGGATGAGATGACCTAGGCTATATTGTGTCAACAGTCTGAACTATCTAGATAAAAAACAGTACCAGTTAATTTATTTCTTACTGAGTTAAATTACATTTTGGGACATTATCGTTATGGTAATTGCTTGATGTGTGACTCTACATCTAATACTAAACAATTTGTACTTGGGCATACTCCCAAAATATAATTTACGCTTGTGGATGTTTGGCATCTCCGTGTTCTGCGTAGAATGCGGAGTTAACAAAAACTCTGCGCTCCACAACGGAGCTGAGTTTTATTTGTGTTCGTACACTCAAAATGTGTTTTTGCATGCGTGGGAGCGTCTTACCGGGATGCCTGCGATGGCAGACGAGATTTTGCATCTATTCGTGAGCGCCACGACATTTGGTAGCCGGCTGCACAGTCCCGCGAGAGTGTGCGATTGCAAACATGTCATTCGGGCGCGCCATCAGACTTCCGGTGGAAGTTTGTGGAGATCGCAGAATTTTCAATCTGGAGAAGAATCTCTTTCGAACAGCATCAAAACCTTCTCAAAATGATGATTTGGATAAAAAAAAACTCCTCAGATTGACATTTGGCTGTACTTTTTTGTGTAAGGAGTCCTTTTTCTTTTTGTACTTTTGTTTTTAAGAGGAAGGAAGTGCCCCAGTGTCTTCAACTTCCTGGACCTATCCAGCAGGCTCCTCCCAGTGCTTTGTCCATCTCCTGTTCAGTTTTCATTTGGATTTGGAGCTGGAAGGATCCTGTTTTTGTCTGCTGCATCATATATCATTGGATTTGAGGACTTTTGAATTTGAGATTTCACAAGTTGGAAAATTGGTGTTGCTTGTTTGATTGGGGCATTGCACCTACTTTTTTGTACTTTTCATTTTTTTTCTTTTTTTAAGTATTGTCGGGGGTGGCCTGTAGTTTCAGTAGGGGCCTAGTTGTTTCTTTGTATCCAATTTTCCTTCTAGTTTTCTTTTATAAAGGAAACATGTTGCAAAGTTCGCAACATTTTCTCCAACTTTTGAAATCAATTTGCAATATTTATTTAATTCACTAGCCCAGCAGTCTACCATTAGGCGTTTCAGCCAGTAGGCCCAGAGCTGCTCATGGGTGCATGAAACAATTGTTTCGGTGGTGTCTGTTGAATTTAAACATCATTTAGGGCATGGATGGCATTGGATTGAAATGTAAAATGTTTTTTGGGGGAGTTTTCACTTTTTTTTATGTATGTTAAATAGATGCCTTTGTTGGATGTGTGTGGTTGTTGTGTAACTTGCATTGCAATTTGCAAACCTATTTTGGCATTGTTGTCGAGCTGAGTTGTTTAGCATGCCTCCTTTGTCTGGCCAGTGTGTGAGTGTGTTTGCTTATAATAGTGGGCCAGCATTTGCCTTGGCTGGGCCTCTCCATGTGGCCAGAGGCCATTTTGTAAAGACTTTGTCCCTAATAGGCCAGCTTGAGTTCATTGTTTTCCTGGCTTTCTGCTAGTTGTTGTTGTTGTGAGTGTCAATGTGGCTGGTGGCCATTTTGTGGTGGTGGTAGTAGTGCTTTTACCATTGACCTGCAAGTTTTCTTTCCTTTGTTCCTCTTGGCTTATTCCTCCTTGTTGTGGCCTGCCTGGCCATGTGTCTGGCAGCCCTTTTGTGAAGGCAACCAGTGTGCTTTTGCCATAGGCCTGCATTGTCTGTCTTCCCTTTCTTGTTGTTGTGGCCTGGCTATGTGGCTGGTGGCCATTTTGTGAAGGCAGCCAGTGTGCTTCTACATTAGGCCTGCATGCCTTTCTCTTTCCTTTCTTCCTCTTGGCTTATTGCTTCTATACATTCCATAGTGCAGTTCCCTGAATGCTGAATCCCACGTGATGCACAATGCCAGAGTCTGTTACATTTGTATTTTTGTTGTTGTTCTTCATCTTCACAATCCATCCTCAGTGTACTGTACAGTACACTAGTGCACCAACCATGAAAGCCCTCAAAAATCAAAAATGTCAGTCAGTATCAAAATTCTCTACAAAGTATTAATAGTTATGTTTTTTAAAAATAAATGAGGTAATACATTTAATAATAATATTAATAAGTGTGTGTGACCATACACAAAGTTATATGTTATATTTGTTTGTACTAGTAGTAATTGAACCACAACAATGAACGCCACGTTGACGTTTCACTGATGTTCTTCTTGCTTTCCTGCTTTTTGGTGCACAAAAGAGGAGGAGGAGTCACCAGCCATTGTACTGCCAGATAGAAGTCATGCAGGGCAGAAAGTCACATGACGTGAGACCACCGACATCACTTCAGTCTGTGCCACTACTTGCTGCTGACATCTGAAGAAGATGGCCCCAAAGAAAGAGACCAGGTCCTCCAGTACTAAGAAAGTTGCCAGTGAGAAGACGGAACTGCCACTTAACAAGACTGGTGTGCCGTCCAAGATGTTTTTGGGGAAAAACAAAAATTTCGCCTGCCGCAGCAGGGTCCGGGGAGCAAGCTCGGAGCAGCACCCCCGCATCAGTGGACCCACCTCAGCAACTTAGGCCCAAGCCCATGTCTGTCACAGAGGCAGCCAGTCTAATCACGACAACGCCAACAAACAGTGATGTTGAAATTGACTTATCGTTATTAGAAAGTAGTACCCAATCAATGCAGGGAACTGAGATAAGTGGGCAACAACAGCCGTAACTGTCCCAATTGTAGTTGTTCCTCCCAAAGTAGGGGCAGTTTTCAGGAGATAGAGCTTCCTGCAGAGGAAGAAGAGCTAGCCACTCTTTCAGAAGATCCATTGTCTTCCAGATCCCCAGCAAGGAAAAGGAGGGTTAGTCCATCAACTTCTTCTGCAAGCCCTCCTTCTGATGATCTAGATGTCGCTTGGAACCCACCACCTCAGTCTGAGAGTGAGACATGCCGCAAGACAAGGCTAGGGAAAAGGAAGGTTCTAGAAAGCCTTAGTGTTATGGAGGTTGATGTAGAAGAGGAGGATGATGACGAGCCAGTCATCATCATGGACATTAGTCCCGCCCCAGTGGAGACTGACATTACCCCATCCCGAATTGCTGTGAGGGATGTGGCATGAATACCACCAACACAGATCATTCCACCAACATCACCTCCAGCTTCCATATTTCACCAGCAGCCATGGACATCCACCACAAGTTCCACCTCAGTAGAAGTAGGTAATGCAGAGAGTCAAACTTCACGCCCACCTACCAGTTCATCTGGCATTGCAAGTGGCACCCTCAGCAGCACCAGAAAGTTGACCTCCCCAGTTTGGGACTTCCTTTCTGTTAGCATGAAGTAGGTGCTCCATTTGTGGACAAGGTGTTAGTTGGGGTAACCTTGGTACAATCTATGGTACCGGAGGCCAAACAACCCATCTGAAAAAACACCACTTGATTCAGTGGGAGACACACCTTAGTGGCCAAAAAACTGCACCCATTGGTGAGGATGAAGAAGTAGAAGATACGATAGCTGTGGAAGGTAAACAAGAGGGAGACATTTTCTCTGGTACACAAAGTAGCCCTGTCCCCAGCATTGCAGTGGTACTGCCCACATCCTCATCAGCAACATCGCAGTGGGATAAGAGTAAGAGTCAGGCTGAAACACCAAGGGGTCACAGGCAAGAGAGTACCGCAACGAAAAAATATTTTTTGAGACTAACAACATCCAGCTTCAAGAAGTCACCTGTATCAGTGGCACCAGAAAAGAAAAAAATCCAGCATACCATTCTCAGCATGTTTAGGTCGAAGGGGCAGTACGAACACAACCACCCAACTACACGTTTGTACAATGCGAAGCTGGCTAAAATGTTAGCGCTTGACCTCCCCCCTTTTTCTTTTGTGGAAGGGGTGGGTTTTCTTGAATTTGTGACACCCATCTGCCCAAAATGGAAGGTTCCCAGCCGGTCCTATTTTGCCAGAGTTGCTGTTCCAGCACTAAATCACGATGTGCTGGAATTGCTTGGACAAGCTTTGCAGCAGAATGCTGTTCACACTATCCACCTGACAACAGACATGTGGACCAATTGCTAAGCCACTGATTACATGTACATCCCTGCATACTGGATCTCTTTTTTGGGGGTTAGAGAAAAGATATTTGCAGCAGGTGTTGACACTGCTGAGATTTTTAATGCCACTCGGAAACATGCAACTGTAGCCATTTTCGCCATGGAGAAATCTCATACTGCTGCAAACCTTTTAGAAGACTTTGACACCAAGGTCCTTTAATGGCTGCACCCATGAGGGCTTAACATTGGTTTTGTTGCCACGGACAAAGGCAGTAATATAGTTAAGGCCATGTTCGATGTTGGCTATTTCAGGGTTGTGTGTTTGTTGCACTGCATTAACATCATTGTTCAAGACTTTCTGAAAAAAGAAGAACGAGTCACCAACTTACTGCCACCTGCAGAAGAATCTGCACACATTTCAGCCATTCTTTTAAAGCCCGGAAGCAGCTGAGGATCATTCAACATGAGCATAGAATACCAATTAAAGCACTCATCCAGGAGGTGCCAACACGTTGGAATTCAACTTATTACATGCTTGACCGTCTTTTTGAGTAGTACAGACCAATGAATGAATATGTCATGCAAAGAGGGGATGCTACTGTGAAAGGCATGATCATTGAGATGGACCAATTAGGCCTAGTTAAATGCCTGACAGAGATGCTACTTCCTTTTGAGTTCCTCACACGTGAAATTAGCAAGGAGGACTGTACTGTGTGCCAAGCTATCCCATTGTTTCACATGCTACAGGAACAGCTGCAGAAGCTGTCTGCAATGTACGCATGGTGTGGAGGAAAAGAAAGAAGCATATGAGTTGGTGGAGAGCTTAACCCTTCGCTTATCTGAAAATACAAGGGTGCAAAGAGGCATCGTGTCATCCAATCATTACATTTGTGCCACTATTCTGGATCCATGGTACAAACAACTACTGAACACATTGACTCCTTTTTTAGTAGGGGATGTTGCCAAGTACAAAACCTGGACAGCTATGGAAGCCAGTCACTTAGAACAAGAACAGCTGGGAATTAGAGACCTGCTACTCCAGGCCACAACAAGTACTGAAGGGCAGCCGGCATCAAGTTCAATTTAAGAGCCTGAGGGCAGTGCGGTTGGCTCACAGCAGTCAGAACCACCAACAACACCAAGAACAACAGAAACAACAACATAAACGGGAGCATCAGCCCCACCAAAATTGGCTCAGGAATGGATTTTACAGCAAGGGATTGTTAGGTCAAGTGTTGAGCAAAGGCAAAAGAGGCTGAGCAAAGGGGAGCACACCTGAACATTGGGCGGTTGGTCCAGGCCTATCTGGAAGACCCAACAGAGGTCTTAATTGATCAAAATCCATTGCTGCATTGGTATGGGAAAAGTTACCAATGGCCAGTGCTCAGCAGGCTGGCGATAAACAATCTGGCTTGCCCTGTCACAAGTGTCTTTTCAGAGCATGTTTTCAGTGCAGCTGGTGATGTTCTGACATTGAGAAGGACCAGTCTCTAGCCCCAAAATGTGGAGAGGTTAACCACGATCAAAATTAATCAACACTTTATACCACCGGATTACACCATACCTGAAGTAGCACAGCAGGAAGATGATGATGACGGTGATGTAGGTCATGGAAGTAGTGTGTTAGATGACCTACTTCTGGGTGACCCACCAGAGTTTGAGGAAGAGCTCTACTTCCCTGACAACAACTAGGCTTGCAACTTGTTCTTTTCTTTCTTGCTCATTTACTTTTACTATTTGTGTGTGTCTCTGTCTTTCTGCTTTGAATTACAACAAATCCATCACCACCATCTTACTCTTTTATTGCTGGATTGGAGTTGCAACTGTGTGTAGTCAGTGAAGAAGACGGACTGCCCCGTAAGAACAGGTAAATGATGGCCTGCTTTGGAAGCTGTCTCTGGGTAATTGGTGTTTGTGTTGTTGTTGTGCATGATGTCTACTAGTATTTAATATACACACAAAAAAGTGACTCAAGTCAATGTTTCCCTTCTTGTTGTTTAATAACAAAATTGTACTACTGCAGATCGATCCATTGCATTTTTGACTCAGGACTCACTCGGTACACTACAGAGTTGGACACCATGATGAACTTACCATACTCGTAGTTAGTCAGTAGGATCGGAGATGATTGATGGAATAACTCGGGGCGTTTCATGAAGTAGCCTAGAACGTAAACAAGTCAACAGCAACCACACCAGACCTACATGTCTGTGTAGTAGTGGAGGCGGGTGTAGTGGTATGACGACAGCGGTGCATTGATTTAGTTACTTAATTTGGAAAATGCTATGTTGCTGTATTTGTGTGCTCAGTGCTCTCCGGCTCAAAATCTAAGCTCAGTAGAGGGTGGGTGGGCGCCGCGGGCCTGCTCTGTCCCGTTGTTGTTGTAGGTTAATGCTGGAAACAGAGTACACATGATTTAGCCATGTCGCCTCTGAAAGTGTTCTTGTTGCACTCCTCCTTAATTTATGCATTTTTAATTTTGTCCTAGATTTTTCAATATCCCTTTTGTTTTTCCATCTACACTTACGGGCCAGCCTTTACCCTGTGCTATACTGGGAAAAACAACTCACACTTACCTTACCAATCCGCAACCATCAGGCAGGCAGTGGCACCCAAGAATGACTGACGGAGCATCCATGGAAGGAAGGACCAAGAGGAATGCCGAGATGCAACTCCCAATTTGTCCTAGCTCTAGGACACCCCCGCGCCGCACGGCCACCAGCTGCTGCGTGTGCTCTCCCTCCCTGCCTGACTGCCTCGCTACCGGCGCGTGACCACGCCCCCGGCCCCCGAGCGGCGTGGTCCCTGCGCTCCTAGCCTGCCCCTGCTGTTTTGACTTGCCTACCTGCTCGGTTACTATTGTATTGCCTGTTTTCTCTTTCTGGACTGTGTATTTTATTGCCTGCTCGCCGCTGCTTTCTCCGCCGTTCTCCCTCCCTCCCCGCGTGGTCCCTGCTCCCCTATCCTGCCCCTGCTGTTTGACTTGCCTATCTGCTCTGTAGAATTGTATTGCCTGTTTATTTTGTGTATTTTATTTCCTGTTTGCCGCCGGTCACCCTCCCTCCCCGCTTCCCGCCACAGCCGCGAAACCCCGCCCCTTTTGCCTTCTGTACCCTCCCCGCTCCCGCCTCCCAGCTGCTCCGCCCCCCTGCGCACTTGGCCATATATGGCGACCGTGCGACGCAGGTGAGTGTGTCCTAGCTCTAGGACACCCCCGCGCCGCACGGCCACCAGCTGCTGCGTGTGCTCTCCCTCCCTGCCTGACTGCCTCGCTACCGGCACGTGACCACGCCCCCGGCCCCCGAGCGGCGTGGTCCCTGCGCTCCTAGCCTGCCCCTGCTGTTTTGACTTGCCTATCTGCTCGGTTACTATTGTATTGCCTGTTTTCTCTTTCTGGACTGTGTATTTTATTGCCTGCTCGCCGCTGCTTTCTCCGCCGTTCTCCCTCCCTCCCCGCGTGGTCCCTGCTCCCCTATCCTGCCCCTGCTGTTTGACTTGCCTATCTGCTCTGTAGAATTGTATTGCCTGTTTATTTTGTGTATTTTATTTCCTGTTCGCCGCCGGTCACCCTCCCTCCCCGCTTCCCGCCACAGCCGCGAAACCCCGCCCCTTTTGCCTTCTGTACCCTCCCCGCTCCCGCCTCCCAGCTGCTCCGCCCCCCGCGCACTTCGCCATATATGGCGACCGTGCGAACGCGCAGCGGTCACGTGCAGCGGGCGCGCCGTTTGAGCGCCGAAGGTGCGCCAAAGGTAAGCCCGTCTGCGCCCGTCCGTGCCTGGCCCGCGCCCAGCGCCCGGACCCCTGGCTCCCGGGGACCCCAGCCCACCCGCCAGACGTACGACGCCGCCACCCTCAACGCACTCAACACCGGCCGACCCCCGGGATGCCACCAAGCCACCCCGAGACACACCCACGGACCCTTCAGCTGCCGCGCCTGCAATTTCACCTGCATCCGGACCTGCCTCACACCAGCACCCGCCAAGTCGAACACCAGCAGCACCCGCCTCAAGTGCATCCTGCTTAACACCCGCTCCGTCCACAGACACGCCATCGAACTCTGGAACCTCCTCGACTCCACAGCTCCAGACGTTGCCTTCCTCACGGAAACCTGGATGAACGCCTCTTCTGCTCCAGACATCGCCATCGCCATCCCAGAAGGCTACAAGATCACCCGGAGGGATCGCACCGCCAACCAGATGGGAGGAGGCATCGCCATCATCCACAGGAACACCATCCGTCTCATGACCAGCACCGACGACATCCTGACGACCGCCGAACACCTACACTTCCAGATCCACACCGACCCGAAGACCACCCTCAGAGGCACCCTGATCTACCGACCTCCGGGACCACGCACCCAATTCAGCGAGGACATCGCCGACTTCGTCAGCCCGCATGCCCTCCCCTCCGCTGACTACATCCTCCTGGGGGACCTCAACTTCCACCTGGAGAACAACAACGACCGCAACACCAGCACCCTGCTCGACAACCTCGCCATTCTTGGACTCAAGCAGCTGGTGTCCACCCCCACCCACCTCGCCGGACACACACTCGACGCAGTCTTCTCATCCAGCACAGACATCAACTTCAGCCACGCCACAGAGCTCCAATGGACGGACCACAGCTGCGTCCACTTCACCTTCACCTTCAATAGAACGACGACCCACCACCACCAGCAACAGGCTGCCCGCAGAAGCTGGAACAAGATCACAGCCGACCAGCTAGCCACCTCCCTGAGCCAGCACCCTCCTGCCAGCTCAGCGAACCCCAGCCAGGCCGCCGACAACCTCACGAAGTGGATCAGCAACTGCGCGGACGAACTCGCCCCGCTGAGGACCCCGCCCAGCAGACCCGGCAGCAAGAAAGCCCCATGGTTCACCGACGAACTCAAGAGCTCCAAGAAGAACTGCCGAGCCCTCGAGAAAGTCTGGAGAAGAGAACCAACACCGGACAATAGGACCACCTTCAAGCATGCCACCCGAAAGCACCATCAGATGATCCGCACCGCCAAGAGAACTGCATTCAAGGACCGACTGGACAACAACGCACACAACTGCAAGGAACTCTTCAACATCGTGAAAGAGCTTTCCAACCCCAGCGCAGGAAGCAACGACATCACCCCATCGCAAGACCTCTGCAACTCCCTCGCCTCATACTTCCACAACAAGATCACGGACATACACAACAGCTTCACCAACCAACCAACGCACACCACGACCGAACAAACACCCCCCACCTCCACCCTCCACGCCTGGACTCCAATCAGCACCGAAGACACCATCCACACGATGAACTCCATCCACTCCGGATCGCCGACCGACCCCTGCCCTCACCACGTCTTCAACAAGGCCGACGCTGTCATCGCACCCCACCTGCGAGACATCATCAACACATCCTTCGACACCGCCACCTTCCCTGAGAGCTGGAAGCACGCCGAACTCAGCGCTCTACTCAAGAAACCCACAGCGGACCCCACCGAACTCAAGAATTACCGCCCCATCTCGCTCCTCCCGTTTCCAGCCAAAGTCATCGAGAAGACCGTCAACAAGCAGCTGGCCGCCTTCCTTGAGACGAATGGATCCCTTGACCCCTCACAGTCTGGCTTCCGAGCCAACCACAGCACCGAGACCGCCCTCATCGCCGCCACCGATGACATCCGAGCCCTGATGGACAACGGAGAAACAGCGGCCCTCATCCTCCTAGACCTCTCCGCGGCATTCGACACTGTCTGCCACCGCACCCTAGTACAGCGCCTCAGCAACGTCGGAATCCAGGAGAAGGCACTGGAATGGATCGTCTCCTTCCTCGACGGAAGAACTCAGAGAGTCCGCCTACCACCGTACAAGTCAGAGACCACCGAAGTCATCTGTGGCGTCCCGCAAGGATCCTCGCTGAGCCCCACCCTCTTCAACGTCTACATGAGCCCCCTCGCGGCCATCGCACGCCAACACAACCTCAGCATAATCTCCTACGCCGACGACACCCAGCTGATCCTCTCCCTGACCAACGACCCCGCCGCCGCCAGAGCCAACCTGCACGAAGGGATGAAAGAGGTAGCAGAGTGGATGACGACCAGCCGCCTGAAACTGAACTCAGACAAGACGGAGGTCCTCATCCTGGGCTCTTCACCATCCGCCTGGGACGACTCCTGGTGGCCGCCCGCCCTGGGCACCGCACCCAAACCGACAGACCACGCACGCAACCTAGGCTTCATCCTGGACTCCTCCCTCTCCATGACCAGGCAAGTCAACAACGTCTCCCCGGCGTGCTTCAACATCCTACGCATGCTACGGAAGATCTTCTGGTGGATCCCCACTGAGACCAGGAAGACCGTCACCCAGGCCCTCGTCACAAGTCGACTGGACTACGGCAACGCCCTCTACGCCGGTACCACCGCCAAGCTCCAGAAGAGACTCCAGCGGATCCAGAACGCCTCCGCCAGACTCATCCTCGACATCCCACGAACCAGCCACATCTCCGGACATCTGAGAGACCTACACTGGCTCCCCGTCAACAAAAGAATCACCTTCCGCCTCCTCACCCACGCACACAAAGCCCTACACGACCAAGGCCCGAGCTACCTCAACAACCGAATCAACTTCTACGCTCCCAAACGCCACCTCCGCTCAGCCAACCACGCCCTCGCCGCCGTCCCCTGCATCCGAAGAGCGACCACAGGAGGAAGGTCCTTCTCCTACCTGGCCGCCAAGACCTGGAACTCCCTCCCGACCGACCTGCGCCTGACCCAAGACCACCTCTCCTTCAGGAAGAAGCTGAAGACCTGGCTGTTCGAGCAGTAGCGGCACCCCCCTCCCCCCAGCGCCTTGAGACCCTACGGGTAAGTAGTGCGCTCTATAAATGTCTTTGATTGATTGATTGATTGATTTCATCCATAACATATGGTACAATTTTTTTCATTTGATTAATTTTTTCTCTTCAATCATTACGACTGTGTATGTTGTTGTTTATTATGTTTGCATATATATATTTGACCCCTAGAGCAATTTCTTAAATTTTCTTTGCTAGCTTTAAAAGGAAGCCCGGCACAACAGAACACAAAACGTATGTAATTTGGGTCTCTCGACTCTCTCTGGGGGCAGAAAGGCAAGGCAATTGCATAATAATAATAATTAATAACATACTTCTGCCCTGTACTACTAGTCTAGTACTACTCATCATCATTAAGTCATCATCATGCATGCATTTCCTTTTTCTCCCTTAACAGATTGATGATGGTCGTCTGCCAAGATTGTGTGTTGTCCATGTGTAGTGTTTGTCTTTTTCAAACCTTTCCATCAAATACTCCTTTCCAACCATTCATCAAACCCTAACCCTCTTCCGTAGGGCTGTCTGATTTATAATCTTGAGGTGTGACAACATTTTATTTACACCAATAATTGATCACACACTTGCTGGGGCAGATGTGGTGAAAGCAACATTAAATCAAGGCAAGGCGAGGATCTTCTTCTGCTCTAAGTTATGTATATAATTATCGGCCACACTGGCAACGTATAGATTAGATTACCCACTCATGCTCAGTATTTACTATTTTCCAGAGGAACATAATTAACCCATCATAATTATTAATTGCCGGTATCGATTTATCATCCTTCCAGCACCAAAGGTTATGCTTGTCCACTTCATAGGTACTAGGCTATCCCTGCCACCATTATGTTTTATTTTACTTTAGCATTTTCTTATCATTCATCATCATCGTTTCTTGTTTGGCAGTCTTCTTCTTGTGTACTGCACTTCTAGTACTTGTTCCCTAGTCTCCCTCAGGTGACTGACTGTCTCATGTTCTTTTTTTGCAAATCTAACTGTCTACTACTGCTACAACCACCCACCATGGCACCTTGGGAAACCAAACCATCACCATGCAGCCTTTGCTTCGCCTAAACATCAATCACAGATAAGAGAAGATGTGTGGGGGAGGCAATAATGTATATACTATGGAAATTAATGAATTCACACACCCACATCCTTCCCAGTACATACTGCAATGGGGTTTTATTTGCAGAATGCATAGACTAGGAGGAGAGACTGACAGGAGAAGGACAAGTGAGGATACTGCATCTATCTGTTGGTGTGTTACACTATTGGCAGATTTAAAAAAAACTGGCTGTAGCCCTGCAGCAAAAGGAGGAAACAAACACTGCGATGTAAAAGAGTAACCCTCAAGAAAAGATTGACACCATATGAATTGTAAAGCTATAAATAATTTATTACCCTAACAAAAATAAACTAGAAGAAACCCACAACACCTGACCCACCCTTCTCCCTAACCCCAACCAATGTCCAGTAAATTAAATAAATGTTAATGATTGTCCAAGTCAAGAAGTTCAAGAAAAGAACCCCCCAACTTTCCCCAACTCCCAACATCCCACCCACCAAAAACAGATAAAAAAAGGGGCAAGGGTCGAAGACTGAGGTCTAGCGGTGGCGGTGCCGACTAGTGCGCTCCAGGACATTCTCCAGCCTGGCCTCTAGGTGCGCCACCTGGAAGAGCATGCGCAACCTAAAGTTCCTGCAGGAACAACAGAGGTAGGCAGCAGTGGATGATGATGAATGTGATGGGCGGCGGGCTGCTGCCAGTGCATGGTGCAGTTTCACTGGTGGCACGTGGCGGGCCTGGCTGGGACCCAGGCATTGGAGGAAGCTACAGCAGCCGCCTCCTCTGCATCCTCCACCAGGATAACAATCCGGCAATATTCTTGCTGGATGGCCTCCAGCCTCTGTTGCCGGGCCCTGGCTGCTAACTCCTACCTGTTGGTTGGGGAAGGAGTAGCTATATCAAGAAAGAAAAAAGACAATTGTAACCAATACTCTTAGCAAAACAGTAACATAAAATTACACTCATAAAAAGTATCGTGGCACAGTAGCACTAGCTATGTGGTATCCTCCTGACTTCCACTGCCCCTAAGATTTGGATGTGATGATTAGACTTTCAGGCACTAGGTACTATGGAGTAGACAGGTATTCTTATCTCTCTTGTGTAGCACAATTAATCTTGTAGGCATGGCAGCTCTGTCAGCTTTTGCCCTAGACAGACATACTTGTGTCACAGACTCATGTTACTTTACTACTGTCTGCAGGTGGGGCAGCTGTACTACACAATTATCTTCTTTTCTATTACGGCTATACTCTGTTAAATCAATGGCAAATGCTCAATTTTACTTACACCCTGACTACTGCAAAAAGGCTCAACATGACATGCTTATGAATGATGATGATATACGCCACAACATCACGTCACTTACGTGATGATGATGATGACATACTGATTTGTAAGTAGTTACCATGCAGCCGAAAGGCCACCCATGGCTGACACAGTCAAAATGACATGGGTAGGGACTGGAGTGGAAGTGGGCCTCGGAGTTAGAGGGAGGCGATTGATGATGGGTGGGTAGGGTACATAAAAGTCATGTACAATATATATGTTAAGCTTGCAAACTACTGTGAGTCAAGTGGATATTCCATTCTGAAAAACAATCTCAAACCTTTGAATCAGATTCAAAAACCTTGTTCTTCCCAGGGCTTTTTTTTCATTTATCATTGCATTGCTCTTCTAGCATTATTGTATTCTTCACCCTTGGCTTTGGTACTCTGGCACAGTTTAATTTTCTTTTACATTCTCTTCATCCAGTCTGACTCTTTTTCCTCACCTACTATGATACCATCCAGGCATCCATGCATCCAAACATGGCTATCACAAACCTTTTACTGACAACATACATTTGTCATAGATATAACTAAGCAACCATCACCCATGCGTCCTTGCTTGCCTTTGAGTTTGACCCGTCAAACCCTCGGAGGATTCCTTTCACCCATACAGTTTCACCCACCCAGGCAGGCATCCTTTCTGCTTTCTTTTCTTTCACCCTTCACCCATCCTTCAACTACCCATATATCCCATCATCAGCCACCTATATGCAACCCGGGACCCCTTCCTTCACCTACGCATCCTTCTCTGCCAGTCATATCTTACATGTCATCTGACTCTTTGTCTTCGTCATAAAACTTTCTCTGCTGAGTTGAAGATAGAATCGAATAGGGCACTAGTTGCACAACCCCCGCCGCTAATGCTAATGTTAGGTAAAGGGTGTCTTCTTCAACTGTTTAGTGTTCACAACAACTTAGTCTCAGCCGAAGTACAGTATACTGAGTGTGTACACCCTTGCAGCGAGTGTATTCATCATTCTCTAACAAGTAACGAATATGACTTACCAACGCCTGCCACTGCTGCTGGCTCACCCCCTGCAGCTGCTGTATTTGCTCCCTCCGGAGTGGCATGGCCCTCACCGCTGGCCCTGGCACTGGTGGTCGGTATGCCTGGAAAATCATTTCACACTTTTGGGATGCCATACGCCTACCCTCTTTATTTTTTTCATTAGCAGGATTGAAAATACATAATTAATAATACATACACCACACACATCACTATCTACAATTCGGATACTAGAGCAGTTGAGTATGTCCTCCTATCAAAAATAACAAAATAATATCCGGTTGGACATTTTGTTGGTGGCAATTTTTGAAAAGCCTCTCAATAAGAGGGCAACCCAAAGGACTGGACTCAGTGGCTAGAGCTATTGGTGCATTACATTTTTTGAAAAGAAGAAAGAGTGGCCAACTGGGCAGACATGAGGTCTCTCTTAGATGGAAATTAATGGTACTATCCTCCTTCTCATACTTACTTCCTGCCATGGTGCACGGTAATTAGTTGTTCAGTGTTCACCATCAACTGCTGGTAATAAAAAAACTACTATGCCTGGATTACAAAAAGTAAAACACACCACTTTCGAGTGTCCAACATGAGTGACCACCTTTACTGATTGAGCATGAGACAGTAAAAGAAAGCATTCTCATCTCACAAACCTGTGTAGAAAATCTTACTTAGGCATGCCATCTGCACAGCAGATTAGTGCTACTAGCAGTAGTTAGGAGTCCTTACTACTACTAGGACTGGTAGTAGCCTAGGACCAATGGGTTCTCTAAGTCTTACAGTACCACTAGTAAGCAATCCCGAAATATATAATGGGAGAGGGAAAACTGAGTGGAAACCCAGAAGAAGGTCAGAGGTTAGTCAGAGGCAGTTTGATTTGATGTAAAAAATAGAACTGACACTGGAAACAATGTTAGTACTAGTTGTAGTAGGTAATGGAGCAAAAACAAGAATTTAGAATCAGATAGATTGGAGAAGATTTTGGAAAACTTTTAATTAGGAAAAGAGCGGTAAAGTTAGATAAATATTAATGTAACAACACCAGGAGGACTTACTTGGGCCGGCCGCAGAGCCATCTGCGCCTGAGGCCTCTTTCTGCTGCTCCTGGGAGGCCCCTCCGGCTCCTGCAC
Source organism: Triturus cristatus (assembly GCF_964204655.1). Classification (NCBI taxonomy): domain Eukaryota; kingdom Metazoa; phylum Chordata; class Amphibia; order Caudata; family Salamandridae; genus Triturus; species Triturus cristatus. The sequence goes on along the minus strand of NC_140582.1, from coordinate 41,476,956 downwards.
TCGCCTCAGCACTGCCAGCAGACCAAGTCATCTTCTTGCCCCTGGATGCTGATCAAGTAAGACATAATTATTCGCAATACACAGAACAGAAGAATACAATAGTAATATAATTAGCTACTCACCAAGCCTCAGGACCTCAATACCTAGCAGGTCCAGCAGGTCCTGCTCCCGGTCCAGGATGCCGGACCACCGGTGCGTCAATTGGTTATGAGTGAGCCGGACCCCAGAGCTGCGAAACACTGCCCGACACACCCTCTCCCACCACCAGTGACTCTGCTGGAGCCCGTACCCAGACCCAGGCCTGCTGCCACGGTTAAGGGGAGCTGGTGCTGGAAAAAAAAACCAGTGCAGCCACCTCCACCTCGGAGAATAAGGCCCATGGCGGCATCCCTTCTGAGCGCCGCTTTCCACAAGGAAGGCGGTCGTGGCTCTCGCTCCTCTTGGACCTCTTCCCCTGGGCCCTAGTCTTTTTAAGAATCTTCGCCATGGTTCTGGGTGGTGGGGGCAGAAGAGAAAATGTAGGAAGTTAGAAAGTAAGTTAAAAACAATTAAAATGCAAGTCATAGAAAAAGAGGGAATAATGCACAAACAAACACACAAAAAGTAGACAAAAATACAATCAGGAATAGAGCGAGATGGATAATAAATAAAAAATATCAGAAAAAAGTTTGTGTAATTCAATCATTTTCCAATAATGCTGTCTTACATTTTCTTGATTCACAATTGCAGAATATAACCTAGATTCTTTGCTAAGTGATGATGCATTTTACCTGAGGTATATATACAACATACCTAGATACATTTTCTGGCCATGTTGGTTGTAGTTACTTATTAATAGCAAATATTTGCTCTGAATATATGTATGAATTTTCTTTGTAATTTTCCTTATTTATATTGTAAATCCTGCTCTGTTTTAAAATGTTTTTACTAGTAGTTTGTTTGGATTTTAAGTTGTGCTAAGTTATTATTGTATAATTTTCTTGCTCAACTATATTACACTTGTGTTATACCATGCATTTGTTTTGATTAACCTGGGTATTATACGGGTCCTTCTTGTGTTTTTATATGCAGAGCACATACCAAATGTTGAAGTATAGCCATGCACCTTGGGCATTTAAAATGCTGACCTTTGGGGATGTGCTGTGTCCTGATTGTCGGGCATATACACAAAACCTCTTTTTTTTTCTTTTTTCCCCTCTTTTCTCCCTCCTTTTCCCTTCCTCTCTTTTCTCTACTTTTTCTGTTGTTTTTTATTCAATTTGGTATTGGGTACCAACCGATGAACTAATGTTTTTTTGGTTTAAGCTGTGTTAAGTCTTTCTTTATTTTCTATCGCGGACGCAGCATTCTTTTTTGTCGTTGCCTTGCCTTCTGCTCTCACTGCCCCTTGGTGATTTCAGCGGTCAGGTGTTAAACCAGACAGAGCGTAAGTTAGACTCCATTCCTTTTTGCTTAAGCTTTTGTTTAAGATTTTGGATAGTGTTTACTTGAATTGGGAGGTTAATTATACCATTCTTCCTTTTGATTGTTTTTAGGCTAATTCCCTATACCTACTTCGGACTGGCTATTTAAAGTATGCCGATCTGTATTTCGAATTCATTTTGGTATCCTATCACACTGTTGGACAGCGAGTCATTTGTAGTGACTAATGCTCGGGGGCTAAGAATTGATGGATATGAAAGTAATATTTTAATTCTTGTCCACCCCATGGCCTCCTCTTTTCCCATGGCTCCCTTCTTCCCGTCTTTCTCCCTCTTTTGGTTTCCTTCCCTTCCCCTTTCACCTACCCCCTTCCCCCCTTTTTCTTCTGCTTCCATCCTCCTTCCTCTTGTGTGTTTCCCTCACCTCCCTGTTTCCCTTGACTTCAGAGGTTGAGTTTACCGCTCCTCTTTTCATTTTTACAGATGACAGTTTTTGTATTTGCTTCGAACTGGTCATTTATTTGCACCATTCTAGGGATTAATTCTTTCTAGTTTCTCACCACATCAGTGGGAGGTGAGTCCTTTAATTATTTGTGTTTCCTCCTATTTTCTTTCTATGTTCTGATTTTTGGGATTAAGAGAGTTAACTTACTCTCTACGTGACTTTTTTGCTTAGCAGGACCCGGATTTGTGTGGGTGGGTGCGATTGAAAGTTCTTCACCACTTGGAAGGTCCCCAATAATTTTTTGAACTCCAGTGAGTGTGTATGTGTATATATATATATATATATATATATATATATATATATATATATATATATATATATATTTTTTATTTTTTTTACATACTGGCGGTTGCCAGTAGGTAGTTATAGTTAGGACCAAGTTTCAATTGGAAGAGCATTTTTTGTTTTGCTTATAACTTTGGCATCGTTTGAAGAATCTTCATGAAATTTTCTAAACTAATTCTTTGTTCATATCAGCTCCTATGTGGGAAGATTGGGGGTGATTTGTCAAGGGGGGTGAGAATAAAGGGGGTCCCAAAACGTGTTTTCTCCACGTTAATTTCCATAGGAAACTTTAGAGAAGGCTACAGGTCGAACGGGTGAACGGAATTGCCCCAAATTTGGCAGGAAGAAGGGTCTTGGTCTAGAAAGCACGCTTTTCTTTATTTGGTGAAAATACGTTCAGTAGTTTTGGACAAATATGGAAATTTACAGATATGGATATTTGGAAATTCTGCCATCTGATTGGCTGAGGCGTTACGAGCACGGGCTTGCTGCTTATTGGCTGTGAGCAGTGCGAGCGGTTGCAACTAGGAAGTGTTGGCCGCCATTTTGTGATTCTGTTGAAATGAGTAAGGGGAAAAAGGGAAAAAAAAGTAGGAAAGGGAAGGGTAGGAGCACTGTAACTTCTGTGGGTTGTTTAGGGTGTGCTATACAGGGAGTGTGAAGCGAAGTATTTAGTCCTACCGGTGTGAAAGTGCTGTTTTACCGAGAGTGAGATGGTGCTGAGGTGAGGTGCCGGTACACTCAGGGATGAAAGCGTGTGCCTAAACCGTGAGCTGAGTGGTGTAAACTGATGTGGTCTGGGCGCTGTAGCATACTGGCCGCAGTAGGATAGCTGTGCAGGTGGTGTTGGTATGCGTTTAGAGTATAGCGGGAGTGGGAATCAAACTACTCACTGGTACTGATCTGAAGACTCTGGGATGAAACCGTGAGCGAGCGTAAGCCGTGAGCTGGTTGCTATAAAGTGATGTGTGTGAGCATTATAGGATCTTGTCCACTTTAACATATCTGTGTAAGTAGTGTTAGTATGCGTTTATACAATACAAGGTGTGGGAAGCGAACTACTCACCTCTACTTTCTGAAGACTCGAATGCAGTGTTTTAGGTAGCAGGAATAAAGAAATCATCATGAAGAATATAATGCAGAATGTTGCAATGCCACAGAAGAGCAATGGTGAAATCTGGTGTGTCTAAGAAAGTTGGTGTGTGTAATAGGAAGGAGGAATAAAGAAATAATCATGAAGAATATAATGCAGAATGTTGCAATGCCACAGAAGAGAAATGGTGAAATCATGTGTGTCTAAGAAAGTGGCTGTGTGTAATAAAGCGATGAAGTCTGAAAGTTATATAAAAAGTGTCTTTATTTAAGTACCAAAAATGGATCCACTGGTGCAAGAGGTAAGGTATTCAGTTGAGGCAAATTCCAACCGCTTCTGCTGTATTCAAACGTAAGCTCCTGCATCAGTGAATTCCACATTACATTTTACAGTTCCATGTGACATAAACAATACCTATTACACATGAATGACTCGAAATTCTATGATGAAAATAAAGGTAGGATACGATTAGCACATGTATCCTTTAAGAAAAGAAAAAAAAAATTGCAAAGTGTAATCATCAAACTTCTTTCGGTACCCTGGTACTGCTTTGTTGTAACACAAAATTATCAACAGTAGAACAGTCAGCAATCTCTTGTACGGTAGATTCAATCTGGTGCGTGTCAGAATTGTTAATAGTTCTAGTCACATCGGAACTTTGAGGAGGAACACAAATTTGTGTTTCTGAGAAGCACATTAGGTACCCTTCTCGTCAAACCATACATTATTGTCTTCAACTCTTTCAAAAATAAAACTTGTGCAGAGATAAGGCACCGAGCTGAGGCAAACTCCAACCGATTCTGTTATATTCAAATCTGAAGCTGCTGCATTAGTGAATTCCACATTACATGTAACAGTTCCATGTGACATAAACAATAGCTATTAGACATGAAAGACTCAATTCTATAATGAAAATAAAGGTAGAATACGATTAGCGCACTGTGCCAACCAGTTCCTAAACAATGTCGTGTTTTTTTATGTTGATCGCCAGCTCGTGAGTAGAGGCTGAGGAGGAGTAAATTTGTGTGAAAGGGCTTTGTGGATAACAGGCAGGCAGAGAGACGTGTGCACAAAGAATAAAGATGGTTTCCAAATGGATGTTGGGTTTAGGCTAATTTAGGAAGTAAATAGCGAATTTGGATAGGCCATACATCACCCATCCCTGGTTAGACTGGAGACGTAAGGGGCAGTAATGAAAACAGAGATCAAATGCCTGAGCATACTTAGAAAGTTATTATATGAAAATAGTTCAATTGAAGTGTATTAAAAGAATTTAAAGGAAAAACTCAAAAAAGTTGGTAAAAATCAATCCGAGAAGAATGTGAATTTCTTACAAGTCTTGGAGATTGCAGTCTAGAAGTTCTTCAGCGGCTTGAGATGCGTAATGTTCCAAGAGGTCATTGTTACCATAGTGTGAGAAAAGGGAAGCGATCCAATTCATATCTTCAAAGGGACAGTAATATTCCTCGAATGTTGGAGCGGCAATTTGAATTGGTAGGCAATCTGCGATGTTGTCAAAGGTCGGACGTTGCAGTAGATCTTTCGCGGCTGCGCAGAAATCCCATTCCGCCACAATACCTTTTTGCGTTGCATTCGCCATTGCTCTACTGCCTGAACAATCGAGTTCATGGATTTCAAGATACTCCATTACCTGCTGGATATCGGGAGCGATTGTTGGGATGTTTGCAAGGCATGCATCCATTCGCCAGTCAAATGGACAAGTTTTGCAATAGATATATGGTTGCACGCAGATTGTATATGTGTAAATAAATGTCATGTTGTAGCTGGCTCCGATAATAGATAGAGGCAGGCAGCCGAAAAGTTGTTCCATTTTTTCACGGTATTGATGTAGCTTCGCGAGGAGTATTCTGTCAGAGATGCTTGTTACCACAGGGAGCGCAGTCATTTTTTACAAGCAAAAATAGTAGTAGGATGGCCGCAAAGAGAGCAAGAATTTTGGGCACTGTTCCTGTTATTCCAGAGATGATCGAATTAATGAAGTGTGGTATTATACCAAAAACAGTTTGACAGGCTGTGAGAAGGCCAGAGGAGACCGTATTAAAAAAGTGTGCCAGACCTTGAGTGTGAGATGTGTTGAAAATTGAGTAACAATTCACAAAGTGTAATGAGAGGTTCGAATTTAAAAGGGACTGTATTTTACTGGAAGTTCGTGCTATCTGCAGGCGATACATTTCTTTTGCAGAAGTGAGGGACACTTCTGTTGTGAAGAAAAGCGCTTTAGTTTGGTTAGTTTAATTAAATCTGTTTGCAAAGTAGGGAATCAAGGCCAAGTTGAAGTTTGGGAGTAAGTTTGTGTGGGTGGGAATAGACATTGCTACAGGAAGTTAATCGGTTTGAAACAGTAAGGACATACGGTATGCCACCTCACATTTCGTAGGAGTGCATGTTATTGAGAAGCAGATAACTGCCGTTAGAAAGCTATGTGGATGTTGGTCTGGTTGTGGGAGTTGGCGTGCTTTCAAGAAAGCAGGCAAGATTGGGGGCTGTAAGCTTAGAAGTGTTGTGCAGTTGGAAATTCTTGCCTAGTAATGAATGACTGCCATTGTTGTCACAGTTTGCACCTGTGAGAAAAACTTCTGTATGCTCTTTAACACAGCGATATGTAAATGGGAGAAACCACTGCTCGTGAATAAACGCACTACCTTATATAATTGCATACAACATGACAAACAATATGTACACCTATCAGACACATCGACACTACGTACTGTGGGAACCGTGGCTAGCCATGTACACAAAGCAAACATGGCATAGCACCTCTGTTACACAATGCAGAATGCGGGGAGAGATGGGAGCAAAGTATGTGCGAAAGTGGCAAGTGATTCTCAATTATAAAAGTATACAATGCAAAGTTTTGAGGGGATGTGCCGGACAGACTTGAGTACGCAGAGCACACACATGTACATGTGAACATACACTGATGGTCTATTGAGTGAAGTTGATAGTGGATGGAACCATAATAGTACAGTCAGTAGGGAAGATTTCAAAAACATAGCGCGTACATGCCCTTTCCCCCTCCCAAATCTTTAGCGTAGTGGGCTGGCTTGGCGTACGCAAGGCTAGCGTAGGGGTATGAATAAAAGGCACGTTTCTCTGGGTGTGGTTCTCTTCCAGAATGACAAACGTGACTGCCACGTCTGCGCAGCTTACACCACCTCGTGAGTGAAGGTGGCTGCGGGAATAATGCTCTCAGCCTGCTGCTACCCAGAAACCGTCGCGGCCGCTGCGACGCACATATGCCCCACTGTTCACCTTTCGCTACCGCTTGATGTGAAAGAGGGCCCACCACGTGCCGGCGGAAGCTCCTGGGGCGAGGTCTGCGAGGTCGGAATGTTCCTCAGATCAACACTGGCTACCGCGACACAGGCACACAGCATGCAGTTTGAGGCGCAGCAGCGTGAAGTGCTCTGTATACTACTAACACAGTAGTCAAACAGGTACCAACAGTGGAACGGTGTCTTGATCCCACAATGGACAATGTTAGAACTGCATCTGAGAGTGGAGATGAAGGTACTCTCTTGGAGCAGGTGCAACCAACTCTAGGTCACAATAGTGGAACGGTGTATTGATTCCAGAATGGACGATGTCCGATATTACTTGCTAGTGGGTTTTCACAGAACTCCTTCTGTTCACGTGCATCAGACTCTGTGCTTCCGTAGGTAATTGCTGCACATGATTATTGGGCTTGGCTGACTGCAGTGGCTGGAGTACACCGCGCTATAGCAGGTCCGAACAGTGAAACAGGGTCTTGATCCCACAATGGACGATGTTAGAACTGCATCTGAGAGTGGAGATAAAGGTACTCCCTTCGAGCAGGTGCTACCAACTCTAGGTCCCAACAGTGGAACGGTGTCTTGATCCCACAATGGACTATCTTAGAACTGCATCTCAAAGTGCAGATGAAGGTCCTCCCTTCGACCAGGTGTAATCAACTCTAAGTCCCAACAGTGGAACGATGTCTTGATCCCACAATGGACAAGGTTAGAACTGGATCTGAGCGTGGAGATGAAGGTACTCCCTTTGATGAGGTGCAAGAAAGTCTAGGTCCCAACAGTGGAACGGTGTCTTGATCCCAGAATGGACGATGTCCGATATTACCTGCTGCTGAGTTTTCAGAGAACTCCCTCCGTTGAGGTGCATCAGACTCTGTGCTTTTGTAGTTAATTGCTGCACATGATTATTTGGCTTGGCTGACTGTAGTGGCTGGAGTACACCACGGAACAGCAGGTCCGAACAGTGGAACGGGGTCTTGATCCCACAATGGACGATGTAAGGACTGCATCTGAGAGTGGAGAGAAAGGTACTCCCTTCGATCAGGTGCTACCAACTCTAGGTCCCAACAGTGGAACGGTGTCTTGATCCGACAATGGACGATGTTAGAACTGCATCTGCGATTGGAGATGAAAGTACATCCTTCGAACAGGTGCAATCAACTCTAGGTCTTAACAGTGGAACGGTGTCTTGATCCCACAATGGACGGTGTCTGATATTAACTGCTGCTTGCTTTTCACAGAACTGTTTCCATTGAGGTGCATCAGTCAGTGTCTGTGCTTCCGTAGTTAACTGCTGCACATGATTATTGGGCTTGGTTGACTGTATTCGGAGGACTACACCACGTTACAGAAGGTCCGAACAGTGAAACGGGGTCTTGATTATACGACTGAGGATGTCAGAAGTTGAAGTCTGTGATGATTTCTGTGTACCCCCTCCGACCAGGTGCAACCAACTCCGTGCATCTGAATCCAATGGCACGTGGCTGTGAGGTGTTAATGACTACTGTCTCTGGCTTACGCTGCGGTCAGCAGGGCTCACAATTCAGATCGAGTTGTGATTGTTTAATTACAGAATTCAGTAGGCAAATAACTAAAACGTTTTGAAATATACAGAATATTCTTTTAGTATATTTGCTTGAAGATTTTTTTTTAGATGAGTTATATGTTTAGTACAATAGTGAAATTCATCTTGCAAGTTCAAAGGAACACTGAATAGTCTACACTGTGGACAGTAGAAATCGCAATTCTAATTGTTTTGATTTATTTATTGCAGAGTTTTCTGTAACTTATGTTGTTGTATTTTGGGAAGAGGAAGTGAGAAAAAGTATTAATGGATGTCTGTGTGACTAATGCCTTCAATTTACACTGCAGACAGCAGTGTTCACAATTCAGATCGAGTCGGTATTGTAGATGACGCATTCCTATAGGAAAAGACATTGATGCAGTGCGCTTTGTCTGCACCATGCATGCGTGTTATCACAGGCTCCGCACACGCTTATTCTTGCAACGCGTACGACAAACTGTGTAGTTCAAGTCCACCTTACATAGCTGTGGGTCTTTGCTGACCGCTCTCTCTGGCCTACACTGCAGAGAGCAGTGTTCACAATTGAGATCGAGTCGCTATTGCAGATGATGCAGTGTTGATGGCAACAGACATTGCTGCTAGTACGGCCCGCTCGCAGCACGCTTCATCGCTGGCTGTGCACATGCTGAATGCTTTTGATTCGGCTATCTGAGTGCACTGGAACTGCTGGACCCTTTATGATAAATCTTTTTGTGTATTATTTCAGATCTACTGCCTGTATCTCAGTAAACCACAAGTTACGGTTCTTTTAAGATAGAATCTTTTCTGTATTATTTTACATCTACTGTCCCTACCTTACGGCAACACAAACTATTGACCGTTTTATTATTGAATCTCTGTGTGTGATCCAATGATTACTGTTGTAGTTGATGCTAGCAGCAACCATTCCCTGAGGGCTGGTTTACACTCCCCACACACGCATCCAGCACAGACGTCACTGGATATGTGACCCTGGTAATAAAAAGGAGTCGAGCGCATGTGCCTGTACCCACTTCCACTATCTATCTGTGACCGTGTGTTCATTATCTATGCATGATGCTGCCCCTGGGCCGCACCACATTACATTGTGCTGTGGACAGCGTATGCAACCATGTTACCTCTGGCAGTGGGGAAAAGTTCTGTTATGTAGCTTTTAGATGCATGGCTATCACAGGTGGAAGGCTGCTTTACAGAGCATGAATATTGATGAAGATGGTTGCATGTTGTGTGTACTGTCAGATATGTGTACATAGCAAACCGTTTTCAAAAAAGCTCTGTAAGTAGAAGAGGAGTCTCTCGTCAAACGCTGTAGAGAGAATGGTGAAAATGGGTGGGGGCAGCACAAACTATTGACCCTTTTATTATTGAATCTCTGTGTGTGATCCAATGATTACTGTTGTAGTTGATGCTAGCAGCAACCATTCCCTGAGGGCTGGTTTACACTCACCACATACGCATCCAGCACAGGCGTCACTGGATATGTGACCCTGGTAATAAAAAGGAGTCGAGCGCATGTGCCTGTACCCACTTACACTATCTATCTGTGACCGTGTGTTCATTATCTATGCATGATGCTGCCCCTGGGCCGCACCACATTACATTGTGCTGTGTACAGCGTATGCAACCATGTTACCTCTGGCAGTGGGGAAAAGTTCTGTTATGTAGCTTTTAGATGCATGGCTATCACAGGTGGAAGGCTGCTTTACAGAGCATGAATATTGATGAAGATGGTTGCATGTTGTGTGTACTGTCAGATATGTGTACATAGCAAAACGTTTTCAAAAATGCTCTGTAAGTAGAAGAGGAGTCTCTCGTCAAACGCTGTAGAGAGAATGGTGAAAATGGGTGGGGTCCTCCAACTGTTACAATGGGAAATGTTATGAACCATTTAAATGCTTTTCTTTAAGGTCACATGGGGATCGCGCAGCGAGCGCGCAAGGAGGCCGCACCCGACGCGTTTTTGAGAAAATATTACCATAATATATGTTTATTACAGTTAGAAATATACAAATGTGTAAAATATTTTAGATTATCACTTGCTTTCATATACTCTTTAAAGTTATGTAGAGATAGTTTTGAGACATACAAAAAAAATGAGGGAATGGTGTAACACAGGGCCTGGCAGCGTGCAGTCGTCTCATACGCAATGCGCAGCAGGCACGACCCCATACGTACATGATGTTACGTGCCGCTTGGTATTGCATACACGTCACATACCAAAGTAGCAGCTGGCGCGACCTCATATGTATATGTTCTTACATGGGACGTGGTACCACGAACTCATCAGATACGAAATGTGCATCATTTCAGTATGGCGGATAGGATTTGTGTGCTGATGGAGCTTGGTAGACTACCTATACGGGACTCTAGTTTTCTCAGAAAAAAAAATTATATAGATTACTTTTTGGAAGGTATAAAACATTACATATTTTTTTAAAGTTAAAAAAAGGTTAATAGAGTTAGAAAATATTATTTAAAAACATGAAAAAATATAGGTTTTATAAATATTAAAATATGAAATTAACATTTAAAAAACCTTCGAAATTCACTGGAAAAAGCATAGGTTTTACAGACGTTATAGTTAGGAATTAGCATTTAAAAAACCTTAGAAATTCACTGAAAAAACCATAGGTTTCAGGGACGTTATAGTTAGTAGGACATTTCACTAATAGAAAACCATAGAAATTCCCCTGTTATAGTTAGTTGAGCTAACTATAACTCGCGCCCCCGCAATGCACTGCTGATGACGTCACATATTACATCATTCATGACATGGTCAGTAACATCACTGATGACATACTAGTCAGGTGTGAGGAGGTGCATCAGATTTTCACATGGATGATGTCATCAGTGATGTCATCAGTGATGTCATTTGAGATGTCATTAGTGATGTCACTGACCATGTCATGAGTGATGTAATATGTGACGTCATCAGCAGTGCATTGCGGGGGTGCGAGTTATAGTTAGCTGATCTAACAGTAACGGGGGAATATCTATGGTTTTGTACGAGTGAAATGTCCAACTAACTATCACTTTCCCTAAAAACTATGTTTTTTTCAGTGAATTTCAAAGGTTTTTTAAATGCCAATTTCTAACTATAACGTGCCTGGAACCTATGGTTTTTTCAGTGAATATATATATATATATATAATATATATATATATTACCTACTGGCGGTCGCCAGAAGGTAGTTATAGTTAGGACCCTGTTTCCATAGGAAATCCGCAACATTCTATTTGGAATAACTTTGGCGCCGGTCGACGAATCCTCGCGAAATTTTCAAAACTAATGGGGCGCTACGCTCCGCTCCTACCCTGAAAGTCTCGGGGGGATTCGTCAAGCGGGGACTGAGAAAAAAGGGGGGTCCCAAAACGCGTTTTCCCCATGCATTTTTCCATAGGACCTTTAGACACAGCTACAGCCCGAACGGCTGAACAGAATTACTTGAAATTTGGCAGAGAGGTAGTCCTCAGGTCAAGGAAGTGCCTTTTGTAGGTCTGGTGTAAATCTGTTCAGTAGGTCCTGAGAAAATAGCATTTAAATCAATATATATATCTGTAAGCGCGCTCCGTGCGCTTACCGTAAGCTTACCGTACGCGTACATTGTCGTGCGCGAGCTCAATTCTGATTGATGGTTACATGACTGTAAACATTCGAATCGGTCGAAATCAGGAAGTGTCGGCCGCCATTTTCTGTCTCTCGCACTGAGAAACAAAGGTGGGGAACGTGAAACGGGGGCAACGAAGAGAGTTGCAGACCCCCTAGTGTTTGTCAGGGGATCCAAGAAGGACCGAAAAGTACGAAAAATAAATGTAATAATTTTTAAAAAAAATCGCGGGGTACGCGTACGGTAAGCTTACCGTACGCGCACGGCAAAAAAAATAAAACAAATAAATAAAGAAGTAACAATCACATTTATTAAATAAATTAAAGGACCCACAACGGAGAAAAAAACAAATGTTACTGCGTAAAAAAAGGCGAGGCGCGCACGGCATGGACTGCGCAATGTGGGCGCTCGGTGCGCGAAGTGCACCGAGTGCCCACAGCGCGCGCACTGTGCGCGAAGTGCACCGTGCGCGCAGGGTGTGCGCATAGTGAAAAACCAGAATTTTTTTTTTAAAATAAATACATAACTTAGCATTTAAAAAACCGTACAAATTCACTGAAAAAACCATAGGTTTCACACACGTTATAGTTAGGAATTATCATTTACAAAACCTTGCAAATTCACTTAAAAAACCATAGGTTTCACACATGTTATAGTTAGCTGTACATTTCACTCGTAAAAAACCAATGAAATTCCACGTTATAGTTAGATCAGGTAACTATAACTTGCGCGACCGCAATCCACAATGTGTAATTTCAGATGTCATCATTGATGTCATGAGTGATGTCACTGACCATGTCATGAGTGATGTACTATGTGACGTCATCAGCAGTTTATTGTGGGCGCGCAAGTTATAGTTACCTGATCTAACTATAACGTGGAATTTCATTGGTTTTTTACGAGTGAAATGTACAGCTAACTATAACATGTGTGAAACCTATGGTTTTTTAAGTGAATATATATATATATATACATATATATATTCACTGAAAAAACCATAGGTTTCACACATGTTATAGTTAGCGGAAATTTTACTAATAAAAAACCAATGAAATTCCCCCGTTATAGTTACTGCAGGCAACTATAACTCACGCGACCACAATCCTCTGCTGATGCTAATTCTGTATTTAGACACTTATTTGCCCATGTCTTCTTCCATAAATTTTTAGCTATACATATATTACAAATATTTTTTTTTCATAAAGACACATATGTCATCAGCAGAAGATTGCAGTCGCGTGAGTTATAGTTGCATGCACTAACTATAACGGGGGAATTTCATTGGTTTTTTATCAGTAAAATTTCCGCTAACTATAACATGTGTGAAACCTATGGTTTTTTCAGTGAATTTGCAAGGTTTTTTAAATGCTAATTCCTAACTATAACGTGTGTGAAACCTATGGTTTTTTCAGTGAATTAGTACGGTTTTTTAAATGCTAAGTTACTTTACGCCATTCGTGGCGTGCGTGCCCACTTAACGCAGTTCGTTCCGTGCGCGCACGGTGCGCTTTGCGCACCGTGCGCGCACAGTGAGCACGCGGTGTGCTTCGCGCACCGCGCGCCCACTTTACGCGCCCACTTTGCGCACATGGAGGACATATGATGCACTTCGTTTTGAAAGGTAATATTTTAATTTTTTACACCTGTTATAAGCCATGCACAAATGGTGCCCTTCGAGCAACATTTGCACACGGGGTGGGGAGAGTGTGGATAATTTTTTTTTTAAAATATTTTTTTACCGTACGCGTACGGTAAGCGTAATCGGCGAAATTTGCAAAAAAATAAAAATGCCGTTTTTGGCCTTAGGGGATCTTTGGGGACTCCCTCAACATGGCTAGGTGCTTTGGAGCTGTCCAAACAGCCCCTGTACCTGTTTTTGTCCTTTGTTTTTAAATCCACACTCACAGTGCGAGAGAGAAAATGGCGGCCGCCGCTTCCTGGTTTCGGCCGATTCGAATGTTTACTAAGATCTAAGAGCCAATCAGAATCGCGCTCGCGCACGCCACCGTACGCGTACGGTAAGCGCACCGTAAGCGCACCGTAAGCTGGCTCAGATATATATATTGATTTAAAGGCTATTTTCTCAGAATCTACTGAACAGATTTACACCAAACCTACAAAAGGCACTTCCTTGACCTGAGGACTACCTCTCTGCCAAATTTCAAGTAATTCTGTTCAGCCGTTCGGGCTGTAGCTGTGTCTAAAGGTCCTATGGAAAAATGCATGGGAAAAACGCATTTTGGGACCCCCCTTTTATCTCAGCCGCTGCTTGACGAATCCCCCCGAGACTTTCAGGGTAGGAGCGGAGCGTAGCGCCCCACCTATTTTGAAAAATTCGCGAGGATTCGTCGACCGGCGCAAAAGTTATTCAAAATAGAATGTTGCGGATTTCCTATGGAAACGTGGTCCTAACTATAACTACCTACTGGCGACCGCCAGTAGGTAATATATATATATATATATACATATATATATATTTCCAAACAAAATGCCCTGAAGCAATGAGAGGGCACACAAGAGCATTCAGGCCATCTGGCATTATGTTGCAACCTGCCTTCCTGCTCCAACATTAATTAAAATGCCACCGTGTTTCAAGGCCACAGGCCCCTTCTTTATGGGCTGCCAAAAACATCAGCCTTTGAGCCCCCCACCCATGAATATTGAAGCCTCGGGCGGAAGCGGTCCCTGGGGCTGTGAGCCCCTGTACATAATTTTAGAAAGCCCCGGAGGTGGTGGTCCCCGGAGCTGGGGGCCCCCTCTGGGCCCCCCATTCACATAATAATATTACCCCCGGGACTTGGCTCCCCCGTGGGCTAATTACCAACGAAACGCGGGAGACCACGCTTCGTTTTTTCTTAATCGGCAGGATCCGCGCACCCTGGACGCATCTTCCAGTTAAAAAATAAAATAAAGGTGGGGCGTGGCTTGAACGCCGAAGGAAATGGCCGCTGCCTACCGGAGCTCCGTGACGGAGTAGTGCGTTCGTCTTCCTCCAGGGCTTCTTCCCTTCATGGCGAACTCCCCAGATTGTGGAATCATGCTCCGGATTCCTGCCTGCACTCTTTGTGACGTCCATGGGGTCTGAATAACAGCGGAATCGGCTGCTTTTTGGCTTCCTGCGTCTATCGAGGCTCCGTGAACGCCGCGGCCGCCATTTTGGATGTTCCGGTTTCCCGCGTTTCGTCCTTGAAGGCTTTCCTCACATCCATCTGTCTATGTGACTAGCGGTGAGCGCTTTTTTGGCCTCAATTGTCTACAACTTGGTTTCTATGTCTTCCTGACGTCGTGGTGATGTCAAATTACTGAAAATTACTGACTTTTGGCTTTTGGTATATTCATGAGGTAGGTTACTCATCTCTGCCTCATTGGTTAATTTTTGAAAAACAAGCTATTTTACCCACATTTCTTGGTTTTCCATCTCTGGAATTGAATGGCAATGCCTCGCACTAGCCGTGGTGGCGTCCAGCAGCCCAAGTCTTTGTCTATGGCGGACCCTAATCCTTACAGTGTGTTGCAGGAGTCGGTGGAAGAGCCCGGCTCTGAAATTACTAATTCTGCGCCTCTGGCTTCCATCTCTTCATGCTCCAGTAATAAGTCACTCTCTAAGATTCCCTCTGCCTCTTCTGCATCTTCGGGTAAAAGAACAAAAATCAACCCTCCTTCTCCTCCTAATGTTTCACCTACGCTTTCAATGGAACTTTTATTGGACGAAATTCGCTCTCTTAAGCCATACATGACAGAGACTAATTTTCGCCTCCAACAACTGGAAGATAATTGGTCAAATACGGAGAAGAGAGTTGATGCACTGGAAATTCATGTTGACTCTATTCAAGCTGCTACAGACCATATTCCTGTGATGCGAAGGGAGATTATGCATCTGACACAACAGGTGGAGAATTTGGAAAACAGGAATAGGCGCAATAATCTACGCATTTATGGTCTTGCGGAAGGAAGTGAAGGTCCCGACCCCTTGCTATTTTTCCGTTCTTTTTTGCCAAAACTTCTTGGTTTTCCTGCCACACCTCCTCTCAACATCCAGCGAGCGCACCGCTTGGGTCATATGCCGAATTCTTCTGCTTCGTCCTCTCCTTCGTCCTCTCATGGGAAGCCAAGAGGTGTTATTTTATATTTTTTGGAGTATACCGACCTACTTAAAGTCTTACAAGCCGCCAAGCAGAAAGGAAAGATTCTTTGGAATGGTTCTAACCTATTT
The DNA here is from genome assembly GCF_964204655.1 of Triturus cristatus. Classification (NCBI taxonomy): domain Eukaryota; kingdom Metazoa; phylum Chordata; class Amphibia; order Caudata; family Salamandridae; genus Triturus; species Triturus cristatus. The sequence goes on along the minus strand of NC_140582.1, from coordinate 41,460,975 downwards.
TTTGCCCAAGACTATTCTAAAGCCACGGCAGATCGTCGGAAGAAATTTTTGGACATGAGGCCTGCTCTCCGTAATTTGAATGCTCGTTATGGGTTGTTTCATCCATGTCTGTTCAAAGTCACGTATCAAAACAAAACAACTAATTATGAAGATCCTGCGCTTCTTCAGCATTTTTTGGACACATGTAGGGATGAATCTATGGACATGTCTCGCTCGTAACTCCGGCCAGTGTATTATCCTTTGTTGTGTTCCTCTGTGTTATGCTTAGTTTTTTGCACTTTCTTCCCTATGTCTCGTATATAACTTTGGTGGTTAACATTTTTTCTTCTTGTTTCCTTTGTAGATATATTATTGATTCCCTTCCTCCTGCCTGTTTCATTGTCCCTGGAGGTCGTCGTCCTTCGTACCTTCGTCAGTCTTGGAGTTGTCCGTCTTGGTATGCTGCCTTTTCCTATGTGGCTTCACCCTCCCCATCCTCAATGTTTACCTGTGGTATGTCTTTATGATGCATTATATTGCGTTCTTCTACCATGTCTTTTGGTTCTTTGTTTTTCTCCTCGCACAACGGCGTTGTTTTGTAAAGTTTATTCTCTCATTACTTTTTCCTCAGTTTCTCCTCTTCCCATGTTCTTTCTTTTTCTCCTCTTTTTTTGCCGTTACATTGCACATATTGCTGGCGTTGTTTCTCTGTTTCTTGTTCTAATTCTCTTTACTATCTCTTTTTCTCCTACTGTTTTGCTAGTTTTCTCTTTATCTCATTTTCAAATATGTTCCTGGCATTTATTGCATCTCTTATTTCTGACTCTCTCTCGTTTTTTCTTATCTCTTTCTATTTATATTTTCTTCTTTTCCTTTCATTCTCTTATCTTAAATTTCTGTGCTACATCCTCTCATTTTTCTTCTAATGCTAATGTTATTTCTCTCCAATCTTTATATGATGATTGTTTGAATATTCATTTACTTGATTGTCCTATACACAAGAGTTATTATTGTTATGAGTCATATATTTAGATGTCGTTAAGTATATTTACTTGGAATGTTAAGGGTTTGGGTTCCCCCATTAAGCGGCAACGAGTTTTGTCTCATCTAGCAAATTTAAAGGGAGATATTGTACTGTTACAAGAAATCCATATACAAGAAGTGGAAGTTGCCAAGTTACGCCGTAACTGGGTAGGTCATGTATTTGCGTCTCCTGGTTCAGGGAAACGTAATGGTGTCGCAATTCTCTGTCATAAGCGGTTAAATATTAAGCTTATAAATCAAGTCAATGACTCTGATGGTAGATGGGTCATTGTATCTGTATTAATTGATAAAGTCCCTCTAACTATTTTTAATTTGTATGCTCCCTCCACATATGATAAATTATTTTGGCCCCAGATACTAGTCTCGTTAATGCAATCTTCTGATGATTATCTGATTTTAGGAGGAGATTGCAATATGGTTATGGATCCCCTACTAGACCGCAACTCACACTCACGTTTCTCACCATCCTCCATACATACTCAATTTACATCCACTATATCCCAACGCTCCCTTGTTGATTCTTGGAGACTCTGCCATCCTACACTTCGTGAATATACATATTACTCACCAGCCCATTCTTCACAGTCCCGGATCGACTACATTTTTGTCTCTAAAGCTTTGATCCAACATATTACCAGATCTGAAATAGGGTCCATCTTAATTTCTGATCATGCTCCAGTTTCTCTATGCCTCGATCTGCTTCCCCCCATAAAAGGTACCAGGAGGTGGAGATTTAATAATTCTCTCCTATTAGATCCCAAATTCACTCCAGCTTTCCTTGACTTTTCATCCCTATTTTTTACTGAAAATGAGTCTCCTTTGATATCCCCTCAGGTACTATGGGATACTTTTAAAGCTGCCTCTAGAGATTTCATTATCTCGTTTGTTTCCCATAAAAGGCGCAATGCTTCCCATTCCTTACAGTTAATTAATACACAAATTAAGCAATTAGAGCATTCTTATTATTTAACTAAGTCTCAGTCTGATCTAGATAAACTTCTCAAGGCCAAACTCTCCTTTAATAAACTCTCCACGGAGTCTGCTAACTTAATCCTACTTAAATCCAGTGCCAAATATTACTGTGCGCAAAATAAGGCAGGCAATCTTCTTGCCAAGTATCTTAAAGTTAAGCAAGAACGCACAAAAATTGAGTCTATCGTCTCTTCATCGAATCTCATTCTTCGCAAAGATGAAGATATTCTGGCAGAATTCACTAATTTTTATCAAACTTTGTATACTCCGGAATCTCCTCCTCTGTTAACAGATATTGATCGTTATTTATCTTCCATTCCTCCTCCTTCATTTCCAGACACTGACTTTGCCCCGTTGGAGGCAGATATAGACTCTAAGGATATTTTAGAGTCCATTCGAATAATCAAAAAAGGTAAGGCTCCTGGGCCAGATGGCTTTACGATAGAATTTTATTTACATTTTGCTAAATTGCTTGTTCCTAAACTTCATCGATTATTTTCATTCTTTATATCGTCCAAAAAATCTGAAGGGTCTTTTCAAGAGGCCTTAATTTGTCTCCTGCCTAAGGACAATAAAGACCATACTTTATGCAAAAATTATAGGCCCATCTCTTTGATCAATTTGGACTATAAAATTTTCGCAAAAATTCTTGCACTCCGCCTTGATAAAATTTTACCTAGCATAATTGGTAAGGAACAATGTGGTTTCATTAAAGGTCGTCACCTTTCTGACAATACTCGCCTCTTTTTTAATGTACTGAGTAAATCCCATTCCTATCAACATTCTTTAGCCGCTGTTGCGTTAGATGCTGAAAAAGCATTTGATAGGGTTAACTGGCAATTTATGCTTGCAGTTCTGGTTTGGTTTGGTTTTGGCCAGAAATTTCTTGCTTATGTCTCTTTGTTATATTCTTTTCCTAGGTCCTTTATCTTGGCCAATGGTCTCGTCTCCTCTTCGTTCCCCCTTTTCAGAGGTGTCCGACAAGGCTGTCCTCTTTCTCCTCTTCTTTTCATTTTGGCACTAGAACCATTCTTGATAAAAATTCGCATGAATACAGAGATTACTGGTTTCCCATATGGGGATAAGTATTTGAAACTTTCTGCCTATGCAGACGATATTCTCTTATTTATTTCCAATCCACAGTCCTCTATTCCATCCTTTTTATCTGAAGTATCTAATTTTGCGAGAGTCTCAGGTTACAAGCTTAATGTTGATAAGTGTGAAATTCTCCCCCTGAATAAATTTTGTTTCCATGCAGACTTTTTGACTTCTTCCTTTCATTGGAGTCCGGTTAAGATAAAATATTTAGGCCTATGGTTTAAATCCTCTATTAAAGACACTGTAGCGCTTAATCTTAAAAACCTACAAACATTGTTACTGGATTCTACGACTCGTTGGCATCCCTTGTTTTTATCCTGGTGGGGAAGACTAGATTCGATTAAAATGATGTTAGTTCCCATTATTTTGTTTTACCTCTCTAACCTTCCAGTTAATATCCCTAAGTCTTGTTATAAGAATATTTATTCTACGCTCTCTAAATTCCTATGGCAACATAAAAGGGCTAGAATGTCCTTTGCAAAACTTAAATGCCCTAAGCAGTTGGGTGGAGTTAATTTTCCGGATTTTGCCTCTTATCATTCTTCATTTTTCCTTAAACACTCTATCCCTTTATTATCCGGACAGGTGTCCGACGCCCTATCAAGACCTTTGTGGGTTGAGATTGAATCATCTTTTTTTCATCCTTTTACCTTTGACGAATTTGTATCACTGTCCCATATTCCCAATAAATTCTCTCTCCCTATTCTTAAAAATTCTCGGAAAACCTTTTCTCCTCTCTTATTAACTGGTTTAGATGACCGTTCGCGTTTTTTACAATCTCCCGTGTGGTATAACCCTCTTATTAAACTTCGAAATAGGATACTTTTTTGGAAGGACTGGTACGACCTTGGTATATTCTGGACCCATCAACTGTTTGATGAGGGCACGTGTATTCCTTTTTCTATCCTCCAATCTCGTTTTTCTTTGCATGTATCACATGCATCCAGATATGAGCTTTTACGTGAGGTTTTGCAAAACAGGTACAATGTTCTTTCTGACTCCATCACCCACACTAATTTTTCTCCTCTCTCTATTCCTTGCTTACTGGCTTCTTCTTCTGCTTCCCAGATATATGCAAAATTGAGAGATACTACTAGTATTCGCGATAAATCTAAAACAGAATTGGACTGGGAGTCAGATGTAGAGGACACTTTCTCTGTCTCACTGTGGTATAGGATCTGGACTAAGATAAGGAAAACCTCTAGAGCAGCAAATACGACTCAAACGTTATTTTTTATATACAACAGACTTTTGATTACTCCCGCCAAATTACATTTAATTGATCCTTCCATTCCCTCCTCTTGCTGGTCTTGTTCAGCGTCAGGGGCGGATCTTAAGCACATGTTATTTAAATGCCCGAAGATTCATAAATTTTGGTCTGAGGTATGGGCTCAGATTAATAGGATTTTTTCCACCTCTTTCCCTCTTACACTTTCACATATCTTTTTAGGTAGTCTTTCAGACATATGGTCCTCTCTTAACATTAACACGTCCATTATTGATTTACTTTTGGCTGTAGCGTTTCAGCAAATCACTAAATCTTGGAAAGATACCTCGTGTGTTTCCTTTCAGGCTTGGTGGTATGGAGTTTGTTATCATCACAGACTTGATAGAGCCTATGTTTACCCCATTACACTTGCTATTAAGCGCGATTTATTATGGCTCCCCATCACAGATTTCTTAGATGTGTCTGCTCGATCCCTACCCCTACATAATCCGTGTACAGAAGAAGTTCCCAAACCCCCATGATGGCATTCCTAATGGTTTTTTGTACATACTTTAATTGTTTAATCTATAACTACTTGTGTATATCTTTATTGGAAGAGTTTTTGTACATCTGATGCACTTTTTCATTTTATGTATAGCTCTGTATAGCAATGATTACATTTCTACTGCAATTGCTTTTGCTATATCTGATGATGCCTTCTACCTTTTTTCTTTTCTACCTCTCTCTCTTGTCTTTTCTTGCTCTCTCTTAAATATGACTTTCTATTTTTCTACTTGAGATAAGTTTTAATATTATGCTTTGTTGATAATATGTTGTAAATGAACTTTAATAAAATCCTCTTTAAAACTCAAAAAAATAAAATAAAAATTGGGGGGCTCAGGGGGTCCTTGTGGGACCCCCTAAGCAGGCATAGGGGGTCAGGGTGTTCCTACCCTGCCCCCTTTTTGCGTTTTGCGCACTTTTTTCAACGATTTCTTGTGCCTCGGTTCTACCGAGGCACATAATGGCTGCCAACACTTCCTGGTTTGGCAGCAAGTTGACAGCCAATTAACATGCAGCTCGTGATCGGGAGGGTGCACGCAGGGCGCGCTCAGGGTGCGCAGATCCACCGCGCCCATAGATACATATGTGATTTTACTTTTGATTTTCTCAGGAACTACTGAACAGATTTACACCATTTAACCAAAAGGCATGACTCTGAACCAAGGGCTACCTTTTTGCAAAATTTGGTGTAATTCCGTTCAGCAGTTCGGGCTGTAGCTGCGACTAAAGGTTCCTATGGAAAATTGCATGGTGAAAACACGTTTTGGGACCCCCTTTTTTCTCGGCCCCCGCATGACGAATCACCCCAAGACTTTGAAGATAGGAGCGGACCGGAGCTGGCCAAAATTTTTGAAAGTTTCGCGAAGATTCGTCAACCTGCGCCAAAGTTATTGGGAATAGAATGTTGCGGATTTCCTATGGAAAATAGGTCCTAACTATAACTACCTACTGGCGACCGCCAGTAGGTAAGATATATATATATATATATATATATATATATATATATATATATATATATATATTATCTACTGGCAGTCGCCAGAAGATGGTTATAGTTAGGACCATGTTTCCATAGGAAAAGCATTTTTTCATGTGCTTATGACTTTGGCGTCGTTTGACGAATCTTTACGAAATTTTCCAAAAAGTATTTATTTTTGATCAGCTCCTTTCTTGAAAGTTTGGGGATGATTGGTCAAGGGAGGGCTGAGAAAAAAAAGGGGGGTCCCTAAACGTTTTTTCTCAATCCGTTTTCCATAGGAAATTTTAGACAAAGCTACAGGTCAAACTGCTGAACGGAATTATGCCAAATTTGGCAGGGAGACATGTCTTGGTCCAGAAAGCACGCTTTTGTTGAAATGGTGTAAATCGGTTCAGTAGTTTTTGAAAGATATCAAGTTTAACAGATATCGATGTTTGGGAATTCTGACATCTGATTGGCTGAGGTGTTACGAGCACAAGCTTGCGGCTGTTTGGCTGTGAACAGTTGAAACTAGGAATTGTTGGCAGCCATTTTGTGATTCAGTCCGTCAGCTCGTATCTCTACAAGCCATCAGGTTATAAAATATAGAGTACCATATTTGAAACCATTGACACACCAATATAAGTTTCTAAAAACCCACTCGGTGATTCCTAGATCTACACACACATCTAAACACTTACCTTTAGATTCACTCATACATGCAGACAAAGATCAATAGAACACTATCAAATATACTTATACACCTACATCAACATTATACACCAGCATACATCATATTCACGTATACAGTTGTCCTACTCATTTATGCAAACAATTGATCATGCTTACATTTACTCAGCTACACACTTCATTTATTCATATAGATAGTAACTCATACTTAGTGTATTATAAAATCACTATTACAAGTATTACAAGTATTCAGTTATCCATACAGTCACTCAAAGAATCACTGAGTCTTATGTATACTTATTTATATACAACAACTGTCACATACATTGCCTTTTATATATTCTACTTTGTTGGACATGTATCATTGAGAAATATATTTACTCATTACTACACCCATAAAGACATTCACTCACCCAAGCAACTGTTTTTACATGCAGTCTTAACCTCATATACCTACTAAATCAACTATTTATACATCTTTGGACAGTCACACTCCTCCCACCCAACCACACACACATTCACTCTCCCATAAAAATACTCACTTAACTAATCAATAACTAATATAGACTTTCACATAGCTAGTAACCAACTTATGCAGTAGTTTACACAACAAGAGACAGAGTGATACAGATATTCACACAGTTTAATCACTATCCCATATATTTAGTGTGACACTTTAAATTAGTCACTTAAACAGTCAATCACACTGCTAGTAAATCCTCCATCCAGACACTTATACTTCCACTCATTCTTCAATGCAGATTGCTATATATATAATACATATTTAAATATCGAACTAAACCGCATTCACTGGATGATGTCATCAGTGATTTCATCAGTGATGTCATTTGACATGTCATGAGTGATGTCACTGACCATGTCATGAGTGATGTGACGACATCAGCAGTGCTTTGCGGGTGTGCGAGTTATAGTTAGCTGAACTAACTATAACGGGGGAATTTCAATGGTTTTGTAAAGTCCAGCTAACTATAACGCCCCTGAAACCTATGGTTTTTTCAGTGAATTTCAAAGGTTTTTTAAATGCTAATTTCTAACTATGCCTACAGAGATAGGACATGTGAAGAAAGAAGAAAAAACGCACAGAAAGAAAAAAAAGTAACGCAGAAAGAAGCAACAGAAGTCCTCAAAGACGAAGAAAAGTGCAGGAAGAAGGATAACGTGCAGAAAGAACAAACAGAAGAGCAGAAAGAAGCCTTGTTGCAAAATCATCCTGTACCCTCAACTTTTTCAGACGGACACTGGTGGTAACTGAGTCTGACTAACCAGTCCTAGAGACAGTGCTATGTTAAAAGACACTCAGAATACAGTGAAAACACCTACATACACTAGGGAACACTGTGCCTTGGGGTCCCCCTGTGATTAGCATGACCTCCTCTGTAAGCCCCTAGAATATAATAGGACAGGGGGATTAAAACTACCTCTTAAAACGTGCCACAGGGCGTGTTTGCACACGTCACCTCAGGCCCGGTTCCCTCCCTTCTCCACTGTGTAAACACACACTGTGGCCGTTTTAAGTTGGGAGATTAAGTCCCCTTGAATCCTGAGGGTCCCTAGGATCAAAATAGACCACTAGGTACCTCCAGTAAGCGCCACAGAGCTGCGTTGCAGAGAGATGTAAAAAGGGGCCCGTCTAGACCACCTCTCTGCAACGCAGCGCCGTGGAGCTTACTGGAAGCACCTGGTGGGCTAGTTTGCCCCCAGGGTCCCTCAGGATTGAAGGTGAATTATTTCCCCAACTTAAAACACGCCACAGGGCATGTTTGCACACGTTAACTCAGGCCCCATCCCCTCCCTTTACCACTGTGTAAACACACCCTGTGGCCGTTTTTAGTTGGGAGATTAAGTTCATTTGAATCCTTAGGGTCCCTAGGGTCCAACTAGCCCACTAGGCACCTCCAGTAAGCGCCACAGAGCTGCGTTGTAGAGAGGTGTAAAAAGTGGCATGGCCTGGACCACCTCTCTGCAACGCAGCTCAGTGGCTCTCACTGGAAGCACCTAGTTAGCCCCCAGGGGCCCTCAGGATTGAAGGGGAATTATTTCCCCAGCTTAAAACGCGCCATTGGGCGTGTTTGCACACGTCACCTCAGGCCCCATCCCCTCCCTTCACCACTGTGTAAACACGCCCTGTGGCCGTTTTAAGTTGGGAGATGAAGTCCCCTTGAATCCTGAGGGTCCCTAGGAGCAAAATAGCCCACTAGGTATGTCCAGTAAGCGCCATTGCAGAGAGGTGTAAAAAGGGGCACGGCCTGCACCACCTCTCTGCAACGCATCGCAGTGGCGCTTGCTGGAAGCACCTGGTGGGCTAGTTGGCCCCCAGGGTCCCTCAGGATTGAAAGGGAATTATTTCCCCAACTTAAAACGCGCCACAGGGCGTGTGTGCACACGTCACCTCAGGCCCCGTCCCCTCCCTTCACCACTGTGTAAACGCGCCCTGTGGCCGTTCTAAGTTGAGAGATTAAGTCCCCCTTGAATCCTAATGGTCCCTAGGGTCAAACTAGCCCACTAGGTACCTCCAGTAAGCACCACAGAGCTGCGTTGCAGAGAGGTGTAAAAAGGGGCGTGGCCTCAGAACACCTGTCTGCAACACAGCTCCCTGGCGCATACTGGAGGCACCTGTTGGGCTAGTTGGCCCTCAGGGACCCTCAGTATTGAAGGGGAATTAATTCCCCAACTTACAACTCGCCAGGGGGCGTGTTTGCAGAGTGCTGCAAGGAGGGGGCGTGGCCTCTGGCGCAATGCCGGTCTTTTATTTTTTTTATTTTTTTAAGAAGCGGGCTGTTTGGCCTCCCTTCTTTTTCTAATTTATTAGCCCTAGGGACCCCATCTTTAGGAGGGGGGCTGCGTTGCCCCCCTCCTCAGGCCACTTATGGCCCCGGCGACCCCATCCCCCGGGGCCGGCCATTGGTTTTTATTATTTAAAAAAATATATATTTATAGAAACACCTAGGACATGCTGGACAAACCGTATGTACCTATCACCATGACGATTTGCTTGATATTCATTAAATGGCAACTATGCATACAATGAATCCACGTGGAATGTATTTACATCGCTAGTGAAGCTCTGACGTGTTTGACGCCCTAGCGTGCCTAATACCGGCGCCACCGCTGGTGGGTACTCTCCAAGTAGACACCCTTGTCGTTTATTTATACAAACATGGGTAGCTATTGACGGACACATTTAATGCACATGCACAACAAGCCATTCAAAGGGGATTCAACAAAAATTCGACCAAAACTATGCAAGAAACCCTCCTCACAGTTAATAAAACACACATCCACCGCCGGATGTGTAATACTTTTTATTTTACTCTCTGGAAAGGAGAGGAACCTCACTTAAGAGTCACAGCACGCTCCTGGCTGAGCCCAATGCTGTGTTACAGCCACCAGTGCCCGCTGAGTGCCACTCACCTCTGTGTTGTATTCCACCAGCTAGTGCGTATGCTATAACACTCTCTAGCCCATGTGCACTGTAACACCACCCCGTGAATATGTCATGCCACACTTGCCTTCGCACGGGTTATATTGCCCCATCCAACGTGCCTTCCTCTATGCCTATGTTATAACGCACAGCGCTATGCCATACATATTACAATCTGGGATCCATATCTTTGTCACAGTGCATATGCAATGCTACACTCCCCAGCACATATTTTATATTAAAACTATAGAGACTAGCTAGGTTACACAACACTGCCCTGTGCATATTACACTTCAAGGTGCATATCGCATAGCACGCGCTAGTACCTGTGCTATCTCGCGCTCTCCAATGAATCTGTCATTGCGCACAATGTACTGCATATTATAGTTCACGCCCCGGTTCATCTTATATCACACTTTTTGGTGCATAGTTTATACCATAAACTATATCTACTTATATATTTTCAATCGTGCTCTCAGGACTATGTTCTGTATAACACTGCGTTCACCTACCCTTTTCACGGGCATTACATTTTGCGATGGGGGTAGAGGGTCAGGGGGTGTTTCTACCAAGTGAACCCAGCGTCACAGTCACAAACGTCCTCTTCTTCCTGAATAAAAGTGAGATTATGCTGCACACTTGTTCATTTTGTAAGTAGTTCGCAGAGACACACATTTTAAAAACAATACATTTCCTAATACCGACCTTCTCTGAACAGTTAGCTTGCTGCCCCATCCACCTCCTAGCTATCCTCTGTTGTCTGAATCCATGGACTAGCCTCCTCCCTCCTGCCATGCATGGTTTGATGTTCTGCCACTGCCCTCCATTTAGCTTGATGTACCAGTCCACTCCTCCTGCTCTCAATTGCCCAATTTTATGCCCCATCATTGAACTCCTACTTAGCCTCTGTGCTTAGCTTGCTGCCCCTATTCTTCTTCCCCCTGCCCTCCGATGTCTTTGTGCATGCCCCTGCTCCATCCTTTTTGCCCACCATGTTCCATGGACCTGCCACTCCTATCTACTCTGAGTGTTCTGTTGAGCTGCCACTCCCCTCCTACCTGCCTAGCATTGTCAGATGACTGTAACCTGTCCCTGCCACCTCCACCCTGCCTGTCCACATGCCATGCCCCTATCCCCTTCCTCCCGTCCTCAATGGTACATTTTACTGCCACACCCTTCTGCCCTCCCTGGTCTGTTGTGCTGCAACTGCTCCTCCTGCCTGCCCCCCCGCGGTCTGTTGTGAGGTCCCTTCCCCTGAACTCTCTTGTCTGTGCCCAGGTCCTGACCCTCCCTTCTATCCTCCATTGTCCTTTGTGCATGCCCCTAAACCCTCCTTCTTGCCCATCATAGCCATTTTGCTGCCAATAACCTTACCGCTTGCCATGCATGGTCTTCTGTGCTGCCACGGCCCCTCCCACCTTGCTTGTGTGGTCAGCTAGCTGCCCCTGACCCCCTCCCACCTTCCCTCCATGGTCTGTGTGTATGCCATCATAGTCTCACTGTTGCTCTCCATGGTGTGTCTTGTTTCTAGTGCCCATCCTGCCTGACCTCCATGGTCATCTCGCTGCTCCTGCCCTGCCCCCTTGCCACCAGCCCTCTGTTTCCATGTACAGACCCTTATTCCCTCCCTCCTGGCTTGTCTGTTCCATTGTAATGCCCCTGATCTGTCCCTCCTGCCCTTTATGGTCTGTTATGCTGCAGCTTTCTCTCCTGTCTGTCCATTATGGTCAGCTAGCTACCAATGCCTCTTTCCCCTCTGTTCTCTGTTGTCCATGTGCATGGTCCTGTCCCCTCCCTATTGCTTTCTATGGATTGTTGTGCTGCACTCCCGTCCCGCATGCCCTGTGTGGTGTATTGTGCTGCTGCAAACCCTGATGCCTGCCCTGTAGGGTCAGTTTGGTGCACCTCTCCATGTCCCTCCTGTCCTCTGTTATCCGAGTCCATGTCCCTACCCCAATTCCTCCTGCCTTCCATGATCCAATGTACCACACTTGCGAACATTTTGATCTTGGTAAGAGAGAGATTTTGAAAATAAAACTGGGGTATTGATTTTCCCCTTTGAGTTACATTGAAAAAGGGGAGATTGTAGACAGGAGACAGAGCAAATAAAGCCCATTTGAGCTTAAAAACATTGGACATTTCCTGGCTGAATCGGGTCTGTTGGCATGTATGGTTGTACTACCACTGCCTCTTCCTTCTGCCCACAATGGTCTATTATATTGCCACAGCCTCTCTTGCCAGTCTTGTATTGTTGGTTTGTTGCCCCTGCCCCCCTTTCCACTGCCCCTCATAGTCTGTTGTGCTGCCACTGCCCTTCCTGCCTGCCCAGTGTGGTCAAATTGTTGCCTCTGCACCCTCCTACCTGCCTTCAATTTTCAGAGTCTGTGCCCCTGGCCTCTGCCTCTCAACAGTATCCTAATGAACAACTAGATTGCTAACATTCTATATTTATTACAAAAGTGTGGAATGCCTGATGTCATCTTGATGTAATTAAAACTGTAATACCTAGAGCATTTCCTTTAGAAATTACATATATGAGAGGGTCTTATTTGCATCAAAATTATGGTTAGTGCTCTAAAAAACTAAAATGAGGACATATTTTCTGAGTTTTCAAATAGCGACAAAGCACTTTTAAATTATTTGTTATATTTATGTTTTTTTATCCAGTTGACCACTTGATTAAATGTTGCACTTAGGGGAGAGGATGTGGTGTTACTTCCAGAGCTGCAGACGTTGCAACTGGGGAACCAGGTTGGAGTTTCTGCTTCAGCTCAACATTCTATGATTCTGGTCAAATCACTTAATCTCCCCATGTCTATAACCAAAATTAATTTGATCTTGTGTGATGTAACCAATGCTCATGTAGAGCACTCCAATACCTAACAAGTCTGCACTATATAAAACTGCAAAAACACAAAAAATAAGTGTTTTGCACTCTTCTGTCAATGGGCTACATGTGGGCTACATCTGGGTGATATTTGTGCTGCATTTGGGCTCTTTTGTCTCTGGTGGCCATATTGGGAGATTTATTTGTCATGAAGTTTCCTAATTTCCTCATTTACTGTAGTCTCCTCAGTAGGAAATGCTTTCAGTTTTTTACTTTGATTCCATCAAGAAGGTATTCAGCTATGTCACACATTTGCCATAAATTCTGAATGTTTGCACTCTAGTTGCTCATTAGATCACTGTAGTAAAGCTACTGCTCACCACAGAAGTCTGCTGCTGGTATTAAAGTGCATGTTTCAGTCTACATGTCAGAATGTTTTAATGAAATAGAAGAGGATTTGAGAAGTCACTCAAAATGTACCCTAATTTTTCTTTCTTCAGCACTAATCATAATTTCTTTGGCAAAATGAACCCCCTCATTGTGTTCCTTTTTAAATTAAATGTTTTAAGTGTTGCCAGTTTATTCCAATCAAGATGGCTTCAGATGTGCCATACTTTTGTCATAAGTAAGACAGTAAGCGCTCTAGTTGTTCTTAAGAACACTCTGGCACATTCTGTCATTTGGCTTTACTTGGGCTACATCTGCGTGATTTTTGTGCTACATTTGGGCTCTTTTTCTCTGGTGGCCATCTTGGGAGACTTATTTGTTATGAAGTTTCCTAATTTCCTCATTTACTGCAGTCTCCTCAGTAGGAAATGCTTTTCGTTTTTTTACTTTAGTTCCATCAAGAAGGCATTCAGATGTGTCACACATTTGCCATAAATTCTGAATGTTAGCACTCTAGTTGCTCATTAGATCACTGTAGTAAAGCTACTGCTCACCAGGGAAGTCTACTGCTGGTATTCAAAGTGCATGTTTCAATCTGCATGTCAGAATTTATTTATGAAATAGAAGAGGATTTGAGAAGTCAAAATGTGCCCTAATTTTTCTTTCTGCATCACTAATCATAATTTCTATGGCAAAATGAACCCCCTCATTGTGTTCCTTTTTAAATTAAATGTTTTAAGTGTTACCAGTTTTTTCCAATCAAGATGGCTTCAGATGTGCCATACCTTTGTCATAAGTTAGACGGTTAGCGCTCTAGTTGTTGTTAAGAACACTCTTGGACATTCTGTCATTGGGCTATACTTGGGCTACATCTGGGTGATTTTTGTGCTACATTTGGGCTCTTTTGTCTCTGGTGGCCATCTTGGGAGACGTATTTGTTATGAAGTTTCCTAATTTCCTCATTTACTACAGTCTCCTCAGTAGGAAATGCTTTCACTTTTTTACTTTGATTCCATCAAGGAGGCATTCAGATGTGTCACACATTTGCCATAAATTCAGAATGTTAGCACTCTAGTTGCTCATTAGATCACTGTAGTAAAGCTACTGCTCACCAGGGAAGTCTGCTGCTGGTATTGAAAGTGCATGTTCCAGTCTGCATGTCAGAATGTTTTAATGAAATAGAAGAGGATTTGAGAAGTCACTCAAAATATGCCCTAATTTTTCTTTCTGCAGCACTAATCATACTTTCTATGGCAAAATGAACCCCCTCAATTTGTTCCTTTTTAAATTAAATATTTTAAGAGGTACCACTTTATTCCAATCAAGATGGCTTCAGGTGAGCAATAGGTTTGTCATAAGTAGGACTGTTAGCGCTCTAGTTGTTCTTTAGAACACTCTGGGAAGCTGCAGTAGAACACAAAGGAATCAACTGACAGTCTCTGCCCTTGTTGGATTTTACTGAGAATGTCAGACTTAATTCTCACATGTCTGATAATGTGAATTTACAGAAAATATGCTCTCAGTTTAGCTTATAGATCACCTTCCAAACCTCTGTAGAAAAACATGAGAAAATAGTTTTCTTTCAAACATGATTCATGATATCAAAGCAGAAGGCTTTTTCACATGGTAAAATCACCTTAGAACACACCACAATTCCTGAAATGAGAATGGTACCATCAACAAATGATTTATAATGTAACTAAAGCCTTAAAACCTTCTATTAACTGCAATGCATTTTAATGAGGTGCTATCATGTATATTGGTCCCAAGATGGCTGCCAACACTTCTTTGATAAAGTGCTGACAGCCAATCAGATCTCACGATGAGATATGTGATTAGGCTCCGCCCAGATATATATGTGATTTTGATTTTCTCAGGAACAACTGAACAGATTTACGCCACTTAAGCAAAAGGCACGACTCTGAACCAAGGTCTACCTTTCTGTCAAATTTGGTGTAATTTCGTTCAGCAGTTCGGGCTGTAGCTGCGGCTAAAGGTCCTACGGGAAATTGCATGGGCAAAACACGGTTTGGGACCCCCCTTTTTTCTCAGCCCCCGCTACATGAATCATCCCGAGACTTTCGAGATAGGAGTGGACCGGAGCTGGCCAAAAGTTTTGAAAATATCGCGAAGATTCGTCAACGGGCGTAAAAGTTATTCCAAATAGAATGTTGCGGATTTCCTATGGAAAATAGGTCCTAAATATAACTATCTACTGGCGACCGCCAGTAGGTAATATATATATATATATATATATATGATATAGATATATATATCAGAGATGCTCGCTCCTACTCCGTCCTAGGAGAATAAACGAGAGTGGACCCAATTTGTTGTGTAAAATTATTTATTCAGCACACCCCTATACCGCCATAACGTGTTTCAGCCATTACCAGCCTTGATCACATGACAATGGCAGGGGGTAGGATCTCCCCTTTTAAAGTGACAGTGCTCCATAGCAGCAATAATGAACAACGAAAACATACTATCAAACGTCTCACAGTATAGACTTTGATGTTACTTCAATATCAAGTTTAAATACATTGATAACATTCTTTGGTCGTACAATACATAGCCCACTGTGTTTAAAATCTGTTTTTAAGAAATTGTTTGTTTAAATACAATGATTCCAATCAGTTAATATCACATTGATTGTAGCAAATATTCATATATGAACTGCTATAGTAAAATTAAAATGAACAGTGCCTGAGTTCCCACCAACAGTGCAAGTCAATTTGTAAACGTGCATAGTGCAAAATATTATGTATAAAAATTGTGTACAATCTAGAACATTTCTTGAATATCAGGAAGACACTAATAATGTCACTGTAATGTAACCATGTTGTTCCCGGATAAATCCTTAATACCTTTTTCTTTAAATTGGTTTAATGCTAAACTTATTTTTAGATAATCCATTATATCAATGCCAGATTCGTAGAGGAATACATATAACAATGGGTCTCAATGTTTATAATTTATACGCAGTTCGTTCCCAAAAATGAGGATATAAATATATAAATAAGTGTAAATTATTCATATATTATATAAATTCATTCCAACTGCATAAAATTAGATAAAATGGTCTAAAACCCCATAAAATCTTAATTAGAAAAAACACAGTATTTATAAAATTGGTTTAGAAAAAAGAGAGAGAGAGAAAGATTAGATAAACAAATATGTTTGATGTTAAAACAGCATAATGGCCTATATATATGTATACATGTCTTCGCTCGTATTCAGTCCCCTGATATATATACACACACACAATTATTATTTTCAGGTCAATTATTCTTGACTGGCCTCAATACCTTAAGGATGGGTACCTAAATTATACTGGCATTACCTTTATTAATTTTCTTGATTCTTTTTCCAAACTAATTTATTTGGTATTTACTATCTACATGGTTTTTCTTCCACGTAGGGCTTTGCTAATGCACAGGACTTTATTTCTTCATTTTTCTTCTTTTGGGATTTTAATCACCTTTTACCTTCAATTTATACATTTTCCACTGATTTGGTCTCAAATTTGATTGACACAGAGCTCCCTATTTTTTGGTTTTGTGCAATGAGTATACTTAATTTTTTGATCATGATACCCATATATTCCTTATTTCAGAAATAACATACTGGATGATCAGAATTATGTTTTTCATGTCCTGATGATGACCATACTAACTTGTTTTGGTTGAAACTCCATCAACGCTCATCTTTGGCACACACTACAGAGGAAGCATCTATTACCAATCCTGCTTTATGCAATTGTTTGCATCAGTTGTTGTTTTTTGTATATTTTTCTTTGGCCATTGTTTTATTGTTTACACAGTCAATTGTTCTTTTGTACTGTTGGTTGTGTAACTGTATGAGCACCTTTTTGTTCATTTTTTTATTATAATTTTTCAATTTTTTTCGTCTTAGTAAAAATAAGCTATTTTGACAAGCTTTCCTCTCTCTAATCTAAATTGCTGAGTAGTACTAGGCCTCAGACTCTTGGTTTGCCTTTGAAATGAAGTCAATATTCGATAACGTCTTGCTTATTGCTGTTAATGAGGTGGTCATGCTGCTGCCAGTCCAACCCTGAGTTCTTCCATGATACTCCTCCAGTCCTGAGTGACTCTGAGTAACCCCATACCAGACCAGTCATCATCATCATCATTATGAATGGCGAGGACCAAAGCAAGATAGATGTGGAGTACAGTGCACTGCTGTTGATGAACAAGAAGAGAATAAAACAGAATTGCAGTATTTTGCATAGGTATTTGTTTGATAACTAAAGTGACTATTCTGGTGTTTGAAGAACAAGAAACAAAAGGAGAATACCCCTGCAATTAATTAAATCTGGCTAAGTGGGAAAGGGCTGATCATCACCTATAGTGAAAAACAAATTGGCGCCCATCACTCAAGATTCAAACAATACAAATCAATAATCATGTCAAGAAATCAACCATATTACAGATCAACACACCCCCTCCCTGAGTGTCTGCGACCACATGAATCATCAATCAACTTAAATCATCATTCATGTAATTAGTCATTCACGGTTGCAATAGTTAAAGTTACCTCATCCAATCCAAGGCAAGCAGGGGTAATTCAGGTATTGGGTATTCTCTACATAACAAATGGTTTTATGGGGCAGCCGTTCTAGTACTAAGTGATGCAAAAAGGGATAGGCATTAGGCAACAGCAATGCGAGGAGAGCAGGCATTGTCCCCAATGTCATGAAGGAATTGTGGAGGGTGCTTCAATGCACACTGGTCCAACTGCACTCTGGCAATATATATTTGACTGCTAAAAAATGTGTGCAGCATAAATCTGACACAAAAATAATAATGTACCTCTAGCTAATCTTGTAAAAGGTTTTTTGCAAAGAAAAAACTAAGTTCAACAAGCAAATCTAAAATGTTCTATGGGGGCACTGGCATACTTAGTCCAGGAAGTAGAGTTTGCCCTCAAACTCAGGTGGTTCACCCACAAAGTTAGTCAGCTACCACATTTGATTACATTTTGTACCAATCCCCTTCTTCCTCCTCCTGTTCTGCTGTTTCAGGAATGGTGTAATTGTGTGGTATAGAATGTTACTTCATTTTGATCATAGTCAATCTCTCCACATTTTGAGGTGAGAGACTGGCCCTTCTCACTGTGACGATTGGGCCAGCTGCACTGAACACACATTTAGCAGACACACTGGCGACGTGACAAGCTTGATACTACCAGCCTGCTGAGCTCTGGCCTTTGGTGCCTCTTCCCAACCAATACATCAATGGATTTTGATCCACATACACCTCTTTTGGATCATCCACATCGTGTGGATTGCTATTGGTAGTGCCACCTGCTCTACCTGTTTTGCTATCGCCTCTGCACCGAAACATCCATTACAACGCATTCATTACAATGCATGATTTTACAACAAAGCAACTATTACAAAGCATGCTATTGCAATGCAATTACCATTACAGCGCATGTTTTTACAACATAGAAGGTAAGTGTTTTGGTAAGTATTATGGGCTGATTAGGATGACAGTGAGACTGACAGCCTGTAGGTGGCGGTCTTGCCGCCATCCTTAGCAAGTTTTCCACCCGCCACATTAGGATGGTGGGCAGTTTGTTGGTGGTCGTCAAGACTGACCACCATGCATCCAACAGGCTCCTTGAACCCGCCTGTGCGGCGGAAGCAGAGTAATGACTACAATGGTGGTGGTACCTGACAGGCACCGCTGTAGGCATTACGATGTTCCTTTCCGCTGGCCCTTTTATGGCGGTGAACCAACAATGAAAAGGCAGACAGAAAGGGACACTGGGGGCCCATAGCAGGCCCCCCTTCCACCCCAGCCTCAGTTTTGGTTCTTGAGTGCCCCTCTACATATGCCTAGACCACATGGCAGGCATTGCATGGTGCCTGCCACATAGTTCAGGGATATGTACAGGGTGCATTCTTTGCATTGCGTTAGGTGCTGTAGCCAGCAACACCCACCACAAAGCAAAGAATACACGGTGCGACAGCCATGCAGGCAGATGCATCATAATCTTTACGGCGGGACCGTCAACAGCTAATCGGTTAGTCCTGTTTCCGATAGGGTTGCAGGCGGACGTAGGTCCGCTCACCATCCTAATCAGGCCCTATGTGTTTAAATAATTCTGTCATCCTCCTCGCAGAGAATCCATCTCCAGTGTTTCTGACTCCCCTTGCGGGGTGTTAGATATCGAGTCCTGGAAAAATATTCCAACCTCGCACATTCTAAGGTATGGGGCAGACTAGAACTTAAAGAAACTTTTGGCAACTCTTGGCAAAACTATACCTACAGCTAGCTATACTTTAGACAACAACACCTTCTTCTTACCTAGTACTACACTTAGGTTAGGTACACTGAGGTAGAACAATTTAGAAGCATCAGATGAGTATTCACATTTTTGCTGTGTTATTTATGTATGTATTTTTTGAATATATATCATAACTATAAACCATGCTATTGCAGTATTATTTTATCTTGCTGCTCACTCTGTACATATTGTACTTGGCAGCCTGTCTTACGATTGTAGCAGTTCATACCTCTTGCATGAGAAATAAGCCTGTTCAATAAACCCTTTTTATTGAAACGCCCGTCTCTCTATTTCTGTGCAACTCTGTAGAAAAGAAGAATGCACGTTTGACTGAGTGAAACTGTTATCTATTGTTTTCATGGTTCTGAGATTGTTCCGACTCTAAGGGAAACAAAGTTGTCCTGTTTATGCGGTTGTCAGAAACTAATGCCTTCTTGTTTATTCAAGAAGTTTCTAGTGACCTCTGAGTTAGCTGGCACACACAAGTAATTAAGTTCAATGTAATCGATAGAGACATACTGACCTCAGTCCTATGTCAACTCTATAGTGTATATTATTCCTATGCGCAGAGCCTATCAGGGATATAGGAACTACACTACAGTTCCTCTTGTGACCCCACCTGCGTAGATGGCCAATCCAAGTGTCTTCAAAGTAATTTAGCAGGGTGCCCACTTTTTCGTCTTTGCAGTAAAATAGTCAGATTCAGTAATTGATGTATAGTATTCATCTACACAGTCAGGTGGAACAAAGCACACTGATGTTATTATTATTATTATTATTATTATTAACCGGATTTGTGGAGCGCGCAGCTGCCCCAGCAAAGGGGCGTCCCGGTGCTATAATGGACAAAAAGCCGGACACAAGCAGTACCAAAGACACAACCATAACAACTCTAGGAATCCGGAGGAAAAAGGAAGGTTTTAACGGCCTTCCTAAAGACCAGAAGTTTGTCAATAGCGCGGATATGGACAGGAAGAGAGTTCCATAGCCTAGCAGCAAGCACTCTGAAAGAGCGGCCACCGGCCCTAGCCCTCTTGAAGCGCGGGACTGTAACCAGATGGAGCCCTGAAGATCTTAGAGTCCGCGGGGGTACATACAGCGAGATAAAATGCTCCAAGATCTGAGGAGAGGAGTGCTTCAGAATTTTAAACGAAAGGCAAAGAGACTTAAACTTAATCCTCTGAGCAACAGGGAGCCAATGGAGTTTATAGATGATTTTTTTGGCCGAACAGAATCTCGGTAAGCCTACCAGAGCCCTGGCGGCAGCGTTTTGAACGCGTTGAAGTCTGGAAAGTTCGGCCAGATTAGCTCCCAGTAGAAGGGAACTCGCGTAGTCCAACCTGGACAAAATCGTAGCTTGTACAATAAGCTGTCTGGTTGGGGCATCAAAGAATTTAAAAATGGGTCTGAGCCTACGAAGAGTCCCGAAGCACGTGGCAGCGGTTTTCTTAGTGTGAGAGACAAAACTAAGTTTAGAATCCAACCAGATCCCTAGGTTTTTAACCTCGGTGGCAGGGAAAGGGGTTGGGCCGAGCTCAGATGGCCACCAATGATCACCCCAGAGATGACTCTGCCTGCCAACAATGAGCACCTCGGTTTTTTTGGCGTTCAGTTGCAGGCAATTGTCTGTCATCCAACCGGCCACTGAGCTAATTCCCTCACGGAACTTAGCCGCCTCAAGGTCGGAGGCCCCACTTATTGCAACCGCCAGCTGCGTGTCGTCAGCGTAGGACACCATAGTCAGGTTCCAACGCTTGGCGACAGCAGCCAGCGGCTGCATATAGAGATTGAAAAGTGTGGGGCTAAGAGCCGACCCCTGCGGAACACCCTGTGCAATAGGATAGGGTTTAGATTGGAAGGGAGGAGTGACAACCCTGAATGTGCGACCGGATAAAAACGATCGGAACCATTCAAGTGCCACGTTGTCGACGCCTGCCTCACCCAAACGCTGTAATAAAACAGCGTGGGAGACGGTGTCGAACGCAGCACTAAGGTAAAGAAGCACCAGTGCCGCCGTTTGACCAGAATCAACCAAAGTTCGTAGGTGATCGACCATTGAGAGCAGCGCAGACTCAGTGCTGTGGCCAGGTCGAAAGCCATTCTGCGAAGGGTCTAAGATATTGGCAGAATGGAGATGGTTGGATAGGATGGCATTGACGTGGGCCTCGGTCAGTTTTGCCACCCACGGAAGAAGGGATATGGGACGATAGTTCTCCAATTTTGATGGGTCCAGGGCAGGTTTTTTAAAATGGGAATCACCTGGGCTTGTTTCCAGCTACCAGGGACAAAGCCTGACGTCAGGGATAAATTGACAAGGTCGCATAAAGGAGGGAAACAGAGTGAAGCAGATTCTCTGAATTGGGCAGGTCGTAGAGGATCCATTGGTGAACCTGATTTGACTTTCACCACAATTTTATTAAATTCCTCCATTGAGAGCTCTGGGAGAGAGCGCAAAGACATGGTTGTCTTCGGGCCAAATTCCAGCTTCTCCGAAGATGCGGATGAGCCAGGAAAAGAACGGTAAATGGCCTCCACCTTTTCCACAAAAAAGGCGGCCAGGCCCTCACAATGCGAGGCAGAGCAGATCTCAGCGACTGGGGCTCTACTGGCTGTAAGATCCTTAAGCACCTTAAATATTAATTTAGTAGGATTGGTGCTGATGTTAAATTCACGAGAAAAGTAAGCGGCCCGAGCTTTACAGACCGCTCTATGATATTTCTTAATCCTGACAAGGTACAGCGTTTTCCTATCAGGCAGATATGACTTACGCCAGGCTCTTTCAGCTTGTTTGCAAGATTTTCTTAGGAGCCGAAGTGAGTCATCATACCAGGGTCTGGATTCAGCGCGTCGGCGTTTACTCTCAGCAATTGGGATCAGGCAGTCTAAGGCTCAAGTCAGCCAGCTACAGAAAAGATCATAGCCCGACTCAGCGTCAACAAAGGGGCCCGGAGGATATAGACCAAGAAGCCGATGAAAATCGGCTAGCTTCAGTTTTTTCCAAGGGCGTCTAAGAGACACAGGCGCAATTGCTCTGTGAGGAGAATCCTCAATCGTGAGGTGCAGCTCTATAAGATGGTGATCAGTCCAGGCCATAGGCCTGGGAGGCAGCACTTTAGCCGAAGTTAGATTGGTAAAAATAGGGTCCAAAATGTGCCCACCAACATGAGTGTGATGATTAACCAGCTGAGATAGCTGGAGAGCCTCCAGGTCGGCAAGAGTGCTGCTGGCCGCAGGAGAAAGGGGAGTATCAAAATGAGGATTTAAATCGCCCACAATACTAAAGTTGGCAGCCCTTAAGGCTAGTGAGCTGACAGCTTCAGGGAGAGCTGACCTAAAGACAGTGTCCGGGCCCGGAGGCCGATAAATAAGTAGCCCAGAGAAAGTAAAATGATGACTAACAGAAATACAAAAATGGGCACTTTCGCAGCCTGCTATGTCCATAGCCTTCCATACACATGAGTAGCAAGATTTAACAGCAGCCGCAATGCCACCGCCTCTCGAGTTACGATTGTGGGTAAAAATCGCATACTCAGAAGGAAGAGCCAAATTAACCGCTGCCAGAGCTTCCTCATGCAGCCATGTCTCTGACATAAAAAGAATGTCAGGAGCTTCCTCCGTAAGTAGATTATGGACGTCCAAATGGTGTTTAACCAACGACCTCACATTGAGATGGCAAACCTTAAAGTCATAAGGGACCTGAGATTTTACCAGCGGTGGAACAATACTGTCTAGGCATCCTAGGGGGGCTATCCTATAAGCAGAGGTGGAAGCGGGAGATGAGAGTCTAAAAACGCACTCGGGGCACTGAAAAGGGCCGGAAAGAGGGTGTAGCGGTGTATGAGTGCAGGGCGAAAAATCGCGAAGACTAAGCAGCTCGGTTCTAGAATACATTCGTACAAAAGGGTTCAGAGACAACATGGAGGGAAAAGAGCTATAGAGCCCTGCCTTAGCCCTGACTCAGCGCTGACGAGCGCAGACGGGCAGGACTCTGGCACGACTCAGGCGCAGTGAAGGCGCAGCCGCTGCGCGTCACCGCTGCGCGTTAGAGGGTAGATTTAAATAGGGCGGGCGGGAGACAGCCGCACCACTAGACCGCTCGGTATGGCGCCTCGAAAGCGGCAAAACCACACCTAAGATGGCGGCGAAAACAAACAAACTAGGAACCCACAGAACCCGGACCCGCTAAGCAGCGGTGCTTCAGCTATTATAGTGCAGGTAAGGGGCAGGAAAGACCCACGATAAAAACAGGGGATAAAAAAATAATAATAACAAAGATACAAAACGGGTTTTTAAAAGCAATAGACACAGCCTGCAGAGTAGCGTTGCAGCGTGTGAGTCCTCAGCACACTGGTGCTCGGGCACCTTGTCCAGGCTGACCCTCTAGAGGGCTGGTCTTAAATAGGGCGGGCGGGAGACAGCCGCACCACTAGACCGCTCGGTATGGCGCCTCCAAAGCGGCAAAACCACACCTAAGATGGCGGCGAAAACAAACAAACTAGGAACCCACAGAACCCGGACCCGCTAAGCAGCGGTGCTTCAGCTATTATAGTGCAGGTAAGGGGCAGGAAAGACCCACGATAAAAACAGGGGATAAAAAAATAATAATAACAAAGATACAAAACGGGTTTTTAAAAGCAATAGGCACAGCCTGCAGAGTAGCGTTGCAGCGTGTGAGTCCTCAGCACACTGGTGCTCGGGCACCTTGTTAGTTGTTAGTTTGTTTAATTCAAATTGCAATTTACTGTCTGATATACAATTCTCAACTAAGGATGTTTTTTGAATTTCCCACCAATATGCCTGTGAAAAGTGAAAAAACATCCTTGAATATGGGTTTCTGGATAGCACTGTTAATAATTCAGTGTATGTTGAGGATGGCTTATCAGGGAATACAATTTACTCTAAGGGATCTAC